>NC_060214.1:23403214-24658571 GCF_021130785.1 Homalodisca vitripennis
AAATACTGTTGAAGATAAGGAAGTATATTAATTTTGTACTTTATATACATGGAAGATGGCTGGAGGAGTAACATGTTTCTTATTATAAAAAATAACTTCCTTAAGGGAAAATGTACGAGTACTATACAATTTTTATAATTGTTTTTTTAATTCATTTAATTTTAGCAATTCTTGAGACGTCAATTTAATAAAGAAACGTTGCTGTCTGAAAGTACTCAAATTTCATATAGCCTACACATGCAAGAATTTCACATCTTTATCTTCACCCGTTTTAATTTACCCAGTTAAAAATATCTTACATTTCCTAAGCATGTAATACCTTGTGGAGTGATAATTATTTTTTATTTTGTCTGTTTTCAAGAACGTTATCTTTGAGTGCTGTATATTCAAAATAATAAATGCTTTCTCAACCAAAATGATTGCACCGCCTTGTACATTGAGACACAAACTACACTACTAGCTTACTAATAACTACTAACTTGTTATTTATTGCGATAACTCTTAACCTTTCTGAAAGATTCCTTTTCAATTTCGCCTTCTAAAACTAATTATTCATTCAGTCGAAACATTAATACGTAATGTATAAATCTGAAATATGACACGACTTTGTACGTACAATAAGTACTGCAGTCTTATTCTTATGCAAAATTTATATGGTAATTGTACTTATGTACGAGTTAGGTTAGGTTATGTAAATGGTTTTCATATTATATTGACAATATACGATTCAAATTCCCAAAATGAAGGTAATTAATATGTAAACGCATATTTTCAGTATAATGGATAGTATGAAAACATAATAGTAGGCTAGACGTATTTATTAAGCCAAAATAAGCTCTAAGTTCGACCATGTTTTAAATTGTAAGCAGTCCAAGCGTAAACTTCAGAAATCACAAGATCATTAATGTATTTTTGTTCGACTAACAGTCGTATTACGCTGAAATGTAAAAAGAAATGCGTCTTCAGGTAATTCACAGGTGTTTATACAAACTGCGTTCACTTTGTAGGTTATTGTTCTTCTAGTTTCCATGCAATTTTACTGATAACCACCTCGTCACCTCTTATACTTATTAATTAATTCTAGGAACGTACAGGAATGTTTTGGTTACATTCTAATAAAGAAGGGGTGGTTAAAGCTTATAATGAAAAAGATCATACTTTTATCGTTAAGTTTAAAGATGGACATTGTTTTTTTAATACTATTCACAAGTCCAGACCCAGAGTCACACTGTGAGAGACTCGCAATGATGTTGACGGTGTACTGTTGCAGGCAGAGCAAGATGCGATGCACCATATAGTGACGATACAGCGTGGCGCCGCGACGCTGGAGAAGCCGCCAGACTATGACTCCGTGACGGGGGCGGCGCCTCCTAGCTACGAAGACGCCATCAAGCTCAGCCCCGGCTCACCTAGTCTTGGACAGGTAAGCTGACCTTGTGATGAGTAGGTGTGAGTTTTAAGTCGAGAGTGTAACATTTTTAAATCTATAAAACAACTGATTTAAAAATCTCTCTTTTGTAGAGGTAGACGGCAAATATTATTGTTATATCTGTATAATAATATAATATTTGTTTGTACTATTCTAAATATTGACATTTTTATTAGAAGTTTTCACCATACAGGAATTGATCAAATTCGTATTTGTATTAAATTTATCATCTTGAATCATTGGTCCTTACAAATTCAGGTATAATATATTTTCAAAATTATAAACTGGGTCAGTTAGTTACGTACCTAGTTTTATATTAAATTGTTTTATTAAAACAAGTTTATATTTTATAAACTATTCAGAGTTTATTGAAAACCATTGAGTTATATAAACTCTCCAATGTATGAGAATAAGTTATTAGGCTTACAGTTTTTACTATAGCTTAGTAAATTTAGTAAAACTAGTTTGGTATGGTAGTAAATAAGTTTAGTAAAGTTAGCATATTTTTGAGTACTTTCTAGAAAATGTATCAAATCGGTTAAATGTAATCTAAAGTTTGTTTGTCTAAAACTCAACTTTTCCACTGAAGTCTGAAGTGTTGTTAGTATTTTGGTACCATCTGGAGGCCGCTCTGTCCCTATCTACTACTTGTTTTTAACGTGATATAATTAGATTTAGATTAGGTTATCACAAATATGTCACTAGTAGTACCAAAGTTAAATTTAACATTTTCGAGCGCTCACATGATCTGAGCTTGAATTTTGGTATTATCTGGAGGGATGTTTTTCTTTTTTCGCCAAAGAAGCCCGCACTGTTAACCAGAAGAATTTCTAATCGGTAAATTTAACATTTTCGAGCGCTCACATGACCTGAGCTTGAATTTTGATATTATCTTGAGGGATGTTTTTCTTTTTTCGCCAAAGAAGCCCGCACTGTTAACCAGAAGAATTTCTAATCGGTACTTTCCCGATTTCAGATCATCCAACGTCTATAGATCACCACAGACTATATAATATATGTCTATATGTAGAACGGAAATCTACAGTATGTGATTGACAGGAAAATCAAAATTTAAAAAATTGTATAAAACAATTATTCAATGAGAAAAAACTGCATTATTTAATTTGTAAGGAACTCCTTCCAATTGATGCATACTTATCTGTGATACAGTGTTGCTGCAAAATATGCGTCAAACAGACGGAAGGCGATATGCGATTGCACCGTGGATAAAGCATATTCACGACATCACTTTATTTTTGTATCATCTGTGTACCAGCACAAAACATATAAAAATTCTACAGATGAAATATATTTCGATATATCTTGCCACATGGTACAATCACATTTTAATTCCTTTAATTGGTTTTCATATCATCATTCAAATAATAAAAGTCTACTTTTAATATAGACTTTCCAATCTATTATTGAACTGACAAATGAAATTTTTTCACACCAATTTGCTGTAGTTCAACTCAACCAATCCCTCTTACATATTTATTTTTAATCTACATTTTAAATATTTTAATGCTGTCACACAAATTATTTTCTTATATCTAGATTCTAATATGGTGATTTGAATATGTGAATATTGAGCCAAAATGGATATGTTATTGAGTGAGATTGTTAACACATTGTGTTATTCATTTAGTTACTTGTTATTCTTAAGGAATAACAAGACTTTAATCAAATATTTTAATTGCAGCCAGTATTTATCCCTATGAAAACAGGTTTCTTCAACTTCAGACTCTAATATTAAAAAGTATTCAATTGATTTAAAAGCTTTTGGATGGGCTTTAATAACGTATTTAAAAAGAGATATCACCCATAGATCTCTGGTATGCCAAAACAGTGGTGTAACTAAAGAGGGCCGATAAGAGGGGTAGACCCCCTCCTCCCACAAAAAGAATCTTACGTAAAAAGTATCTATCGTTTAATAGCAATCTGACTTGTTTAAAATACATCAGTTAAAATTGTTTTACTTTGAATTATGCCTAAGTTATTTAAATTTAGGCGCATGCCATTTACACCCACCCCATGTCACCCCCTCCCAAAGTAAACATATCTCAGCCAAAATAAAAGGGGGTAAAGTGTTTAAAGTTTAACACTATCCTTTTTGGGGCAGTTGGCGTAATACATACCCCCGCAACCCCCGCAATGCGGGGGGGCGCGGCGTGTCAAGGGGCGCCACACAAGGAATGAAAAAAAATAAAAAAAATTATACCGATTTTACCAAATTTCTTAAGGTTGAATATCACTATTTTCATTTGTAATTCCTTATAATTTTTTTTTGTAATAAATGAGCTAGCGAGGAATATCGTAGGCCTATTATCATTTCTTGTTTTAGTTAAACGCCTTCAAAACTAAAGCAGCAGCAAACTATTTGCTGAACCGCCACGGAAGTGTATTTTAAAGGCGCTTTAGGACCGTGTGTGAGCGTGGGGGGTGTGCGTGCGTGTACTGCCTTGTTTCATGTTTTGCGACTTGAATACTCCCCTCCCTCCCCTCCACACTACCAAGTACCAATTATTGTTAGGTAGTTCCTTCACAGTATACTGTGGTTCCTTGTCCACTCAGTCATATATTCATTACTCGTTTACGTTTACTGCATTTTCGAAAGTTGTGATTTATTCAGTAGCCTACAACTGTGGTGGCGGTGAAAAGTGTTTGCAAACTACACCTCTTACAGGAAACTTATATTATGGGACGATGTACTAGAAAACTAAATCAATAATTAAACAAAAATGTCTAAAAAAAAAAAAACCTAGTGGTGCAGAATACCGAAAGCGGAAGAAGGAGGAGGAAGAAAAAGCAAAAAAAACACCAAAAAATTTGATCTATTTTTTAATCTGACATATCTCTTAGTAAAAACAATGACAGTGTAAGGAAACAAATAACTTCCGGTTTAATTTGTGAGTGTAGTGAAATAAGTTCTGACCTACCTACCATCGAGACAGAAAAATGGAACATCTACTCAGACCCCACCTGAATTCACAAATTAACGAACCAGACGTGAGTCTAGACGTTAAGATAAATAATGATAGCTGTAGCTGTACCGTAGACATTGATAAAAACTGTGTTTTGGCATATTGATACTAATGAAAATCAGTCAACAACGTGGTGTTTTTAAAACTGAACATTGGGCTCTACACTAATGACGGAGTATCCCTCTTAAAAGAAGAAGAATAAAAACTTTTCATTTTGAATTCTGAACCATGTAGGCCCACAAGGGCCTTTTCCTAAAGACTCGACAAACAATAGATCTTTTTAGCATGATTTTTATTACAAAATTGCCAAAAACGGGCCCAAAAACTAGAACGGTTTTGGGCTTTGTTATTCACCTTTATTAAATGGCGTATACTGTGAACCTTGTTGGTTGTTTCGCTGACAGAACTGACCCTAAATTTAAAGATGCTTGGTGTAAAGGTTCCTTAATAAAATGATTGGCAAGGTTTAAAGCAAAAAAATTAAAGAACATGAAACATCTCGTATACACTTAAATTCATGTTTAGCATATAGTACCGTAAAAAAATAGCCAAGATGCAAAATCACTTATTTCAAAAGTATGAACCTGAGTATTGTGAGATTCTCAAAAGACTTTTTTAGATGTAGTAATATAACTATGGCTACTTGTAACTTAGCGTTCAGAGGGCATCGCGGAATGAAAATATTGAAACAGTGGACACTACTACTTCTGGAAACTTTTTGAATATTATAGATTTGTTGTCACGATACGATCCTCTTCTAAAAAGTCACTTAGAAAACGATCAAGCAAAGTTAAGTATTTGTCTCCCAAAATCCAAAATGAAATGATCATGTTTGCGTCACAGCATGTTCTGGATGAAGTTGTAAGTGAAATCCAAGCAGCTTCCTTTCTTCTTCTCTCTGGTATTAGACACCACTCAAGACGTCTCAAAAACTGATCAACTATCGATAGTAATACGACATGTGGCAGTCCAAAACTACGAAAAACTTGAAATTAAAAAGAATCATTCTTAGGGTTCATAGCTCTTACAGGCCAAAATTCGGAAAAAATTACTAACGAGGTTTGTACTTTTTTGGAAGAAGAAAACAACATTAAAATTGAAAGTGTAGAGGCCAGGGTTATGACGGGGCAGCCGTAATGAGTGGAAAACTATTCTGGAATCCAATCTAGAAATAAAGCAAAAGTCGCCAAATGCAGAGTACGTGCATTGTGCCTCGCATAATTTAAATTTGGTACTCAAATGACTCAGTTACTGACATAACAGAAATGATTTTATTCTTTACGATTTGGTCAATCAAATTTACGTGTTTTTTCGGCGAAAGCCTGCCAAGAATGGCAAGCTTTTGAGAGAGAAATCTATGGAGCAAAGGGGGTCTATACTTAGCAAGACACTCAAAAGATTGTGTCCGACCCGTTGGTCATCTAGGTTACGATTGTTTACTGGCCATAAAGTGTAACTTTGTTTTCTGTCTTAAGCTGTTTGAGACGAATATTATTCTGACTTCTAAAAAGAATAAAGAGGTTTAGAGCAACTGGACTCAAAAAACAAATGACGTGTTTTCAATTTGTATTGATGCTTACTTTCCAAAGTAAGGTTTTAGAGAGAATTAATATTACATTCTAAAACCACTACAAAAAGAGGATGTATCAATTGACGAAGCTACAGCCCTTCTTGGAAAGAGTATGACTGAACTAAAGAGAGCAAGAAAATGAGTTTGAAGGTGTTGTTAAAGAAGCTGAAACGCTAGCTCCAGGGATGGAATATTGAGTCTTCTCTGCCGACTAAACGATGTAAAAAAGTAAAAAACTTTTTTGACGAACTGACCAACGATGTTGAATTTTCTAATCCATTGCAAGAATTCAAAGTAAAAGTATTTTTTACAGGAGCTTGGATATAGTTATTGCTCAAATCTCCAGACGTTTTGAGAGCATGGTCAGGAATAACGATCAGTTCATCTTTTTAACTCCAAAGTACCTCACAGAGAAAAGTGATGATGAACTAATTTTTTTTCAGCCAGGAAGTTTTGTGAGAAGTATGAGGAAGATGTTTCACACGGGTTGGAGAACACAAATAGTGTGTTTCAGAAACATTGTTTCGGATGAAATAAAAACAAGAGGATTGAAAAAAGTTAAGGATTTAGCCTCATATTTAATGATAGAAAACGTGACTTTGTCCAAGCAGCCTTTCCTGATGTCCTGCACAGCGATGATGATGTTCTTGACTCTCCCAGTTACGTCAGCGTCAGCGGAAAGGTTCGTAATCACCAAAATATCATAAAAACCCGTACTAACTAAAATTAATTTTTTGTGTTAAGAAGAGTTATTATACCCTTTAATTATATACTTGTAATTATAACCTGGAAAATGGCATATATGTTAACAACATAGTTTTTTTAATCTTATATAAATTTTCAGGTCATTTTCTAAACTCAAGCTCATAAAGAATTATTTGAGAAACACTAATGACCAATACCAGGCTGAGCGCTTTGGGAGTCTTGAGCATAGAACATGAACGGGCTCGTAGGATCAACTTGAAGATGTTAGCTGAAAAATATTTCAGTTTTTTAAGAAGAGGAGAGGGTTTAAATAAATGGAAAATAATTAACATGTCTACAATTTTTTTTTCTATTTTTATTTTAATGTTTGAGATAGTTTCATTAATAAATAATTATGAATGAATAATTCATTTTAAAGTTTTTCTTTTCCTTTTTGATCTTTTTACAAAAATGTATAAAAATAAACATTGCACAGCACGGGACTATCAACTATTTACACAAATTTTAAAGCCACTCTTAAAAAAGTAAAGGTTTGTTTTCTATTACAATTTACCGTAAGTAGAGTGAACATCATGAGAATAAAGGTTAGACCAGGGGAAGTAGCTATAATTATAACGATGCGTGTAGGTCAGTAGGAGGAAGGGGGGGGGGGTGTTAGGAGCCGACAGGAGGGGCGCATTTCAGTACGCACCTGCGGGGGGGCGCGACTCTGTCTAGTTAACGCCACTGTTTTGGGGTAAAAATCAAGGTATTTTTTTTTACAAAAGCCAAGTCATAACTGTAAGCAATATGCATTATATGACCAGAAATTAAGTACAGAGAAACCAATATGTTTCTATATTATCACCAGTGGTTGATAGTTACACTATATTGTTCTGATTATGCTATCTTTTGTTTTTCTTGTTTGGTTTAATTTCACACCATTTGTTTCATATTTTTAGAAGCCTATCTCAGCTGATAGCCCTTGTATTTTATTTGCACAAACTTCAGATTACATTTAACTGATTTGATACAAATTCTAGAAAGTACTCAAAGATATCCCTTAACTGTAAGCTTTAATAAATTTATTCTGATACATTGGAGAGATTTATATTGGTTTTCAATAAACTCTTAATAGTTTTTTAAATAATAAACTTGTTTTAATAAAAACAATTTAATATAAAACTAAGTAGCCTAGTTGACCCAGTTAATAATATTTTAAAAATATATTAAACCTGAATTTGTAAGGACCAATGACTCCAGATAATAAATACAAATATGAATTTGGTCAAGTCCTGTCTGATGAAAACTTCTAAAAAGTAAAAAATGTCAATATTTAGAATATTTTTATAAAAAGAGATGTTTTAAATGAGTTGTTTATAAATTTAAAATTACATTTACACATTTTACAATTACATATTTTATATTACATTTTACACTCTAAACTTAAAACTACAAAAAATAACAGTGTAAAACAGCAAAATCTGTTTGGTTACAACACACTATTTATTGAAATTTTTAAAGACAATTAAAAGAAAAACCAGAAAACTAGAATAACAATACTACCTGTTCAAGACAGCAAACAGAACTTTATCTGCACAATATTCACTAGTTTTTCAATAGCTTATATGAAATCTTTAAACAATATATAAACAAGGATGGTACTTAAAACAAACAATAAGATACACAAATCATTACATAACTCCAAAGACAAATTTAAAAATTAATTCAAATTAGGACTTTATGAAAAAATTGCTAAATGACTGAGATAAACTTTTGCATTGTGTTGGCTGAGCATTACCAAAGCTTATAACTTGAGAAAAATTGCTACAATGACTGAGATAAACTTTGCATTGTGTTGGCTGAGCATTACCAAAGCTTATAACTTGAGATGCTGGGAAAGTTAATTTCTGACATTCTGTTTATCTGTCCGTCCACACAATGTTTGGAGAATAAACTAACTTACTGACTTGAAATTTGGAAGTTATAGTTAATTTAGAAGATGCCCTTTTTCGTAGATGGCACAAAGAAAAGTATCCATGGATTGATTTATGTGCCGATAGCACGCTAACACAATCCCAATGTTATTTGAGAAAGCTGATTGTATTGTATTACTGAGCGATGGTAAATACAGGAAATATCCATTTTTCTTCCAAATTTCCTCTGTACATGTCTGGTAGACAAATAGGTAATCATTTTGCTGCTAAACAACCCAAGATGATATAATAAGCACACACACACAAAAAACTTTTGCAAATAAAAATTTGTTATGTTTTAAGTGTTGAACTTCTCTGAACAGTGTACACTCTTGTTGCAGCAGTGTGGTGGGTGACACAGTGAAAGTTGATGGCGAAGGGCAGTCCCAGTCTGGAACGTCGAACGTGGTTGTGGCACCAGAGTCGCAGTCTACCAGCGTCGTGTGCCAAGTCCACTCCAAGCCTGACTCTGGCAGCTCGGACGAGAGTTCAGACAACTTCGGCACTCGAGTGCTGAGGATAAGTCGGAAGTTCCTGAGGCGCCCCAAGAGTGGGCAGGACGTGGAGGACCCTCGAACACCCCAGGAGCAGGATGGGAACGTAGCGCCAGACGTGTCAGTCAGGTGAACTCCAGTAGACCTCCTGGGAGTCGAAGCAGCACTGGCAGCATCTCTCCAGTGCCATTGTGATATAGTTGTAGTCAAGACTGAGGCGATCATAGGTCCTCTGGGCCGTGATAGATTTACATGGACCAACTGATGATAATAGTCTGATATTTTTATAGACTTTTAGGGTAAAGTTGTGTATGGTGGAAAACTTGTTCCACTTTGCGATATGTAGGAAATATCCACTGTATGCCTTAAGAATTTGTCTTTTTAAAGTTCTGAAAGCTATAAAAATCTCTATTATTCTGTTCAGGGTCAAAGTCCAAAAGGAGTCTAATCTTCCTGAGCTTTGTAAGCATATTTTTTACATTAAAATAACAATAAAATATGTAAACAAGTAAATTCTGGTAAAAAAAGGAAATTAAGGAGGGTAGATTCGTCCCAATGAATTAATATTTTGTTCATAATTTAAAGTTTAAAAGCGTAAAGTAAAACCTGCACTTAAAATTTGTGTTGATTTGTTTTATGGAGAGCATTTCTTCACAAATTATAAACACATTCAGCAATAATTCAACAATAATTTTCTTACTAATCAATAGAATATAGAAATTAAATACACAATTACTGATTTTAAATACTTCATTTTAATTAGAAACTGTATATAGTCTACCAACTTAACAAGTATGCATTTCTTAAGTGTGTTCCATAGAAATGAGTAAAGATATGCATTATTTTTGGCATATAGCCTTATGAAAGTGCAATTTGCTGGGCGATTATGAAATCGTTGGTTTTAAATGTGTACTTGATGAATTTTTAATGTAACATTATTTTTTTATGTACAGTATTGTAATATAGACTAGTAGATTTTTTTACTAATAGAAATAATCATCTCATCTATAGCAATTTACTGTCACATTAAATAATTTATTTGTAAATATGATGTAAGGCGTGAGATAGTCAATTATTTTGAATTTAGATGTTGAAAACACTGATAAATCTAGTCATGTAGTTTTCCTAAATTTAAATTCTAGTTTGTGAACCATGTACTGTTACAAGTGTTCTTAATAATTGATTGAATAAAATTTATATAATTTGTAATTGTTTTGCATTATTTTTTGCTTATTTTCCTTTTCTAGAAACCTCATGCTACTGACCTTGCAGTTCAGTACCGGTAATAACGGTTTGGAAGAGCAGTAGATCTATTGAAAAGCAGAACAAGTGTAAGAAAATAGTGACCTCAACAATAAGGCCAATCAAAATTGGTTGAACCAAAATAAAAATTGAAATGTACAATACTATGTACAAGATTAGGTACACAACAAGTTAAGGTCAGCTTAGATTGCATTAATGATCATTTCCACTTGAGACCATCCCAATTAATTTGTAAAATGATTATCAGGCATATTATTATCTCTATAGGACAGGGTGAAGGCTGATAATCCATATCCCCTAAATCTCCATAAGAAGGGTACCAATTTTGAGGAGTTTTTAGTAAATTTCTGTAAATTATGCTTGTAGGCCCCACATCTCATTAAGTTCTACTAATCCTCAATATCAAACTAAATAGCATCAAATTTTAACAGTATGTTCATAATTTAGTGGAATTTACAGGTAATGTATCGAATAGAATAGAGCCCAGCAATTTTTTGATCGCCATAAGGAGGCGTCCAATTAAGTATGAGTTAAATTACTGTATTAAGAAGTGAAATCAAACAAAAATTGGACGTACAGTACTGATATTATTATTGAGTACAATATTAATTGTTAAAAGACATAAATTCAGTTATTGTCTTCTGTTGCATTGAAGAGTCTAATGGATGACGCGTAGTTTCGTACAACTATTCAACGTGTGGACCTGTACAATATCCAGTACGCTCATATTGCTTAACAATAGAACTCTCACACTAAATACGGTAAATGTGCTTAGTATTCGCAAACACGTTTATTTGTCAAGAAATACAATGCAACAGTCAGAAAACATGTTTTAATAAACAATGTTGATAATTCTATAACAAAATAGACCCATCTCAAGTTTAAAACCGTATTTTTCTGTAATTCTGGCTAATCCGAACAATCACATAATCCGAATAGGGCTCGGTCCCAATTAGGTCGGATTAACGGGACTCTACTGTACTTGTTACACAAATTTAATAATTTTTTACCTAGTTATAGATAAAACTTCAATCTATTGGAATAAAATCCTAAAAATAGCCTGACTCAATTAAAATTATGTTTTATTACAAAACAAATTTACTTACATTAAATAGTTGTTTTTTTTAACCTATGTTTCACTTTGGTACTGTATTTAACTTCATTATTTATGTACTGTACCGTACACAATTTGTCTTAATAAAATATTGTATGTTTATTTAATTAAAGTTTTCTTTGTTTATGTACGAAATGATGCACCCATTTTCATTTTTTATGTAATTAGTTCCTATAACTGTTCATTATCGTTATAAATAATTCCTCCTGGACCTGTTCGGATTAACTGACGTTCGGATTACACGTGTTCGGATTAGCGGGTAACAGAGTACAAATTATTTACCAACACATTACAAAAAGTGATAGAAACCCTCTGGCACTTGTATTAAATAGAATAGTTAGCACTGAAACATAACAAACTTGAAACATACGTATCCTATGGCAAAAAATAGTAATGTATGTTATTGTGTAGGTAGAACTATGTAGTCCAAGAAACAAATTAAGGTTAGGAGTAATTAATGTGCCAAAATAGGTACATTTTTTCTACCAGGATTTATTATAGACTCAATGGAACGCCTCAAAGGTGTAAAACTGGTTGAAGAGAGCACACAATACCGGAAGAGTATGAAATAAATCAAAATTTAAATAAAATAGATGTGCTTAATTAATACCTGCTGTACTTCAAACTAGTTGGATTGCTGTTATACATATATTTTTTAAAATTAATCTTTTGGGGGATTGGGGCTTCTATCCCACTCCCCCAATTGCCTATAGTTACGCTACTGGAGATTGATGAAGATAGTATTGCAAAAATACAATAGGTAAAAAAGATATTTATAAGTTCTTTACTTTATCAACACCAGCCTGCAGACCTTTTCCATTTCAAATTCTATTACATTTATTACCGTACTACTTATTCTAGAGTAAGTAATTCAGCATTAAGTTTTGGGTGGGAGGAGTCACTATTGGGGGTGTAGAATACTCC
This sequence comes from Homalodisca vitripennis, assembly GCF_021130785.1. Classification (NCBI taxonomy): domain Eukaryota; kingdom Metazoa; phylum Arthropoda; class Insecta; order Hemiptera; family Cicadellidae; genus Homalodisca; species Homalodisca vitripennis. Next base: position 23,415,653 of record NC_060214.1, read on the forward strand.
CTATAGAATACAGAATACAAGGAACCGGAATACTTCTCTCAGGAAATTAAAAATAAATATCTTAAAACATATGTTTGTGTATTTTTCAGCCTAAAATTTGCTTTTTACAATATATAAATTATATATACAAATTTTTTTTGAAACTATTTGGGTAGAGGTCGAGTCCTGTTAACCCCCCCCCCCCCAACTTAAACCACCACTGATGGTAATGCTATTCATTCAGCCATGAAAAGGTTGATCCTTACTCAAAACAACTATGTTATTCTAAATTAACTATATATATATAATATATATATATATATATATATATATATAGTAATAAAATAAAATATCATAATTCGATATCACATATTAACCTCAACTTAACCGAGCTTGAGCAAATCAGTTAGTGACATTAAGTTTCTCACAGAAAATGCTAAAAGTTTACAGTTTATTTTACCAAGTATATTTTAAATTTTCTTATCTGAATATTTTTTGCTCTGTGCCAAACAGCGGTTACAGAAAAGGTTGATATATGAAGTGATGTTACTATCAAGCTTACTCTAGGCTTTCAAGACTATAAATGTAAATGTATTGAAAATTGTGGTTAAATTAGTAATTAACATATAGTTTTACTGGCATAAAGCTATGTTTACATAGAACAGTTGATTACATTTAACAAGCTCCAGAAGTAAATTCAACCCCTTATCTATAAAAAAACCTCAAATTCACAATAAAATTGATGTTTATTAATTGAGATAAAGACTGTCCTATCTAACAATACATATCTTGTGTGTATATATATACATGAAATTAGCGTAAACGGACATCGTGGCACGAGATATATGTTTCCTAATCCTAATATTGTTATAAATGTGAAAGTGTCTATGTTTGTATTTTTGCTTTCACATGTAAGCAAAACCATGAGCATGTGAGGGTTTTTGTATTCAACCCTTTGTACTGAAATTTTACATGGACATTCTTACGGTTCCTGGGATGAATATAGGCCTATTCTCATTTCAAAAACCCCTCCGGGCTACGCCCTACGGCCTTTAAAGAAGCAAAAAAAATCCCATCTTGGTCTCTAAAGTTGTGAAATATAAATTAAAAGGGCATGTCTAATGTAATCAACTGTTAACTGTGTAAACATTGTCCATTATTTTCAATGTTTTGACATTTATAGTGAGTACATTCTCCAAGGAATGGCCATAATCTTTAACGCTGTTTTACATTTCAGCAATTAAGTAAGTACTCATCTGCCTTAGAAAATGTATAAAACTCTGAAGACTCCCTTTGGAGCAGTCAGCAAGAACTATGCTAGATGAAAGTTCTCTGGACCAGTGGCGCACCCAGAAATCTTCTCTGGGGAGTGTCCGGATCACCGAAAGGTAGAAATGGAAAATTCTCCAAATTACTATGGGTCGGGGGGGGGGGGGGGTATTAAAATATACTTTTTTTTAATATTAGGTCCTAAAATTATTGTTTTATAGTGTAAATGATTTGTCAGTTACAGTCAAAAATATGAGGTAATGTGTTTGGCCTTAACCTAAATTCTGCTGTGTATCTGCTGGTATCTGCTTACGGTATCAACTTCTTCTCCACTTTCCACTCATAGCACATAATTGCACCATTAGTATGAACGTTAACTTAATTTTGAACAGGCACATCAGTTAGTACTCTTTGGTCTGAACATTATATGATTGTTATATTGATCTACTTGAGAATTTTTAAACTTTCTCTGTTCAAAAACCTATTTTTCTTAGCTTTCAATCATATGTTCTTAAATTTCTGGTTATTTATATTAGTTTTGTTATAGCACTAGACACATCTCTGTAAGCCTGGATTGTAACAAATAAACTGTTAATTAATGCACTTAGACCTGAAATATATTGTTCAAACTTCGCATGGGTATAGACGATTATTTTCTTACGATTTTTTTATGAGGGAGAGGCAGGAATCGGCAGGAAAATGCTTTTACACCAGGTGGCCAGCCTGTTGTGTGGGACTCCTACTTAAGTGAAATATCCACTAAAAACCTCCTCTACTCTTAGCATTCTAGCCTGAAACCGCTTATCGCTTTCCGAATTTTGGCTTACGCCCAGAGGGTTCGCACCTATCTAGCCATTCGGATCTTGGATCTGCCCCACGTTTCCGGTCCAGATCAGTCTTTTTGACGCGGTGTATACCCTGTGCAAAGCTGGACCAGCAGCACCAGTAGTCCTCGCCCTCCAACATCCGGTCATAGACCTTGTCCACCGAAATCATACCGAAAGTTTGAGTCACTTCAAGGCGGGGCCTTTCCCAACGCGGGCAGCGGCTACGATAACACCAGTGTTAAAATTATTAATTAAGATCTCTTTACATTATTAATTAATAATAAAGCCAAACGTCCAGGCTTTTAATGAAGTCTCGTGCTTATTTAAGTTTTTATACTACTGTATATTGTCAATAATATTTGATAACAGCAATAGTCGAAATATCGAAGGAAATTTAATAAAAGAATCAAATCAAATCCAATCAAAGTGTTTATTTGTCAACTAACAATATAAAAGACAATTGTCAGTATAAGTACAATAAACAGGCAAAATAAGCATTAATTCCTAACGCCTTAACTTAAATGGTTTTGAACATAAAATAATCACTCACAGAGTAGAATTCCTTATCAAGTAAGAAAACACTTTAGTTTTATTCTAAACTTATATACTACTGCTTCAGATCTCAATTCCAAGGGGAGATTGTTAAATAATTTAATTGATGCATAGTACAACTGATTTTCAAAAAATGAAGTTCGGGTCTTTGGGATTGGCAAACGGAATGATTTTCTTAAATTGTAAGGTCCAGAGGAATCGGAGGTAAAAATATGGATGTTTTTTCTTTAGGAATGTTAAAGTTTGAAGGATGTATATGCTCGGAAATGTAAGTATTTGATTAGAACGGAAATACAGCCTGCATGACTGGTTGGTTGCTAGCCCCAATACAATTCTCAGACATTTCTTCTGCAATCGAAATATATACTGTGTCCTGGCATTTTCAGAGGCCCAAATTGGAAGTCCATACGCCAAGTGGGGGTAAATACATCCATAATAGCTAGGCCAAAAGTATGTCTCTATTGGCAAAGCTGGACAATCTACGCAATAAGAAAATTCCGCTGCTCAGTTTGTTACATACCCTATCTATAAGAAACATGAAAGTTAAGATTAGAGTCCAAGATCAAGCCCAAGAAGTTTATATGTTCAGATGAATTGATTTCAGAGTCGCTTATAATGATGGACGAACTTCCGCTGGCACAACTCATATGAACTTCAATCTTAAAAATACTTTTTTTATAATATTAGGTCCTTAAAATTATTGGTTTTAATAGTGTAAATAAATTGTCAGTTACAGTCAGAAAATAATGAGGTCAATGTGTTATTTGGCCTTAACCTAGAATTCTGCTGTACTATCTGCTGGTATCTGCTTACGGGTATCAACTTCTTTCATCCACTTTCCACTCATAGCACATAATTGCACATGAAACGTTCGAACTTATATTTTTGAACATGCACAACAGTTTTTAGTACTCCTTTGGTCTGAACATTATATGATTGTTATATTGATCTACTTGAGAATTTTAAACTTTCTCTGTTCAAAAACCCTATTTTTCTTAGCTTTCAATCATATGTCTTAAATTTCTGTGTAGATATTTATATTAGTTTTTTGTTTATAGCACTAGACACAGTCTCTGTAAGTCCTGGATGACAAATAAACTGTTAATTAATGCCTTAGACCAGAAATATATTTTGTTCAAGACTTCGCATGGGTATAGACGATTATTTTCTTACGATTTTTTTATTAGGGAGAGGCACGGAAAAATGCTTTTTACACCAGTGCCAGCCTGTTGTGTGACGCCTATCTTAAGTGAAATATCCACTAAAAACCTCCTCTACCTCTTAGCATTTCTAGCCTGAAACCGCTTATCCGCTTTCCGGCCGACTTGATTGTGCTTCGCCCAGAGGGTTCGCACCTATATCCTAGCCATTCGGATCTTGGATCTGCCCAAAACCACGTTTTCCCGGTCTAGATCAGTCCGTTTATGACGCGGTGTTATACCGCTGTTCAAAGGCTGACCAGCAGCACCAATAGTCCTCTCCCTCCAACATCCGGACATAGACCTTGACCACCCGAATCATAACCGAAAGTTTTGAGTCCACATTCAAGGCGGGGGCCTTTCCCAACGCGGGGCAGCGGCTACGATAACACCAGTGTTAAAAATTATTAATTAAGATCTCTTTACATTATTAATAATATACGCCAAACGTCAGGCATTTTAATGAAGTCTCGTGCTTATTTAAGTTTTTTATACTACTGTAATTGTCAATAAATTGATAACAGCAATAGTCGAAATATCGAAGGAAATTTTAATTAAAGAAATCAAATCAAATCAAAGTGTTTATTTGGTCAACTAAAAATATAAAAGACAATTGACAGTATAAGTACTATAAACAGGCAAAATAAGCATTAATTCCTAACGTCTTAACTTAAATGATTTTGCACATAAAATAATCATTCACAGAGAAATTCCTTCTCCAGTTAAGAAACACTTTAGTTTTAATCTAAACTTATATACTTACTGCTTCAGAAATCTCAATTCCATGGGGAGTATTGTTAAATAATTTAATTGGATGCATAAGTACAACTTGTTTTTCAAAAAATGAAGTTCGTGTCTTTAGGATTGGCAAACGGAATTGATTTTTCTTAATTGTAAGGTCCAGATGGAATCGAGGTAAAAATAATGGATGTTTTTTTCATTTAGGATGTTTAAGTTTGAAGGATTATATGCTCGGAAATGTAGGTTATTTGATTAGAACGTGAAATACCGCCTGCATGACTGTGTTGGTTTCTCAGCCCCAATACAATTCTGCAGACATTTCTTTCTTCTGCAATCGAAAATATATACTGTGTCCTGGCATTTTTCAGAGGCCCAAAATTGGAAGTTCCATACGCCAAGTGGGGGGTAAATACATCCAAAATAGCTAGCGCCAAAAGTATGTCTCTATTGGCAAAGCTGGACAATCTACGCAATAAGAAAATTCCGCTGCTCAGTTGTTAGCCGTACCCTATCTATAGAACATGAAAGTAAGATTAGAGTCCAAGATCAAGCCCAAGAAGTTTTATATGTTTCAGATGAATTGATTTCAGAGTCGCTTATAAATGATGGACGAACTTCCGCAGCACGACTACAAATGAAACTTCAATCTTAAAATACTTTTATTTATTAATATTAGGAGGTCCTAAAATTATTGTTTTATAGTGTAAATATTTGTGTCAGTTACAGTCAAAAATAAGAGGTAATGTGTTTGGCCTTAACCTAAATTCTGCTGTAAATCTGCTGGTAACTGCTTACGGTATCAACTTCTCTCCACTCCACTCATACACATAATTGCACCATTAGTTATGAAACGTTAACTTAATTTTGAACAGGCAGACAATCAGAGTAGTACTCTTTGGTCAGAACATATATGATTGTTATATTTGAATCTACTTGAGAATTTTTAAAAACTTTCTCTGTTCAAAAACCTATTTTTCTTTAGCTTCATCATATTTCTTAAATTTCTGGTTAGTTTATATAGTTTTGTTATAGCACTAGACACATCTCTGTAAGCCTGGGATTGTAACAAATTAACTGTTAATTAATGCACTATAGACCTGAAAATCTATGTTCAAACTTCGCCTGGGTAAAGAACTATATTTTCTTAACGATTTTTTTTATGAGGGAGAGGCCATGGAAAATGCTTTTTAAACAACCAGGTGGGTTCCAGCCTGTTGTGTGGGACCTCCTACTTAAAAGGAGAAATATCCACTTAAAACCTTCCTCTACTCTTAGCATTCTAAGCCTGAAACCGGCTTATCGCTTTCCCGAATTTTTGGCTTACCCCGAGAGGGTTCGCACAGTGACCTATCTACCATTCGGATCTTGTGATCTGCCCCACGTTCCGGTCCAGATCAGTCATTTTTTGACGCGGATTATACCCTGTGCAAAGCTGGACCCACAGCACCATTAGTCCACGCCCTCCAACATTCCGTCATCAGACCTTGATCCACCGAAATCGATACCGAAAGTTTGAGTCACTTCAAGCAAGGCGGGGCCTTTTCCCAACGCGGGCAGCGGCTACGATAACACCAGTGATAAAATTAATAATTAAGATCTCTTTACATTATTAATTAATAATAAAGCCAAACGTCCAGGCTTTTTAATTAGTCTCGTGCTTAATTAATTTAAAACTACTGTATATTTGTCAATAATATTTTGATACACAATAGTAGTCTAAATGCGAAGAAATTTAATAAAAAATCAATCAAATCAAAGTGTATTTATTTTGTCAACTACAATTAAAAGACAATTTGTCAGTATAAAGGTACAATAAACAGGACAAATAAGCATTATTCCTACTGCTCTTTGAACTTAAATGATTTTGAACATAAAATAATCACTCACAGAGTAGAATTCCTATCAGTAAGAAACACTTTAGTTTTATTTCTAAACTTAATACAACTGCTATCAGATCTCAATTCCAAGGGGAAGATTGTTAAATAATTAATTGACATAGTACAACTGATTTTCAAAAATGAAGTTTCGGGTCCTTTGGGATTGGCAAACGGAAATGATTCTAAATTGTAAGGTCCAGAGGAATCGAGGTAAAAATATGGATGTTTTTCTTAGGAATGTTAAAGTCTGAAGGAGATTAATAAGCTCGGAAATCGTAGGTATTTGATTAGAACGGAAATAACAGCCTGCAATGACTGTTGGTTTGCTAGCCCCCAATACAATTCTCAGTACATTTCTTCTTCAATCGGTAATATATAAACTGTGTCCTGGGCAGATTTCCAGAGGCCCAATTGGAAGTCCATACGACAACGCCAAGTGGGGGTAAAAACGTCCATAATAGCTAGCCAAAAGGAGTCTCCTATTGGCAAAGCTGTGACAATCTACGCATAAGAAAATTCCGCTGCTCAGATATGTTACATACCCTATCTAGTAAGAACCTGAAAGTTAAGATTAAGGTCCAAAGAATCAAGCCCAAAAAGTTTATATGTTCAGATGATTGATTTCAGAGTCGCTTTATAATGATGGACGAACTCCGCAGGGCCCACGACTCATATGAATTCAATCTTAAAATACTTTATTTTTAATATTAGGTCCTAAAATTATAGTTTATAGTGTAAATGATTTGTCAGTTACAGTCAAAAATATGAAGGTAAATGTGTTTGCCTTAACCTAGAAATTCTGCTGTAAATCTGCTGGTATCTGCTTACGGTATCAACTTTCTTCTCCACATTCCATTCCACTCATAGCACATAATTGCATCCCCATGAACGTTAACTTAATTTTGAAACATGCACATCAGTTAGTAACTCATTTGGTCTGAACATTATGATTGTATAAATTGATCTACTTGAGAATTTTTTAAACTTTCTCTGTATCACAAAAACCTATTTTTCTTAGCTTTCAATCATATGTTTGTCCTTAAATTTCTTGTTATTTATATTAGTTTTGTTTCATAGCACTAGACAATCACTGTAAGCCTGGGATTGGTAACAAATAAACTGTTAATTAATGCACTTAGAACGACCTGACATATATTGTTCACTTCGCAAGGGTATAGACGATTATTTTCTTGACGATTTTTTTATGAGGGAGAGGCAGGAAAATGCTTTTACACCAGGTGGCCAGCCTGTTGTGTGGGACTCCTACTTAAGTGAAATATCCACTAAAAACCTCCTCTACTCTTACATTTCTAGCCTGAAACCGCTTTATCGCTTTCCGAATTTTGGCTTACGCCAGAGGGTACGCACCTATCTAGCCATTCGGATCTTGGATCTGCCCCACTTTCCGGTCCAGATCATCTTATTGACTCGGTGTAACCCTGTGCAAAGCTGGACCAGCAGCACCAGTAAGACCTCGCCCTCCAACATCCGGTCATATGACCGTGTCCACCCGAAAATCATAACCGAAAAGTTTATCACTTCAAGGCGGGGCCTTTCCCAACCGGGCAGCGCTTACGATACCCAGTGTTAAAAATTATATAATTAAGATCTCTTTACATTATTAATTAATAATAAAGCCAAACGTCCAGCTTTTAATGAGTCTCGTGCTTAATTTAAGTTTTTATAACTACTGTAAATTGTCAATAGATATTATGATAACAGCTATAGTCGAAATAATCGAAGGAAATTTAATAAAAGAATCAAATCAGAGCCAAAGTGTTTATTTGTTCAACTCACATATAAAAGACAATTGTCGTATAAGTACAATAAACAGGCAAAATAATCATTAAATTCCTAAACGTCTTAACTTAATGATTTTGAACATAAAAATAAATCAATCCTCAGAGTAAGAATTCCTTATCAAGTAAGAAACACTTTAGTTTTTTATTCTAAACTTATATACACTGCTTCAGATCTCAATCCAGGGGAGATTGTTAAATAATTTAATTGATGCATAGTACACCTGATTATTCAAAAAAATGAGTTCGGGTTCTTTGGGATTGTCAAACGAATTGATTTTCCTTAAATTGTAAGGATCCAGAGGAATCGGAGGTAAAAAATAATGGATGCTTTTTCTTAGGAATGGTTAAAGTTTAGAAGTGATGTATATGCTCGGAAATGTAGGTTAATTTTGATTAGAACGAATACCGCCTGCATGACTTGGTTGGTTGCTACCCCAATACAATCTCAACATTACTTCTGCAATCGGAAATATATACTGTGTCCTGGGCATTTTTTCAGAGGCCCAAATTGGAAGTCCATACGCCAAGTGGGTAAATACATCCATAATTGCTAGGCCAAAAGTATGTCTCTATTGCTAAGCTGGACCATCTACGCAATAAGAAAATACCGCTGCTCAGTTGTGTTACATACCCTAACTATAAAACATGAAGTTAAGCATTAGAGTCCAGATCAAGCCCAAGAAGTTTCTATGGTTCCAGATGAATTGATTGTCAGAGTCGCTATAAGATGGACGAGAAAACTTCCTCTCGCTGGCACGACTCATAAATGAACTTCAATCCTTAAAATACTTTTTTTTTAATATTAGGATCCTAAAATTATGTTATTATAGTGTATATTATTTTGTCAAGTTAAAGTCAAAAATATGATGTAATGTGGGTTTGTGGGCCTAGCCTAAATTCTGCCTGTATATCTTGCTGGTATCTGCTTACGGTATCAACTCCACTTCTTCTCCACTTTTCCACTCATAGCACATAATATGCAACCATATAATGAACGTTAACTTAATATTTGAACAGGCACATCATTATAACTCGTTGGTCTGAACATTATATTATTGTTATATGAACTGACTTGAGAATTTTTAAACTTTCTCTGTTCAAAAACCTATTTTTCTTAGCTTACAATCATATGTTCTTAAATTTTCTAGGTTATTTATTTTTTAGTTTTGTTAAAGCACTAAGACACATCTCTGTAAGCCTGGATTGGTAACAAAATAAACTGTTAGATTAATGCACTTAGACCTGAATATATTGTTCAAACTTCGCATGGGTATGAGAACGATTATTTTCTTACGATTTTTTTTATTGAGGGAGAGCAAGGAAAAATGCTATTACCACACCAGGGTGCCAGCCTGTTGTGTGGGGACTCCTACTTAAGTGAAATATCCACTAAAAACCATCACTACTCCTTAGTAGCATTCTAGCCTGAAACCGCTTTATTCGCTTTCCGAATTTTGGCTTACGCCCAGAGGTTCGCACCTATCCTAGCCATTCCGGAATCTTGGATCTGCCCCACGTTCCGGTCCAGAACAGGTCTTTTGACGCGGTTTGAATACCCTGTGCAAAGCTGGACCAGCAGCACCAGTATCCTCGCCCCTCCAACATCCGGTCATAGACCTTGGTCCACCGAAATCAATAACCGAAAAGTTTGAGTCACTTCAAGGCGGGGCCTTTTCCCCAACGCGGGTCAGCGGCTACGGAAAACACCAGTGTTAAAATAAATATTAAGATCTCTTTACATTATTAATTAATAAAAAAGCCAAACGCCAGGCTTTTAATGAAAGTCTCGTGCTTATTTAATTTTTATACTACTGTATATGTCAAATTATTTTGATTAACAGCCAATAGTCAAATAATCGAAGAAATTTAATAAAAGAATTCAAATCAAATCAAAGTGTTTATTGTCAACTAACAATATAAAAGACAAATTGCAGTAATACAGTACATAAACAGATGCCAAAATAAAGCATTAATTCCTAACGACTTAACTTAAATGATTTATTGAACATAAATACTCACTCACATAGTAGAAATTCACTTATCATAAGAAACACTTTTAGTTTTATTCTAAACTTAATCTACTACTGCTTCTGAACTCAATTCCAAGGGGGGAGATTGTTAAATAATTTAATTGATGCAATAGTACAAAACAGGATTTTCAAAAAATGAAGTTCGGGTCTTATGGATTGGCAAACGGAATGATTTCTAAATTGTAAGGTCCAGAGTGAATCGGTAGGTAAAAATATGGATTGTTTTTCTTTAGAAATTGTTAAAGTTTGAAGGAATGTATAATGCTCGGAAATGTAGGTATTGATTAGAACGGAAATAAAGCCTGCCTGGACCTGGTTGGTTGCTAGCCCCCAATACAAATCTTCAAAGACATTCTTCTGCAATCGAAATATATACTCACTGGTGTCCTGGCATTTTCCAGAGGCCCAAATTGAAGTCCATACGCCAAGTGGGGGAAAATACATCCATAATAGGCTAAGGCCAAAAAGTATGTCTCTATTGGCATAAGCTGGACAATCAACGCAATAAGAAAATTCCGCAGCTCATTTTTGTTACATACCCTATCTATAATAACTTGAAAGTAAATAAAGATTAGAGTCCAAGATCAAGCCCAAGAAGTTTATATGTTCAGAAGAATTGATTTCAGAGTCTCTTATAATGATGGACGAACTTCCGCCTGGCACGACTCATAAGAACTTCAATCTAAAAAACTTTTTTTTAATATTATGTCCTAAAATTATTTGTTTTATAGTTGTAAATGATTTGTCAGTTACAGTCAAAAATATGAGGTAATGTGTTTGGCCTTAACCTAAATTCTGCTGTATATCTGCTGGTATCTGCTTACGGTATCAACTTCTTCTCCACTTTCCACTCATAGCACATAATTGCACCATTAGTATGAACGTTAACTTAATTTTGAACAGGCACATCAGTTAGTACTCTTTGGTCTGAACATTATATGATTGTTATATTGATCTACTTGAGAATTTTTAAACTTTCTCTGTTCAAAAACCTATTTTTCTTAGCTTTCAATCATATGTTCTTAAATTTCTGGTTATTTATATTAGTTTTGTTATAGCACTAGACACATCTCTGTAAGCCTGGATTGTAACAAATAAACTGTTAATTAATGCACTTAGACCTGAAATATATTGTTCAAACTTCGCATGGGTATAGACGATTATTTTCTTACGATTTTTTTATGAGGGAGAGGCAGGAAAATGCTTTTACACCAGGTGGCCAGCCTGTTGTGTGGGACTCCTACTTAAGTGAAATATCCACTAAAAACCTCCTCTACTCTTAGCATTCTAGCCTGAAACCGCTTATCGCTTTCCGAATTTTGGCTTACGCCCAGAGGGTTCGCACCTATCTAGCCATTCGGATCTTGGATCTGCCCCACGTTCCGGTCCAGATCAGTCTTTTTGACGCGGTGTATACCCTGTGCAAAGCTGGACCAGCAGCACCAGTAGTCCTCGCCCTCCAACATCCGGTCATAGACCTTGTCCACCGAAATCATACCGAAAGTTTGAGTCACTTCAAGGCGGGGCCTTTCCCAACGCGGGCAGCGGCTACGATAACACCAGTGTTAAAATTATTAATTAAGATCTCTTTACATTATTAATTAATAATAAAGCCAAACGTCCAGGCTTTTAATGAAGTCTCGTGCTTATTTAAGTTTTTATACTACTGTATATTGTCAATAATATTTGATAACAGCAATAGTCGAAATATCGAAGGAAATTTAATAAAAGAATCAAATCAAATCAAAGTGTTTATTTGTCAACTAACAATATAAAAGACAATTGTCAGTATAAGTACAATAAACAGGCAAAATAAGCATTAATTCCTAACGTCTTAACTTAAATGATTTTGAACATAAAATAATCACTCACAGAGTAGAATTCCTTATCAAGTAAGAAACACTTTAGTTTTATTCTAAACTTATATACTACTGCTTCAGATCTCAATTCCAAGGGGAGATTGTTAAATAATTTAATTGATGCATAGTACAACTGATTTTCAAAAAATGAAGTTCGGGTCTTTGGGATTGGCAAACGGAATGATTTTCTTAAATTGTAAGGTCCAGAGGAATCGGAGGTAAAAATATGGATGTTTTTCTTTAGGAATGTTAAAGTTTGAAGGATGTATATGCTCGGAAATGTAGGTATTTGATTAGAACGGAAATACAGCCTGCATGACTGGTTGGTTGCTAGCCCCAATACAATTCTCAGACATTTCTTCTGCAATCGAAATATATACTGTGTCCTGGCATTTTCAGAGGCCCAAATTGGAAGTCCATACGCCAAGTGGGGGTAAATACATCCATAATAGCTAGGCCAAAAGTATGTCTCTATTGGCAAAGCTGGACAATCTACGCAATAAGAAAATTCCGCTGCTCAGTTTGTTACATACCCTATCTATAAGAACATGAAAGTTAAGATTAGAGTCCAAGATCAAGCCCAAGAAGTTTATATGTTCAGATGAATTGATTTCAGAGTCGCTTATAATGATGGACGAACTTCCGCTGGCACGACTCATATGAACTTCAATCTTAAAATACTTTTTTTTAATATTAGGTCCTAAAATTATTGTTTTATAGTGTAAATGATTTGTCAGTTACAGTCAAAAATATGAGGTAATGTGTTTGGCCTTAACCTAAATTCTGCTGTATATCTGCTGGTATCTGCTTACGGTATCAACTTCTTCTCCACTTTCCACTCATAGCACATAATTGCACCATTAGTATGAACGTTAACTTAATTTTGAACAGGCACATCAGTTAGTACTCTTTGGTCTGAACACATTATATGATTGTTATATTGATCTACTTGAGAATTTTTAAACTTTCTCTGTTCAAAAACCTATTTTTCTTAGCTTTCAATCATATGTTTCTTAAATTTCTGGTTATTTATATTAGTTTTGTTATAGCACTAGACACATCTCTGTAAGCCTGGATTGTAACAAATAAACTGTTAATTAATGCACTTAGACCTGAAATATATTGTTCAAACTTCGCATGGGTATAGACGATTATTTTCTTACGATTTTTTTTATGAGGGAGAGGCAGGAAAATGCTTTTACACCAGGTGGCCAGCCTGTTGTGTGGGACTCCTACTTAAGTGAAATATCCACTAAAAACCTCCTCTACTCTTAGCATTCTAGCCTGAAACCGCTTATCGCTTTCCGAATTTTGGCTTACGCCCAGAGGGTTCGCACCTATCTAGCCATTCGGATCTTGGATCTGCCCCACGTTCCGGTCCAGATCAGTCTTTTTGACGCGGTGTATACCCTGTGCAAAGCTGGACCAGCAGCACCAGTAGTCCTCGCCCTCCAACATCCGGTCATAGACCTTGTCCACCGAAATCATACCGAAAGTTTGAGTCACTTCAAGGCGGGGCCTTTCCCAACGCGGGCAGCGGCTACGATAACACCAGTGTTAAAATTATTAATTAAGATCTCTTTACATTATTAATTAATAATAAAGCCAAACGTCCAGGCTTTTAATGAAGTCTCGTGCTTATTTAAGTTTTTATACTACTGTATATTGTCAATAATATTTGATAACAGCAATAGTCGAAATATCGAAGGAAATTTAATAAAAGAATCAAATCAAATCAAAGTGTTTATTTGTCAACTAACAATATAAAAGACAATTGTCAGTATAAGTACAATAAACAGGCAAAATAAGCATTAATTCCTAACGTCTTAACTTAAATGATTTTGAACATAAAATAATCACTCACAGAGTAGAATTCCTTATCAAGTAAGAAACACTTTAGTTTTATTTCTAAACTTATATACTACTGCTTCAGATCTCAATCCAAGGGGAGATTGTTAAATAATTTAATTGATGCATAGTACAACTGATTTTCAAAAAATTAAGTTCGGGTCTTTGGGATTGGCAAACGGAATGATTTTTTTAAATTGTAAGGTCCAGAGGAATCGGAGGTAAAAATATGGATGTTTTTCTTTAGGAATGTTAAAGTTTGAAGGATGTATATGCTCGGAAATGTAGGTATTTGATTAGAACGGAAATACAGCCTGCATGACTGGTTGGTTGCTAGCCCCAATACAATTCTCAGACATTTCTTCTGCAATCGAAATATATACTGTGTCCTGGCATTTTCAGAGGCCCAAATTGGAAGTCCATACGCCAAGTGGGGGTAAATACATCCATAATAGCTAGGCCAAAAGTATGTCTCTATTGGCAAAGCTGGACAATCTACGCAATAAGAAAATTCCGCTGCTCAGTTTGTTACATACCCTATCTATAAGAACATGAAAGTTAAGATTAGAGTCCAAGATCAAGCCCAAGAAGTTTATATGTTCAGATGAATTGATTTCAGAGTCGCTTATAATGATGGACGAACTTCCGCTGGCACGACTCATATGAACTTCAATCTTAAAATACTTTTTTTTAATATTAGGTCCTAAAATTATTGTTTTATAGTGTAAATGATTTGTCAGTTACAGTCAAAAATATGAGGTAATGTGTTTGGCCTTAACCTAAATTCTGCTGTATATCTGCTGGTATCTGCTTACGGTATCAACTTCTTCTCCACTTTCCACTCATAGCACATAATTGCACCATTAGTATGAACGTTAACTTAATTTTGAACAGGCACATCAGTTAGTACTCTTTGGTCTGAACATTATATGATTGTTATATTGATCTACTTGAGAATTTTTAAACTTTCTCTGTTCAAAAACCTATTTTTCTTAGCTTTCAATCATATGTTCTTAAATTTCTGGTTATTTATATTAGTTTTTGTTATAGCACTAGACACATCTCTGTAAGCCTGGATTGTAACAAATAAACTGTTAATTAATGCACTTAGACCTGAAATATATTGTTCAAACTTCGCATGGGTATAGACGATTATTTTCTTACGATTTTTTTATGAGGGAGAGGCAGGAAAATGCTTTTACACCAGGTGGCCAGCCTGTTGTGTGGGACTCCTACTTAAGTGAAATATCCACTAAAAACCTCCTCTACTCTTAGCATTCTAGCCTGAAACCGCTTATCGCTTTCCGAATTTTGGCTTACGCCCAGAGGGTTCGCACCTATCTAGCCATTCGGATCTTGGATCTGCCCCACGTTCCGGTCCAGATCAGTCTTTTTGACGCGGTGTATACCCTGTGCAAAGCTGGACCAGCAGCACCAGTAGTCCTCGCCCCTCCCAACATCCGGTCATAGACCTTGTCCACCGAAATCATACCGAAAGTTTGAGTCACTTCAAGGCGGGGCCTTTCCCAACGCGGGCAGCGGCTACGATAACACCAGTGTTTTTAAAATTATTAATTAAGATCTCTTTTACATTATTAATTAATAATAAAGCCAAACGTCCAGGCTTTTAATGAAGTCTCGTGCTTATTTAAAGTTTTTATACTACTGTATATTGTCAATAATATTTGATAACAGCAATAGTCGAAATATCGAAGGAAATTTAATAAAAGAATCAAATCAAATCAAAGTGTTTATTTGTCAACTAACAATATAAAAGACAATTGTCAGTATAAGTACAATAAACAGGCAAAATAAGCATTAATTCCTAACGTCTTAACTTAAATGATTTTTGAACATAAAATAATCACTCACAGAGTAAATTCCTTATCAAGTAAGAAACACTTAGTTTTATTCTAAACTTATATACTACTGCTTCAGATCTCAATTCCAAGGGGGAGATTGTTAAATAATTTAATTGATGCATAGTACAACTGATTTTCAAAAAATGAAGTTCGGGTCTTTGGGATTGGCAAAACGGAATGATTTTTCTTAAATTGTAAGGTCCAGAGGAATCGGAGGTAAAAATATGGATGTTTTTCTTTAGGAATGTTAAAGTTTGAAGGATGTATATGCTCGGAAATGTAGGTATTTGATTAGAACGGAAATACAGCCTGCATGACTGGTTGGTTTGCTAGCCCCAATACAATTCTCAGACATTTCTTCTGCAATCGAAATATATACTGTGTCCTGGCATTTTTCAGAGGCCCAAATTGGAAGTCCATACGCCAAGTGGGGGTAAATACATCCATAATAGCTAGGCCAAAAAGTATGTCTCTATTGGCAAAGCTGGACAATCTACGCAATAAGAAAATTCCGCTGCTCAGTTTGTTTACATACCCTATCTATAAGAACATGAAAGTTAAGAGATTAGAGTCCAAGATCAAGCCCAAGAAGTTTATATGTTCAGATGAATTGATTTCAGAGCCGCTTATAATGATGGACGAACTTCCGCTGGCACGACTCATATGAACTTCAATCTTAAAATACTTTTTTTTTAATATTAGGTCCTAAAATTATTGTTTTATAGTGTAAATGATTTGTCAGTTACAGTCAAAAATATGAGGTAATGTGTTTGGCCTTAACCTAAATTCTGCTGTATATCTGCTGGTATCTGCTTACGGTATCAACTTCTTCTCCACTTTCCACTCATAGCACATAATTGCACCATTAGTATGAACGTTAACTTAATTTTGAACAGGCACATCAGTTTAGTACTCTTTGGTCTGAACATTATATGATTGTTATATTGATCTACTTGAGAATTTTTAAACTTTCTCTGTTCAAAAACCTATTTTTCTTAGCTTTCAATCATATGTTCTTAAATTTCTGGTTATTTATATTAGTTTTGTTATAGCACTAGACACATCTCTGTAAGCCTGGATTGTAACAAATAAACTGTTAATTAATGCACTTAGACCTGAAATATATTGTTCAAACTTCGCATGGGTATAGACGATTATTTTCTTACGATTTTTTATGAGGGAGAGGCAGGAAAATGCTTTTACACCAGGTGGCCAGCCTGTTGTGTGGGACTCCTACTTAAGTGAAATATCCACTAAAAACCTCCTCTACTCTTAGCATTCTAGCCTGAAACCGCTTATTCGCTTTCCGAATTTTGGCTTACGCCCATAGGGTTCGCACCTATCTAGCCATTCGGATCTTGGATCTGCCCCACGTTCCGGTCCAGATCAGTCTTTTTGACGCGGTGTATACCCTGTGCAAAGCTGGACCAGCAGCACCAGTAGTCCCTCGCCCTCCAACATCCGTCATAGACCTTGTCCACCGAAATCATACCGAAAGTTTGAGTCACTTCAAGGCGGGGCCTTTCCCAACGCGGGCAGCGGCTACGATAACACCAGTGTTAAAATTATTAATTAAGATCTCTTTACATTATTAAATTAATAATAAAGCCAAACGTCCAGGCTTTTAATGAAGTCTCGTGCTTATTTAAGTTTTTATACTACTGTATATTGTCAATAATATTTGATAACAGCAATAGTCGAAATATCGAAGGAAATTTAATAAAAGAATCAAATCAAATCAAAGTGTTTATTTGTCAACTAACAATATAAAAGACAATTGTCAGTATAAGTACAATAAACAGGCAAAATAAGCATTAATTCCTAACGTCTTAACTTAAATGATTTTGAACATAAAATAATCACTCACAGAGTAGAATTCCTTATCAAGTAAGAAACACTTTAGTTTTTTTATTCTAAACTATATACTACTGCTTCAGATCTCAATTCCAAGGGGAGATTGTTAAATAATTTAATTGATGCATAGTACAACTGATTTTCAAAAAATGAAGTTCGGGTCTTTGGGATTGGCAAACGGAATGATTTTCTTAAAATTGTAAGGTCCAGAGGAATCGGAGGTAAAAATATGGATGTTTTTCTTTAGGAATGTTAAAGTTTGAAGGATGTATATGCTCGGAAATGTAGGTATTTGATTAGAACGGAAATACAGCCTGCATGATTGGTTGGTTGCTAGCCCCAATACAATTCTCAAGACATTTCTTCTGCAATCGAAATATATACTGTGTCCTGGCATTTTCAGAGGCCCAAATTGGAAGTCCATACGCCAAGTGGGGGTAAATACATCCATAATAGCTAGGCCAAAAGTATGTCTCTATTGGCAAAGCTGGACAATCTACGCAATAAGAAAAATTCCGCTGCTCAGTTTGTTACATACCCTATCTATAAGAACATGAAAGTTAAGATTAGAGTCCAAGATCAAGCCCAAGAAGTTTATATGTTCAGATGAATTGATTTCAGAGTCGCTTATAATGATGGACGAACTTCCGCTGGCACGACTCATATGAACTTCAATCTTAAAATACTTTTTTTTTTAATATTAGGTCCTAAAATTATTGTTTTATAGTGTAAATGATTTGTTCAGTTACAGTCAAAAATATGAGGTAATGTGTTTGGCCTTAACCTAAATTCTGCTGTATATCTGCTGGTATCTGCTTACGGTATCAACTTCTTCTCCACTTTTCCACTCATAGCACATAATTGCACCATTAGTATGAACGTTAACTTAATTTTGAACAGGCACATCAGTTAGTACTCTTTGGTCTGAACCATATATGATTGTTATATTGATCTACTTGAGAATTTTTAAACTTTCTCTGTTCAAAAACCCTATTTTTCTTAGCTTTCAATCATATGTTCTTAAATTTCTGGTTATTTATATTAGTTTTTGTGTTATAGCACTAGACACATCTCTGTAAGCCTGGATTGTAACAAATAAACTGTTAATTAATGCACTTAGACCTGAAATATATTGTTCAAACTTCGCATGGGTATAGACGATTATTTTCTTACGATTTTTTTTATGAGGGAGAGGCAGGAAAATGCTTTTAACACCAGGTGGCCAGCCTGTTGTGTGGGACTCCTACTTAAGTGAAATATCCACTAAAAACCTCCTCTACTCTTAGCATTCTAGCCTGAAACCGCTTATCGCTTTCCGAATTTTGGCTTACGCCCAGAGGGTTCGCACCTATCTAGCCATTCGGAATCTTGGATCTGCCCCACGTTCCGGTCCAGATCAGTCTTTTTGACGCGGTGTATACCCTGTGCAAAGCTGGACCAGCAGCACCAGTAGTCCCTCGCCCTCCCAACATCCGGTCATAGACCTTGTCCACCGAAATCATAACCGAAAGTTTGAGTCACTTCAAGGCGGGGCCTTTCCCAACGCGGGCAGCGGCTACGATAACACCAGTGTTAAAATTATTAATTAAGATCTCTTTACATTATTAATTAATAATAAAGCCAAACGTCCAGGCTTTTAATGAAGTCTCGTGCTTATTTAAGTTTTTTATACTACTGTATATTGTCAATAATATTTGATAACAGCAATAGTCGAAATAATCGAAGGAAATTTAATAAAAGAATCAAATCAAAATCAAAGTGTTTATTTGTCAACTAACAATATAAAAAGACAATTGTCAGTATAAGTACAATAAACAGGCAAAATAAGCATTAATTCCTAACGTCTTAACTTAAATGATTTTGAACATAAAATAATCACTCACAGAGTAGAATTCCTTATCAAGTAAGAAACACTTTAGTTTTATTCTAAACTTATATACTACTGCTTCAGATCTCAATTCCAAGGGGAGATTGTTAAATAATTTAATTGATGCATAGTACAACTTGATTTTCAAAAAATGAAGTTCGGGTCTTTGGGATTGGCAAACGGAATGATTTTCTTAAATTGTAAGGTCCAGAGGAATCGGAGGTAAAAAATATGGATGTTTTTCTTTAGGAATGTTAAAGTTTGAAGGATGTATATGCTCGGAAATGTAGGTATTTGATTAGAACGGAAATACAGCCTGCATGACTGGTTGGTTGCTAGCCCCAATACAATTCTCAGACATTTCTTCTGCAATCGAAATATATACTGTGTCCTGGCATTTTCAGAGGCCCCAAATTGGAAGTCCATACGCCAAGTGGGGGTAAATACATCCATAATAGCTAGGCCAAAAGTAATGTCTCTATTGGCAAAAGCTGGACAATCTACGCAATAAGAAAATTCCGCTGCTCAGTTTGTTACATACCCTATCTATAAGAACATGAAAGTTAAGATTAGAGTCCAAGATCAAGCCCAAGAAGTTTATATGTTCAGATGAATTGATTTCAGAGTCGCTTATAATGATGGACGAACTTCCGCTGGCACGACTCATATGAACTTCAATCTTAAAATACTTTTTTTTAATATTAGGTCCTAAAAATTATTGTTTTTTATAGTGTAAATGATTTGTCAGTTACAGTCAAAAATATGAGGTAATGTGTTTGGCCTTAACCTAAATTCTGCTGTATATCTGCTGGTATCTGCTTACGGATCAACTTCTTCTCCACACTTTCCACTCATAGCACATAATTGCACCATTAGTATGAACGTTTAACTTAATTTTGAACAGGCACATCAGTTAGTACTCTTTGGTCTGAACATTATATGATTGTTATATTGAATCTAACTTGAGAATTTTTAAACTTTCTCTGTTCAAAAACCTATTTTTCTTAGCTTTCAATCATATGTTCTTAAATTTCTGGTTATTTATATTAGTTTTGTTATAGCACTAGACACATCTCTGTAAGCCTGGATTGTAACAAATAAACTGTTAATTAATGCACTTAGACCTGAAATATATTGTTCAAACTTCGCATGGGTATAGACGATTATTTTCTTACGATTTTTTTTATGAGGGAGAGGCAGGAAAAATGCTTTTTACACCAGGTGGCCAGCCTGTTGTGTGGGAACTCCTACTTAAGTGAAATATCCACTAAAAACCTCCTCTACCTCTTAGCATTCTAGCCTGAAAACCGCTTATCGCTTTCCGAATTTTGGCTTACGCCCAGAGGGTTCGCACCTATCTAGCCATTCGGATCTTGGATCTGCCCCACGTTCCGGTCCAGATCAGTCTTTTTGACGCGGTGTATACCCTGTGCAAAGCTGGACCAGCAGCACCATAGTCCTCGCCCTCCAACATCCGGTCATAGACCTTGTCCACCGAAATCATACCGAAAGTTTTGAGTCACTTCAAGGCGGGGCCTTTCCCAACGCGGGCAGCGGCTACGATAACACCAGTGTTAAAAATTATTAATTAAGATCTCTTTACATTATTAATTAATAATAAAGCCAAACGTCCAGGCTTTTAATGAAGTCTCGTGCTTATTTAAGTTTTTATACTACTGTATATTGTCAATAATATTTGATAACAGCAATAGTCGAAATATCGAAGGAAATTTAATAAAAGAATCAAATCAAATCAAAGTGTTTATTTGTCAACTAACAATATAAAAGACAATTGTCAGTATAAGTACAATAAACAGGCAAAATAAGCATTAATTCCTAACGTCTTAACTTAAATGATTTTGAACATAAAATAATCACTCACAGAGTAGAATTCCTTATCAAGTAAGAAACACTTTAGTTTTATTCTAAACTTATATACTACTGCTTCAGATCTCAATTCCAAGGGGAGATTGTTAAATAATTTAATTGATGCATAGTACAACTGATTTTCAAAAAATGAAGTTCGGGTCTTTGGGATTGGCAAACGGAATGATTTTCTTAAATTGTAAGGTCCAGAGGAATCGGAGGTAAAAATATGGATGTTTTTTCTTTAGGAATGTTAAAGTTTTTGAAGGATGTATATGCTCGGAAATGTAGGTATTTGATTAGAACGGAAATACAGCCTGCATGACTGGTTGGTTGCTAGCCCCAATACAATTCTCAGACATTTCTTCTGCAATCGAAATATATACTGTGGTCCTGGCATTTTCAGAGGCCCAAATTGGAAGTCCATACGCCAAGTTGGGGGTAAAATACATCCATAATAGCTAGGCCAAAAGTATGTCTCTATTGGCAAAGCTGGACAATCTACGCAATAAGAAAATTCCGCTGCTCAGTTTGTTACATACCCTATCTATAAGAACATGAAAGTTAAGATTAGAGTCCAAGATCAAGCCCCAAGAAGTTTTATATGTTCAGATGAATTGATTTCAGAGTCGCTTATAATGATGGACGAACTTCCGCTGGCACGACTCATATGAACTTCAATCTTAAAATACTTTTTTTAATATTAGGTCCTAAAATTATTGTTTTATAGTGTAAATGATTTGTCAGTTACAGTCAAAAATATGAGGTAATGTGTTTGGCCTTAACCTAAATTCTGCTGTATATCTGCTGGTATCTGCTTACGGTATCAACTTCTTCTCCACTTTCCACTCATAGCACATAATTGCACCATTAGTATGAACGTTAACTTAATTTTGAACAGGCACATCAGTTAGTACTCTTTGGTCTGAACATTATATGATTGTTATATTGATCTACTTGAGAATTTTTAAACTTTCTCTGTTCAAAAACCTATTTTTCTTAGCTTTCAATCATATGTTCTTAAATTTCTGGTTATTTATATTAGTTTTGTTATAGCACTAGACACATCTCTGTAAGCCTGGATTGTAACAAATAAACTGTTAATTAATGCACTTAGACCTGAAATATATTGTTCAAACTTCGCATGGGTATAGACGATTATTTTCTTACGATTTTTTTATGAGGGAGAGGCAGGAATCGGCAGGAAAATGCTTTTACACCAGGTGGCCAGCCTGTTGTGTGGGACTCCTACTTAAGTGAAATATCCACTAAAAACCTCCTCTACTCTTAGCATTCTAGCCTGAAACCGCTTATCGCTTTCCGAATTTTGGCTTACGCCCAGAGGGTTCGCACCTATCTAGCCATTCGGATCTTGGATCTGCCCCACGTTCCGGTCCAGATCAGTCTTTTTGACGCGGTGTATACCCTGTGCAAAGCTGGACCAGCAGCACCAGTAGTCCTCGCCCTCCAACATCCGGTCATAGACCTTGTCCACCGAAATCATACCGAAAGTTTGAGTCACTTCAAGGCGGGGCCTTTCCCAACGCGGGCAGCGGCTACGATAACACCAGTGTTAAAATTATTAATTAAGATCTCTTTACATTATTAATTAATAATAAAGCCAAACGTCCAGGCTTTTAATGAAGTCTCGTGCTTATTTAAGTTTTTATACTACTGTATATTGTCAATAATATTTGATAACAGCAATAGTCGAAATATCGAAGGAAATTTAATAAAAGAATCAAATCAAATCAAAGTGTTTATTTGTCAACTAACAATATAAAAGACAATTGTCAGTATAAGTACAATAAACAGGCAAAATAAGCATTAATTCCTAACGTCTTAACTTAAATGATTTTGAACATAAAATAATCACTCACAGAGTAGAATTCCTTATCAAGTAAGAAACACTTTAGTTTTATTCTAAACTTATATACTACTGCTTCAGATCTCAATTCCAAGGGGAGATTGTTAAATAATTTAATTGATGCATAGTACAACTGATTTTCAAAAAATGAAGTTCGGGTCTTTGGGATTGGCAAACGGAATGATTTTCTTAAATTGTAAGGTCCAGAGGAATCGGAGGTAAAAATATGGATGTTTTTCTTTAGGAATGTTAAAGTTTGAAGGATGTATATGCTCGGAAATGTAGGTATTTGATTAGAACGGAAATACAGCCTGCATGACTGGTTGGTTGCTAGCCCCAATACAATTCTCAGACATTTCTTCTGCAATCGAAATATATACTGTGTCCTGGCATTTTCAGAGGCCCAAATTGGAAGTCCATACGCCAAGTGGGGGTAAATACATCCATAATAGCTAGGCCAAAAGTATGTCTCTATTGGCAAAGCTGGACAATCTACGCAATAAGAAAATTCCGCTGCTCAGTTTGTTACATACCCTATCTATAAGAACATGAAAGTTAAGATTAGAGTCCAAGATCAAGCCCAAGAAGTTTATATGTTCAGACGAATTGATTTCAGAGTCGCTTATAATGATGGACGAACTTCCGCTGGCACGACTCATATGAACTTCAATCTTAAAATCAAGAAATTTTGTCTTCGCAGTGTTAACGGTAAGTCTATTATTATCACGCCATTGGAGCAGACAACTGCCCTGTACAAACATGTCATACTCAAGGTTTTCTCTGATTTTATGAGACATATTGATAGAAGTATCGTCTGCAAATAGACACAAATTTCCTCCACTTACACTAGAAGAAATGTCATTAATAAACAATAGAAACAAGACCGGGCCAAGAAAGGAGCCCTGGGGTACGCCTGATTTAACTGTTTCTATTGAGGATAATCTGTGACTCAAGCAACCAGAATCGTCAATGAAGGGAATCTCAACCACTTGGCTGCGGCCTATCAAATATGAAGAGACCCATCCGAATGCACATCCCCTTATTCCAAGGTTATGAAGTTTACACAACAAGAGTCCATGATTAACAACATCGAACGCCTTGCAGAGATCTAAGAAAACACCAAACGAATGCTGACGTTCGTCCAGAGCTAAGGAAACATGATTGATGAAATCAAACACGGCATCAAGTGTTGAGAAGCCCTGTCTAAACCAAATTGTTTTTCAAAAAGGACGTTGTTTTGGGATAAAAAAGATAGTAAATGAATGAGATACAACTTTTCTAAGACCTTGGAAAATGTTGACAATATGGATATAGGCCTGTAGTTTCCTATGTCACTTGGGCTTCCCTTTTTTAGTAATGGTTTAGCTACAGCTCATTTTAGAACACTTGGAAAAACACCACTTTCGAAGGAAGCGCTTGCTGTGTTTGCCAATGGCAAAGCCAACTGCTCAGCAATGTCCTTAAGAAGATTAGAAGAGATACCATCAGCTCCTACTGAGTGGCTAGGTCTCAAAGATCTTATTACTGAGATTACTACCTGAACGTCTATTGGCCTCAGAAACAACGATGGTGCAACTGTCTGCATCGTGTGGCATATTCCTTGAGGATCGGTTACATTTAAACAGCTTCCTCCAAGACAATCACCTATTCTAGAGAAAAAGGCATTAAACTGACAAGATATTTCAAGCGGATCGACTATCAAGGAACCACATTCATTCGTTATGGAGTAATTAGTAAAAGACTTACCTTTTTTGTTAGGCATAATGTCCTTAATGATGTCCCAAACGGCCCTGTTTTTGTTTGTTGCCTTTGTGATGTGTTTCAATACCAATCCTTATTTGACGGAGTGAATACTGGTGCGAAACTGTCTCTTAAGACCTCGGTAAGACTTATGCAAGGGGTGGTCAGATCCAAGGTGTTTAGTCAGGGAATACATAGCAAGGACATTCTCCTGGAGTACAAGCAAGTCCCCCATCGAGAACTATCTTTGTAAAAGACTTAATCTTCTGATATTTTGTCCTCTTTACAGGAGCAATGATATCCATATAATACGTAAGACAAAGTAGAGAGGAAGAGTGAGAACTTGGAATCAACATCTTGTGCACAAAGAATATCAGCCCACATTTCCTTATCTAATAGATTTTTCAACACATGGATATTATTTGTTGTGATATGACGTGTGATTTTGAATTTAGGTATGTTTTTGACGGAAGAAACATTAACTTTTAAATCTCCAACCTGAGCATGGTGATCAGATACTGCAGTTATGACCACTTGAGTGTCCAGTTCACGAGGGATGATGTTCGTAAAGATGTTATTAATTAGAGACACAGACCCATTAAACTCCCTGGTATGTGACTTTATTGTATCTCTAAGTCCAAATGAAGACATATGGTGGGACAGTCGTTTAGCGGTTTCGTTTTCAGTTGACATATCGATATTAAAATCACCTGTTATGACAACTTTAAAGCTAGGCTTCAAGAGAGATTCAAGACAATCAGTTAACAAAGTAAAAAAAGCTTCAATATTGCTAAGATCAGGAAGTGGAGGTCTATAAACAGAGACAAGAATGAACTGGGAACCATTTAACTCCATTGTAATACAGGCGAGTTCGCAAGAGCTCTCCATGCAAAATCTTGAAACTTCAACAGCACGACATTGCTTCAAATCCTCGTCAACCAAGATGCACACACCGCCTCGTCCTTTTGTGGATCGACAGTAACTGGATATGACCCTAAACCCAGACAACACAAAAACATCCATCTCAGACTCTCTTAAAAAATGTTCTGAGAAACATAAAATCTGGGGCGAGAGCAAATCTACCATAACCTTGACATGAGTTAATTTAGGCACAATACCCTGCACATTCTGATGGATCAGCCTAAGGAAGTCTAGGTGGCCCCTATCAGCACACCCGACCTCTCGTTTCCCGAAGGAGGCACGGTACGTACGGGGGAACGGTCACAGGAATGTACAGGAGAGGGTCCACTGGAGAACACACACTAAGAACGGGAGTGTCAAGAATTAGCTGCGAGGTGTCATTAGAAGGACAAGGCTCCATTGAATGGGAATGTGACGATTTTGATGTAGGTTTTAATAACGTGGAGAGCATAATACGACCCAATTTGAAACTACCGCTCCTATTTAGATGCCGTCCATCTTTCGCAAGATGGTACCTACGTATACAATTATACAAGTCAATAAATTCTACATTGAAGTTATTGCACATTAAATACAATTGTTCATTAAAATAATCCAAACCTACGTCGTGGATATCACGACGCCTTAAGATACTGTTTAAAATTACTTTAGTAGCCTATCAGGAAATTCAGTCTTTCATGTATGTAGCATCTCTGCCATACTATGCAAAACCTCTTTTTTTTACCATACCCAGGCCCTCCGTTATAACCTACAGGCACATCATTAGTACCTACATGTATGTAGATAACTTGAGGTTGAACTTGCACATAATCTATAAGTCTTTTCTTTATATTTACAATTTTTGCGCCAGGATTCATATCGACAGTAGCTCCGCTATAGGCACATGGTTTACTGGAATGTCTAAGAAGCGAATCCCCTATTACAAGGCAACCTTTCAAATCACATTTTTGATTTTCACAACTATTTACATACCTAGGACTACTCTTAACACACACAGAATCTCTATTAGTATAGACATTATTTACATTTTTTCTTAAATCAACATGGTTGTTTGGGAGTGCCGTGGCAGTCTTACTAGAAAAATTGTGATATGGTAGATCTTTACAATTATCTGATTCGCCAAAGACAGACACCTGTCGTCTCAAATTGCTCTCAACATTTATAGACATTTTAAAATTAGCTGTAACATCCTTTTGTAAGCTCGTTTTCCACACCCCAGAGACGCTGCTCACAGACCCAACGTCATGGTCATCCTCAGAGTCAAACGACGCAAGTTTAGCATATTTATTTTTAATCTCAACAGTGTAACTTAAAGGCACTTTTTTAATGTTATGTTTAGACTTTTTTGAACGTTTGGGTTTAACAATCGACCATTCATTGCTAGCATGGTGTTGTTTCTTAACCAATTTTAAAACATTAGGTCTGCAAACATCATTAGGGCTCGGAGACGTTGACATGCCAATCTCTGACAAACCAGAAACATTCATTTCATTAACGTGCAATTGGCTAGAATTACTTGATACAGACTTACAGTTAAACATAGCATACCACTCCAAGAAAGGTTTCTTAACATTTGGAAGACAGTATTAGTGAACAATAAGTTTTAAATTAACCAACACATTCAGCCCACTCAAAACCATTGTTCTGCTGAATACAATCAACTTCTAACACGTTCATGTCAAGGATACCAAGGTTTTCTGCTCAAGTAAGTGCAGAACTACGATTCAGACCTGAGATGGAGTCTAAATGGTAGGCTTGGGAACCAACTCTGTCTAATAAAAGCAGAGACCAGTGTGATCCCGAATCACCTCTATCCACGTCAGTACTGTTATTAATACAAAAGAACACAAAGTTACAAGCAAAGAATGTAGAATTTGCCAAAGTATCAGCTATGGATTCAGGTGTGCCCACCTTCAACAATAATTGTGAAATGGCAGTGTCAAAAATAAGAAAGATTTTAACTCCAGCAGCAGAGGACCATGTATTAATGTAGGTGTTAATTGATTCTTCCTCTACCCATTTATCGACAGGAGAAATATTTACACTTGTCTTAGTAAGCTTAACCAACTGGTCTTTAGCTACTGTACATCCAACTTGTAACTAAGATTTTGAATGGTAGACAGTTTGAGTATCTCTAAGATCCCCTAGGCCCCTAACCATTGCATTAGAAGAGTTTAGTTTATCACGCAGAGTTCATTTCCGTTGTCAAAACAGATCAAAACGAACATCTCTGTCCCTAAGAGCTTCAGTGAGATCCAGACAACGCGTCTTCAGGTTACGTATATCAGTTTCCGCCTCATCTTGAAAGGCGAATGAGTTGTTCAATTCTGTTCTTCTGTGTTCTTTCTCAAGATCAAGTTTAGAAGACAATAGACTGATCTCCGACTTTGAAGACTGCAGCGACGTTAGTTGAATATCATATACAGAGCGTAAAGTATCCATTTTGTCAACGAGTACAGCTATTTGAGTATGTAATTCTTCAAATGAAGAATCAGGATACGTGGACGATAATATAGTTAGCTCAGATGTCAAATTTACAAGAATACACTGTACCTCACTTTCAAAATCAATGTTTTTAAAAACAGGTTCAGTTTCGTCAGTCATCATCTGAAAGCGTCAGGTAACTATAGGAGACGAAAAAGAAATTCTTCCTCCCAGGATTAAGTCTTTGTCCAGCCACTCACTGTTAATACTTCAGTATGGTAACGATAAATTCGAGATACAAATAAAACAAGTCCCAAAGCAAGTTGAAGGAAAATACAATTATGATAGTCTTCAATTCTCATGTACACTAGTCCTGCAGTACATGACGAGGTATACATTGCATACTCCCAAATGCAGGGGCATCAATAATTCCGATCCATGCAAAAGGTCGTCGGCCCGCGGGCCGGCTGGCTGGGGGATCGGTCCTGTCAGCAGGGAAACTTAGCCCTTGGCGTTGTCCAACCTGTCAACGAAGTGCGCATGCGCAGACCAGGTAGCAGCGAACGTGATCTTGCTCCAATTTGTTATCAGTTGTAGTCTTGACGAAATATAAAGTGATTATATTTTTAGAAACAGGAAACTTACGTTGTTTTAGCCGCTTGGGTCACTGTTTCCCGGAAATCATGTCCACAATACCGATTTCCCGCGCAACTTTAAAGTACGACACGAGCACTAATTAATGTAAATTATACTTATTTTATAGAGCACTATACTTTTAATGTTGATCCTATAGGTCAGTCCTACCAACCAACCCCCTATTTGGTAGAAGTCTACTTCATGATTATAGATGAGCATCTATACAACCTGATTGAATACAGACTATATATTTATATATTCATTATATATGGTAATTAAACGCCTTCTGTCAGAGATGACGTGGAAGGGGCTAAAGACGTTCCTATTAATTATTTTATTCGGATTCGAAACTGGAAAGAAGGATTTTAAAGACTGTTATAAAACTCATCTATCGATTGCTCCATCACTAACGCTGGCCGCTGCCTTTGATTTAGAGATGTGTCGTTCGGTTATGTATGAACCGTTCAATTCGAACAGATCAGTCAGGTGAACGAGTTATCTGGATCACGTGTTTTAAAAAACCCGTTCAACCGAACCTTTCGTTCACTTTTCCCACGAACTGAATAAATTTATTATTTTCTTTTAAAGCAAGTAATTTAATTTTACGAATCGCCAAATCTTATAATATTACAGTTACGTTCATTTATAATCCTTATCAATGGAAAAAGTAGCTCAAGATTATGCCAAACTAACTGACACTGTTCATTTCGTTCAGTCGGTCATTTCGATCAATCGGTTTTTGTTCTCTTGTTCATTTCGATTACTCGCTCATTCCGTTCAGTCTTTCTTAAGTTAGTCTTTCATTTCGTTCGGTCTTTCATATGAAGACCGGTCTTGACCTGTAACCAACGAATTATACTAACTGTAATGTAACGCGCTCTAGCGGGAAGGTTCAGTAACTGTATTGGCCAGGTCAATTAATTGTAAGGTATTGGTATGGGTCGCGGCAGTGAACGACACTGACTGACCGGAACAGTCAGATGATCCGGACGTCACACAACTACTTTCATTGTTCCAGGAAGAGTTATCATTAAATCACCTGATTGATAATACCAGCTGATTTCTCAATACTTATGATTGTCATTTTGTAAATAAACAATACACAACAGTGTGACCTGCATGACGTAATATGTCAGTGATTTTGCCGAGTCGTTAATTTATTTATTGAGCACAATTAGTTGAGCAATAAAACATTGTCCAATTTTAAATCTGTTCTACTCTTTGACTAGAAAAGATGCACAGAGGTGATGAGATTAGATTACAAACAGTTACCTTACACAGTTCAATTTTCCATCCTATTTTAAGAAAATGGCAAAGTGTTCAAAGCATAAGTTCAGACAATATCATGTATCCTGTTTTTGTGGTGTAAGTAATCTCGTTTGATAAAACGACATAGTTTTTCTATACTTCGTTAGAGCTATAGTTTTAATGTGTAATAAGCCTAAAATGTAGAGTATTGTTTCTGAATTGACTTATTTTAGTCATCCCAGGCCCTGAATCCGTTTCACATGATCCAATTTTATTGAAATTTGGCAGGTAGATATAGAAATATAAATTTTACTCCCTACCCTGACGTCCCCTTTGAGTGCATACCATAACTCCCTTTTTCAAACTTCTCCATTTTTGACAAAATTTTTTTCTAAAATCTGTTTCGGTAAGCCATCTATTTACTAGAACAATTTCTCAACCATCCAACTACTTGGAAAATGGGCTAACCCTCAGACACTGGGGTTTATATTTCTCCTATATAGGCTACTGCAGTTATTTTTCTAATATATTTAGACTATAATTCGTAAGGCTGTACTATTTTTAGATCCGTCAGTAGCAACGTCCAGGTAGTCTAATCGAAAAACTTGCATAACATATCAGTATCCGTTTAACTTAACATTTTAAGAGGATTGAAAAAATGTGTTATAGTAATTGTAAATTATTATAATTTAAAGCATAATTTATATAAATCACGTTTAAAATAATCGTTCTTTCTGGCAAACATTTAATATGTTAGGATAAATAATAATAAATCAGTAGCGGTGGCAACTAATTAATATGACCAAATATTAAGACCTTAAAAAAAACTAATATTTTTTTGAGATAACTGATAAAAGTTGTTGGATATGTGCAAATAAAAGGGCTCTTTCGATGTGGCATTGTTTCACAGCATGTGGAATATTTTTAGTAGCCTACTTTTGTAGGCGTCGTCAACTAAGAAAAGAAAAAAAGATCTCAATGAGATTTTGGCCGGATGTTGGGTTTAAATCAATTTCACCTTTGATAAATATACAATGCATAGTTTAACTATCGCCTTAGTGCAGTGACTGACATCACTGTGACTGTCACAGACTTGACTTCTGACCAGAGCCGCAGCCATGGGGGGGGGGCAGGGGGGTTGTTTGCCTCGGGCGGCAATATTATAGAAGGTGAAGTCGTTACGCATAATTAAGTTAAACTCCGCGCGAATCGCTTTACTATCGATTCAAAAGTACAGATACCCATGTTTGAAGGTTAATCACAAAACAAGTAGCAGAATTACGATTACAGGAATTCATTTAATTGAGATTGTTTATTTCTGCATTTATAGCCTACATATAAAACAAATTATTTACGAACAAGAAATTCCAGTTGTGTCAGAAATAACGAAAAAAGAAACGGTTTTTGGTGGTTTTCAGCCAAATTACAACTTTAAAATTTCACAACTCGCAAACTTAAGATCCAATTAAGACAAAATGTTCATACAAGATGGGTACAAATGTACTGTTTTTATAGTATGTAATTTTCAGACATATTAAAACGTTTGTTATTAAATGACTATCTTAACTTTTACTCTTGACAGAGCGGTTCAAAAGAGTCTACATACTTCGATCACGTTAAAGTTAGGGCTATTGTCCTGAGCTTGTAATTTTGTAAATCGCTATCATCATTAATGATTCCACTAATAAGGACGCTCTTAGATCTTGACAATTGCGTGCGAAGCCGCGGGTAACTGCTACTAACAAATGTAATAATAATTATTAAGTACCTTTAGATTATTTACAAGCAGTAAAAAGAACATTTTTAAACTGCTGATATTGAGTGATGGAAATGGGGAGCTAATTTAGGGCTCCTCCTACCCCCCCCCCCCCCGGAATAGTATGTAGCTGCAGCTCTGTTTCTCACATATGAAGTCCCTCAGAAGGGATCCAACAAGACTGAAACAGTAGAGTTCCCTGGTAATACTGATCAGTATTGTATATAACAATACTACATTATATATCTTCAATATATAACAAGGCTAGAAGAAACGAATAACTGACCCAAAAAGTCCTAAAGAAGTTGAAACAGAAATAATTGATCATATTAAATGTCATAATGCCTCGTTCAAAGACCGTCTTAGTGCCCTATTTCAATTCAATATGGCGGCCATTTAAACTTTTTTTAATTCAAAACATTTCTTAAATTTTAAAAGGAAAAGCTTTCTCAATGAACATATCTCTAATGTTTTTATATCTGAATGTTTTTGAGATGTCAATTACATGTAAATCCTATAAGAAATAAATTATTGATATTTAAGTTGATACACAATCTATATGCCTCTTTCTAATGAGTCGGAGAGATAGTTCTGTTTCCCACAGAGTTTGTGTTTGAGGATGGGGTACACTATAGCTGCACGCAGGGCCGTACCCAGCCTTGGCGGGCCCCGGGCAAGATGTTCGGCCGGGCCCCGTCATGTACCGGGATCCGCTCTGAGCTCTGGTAAAATTTTCTGAAACCCCCGGTCTGAGTACGGATCTGGTGCACGCATATAATGCAGCTGTGATAGGAAAACGATTATTTTGTTGTCACGTTGCTGTCGTAGTAGATATTAGGTATAAATTCATAATACTATAAAAACATCAACTAGACAATTCCCTTATCTTTGCTGATTTGTATCCTTAATCAATTTAAACTAAGTGAACATTATAAAATATATATCTCAATTTACTTGTTCTAGGGATATAGAAGATGCAAAGTTGGAAGTAGACAGCATGCCAGGGGTTTATAGGTACGGAATAAACAGAATAATACCCGAAATAAAACCTTTAGTGAATAAAGGTTTAAAAAGTGTTCTACTTTTTGGAGTCATAACTCAACTCTCTAAGGTAGGCCTTGTAAAATAAATTGTTTTTACAACATTATTTTGTAAGATGAGATTTCATTTCAGTAGGGATTATGTATTAAACGGATATATAATAGGTAACGGGTTAGTTGGCAACCAATGCTGTGCAGGTAAGATCAATTTTCAACACATTCCGACAAAGAATAAAGTTTATAGTTAGTTATCGACAAAGGATAACAGGATTACGATCCACACAACATTTGTTTTCGTGCTGTAAAAGATCAAACTTGAATATTTACTCTTTACCTCACGTTTTAAAACCTGAAACAAAAACGCATATGGAAGTTTAGAAATCTAGAAACAGGATGGTGTACATACCAAAGTAAACTAAAAGAAACGTTTACATGAATACCAAATCTAAAAAACAAGATGTAACAGGAACACCACTGTACAACTCTCAGTACGATACATGAACGAAACAGACAAGTGAATGAGTGAGTCAGACTTTATCACAGCGTAAGGGTATCACTCGGCAACAGACAATATCAGAAAGAAATTACAAAAAGTTGGTGAATGTTTTCGGGCTATATTTTTATTCCTGTCTCTTACTTTTTTTCTTGGTGTCACTTTTACCAGATTTGATCTCGGATGAGTTTTTTTTTTTTTTAATTTTATTGTTGGATTAGTTTTTTTTAGTAATAGTTGGCAAAGTTGCCAGACATTGACATGAAGTTGGTTTAGCAGTCGGTGTTTATGTGTGGTTTTGCTTAGTTTTTGTTTACATAAATTCTATTTAATTAGTTTTATTTCACTTCAAATAATGGATTTTCTGACCCGCAATTTTGGTGAAAAACAACGAAATCAGAGATAAAATTAGAAAACTGGCTATATTAAAGTAGCCCAACAAACGTGGAAAACGCTGTTATTCTTTTAGAAACTCAAATGTTAGAAAACCTAATTCTAAAAGTGAATCCTAAACATATGTTGTTGAAATACGAAGCCTATTTCACCAGAGAATGTTTTGAGATGGAAATTTGTCATAGCTCCAGCACGACTGATTTTTGTTTTTTGACTGGTCCAAATACAGTCAATTGGGTTGGAGGATGTAAACATGTCAGAAATGGCAAATAAGAAGTCTCTGGTTAACTGTTTAAATGAATGGGTAAAATATTTTAATAAATTAACACCAAGAATCTCAATGTCTGACAACAATACGAGGATCGTCATAAACCTCTACTGTAAACTGCAGTAGCGAGTGTGTGATAGTCAAAATTCCTCTCTCAGTAGATGTACACACACACTTTATTGTTAAAAATCCAAAAACAATATTTTCCTTGCGCGCTTCGATGATAAAACATCATTGCAAAGCGGTAAGGCAATCAATCGTTAAAATGTTTAGGCACTAGGCTCAGTAATTCAAAACACAAACAAGTACACATACACTAATTTAAAACGTTTTTAAAAACACTATGAGCACGTCTGGTGAGTCTGTCGGTTCAGCTCGGCTGTGGACAGGTACAAGACTGCAACATCAGGATTAAGTAACTTGGTCACGGCCGCTTTTATCAGTGTCGTTATCAATTGGACATGGATCAATTAATCGAGAGTAGCCTTTCTTACCTTGCATTTAAACGATACAAAGTGTAGTGTACTTTGATGTTTAACTTCTCATTCAGCTCGAAATGTTTTGTTTCCTAACTTTTGCAGAACCGATAAATCTAAAATTCTTCCAACGTATCTAATTTGTTACCTTTTGGACGTACATTTTAAACCTCATGTCATCATGACTATTGTCCATTTGCGCGATCACGATCCACCAGGTGTTGTGCGAAAGTGTACCTCTGTTTGGCTTACGTTCGGTCAGACTTATGCTCACAATAACGTGTTTTGAAACTACGCCTTGTTTGACGGATGTGTGCGTTAGGACCATCGCGATATCTGACATAACACACTCCTGTTTTCAAGCTTTCTGTCGTTTTTTGTTTAGATTTGGGGCGGGTTTGGTTAGAGGGTTTAAATGTTAATTCAAGTCCATGTTTCTTTAATTGTCTTTTAAGGTCATATTCTACGGCGTGTCTGAATTCCACACAAATACATTTTTAACTTTGTTATTCCAGCGTTTTCCATTTATTTTATTTTTTGTGTTTTTTATTGAGATTTTTACCCACACAAAAAACTACGTGCTGAACAAAAAGTTAAACTAAAAAAAAAACACTCCATTTTCAACGCTTTAACACAAGAAAAGAAAGGCCGTTCTCGATCAATTGACCCCTATCCAGCTGATAACGACAGTGCTAACAGCGACCGTGACGAATTACTTAATCACGCTATTGCAGACTCTTACCTGTCCAAGGCCGAATAGCATGGGCAGGCCAACCAAACGTGATCATAGTGTTTTAAAAATATTTTATCTTAGTGTCCGTGTCCATGTTCCTGTATGTGTCCGTGTTTGTGTTTCTAATGAATTACGACTTTTAATGCAGAAACATTTTAATGATTGAATGTACCACTGCTTTAGCAATGACGTTTGTAACATCGAAACGCGTAAGCACAATACTATATTTGAATTGCTGACAAAAGGCATGTAACCCTATTTAAATACCGTGTAAGACACCTATACTGTATCCTTGGTAGCGAGTGTGTTGTATTATTACTCTAGCTTTACTACACAATGTTAATACTTTGTTTACCATGAATCTCAATGTTTGATAATACAAAGGTCCACACACCTCTACTGTACCCTTTGGTAGCGAGTGTGTTGTATTATTACTCTAGCTTTACTACACAATGTTAATACTTTGTTTACCATGAATCTCAATGTTTGATAATACAAAGGTCACCACACACCTCTACTGTACCCTTTGGTAGCGAGTATGTTATATTATTACTCTAGCTTTAGTACACAATGTTAATACTTTGTTTACCATGAATCTCAATGTTTGATAATACAAAGGTCACCACACACCTCTACTGTACCCTTTGGTAGCGAGTATGTTATATTATTACTCTAGCTTTAGTACACAATGTTAATACTTTGTTTACCATGAATCTCAATGTTTGATAATACAAAGGTCCACACACCTCTACTGTACCCTTTGTTTGCAAGTGTGTTGTATTATTACTCTAGCTTTAGTACACAATGTTAATACTTAGTTTACTATGAATCTCAATGTTTGATAATACAAAGGTTACCACACACACCTCTACTGTACCCTTTGGTAGCGAGTATGTTATATTATTACTCTAGCTTTAGTACACAATGTTAATACTTTGTTTACCATGAATCTCAATGTTTGATAATACAAAGGTCACCACACACCTCTACTGTACCCTTTGGTAGCGAGTGTGTTATATTATTACTCTAGCTTTACTACACAATGTTACTACTTTGTTTACCATGAATCTCAATGTTTGATAATACAAAGGTTATCACAAACCACTACCACAGCCTGCGGTAAAGAACACATTAATCCCATTGTGTGACATTCATTAGTGATGGTCAGAATCTTTAATTACTAATCAGATATTGCACATCAACGAAGAAAGCTAAAATATTGCATAATTATTAATGTCTGATGTATCATAGCAAAGGCAAAATATATGTCAGACCACTGGTATTCAATGGTTTGGCAGAGTCAATAGCATGGTACATATTGATTATTCATTTTTTTAATTCTGTTGTAGAGGCACAGAGTGTAATTAGATATTATTCACTGTGATATTTTTAACTCGGTCATTCAGGAGATGTTGGAACTATTCGATTACCATCTTTCAGTTACCAAGGTGAGTTGCTATTGGTACAGTTGGTGCGTTATAATCTTTCTACGATATATATAAATATTTTTGTTACGAGATATATAAATATGTAAAAAATGTCAGTTAAAACTTAAAGTAAATATATAAAACAATAAGAAATAAACAATAACTTTAAAAATATCAAAGATTTGTGTAAACGACCACATCTATGAAATAAGCTTTGTGGAATTAACAGCCAAAATCAGTTTAAATTTACTTTTACTGGTAACATTTACTAGATTGGGATGAAAATTTTTCTAATTGTGTTATCGTTTCAAATTATTTGTTCTTCAAAGAAATATGAGTAAAAATTTTAGTTTATCTAAATATTCTAAAATGAAAAGTTGAAATCTGTGTATAATTTTAGGATACCAATGGATCCAGTGCTGATTCGAAAGACAATCCAGTGCTCCAAGCAATTCCCATGTTAAGATCTTCATTTCCAGATCTTGTTATTGCATGTGATGTAAGTATATTCTCTGGTGTTTCATATAAGCCCAATATTAAATAAAAAAACTTTTTTATTTTGTATATATCGCTAACTACATTTATTTTTAACCCTAGATCTGATGCCATAGTAAAAGTTCAAAATGGTCACCCTGTTTATAGCACTAAGGAAGCTTTTTTTAAATTGCCAAAAATGTATGCCACAACCAAATAATATGTTGCTCTTTTGTCAGATACTATAGATAATAGCTGTAATGTGGAGTCATTGCCTCATAGTCAACAAAATTCTTCCAAATTAGATCTTAAGACATGACACTAGATGCTATGCAGACTGAATTTGTGTTCATCAAACGATATTCTGTTCATCTTGGAAAGCAACCAGATTCCTCTAATCCAAACACAAAGGATCAACTGGTTTAGTACATTATAGCTCTGTCATGAACCAGACAAAGCATTCATGTTTGGGTGTAGTTAGTCCATGGACAGGCTTTCACAATGTCTTGGCTATCACTGCACTATATTTCAGGTGGAGATTTGTGCTGACTCTGCCTGTGCTTCACTAAGATTATGGAGGGGCTACCATAACACAACCTGATATTCTCCAATAACCAAGCACCTTTGCTTGCTCTTGACTCCACACAGATCACTTAAAAATTAATCTGGGATTGTTCCACACCTTATTGGCACTCGGCTTTCTAAACGATGTTCAGTTGTACTGAGTGCTGGGGCTCATGAGATCACAGGCTGACCTGGGGCTCATGAGATCACATGCTGACCTCTTGGCTAAAAAAGGAGCTCATGTCACATTTGAAGGTCTTGCAGGTCCTGCTGGCATAGCCAAACTGTAGTATTAGCCATTCCCAGACTGTGAGCACAGTAAACAATGTGTTCACAGTTGAAGATGGCAGTGTCAATCTAGCCATAAACTCTGCAAGAAACTTCTTAGGAGCCTCAATGTTGTTTTATGCTGGTTCATTGTGTGGATAGGGCAGAGATAACCTGAGGAGGTTAATTGCTTTACTTACTGCTCATGGCCACATCAGGAGTCATTTGACAAAGATAGGATTCTATAATGATGACTTTGCAGCCAGGAAACTGAAACTGCTGGGCATATCCTGTTTGACTGTGTAGCGCTGGCATCTAAGAGAAGAGACTGTTGGAAGCTCCATCTTTGGAGGATGTCAAACTAACCAGGCTGGGAGCCACCATTTTCCACCCTCATGAAAAAAACCAACTTAGGACTCCCTATCTAGGAATCATATTGGGTTGGTACAATGAGTCGCAAGACTGACATGCCTCAGCATGAGAGCTACCTAGATTTTTAATCAACCGATCGAAAAGTCTAGCCCAAAATTTGAGATGAACCCTATGTTGAGTGGCTCAAGCAAATATGTGTAGCCAGAAAATACATTTTATTAAGTTTTTCACATTGATCAAACTATGTTTTAAAGAAAAAAAATGAAATTTGGATCATTTTCAATGCCATACAGAACATTTGCAGTAAATGGAGTGACAACCAAGTTTAAACCCTGACTTTTCTACTTTTGTACTATACACAGCATGTGTATAAACCCAGACAGACACCATAGTTGGACAGTAAAAATCTTTTAAAAACACAACCAGTTTAATAAAGTTTTCATAAAATAATTTTAATACTTTTAACAAGGACAACGGTTCACCCAAGAGGATTAAAAAAAATCATTCTAATGGGATATTTTTAATATGATTAAAGTTTCATTGATTGTCTCATTTGTTTTCTTTTGCAAAGAGGAAGGTATAATGAGACTCTCTCTCGTCTCTGTTCTAATCTATAAATAAAAGATTAAAACACGAAATAAATGTTAAAATACAGTACTTGAGTGTGTTGGCAGGTGTGCCTGTGTTCCTATACAAGTCATGGCCACTGTGGTATCTTGAGTGTGTTGGCAGGTGTGCCTGTGTTCCTATACAAGTCATGGCCACTGTGGTATCTTGAGTGTGTTGGCAGGTGTGCCTGTGTTCCTATACAAGTCATGGCCACTGTGGTATCTTGAGTGTGTTGGCAGGTGTGCCTGTGTTCCTATACAAATCATGGCCACTGTGGTATCTTGAGAGACAACGGTAGTATCCACAACGAACTGAGCATCAAGAGGCTTGCAGAAGTCGCTGTAGCTTATGCTAAAGCAGGTTAGTATATAATGTTGCACTCTTTGTTAAGTTGCAACTATGGAAATAAGCCACAACAACCCTGTCTACTCCAAATGACAGCAGTTTTGCTTGTTTTGTCAACTTACTGTTGATTCCAATATTATTGGTGTCCCTATCGTATCTAAAAGCCAACTTCGTGCATTATTGAAATACAGCTGTGGTATGTTTTGTTCAATCAAATTCTTATACCCTACATATTGTAGTAATTATACAAATAAAAAGAACTGCCACAGATCAACAAAAGTAATAAATAGTAGGAAATACTACATTGAAATCTAAGAAATGAATATAATTTTCTCACTTTTAAAAACAACTAAACCTTCCCCCAATGTCATATTATACTTTTAGGAAAGATAAAAAATTCTATTAAAAGAAACGACAGGACCTTTAAAATAATTACAGAAAGGAGCAGAACATAAAAATTACAATATTTAAATAGTCAAAACCATCCTTCCACGGTGTAAATAGCGGAGAACATTTGTCCGATATTATACATCGGAACCAAATGGTTCTACGCAAATTTAAGTATATCATCATGTATTTTTAGCCCAACTTAGCTGTATTCAATACTGTATCTAAAAAATGTCTAGTTCTTCGAATGAAATGTTTTGAATAAAATAAATGACTCAATTTTATCAAAACCAAGTTGAAGATCTAAAATTAATTCATTAATATCTACGCCTATGTCTACTACACCGATTAAATTCTTATTAATAACATTAAATCATTATATCTTGTTGCAGAGTTTTACAGATGTTATTCACTCAAGTTGGCTTTTCATGGAGGTTCAGATGATGCATTTCTCAACAAAATGATGTGATGCATATCTCAGTTGTTTCAAATTCAAATAATATATTTTATTTTATTTATAACATGAGTGCTCATAGTGAATGTGGGTGGTCTGGATAGTTTATTAAGACTAAGAAAATCTTAGATTTACTTGTGGCCTGTTAAATGTTTGCTGTTCTTAAAATATTTTATCCCCAATATTTTTTAGGGGATTCATTCCAATGTAGTCCCTCTGGCTCTGCCTAATCATTGTTCATGTTGTTCGTTCATCATAAAATATAATACTTAGGAATAAACATGTCCATTATTAAGTAGATACTGAGGAGAACAATGGTTAAACTATTCAGTACCTATAGCAAACTTAAAGACTTTTGAAAAAAAGTAACTATCATTTGATAACAAACTTAATGTTCTTTCTAAATAATATAAAGTATTTTTTAATACTCTACATGACATGGAATGGTACTCTAATATCTCTGTCCTGATTGTGACAAGGTAAAAACAATTACCAAATATAATAACCTTGCACCATATTTGGGTAACTTCTCATGAAGTGCAGACCCATGTGGTTTTAAATTTTTAGATGGACATAGAGATATTATGAGAAAACAAATACTTAGTAATACTACAATACAATCTTGTTTATCCAGATTAATTGTGACCTTAAGTGATCCGGATAGACAAAAATCCAGGTAGTCTGGGAGTACAATAAAACAAGAATATATTATAGACAATAAAGAGTTTATTTTTTACAAATATAACAGAGGAATAGTTTGTTCTACAGAGATAAGATATAAATTTAAGAATTGGAAAGAAAAATGTATTATACTTTTTCATGAAAAATTCAGTCTCTTTTGTTCAACTCTAGTAGACCACTTCTGGGAAGTACGATCTTACAGATGTTTCAAGGCCATAATTTCCCCTGATGTCTTGACGGGCTAACAAAAAAAAAACTGTCCTCTGTTGTCATTGAGTAACAAGCTGCTGATATAATATCCAAGTCAGCCATCACACTGATATTATTGTCAATGTGAAACAAATCATTTACATCTTCTAAATTTAAAATTATTGGCTCATGGGTCTAATTCAACACTGTTAATTTGCCATAATATTGTACGGCCTACACATTATTCCAGACAGTGAGTATGCGTTAACAGAATAACAAACTATGATGGAGAGTCAACAAAAATATTTTATACTGTCAAAAATTTGACTCTTTCCACTCTGTATAACCAGTCCGGATAAGCTGGAGATCCGGATAAATTGGCTCTGGTTGTACGAGTGTTGTACCTATAGTAGCAATTGTTCATCATTGTGCCATTTGAACTAATTGTGTCACAATCAATACTAGGTTGCCACATAGTTGCACCCTCGGACATGATGGATGGGAGGGTGTTGGCCATCAAGGATGCTCTGCGTGAAGCTCAGATGTGCTCATCAGTCTCTCTGCTCTCTTATGCTGTGAAGTTTGCCTC
Organism: Homalodisca vitripennis; assembly: GCF_021130785.1. NCBI lineage: Eukaryota > Metazoa > Arthropoda > Insecta > Hemiptera > Cicadellidae > Homalodisca > Homalodisca vitripennis. The sequence continues at coordinate 23,457,438 of NC_060214.1, forward strand.
AGCGTTCTATGGACCGTTCCGTGAGGCATCAAAGTCGTCCCCTGCATTTGGCAACAGGAAAGCTTACCAGCTACCTCCTGGCAGTTCAGGCCTAGCAGCTAGAGCAGCGGTTAGTAACCATAGAGCATTCATTTCAGGATGACATTGTGATTTGGAATGGTGTGGAATTTACTATATTTAGATATGATTTTAGTCATCCATTAATTCTTAAGTTCTCACATCATAACTAAATGTAGATGCCTTTGGAAAGAATGCCGCTACATGAATCACAAAGAAACTCAAAGAGTTCAAATTTCTGTATCCCTTAGTTACACGGTATGACATACTTTTTAGTTAGCAAAGAACTTCAGAAAGAAATGTTAACTTACAGGATGTTATTGATATGATTGAAAATGTCAAGTCTCTTTTGGAAAATCGGAGGCTAACTTATTATTGATGCCAAAGAGCTGGCTGGAGAATTGGAGATAGTCCTATAGTTCACCACTAAACTTAAGACTAGACCAAAAATTTGAAGGAACAACTTTGTTATGAAGGAGAAGATTGACCTACAGAACTAGGAAAGAATTCTTTATCAGACTCCTCAATCAACTCCTTTATAGAAAGATTTGAACAAATTCAAAATCAAAGCAGAAAATGTACAATGTAGTCTACAAAGGAAAAGAAAGAACTTAGAGTTTGTTGTAAATCTCTTGAAACCGTTCTAACTTATCAGAAAGAGTGTGACATAGATGGAGACGAGTTAATGGAAGAGCTTCTACTTCTATTACTTAAGCTACCAAAAAAGAGCACAACCGAACATACATTGTTTTACCTAACTGTAGATTCATATATTGACACATTTTCTAACACATTTATCAGCTTACAAATTTTCCTTACTATCCCTGTTTCAGTTAGTTGCCAATGGAGAAAAAGTTTAAAAAAATTCAAGTTGATTAAGAATTATCAATTCAAGAATTATGACTAACTCACTGGAACAACTGAGTGATTCGGCAACACTAGCAATAGAAAAAAAAACTTTAAATTCTATGGACTTGGATATGAATGTAAGAGATTTTGCCAAACAAAGGGCCAGAAAAATATATTTTTGTATTTCTCAAGTTTTTTATATATCTACAATAATAATGATTTAATCCCCTACTCATTATTTTAATAGTGATTTCTATTACCAAATCAAAGTATTCAGTGCTCCTACTCCTGCAAAATGTTATATTAACTCACTTGTATCTAACCTGATCAAAATAACTAGACTTTTATTAACATGACAGAATACTCTTCTAGGTTATTAAGTTTTGAATTTTTTATTTCCACATTATTTAAGTGATCAATTCAATACATAATGAAAATATATACAAAATAATTTGTCCACCTATATTTACAGACTCTTGAATTTTGCCACATTGAACTAAATCCATTCAAGAATGCCAGGTTCATAAATATAAGGGGCTAATAGGTTTATCAGGTGAGTACAGAATCAGCCAATTACAATATTGTCCTCATGATAGCACTATGCTATATAACACGACTTGTGGAAACTATAACTGTACCAAACAAATTGAAACTTGGTACAAAAATCGATCTTATAAGTTCATTGGCCAGCTTGGTACACTACTTCGTTTCAATAAGGCGGCCGTCCAAACTGAAAAATTCACAGATCCATTATTTATGAACCTAGAGAAAAAAACAAAATATGCTCTGAAATTCTTATATCATTACCAAAACATTATTTTTATAGGTAACACTTTTGTTTTATCTCAAATGGTTTTAGAAATATTGATTACCATAGATCCCATGAGAATGCCTTTTTTAGTTGTCCCAAAATCCGACCTAGCCGGAAGGACAGTTCTCTATTAGTAGTAGATAGAAATAATTTTCTGTTCATTTCTCCTAAGACCATTAAAATGTACTAAAATCGAGTTGTTAGTCAAGGGATGTGGACGAGGGGTGTGACTTGCTCATGGTGAAACCTGGTATCGCATACCTGGACATCCTCCGCCAGACCAAGCAAGCCTACCCGAATATACCTCTGTTTGTATATCAGGTAAGTGCCAATCACTTTCACATGGCATTTAAAAGAAATTCTTTTGTAGAAGAATATGTAAATTAATAATTGTACTTATTTAAAACAAATAGAAACTATACCTGTTTTATTATTGAAAGAGCTGGTGTTTGTACAGTTGAACCTCGATAAGACAAATTTAAAGAGCTATGGAAAAGATTTGTCTTATCGAGGTATGCTTAATAAAGAGGTTTGTTTTATCAAGGTTTAATACTGCTGTTTTTAATACTGCTGTTATTCATCTTATTATTGATGCCAAAGAGCTGGCTGGAGAATTAGAGATAGTCCTAGAGTTCACCACTGAACTTAAGACCAGACCAAACATTTGAAGGAACAACTTTGTTATGAAGGAGAAGATTGACCTACAGAACTAGGAAAGAATTCTTTATCAGACTCCTCAATCAACTCCTTTATAGAAAGATTTGAATAAATTCAAAATATCCTCGCTCTGAGATATCTTCTATAAAACAAAGATTTTTGTGGCCAACCTCTATAATACGAATCATTGTTAACCTAACTAAAGCTATTTTCCAATATAGTCCTAGATCAGAAAAAGATTGCAACAGTTTTTAAAATATAATATCCATGTATGTATTTAATGACTGGTACGTATGGTTTTAGAAACTTTTACATAACAGATCAATGTTTCACATAAAATAAAAATTGCTAAAGTCTTGAAAAAGTTATCAATTGTTTACCTGTATAAATGGTTGCTATGTCCAAAGTGGAATCTAACTCGACAATAATTTGTGGTATATAATTATACAAAATTATTCACTAAACTTTCGTTTAAACAATTTTTCTCCACAAAAAACACTTTAGTACATCAATAGCTTCTCTTGTGTCTTTCTTTGACAGTCCAGGTTGATCACTCTCCGCCCATACATCCTCATCATCATCTTCTTGAGGATTCGAGGGTTAAGCCAGGATATCTTCATCCGTTAGATCTCCACATTCTGCTATATCATCATTGAAGTCAACAAATTCTTCAAACTCCATTTCTTGGCCCCCAGTACTTCGTTATATTTGCTCCAGTCCTGAAGCAGGATGGGTGGGGTGCATCAGCTGCGATTTCATGTTGAGACACGCGTTTGTGTCACTGTTTGTTTTGAAAATTATGTACTAAAGAGATCGAGAGCAGAAAATATTACTCCTATAGAGGTCGTGTTCATCTTGTAGAGGTTCTGTGCTAAGATTATTCGATGTATAGAGTTTATCAGTCTTAACCCAATCATAAAAAAATCCACCTTACGGAGGATTTCATCTAATTACAATGCTGTATAAAGGTGTTTTTAGCATTGAGTGTAACAAAAGTTTCAAGGGGATCTGAAAAAAAATTTCTTATCGAGGAATTGGTTTTATTCAGGTTCTTACTAACGAGATTTGACTGTAGTTGTAACAGTTCAGGAGTTGATCAAATTTCATTGTGTAAGAAAAAACCTAGTCTTTCATGGAATCGATAGATAAATTCTCTGTGAGAATCATTGATCACCTAATTTTGGCGGGGATCAAAATGGGAAGTCCTCAGAATGGTTAAAAATGTAAATAGAGATAAATAGACTGTGTCACAATATTTTCAGATAAGCTGTTGGAAATAAAAACATTCATTATCCTAGGGCTAAAACAATATGGTTTAACTGTTTCTTTTCCATTTTAAATGTAACCTTGTCCTTATTAATTCTTTTTGTATAAACAAAATTTTCTGAAAATGTTTAATACTAGTGGAGGATCTGTAAATGTTTATACCATATACGAGGCCTTTAGTGAATCCTGACTGCAAAGTTCAGAAAAAGGGGGGGAGGCTATCTCTGAACCAGTATTATTAATCTTGTACTGTAAAGAATTTTCCCCTTATTCTATTTGAAAAAAAAAAAAACGCTTGTGATCAATGGGCACAAAAGCTTAATGCTAAGGAAGAGATCTGCCTCTATGTACAAGTAATTTAGATTGATGATTATCAAGATAAAATAGATATACAGGATTAAATAGGATGACAGGATTATGAACATTTTCCATTGCTATGGATTACAAAAAGTGAAAAATGACATTTCAACAGGTCGTATTTGCGCTCTTCCAGTGTCCTGAACTTTAAGTTAAGGAAGTTAAGAAATGAAGTACCATGATTATGACTTCACCAAAGGCAAATTCATCAACAAAGATGTTATTCTAGAAGTTAACCTCAAACTCAACACCGCACACAGTATGATACACTTATCACAGGAAACAAATGTATCATCCTTTTTTATAAAAAAATATGGTAAAACTTTATAATGCTTTTATTATTCAAAGAAATTCATAATAATTCTTCAAATTGTTGACTAAAACGTAAATTAAAAATTATTTTAAAATATTTGATACAACTTTTATATCTTTAAGGATTGAAATGAAGTGATTTCAAGATGACTGTACAAATCTATTTGCCTTATGTACATCAAATAGGCAACAATATCCCATTTATTTTCAATATAAAGTTTTCTTAAGTGTTCTAAACAAACGATCTTTGCTGTTCAATATCATCCCCCTCACTGAAATGTTTAATTCATAAATGTTACATTAAAATTCAAATTTCAAGCTTATATTTTAACGCAGGAAACCAAAATTGTAGTGTATTAATAAAACCTATTTCTGTTTGTAAGTCTTATATTAATGGGTTAGAAAAATTAATAGAAAATATTAAATGGCAATTTTGACAGGTATCTGGTGAGTACGCCATGCTGTATCATGCAGCCAAAGCAGGTAGTTTCAGTTTGGAGGACGGCGTGGCTGAAACATTAACGGCTTTTCGTAGGGCAGGTGAGTTAAGATCACCAACTCAAACTCATAGGAAATTAAGTTCTAATATAATAAACATGCATAGTGCCAGCAGGATAGTTTTAAAAATAGGGAAAGGACAGAAACAAGGAGGAAAGTAAGAATGGGAATACCGCATAGATATATAAAACTAAAGACTACTTTAAATTACTTTAATTACAACATTGCAATATTAAATATCAGTTTTATTTCATCATAGATATAATTTTTTTATTTGTTCCTTATTATATTTGTATATTAAGTTTTCATCTTTTAAGAAAGCTGAACATAATATATTTTATCCTCATGTAATTATTTAGTAACTGGATGGATTTTCTTGGTTTTTTCCTCTTAGTAAACCATTCTCCCAGTAATTTGACATTGTTGGGGGTGGGGTTGCATTGTCATTTACATGCAAACATGTTTAGTTTAGTTTTTTTTGTTAACGCTTTTGTTAAAGTCGTGAACATGTTTTAATGTATGACTGTACGTTTTTAAAAATTCAATGAATAAGTTTATGTTATTAGTTTGCCCAAAATATTATGGTTATGTATAATTATTGTGGTTTTTTATTTAGAGATGTCATAATTAATTAATATGACTGTTAAGTAAGGTTAACGTTTTCCAGGAAGGTTCACTTCTTTCTGTTTTGTACCTTCCAGTTGATCCTACACTAGGCATAGCAAAAACTGGTGTGTCATTTAAAACTGGGCAACCAAAGGAATGTCCAGAAATGGCACATCACCAACCACAAAGGATATTGGGGTGAAAGGTTGATTGATAGGTCTAGTCCACTGCGGAGGATGACTGCTGGAGTTGGTGGGGCTCCCTAAGTATTAAAGGCATAGACATAAGGGTGTGCCACATGTGGCTACTTAGACTGAAGCTGGCCTCCCCTTCTTCCAGGAAACACATGACTGGAATTAATGCCCAAAGTCCTCCTTCATGGACCCTGACAGGGGCGGCCCCTACCCGTAACCTTACCCATCTAGAATATCCTGTCACTCCAAAAGTAGCGCAAAGGTTCTTTTAGGACTAAGTGCAATTTCTCAGCTTCTTATCTTGTGTTTTCTATCCTACAACTGATCTCTTTAAATTTATTGTACTCTCACATGTAGAAGCCAACGTTGGAGACCACACAGCTCTGGTGGCCTTCTTGTTATATATATAGTGAGGTTTGTTAGGCTGCCTAGTTAGATACCAGACGCTGCAATAAAAAGGAAGGTGAACTGGAGCTAAACTCAACACTCAATAACACGATTGGTGTGACTCGAAAATATGCTACTGAATTTACAATCCATTACGATAAAGAAACTGAAAATTACCAAGGTTAAAATTTAAAAATCAAATTCACTGATTTTATTAGAAGCCTCATTCAAGTAGATTTGTTAATATTCCACTGTAATAATAATTATGTATAATTTGAAAAGTGGAAAGGAGTTAAAGTTTAAGGTCTATAACTTTAAGATAACACTTATTTATTGAAACTAGTTATTTGATTTAAAGAAAATATAATTAAATTTCGTATACCGTAATTATTCCATGAATGCATTTTTTCAGGAGCTGACTGTATCATAACATACTTTGCTCCATTAATCTTGGATATGTTGGCAGAAGGCAAGTTATAGGTTAGTTTGTTTTGCACTTATTATATTGTTAATGTAATAAATCAGGAAACTGTTTTTATACCTATTGTTGTACTTATTTTACTTGAAAAAAACATACACTTAGTACTTATTGCATTAGAATGTAAAAATTCTTTATGATGAGTATAATGTATTAAAGAACGTGAAATCAAGAAAAGAGTGTTACAGATTATCCTGTTGCAAAGAGAACTTAGTGCATTATAGAAGAATTTAGGATGCTGGAAACCAGAAGAGAACATGATCATAGGGCAGACCAAAACAAAGTATTTTGATTGAATCAGTTTATACACCACTCCCCTATGATGCCAATTCTCTTCCCCCCCCCCCCAATGAACTAATTGTCCCTTCACATATTTTTATTTTACACCTATTCCTGTTAAACGAGTTTTATATTGAATATAAAATTAGCTGAACATTTAAATGTAGTAACTAGTTTATTTCAATAGAAAATTCATTTTGTAAGCTGTAAGAAAATAAAATGACCTGAAAGTAAATCAGAGAAAAAATAACTTAATAGTTTTAACATTTTGAGAACTTTTGCCTATGTTTTGTGGCTATGGAAAACTGATCGTGGAGTTCATTTTGAAAATCTCCCCAAAAATGTATATGAGCTCTTGGCGGGAGATAAAGGTCACTTTTTGGTGAGGCCGACATAATTATCTAATCACCTTTATTAAAAAGTACAATGTTGATAGATTTAAGATGACAGATTTCATTAGTTAACAACGGCCAATGTCCAAAAACCCATTAACCTTTCAAAACAATATAATTTAATTCTTTCTGCTCAAGTGTGGGGAGGGAGAGCTCAGTCACACACAAAGCTCACAAGTTCAAATGTTGGGCTGGCCCCAAACAAGTTCATTAATACAGTATCATTATATGTAGGCAAATGTAGTCACTTTGTTTGCTGGTAGTGTTGATCATTGACATCTGCTGCTACATCCAGATTTGTTCAAGCCATTTGAACATGGTTTAAATGTTAAATAAATATAAAACTGAAGTGTTTCTAGAAACTGAAAAGTTTCTCGTCTTTTGCTCGTTTATTGCTCTCTAAAACACTGCCTGGATGTAACAGTTTACTCTGCTGTTATATTATATTATACAGTTTAGCTTCTATTAATAGTATTTTTATTTAATAGTCAATGGGTATTGAAGTAAAAGAGCATTGAGTGTAAAGTATGTAACTTTTTAGTCTTCAGTACTTTCATTTACGTTATTTTAACTAGTATATTTTTGAAAGTTTTAAAATATAGTTTTATTCTGGTGGTTTTAAATCAAAATAATGCTTATTCAAAAATATCAAAATATCAGAATTCATTTTTAAGTTTCAAATTGTTTTATGTTATGTTTTAAAGTACAAGTACAGTATGTATAATGTTGTCTGAAAATGTTATGAATCACTTCCTTGTGTTTGTAAAAGTCAGCCAAAAGAATACAAGCAATGTTTCATTGTTACTTCAGGATAAAAAAAAAATAGCTCAAAACCACTGTTATTTTAGTTCTTTTATAAAAAAGTTTATTATTTCAATAAATGAAAAAAAACACAAACTTATAACACACAAACAATAAACTAATAAACTTATTTTTTTATAACACAAACTTTAAAAATAAAAAGGTTTTGTTCTATATAATATTATTCTTTATTTATATGGAAAGAAAAAAAGTCATTAGCCTTCCAGGCAAAGGGTGTAGCCAAGGGGGGCAGGGAGGGGTTGCTGAGAATATAAAAAAGTTACCAAATGTAAAGCAACCAAAGTCCTAAATGTTTGACTTGACTGGTCCTTGAAGTGGTCAAGAAGTGTACAAAAAACCCTCAAAAATTATGTTTTAACTAACCAAATCAAAAAAGAATCTGTCGACCACTATCATACTTTTCTCATTCTCCATATCAGCTTGCCCCTCCCCCCTGGGCCATTGGCTCACAATGCCCCTGCTTCCAGGAATGAAATAGACCATTTTTAGAGTATACATGTGAGATATTCAGATTTAGCTCAACATCTAGAGTTAGATTGAAGCTAACGTGTTCCACTTAATTGGAGTGGAAAGGTTTAAACAGTGAAGTATATAATAATTTCAATGTGTTAATCATACTAAGTGTGACCAAACATACATAATTAACCTCTATCTCATAAGGTATCTACTGTAATCATATTCAGTGAGACCAAACAGACACACTCATCCTCTAAGGTGTAAGGCATTGGCTGCAGTCATTGTGATAATCATAGTTGGATTCTCCAATTTCTGAGAATTTACAGATACAGATACTGATCAAGATACAAACAGGCATCATTTTTAGAAAGGTAAAAACAAAACAAAAACAACTAGTTTACAAAGTCAGTGCTAGTTCATGCCATGCTTTATTTGGAGCACAAAGTTTATTTATTTGCCAATTGCCATGGTAACTCCTTCCAGGTTAAAAATTCATCGACACTATAAAAGGGTCTATCTGCTAGCCAAGATTTTAATTTATTCCTTAACACTTTCAGCTCCAAGACCTTCAAGGATGCCCGGGTAAGGTATTGAAAAACTGCTCCTGCATAGGAGGGTTTTGCTTCAAAGAGCTTCAAGCGATGGGCCAACGCTTCACATGATAGGCAGTGTGTCGCTCATTGATTCCCAGAAGACCTGCTAGTGTTATAGACTGGAGGATATATATATATATATATATATATATATCAATTATATATAAATATATATATATTTATTTATTACAGTTAATACTCTCAGACTTTTAAAGACTGGCCTGCAACTATCTTGCATTTTCATTCCTTCCATGGTTCAGATGGCTCTCTTCTGTAAGATTATTACTTGTAAGTTACATGCTAAAGTTCCATCCCATACTAAAATTCTATAGGATATGAGGCTCTCAAAAATCCACTGAATAATACCTCATAGCTGTTATTTTAAGTGACTCGGATTACACACTTGTAAATTGGGAAGATGTCAAATAGTGTCATTAGTATTAAAAATAAACTATTATTGTAATGAAATAAAATAATATAATTTTGTGTTAAAACATTATATTAAAAGCAATCCGCACTTTACTAAATATTGACATTTTTAGCATTACTATCTGTTTTGAACTAAAACTTGTTAAATATAACAAGTAATGTAAATATAAAACAACAATTTTGCTAAAAAGGCACTTAATAGAATAAAATGTTCCCGTAACCCTTTTTCTCACGAAAAAAAACATTTTTTGCCAATAATAACAATTCTCAGGGATAATAATATTTTTAATTATAAATCTCACAAATCCCTGTCTTGCCTAGATGTTGTCAGTCATTAAAAAATTTCAAAATAAATTTTAAAAGTAAAAGTGTGTGCCGATTTTGTAGAAAACCATTAAACACATTTTGTAGAACATGTGGCTACATGTACATGTTCACAGTAAAACATTCCTGAAAAACTCAAAATATGTTCTACAATCAGCATAAGTGAACCATTATCAGTAATTCCTCTCAGTTTCACCTGAGAAGGGAACTCCAAACCTCTTTGTTCTGAGATAACCAGATTCAAAGTGATTTTGTACGAGGAAAATCTGTTATTAACATAAAATTGTAATTCGGGACAGAGGTGACTAATTATCCCAATATTACCTCAGTTTTGTGACGTGCAGACCACTAAATGCAGGCACTCTACTCAGGTTCAATAACACTTGTGCTACATCGAGTTTATGACGTCCTACATCTGTGTCACATGACATATATCACCACAGGGCAAGAAGCAATTAACAAATATTATAAACTTGTGGAAGGAAAGAGTATTGTAAATTAATATTTACTAGTATTGACACCAAATGTACACTAAACTTTATTAACTAAACCGACCTTCTTTATTGGGCCTATGTAGAAAATTAAATATGTTGGTTAAAAAAACTATTTGTAATGCTTCTTAAAATATCTAAAACAATCGATCTTCATTTTCTGTGACTTATTTATATTTTATTTTGCAGACAAATTTATGATGAAAAAAATCATTAGCAGATTTCATTAAGATAATCAAAAGAAAAGGAACAGTATAAATTAGTTAAAAAGATAGATTAGCTTTAGTAAAACACCAATAGCAATCAGCCCTTGAAACAATTGGTAGAATATAAATCAACCTACTCTAACTGCTGGTTTCACACATTGCAAAAACGATTTCACACGAGCAAAATTTTCAACTAATATGAAAAATTAACCCATTGAATAGGTTTTATCAAAAAGTGAATAAAATAATTAATTGTTTTAATCGGTTGTTCCCATCACTACCACTAGCTTATTTGCACAGTAGTCGTCGACACCTGTCAACTAGCAGTCATTGAACTAAATGCCAGTTGGGAAATGGATGCAAATGTGGACAAAGTAAGCATAATTACGATGGACTCTCCCAGATTTTCAAGCTGTTCATAGAAGTTTGAACCTCTGTTCAGAAGTGATGTGGCTCTCCCCTTTCCTGTAGGTACTAAATATTCTCCACCGTCTTAAGAATGGACAGTCCGAACCCAGACCTACCGTGCCTCAACTCAGTTTGAACACATAACTGATATAACCAAACAACTTCTTTTGATGTGCAATATTGATGTCGGCTGTAGCCAAATGACATTGAGTGTTTCCCGATAAGAACAATGTTAAACTAATGAAGTTTTATGCCTTATTTTTAGTCATAGAATTATGGGAGATTTCTCATTTTAAGGATATTATTATATTATATACATCTCCAAAAGTTTTTTTAGTTTTTAAAACATTTTATGGGTTATTCAGACAAAATTTTAAACTTTGTTTTACTTCATCTTTTAAATATTCAAAAAGTATACACTTTACATAAAAACTATCTTTTAAATGATGCTGCGATTAAAAATAAGGGGGTAAGTACCTGAGGTGTAGCATTGTTCTTGTGGGGAAAACTCAAGATTAAACCCTACCTACGACAGCCCTGTCTTTACTACAGCTGGCTCTTAATGAAGAGTTGCTTAAGACATGGGACTTAGACTGAACACTGAGAATTGTTCTGTTTTGTATTTTTGGTCAGCATCTGTAGAGGACGTAATGAATGCAGGCGGTCTGTGTGTTGCTTTTAGGAATAACTGTTTGGAGAGTAAGAAATGTGTAAAAGTCTTATGAGCCACAATTGACTTTGAGAAAAATGTTCTGGAATACATAGAAAAGATTTTTCAAAGTGGGCCAATTTGCTCTCCATGAGAGCTCTCTGTAGGCCTCTTCCTAAAACGCAAGCTGTCTACGCGTGACTATTACAGAGCGGCACATCTGACAAGGATGACAACTGTTGTATGTAAGATTGGAGCTGACAAAGGAAGCTTTCACGTACTTTGGACTAGATACTGGATATACAGTATTGCTTGAATAAAATTATGTGTTTGATGATCTAACCCAAAAATGTAGCCAGAAAATCATTTTGAGGGGTTAAGACAACTGATATTTTCCCGTAGTGAACAGAAAGTAAGGCCCCAATTTGTTCCTTAAAAAGTTCATGACACCTTTCTATCTTTCAGCAGTACATGTCAGTACTACTGAATTATTTAAATAATAATAATCGTTTACTAAAAGGTAATTGAATATTTGGAGGGAGTACAGACCCCTTGGACCCCCTCACTGGCTACGCCCTTGATCTAACCTGTTCTATTTCAAAGTTAAAACAATTTTAGTTCAGATATAGTTACCTAAGTTTAGATACTATTATAGGTATTGGCATGAATTAATTTGTAAAATAGTGTTGTAAGATTGAAATTTTCTCATCCTTATTTATTTATTTCATAACAACTGGGGATGATGTCTTACATAAGCTTTGAAATTTTCCTACCACTGTATCAAGGATGGTGAGAGGAGCTCCTTAATCTCATCCACTAAAATTTCATCTTTGACAGGTATCACAGAAGAAGGATGTAGGAGTAAAGAAGATAGGTTCAGCGGTCCATGTTTCCCCATCTATAATTAACAAAAAACCGCTATAATATTGGCAACTTTTAGTTAATTCATAACCTGATTTAAGTTATATTGTTGTGACCTGACAATCTAAAAAAATTCAAATCCAAATGTTTTAATGTGAATGTTGAGTTTAGCTCCATTTCATCTTCCTCCAAGTGCAGTGTCTGGAGTCTGACACTGTCACAGATTTGCCTCCTGGAATCTGGACTCATTTTCGTTTGAAGAGATCCAAGAAAGGTTGGTGATGAAGAAGCTCAAATGAATACATTGGTTCAACATGAGATCACCTAGGCTTCAAAATATAGTGTATTCTATGAGAAGAGGTATTCTCATTGTCTCATCAGGTGCACAATTGGTGTACCATGATGCACTATGATGTTTTATACACAATCTCTAAGCACGGTGGAGCAACCATCCTCTACACATAAAGCAGCTATGGTGAGAAGGGTTGATTCAATATGAATGTTGAATTTAGCTCCAGTTCATCTTACTCTTAGCACAGCGAATGGAATCTGACACTGTTATAGACTTGATTCCTGGATTCTGGAGTCATGTTTGCTGAAGAGAACTGGAGCTAAACTCAATATTCACATTGAATCAACCCTTTCCATCGTAGCTACATTATGTGCAATGGTTTCAAAATGAAAATTATTTGAAATCTTTGTGATTAAATTCTATAAAGAACAACAAATCAGTAAACTATTCCAAGAAACCCTCATTGGCCCAAAAGCATTGCATTGTACTTATGGGCACTTATGGGTTACAATTAAAAGAAAGCTTACTCCGAAAATGCTTTAATTATTTACTAGTTGTTAAACACATTTTAAAATATAAATTAAATTTATATTTTTAGTAGAAATATTCCACTAAAAATTTATTTTCACTTCGATAACAAATAAGAGTCAGCATCATTCATTTTAGCAAAACCAGAAAATGGAAGCAAACAAATTGTTGATGCTGTTGGAAAACACAAAGAATAAACTGATATAGTATTCAAATTCAAATTCAAAATATTCTTTATTTACAGTTTCATCAAGAAATTGCAATGGCGTCATATAATAATGAACCTAAAGCTAGATACAATAGTTTGTCTGAACTTAAGAGATAGCTATTACATCAAATGATGTAAAACTAGTATTATACAGGAGTGTTTTTCATAGTAAAATTGGTAAAAATATTATTTAGAATAAAAACATGTAAAATTGGCATTATTTAAAGTGTTAAATAAAAATATTATAACATTCTTAAAGTTATTGATGTAGTTCAAGATCGAAGGAATTCCTTCAAGGAGTAGGCTGGTCTGTCTATCAGCCACTTATGTAGTTTTGTTTTCAGTTGCTTTCCCTTCAGTGACTTCAGAAATTGTGGTAGACTATTGTGGAGTTTCCGGCCGATGTAAGATGGTTTTCTAGTGTACTGGGTAGTGTGGTGTGCTGGCAGAATGAAGTCGCTTCCTCGTCTGGTGTTGTAGGTGTGGGTACTTGTACCTTTTGGTAGATCTGTCTCGTTAACCCTCAGGATTACTGCTTTAATGTAGAGGTTTATGACAGTCAAAATCCCAAGCGATCTGAAAGCTTCTCTACAACTGTCTAAGGGTTTAATGTTGGCAAGTATTCATATAGCTCTTTTTTGCAACATCAATATTCGGTGTAGGTTGCTTTCAGAAGTCCCTCCCTAAACAATAAGGCCATACTGTATATGCGACTCCATTAAAGCATGGTATGCTGTTTTAGCTGATAATAAATCTCCAATCCATCCATATTGAAGGGCCCAGAAAAACTTTTCATAAAATAACAGGATATCATAACGGAGTCACTTGTAACTTTACAGCCCTTTAACCTTTCCATGTCAAAATCAATAGGGTTCTCTCTCCCCAACTTGTGAAGGAAACAGGGGTTTTCCAGACACATGCTATCGTTCAATGATACAATATAATCGGAAAACTTCAATAAACTGTTATTATTCATTTGCTACTAAATTATGACCAGCATCTGTTTCAGCAAAACCATATTGACATGGAATATATTTTTTATTTTGTCACTGTTTTTTGGTCTGAAACAATTTGTGTTTCCTAAAATGTGGTAGGTAGTCTTATATAATTTATCACTTGGTTTGACACTAAATAAGGCTAATATTTATTTCAAAATAGCAGTCATTTTGAAATTAGTAAAAAAATACTTTTCACTTTTATTTTTATAGTTTTAAAAAGACTTTTAACAACTCATCACTAACAATTAAACAGTGCATTCTGACATTTGATATTCAATGAATAATAGAAGGAGAACAGTAATGAAAATATAATGGATTATCAAAGGATCTTTCAAAATGTTACAAAGTAATTATTACAAAGACGGACAGACAGTTAAACAGATTGCCGATTTACCTTTTGACCCCAAAATCAATAGAATTCTTTTTTAGACTAATAGGAATCTATGTACTAAGTTTTAAGTCTCTAGGGCATTCTATCAAGAGTTAATGTACAGACAGAGGCAGACAGACTGCTCTTCAAGTGTTCGACCCCAAAATTAGAATAGTCCTTCCTTGGACAAAGAGAAATCTATACATCAAGCTTCAAATCTCTAGGACTTTTCTATCAAGAGTTATTGTACAGACAGAGGCAGACGGACTGCTCTTCGAGTGTTGACTCCAAAATTAGAATAGTCCTTCCTTGGACAAAGAGAAATCTATACATCAAGCTTCAAATCTCTAGGACTTTTCTATCAAGAGTTATTGCACAGACAGAGGCAGACAGACTGCTCTTTGAGCGTTGACTCCAAAATTAGAATAGTCCTTCCTTGGACAAAGAGAAATCTATACATCAAGCTTCAAATCTCTAGGACTTTTCTATCAAAAGTTATTGCACAGACAGAGGCAGACAGTTGCTCTTCAAGTGTTCGACCCAAAAATTAGGATAGTCCTTCCTTGGACAAAGAGAAATATATACATCAAGCTTCAAATCTCTAGGACTTTTCTATCAAAAGTTATTGCACAGACAGAGGTTGGCGGGCTGCTCTTCAAGTGTTCGACCCAAAAATTAGGATAGTCCTTCCTTGGACAAAGAGAAATCTATACATCAAGCTTCAAATCTCTAGGACTTTTCTATCAAAAGTTATTGCACAGACAGAGGCAGACGGGACTGCTCTTCGAGTGTTGATTTCAAAATTAGAATAGTCCTTCCTTGGACAAAGAGAAATCTATACATCAAGCTTCAAATCTCTAGGACTTTTCTATTAAGAAAAGTTACTCAGTCGGATAAACGGACAAACGAACCACCCTCTGACCTTTTGACCTAAAATGCACATGGATTTTCCTTGGGCCAAGAGAAATCTATACATCAAGCTTCAAATTTCTAGGACTTTTCTATCAATAGTTATCACTCAGTCGGATAGACGGACAGACGAACCACCCTCTGACCTTTTGACCTAAAATTGCACATGGTTTTTCCTTGGGCCAAGAGAAAACTGTGTACAAAGTTTCGAGTCCCTGTCTATCAAGAGTTATCACTCAGTCGGATAGACGGACAGACGAATCACCCTCTGACCTTTTGACCTAAAATGCACATGGATTTTCCTTGGGCCAAGAGAAAACTGTGTACAAATTTTCAAGTCCCTGTCAATCAAGAGTTATCGCACAGATAGATAGACAACATCACGATTTAAAGAAGACCCTGTTATGTCTTTATTCATATTTTACACATATGAAAAGTACATACAGTTATTACAAAAGTAGTATTATTTACCCACATTGTTCTGTTAAACACTTTTTCTTGTTGCGCCAGACCAGACACAATTTTTGTTGTTGGAGTTTGGAGCAATGTGCAATGTGCAAAATGAATTTAATTTAGAAGCATTTAAAATTTTTTTCTTCTGTGGCAATTTTGAATAATATTTTATCTGCTGGCAATAAAGATATAAAATAATATACAGGTCTGAATTTTTATATTATTTCATGCAATATTTTTATAGTAGTACACAAAACACAAGTATGTATACAAATATTTTCTGTCACATTATACAAGAGTATACATGTCTACACGTTTTTGTCAAATTATAATACAATTTTTTCACCATTGCTAATTTTTATAATTTTCATATGTATAACAAAATTTTCAGTGTTAAACATTAAAAACTAATTCACCTCATCATAGGCAAAAATTTTATTTTAAGTGTATTTAATTTAATACGTTCTTTTTAGTTTTTATTAGTCTACATTCTTATACTGAATAAAAAACTTTTTCTATTTGGAACGAAATTAATTTAAATTTGAATTTCTTCACTTTCCTAATGGAATTTGCTAATTATGTATTCTATTTATTTTTTGTACATATTTGAGCTTTAGCTTTAGATTTTAATGTTATTTCATTCTATAACTTTTTGCTTTGTTTGTAAACTATGGAAAAGGAAGAAATCTAAGTTAAAAATGTTAATTCATAAATTTAAATACCAGGAAATGTCAAGATGTTGCTACTTTGAAGATATTTTACATAATTTTCTTCATGGTACTTTAAATATGGTTCACTTATCTTATTTTTAATATAAAGATGTTTTTGGCTTTTGGATTTGCCACATCCCTATCTCACTGTATGTAATTTGTAATACTATATTACTGACACATATTAAATATATACTTTTCTGTAAGTAAATTACACTTGCTAATTATTGTTGAAAACAACATTTATGTTCTTGTGAATTTGTAAATTGTTATAAATCATAAGTCCAATAAACGTTTATGTCATTTAATGGCATCAAATTACATTCAATTTGAATATTTACATTTGGAAGATATTTTGTTTCTTATTGAGTTTGAGAATTATAAAAATTAAGGTTTTGAGGTGGTTATAGAAACCCTATTTAAATTGAACCACTGATTAAAATAAGTTAATGTATAAATAAATCCATCTCAAAGGAAATACTGATTTTAATATAAATCATATTTATACATAACAATGTTTATACTTTCTTATTCTACATTACGTTAACAATAATACCTAAGCGATTGTATTTAAATGCCTTAAATGTTTCCCCTTAAGATAATGTTAAAGCTCACACAATTTTACACCATTTTATGTTTGTAGAATTATTTGATTTGTTTCATATTAAATATATATAATTTATACGCATGCAGAGGTTTTTTAGTTTTTTTAATATTATTTTTATGGGGTTTTTGGAAAGAAAATTCAAATTTTATTCTACTTCATAACCTAAATTTCCCAAAAGTATGTACTTAAAAGTTTTCATGGGTATTAATTTTATATCTTCAGAATAAGAAAGTAAGGGTTTAGCAGTGTATTAGGTTTAACATTATTCTTATGGAGAAAAATTCAAGATCTGTTTACTACTTTTTTTTTACTTTTCAGCTGACTCTTAACAATACTACTAGAATACAAAAAAACATTTATGAATATTAAAACCTCCAAACATTAGCTACTGTAGAATATATAGACTGTAATAAGCAGATCACTGTGATATACATGAACCAAGCAGGGTTATTTTTTTTCTCTTTTAAGCCTCAGCTTTAAGTTATGCTGGCTTCGATATATATACTGATATTTATACTTTATTTTATTACACTGGTATTTATTTGCAAAGTACTATATCAATCGTGTCTATGCCTGATGCACCTCCCCAGGATTTGAACCCGTGATCTCTCAGTTAGAAAGCCGAGTCTATATCCATTAGTCTACGGAGGAGGACAAGCAAGCTTACGTTGGAGAGAGCTTTTCTGAGGAGTGGGGGGAATTTGCGGGTCACTCTCTCGTCTCTCGTCGCATCGGCCGCGATCACCATCACCACTCACCACTCACCAGTGTTGTGCTGTGAGTTCTCAGTTCTCAGTCGCCCGCCACAATCTCTGCTCGACGCAGATAACAGTACAGTCCACATTCCTCGAATCCTGAACACCGGTTCAAGTTCACTTTTCCTGCAAAAGTTACGTCAGACAATTCGTGTTTTCAGTATTGCAGTGTATGTTTTCCTCGTGGTGCAACTCGAGACAAAATTATATTGCACAGTGTTCTGGAAGTGAATCTTTAAATCTTCTATCAGTTTTAACTATGGACAATGTCGAGAGTAACAAAATACCGACCCGGGTCAGTCGTGATCATCGCGTGTGCGCGTTGTGCCTATTATCCAACATGGAGCACACGGGTGTTTACGACCGAGGATTGTGGTTGTCAGAGGTTGGTGATCGAGACTTCCAACAAGCAACGTCGGAAACCACAAGATCGATACAGCAGACCGCCAACTTTTCCTCGAGAATTTACATCAGACCTGAACCCGCCTTAGTGAGATGGAAGATGGCGGTTAGATGGTTCTTAAGAGACTTTGGAAGTCTATGCAGCGTTGCTGTAGGGACACCTTGCTTGTGCTTTGTGTACGGGTTTGTCTTCCTAACCCTTACCTTTTACCTTTCCCACCTCATTTTCAAGGGTATCTTTTCCATATTGCTGTTCTTGTTGTTGGTGAGCCTGATAACAGTTATGTCACTTGCACTTCCGGTCTACTGTTGGAGGAGTGGAATTATGGATAGACTCGAGTCAAGGACGAGGCGGAGACAGGTTAGTAGGACTGATTTTGTTCTAGAAGTATTATCAGAAAAGAATTAGTTCAAAATATTCAAATGGAGTACCCTGTTTCGTAATAAAGTGATATTTGTATTGAATGATATATAATAATAAACTAGTATTATTTTAGATCAATTAAGTGATCAGCTGTACTGGTCATTGACCTGTTACGTTACAAGTGTAATTTAGGTATGAAAATACTGTATATCCAATGGAAGATGGTATACAAATTTAAAATAATCTACATCATGGGGCTATGCTTACATTAAAGTTTTTTGCCGAACTCCTTGAAGACCAATGCATGTGAAGAGCCACTAACTGCCTTAAAAACTATTTATTAAGTACAGTACCCTACTAACCTCCACTACTTGAGCCAAAACAAGAATATTGAACCATCGAGAATAGGACCTACATTGTAAATGTTTTAAACTTTAAACCAGCTAACTTTTTTAAGAGTTAGGCCTAACCTATTCAAGTCAGTGTTGCGGCATTGTACTCTACTAATAGAGACCTTTAATTCGATGTATTACTCGACCTATGCTCTAATTTCCTTCTGACTCGTTACAGCCACCCCTGCCCCCTGACATGACAAAAAATGGTAGTTACTTAAAAAAGTACATTTATATGTGCAGTAATGATGTACCAAGCTTTGTCGCTTTTCCTGAAATCGTTCGGGAATTATCAAGCCCGTGCGGGTCTTCTTTACACGCTGTATAGGAAAATGATACTATTAAGTCCTGTAATGTCGCAGTTAGTAAGTACTAACTCAAATTGAAAACATGTACTATATAAAAAACAGAGTTTCCAATGTATTTTAGCTCTACCGTAATTTATTTCAAATCACAGGGAAACCGTCTGCATTGTACGTTTTAATGTATACCTAATTAAACTGTACCTTTGTTGCACCTTTCGGAATTGCCAATTATACTTTTCTTTTCCTCGTCGTCACTGAGAGGAGGGGTATCTGTATTGGTATTGTCCTCAATGACGAAGAGGAAAAGGAGAAGATGCATTATGAGGCACTGGAAGTAGAAGGCTGGAGTTTCCTGCAATCAATTTACAACGTTGAAGTAGGCCTAGATCCCCACCACGCTGAGTAGCAGTTCTCAACCGTCGCCCGTGCCGGTTGGTCCACAGCGGCGTTTGTTTGGAACGTTATCTCTTTCGTCAAAATTAATTTTCTACTCGATGGATAGTGAAACTAAAGTTGACATTTCGGCCCATTGCGAACTGCACTGCACCGAGTGCAGGCAGATCAGCAGTTCCAGATCTTCTCAAATGCCGACTGAAAATTCCCGGGGCACAAATTGCGCAAACCGCTCTTTTATAGGGAACATTTTTAAATGCAGAGGGACGTATCGTGGATTGTGTGCAAGGACCAGGGCTGCCATGAGTAAATGTGTGCAAGAGATCAAACAGTCGGTGGTGAAGTATGTAACAAGTTTGGTGCGTTTTGTCAAAAACTCTGCTGGGGTTTTGTTGTTTTGTGGAATCATTATACTGTGCCTATTTGACCTAGTGATGTTACATTATTTAGCCGTTCATAGTATGGAAGCGTATGCAGTTCTGCTCTTCACGCCCCTATTTATCATCTGGTTGCCGGCCTTCGCGTGGAAAATCGGATGTTTCAATCTGTGTTGCGGTTCACATGAGGTTAGTGCTCAGATGATAATTAATTTTAACCTTGTCACCAAGTTTCTTTTGATAGCCTGTCGTAAAAGATTTGGCAATTTCGCCGTGCTTCTCATAATAATATAATCTTGCTCATTTTCATTTTGCAAAACATGTGAAACATACCTTAAGGTCAAGTGTATAAATGAGCATTTTAAATTAAATGTGCACAATATAAGATTATTATTTTGTTTCATTCTATTTATCAGAGCGTATTCCTTAATACTCACCTACATGTACTACTTAGAGGTTTAAAGTTTATTATTGGCGGTGGATATACTTTTGAAGGGTAACAGGATTTCGGACATTTACTCGTTAGTTACAAAAATTGAAAGAAAACTGTTCGAAATCTGTATCCGTCCTCATGTAAATTAAGAAACCAACAAACATGTGATAAATATACCTAAGACATACTTAACTACAGAAAAGTTGTGCATAAAAACAAACACAGTACTGCTGGTCAATGGAGACTGAAGAAGAATATAGATACCAAATCTCGAAACGTTCTGTTTCTGTTCTTAACATAAACTGTGGCAAATGTCGAAAATACTCTTTCTAAAACAGACTATTATTGTATTTTACTCTGCGCATGCCCAAACAAATATTTAAATAATAATTTTATTTTTTTTAATACATAATTATACAAGGCGCATGTGATTATGACTTGAATACTAAAAGTAGGAAGTAAAATTGATAATTATAGTGATTTTAACAACACATGAGTTATGTACATCTTTTAATTTGTATTGGTCTAAAATAATAGTTGTTCAATAATTGTTTTAAGTTTTCTCTTAAATTTAGGTAGAACTTTAACATTTTATTAACAATACTATAGTAAGGGTCCCTTAAAGATTTAATTAACTCCTTCTTCCCTACGCAGGATACGAGTGAGAAGAAGCGCACATACCGATATTATTCATAATGCACAAGGAACACTCACCCACCCAACCCTGCAAACATCATAATGTATATAACAATATGTCTACAAGATTCGTGAATATTTAGCTTAAAACCTTTTGAAATTTGTGAACTTGAAAATCCAACCAAAATATCGCCATGCCTCAATACAAGGACGTAGCCAGCGAGGGAGTCCAAGGGGCCCTGACCCCACATTTCATATTCGGCATTACTGACATATACTGCTGAACGATCGTTTTCAACAAAGAAATGGGACAAGAACTTTGTAAGGAACATGGGGCCTCACTCTCCGTCCAATACGGGAAAATATCAGTTGTGTACCCCCCACCGCCAATTTTTTTCCTGGCTACGTTCTTGCCTCAATATCGGCTCAACACTGAAAAAGCAACCCGCTAAAATAGTCTCTGTACTACATAATATTTATGACAGTTAAACAAGTGCGTAATTACAAAATAGAGCGGATTTTACAGATTTCCTCGACATTCAAGTCCTATGTGTCTATATCAAGGCTAGGACACTTGCAGATAACATTGATTTAATTGGTTTACAACATCAACAAGCAACTGTTTATCCAACGTAAAGCGCATAGTTTCTTCTATTAAGATTGAACTATTAGATGAATAAAGCGTTTATTCTAAATTTATCATTCAATATATGTTCTATATGTTGTATATGTTCTATATTTGTTTCATTCATTGTTTCATGTTAATCATTTGTATAGAACTAATTTTCAAGACTAACGAAGTCAATCAATAGTGATGAAGCCCTAATTCAAGTGATGGAGCAAACTTGAACACGTATTGCTCCATCAAGTTACACGTAAGACTCGAGTTACACGAATTGAGTCAAAGCAATGTGTAAGAGCGAATCCACGTTTTGAATTTTAGAAATCATTGAGATTATTGATTTTAATAAGAGAGATTGCGCATTGAGGATCTAGTAAGGGAAGCGTCTATTACTTAATAATGTTATTAAATTCTGATAATAAAGATGATGTAATTTAATTTTAATTTTAAAACAAACACACTTTAAGACTTGTTTTATTTTGTTCATTCTTGTTAGGAGACTTATTTTTATGTACAACAGTGGTATTTAAAAATATTAGATATAATGTAATCTATAGGTTTTTGAAAATTTGATTTAGTTTTGATTGGAAAAATATTTAATTGAAGTTGAACTTGTATTTTAATTCCGAAGATAATTGGTTTTCTTGGTACCTATCGTAACGGTAGAGTATAGATTTTGCCATAAGAAACTCTATATTGAATATAAATAATGAACTTTTAGTATTAATATAATCAAAATTTAACAATTCGTTGGCAACGAGACTATACCCTAAGTTTATGGAGTGAAGCATTTCTGGATTTGAGACGATTTTCTATTTATTCATCATGATAAACGGTCGGCACCGACAGCTAACTTGAGACAGTGTTAACTTCTTGAGACACCTACACTACTAAGTGTAGGCTACCTACTAAGTAAACAAAATATTGGCGTGTAGTAAACTTAATTGGTACAGGAATCTGTAAATGCAATTAGAGTCAAATATAAATCCTCCACTGGTCATTGCCTGCTTGATCGTACGTATCTTGCGTACTTTAAGTTTAGAAATTGGCATTAAGGCTAAAACCTTTGGAGGGATTCCCATAAAGAAACGCTACTCACTTAACATTAGTGAAGTAAACGTAGTCGTTAGCTTATATTATTCAACGCAACCCACTGCATAGGGGCGTAGTTTCACTCATATTATGAGATTGTACCATCGTGTACAATCATTGTGTAGTGGTAGAGAGGACTTTTAAGTCCTAACTTCGCCTCTGTAAATAAAGACATTTTTCATTTCATTTCATTTTCATGTACAAATTCTCGATGAATTTAAATGCCATTCCCAAACATGCTGTATGTATATTTGATCACATTTTATCAAAAAAGACGAAGTCGATTTAACTTTGTCCTCCGGAAATAGTGTTATGCCCCAAAACTCAATTACGCTACTGTGCTCCATGGAGGGTGTGAATGAATTCAGTCACCTCTGATACACTTCATCTCTTGAACAATGAACATTGGTTCCTTTTAGTAAAATTAATTAAAAATTGCATAATTAAAATAAAAATAATTAAAAGGATGATTTGTATCTAAGTAGTTGCACTAGTATATGAAGAGGTTCGAACTCTTTGGAAATTATTGATTCTGATCATATCAAGATTTGTTTAAAATACATATGCTATGTGAGGTGTAAATATAAGTAGTTTTTTTCTCTTAGGACAAGAAGATTAGGAAACTCCTTAATGCATTTAGTCCAAAATTAATCTTTTCGCTTGCTTCGGATGTGGTTAGTAGTAGAGACCACCTCTTGTCGAGACCTCATGATG
This sequence comes from Homalodisca vitripennis, assembly GCF_021130785.1. NCBI lineage: Eukaryota > Metazoa > Arthropoda > Insecta > Hemiptera > Cicadellidae > Homalodisca > Homalodisca vitripennis. The sequence goes on from NC_060214.1 coordinate 23,481,380, forward strand.
AGGCAAAACGTGCTAAGCTCTGTACCATCTTCTTCAGACAAAGCGGGTAAGGGAAGTAACGATATCAGGTTAGAATACAGCCTTTAACACTAAGAAAGCTGCGTCCACTCCCACAGTCATCCTCAGCAATATACTGGACCTATCGTCCAACCACTTTTCCCCACAATCTCAACATTTGCGGTTAGTGATGTGCCGCTCCTGGACATCCCATAAGGTTGCCCATATGTAAGTGAAACACCAATACGTTCAACTAAAAGTCAGAAGTGACCTCCTGGGGTGTTAAGATCAGTTGAAATACAGTAATTTAAAATTTATCTCGGTTAATTCCTCAACACTCGATTGGTTTCAGCAGTAACCCAAGATAGTAGAGTTTATCAAGGAGTTTGGACTTATCACGTTGCAAAAGCGATCGTACTCCGCAGCGCAATCCCGATAAACGTGTTTGTTTACAACAACACACTGGTCAGCCAGCAGCCAGTGTTCTGAGATAACGAGTCTAGTGAGGATCGAAGCACGTGGGTATCCGCAGTACTCCTCAGGGGCTTATAATTATTCAGTCAGATGAGTTGTTTAGTTCGTGATTACATCAGTTAGGTTTTATTGATCATAACTGAACCACTTTAAGTGCAAATTGGTGACGGTGTACATTGTTTGTTCGTGTGTGTTTGTTTTCCACTAAAATGGTGTTGCCGTTTTCTGGGGAAATTCCTCCAATCACAGTGGAACTGTGTAGCACCACAGTGATCGCTTGTAATTACGCTCGTCCAGAAGTGTACGTCAGAGCCAGGCGCTCTATAGACGGTGGGATCAGACGGACTAAACACTTCTGCTCCAAGAACACCGTCACGAACTTTATACTCACGTACTGTGCACTGGGATTCGGGTACTTCTACATTTTGGTGTTTGTCTTGCAAGATATCGACGTCGACAAGGGCTTCTGCTTCCCTCTGGTGTTGACTTTGGTGACAGGACTGTTCGTCTGGTTTCCTTTCTACTTCTGGGTGGTCAGAGCTCGGGCTAGTCAACTGTTGGTCATAGATTCACGTGAAATCCAGGTATATTTAGAACGGTTTAGAAAATTAAGGAGATTTAGTCCCTTAAAAATACAAATTCACTAAATTTTCACAATTTATTATAAGGTAATTTGGTATTACCCGGAATCCACTCTGTCCCTATCTACTATTTGTTATTAGGCTATACAATAAGGTACAAAGACAATTATAAATAGGAAACGTTAAAGTTAACATTTGTGAGCGCTCACGTGATCGGAGTTTGAGCTTAGGTTGAGTTTAGGCGCTATCTCGAGGGATCATTCTCTTTTTTTCCAGAAGTGCGGAGTTACTTTAGTACCAAAGCTCGGGCTGACGGCCAGAGGCATTTCGGATCACAGATCTCAGATTACGACCCAGATCATCCAACTTTCCCGACGTCAGATCATGCAGTAAGCAACTGATACCTCTCAACAGTGACATGTTTGGCGCTCCCGGCTTGTGCAAGCGTAGGTACCTTTAAAGAGGCCGTGTTCGCTTATGCGTTGACGGATTTCGTAGGAAAAAGTACCGTTGGAATTGTTAAAAAAAATTTAAAATACTATGTTTTTAATAATATAATAACTAATAGTATATTATGATAATATAATATAATAGATATACAATTTTAGAATGAAATACTGGGTGATTCAAAAGTTGCAATCCACTAGATTAAACCCCCTATTATATAATAAACTGCAGAGTTTTCTAATTAATAACTGAACAAGAATCGATTATTACTATCGAACTGTTTTTTTCCTATTATCCGGTTGTCCTCAGTCGAAGATGAAGCTCACGTAAGACCAGAGAGTTGCTTTGCTGGAAGCAATCCCCAACAAAAAACATTACCCAGCCCAATAACGTTTTTATCTATAGAAGAAGTAAAAGTAGATTTTAAGGGTTTTTTTTGTTATTCGTGGACTGAATCTTCTTAAGATTGCTTGTAGTATTAAAAACTAAATTTGTTTTCCAGAGGGTAGAGGATCCTATCCCTATTGAGATGCCTGTAGAGAAGCCTCCACTGTATGAAACACTCGTATTCACAACTCCTGAATCTGCAATGGCCTCCTTGCCCCCGCCATCGTATGAAGTAGCGATTCAAGCATCTGAAATCCCGCAGATTCTACAGCCTGATTACAACAGGTATATTAAATTAACTATTTTCTCATTCGTTCCATACATTAGGTTGCATGTTTAAAACACAAGAGGGCGAATATGTCACTGTGACGTTTTGCTAAGTAATTAGATGTATTATTGAAGTATAGTGAATAGAAATTATGTCAACATTGTGTTAACCATTCGTTTTGCAATGCTATTGTATTCGACTCTCCTTATTCTGTTTGTCGATTGTTTCTCTCTCGGATAAGATTCCATGTGGGCGGTCAACTGATCTACACTGGCGAGTGAAGTTGCTAGAGAACTTGCGCAACTTCTGTCGCACATTGTGAACAAGGATAAGTGTGCACAAGTGTAACCAACTTTCTCTGGTCTCATAATACCTGCCAGTCTTTCTTTTTCTATGGTCTGCCACAATTAAATCACACAAACATTTCTGTAATTCAAAAATAGCAAAGTCCCAAGATACTTTCAGATTGCCAAGTTACTTTCAAGTTATCTTCTAAAAGAGTTTGTCTCTGAACTCTCTCCTCTTCTTACTCATCTTTTTAATGCTTCTATAAGTGAAAGGGATATTTAAATTCATCTGATCTAAAGGGAACCAAAATTATCCCAACTTCTTTCTCCAGACCAATAGGCATCATCCCAATATTTTGAAAGGATTTTACAGTGTCATCAATAATAGAGTATTTACTCTCCAAAAGAGGGCGTAGAGGGTCGTATGGAATGAGACCGGACGAAAGCTCTAGTGAACGTTTCTAATCAAGTAGGGTCCTAACCTTGGCTTCCCTTTTCATTTTTCATTCGATGTTTGTTTTTCAAAATAAATATCTGTTTCCACATTTACACTATGATCATAACACTCGGCATAGAAATTACTTAATTTCAGCCAGTTTGAGACTCATTTATTTTAAATTTTAGCCCTAATCCCTTCAAAATGTAATCCAGATGCAAACAACTCAATATTCACATTGAACCATTCCCACCATAGCTACGTTATGTGTAAATGTAAACAGTTTATAAAAGGATTTGACAGTTTACTTGAGCAGGAAGGTTTTCTACGGTGTCAGATAGGCTCTCATCATGCTAATATCTTTAGTAGTAGACATAATTTAAATATTCTTACATGTTTATAAGAATGTTACAATATTGTAACCTGTGTTATATTTAGATGGTATGCTATATTGTAAAAAGTTTCTGGTCAGTTGCTTTTGTACAATTACTCTTTATTCTGACGTTTTGACTTAGACAGAACATTTTTGTGTTCTATTGTATGGATAAATTATTCTTATTCTTGCAATGGGAATCGTTCGGTAAGATTGCTATTTTAGTTTCTTAATTTCTGACTAAAATTCATTTTAAAAACGACAATATAAACTATTGGAAAACATTATAGAAACAGAATAAATCGCATGCTTGAATATCGATTTGTATAGAGCATTGCGTACAGAAGTACGTCTCAAAAGAGTGTTCTATTTCTTAGAAACAATAACTTACGTTTAGAATAATAATTAGTTGGCATTTCCCCTAAAGAAGTTTGGAAAACTTTTTTCTGGAATGCGCCTCTTTACGTATTGTTCCATGCAAATCAATATTCAAGCACGCAATTTATTCTAAGATTAATTAACACGATATGGCAATAAAATACATTTCTATTGTTTTAAAAAAGTAATAAAAGAGGAATGGAGTGTCAGAGGAGTTAAAAGAATGTAACGAAACTCTGACCAACTACTACTAAAAGGCAACTTCAACACATATGTTTACTACGTCACATAGTTATAATTATTCTGCTTGCGAATTTTGTTTATTCTGTGATTTTCTCTTTGCCGTCATGGTTACCCATAAAACCTCGTAAAGATGTTTGTATTTTATTTTTGCCTAACACTTTGAATTTTGGGTCTACGATCAATAAAGTTCTTCCTTTAACAAAGAGGAGCCTATATGCCAAGTTTCATTATGCCTAAAACCATTTTATCATGAATTATCGCACATATAGACAGACTGAAACTTACGCGATTTCTAGAAGGCCGTGTTCAGTGTAAGTTCCTTAAATAAACTCAGATCCTATATTTATTTCCATTAAATTTCTGCAAGAAAAGTTTTTTTCAACAACTTATAACACACTACAACGAATAAAGTTCCAAATACTTTTTATTCGATATTGTAATTTATATGCAGGTATTTACGATAGATATTTTCTACATTTCGAAAAATAATTTTGGCGAAGAAATTTCAATTATACATTAAATACGTTCTTTAACAAACTCATGTAATTATGAGTCATGGTTAAATAATTAAGATTAATAGAAAAATCTAACTGGAAATATTTTGTTTAATGATATGTAAAATACAGTTCTGTACAACGCCCAAATAAATGTTGACCATAATATCAGTCCTTTGGTATAAGATATCGGCCACCATTTTGAAAATCACAGAGATCTACTACTACTTCATCTACAAGATGTACTACTGCTGAAAAAACATTATTTTTAAACCGGTTTTCTCATAGGTACATTCGTAATATTAGTGACTGATATTAGGCGTTCAATCGCAGATGGGGATCTCCACTAATTTCTAATCAAACGGAATATAATTTTATATGTCAAATAAGTATTACACATGTTCATTGTACATATATGATGTTTTAAGCAACCTAATAGTTATATTTAAAATTGTACATTCCTAGGCCATTAGCGTGGCATGCCATATTTAGACTACACAATTTTTAACTATGTATTTATAAAATAAATACTTTATTCTGTCTATTTAAAACACCACTCACTTAATAACTGCTCACGAATACTTAGCTATTTCCGTCAAATTGTAGGTAGGCCTAAATATAAGTTTACTTTGAGTTGTGTTGTTAGTGAAATGGATCATTTTTACAAAAACATTCTTAAGATTTGATTAATTAATAACTTCCTATTGAAAACTTAATCGGGTAGGCTATTTAGTTAGTATAGATTTTATTCTAGACTAGAGTGGATAAGAGAAGATTCCAGTGATGTGATTTTAGTTCTTATCGTGTTACAGCAGGGATGCCAACGTTGCAGCATCACTGTGCCCAGTACACCAACAGAACAGCACCAGACATCCAGATATTACCCTGTTGATATAAGGACCTACCTGAACAAGTGCCTGCCGAATAGTGATATTTTAGTGTATATATATATATATATATATATATATATATATATATATATATATTTTGCAGGCCCGTGCCTAGGGTTGGTGGCACCCGGGGCAAGCGTAGCCTCGACACCCCCGCGCAGCAACATAAATAAATTTAAATTCATATAGTTGTCTTACCTAAGGAATCTATGAATATTATTTACAATATAGTATTCACACACATTTTTATTTAAAATCCATATTATAATACAAGTAAACGTAGACTCTGGCTGTTATTGCCACGGTTCATGTTTCAGCATAAAACCGCGGTACCCTCCCCCCCTCACCCAGCGAAGCACTCTGTGTATAATTTCCGAGAAAGTAAGAGATTGTGGTATAACAGAAAAATTTGTCAATTCAGAGAACTTGAACATCATAAAATCTAAAATCAGTTCTCCTTTAATCAGAGAAGGCGTTCTTTCGTGTACTTATACACATTAAAACTTCTGTTTATCAGTAAAGTCCCACTAGAGTAAAACAAGATTTGTACATAATAATAATTTTGTTGTTGTGTTCAAAACTAACTTAACAAAAGCCTCTATGATCCTTGCCTCGAAGGAAAGTTATGACTTACTCTTCAATATACAAAAATGGCGTTCACTTAATACAAGGGTTTATTTTCACTTACTGTAACTAAAAAAATAATAGCCATCCTATCAACAGAATATTATACAAGTTGGTCAACCCCAAAATTGTAAAAATACAAACTCAGAAAAGTAAACAGTATTGAAGCAATTTAATTGACTATATAAAAGTAGAATATCAATTATTGTATGCATAATTATAAAAAACACTTACTATACCTGTAGTAATAATTTACCCAAGCAAATTAAACGTCATTCACTGTTCATATTACTTGCAAGGGCAGGGTGCGATAAGCGGACCCGGTTTTTTATATCGAAATTGGCAAACGATATTACTTAATCATAGCCATCGATATAATCAATCGATACTGATTAATTGTTTTGAACAATTAACTTAAATAATCTATATCAACAGCTGTAAGCACTTCCAAATATATTATCCGTTGGGTAATATTACAATTTTACATAAGTAACACTTGATTATTAAAAATGGCAGTCAATTAAAAAAAAAACTACATGGCATTGCTTTGAAAGATGATGTCCAGACATGTTTTTCGTGGCTTTAACATGTTGGATTCGTACCGAAAAACCCATTATGTGAAATTTGTGGGAAAGAAACAACTCTAACTGTGAGAGGAGCAAATATGGTCGTTTTTAGTTTTCCTAATTTTGGTTATAACAATTTGTTTGATCACTGTTAATATTAAATTTAAAACATATGATTGTTATTGAGTACTATAGATACTTTTATATCGATTGATAGCCTAGGATTTGAGATGCGAATATTAGGTATCGATGATACATCCTTCGATATAAAAAACCGGGTCCGCTTATCGTACAATTTACAACTCGTAAAAGTCAGTAACAAAACACTAACGCGTTTAAAAACAGAGAGGTGTCGTGACGTCTTGTTTCTTCGATGGTCTGTCGCTGTCGCGTTGGAAGTCAGGTCTGATCATGTCTTCTTGGAAATAGGCGGTTTATTGTCGGGCGGTTGATCCGAGGACGGTTAAGAAAGAGGAACTGAACCTTAACATATTTATATTTCGTAACATTCTTCTTACCGATCATAGTACTGTTAAGTTACACATCATGTATTAATGATCAGTTTCATCAAATCCTGTGAAAAATTGTCTTATTTTCATATTGCAATAAATTAGTTCATAGTATTCAATTACCTACGTGTCTAATTTGTTCACATTTTTGTATGTTTTCCAGGATTTTAGACAGCTAAAACATGACCACTAGTAATATAATTTTGTTTTAATAGCCTACTTCTTTAAAAACCACATAGCATTAAAAAACTTTGTCTTTTCTGAAGAGAATTCAGTGCTTAAATTATCTGTCATTACTGTAGACATTTTCAATGTCATTTAAAATATGTATTTTTTTTAATACGTTACTTTATTAAATAACAAATGTTACTAAGCTCAACAAATGTTATGGCCTTCATCTATTCTTAGTTTGGTTGTCCATACTTCAAGTGTATGTAATACACATTTCATTCTAGTCACACTTTTATATGACTTAATATGTCTATCATAGTGTAATAATTTAATATTGTACAGACTGTGTTGTTATGTAATTTTATATGTATAAGCTATCTTATCTATTTGTGTTTACATAATTGTATTTGTATTATACAGTGTTTCTATCAATGTAGTTGTTTGTCTTAAACCTATGGCTCTCATATGTTTCAAACACTTGGTTCTCACGAATGTATACATTTTTGTAATAAATTTCCTTTTATAAATATTTGAATTTATTCACTTGTTGAGTAAAATTATGATATTGTTTTTTTTTACGAAATTCATGGCAGTATTATATACTCAGTCCAAGAAATACCATACAAGCATTTAGAAGAAATATATCAACATTTCCTCATTTTTTTAGTTTAATATATTTGCAATAAATATTTATGATGGTTTAACATATTTTGTATCTAATTAATTTACAACTAAACAGTAATTATTTTTTTTTAATTATGAGTTACACCAGGTCTCCCAAAAGCCCCCTTCCATTAGTTTTTGAGCAGAAATATGAAACTAAATATATGAAAACGTAAACCAAAACTTAACATGGAGATTGTTAAGTGAGGAGTGTTACTAATGCAGTTAAAGTTATAAATGATTAATGTAAAATTATAAGTTTAATAGTATTATGTTTATTTTGTTGAGGTCATTTATTTTAACATTATTTTTGCGTTACTAAATGGTCAACTTCATAGTTGTTAACACATGTATTGCTTTTTAGCGTAGTTTTAAAATTTTAAACTGTGACTGGTCACCATTTTGTAATGGATTGAGATAAAGGCCACTGCAATGTTTGCGGCATTGTTCATCTTTTACAAAATATACATAGATACCATTAAATGTTTTTATAATAGTACTTTTTGTGATTCAATGTTTATTGAAATTAAGTAAGTCTATTGCCATTTACACAATTTAATGTAAATTAAAGTCGTTTGACAGGTATTTGGTCTTCCGATCATATGTTTGTTTGCTTATTTAAACGCTTATGTGACAGATATGGCCAAATACAAAATAATTGAATCGGAAAAAGTAAGGGCTCTATGGTGTAATGGTGTGAACACCGGCAAGTGAGAGATCCGGGTTCGACTCCCGGCGGAGCAAGTACTTTTTGTGATTCAATGTTTATTGAAATTAAATAAGGCTATTGCCACATATACAATTTAATGTATATAATAGTTTAGAAATATAGATAAATATTGATCCCCTGTATGCGCTTTAGCGGGGTTGCGTTTTGTTTCTTTGTTATAGCTCTAACAGTTTTTAATATAAAGTAAAAGTAAAGGAATGTCTTATTTTACCAGACGAAATAGGGACTAAAAAGCCCTCTCTGACACTTGGAGCCAAACGGCTTAAAATCGACTTTCATACAACCACCACGTATCATTAATCAACATTATAAATTTACTGTATTTGATAAAAATAATAGTTGAATACATTCCTATTATGTTATTACATAAAATGTTCTTCTAAATTTGAACTCTTAGTGACTATAAAAATATTGCAAAAGCTGTTTCTTAGAAGAAACAAAGCGATTTTCAGGGTACGTTAGTGTTTGTTATTGGGGTAGTCACTGGGTGACCTGACATGTCTTTGGATATCGTCATTGCCATCTGGGATATTTTCACATCTCTAGGAAAGTTGATATACTGCGTTAATCAATTTAAATAACGTATTTTTAAATAAGGGGTTAAGTTTATGTAAACATTCTTAAATTTTCAAGTACAAAATAAAAGCACATAGTTACGCAGGTAGGTTCTAGGTCAGGTTATGTTATGATAGGTTAGGTTAGGTTATGGTAGGTTATGTTACGTTTCACATTACTGATGAAAAAATACGACCGAATCAATCAGCTTGTACCACCATTTGTATCTTCTTCTATGCCTAAGGCATTTTGATTGATTACGCTAAACACATTTTTAAAGCAAAACTGTCCAAACCCATTTGATGTTTTTTATTGACTTTCAAGAGATTTGAACCCATGACCTCTTAGTTAGAGACGCAGCCTAACCTCTGCGAAGGCGATTATTATTATTAAGGCGATTATTAAGGCGAGTATTAAATTGTAACTCTGGGGTAACTGGATTACCGGTGGAAGAAGTAGGCCCAGAAGAATGATAAGGACTAGACAGTACAAAAGAGGCTTCTATGAGCGAGGCGCGCATCGCAGATGGGAGTGTTTGATAACGAAATTGAGAGGTGGGGTGAGGTAGATGTGCCGTACCTCCCGGGCTCATCAGTAGTAGTAGCAACGAGTACAGTCTTTGAAAGTGCTTAGAGTTGTTCTTGCTAATCGTCATCGAACCTGCGGGTAAGTGAACTTTTTAACTGGAGTCCAGCCAATATTCATTCTCAATTATTTTGAATAATTCTTGGGGAAAAAATATTGTAAAAATTAAATTTATTGGGAATTTAGGAACTTGTCCTTTTGATCTGTGCAATATAAAACTTGTTGGTGCAGTGAGCACATGTATATAAAATTTTATGTAAAAATACTAAAAGAGTTTTGTGGTTGTTACAGATGCTTTCAGTAATTTTAATTCTCTAACGCAGAAGAATCTTTAATTCTCTAACACTGAAGAATTCTTTATTTCTCTAACACGGAAAAGAAGTAATATTTAAAGTAAAGTAAAGAAAATTAGTAACAAAATAAAATTGAATTTTGAAGATAAATTAAAGTGAAGAATTGCCAGATCAGATTAGAGTGTGAAAGTTTTGAATTTTGAAAATTGAATAAAAGACAAGCTGAAAGAACTTTGTACAGTTTTGAGTGACGAATATATTACAAGTTTGAATTTAAAAGTCATCAAGAAGTTTTTATTTTAATTTTAAATCCAGTAATTATTTTCAAGATGAAGTTTTATTTTAGTTTAAAACTTTATTTATTTTAGAAGATTTTTTTCCTATTTGAACCTTCACAAAAATTTAAATTTCAAAGCTAACCCCTCATGTGCCCGTAAAACGGTACACAATGATCAGATATGGAGCCTCGTGGAGCGCGTGTGTGCCAGCATCTCTCAAGTACATCGTTTCGATATCAGAGCCACAAAGAATACAAAATATACTGTGAAGAAATATTCTCATTGTCTAATCAGGTGCACAATTGAATGCACTACGGTGTTTTAGACACGATCTCTAAGCACGGTGGAGCAACCGACATTTTAGACATAGCATAGCTATTGTGAGAGGGGTTGATTCAGTGTGAATGTTGAATTTAGCTCCAATTCACCTTCCGCGCCAGATTCCAGACGCTGCACTAAGAGGAATGTGGACTGGAGCTAAATTCAACATTTACACTGAATCAACCCTACCCACCATAGCTTTGTTATGTGTAGAAATTGTATACGTATGTGTTTAAAGGCCACTATCTACTCGTATGTGTTTAAAGGCCACTATCCGAGGCATATTCAAGTACTTAGGCTATATAGAAGTATCTAATCTAGTATATGATTAGATACGAGTTTTTACTAAAATTACGTATTATTACATTCTTATCCGGCTCTGAGCATTGCTCCAAATTTGAAGACTCTTTGTCTTCCCTAAGTTGGTATAAAAACCAATAAAATATGTGTACCTAACAAGCAAAAAACATTAGTTAATAGACATTTTCAATCTACCATATATGAGATTAATTACTCCATCCACTTGTCATGAATATACCCAGCCAACAAAACAAAGTAAATTACCCAACACCTTCCATTTTGCTATGAAGAATACTTTGCATGTCAAGCTGAAGCTTCCAAGCTTTGTATGGAACCAATCTAACTGGCGCGAGAGGCTGAGCGTCCAGCGAAACTTCTCGACCTCACAGCTTAGGCCTGGGTTTCCTGTTAACCAATCCTACTATCTGCAAAATCCACATTCACTGATAAGGGCAAATGCCGTATAAGGTCATTAACACTTAGTTTCTTTAATATGTGTGTTCAGGGGCGGATTAAGGGCGTCATTTGAGGGGGGCGGCGGTTAGGCATCCGGAGCGTCTGCGGTTTTTGAAACACCTCTCTCCCCCCCCCCCCGCACCAATCAAGTGAGATTGTCAGGTTCACTTCCTTCCTGTGTTGGTTCAAACCGCGAAAGAGTAATAACACATTACGAGCCCAGTTTTTAATAATTGGTGTTATGAAAACTAACATAGTACCTATAAAAAAGTTAGTAATTATTCATTAATATATGGAATTAATTTCAAAATACCCGTCATTGAACGACTCAAATATTAAAATAATAGGCTAATAATATAAAGAGGTCATCAAGTAAGTTATGATTGTTGTATATATAAGTTGATAAAGAAAAATTAATTATATTAATTTTACTGTTTTAATCAGGCCTTAGAATTAAATAAAAAACGCACCAATGACTGAATACTTAATCTGTTATATTATCAAATAAAAGTATTCCGTGAACAATTCTAATACCTTTCCGATTTTTTGTGATTGCCCTTTAGCGGTTGATTTGTAGCCGCCAGTTGGACCGTCAAGTAAACAACTCTGGATTTAGATTTACCATTATTTGTTGTGTATTTAATTAAAAATGTACATTATAAGGAATTAATACATTACAATTAGCTGTGGATATATCAGCGCCTTTATTACACAACTAGCTGACCTGGCAAACGTTGTTTTGCCATAATATACATTTTTATTAGTATGTACGAATGTGGTGTATGATTGGAAGAAGCATAAGCGCTGTAAACGATGATGTAATATAACAATTACAAAACACAAGAAAATGTATCAAAGAAACCCAATTTCGATCATAAAGTGTCTTCTTTCGGCTCTTTTCATTTACCTTCCATGTAACCAAATTCGATTACCTTATGTGCAAACATTCACGGATTTTTACAATGAAGTTGTTTTCCTAATAGCGTTTAATAGTATTTTCATTGCATTAGATAGTTTATTGATCATTGGTGCAATCTGAATTTAAAATTAGGCAATGACGTCTTCTATGCAACCTTCATTACACTACTGATCAAGCACTTTACAATAAAAATTTTCAAATTTTAAATGTAAACAAATGTTTCTGCCTCTTTGATGAACTGAAGGTATTAACAGCTGTTAAGTATCAGTTCGCTTTGTATTATGTGTCGTAGCGCAGTCTGTCGGATCCAATATAAAACACTCTAACATCAACAACGATTTATAATTAAAAAATTAATTAAATAAACTATTTAAATTGGACCAAATTGACTCTAGTATGTATGCCTATGTTACTTCCAGGAACGTGTAGAATCACTGTACACAATTTCACGATGTTTCGTGCATTGGTTCCAGAGTTATAACGGAACATACAAACAAACATTCGCATTTATATATATATATATATATATATATATATATATATTAATGTAAATGTTACTTCAATATTAATAATGGATATTATTACAAATTACCATAAGCTTCTAAACTCATATTCATTATTTAAATTTGTTTTAAGAGTCCACCATTTTTATATTATTTACATATTTCTAATGTTTATATTTTTTATAATAGTAAGAGGTCGTTCTTTTTAATTATAGTAGCGCGGAAGTACCGCGGGTTTAAAAGTTACGCAGTTTACCGATAGATTGTGGAGAACACATCAGAAAGCCCGTTTTTACCGGTAGCCACCCTGTCGCGATGTACACGATCAAGGTGGGGGAGGGGATCGCCCTCTCCACCCCACCTTGATCCGCCACTGGATATGATAAAACAATGAATCGTAATAGCACATTACTATAATATACAGGGTGTAACAAAACTATATAACATATACGATATTGTTCCATGAACCAAAATGAGCTAAAAACTAAATGTAGCCAATGGTCCATTTCTTTTCGTTTACCATCTGTCCGTACAATATGTTTTTCATTTTTTATTTCGGAAACCAGAATAAATAAAAATATCAAATTTGGCACAATTATGGTTCTTCCAATCTCAAATCGAGATCAAAATTGATATTATACTATCATATCACATTTCATTGCGGTGAAATGTTGAAGTTTTTAAAGCTTCAACAATAAAACTAAGCTGTAAAAACGAATAAGATTTTGAAACCGTTTAAGGGATAATAAAAGCTGGTACATCTAATTATCAACACCATACAAATCGGCCAGTAAATAATTTAGATATAACCTTATAATGTTTGTAATGCACGGCACAATTTTCACTGTTTAACCCTTCACATCGTCATTACTGAACTAAACAGCTGAGAACAAGGAATACATGGTGATCTGTAACTCTCAACACTGTATTTTGATGGTTTTTTTCAGATGGTATTTAATAGAATAAGATTATTTTCATATTACACGTTGATAATAGAGGACTTGATTCTCAGATTTTTGGTTTTATAAACATCTAACCCCTTCCCTACAAAAAAGATTTTAAAGAAAGTTATTAAGTCAAAGAATTATTTATTAGTCAGGTATTGCCCAGTGTCCAATTTGTGGACACCCTATCGCATGTAAAAATATATAAACTTACATTAAGCAACTGTTTAAGGGGTGTCTGTACCTTTTTACTCCACAATGTTATTTAAATGGGAGAACATGCCCTCTTTTAGGTACGCTTTGTTCACTTATCTATTTAACAATTGAAATGAAATTTTTACAGAATGCTCTTTATAACTTAGATTTCATGTCCTGATGGTCAAAATTTGATTTTTGATTTTTACTTATTTTATAAAAAAATTTCTAACTATGAAATTTTTTAAACCCTGTTTTTATTAAGTTTATAATAAAAATATTAAACCATAACTTAGTTTATGAAGAAAATAAGTATCAAGCACTACTTACCATATTGTGAAGTACATCTGTGCCAAATTTCATGTTGTTATCTCTTATAGTTTTTTTGTAAAGCGTACCTTAACTTAAAAAAAACACAAATGTCGGTAAATCGCACTTAAAGTTTGATAATATATACAATATTTAAACTATGTTTGTCTTATTAAAATCCTCCTGCACAGTAAGTCTCCTCCTCATCTTCCTTCTTTCTCTTTGTAAGTCTTCTCATCTTCCTTTTTTCCCTTTTTTTCTTGTTTTGTTCTTGTGCCTCAATTTCTGCCTTCCGAACCCTGTGTTCATCGTACTTATTCAAGCCGTCAATCATGAACTTACCAGGATCTAAACCAAGTCTTTCCAAGACATTACATTTTGCCTTTGAGCCATCATTGAAACATATCACAGCATCAGTGACTCCAAGTTTAAGAGTCTCCAAGCCAACAAAAACAGTTTTTGGAATTCTTTGCCAGATGGTAGTATTAAAACTCTCATTCGGGTTTTGAGTCTTTCCATGTGTGCACCTTTCTAATAATTCTTTTTTTGACAAGTCCTTAAAAACAGGCTCTATGGCCTTCATAACAGGAACAGGAATTACATGGTCATGGGTGTAGTAAGTTTTCAAAGGCTTAGCCTTGTTGTATTTGCACCATGACTCAGGTCCAAGAGGACAAAGTTCATGCTGCGGTTTATCGTCACTTGAAATTCTGTGGTAGTATATAGCCCAAATAGCATTTTCCATGGCTCCCACATCATGAGTATTATTTCTTATGGCCTTGCCATAGTAGTTTGGAAGGTGATCTATTTCAGTATTAGTTAACCGTCCTTTTCTGCCAAGGCTCAAGCCGTCAGCTAACTTAGTTTTTTTTTGTTTCAGCCTTCAAACCGTCTCAATCTTGTGCCTACTCTCTTTTGAACGTGGCCTACACATTCTAATTTACTAATCTTTACATCATTTCCATATGGCCTATCTTCCAGTACTGCAGCAAACCCCTTGGAATCGCCGTCCCCTACATATCGTGTATAGCGAAGGCGAAGTTTTTCCTCTGAACGAGGAAATAAAGATTTAGCTCCAGCAACCTCCATTCCGCCACTAGAACCAGCATAATTACAGCAGCAAAGACCTGATTCTTTATGTAATGTCTGTTTTTGTTGAGGCCTATTAGATTTTTGCACACAGGCAGTACAAAACTTTGATAGACATTCAAAGTCTAGTACTTTCCCAGTATCAAATGCAGTCACCGTTACCACCCCGTTTATCGAGGTATGGCCTCGCTTTAGCCACGTACCGTCAAAGCAGGCAGCTATGTCACTGTTTCCATCATTTTCTCGTATAGCTTCACATGCGGCATTTCTAGTGGAAGCATCACCTACTTCAGTAGCGGCTCTAAGCAAGGACTTAGTATATTTCCTACTTCTAGTGCAAGGCGGTGCTATATTCATTACAGCAAAAAATAATTTTCCTGCTTCCAATCCTTTGCCAATAGACCTTAGACTGGAACAAACATGTCTTCCCTGATGATAGGGAGGATATTGAGGTCCAATTCTCTTCTTTTATGGATGTTCTTGTACATATCTTTAATTTAGCATTTCCTCTTATCACTCGCAAGGCCGAACGAGAGTACGTCCTAAATGGCTCACTGTTGGGGTCGTCAGAGCGAGGGAGGCGTTGAAGGATCTATATTTGCTCCAGCGCGATTTTCCATCGGCTTTCCATCGCAAGTTGTATAATGAAAGAAAATCTGAGTATCGAAAGCTTATCCAATCAGAGAAAAGCTTTGTGGCTAGGTCTCATATTGAGAATAGTGACAATACAAGAAAAGCGGTTTGGCAGATTGTGGCTGAATATTCAGGGAAGTGCAAAGGTAACAAACGCATAAATGTTTTGATTGATAATGGCTTGTTGGTCTCAGAACCTAGTTTGATAGCTGCAAGGTTTAATTCTCATTTCGTTAACGCTTGTAATCAGTTGAACCTTCAGAGCAAAGTAACATCAACTGATTCGGGGTTTTCCCAGCTCTCCATGTTCATCGAGCATTTTTTTTTGCTCCTGCCTCTTACAGTGAAGTGTTGAGTGTGACTAAGGGTCTCAAGGCCAGCTCCTCTTCTGATGTATTTGATATGTCTCCATCCATTGTCAGGAGGGTTGCAGATTCACTCTCGTGTCCCTTAACTGTCCTGTTTAATAATTCTATTGACCAAGGACTCTTTCCTTCTGCGTTAAAATCCGCCAAGGTCATTCCTGTCTTTAAGAAGGGTGATAGAACCTCAGTTAACCAATATCGCCCCATCTCAATACTTCCCACGTTGAGCAAAATATTTGAACGATTAATTCACAATAGACTGATTAATTTTCTTAACGAAAATTCCTTACTATCTCCTTCACAATTCGGGTTTCTTAAAGATAAATCAACCACTCACGCGATAAATGATTTCCTTAATGCCGCCTTCTCTTTTGTTGACTCTGGCAGTGAGACTGCGGGCATTTTTTGTGATCTTTCCCGTGCCTTTGACACCGTCAACCACCAACGTCTCCTGGACAAGATGGAAATGTACGGTGTTAGAGGCATCCCTCTAGAGTGGTTTCGTTCCTATCTTTCTGGTCGCTCTCAGTTTGCTGAGATCACCAACAAAGGGGGTAGGGGTAGGTCTGCTCTCTTATCGGTCAAGGTTGGTGTGCCGCAAGGCTCAATTCTTGGCCCTCTTTTATTTAATATATACGTGAATGACCGTAACTCATCTGTGAGGGGCCACTTAGTGCAATATGCGGGCGACACCAGTGTACTTATTCAAGCTGACACAGCTCAATCTCTTTCCACCGAGCTGGCTTTTTCACTCAAGAGTCTTAGTTCTTGGTTTTCTGCTAACTATTTATTTCTCAATCCTGAAAAAACCTCAATAGTCCACTTTAGACCCCACAAGAATGAGAGTGCGTTAGTTACTCTCCTTGACAATATACCTATCGAGCATTCTTCAACGGTCTGCTTCCTGGGACTCCACATTGATTCCAGATTTGACTGGTCAAATCACATCAGTCATGTCTGTCAAAGACTTGGTGCCAGGATTTACTCTTTAAGGTACTTAACAAGTTTTCTGTCTAGAGATACCGTTAGGCTGGTGTACTTTGGTTACTTTGTGCCCATTTTAACATATGGATTGATTTTCTGGGGGACGGCTTCAGGTAGGTTGATCAGTAGGGTTTTTAAACTGCAAAAGAAGGCTGTTCGACTGATGTGTGGTCTGGGTCATCGTGAGAGCTGTCGGGAGGTTTTCCCTAGGGAAAGCCTAATGACATTGCCATCACTTTATATATATTCGGTTGCCACATTTACATTTAAGAACCTTCAATCCTTCCCATCATTTAACCACGTGTATTCTACAAGAAACAGAGATGCTCTAATCATTCCGCAACACCATAATAACACATTTAAAAAATCAATGTCATATATGGGCCCTGAAATCTTTAATGCTTTGCCTTCTAGTATCACAGCGTGCGAGACTGAGACGTATTTTAAAAACAACTTAAAAAATTACCTAATAAGGCAAGCATTCTACTCCATTAACAAACTGGTGAGCGGTGCTCCAGCCTAGTGGACGATATAGATAAGATTGTTTGTAGTTTAAGTTGTACTATTTTATATTTTAAACTGTTTTTAACTGTTATTTAAATGTGTGATGTATTCTTCTGTCTAGTATTAATCGGTTCTATAATATCTGACCATGTTCCATGCATGTCTCATGTCAATGAACAATAAAGAATTTGATTTGATTTAGAGCATAAACATACCGTGTGTTCACCTCGTATGTATTTCTAATAATTTTGGAGGTAATTTTATATGCTTCAAAGTCACAATTAAACATTTCAGGATTAGCCTATGTGCTAAATCAGATTTGAAATATTACTTAAGGATCTGTTTTAACATTCAGAAAAAAATGTATATGATAACTAAATGTTATTACTTACTTATAAATTATTACGATGACGTGACCTCAATGCTACACAGATACATAGCAGTCTTTCTTGTTGGACTATTTTGAAGACCAAGCGCCAGGGTAATACACTGCTGGTATTGAACTCCCAACCTCCTACATAGATATGTGTTGACCCATATACTCTTCCTGATTGAGAAATCGCGGCATCACCACTTTTCTATTTCTTTATCGGTTACCAATAACAATAGAATAGATGGTGTCATGGTATGTAAATAAATTAAAATGTATGCGATTAAATGGCTGTTATATTCCGCTACATCGACTTGAAGATTTAATTTTTGCACTGAAGGTGGTTTCTTTTTCAGTAAGTTAATATAAATAAACATTAGATTTTACTTGTCGTATCCTCCTAACTTCACCTCTAAATAAACGCAGTTTTAGGCGTATGGTTCTTTTTATTAGATGTAATCCGTTGCAGGTAATTTACAAGAATCAACTAGTTTATTTAAATTAAATTTTTAAATTACGTACTCTGTGTAGGAATATTGCACCAGCAATTTCGTCCGTCAGATAAACAACGGTTCTTTGTGTAATTTTTAAATGCTGAGCAACTGAAGACTCTGTTACCTGAATTTAACGTATTTACTCCGGTAAAATAAGGATGCAACCTCGGAATGAAAGATAATAAGCTAAAAATTTGCATACGTCTTTATTTTGAGATCGTATAAAAACTTACCTCAAAAGTCTCATATAATCACGTGTACGCGTCTTTAGATATTTAAGGTCAAAGTTCACGAAAATCAGTTTTTTGAAAATATCTCGTTTCCCTTACACTAAATGACTTTGAAGGTGGTAAGAAGAAATTGTAGAACGAAAAATTTCTCTTCAACTTTTGTCTGAAGTAATTTTATGTACGTTTCAACCCTTTTTGAGATACAGCGCAAAGAGTAGGGGACCGCTTACCTGTATATACGATAATGCGAGGTCAGCCAGTAGAATACAATAAATAAATGAGTTATATTGTTAAATTATTCACATTACTATTATATTGTTACTTAATAATATTATTATTGTTAGCATTATTATCATTATTATTACATTTTTATTATTATCATTATATTATTATCATTATTATTAAATTTTTATCATTATTTATTATTTAATATTATATATATATTAATTATAAATTATATATTCTCTAAATAATACTTTTTTATTTTTACTAAACATACAATATTAAAAGAAATATTTCAAATGAATTTTAATTATATATTTATTTATTGATCCAATAATCAATTTATTAAAATTACAAATATAAAATATTTGTTTTTATTATTAATGATTCATATTTTTGTAATTATTTTCTTCTTCTTCTTCTTCTTCCTCTGGCTGTTCAATATCGGATTCCATTATCATCATTCTCGTTTACAAAAGTATCAGAATAGAAAGATTCAAGAATATCAGGTGCATATATTCAGTTCCTTCATTGAAACCATCTGAAGTTGATGAAGCGTTGAGGCATGATTTGTCCATTACACTGCCCACACAATTAAAGTGCATCGCAATCCTGATTTCCTGCATCCGCAATTAGAACCCCAACCTTTCTTGCAATTGCAAAATATTGTATTCAGCAATTCTTCTGGTGCTGGTTGGTAATAATGTTGTTATTGGTTCCATTTTGCAGTACCCAGCCGAATTCCTGGGGTTCTAAATCATTTTCCCAACCAAATTTGGGTCTGATAATGACACGAAGGATATGCTTGACGAGCTGCTGTACTTGTGAAGGTGGAAGACTTGATAACTGCACTGGTTTGTTTGCGTCTTGTTGATTTGATGAACTGGGTGTATCGAAAAGAGTCTATATCGTCTGCTTGATTTCGGAGCATTGTAAGTTGCTAAGAAAATACTCCATTTTCAAATAATTCTTGTACAGAGCAGTTTTTTTGTTTAAATAGTTCAGCTGATTGGTTTAAATCGTGATGTTTTTCGAACATTTTAATAAACGATATTTTACCTTTTTTATAAAGCGCAGAAGTCGTATATCACATCCACTAAACGCGTGTAAAAAATAATATGTGTTTCTTAGAATGAGGGTATTTATCAAAACTTTTCGATAAATACAGTTTTGTCTCCCACATTACTCTTACCCATTTTTTTTTTGAAAAAAATTTCTTGTTGATGTGATTGAGCACGTCCTATCAAGATAACTAGCAAATCAATATCTTCTCCTACAATGACAGAAGTAATTTTTTTAAAGTTCAGACTCTGCAATAACACTGTTTCTACAATGATAACATTCACCATCATCTCTGGCTTGTTTTTGTAGTGACATTAACAGTTTTTAATTTGTTGATAAGCATGTCTATAAATATTTTTTTATTAGATTGAATTCGATAAAAATTTTTCTTGGCTAATTGGCACCTCCATTGTTTCATCAAAGCGGAGTTCGTAAGATTTTGAAACACAAGCAGTTCTTCTTAATTTTTCCATTGCTTTAATGTTCTTAGTGTAGTCTGAGTAACCATCAAATACAACAACGATACTTTAAACCCATAATGTGTTTGTAAATATTTGACGTATTTATTCAAAATATGAGAGATAGTATCATCTTTATTCCATACAAACGCGAGGCAAGAGAAATCAACCATCGATGATATAATATTCATATTATTTAGAGAATATATAATTTATAATTAATATCTATAAATATGGAATATTAAATAATAAATAATAATAATAATTTAATAATAATGATAATAATAAAAATGTAATAATAATGATAATAATGCTAACAATAATAATAGTATTAAATAATAATAATAATAATAATAGTAAGTGAATAATTAACAATATAACTCATTTATTTATTGTATTCTACTGGCTGACCTCGCATTATCGTATATACAGGTAAGCGGTCCCCTACTCTTTGCGCTGAATCTCAAAAAGGGTTGAACGTACATAAAATTTACTTCAGACAAAAGTTGAAGAGAATTTAGAGGTGAAGTTAGGAGAGGATACGACAAGTAAAATCTAATGTTTATTTATATTAACTTACTGAAAAAGAAACCACCTTCAGTGCAAAAATTAAATCTTCATTCCGAGGTTGCATCCTTATTTTGCCTTATTTTACTGAGTTAATTACACATACTCATATACATACTAAGGGTTTTTAATGTAAATGTAAGTGTTATATTTACACGATTTAACAAACTGTTACGTATCCATTAGTCCTAATCAGACTTAGCCAGAATATAAAAAATATGAGTTTTAAATTTAAATAAACTATTTACAGTAATATTTTAATTTTTAATTCATTAAATTTTCATTTATAGTTCATTAAATTTAGTTATATTATTTTTAGTTTCATGAGTGTTGTAAGTAATAACAATAAATAATATCAACATTTTTTTTTCAGATCTACCCTCCACCACCCCCCAAGTACAGGCAATACTTGAGACAACTAATCTATTACAAAATTTGAAATAATCAGTTATAAACAGTAAATTACCAAAATTTTAGGGGGTTATTCAAAAGTAACACTGGGGAAAACATTGTTTGAAATGTAAGTAATGTGTTATTTATATGAGTTCTGGTGCTTTCATTGAAGTCCGGGCCCGATGACTGATTTGGAGTGTAGGTGTCAGTTACAGTTCTTCTTCATCAATTGGAAATTTCGGGGCCATGGGTAGAGTTCCCGGCCGCTCACTGACATTTAGACTGTTGGTGTCAGTTTGAATTCTTCTTCATCAACTGGAAATTTCGGGGCCATGGGTAGAGTTCCCGGCCGCTCACTGACATTTAGACTGTTGGTGTCAGTTTGAATTCTTCTTCATCAACTGGAAATTTCGGGGCCATGGGTAGAGTTCCCTGGCCACTTACTGACATTTAGACTGTTGGTGTCAGTTTGAATTCTTCTTCATCAACTGGAAATTTCGGGGCCATGGGTAGAGTTCCCGGCCGCTCACTGACATTTAGACTGTTGGTGTCAGTTTGAATTCTTCTTCATCAACTGGAAATTTCGGGGCCATGGGTAGAGTTCCCGGCCGCTCACTGACATTTAGACTGTTGGTGTCAGTTTGAATTCTTCTTCATCAACTGGGAATTTCGGGCCATGGGTAGAGTTCCCGGCCGCCCGATTTCCAAATGTACAAAATATTGAAAAAAATACCTTAGACCCGGAGATAACATGTATAGGTGTAGTATATTTCTTGTGAACTGTCGTCGTTCTCCTCCAGTGGATGTTTCAAATACTTCAAATTTTATTTACTTGTCACGCTAACACTTTGAATTTTGAATGGTAGTTTGCTGAATGTTTAATAACCATAGTTACTAATTTCAACAATCACATAATAAACATGTTAAATATGAATTATAGTTTACAACGTCTGTGGCTGTATTTGGAAGACATTGATTCTCGTGATTTGGAGGATTCGGGCTTTACAGAAGAAAAACGTTTTATTTTTATTTCTAGAATAAGTTGCTGAGTTATTTTAATTTACTAAGACAAATTCCATATATAAGGCTTTATCTCATAATTAATTATCGATTTTGAAATAAAAGTGATTTGTGGAGAGATCAGTGATAAGTAAATCGCATTTAATATTAATGCATATATGATATAACTCTAACTCAAAAACTTCTCTAATTATTAGTCTCCAGCGCAATATATAACATATCAAACTGTTTTTCTTTCAGGAGAATGCGCCAACGTATCGCATGTTGGTGCCATTGACGTATAATACACCCATACATGATGGGCTGGTAATCGTCATCTGTTTACTGTCAAGCACCTACATTACTAACACGGATTTCAGTTTTATAGTATGAGGCTAGTTGAGTAACTAAATGTAAAATTGAATAAATCTATTAAAATGCGTAATCTTCTAATACATACGATTAAACTATTTTACCACCCACAGTAAAAAGCTTCCAGGCGAGAAGGTACCTGCAACTTCTGGTCTACTTGTTCTTACAACATTTCATATAAACATTTCGCTCTGTTGTATTCACTATTCATTTTACCTTGTGCCAATGTATGACCAATAGCTAATTACAGCTAGACTGTAATACGTATACACGGGTATTCCTAAGTTTACGATATCACAACAACCTAGAAATTTATACGTGAGATTATGCACATGACGAAGCTGTACCGAAGCTTCTGTACTGGGATGTGTTGCAGATTATTAATGAAGATGACCGACAGACGCACTAATCAGGAATTATTACCGACTATGGTTGTGCGCAGTCAACATTTATTTGAAGACTGTTTGTTTTGTTACACTGCTTACATTTACAATTTAACTGTACAAACTCTGAAATTAGTTCAATATTTACAATAATATTTACATTCATGTCACTACTTACAAAACCTTTTGGTAGGCTAGAGTTATTTATTTTCTTGGAGCTGGATGAGAGGTTAGTGGTAGGCCTAGGACTTTGAGTGCCACTTTCATTCGCAATCTTATTAGTATTGGACCTTTTCCTTTGTGTTGGTTGCCTGTGATTCGATATTTTGAATTAAATTTTCTAACTCTAGGCATTTCTTTTGTCAATGAAGCACTATTTAGACCAGAAATAAATCAAAACACTTTCACAACACTGACACCAAACAAAACAATAACAAACTACCATCAGAGCAGACAGACTTCAGCTGTGTTGTCTAAACATAAAGTAGGATTGCAAACAAAACAAAGTAAATAAATTAAGAATAATCAACTATTTGTACACTACAACAAAGTATGTTCTAAACACAAACTTCAGTGCTAATCCACAGCTTCTGACCCAGCACTGAATCCAAGCAAAATGTTGCGCAGAGCTATTTGTTTAATTTTGTTACAGTAACAGCATTTTACAACTATAAAGTGTTATATATCATCTTAAACACAAAGAATTGGAGAATTTTTTCTGATAAAAAACAAAAAAACCTGTTTTTTGGTCCAAAAAGGTACAAACTCTCCTTAACCCAAAAAAATAAATACATGAAATTTGTTTCCGATAGAACAGTTTGGTATAAAAGGTTTAAGACCTTATGTTTGAGCATAGGCTTGCGGAAACGTGACACTGTAAAATTAGGATTAATGTACACGTTTAATCGTAAACGTGTACATTATTCGATAATAATATTGATTATTCAGAAAAATCATAAACATTATTTACTCACTATTTAAACACTCCAAGTTACAAACTTCAGAAGAAAAACTCAAAGGCCTTCAACATATAAGTTACTTATCAAAATGTTACACGTGGAAGCAAAAACTTATCATACACTTGCTGACAATATAATTGACCTTTATTTATCACATTCCACACTACGTTTAGTTCATGGTGTTGTTAAATTAGAATATATTTAAAAACAAGTTGTATACAATTTATTAAAATAGAGAGAAGCCGTATTTTTACAAATCACCTTTTACTGGTTAGTAAATATTTTAAAGAAACAATATTTCTTTAAAATGTTTATTAATATATAAGTAAATATATGTTGTTTCGTACATTTGCAGAAGTTCAGCAAGCGCTATTTTACCAGTGCTAGGATACAGCATTAAGGATACAGTAATACTATATAAAAAATAGGCTGCTTCATATGTATTCATTATATGCAGAGCACGCTCTTAAGGGCGCGAACCTGAAAGCAAAGTTCTAGGAGATTACAAATCGTGCCCTTACTAGTGAATTGATCAGTAGGAGACATATAGTTAAATTAAAGTTACATTCTATGTAGGGCAGCCTCTTCAAATTTCACTTTGTATTTTATAAACCAGATATTAACATTTACACTTTATCGTCTTTATCGGACATATGATCACGCAATTACTTTTCAGAAAAATTAAGAAACTAGAGCTATAGATAGGCTTTTCAAGAATAATATAATTCTTCAAAATTATTAACATTAGCTCGGTGTTAGGTCAAGTTCTAATCTCCCAAAGTCTTGCACGAGTTAATTTTCCATCGTTTGGTGGCGCAATAAATAAATAAATAAATAAATAAGGCCTTTATTCTTGAGCGGATTTCAGTTTACAATCTGTTTTACAAATCGACTCACGTCAAACTAATCATACAGTACAATTCGTATTTTAAAACTGTGACACCCAAATATTGCGTGCTGGTAATTTACATAGAAAAATTCATACTTAAACAACAGTACATCATTAAGGTACCTATACAGTTTTTAACTTCCTTTTTGAAAGTTTTAACAGACAAAAGTCTTTATAACTGGTGGTAAGGCATTGTACTCCTGGGGTCCAAAGTACGAGAATGACCTTTTTGTAGCCTCCAACCGCACACGCGGCAGTTGCAGCTTGTCGTCCTGTCGAGTGTGCCGTTCTCTTAGAGTCGCTCGCGCCACTAGTTTCCGTCTCAGGTAAGAGGGGTCACCAGTTACCAAAACCTTATGCACCAATGTCACAGTTTGGAGCCTACAAATATCTTGAACAGAGTGTAAATTTTGCTCTTTTGCGATAAGGTGAGATGTGGTCAAATTTTTTTAGATTATAAACAAAACATCAGCGCACTGTTCTGTATCCGTGCAAGTGATGACATTTGCCTCTTGAGTTAAAGCAGCTACCAAACACTGGAAGGGCGTAATATATTGATGGAAATACCAGAGAATTTACAATAATGCAGCTTTGAAAGCATTGGAAATTAACGCTCTGTATCTATTCAAAAACTCTCAATTTACACATTGCACGTTGAGAATCAATTCAACATGTTTAAGAAAGTTTAGCTGATTGTCAATTATAACTCCAGGACTTTAACAAAAACACGATCTTCCAAACAAATACCCTCAACAGAAACAGAGAGAATACTCCTGTTCATGGTCTCTTCAATGGATGGTGAGTAAAAATGCACCACAGAACACTTATCTGCATTCAACTTTAGGCCATGTCCCTCCGACCACTCATTAACCCTACGCAGATCAGCATTGAAACACTGCACCGCTTCATGGACACCTGGAGGGGGATATGTTAGAAGCATCTGAGAGTCATCCGCATAGGAGTAGAGTGAACACGAGGACAAATGCAAGTTCAAGATCAGCAGTATATAAAATGAACATAACAGGCCCTAAACATGACCCTTGAGGAACCCCTGTATCCTTCGACAGCGAGGAAGAGCAGTTTTCTTTTACCTTCGTCACCTGAACTCCGTCCGCTCAAATATGAGCCAAACCATTTTATAGCGATTTCATTAAACCTATAGAAATTTTAATTTGGCAAGAAACAGTTCATAATTCACTAAGTCGAACGCTTCAAGAAATCAAGCGTCGCCAAAATACTTCCAAAACCTTTATCTTTCGCTACATGCAGCTCATCCATAATGTTTATCAAGGCGGAGGTATGTGCTGAAAAAAACTTCCTAAAACCAGACTGATGTACAGGAAGAATATTTTCAGCCTCAATGAAAGCTGTCAACTGATTCACCACTACCTTCTCAAGGATTTTTGACATGGGCCGGAAGGATCGATATCGGCCTAAATTGGGAAATCACACTTGGATTCTTTATTTTGGGTATGGGGCGTGACAAGACTTTGCTTCCAGCATGATGGAAAACACCCAGAAGCAAGGGACAGGTTAACCAAATGCGTAATAGCTCCCAAGCAATATGGGCTCATGCTTTCACTAGCCTGATAGATATTCCATCAGTCCCCACAGCCACTGACGTAATGTTATTCATTATGCATTTGATCTCACCCTCAGTAAACTGGCACAAAAATTGAAACCATGCGCTAGATCCTCACAAACATTGTTTCTGTAGAAATTCAGTTTCTCGAGGCTAATCCTGCTTCCACCACCCATGCCTGCAAAGTACCTGTTGAGGTCATCAGCTGAGAATCTTATATCGTCACTATTACGGTCATTTTCCAGCACTCCACCGGACCGTAAAACACCCCAGAATGATTTAGAGTCCTTACTATTCAGCTTGTCGTGAAAGTAATTTCGTTTTTGCTCTTCTGATGGCGCAGTTCAATTTATTTCGTGCCTTACTGTACAACGTTCTAGCAGCCGAAAACATCACTATCATGCAGTCTGTGTTTGAAATATTTTTTTTTCTTCGGTCTGTCACTCCGCCATGGGGCTTTCTTCTTGGTGACTCGCTTCTTGTTAACGGTACGCAGGTGTCAAGCAGTTGGACAATGTAGGTAGTTAACAATTGACTAACTTCCTCGACTCGAGGTCTTTGTCTCAATATCATCCCAATCAATACGTGACAATAAAGAAACAATAAAGAGACACATCGAAATTGGAAAAATTTCGATAAGTTATAAATTTCTCCTTTGGCCTATAGTTGCCATACCTGAGATCACAATATAACCAGGTAGTGGTCCGTAATTTGTTTACGTCTTGAATCAAGAATTTTGGACGTAATCCACTAAACCAACTTTGACTATGTCTAGACCTTTATTCACAACAATATGGTCGATCAATGTCGAAGAGCTCTCGGTGACACGAGATGGGCTCTGTTATGAGTTGTACCAACCCTAACGATTCATACAGGTTTTTCAGGAATCTACAATCGGCCTTACCAGTTATCCATAAGATTTAAACATTAATGTCACCCAACAAAAACAACATCATCAACATCCAACAACTGATCAATAAACAAAGAATACAAAATAGAACTCAGGGTGTGGAATATATAAACACAGGGTGGTTTATATACCACGCACACACACAGCTTCTTGTTTCTCAAACTAAACTTGCCACAGATATATTCTAAGCGACTATCAACATTGTTCAAATAAACCTGCGTCATTTGCAGATGATTTGCAACCAGGAGTGCCACTCCTCCACCAGCGGCTCCCGGGAGACCCCTCAGCGCCCCTGTCTGTCCTTGCGCCATAAAGAGTAGCCATCTACAATGAAACAATCTGAGGAAACATCTGGAGTCAACCACGTCTCCGAGAGACCAAGAATGTCAAATTTGAAATCATCAATAACCGCACACAGCTCCTGGAAACCTGTGTTCATTGATCTCACATTTAAGTGTCCCAATCTGGGTGCCGTTCGAAAGTCGATGAACCAACTTCCCTTATCTTGCTTCTCATTTCCGCGTAAATTTGAGTTTAGTAGTACGAACGGTAGAAGAAAATATCGAATACTATTTTATTGTTTTATTAGCTGGATTGGTACGTTATGGTAGTTAATATTTAAATGGATTTCTAAATAATTTACAAGTGTATACAAATTTGTTTCATAAGCAATTGATTACGATGTTATTCTATTTTTCAGCAATAGTGAACTCACTAAGTCTGATTGCAATGAGACTCAACTAGAAAACTGTGAAATTACCAACAAATTTAATGCTAAATCAAGAAATACGATTTCATCCACTAGTAGTTCTTTGCTGGTGTCACGTCAAACTGTATTCATTGCACTAAATCACAGCACTCCCTGTACTACTGGAAACGCGTAGACAATGAATGTGAAAGAGACGATAGTGATTGGTTGCAGGGATTGAAGCAACTACATCATCTGCAACAAATTCAAAGTAAGACAATTTCCTTATTTCAAGAACGTAGCCAAGAAAAAATTATGGAGGAGGGTGAAGACAACTAATATTCTCCCTTAGTGGACAAAAAGTAAGGTCCCATTTTGTGACTTAAAAAGTTCTTAACCCGTTCTTTATGTTGAGAACGCTATTTCAGTTAGCAATACTGAATTATTTAAATAATAATAACTACTAAAATAGTAATTGAAACAATTTAACTTTGAGGGGGGATTCCGGACCCCTTGGGCCCCTAACTGGCTACGTTCTTTTCTTATTTGATTTGACGATTTTAAAAACCAGTGTGATACTAATACATTATAGTATACATTAGTTCCTTTAGAATTGCAACAACAAAGATTTGAAAGCCATAGAACTGTTTTATTCTATACGATTTGATATAGTTGGTAGCAGCCAAATAACTTCTGTAACAACGTACATTTACGACTTTCTGTATTTTAATCTAACAATTACAACGAATTATTTTTTTTTTTTTTTTGAGGCGAAAGATTCTATCAAAGTTTCACTTGGTACAACCACCCCACAGTCTAATACCATAGGATAAGTGCGGATAAATGAGGCCAAAATAGGCCATTAATTGTATTTGCCGGCTACAAAAGTTGGAAAATTTGCGTAGACCAATTATGCCCGAAGCAACTCTTGAACACGCGCTGTCATGGTAGTTCCAGATCAAGCCTCTGTCAAGGTGTGAACGTAGGAACTTATTGGTGGATTCGGCTTCTTCGAGAATGACGTCATTCACCATTATCGTTGGAGTTGATTTAAAATTTCTATTTTCTTTTTAGGTTTAAATGGATGTACAGTCCAATCTTGATAATCCGACATTTGCCAGTCCGACACGTTCGGTAATCCGACACGTTCGGTAATCCGACATGCTCGAAATACGCTATCGGCAGGCGTCGCGTCGCTGGCTGCTCAGGCACAGCCTCCCCCCCACTCCACCAAATTCGAACGTTCCCTCACTGCCTCTCAGCCGTGCGTGATCAGTCAGTCCAATCTGTCGTCCTTTCCTATGATAACAATGAATACAAACCAAAACAATAGTCTGCCAAGTTGGTTTCCCGCCAAAACGAGCTTAGCGCGTCCGTCGCTAGGAGCGCTTGTTTCAATGTCTGTCCCTCTCGCTCTAGCTTGTTCTCTCTCTCTCTCTCTCTCTAACTGGCCGCGCTCTGTCTTCTCCCTCGCTCCCGCTCTGTCTTCTGTCTCTCACTCTAGCTGGCCACGCCACGAGCGCCCTTCACGCTGCCTAGCGGTGGACGTGCTAAGCTTGCCAAATTCAAATAAAAGTTGGCAGACTTTTTAACATTGGTTTTGCGCTTCTTATAAGGTTTGTATTCATTGACGATACGTAGTTACTTGAAAACGAAACAGATTATGATGAAACTTACTTGGTTAGTCTGTCTACCATGTTCATTGTTCATTTATTAAAAAAAGTGTTGAAAGAAAATGAGAGCATACCATAAGAAGATGTAATGAAGTGGCTGATGGAGGCTGATCTAAATGCCGACTTAAATGATGACGAGATTATTGAAGAGACCACTACTCCAGCCAGCGGCAAGACTGACGGCGACGAGATCGAGGTGGCTGCTAGTCTTTTAAAGTCAGTAATGTACGCTGTAATTGAAATGACGCTGTATCGGCAGCTGTTACCCTTATAACTTACTGTCAAGAGCGTGGTGTTGAAATTGAGAAGTTAAAAAGTCTTCAGGACAATGTGATCTCAGAATCTTTAAGTAAGTAGAAGCAAAAACTGTTTTTGATTTTTTTTTTTTAGTGTAAAGATGCTAGTTTAAGAGTTTTTCACTTATATATTATGTATGTACAGTTTGTTCATTCTACTATAATTACGTTCTTACAGTATAGTGTTTGCTTATTCTCACGTTTCTTACTGATTATAGGTTATTTATGCATTGTGTAAATGGCACCCTTGGTAATCCGACAGTGTGCTGGTCCCATATCTGTCGGATTATCAAGATTGGACTGTAACTAGTTTTTATAATGGTTGGTTGCTAATTTGATGCTGTCAAAGTATTGGATGCTTGAGTTTACATTGGTATAAGCGCGGTTAGCGAAACCCGCGGTAGGCCTCCTCGTCTTGGGGCTGCCTCCACATGGCTGTGCCTCAATTTGGCTTCGCTCTCGGGACAAGTGCCTCCAGGGTAACAGGATGGCCGACTCAGTTGGTTACAAGTCCGCCTTGAATTATGTAACTTTTATTTCTTACATATATAAACGTTATGTTGAAATTAACTAATATATTTTAAGGTTAAACACAACCAACAATATCTTTTCGAGTCCCCTGGATAATAAAACTATTTATCATATGCAATTGGCATATTAATGTTATTCAGATTAAGAAAATATACTAACAGGGTAGATAGTTTTATGAAGGTAAATTTATGTAAATACAGATTTTTCTTGTAGTAATTTATTCTTCTTCTGATATGTTTCAATGCTAGTTATACATGTTCACAAAGTTGCGCTAATTCCAGTTTCAAACATTACTAGACAGCGAACTCAACATACATTTTTACACTATAGATACAATGTATAATTATGGTATATTTTAGAATTGCCATAAAAATCACCACATTTTCAGCTGAGATATGTATTGATAAGAATGTTTGGAAACTCCAAAATAGATGCAGAAACCCCTCAAAGATTTTGAAAAATATTTAAGACCAATTGAAATTGTAAAGAACACTGTAGTTAGTTGCCTGCCATCTTTATTACACTTTCTAAATGTTTCCCTGAGAAACACATTTACAGTATATAACATAAATTCATGTAATATTATTATTTTTTACAATGTTTATCTACTATTTGTTATAGTTTGAACATTTTGGAATTGAATTGTAACATTTCAATAATGATTATGAAACAACATATTATATAATAATCTTTTAAACTCGTATATTTATATACTTGTGTATTACATATATGCTGCATGTTCAAAACATTTTCTACTTTATATTACAACTGATAAAGTTATGTTATAACTGTATTAGGCCTACATCTTTTCAAAATGATGCATTAATTTACTATAGTAGGAGCCACAAAAGAGTGCAGTTGGTGGTGAGCAATAAATTGGACAGGCCCGCGCGACGTTGCTACTGAATACGTCAACTGCCGCCCGGCACGGAGTGCTGAGGGTTTAGCGGGGAACTAGTTTGGCAACGTCGCTCAGTCCTCGTTGGCTGCTCCAAGGTCACGCGTCAAATAGGCTCCTCCCTCAACTGCACTCTCTGGTGATGCCTACTGTAGATCAACAGACTTAACTAGTATAAATAACACAGCCCAATTCTGTCATCACATAATGTGGTTCATTCTTCATAACAACCTTTAGTATACAACATTTATTACGAACTATGATTTTTAAAACAAACACAATTGGAGATGGAATGATTTGCATGATGGATACGTTGTACCTAGTCATATTTTCAACACATACGTATTAAAATCAAAATTAAATACGCATCTTCTTCAAAATTAAATATAAGCAATTTACCTTGGGCATGTTGGTTAAGTTGTACATTTACCAGAAACTAAATACTCGCAATCCCGATCAGTACTTTTCAATCAATTAATAACTATCGGTGTTATATAAGAAAGCCGATGACCTGCCATCTTGTATTTTAAGGTTGGAAATAATAGCGTTATTTTATATCCTGCGTTGGCCGGGATATTATTATTGGTACTGCTAACCCGAACATCCCTTCAGTTCATTTGACAAGATCCTTGCACAACGCCTATGACCCATGGGAAAGGCAGAATAAGACTAAAAGGAGACTGAAGTCTCCTTTATTTTATAAAAAAAGAAGTCTAGGCAAGGAGAAGTTCACTGTCATGGTCACAGAGATCCCCTAAACTCTTGCTCCTGTGGGTCCGTGTTTCCTGCTGTACCACACCTGGGTGTCTAGAGGTGGAATGTTGGTGTACTGGACATAAGGATACTGCGACGTTGGTACACCTGCTGCAACAAAAACGTAATTGACAAGGTTAGTGTATTTAAATAAGAGTACGTGTTTTTCTCACAGAATACTAATACGACTCGATATGAATACGCCAGACCCCGTGTCGCGTAACAGGCTTCACTGTGGTTGAATGATACATTTTAAACCTACAGCTCACTTCATTCTAACGATGTCTGCGGATAGACAGACAGACACTCATATTGAAGACAAATTTTACATTTCCCTTGCAGATAAAAGAGAAATTTACTGTGTCAGCTTACTGAGGCTTGAACGAAGTTAGCCAAATTCCGTGGTTGGATACGAGGGCTGTTTTTTAAGTAAGGGCCGTTCTCCCGTACACGGTAGTAGTTCGCGTTCCTGCCGTAACGAGCGTGCGCCCCGCCTCCCGGCATTCCTAGCGAACAACTTCATGTCAGTTACAGCTCTGTACCTAACCTGTATGCATTACTGTGGATCTTTAAAATGTTTAAGATTATCGAATCACCCGCCGCGTGTGACATTCGGTCAGTGATACGATTTTTAACTGCAAGAAACATGTCGGTTGCTGACATTCACCGTCAGCTTTGTGAGGTGTATGGTGCCAAAGCAATGAGTGAAGGTAACGTGCGGAAATGGGTCCGAGAATTTAAAAATGGCCGCGAAAATGTCCACGATGAAGATCGCTCAGGCCGGCCATCTGTGATCACGGGAGATTTGGTTACTGCAGTTGACGCAAAAATTCATGAGGACCGACGGTTCACAATAACCACTCTCTCTATGGAATTTCCTCAAGTGTCCAGGTCAGTACTGTACAAAATTGTGTCAGAAAACCTAAACTTTAAAACATTGTGCTCAAGATGGGTACCCAAACTCCTCACTGAGGATCACAAAAAAAGAGATTAAGCAGTTCTTTGACTTTCTTGACCCGCTACGACGAGGAAGGAGACGACATGTTGAGTCGAATTGTCACAGGAGATGAAACATGGGTATCCCATATCACTCCTGAATCAAAGCAACAGTCCATGGAATGGCGGCACACAACATCTCCAGTCAAAGCCAAACAAACGCTGTCGCGGCGCAAAGTTATGGCAACTGTGTTCTGGGACAGGCGCGATGTTTTGCTAGTGGACTTTATGCCACGAGGAATGACGATTAACTCAGAAGCCTACTGCGCAACCCTGGCCAGTCTCCGACGCGCCATTCAGAACAAAAGACGCGGCATGCTGACAAAGGGAATTCTGCTCCTCCACGACAATGCAAGGCCTCACACCGCTGCTCGGACACAGGAAATGATCGACTCTTTTGGCTGTGAAGTTTTTGAATCATCCGCCGTACAGCCTCGACCTTGCTCCGAGCGATTTCCACCTTTTTCGGTACTTGAAAAATCATCTTGGCGGGAAGCGCTACAATGACGACGAAGAATTCAAGACGGCCGTTAACTCCTGGTTGTCAGAGCAGGCGGCAAATTTTTTGAAGAGGGATTTCAAAACTTAGTTTTAAGATATGATAAGTGCCAAGGCAACTATGTAGAAAACTAAAAAAAGTATGTAGATTCTGAAAATAAATGTATTTAAAAAAAATAATTGTTGTTTATTTAAAAAAAAAACGGCCCTTACTTAAAAAACAGCCCTCGTATGTACTGTCACAGAACTCATTGTTCTCAATTTAGAAATGAAGTCTACAGATAACTTGCCACGTGCTTCATTTACATTTTTGTCCATTAAGTTAGTTTTCATAGCAGTATTCAAAATAGAGAATGTTCTGGTGAAGAACAACGCAAGGAGTACGCTGAAATTAAATCTTATCACCGACATTTAACATTGATTCCATTCTATTTTTTTCTTTTTACTCTATAAATACAAATTTTAACACTTTAAGATTGTACAGTAATCAGTTTCGCTAACGTCAACGTCTAACTCCGCTAACGCTCGCTGATGCAGTTGAAGACTGATACATATTGGTCTGGCTAATCCTTCTATGATTGATTATTGAATGTTAATATTATTTAAATACTTCACCGTTACTTAATTCGACTTCAGTTTAATTCAACCAAGATAGGAAAGGTTAATTTTTGTTCTATTTCATGTGTTGTAATGTGTGGAATTTTGACGTAATTGCGGAGGTGACATAATTTCGGAGGTGACGTTATTGTTAATCGGGACAAGTGAGATGGAGCCTCAGGGCCAAAATCTTTTTTTACACAACCAATATAGATATATTGTGGCTGGGTGGATTTAAGTTAAAATTATAATGAACGTTCTAAGTGATACATGATTACCCTAGATAGGGTTTTCGGTTCATTTTGTAAGAAAGCGAAGCAAGCAGGATAAACAATTACACAAGACGTCTATGAGTAGGTAGATCGATTTTAATCTAAATTAATGTTCTATAGGACAAATCAGGAATAGCTCATAACCTACTTTGGAGCTAAAGACGCGTAGACCCCAGGCCAAAACTGCGCATGAATACTGGAAACGCTTTGCGGTTGGATATATTTTAACAAAAGTACGAACAGTGTATATGACAAATGTTAACCAAAGACGGTTATTCTGCATCTATTGGGAAGGGGGACGGAGCCCTAGTATAAAATCCTGTACAACGTTTAGTTGGATAAGTATCAGTAAAAAGTGTACTGAATGTTTTTTTAAGACAAGAATTAAGCAATGATAGCTCACAACTAAATTTGGCACCAAGAAAACGTAACCCCTAGAGTAAAACCGTATTATGTACAAGTACTATATATGCCTTGCAGTTGGATGTATTTGAACCATAATTGTAGCAGGATATATTTTAACCTTATTGGGTGCTAACCGGAGTTACTAAGGGCTGGGTTGTTCTAGGATTCCCGAGACCGAGAGGTGCCAGGGGCCAGAGCTGCTAGAAGCTGATTGACTGGGGCCTTCCTGAATCCGGAAGATACTAGACGCCGAGGAAAATCAGAGGGCAGGAACTTCCAATGGCGAGGAGCTTTCCGAGACCAGGGGCCGGGGAATGCCACAAACCGGGGCTTGCCAGAGGCCGGGGCATGCCACAAACCGGGGCTTGCCAGAGGCCAGTGCCTTCCAGAGGTCGGGGTTTGCCACTGGCCGGGGCTTGCCAGAGGCCGGGGACTGCCAGAGGTCGGGGTTTGCCACTGGCCGGGGCTTTCCAGTGGCCGGTGCCTTGCAGAGGTCGGTGTTCGCCACTGGCCGGGGATTACCAGAGGCCGGTGCCTTCCAGAGGTCGGGGTCTGCCACTTGCCGGGGATTGCCAGAGGCCAGTGCCTTCTAGAGGTCGGGGCTTGCCACTGGCCGGGGATTGCCAGAGGCCAGTGCCTTCCAGAGGTCGGGGTTTGCCACTGGACGAGGCTTTGCAGAGGCCGGGGACTGCCAGAGGTCAGGGTTTGCCACTGGCCGGGGCTTTCCAGTGGCCGGTGCCTTCCAGAGGTCGGGGCTTGCCACTGGCCGGGGATTTCCAGAGGCCGGTGCCTTCCAGAGGTCGGGGTCTGCCACTGGCCGGGGATTGCCAGAGGCCAGTGCCTTCTAGAGGTCGGGGCTTGCCACTGGCCGGGGATTGCCAGAGGCTGGTGCCTTCCAGAGGTCGGGGTTTGCCACTGGCCGGGGCTTTCCAGTGGCCGGTGCCTTCCAGAGGTCGGGGCTTGCCACTGGCCGGGGATTGCCAGAGGGCCGGTGCCTTCCAGAAGTCAGGGTTTGCCACTGGCCGGGGATTACCAGAGGCCGGTGCCTTCCAGAGGTCGGGGTTCGCCACTGGCCGGGGATTACCAGAGGCCGGTGCCTTCCAGAGGTCGGGGCTTGCCACTGGCCGGGGATTACCAGAGGCCGGTGCCTTCCAGAGGTCGGGGTCTGCCACTGGCCGGGGCTTTCCAGTGGCCGGTGCCTTTCCAGAGGTCGGGGTTCGCCACTGGCCGGGGAATACCAGAGACCGGTGCCTTCCAGAGGTCGGGGCTTGCCACTGGCCGGGATTACCAGAGGCCGGTGCCTTCCAGAGGTCGGGGTCTGCCACTGGCCGGGGTTTCCCAGAGGCCAGTGCCTTCCAGAGGTCGGGGGCTTCGCCACTGGCCGGGGCTTTCCAGTGGCTGGGGCCTGCCAGAGGTCGAGGCTTGCCACTGGCCGGGGCTTGCCAGAGAACTCCTAAATGCTGAGAGACCAAGTGGTGTGAGAGGCCAAAAAGTGGCAGAGACCGAAGCCTATTTATGGTCGAATCGTGCTAGAAGCCGGAGCCTGCGAGAGGATAATATGTTTATGTCTTACCTACTGCACTAAATCTTGTGACCTGTCTTGTTTATTTAACCTTATGACGTTTAGATCATCCTTTCTTACTATTCCAATAAAGGTTTTAGCAGTGATCCACGTTTTCAATGCCTTTTATTGTACTATATTTTTATTATTAGACTGTTGTCAGTTAATCGAAATCACTTAATAATGGCCGAGAAACACTATTGGCATAAATTAAATTATCTGATCTGAGCATATGATGTACATTCTTATTGCAACTGCTACTTTAGCAGAATAATGATTTACCATGGTGGTTAAGAATGTCCCATGTAAATTTTTATTTAATTTGCACTTATTCGCAGTTGATGTTGGTTGTTCATTCGTAATATACATTTTAAGTTGTAGATAAATATTATTGGGTCAACAAATAGTTAACTACGCACATTAAAGTAAACTTATATATAAAATCTTTAATTAAAGCCCAATATAATAAGATACGAATAGTGATAACACACGGTTAAAAGAAAAATTAAAGTGTGTTTAGTAATTCAATAGCCATCGTTAAGTGATACGATTCAATAACTCTTGTACATGACAACAATCTAGGTTAAAATAGTGCCAAAGCGTTGTGACACACGCAGTATGGAATCACAAGTTTGTTGTGTGTTAAGTCAATGCACACTATCTCTAAAACATACACTTGATAAAAATAACAATAACTATTATAGACTGAAAAAATAAAAACAGGTCACGATTGCCTACTCGAAATAGTCAACAGCTGACTAGCGGCCAACAGTAAACGGCGATCGTCAAGGCAGATACAAGCCATTTACTATTGGCTGCTGGTGAGTTGTCAGTGGTTGGTTATCGTAGCACACGTATTTTGACCAGTATTATTTACTTTGTTATTATTATTATTATTATTTTTGCCTAATGATCTTTTTAGAACTTAGAACTAACCTGTACTCAGGCGGTAGAATTCGGGTCTCATCAGCGACGGGGATTGCTTCTTCGTACGTTGGAGGAGCGGCGCAGGATGTTACAGGACCTGCCGATGCGAACACCAAGGACTCGTACTCGGGAGGCTTGTCGGTCACAGTCTGATGAGGACAGGATTCGCCATCCTGGAACACATAATTTTGTATATATTATTTTTATACCGATAATTTTTCATTGTATTTTGTGCGTACGGTTCGTTCTAACTTGTCTGTTATCTACAGAACACCTTTTTGGGTCTTAATGTCCTAATACTTTGCCAAAACCTTATACTTCCTACAAAAAAGACACGTACAGATATTTTAATTTAAATGTTGCAATGTATATTCTCTGACAATTATATGTAATAAACGAGCCTCACTTTAGCCTCTAAAAATAATTCTTATGAAGTCATTTCAAGATCGAATTTGAATTTTGGGTAACAAAACCATATTAGGACAGTTTGGTGTATATGAACGTGTCTATACGGGTACAAATGAACATTCTTTGTCCTTTTGTTTGTTTTTGATTATGGAAGGATTGTGAAGAAAACAGGATTTTCCGGACATTTGTCATTGTTTAGTGATAAAAAAAGTTGTAGGTTGTTGGTCGACGAATGCAGACCTTTTGTGACCTCTATTCTGTAGTTCAGTTTTAATAATTAGTGTTTTGTTTAGTTGTTGTTAAGTGCATGTTTTAGAGTTAGTGAAGTAGACACACAACACGGGAGTTGTGATTCCTGACTTACGCGTGTCACAACGCTCTGGTACGATTTGTTTATTCTTTAACCTAGTTTGCAATTATATGTTAAGTTAGTTATTTATGTGAAGAAGAGATCGGATTTCAGGTCTCGAAACGTAAGTGTTACTGATGTTTTTTATCACTGAACGACGGCAAATGTCCGGAAAAATCCTCTTTTTTTCATAAATGAACAGCCAGGAAAAGTAATGATTTTTAAAATGTTTTGTTCTGAGGAATCGTTAAAAAAATCAAGTTGGATTCTTTTCTAAAAACAGCCGTATTCAGGTCAAAAAGCGGCTGTGAGGGATTTTCCAGACATTTGCCACAGTTCAATGATACAAACTTCACTAACACGTCACAGGCAAACCTCAAGCAAAAAATCAGTTATTCCAAAAAGAAAACTTCCAGGTTTCATTACAATTTTTACGGCTCATAGACCATTGGATGATTTGAAAATTTGCATAAATTACATATTTGCGTTAGGAAAAGATTATAAATTATTTTTAAAAAATGCAATCAAATGTTTGGTTTCCGCTAAAATGGAAATGGCAAATACTCGTAAAATGGACGTGATACTGTGATAGGATAAATTGAAATCGTAGTCACAAAACGTTATATATTATAGCAGAGCTATAGTAGCAGGTGATATCGTCAACTACTGTAAAACATTACTAATCATAAAATTAGTACTCGTAGGTATTATACAATTTAATTTAAATGCTATTATAAAATTACCTTAAATTACTATCAGCGTGGTGATTTTTTTTTTAAGATAAGTTAAAGCTAATTGTTTTAAAGTCACTGACACAGTGATACTGAAAAAACGAGAGATATCAGTAATAGAACACTATGGTATTAAATAATACATATCAACTTGTAGATAAACGTAGCAATAATAACTTACTTAACAATACACTTAACAAATGATACTTATTTACCAAATGATAATAAACTTCAGGCATGACATTTGGTGCACTGGAAAGTTAAGAGCCACACCTGCGTCATCGAAGAAATTTGTCTAATGAGTACAACATGCCATCAATGCTGAAGATTGTTGTTGATGGTTCATTTTACAATGTAGGGAATTTATTGCATGTAAGGTTTTCTTCCCATATTGCCAGCTGATTCTTCGTAAGAAGATGTGTTATGGATTAGTAAAATCATATTACTTTTTTATTATTATTTATTTATCGAGGCATTCCTTAGGTTTATTCAATTTTTATTGTTAAGTCAATCTCTCTGTTTGAGCGAAGAAAAAGAAACTACTTTTAAAAGATACTTCCTTGAAATACAACAGTATATTAATTAAACTGAACGAAGGAATAAAAATTTCGATATATCCTTCCCATTACATCACACAAAAATATTCATACTTAACTGACTCAAATCAGGTCTGTTTTACTCAATTTATATAAATCTACAGAAGAGCGTTTCACAATAAAATCACTAATTACCTTTGTCGTTGATAAACAGACAAGACAAACTAATCCTGATGGAACAGATGAGCAAATTACCCTTTGCTTGGGCCATATGGCGTAGTTTTTACGAAAAAGGTACGCTGCTACAATTTGTTTGCACCAATATAAGGTCCAGAGATGTTTGCATGCAGCCTTTCCTTCTCTTTCTTTAAAGCAACAAGGTAGAGGGATCAAGCTGTATATCCACAAGGAGCTGTGGTGATCCGTGAAGTTCGTTACAGCTTTCTAAACATTAGTCATAGAGTGCAAGTGAAGCCGCAGTCTACTTCCTGTCTGGAGAAAAAATGACATTTGGCAGAAATAGCCAGTTAAAACGGTGGCGGGTAGCTCATCTACTGTACGCAGCATAGCCTACTTATGATGGATTCAAAGTTCTTGAATGCTATAAGCTTATTATGTGAATACATTTAATAGTTTCTACAACAACCGCTTAGCTCAATTTGCTGAAATTTTGAATTATTCCTACTTTTGCACGCTTGTATTGTAACTAGTTATTTATTATTATTTTCCGAGTTACGAAAGAAGTTAACTGCCTCATAGCTTAAGTTGGACGAGTGCAAGATTTGGGACTCCAAGATTTATGAAACATCCACAGAAATTAACAGTGAATCGTATAAAGATTTTACATGTGGCGCCTAAAGGTTACCTTCTCTCCTTCTGGAAATGGAATCTATTTAAATTATTTGATTTAAATGCTTGTACTGATATTAGAAATAATATACCTGATTATTATTAAATTTCTTTTTAAATTATAGTGCCATTAATGGCCGTGTCTCATTTTCCTAATTATCTTGTCTTCGCCGTCATTGCACACATACGTTGATGACCACTACAACTGAGCAGTAACACGAATATGTAATATGCATAATGTTTATTAATTTTAAAACAAACACTACAATACAAAAACGTTTATTTTCATGAAGCCTTACGTTTTCAAATAAAACATCATAAGACTCACAACTGAAATTAAAGTGGTTACAACATAATATAAACAATGCTGTGCTTAAATAAAATAAATGGTATTAAAAAATACCAGGAGATAATAATTTTAACCAGAAAAGTATTCTATGTATATATAAAACGTAAAGTTAATATTTGATTAGATCAAAAAAGGAACGGTGAATTTTTTAAAAGCCACGGTTCATTATTTACTAGATTGTTTTATAAAATTTGTTTCGTAATGCATCAAGGAAATTCTTATTTTTAATTTTTTAAATAATTTTTGTGTTAAACAGTGTCTAGTTTGAAGGGCCTCTTTGGAAAACGAAAGATATTACGCCAATGACAATTGTAGTTTTGGAGCGTTTTTTTATTAAATTAACTAAAGAATTACATTAATAAAGGAGCTCCTCTCTTAATAATATTATAAATGCGAAAGTGCCTTTGCTGCTTTTTTTCCTTTCACGTATAAACTATTATACTAATATTTCACATGAACATTCCTAGGAACCCTAGGATGAACATAGGCCTATTCTTATTTCGAAAAGCCCTTCGAACTAGACCCCACTGATCTTTAAAGCAGAGAGAATCCCATCATGGTCTCTAAAGTTGTGTAATATTCATTGAATGATCCTGTCAAATGTAATCAACTGCTCTGTGCAAACATTGTTAATTAGTTTAAGTCCTGTTTATATTTATAGTGTGTAAATCGTCAAAAGACTAACCACAATATTGTTTAAGCCGATTTAGATTACAGCATTGATTGAGATACTAGCAGTTTACCCGCGGCTTCGCATGCGACTTCGTAGGTTTTGCACGTGTATGAGCACATGTGGTTCGAGTTAATTATATTTCATACGTAATGTTGAGTTTGCCTTGTTTGCCACGATTAAGAAAAGCCGTCTAAGTCTGGTCTTGGTACTTTTTTGTTCCATAACTGATTTTCACTTGTGTCCCGATCAAGAAAAACACAGGTCTGAGCAAACTACTTATAATCAAAAGACAACTAAGATAGGTTTTATAAGACTTTAAATTTACAGTAAATGATAGATACTGTATTTGTCTTTTATATCTGTATTACAGTACTGACCAAGCACTGTATACTTCATGTTTTCTAAAATGTCAGTTAAAGGTATATCTTTACTAAAAAGTTTAATTTTCTTATCTGGATATTTTGTTAGTCTTAGTGGCAACAGCCATTGCAGAAAAGGTTTACTCTAAGCATTCACACTATAAATGTAAACAAATTCGAAATTGTGGTTAAATAAATGAAAACATATGGCTGTGCTGTCATAAAACAATGTTTAAACAGAACAGTTGATTACATAAAACAGGTTCTTTCAATTAATATTTCGCCACTTTAGAGACCAAGATGGGATTTTCTCTACTTTATAGACCAGTGAGTCATGACTCACAGAAAATTTTTAAAATAAGAATAGGCCTTCCATCCATGTAACCCATGCAAAATTCAGTTCAATTGGTTGAGTAGTTAACAAACAAAGACACTTTCGCACTTAATATTATTAGGATGATGGGTGCTAGTTGGTTAGGTACAACACAGAAGACAGGAAGCTAGTCAAGGTTAATTATACACTATTAGGCCTAAGTGTATAAAATATCAGCCGTTATGAACACATTGATCACAGTATCCTCTATTACAATCTTGTTGTTTAACTATTGATAGCGTTATTATTTATACATATTGGCATATTTAATCATATTATTATTTATTTACTTTACTTTATTGAAAACGTACTTGTTTAGAGTACACAACTTGTTTGCCTTAGTCCTCTTATCTTATTGTAAAACAACCATTTGACTCTCAGTATTGTATTTGAAAACAATTGAAGAAATAGAGCAAAATTTCTCTGAACCAGATCTAAATAATCATTCGTTTCCTTATGGCCGGTATCGACCTTTAAAATCTTCGATTATCTTTACACGACTAATAACTATCAAAGTTAAAACCAATATGGTTCTGACAAGTTACGCCACATAAAATAGTTTACCATCCGCAAGAGAACTCGATTTTTGTCAAATTTTATTGTAAGTTATAAAATGCCGTGGCTTGATCGGATATACAGGGTGGCGCATATGTCAGTTTTCCCCAGAAGATAAATTTAAAGGCGATTATAGGTTAATTGCATAAATATTTTAGGCAAGAAAACAAATTTATTATATGAAATTTACTTACATAATTACCAGACACTGTTAAAGCAGCTTGTTCGAAATGTCCACCTTGATTTTTGCACTTTAAGCAATAAAAAGTTTATCGTTATTGACAAGTTCAAATGCATTTATAATTAGTGTTTGTGAAATTCGTCAAGAGTTTTTGCTGTTTTTGAAGCATACACAGTCTCCTTTATAACACCCCACAGTAAAAAATCACATGGGGTCAGGTCTGGCGAGTGCGCAGGCCAATCGATTGTACCACGGCGACCAATCCATTCATTAAAAGTGTTATTTAACAAATCTCGAACTTGGATGCCGAAATGTACTGGGGCACCATCTTGTTGCCAGATGAGCGAATGAATATTGAAAACAGGATTGTTTCTGAGCTCGGGAACTACTATTTCTTGCAGCAACCGAAAGTAACTTTCTGAGTTAACATTTCCTTGAAGAAAAATAAGGACCAATCAGTGCAGTACTCGAAATACCTCTCCATACCATAACACCAGACACATTGAGTGCTGCTTGGATTACGTTATAAGGAATTACATCCGACCAGTAGACTATAACGTAATTATGCCGATTAACGCGTCCATTTAGTTTT
Organism: Homalodisca vitripennis; assembly: GCF_021130785.1. Lineage (NCBI taxonomy): Eukaryota > Metazoa > Arthropoda > Insecta > Hemiptera > Cicadellidae > Homalodisca > Homalodisca vitripennis. The sequence continues at coordinate 23,525,071 of NC_060214.1, forward strand.
GAAACATGCCTCATCACACCAAAAATTTATCGCAAGGAATTTGGATCAGCTTCTGAGCGGATAAATTATTGTCCTAACAGAATTCCAATCGCCTATCGGAATCATCCTCCTTGTGAAACGCTTGGAGTACAGATGGACGGTATGGCTTAAATTTTAACTGCTTTAACATTCTTAAATTTTAATTGCACATACTTCTTTTTGATATTTCTAGTTCAGCAGATGCCTTACGAGTCGATTTAAACGGGACTGGCTACAAAAGCTTGAGCAACTGTCTCTAGGTTTTATTCGTTGCAAATTGATCGTGAACGACCACACTTCGGGGCATTTTTAAAACACTTACTGTTATTTTTTTTTTATTTTTTTTCAAATTTCTTATTTAAATTCCACATATATTTGCCCAGTGGGTATCGCGAACACCTGGATATTTACCACTAAAGTCTTCAAATATTATAGCAGTATTTCTATGATGCTTCCACCACAACTAAAGGATTTAATCTCGCCGTTGGGTGTTGTTAAACATTTTAAAAACACAAACAAATAACAGATGCAAAAAAGCGTCACTTTACATTAGCCAGTGGAACAGACAACAATGAACTTATTCCGTGTTGCCGTCAACTTAACATTGTTAACCAAACAATCGAAACAAAATATCTCAATTTATGTGGAAACTGACATAATGCGCCATCCTGTATTAACAATAGTATATGAAATAATTATGAGCGCGGCAATAATTTTGTCAATAACTCCGTAAAACCTTGAACATTCCCTATTGTTTTTATGCTTTTTATTACGTGTTTGTGACAGTGATAATAGTTTTGAGATAAATTGAAATTAATTAAGAGCAAATCAGACATAAATGGGTTTTCTTATCATCCATCTCAAATGAGAACATTGAAATGTGCCTTTATTCTGATACTTCAAGGTGGAAGCGGATCATTGACTTTGCATCCCACTAGAGGGGATATTTGAAAAAGTGTAAAATGATCATAAAATATATTTTTTCTTCAGACCAATTTTGCGGTTTAAAATTGAGCACACAACAATGTATGGACATGCATATTTGGACACGCCAAACGCGTCCAAAATGATCAATAATTACAATCAATGATCAATTTTGGATTTTTGTTGAGGGTAAATTTCAAAAATGTTAAAACTATAGCTCAATATCATTATCGAGATGTCCCACGAACAGATAATCATAGAGCAAATAACCTTTTATATCCCACTGTTTTATTTATATATATATATATATATATATATAATATATATATATATATTATATATATATATGTATTTATTTATATACTCCAACAATTTGTGTCTCAATATAATTTCTATCATAGTTAAAGCGTTTTAATTTCCAATGTTTATATCCCCCCCCACCCCCCCCCCCCCCCACCCCCCCCCCCCCCCACCCCCCCCCCCCCCCACCCCCCCCCCCCCCCACCCCCCCCCCCCCCCACCCCCCCCCCATAATATATTACGTGCTTTTTTCTTGGAGATGGGGATGAGTCAATTAAATGTTTCTTTTTCTCTCTGTGCAACCGCTTTTTATACTTTCCTAACTTTTTTTCTAATTCTTTAATCTTCTCTTGTTGCTTGGCTATAGTTCTATAGGCCTTTGCTTTGTCTCTTCGGATTTTTTTGCACCCTCTTCTTTTTTGTTCAGATTCCTCTCTCACGTCCTGTAAAGGAGAAGCTGGGGGAGTATCTGTAACTTCTTTCAGTGATTTCTTTTTCAGGCTTCTAACAAGATTTCTTTCTTTCCAATACTTTCGCATTTTTCTTTGTTCTCTAGGAGTCATGTCTGATATTTTCTTTATTTTATTTTCTGCTTTCAATCGAGCAAGACGATCTCTGTCATACTTCCTCTTTTCTTCTTTCTTTTCTTCACTCATTCGTTCTCTATACCTTCGCTGACGTTCCTTTGTCAATGCTTTCTGTCTCTCATACTTTTCCTTTGCTGATAGCTTTGAGGAACGTACCATGGTTCTTCACGACCTAGAATCAAAAACAGAGAAAAGTGTTGCAAAGTTTTTAAAAACGTATGTTTTAAATTAAAAATAAATGTATTAGAGATTTGGTTAATTTAAGATTTTTGAGGAAAATCAAAAGTTTCTATAATTACAATGTGCCAATAAATAGTAATTTAACAAATTTGTTGTTAATTTATAATCCAATTGTTTGTTCTAAATCAACATGCTACAGAGCATATGAAAACTGTTAAAGGCTGTTTATACTATTCGTAGTAATCACGTTAATTTAGAAAAAGTAAAAGTAACATTAAAATGAATTTTAATCATAACTTTCAAACATTATATAAATAAAAATTATTTAACAACAGTTATTGCAAGTCACACAGTTTAGAAGTGTATTTCCAACAAATCGATAACGCTATACCTCATCGTTAACGTCACCGATTTGTGCGTCACCGATTTGTAATATTCAGATATAACCTAGTACTGCCGTGTTTAATGTTGAGAACAAAGGTTAGGAGATTGAGGTTATGTTCGTTACTAATAACGGCGGCATATGATAGCTTTCAGAAATGTTTTAACTGTATAGTTTACAAAAAAATAGCGTTACCGACTTGTTGAGGAATTAAGGTACTGATAGTTTCTTACCTGAATATTAATTGTTTGAAGCTTCTGGATTCGATGCAATCTTCACTAAAACAGCAAGTAAACTCGATACATTCGCCTCACATACAAAGACGTAATTTTTACCGCTCAAATCAAGTCTTGCTAACTTTTTGCGGGATCGTAGCTAGTAGGTCGTTGACGTAGACTTCCCCGGTGACAAGGACCAAAGGCAACTGAATATTATTAATGAACTAAATTTCTTTTGTAGGACTTTGGTTTCACTGAGCCACTGTCTTTAGCTGTATTGTTGACTAATAGTTTTTATTTTAAACGTACGTTTTATGACTTATATTTTGAGGTGAATTAGCAGACGATAGCTCAAAGACAGTTACCGATTTGTATTTTTCTTCCAATAAGAAGGCATAATTAAGTAAATCATATGAGTTATTGTTTTAAATTATTAAAGAGCTAAAGTAAGGTGTTTAGGTAAATAAAATAACAGACTTTTACCTAAAATAATATATTTATTTATGAAAAAATTGCCAAGGACTTAAATTACTACATTTGGTGAGATTCACCCCTATAATGGTACATGTAGGTACATAATTGCACACAATGGTAAAATTATCATGTATATGCTACCCACCCATAGATGTATGTTAAATTTTAATTTATGAGAAAATATCAAATATGTAGAAATGTCCCTGTCCAAAACAAATTCTAATAAATGCAGAAACATCCTGTTTGAATATTCAGGAAAGTTAGTCTCGCCTGTTTTCTGTTTTTGTTTTAACTACTAACCTCAGTCTGTGTATGTATATTATCTCAAACTATAGATTAAATTCCTGGACCATTACAGCATATACATGTCGTCTGCGTATTTATAAAACTACACATTTAGCCACAAAACCTAGAGATGGATGGAATACATATCATATTTTTGTGTAACATATGTACCGTAATGTTGAACTATTCTGTGTTTGCAGGATGTTCATCTTTGACAAGATTGAGGGCAACGACAGCTCCTTCCTGGAATTTGAGATTACAGGATCAACATACGAGCCCATTGGTGATGTCTTCCTGAAGGGACAGAAGGTAAAGGGATCTGACTACGAGACCCTGCACGAACTGGGAACTGTTTGCATCATGTGCAATGACTCTGCTATTGACTTCAACGAATTCAAGCAGGCTTTTGAGAAGGTATTTACCTTATATTGTGAATTTAGGTGATACACCGACAAACTTGAGGGAGGTTGTCTTGTAAATGTATATCCTAAAATGCATCGTTTTCCATCTGTCCGTCTGTTTGTGTTTACATTAAAATATTTTTTAAATGACTATTAAAGGTAGAAAATTTCCAACATATGCTAACCTAGTAAAGATTGTCAATTTTTTTTAAATTGAAAAGTTTTAGTTAGAACTAGAAATTCAAAACAGCGGCTTGTCAAAATCTGTGATGATGAATTTCTTAAAAACTACTTCCTGTATAAAAAATGTACTAGACTAAAAAATGTTTATAATTTTATCCTAAAACCAACATTAACTCATTTATTGAAATCATTTAAGAGATAAAAATGTTGTGGCATTTTTCTTAACCTAGTACCATATCATATTTGCAAGTTTTTCTAAGTTTCAGAAAACTATAGTATTTGGAATATGGATAATTCAAATTTTTCTTCTGGTCTCTTGACTTATATGGTACGTAATGTTAAAATTCGGCAGTTAATTTGAATTTTGTTTTAAACAATATGAAATTTGTTTGTTCATCATTCATGAATCTGAGCTAGAATTCCTAAGTAAAAGAAACTTTGTCTCCATTAGCGTCCCTTCCTCCTACTTCTCCAAGACATACTCATTCCTCCTTGCTATCATGCTCCTCTTTTAAGACACCCGTGAAATTCCAATTCATGAATGATTATAATTGTTTACTGGTCCCTTAAGGTTTGAACTATTCAAGTTCCACTGTTCAGAAAAATGATTTCAAAGTCGTTGCACCAATCATTTTATTTTGCGTTTTCAAACCTGAAATCCATATATTATATACTTTGAATTAATGTTAGTAAATGAGAGAAGCGAGTAATTTCTGGTGCAGAGTGGCGTTAGGAATTGACCAAACTTGTTCAAACATGTAGAGGGATGCATACCACACACCTGTGTAAAAACCAATCAGTTAATGGACGAATACTGTTGCAGCTATGAGAAACCTAAAAATGTTCAAACTCATTTCAAAAATATTTTTTTAATAGATACATTTTAAGCACAAATAATCAATTTTGTGTATTTTGAAGTTTTGTTAACTTCCTGGGTAAGGATTGTACTAGACTTTTCGTAGTTTTCTTTTCATAAACTAAAATGTTACTCAGTTCCATGCAATCTGAACTCTCTGCCCTGAACTAACAATTTCCTCTGTGGTGCAGGTAGGAGAGGCCACTGAGACTGCGCTCATTGTGCTCGCTGAGAAACTGAACCCCTTCAGCGTACCCAAGACCGGACTGGACCGCCGTACTTCTGCCATCGTCGTGCGACAGGACATCGAGACCAAGTGGAAGAAGGAGTTCACCTTGGAGTTCTCCCGAGACAGGAAATCCATGTCCACCTACTGCGTGCCACTCAAGCCCTCTAAGCTCGGCTCCGGACCCAAGCTGTTCGTCAAGGGTGCCCCCGAAGGTGTGCTGGAGAGGTGTACTCACGCTCGTATCGGAAACACCAAGGTGCCTCTGACTGCTGCGCTCAAGAACAAGATCCTCGCTCTGACCGGTCAGTACGGTACTGGCAGGGACACTCTGAGGTGTCTGGCTCTCGCCACCTGTGACAGCCCCATGAAGCCTGATGAGATGGACCTTGGAGATTCCACCAAGTGAGTAACTACACTCTAGAAAAATATTATTTATAAACGTCGTTAAATAGTTATCTTTCCAGAGCTGAGTGTAACTCCGTAATATGATTCTGTATTCGTTTCACAGGTTCTACACTTATGAAGTTAACCTGACCTTCGTCGGAGTCGTGGGAATGTTGGACCCCCCTCGCAAGGAAGTCTTTGACTCCATTGTCCGCTGCCGTGCTGCTGGTATCCGTGTCATTGTAATCACTGGAGACAACAAGGTAATCACCCTTCCTCAACTATGAAGTTTGTAGAAAAAATAATAATCACTAAAAAGTCAGAAAAACACATGGTAAATTATTTAAATTGTGTTTACCTTCCGTATTTCAACTTCAATCATTTGATTGTTAGTAAAAACATTAAGTTACCAAAGGATATTTTGATTCATGACAAATTGATGACATGTATGATATCCTAGTGATGACGTCTGATGTTTATGATTGTAGGCCACTGCTGAGGCCATCTGCAGACGTATTGGAGTGTTCGGAGAGGATGAGGACACGACCGGCAAGTCCTATTCCGGCCGAGAGTTTGACGATCTGCCCATCTCCGAGCAGAAGGCTGCGTGTGCGAGGTCACGTCTCTTCTCCCGTGTGGAGCCTGCCCACAAGTCCAAGATTGTTGAGTACCTGCAGTCCATGAATGAGATCTCTGCCATGGTGAGTGAAGTGGTCTGCTTCCACCCGCAGTACCAGTACTGGTTAATAAATTATTAATCACAAAGGTTAATTTAATTGAGGTCGATAGTTTTCTTGATTTTTTTTTTCTCACTATACAATGTAGTATGTGAAATATTTAAATCGTAAGTTATATATCTGTGTCCTTTATTTTAATAATCTTTACTCTTTTTCCAATCACACAATTTCTCAACTTAATTTTTCCTTCCAGTTTCAAATCAATTCTGTATTGTCATACATTTTGTCTGCTCGGTTTTTGTTTTAGTTTTCCAGCATTTTAAAGCCTTTTATGCTTGAATCATATACCTCAGACAATATCTAGAGCTTACATTATCTTCCCATTTCTTCAGCCTGCAAAGAAAAACATTTTGTAATAATTCTATGATGATCTGTCTCTCTCATGACAGACTGGTGATGGTGTGAATGACGCTCCCGCCCTGAAGAAGGCCGAGATCGGTATTGCCATGGGATCCGGCACAGCTGTCGCCAAGTCTGCCGCTGAGATGGTGTTGGCTGACGACAACTTCTCATCCATTGTAGCTGCCGTAGAGGAAGGACGAGCCATCTACAACAACATGAAACAGTTTATCCGCTACCTGATCTCTTCCAACATTGGTGAAGTCGTCAGGTAATTCTTTTCTACTCTTAAGATTTAATGTTCCATTCAGAAGTGACTTGAGAAATATTTCTTCTGATATAGCTTCTTGGTTCTTTTCCATAAATACACCAAAACAACTGCTGTTGAATTAATGTGTACTGGTTACACAGATGAATAAACGGAAACCCAACGATCTGAGACACGATCTGACGTTGGAAAAGTACTGATCAAAAATGTCCCTAGCCATCAGTGCGGGTTTCGGTAAAGAACCAAGTATACTCCATGCTCCAACAATATATGAATGAAATATATCGTTTTGTACTCAGGAGAATCTGTACCCGCTTTCATATGTTTATATTCGCGACACTTGCGTTTTGAACCCAACGAACGCTCTTGAGTGTCACTGAGCTGCATTACCATTTCATGGTTATTTGCAGACAATCTCAGGTTGAGCAAAATACCTCTTAAATGTAAAAACCGCACTGCCTGCTCTTTACTGTTGCATTCACTGTCAAGCCATATCTTAGTTGTGACTCGAGAAACGCTGATTGTCCGGAGTGACCGCTGGGCGCACGGTTGGTTACCTTCATCACTAAGAGAGCCTAATAGGCTCGTCTCCTTTATACCAACCTAAGTCTATTTTAAATGATCTGCAAGCTGATAGGCCCTCTACATATCGTGAAACTGAGGTAAACTTAGCTCACATTAATATACAATCTATAAAAAATAAAGTAAACTTGATTGACATTTTTAACAGCACCACTAAGTGTGACATTCTTTGCGTTAATGAACACTGGTGTACGGTAGAAGAAATTAATTTTTACTCTCCAGCTGATTTTAACCTAGCGGCTAGTTTTTGTAGGACTTCTTCATATGGTGGAAGTGCAATTTTTGTACGGGAGACTTTTAAACACTCTTTTTCGGTCGTAAATGTTGATTTTATTTGTGAAACAAAACTATTTGAAGCTGTAATGATTGTTTTTTTAAGTATAAGTTTATTGATTGTGTCTGTATACCGTACCCCTGACTCTTCCATTGAACTTTTTGTTGATAAACTAACTCAACTTCTTGATTTTATTAGCAATAATGTTAAGTACCGTAATTTTAAGATTGTCATAGCTGGTGATATAAACATTGATCTCAGGAAACGTTGCTCAATGTCAGTTAAGTTTATTAATATGCTGAAATCTTTTGACTGTTTTTGCCTCAATAACCTTCCAACTAGAAGGGACTCATGTTTGGATAATTTTATATCCAACCTGCATCCGACAATGTTTAGCTGTGATACAGTACAATGTCATATATCTGATCATTTAGGCTTGCTTTTGAGACTTAAACTTTCTTGTACTTCTTTGCGTAACTCTTCTCTACCTGCCAATAAATCTGTACAGTCAAACATTAGTGTTAGAGTTTTAAACGATCTTAATGTTGAGAATTTTAAATGTAGGCTAAGTAATATTGATTGAAATAAAGAAATTGTAGCTGCTGAAAACTTTGAGGTAGCCTTTAATAATTTTATGGAGATTGTGTCTCACTATTTTAATGAGTGCTGTCCTTTGAAAAAAGTTAAAAATAAGAATCCTAGCAATAAGATCTTGAAGTCCAAAAATTGGTACACACCTTTTTTAACTAAAATCAAGTTACTACTAGATGTAAGTCATGATAAGTGTAAACTTAATCCTGATTTATTGGAGGTCCACAAAAGGATTAAAAAGTTTTATCGTGCCCAAATAGACATAGCAAAAAAGAATGCTAATGATGAATTTATATTAGGGTCAAAAAACATGTGCAAAGCAGCTTGGACTGTGATTAATAATGAAACAAGGCGTACCCCTAAGAAATGCCAGACCGAACCCCCCATATCTGTCAGTGATTTTAATAATTATTTTATCAATATTTGTAATTATGTCAATAGGCCTAATGATAATGTTAGTCTAAATTTAGCTAGTGCAAGTGACATGCTGGAGTCATCCGGTGTAAACAATCCAAAGGCTCTGCCTTTTAAATGGCATACTGTAAATCCTGTTGATATTTTAAAAACTGTTATTAGGCTAAGTAACTCCAGGGCTGAGGATGTATTTGGACTATCTAATTTTATACTTAAAGAAATAATTAGGGAAATATTGTATCCTTTAACTTATCTTATTAACTGGATGTTTTGCACCGGAGTCTTTCCGCAATGCTTAAAAGTAACAGTAACTGTGCCTATATATAAAAAGGGAGACAGAACTAATGTAAATAATTATCGACCTATCGCCTTGGTACCAGTTATATCTAAATTATTTGAAAGTATTATTAAATGTCAGATTGAACATTACTTTGAACAAAATCAATTACTTCTGTCAGCACAATTCGGTTTTAGACATAATTTATCCACTATTAAGGCTGTTGAAAGTGTGGTGTCATACATTATTCATAGTTTTGAAAAAAAAGAAGAAGTTAGTGCCTTACTCTTAGATCTAACCAAGGCCTTTGACACTGTGCCCCACCAAGAGCTTATCAGAAAACTAAATTACTATGGAATTGAGGGCAATGAGCTTTCACTATTTATGTCATATATTAGTAATAGGTACCAGTTTGTTAAAATGGGTGATCAGAGGTCGGACCTTAAGCAGGTTATAAGCGGGGTCCCCCAGGGCTCTGTTCTGGGTCCCTTCTTATTCACGGTCTTCATCAATGATCTTCCCAAATTTGTTTTGTGCCTAATAAAAGTGTACTCTATGCTGACGACACTACCTTGATGTGCTCTAACTTGCTCTCTGAAATTAACTCGGCTATGATTGGCTACATGAAGGAAAGGTCTGACCTCTGGTTTTCCGCTAATGGCTTAAAAATTAATGAAGATAAGACTGAACATATTAATTTTAGTTTAAGAAATAACTCTATACATAACTCTGTTAAGCTACTTGGAATCAACCTGGACACTAAGCTTACCTGGAAAAATCACACAGATATTCTTTGTACCCGTTTATCCAGAGTAATTTTTCTGTTAAAAAAACTCAAAACTTGTACTAGCTTCACATTGCTATTAAAAGCGTACTTTGCACTTTTCCACTCACATCTTCTGTATGGAACTCTCCTCTGGGGTAATTCAACTGGTGCTAAGGAGGTTTTTCTATGCCAAAAGAGAGCTTTACGCACAATTTTCAATATAGCCTTTAGTGACTCATGTAAACCTTTTTTTAAAGAACATAATATTCTTACTGTACCTTGTATGTTTATATTTCAAAGTTTAATGTTTGTTAAAGAAAATCTTGAAACACTTAGTCTTAGAAACTCTAGTCATGATTATTCCACCAGATATCGAGACCTTATTGACGTAGAATACGCTAGGCTAACTAAGACCCAGCACACATACTTTTATGTTGGTGTAAAATTATTTAATAAGCTACCTTTAACGGCCAAAGATGTTCCTTGCACAAAATTTAAAAATGCTTTGCTCAAATGGTTAAGACAAAAAGCTTTTTATACAGTAGACGAAATGCTTTCTTGTAATGTAGACAATTTATTCTTTTAGTTTTTATGCTTTGTGACTTGTACTATTTACCATAAGTATGTAGTATGTATTATTTTATTCTTTAATGTTGGTGTTATACTGTGTATATGTATAAACCATCTGATGACATTGTCAATGCAGTTATTGTGGGCCGACAATAAAGATTCTTGATTCTTGAGATAAAATAAGGCTTGCATGCATCCTAGAGGAACAACAAAAACCGGAATGAATATTTCAAAGTGCGTTGAACATTTACCTAACCGTATTTAATATTGTTAATGGTGGTGAATTAACAGAAAAGGACCAGCTTCTTATCCAAATGTTTTATCCAATTGCAATATTACTCAATAAGATGAACTCACAAAAGTCCCAACTTTAGATCTAAGGCCACTAAAAGTCTGAGGATGCAGTACTATTCCTACATCTGATCAGTACAGCTATACATTTTTTTGATATGTGCCTTTTCTCTTTTTTTGTTTTTTGAAGAATTCCAAGAGATGCTTTTCCTATTTTGTACCGTACAAAATGTTAAGTAAAAGGTGGTAATGTGTTTCAGTATTTTTCTGACTGCCGCCCTCGGTCTTCCTGAGGCTCTGATCCCCGTACAGCTGTTGTGGGTCAACCTGGTCACTGACGGTCTTCCCGCCACCGCTCTTGGCTTCAACCCCCCTGATCTGGACATCATGGAGAAGGTAAAGTTACTCCATAAAACAGTGATTTGTATTCATTTGATCGCTTGATACACGTTGCTGCACCAGTTTAAGGTTGGGACACACACATAAACCGCACCGTGCCCGACACGTGAGTCGGCCGATTGTCGGTGCGGGCTCGGCTCGGTTACCGTGAGGCCACACATGTACGTATGCAGTCCGAGCGCAACAATCTCACTGTTTGTACTAGAGCATGTTTTCTTTTGAATTCGAAGTGACAGATACTTAAAAAATATTTGGAAGATTAAGTATTGCTTGAGAAAAATTGTTAATTTCATTGTTGTTATTTTTATTAAATCGCTGTGGTGAATGAAACATTGCAATGCTACAGTAAAGCTTTGTACAATCAGCTAGTATGTAAAATTTGTAAATATCATTATCTTGGTTATATTTTTTTATTCCTATAATTCTTGTTAATTTTGTGTTTCATTGCAGTAAATTGCGGTCAAATACACTATAAACAGTATATTTGGTATTTTTTGTTTTAAACCCAAAAGCTATAGTGTGATGCCAAAGAGTTTGCCATGTTGCAAGCCCGTTCATAATAATTTGTAAAACATAGTAAATATTTGTAAAATATATACTGGAACATACAAAAAACACACATTTTACAAAATTTTTTCTTTTATAGCTCCGTGGACATATAATTTTATGGCCAGAATTAGTCAAATATAGTAGAAACATAAATATATTTTTCTAAAACAATTAGAGTATGGTTGATCGGTCAAAAATGATATTGAGTATATGTTTAAGATAATAAATTAGTGTATGGCTAGTCTTGTCTGCTAAGTTATAATAATATTTTAAAATAGACACGTTAGAGCATTATAAAATAATTATTTATAATATAATATATTTAATGTTACATGTATAAAGCCTGATATTTGAAATTGTAAATCATGCATAAATCCTTTGTATTTACTACAGCACAATAGTTATACTAAATTTAAACTTTGAAACGTAATATTACATTATTTACTACATAACTACAATAACTCATTTTTAGCATTTCATTCTTGCTCGATTCCGCTATTTGTATATAGTATCCCCAACCCAGGCACAGCCTCTTATGGGGTACCTAAATTTCCCTTATTTTGTAAATCTATTGGCCTAATTATTAGTTTAAAAAAAAGAAAGAAAAAATCTATAAGGATGTAACTTACTTTTTATATTTTATTACTCTAAGTACATAAATTAGAAATAAAGTAAGTAGAAATTGTTTTTGTATTTGTTATTTACTGCTATTGTAAATACGTTATGTCATAGTATTATTTATTATTAAGCACTGGCAAATAATATTTTATTTGTAATATTCAGTTTCTTATTATGGGGAAATAAATTATTTATTATTATTATTTATTTTTTAACATGGGTTTTTTTCTTGCTTGAAAATCTTATCGTAAATAAAATATTTTTATTTTTACTTTATTGAAGTGAAAAGAATAAAAAAAATTAAAATGTCATAGAAACATTCTAAATATGGACCCTTACAAAAATACCGGAATAAATTTATCAAGTAACTTCAATACATCAAAGAAAAATAGATTTTTGCGCAAATAATTACATGCTTGTCATTTTTTTAATTAATGAAAAATGTTTAGAGATTTTTCATAATACGAATTTAGTTGTTTAAAATCCACTTAATGTTACAACATGGTTTTCAAATTTGTTGCAATAAGAAAATATGCACAATAAGATAATATGACTAGTTTACTCTAAGGTAAGAAAATGTAATACTTTTTATCAATAAATATGATTTTGTAAGCGAACACAGGATGTAGAGTTAGTAGGCTATACTAAATAATTCAATAAAATAGAACGTGTAGACTCCTTAAATAGTTTTAAAAAGAAGAACGCAACAGTAAACAACATAATATGATGCCACTCGTAGACCGCACCGTGCCCGTCAAAATTCAAACTCCACACATATCGGTGACGGTGCGGGCACGGTGCGGCCACGACGGTCTGGTGTCGGTGCGGACACGTGTGGACTTGCAGGTTGAATACTGCGCTGCAATTCTTTCACCGTATGACGGCCAACAATCGGCCGACTCACGTGTCGGGCGCGGTGCGGATATGTGTGTCCCCCAACCTTTACTCTGTCACTCTTCACTGCTCATGCTGCGAACCTGATTGAACTTGTTATTAATAGTGAAACTTGCAACATTTCATGAATCATTCATCTCTCATTTATTATAAATACGATATAAATTACTTGAAAACAACTTTTAAATAATTTGTTGTAATTTTTGTCAGTTAAATTTTGTTGGTTACATTTTGTGGCATAAAAGCCCCTTAAACCAGTGCTTGGACACCAACAGTCCAACTTTTATTACGTCCCAAGAGCCACAGAGTCAATATTTCCCATGTCAAAGCTCTTGTAATAAAATTTCTGTGGTGAAGAGTGTACATTTTGGTGAGACCTTTACTATTTCATCAGAACTTCACACCCACGGACTATCAGCGTTTCACCCAAACTTGACATTCATCCCAATTCTGAACATTTCCTCATTTTATCAATTCTAATAATACTAAATTTTATTCTGTGAGGCCTTTTTGAATTTAAAAAACCCTGTCAGTCCCACATAATTTTTAATATCCAAAAATAGCCACCACGATCATTTACCCCTCTGAGTAATATCTTGCTATTCTACCTTCTAACTGGCATATCATTTCAAAAGGAGTTTGATTTAATTCTATATTTTACCTAGTAACTTAAATTTTAAATTCTCAATCCCCATATTTCAATATTGTAACAGAACCCTGACACAGTAATTATGAATCAACTATGAAAAACAAAGAGTATCTAGTCACAAACAGTGTGTGGACGTAGAGATTGACGAGCTGGATGTCTGTTACAGCCTCCCCGAAAGGCTGACGAAGGCTTGATCTCCGGTTGGCTGTTCTTCCGCTACATGGCTATTGGAGGCTACGTCGGCGCTGCCACTGTCGGTGCTGCCACCTGGTGGTTCATGTACAGTCCCGAGGGACCACAGATGACCTACTGGCAACTGGTACGTTTCAGTATCACACAGATACATGGCAATTTCTACCACGATATTATAATACTTCATTGATCGATCTGGTTCATGTACAGTCCCGAGGGACCACAGATGACCTACTGGCAACTGGTACGTTTCAGTATCACACAGATACATGGCAATTTCTACCACGATATTATAATACTTCATTGATCGATCTGGTTCATGTACAGTCCCGAGGGACCACAGATGACCTACTGGCAACTGGTACGTTTCAGTATCACACAGATACATGGCAATTTCTACCCCGATATTATAATACTTCATTGATCGATCTGGTTCATGTACAGTCCCGAGGGACCACAGATGACCTACTGGCAACTGGTACGTTTCAGTATCACACAGATACATGGCAATTTCTACCCCGATATTATAATACTTCATTGATCGATCTGGTTCATGTACAGTCCCGAGGGACCACAGATGACCTACTGGCAACTGGTACGTTTCAGTATCACACAGATACATGGCAATTTCTACCCCGATATTATAATACTTCATTGATCGATCTGGTTCATGTACAGTCCCGAGGGACCACAGATGACCTACTGGCAACTGGTACGTTTCAGTATCACACAGATACATGGCAATTTCTACCCCGATATTATAATACTTCATTGATCGATCTGGTTCATGTACAGTCCCGAGGGACCACAGATGACCTACTGGCAACTGGTACGTTTCAGTATCACACAGATACATGGCAATTTCTACCACGATATTATAATACTTCATTGATCGATCTGGTTCATGTACAGTCCCGAGGGACCACAGATGACCTACTGGCAACTGGTACGTTTCAGTATCACACAGATACATGGCAATTTCTACCACGATAACTAAGTTAACTATCACTATTATTATTTGTTCGTAAGACTATCATCAATTCATGAACAAAAACATAGGCTTATGTTTTAATATTGTGTAGTGGTTAATAGCATTGCTTAAAAAGAATCACCAGAAACCTTTCATGTTTCTGTCTCCATGTTTTACACAATAATGACTGTTTTGGAAAGAAATTATCTGTAATGATGTTTTAATTATGTTTTTACAAACTATTTGATGTGCTAGGGAATAGATTTTTGTGTGAATAAAACATTACGGTAAGGAGAGTATACATTTTTTAGTTAGTATTTTTATATATAAATTTAATATTTTACTCTGCTAAAAACATGAACTGTCAGAAAAGGTATAAATAATTTATTAATATTTAATGCTTAATAAAACAAATTAACTCTTTAATAGTGTTTTCAACATATTTGTTTAATTTTGGCTTTTTTTATTTATTTTAATTTATAAAATTTTGAAATAAGACCTAACTCTTATATTTCCACAATGTTTAATTGGTTCCACCACACTTGCAGATGACTAAATAAATACTACCTCAATGGATTAATGCATTAGAACTGAAACGGACACAGTTAGAATACATTGCTGTCTGTACCTGGGCTTATTTGTGCTTTCTGTGCAGACTCACCATCTGTCCTGCATCGGAGAAAACCCCGACTTTGCTGGCATCGACTGCAAGATCTTCCACGACCCCCACCCCATGACCATGGCTCTGTCTGTGCTGGTCACCATCGAGATGTTGAACGCCATGAACAGGTGCAAACAGTTACAGTTGCTCACTCAAGCTGTTTTAAATAGTTATTGATTGGTTAACTCGATGGTAGGCCAATTTGTCCAAGTTGAAGACACCTAAAAGGGAAAGCGGCAGTGTTTCTTCTTATTAGTGTAGAAACATCAATAAAAAATTCAAAAAGACCCTGTCTTATTCTATCAAAATAATAAAAAATATTTTTTGGGTCTGAAGAATTTTGTTTAAATTGAGTCATCTCCTTTTGTGATGGTTTTAAATGTGTACTAGTCTGTTTGTAAATATCATTACTGCTTTTAATTTTCCGAATTTGAAAATATTTGGAAAATCTTTATTCTAGTTTCTAGAATAGTGGAGTCTCCTCTCTAACAGAACAATGATTAATAATTTTCTACTTTGGAGGCCAGTGTGTGTTTTGTTCTTGCAACCAATGGTGTCAATGACAAACGCAAGCCTCTGTAAATCATGTGATGATTTTATTGTAAGGATGGAACATCCAAAGCGCCTCAAGAAACAGCTGAC
The DNA here is from genome assembly GCF_021130785.1 of Homalodisca vitripennis. NCBI lineage: Eukaryota > Metazoa > Arthropoda > Insecta > Hemiptera > Cicadellidae > Homalodisca > Homalodisca vitripennis. Next base: position 23,541,175 of record NC_060214.1, read on the forward strand.
ATCATGGCTTCTGGATCGACCGTTCTACTCGGAGGGGGAATTCCTGAATACCTCATTCAACGTATAAATTGATACTGAACCTTATCTAATATTGACGCATGGCTGTTCTCTATGAATATGTCAAATAAAGAGTTGTCTATTGTCTATTGTACATGACACTGTTGAAAGCTCAACACATTACCTGGGACTCCTCACAGGTTAAACACACCTAACCTTTTATAATTAAATCATCTGCTGAACTGAACAAGTGTAGCTGTGAGAATGACATAATATTGACTAAGATTTTCCTGTTTACAGCTTATCTGAGAACCAATCTCTGGTCGCGATGCCGCCATGGTGCAACCTGTGGCTGGTGGGTGCCATGGTGCTCTCCTTCACCCTCCACTTTGTCATCCTCTACGTCGAGATCCTCTCTGTAAGTAAAAAGATCATAATTCTTGTTTTATCAATTAAGTAAATTTTCTCTTTCCTCACATATTGGACTTTTTAAGATTGAATATTAAGAATGTTAGCTTGAAAAGTTGGTCACCACTGACCACATATTAACCTAATGTTGGGATAATTGAATACTTAAAAAAATCAAATACAGTGTATTTAAAAGCACCCTTGTATTTGAATACATTATCTGCATTGAGTATTTCTAACAGACAAGTCTAGACTTGCCTTACTTCCTTCCCGTAATCTGTTTTCTTAGTTAGTTGGAATTGCCCTGACAAAAAGGTGGGAAAATCCTTTTCCTCTTTGTGCCTCATACAAACGTGTCATGCCCATGATTTATGAACTTCAGAAAAAATATATTTGTTTACTTGCTACTTCAGTCCCTCCTAAAAGATTCTTTTCTACTGCAGGTTTTGTCACCAATTATCTTAGAAAAGATTGAAGTCAAAAAACCTCAGAATCATGTTTATATATATATATATATATATATATATATATATATATATAATATATATATATCCATCTAAAACCCTCCATTAAATACTTGTATATGAATACGAATACAGCTCTTAAATAATTTATTTGAATATTATTAGTCCAAATGAATCAATACTGTAGGTTTGAATTCGATTCTTCCAGAGAAAATGTATTCATTTTAAAAGTATTCAAATTTATTTTGAGGTATTCGAATATGTGAATACCCGGGCAGTATTTGGATATAGTATGCATTTATTACTATTTTAAACATAATATTAGTCTTAAATTTAAACTCGGATAAAACTTTTAAAGTCAACCTGAGATAGTTATAAAATTGTTGGAGAAGATTCGTACAAATTTTTCAGAATGAATATGTGCAGCATGATACTTTAGTCAAGCAGTTCTGGAACAAGCCTGTTGCCACAAAAAGTACGCTTATTTGAGCTATAAGGAACTCTGAAGTAAGGTGACTTATCCATGTAGAACACCATGTAACGATGTGAATGGTTGTGTTTGTTTGTTGCAGACTGTGTTCCAAGTGTGCCCGCTCACTGGAGACGAGTGGCTCACAGTGATGAAGTTCTCACTTCCCGTCGTGCTACTTGACGAAACGCTCAAGTTTGTCGCGCGCAAGTTCACAGATGGTAAGAACGACTTCTTCTCCACAGTACATTGGATCTTTGTGATGTGGGGAGTTTTCTTCCTGGTGATCTGCTTCGGTCCGATATAAGAGCGAGGGCGCGGCCGAGGGAGCTCCCGAGTGACTTGCGTTGTCGCGAGACGGAACGTGCCGCGTCGTGTCGGACGAGTGGGGGGTTCCCTCGGCTCGCGACCCGGCACCGGACGAGTAAGTGACGTTGTGTGAGTGATGCCTTATTGACGAGCGGAGCGGAGCGGCAGTATTCGCGTGGTGACGGCCGTCAGAAACATTTCACGCTCTCTCTCTCTACATTCCCGATAGTATTTCACTTGCAGTTCTCGTACAGAAAAATTGACGAAATGTTTCTGACCGCTTCCGGACCATGGCCTTAAGTTTTTTTTTATATATATAATTGTACACAGGGATCGGTTTTGGAACAACTTTTACTTAGTTCTTGGACAGCGATGTTGGAATTCCTTATATATTTTGTCTACTTTCCTTTTTTCATAATTTTTTTCTACTTATTGGATCGTGCATATTGTTTTCCTTTGTTGTGCTAGACAAACTATATCGGAGGAAAGGCCAACATTTTCAACTGTTTAATTTTATAAACCAACATTACCGAATTGTGAAATCTTTATGTAAATTAGTAGGATAATAACTGAACTGTTCAAACAATTGCAGTAATCAACTTGTGATGTTATATTAACAAACAATAATAAATTATTATGTGGTTGGTTTTTTCTAGAGAGTTTTTATTTTTTTGCTTTATTGCCTGCTTTTTGCACCCTTCCTCCTGAAAGCATGATTCTATCTAAATACAACCACTTTTTTATTTTTCTGTAGTTGTTTTATTTTACCTTGATGACCTTTCTTCTAATTCCTCTTTAGTCCGTAAGTTTTGGAAGCAATGCTTGACGCAGCTTATACAAGTTTGATTCCAGTGTGAATTTTATCCTTTAAGAACTACTGTGATTGTTAGACTTTGGTTTGAGCCTTCCCCAAGTTTGGCTTGTTGAACGCAAGCATGCGCACAGTGAGTGCCATGAGCCACCGAGTACGAGACACTCGAGTGCGCTCACTCTCATAGCTTCCACTTACACCCACACAACGATTTCAGGAAGTGTCTCAGTGTTGTTCCCGACAGGTTTAAAATAATATTTTATCATGTAAAGTGTGTTGGTTTTTTTTTTATAACATGTGATTTTAAAAGATTAAAAAAATGTTTATCTTGATTACTGATAAAATTTTTGTTCTAAATTCTTGTTTTTAGTTATTTTGAGTTGTTCAAATGTTTAACGACCATTGGTTCACCTATTTACCAAGCCATTGGCCTATTTTGACAAGATTATTTGTCTATCTCGCCACCAAGTTTGCCGTTTTCTCACAAGACATCAGTACTCTCCAGTCTTAATCCTGTTTCTGTTTTTTATGGCAGTTAGGGAAAATAAAAATAAATAGATGATCAATTAAATGGCAGCTGATTCATGTGAAATAAAACCTGTAGTGTGTAAAGTGATGTAATGTTGATGTATTTTATTTTGATCGTTGAAGATAATTTGGACAATCCTTTGAGAGTGAAAGATAAATTTCCTCATTAATTTTTAAACTAATGGTGACAAAAATATAACAATAAGAATTTTTAAACAGAAGACTTCAAATTTACTTAGAAATAAATACAAAATTAACCCAAAAAATAATAAAATATAAATATAAAAGTAGTATTTTTGTAAAAATCCCTGAAATATTTAAAACAATGAAGCAAAATATTTAATACAGCATTTGCTAAAAAAACTTAACTTATTTCTAAATCAGCATTAACTTTCCATTTTTAAGTTAATGTAATTTTTATAACTAATATAAAGTTAATATAAATCAACAATATTCATGTTTAAAATTTCATATAATTTGATTTTAACAAATTTAATTACAACTGGCTGTATTGTAACTCCTAAGTTTTATAAAAGATCTAGGAAGCACAACTAAAATAATTAAATTTAAATCAGAAGTCTCCATTTTGGAACAAATTTATGGGATTTACTGTGCAATTTAAAGGCTGTATATAAACTGGTTGGCCAATGGGTTAAACTGAGCTGTAACATCCTACAGTATGCTGTCAACAATAATGTGTTTTATATATATATATATATATATATATATTCTTACTTTCAAACAATACTTCTTATAATTACTTCATACATAAGCTTCTGCAGTCAAAACTTATAGATTAGGACATAATCAAGCAGACCTCTGTTTTTCACCAATTAATTATTGAATGAACTTAGGATTTTAGCAATATGTTTTTATTACTTTTTTAATAGTCTAGTCTAATTTACATGTTGAACATGTTTAAAAACAAACCAAACTTTGCAATTTGATAGCGACAACTGCAGAACACTTTAGGCTATTTTTGCCTTTGCGTTTGCTGCTTGTGTTGTGAAATACAACACGCAATAGGCATTCAAGCAATGAGATATTTTTTCAAACCAACCAAAATGCTGCTTTTAAGTATGTGCTGCTATTAAAACGAGTATTTAAACTCAACAACTAACTGATTAGGTTTCGATTGGACTCTGAGAGGAGACGAGGTAAGTCATATTGGTGCAGTATTTACTTATTCTGAATATAATTATTGATTCTTGTACTTAAGCAGTTTAGTTGTTTTCAGTTTTCTAGAAATGCTTGATTTTGATTTGTACTGAGATAACGGAATTCTCGATGACTCAACACTTTCTACTGATTTAATGCGCTTGAGTTAAAGAAAGGTTTGTAGAGATGAATATTGGACTTAGCAATGCAGCGTTTACATCATATTTTTGTAATATTTGACACAAAATTATGTCAGATAATGGTTAAGGGTTGTTGGGTAAAAAAGGACCTCTTCGGGTAGTGATGATTTGTTATCTAAAAAAAAAAGGTGCTTATTTGAACGTTGGTATACAAATGTGGAGTCGTGTCTACAGCAGCTGGATCATGTTATTACCTTAAAAATCGGCAGAACTGTGACTAGATATGTACAAGAATGTTTTTATCGTTCAGCGCTTGAACAAGTAGTGGCTATTACTAAAATTTGCATATGAATATATTAAAATGCCAAACAGGATTTGCGTATTTCATTAGGGACTTGAGCAACCTAGTCATGAGGAAGCCCTTCTCTGAAACTGTTAACTCTGTTAAAAGAACATAACTTGACTATTAGTTCGACATAATGTTCACAAAATTTTAAAACTCTAAAGTTACAAAATGCCAAAACCTAAAGCCTTTTTTAATTAATAAGTCCTTTTTAGATTGTAGTTTTCTGGAGAAACTAAAATATTCACTAATTAAACCCATCTATGAGAGAAATGTAAAACAGATATGTCCTATAATATTCTTCCGGCAATCTCCAACCTGTACAACGGTGGAAGTCTAAAGTCGTACAAGACATTTTCTCCCATACTAAGGACTGCACCTCCATACAAAAATTAATTTACCAAAATAATTACAATGGTACTTCATTCAACTAGGCCTACAATTCAGTAGCTATGAATAGATGGAATAAATAAATATTTACTGTTGAATTTGCTGTACAATATGATGCAAGTAATTTTATGATTGCTGACAGCTCACATGCTTAGCCATGCTGTAAATTGTAAACCTCTGGTAATAAATAAAAAATATACATACATTGGTAAAGAAAAGTAATAGAATTAAATTCAGAATTTAGTGACACATTATGAAATAAAAGTCTTGCTCAAATATTTTGGATCTGCTAATTTCTACTTTTGCTATGCAGTTTATTTCTTTTAATATATATTTCCATGTATTTGAACGCTTTTGATATAAATGTCAAGACACTAAAATAATTACTCTACTAAAATAATTTAAATGTAAATAAATAAGAAAGAAATAATAGTAACATATTCTCTAGTCAATAATTGTGTTTTAAAAATATATAAGAGCCTGAATGAGTGGTCTCACTCACTAAATTCACTAAATTCAACTGTGGAGAAGCAAATTCAATTGAACTGGGTTAATATACTTAATATTTTTATTTTTTTCTCCCTCTTGTAACATATTTACTAGCAGTTTTTAAATTGTGTGTAAAATACATAATAATATATAATTGTTTAAAAAACCATTCCTTTAACATTATGAAAAACCGTTTGATTTTCACCAGTTATCCTCAAATTCTTGCCTTGAAAGTTGTTTTCAGTCATGCCACTTAACATTGTTTTTGGTTACAATGTATCAGATCAACATATTAACCATTTTTATATAACCAATAGAATTTAAAAATAATAATACAAACTATAAGGTGAATATTAGCTCCTTACAAATACACATAAAAATTACACACATACTTTGTCTATTCTTATGTGTGTCACATAAAGAAACTATGGTAAAAATTGTTTTTCTTCTATTAATTTGATACACTGATTTACTGAGCTCATAAAATCCATCTATAACTTAGCTCACAATTTTTTTTTAGCACCTAAGTTATACTTAAAAATACTCTGTTGACGTGGTTACTTACTCTTGGAAATAAGTATTGATTTCTATCAATCCCTTTGCCGTATTACGAAGTTTATTTTTATAACTCACCCTAAAGTTGATTTTGTAGCCCTTGCTTTGTGTGTAAAACGTTACTGGATATGGCAAACTTTGTTCTGGATATGAAAATTAAACATAAACGTTCACTAATGTCTCTTTTGGAGTAGAATCCTTAGCTTATGATTGAAGAGAAAAAGAAATCATACAAACAGATAAATATGATGACAGTCACAGTTATAAATAAATAACCCTTATAATTACTTATTTTTAAGAAGAAGTTCAGTGCAGGGAATCGATAAATTTTGACAAAACAAGTTATGTTCTGGCCCTGCCGTCCTATCTTTATCCTGATAATAATCAACTGTGTGTTCACCTGAAGATAAGTGTTGCTGGTTCAGTCTATCGTGAAATAGCTGTGGTTTAGACATAACATTGGCTGTGGCATCACCAAATCTGCCCTGATATAGGATGATTTCACCTACATTGCTGATATTCACTGAAAACAGGTCAACACGATGTTTGCTATATAAAACTATATAACTCATGAAAGGTTTTACAATATCACAACAAACATGAAAGTCTGTTGTACTTTTTGTGAGCAGTCAGCACCACTGTTGCCACAAAACGTACAACTGACGGTCAAGCTCAATTTGGTACAACTGTGTTGATGTGGCAGGAGATTCGCTGACGGTCGAGTCTGCTGACACACTGCTGCCAACCTCGTAGAGCTAGCTGTAGCCACTGTTTGCGTTTGCATGTCCGTGTGCGTTCCGCCACCCTTGGTTGTCTGTTTGGTGCTTCCACTAACTTGGTGTTAATTTTACGTGGTTTGTGGGTTCGTTCTCTACGATTTGTTGTGCGTTCAATACACAAGCATGAAAAATGTAGTAAAATTTCAGATATAAAAATATTTATGTTAAAATTTAATCCGTAATATTGTTTTTGATTTGAAAAATGACATTATTTTTTCCATATTATTACAGTCCTGAACTACGTATGAATAATTGAAATTAACACGTACATTCGTCAAATTGTAACCATAAACTCTACTTGACAGGCCATCTTCTGGTATCAATAAGTATCCAAAATCTATGGATATAATAAGTATCCATCAGGAGTTAAAAATTTACAAACACAGCACCAAATACAACGAATAAATAACTAAACCTAAAATCATGCTAAAAATTCAAGTGCAATAGATCTAACAAATGTTATATTTTGCTGCCAGAAAATGACTTGTTAGGATTTGAAACTACAGTAGCAAGTACGACTAGTAGTTGAACTGTTTGACAAAGGTATGTGTTAATACTCGTATTAAAAAATAACTTATAGTTAATTGAATCTAGTAATGGTTTAATTAAAATTAACAAAACCAAAACAGTTTTGAAAATATTTTACCATCTACTAAAGACCGGATATAATTCAAATTTGCTTGATTCCATACTTTTTCAAACCAGTTTTTGATCATATTTGTAAAAGAAATACAAAACTTGAAAACTTACTATTGTTTAAATGAAATAGTTGTTGAATTAATTGAAAAGAACGCACTTAGAATCTGGAGCTTATGTCTATTGTAGTGTTGTATTTTTGCTCATTATAGTGATAGATTATCTGTAGTTGTTTGTTTCACCTCCTGTACACTAGGGACCGATTTTGTACAAGGTCAATCAACTATAAATAAGAGTTTCCGATTATCTGACGCTTGTACTCGAGATTTATAATTTCTGTGCTAATAATGAATTTTATTGCCAAAAAAGTAATTTTCAGGTATAAATCTCAGGGAATTTTTCCTGTTTTTTAATTGGGGCATAAATCACATAAGTGGTAAATGATAAGTTACTGTTGCAACTGTTTCTATGAATACTATGATTTAACTTTGAAAAAGGTTTTAGGACGGCCTACATAAATATTTTTAGGTGTCTACCAGTAACAGTTTTTTTTTGTAAATTCAGTGCTAACATATGTTTGTTAAATCGGTTTCAATAAATATGTTTAGGACATTCGTGTCCCTAGTGTATCTTTTAATAAGATGTAGAAAATAGATCAATAATGTGCATTTATTGTTAAAAGTAAACTTGTGACTTTTTTAATCAAGTCAAAGTTTATTCTTTTTTTTAGTCTAGGTTAAACTGTTCATAAATGGAAGAAACATTTATTCCCAGTAATATATTAAAGGCAAAACTTGACTGTAACAGTTTCCAGATAAAAATGAAAAACTGTTATACAACAGTTTTCATTGTATTTGTTTCATTTCAAATATTCATTTCCTCTTTCATTTATTATTCTGGTAAAAATTACCAGTTTTTCTTTGAGTATTACAGTTTTTAATAGTTTTTAACTTAATAATAAATTACAAGTATTTAATGTAGTAGCTTTATTTTTAAAGCAATAAATATTAATTATTAAAGTATTTTCTATTTGAGTTTTTAAAATATGTAGTGTAATAATTTTTCAAAGAACAATCGAACTTGTTTACTTAGTTAATGTATGGTGGTAGTACATACAACATGTAGATGGGTTTTGTAGTTTAGCACTTTTAATTCTTATAGTCATTAATTTTGTACTAACTGCATGGGTTTATTTTTTATGCATGCTTTATTTGAAAAATAATGTACTTAAACTGCTTTCACTGAATATTTTTACAGTGGGAATATTTTATTTTGAGTACGAAAGACAATCTGAGACAATTTAACAGTTTAGACTACAAGCAGTTTAAGTCATTTATGATTCACAGTCTCCTGTAGTTTTTTACCACAAGTGTAGTTTTTCAGTTTGTGTAAAATATCGTTATGTATATTTCTTATTATTATGAGACTTGTATTTGTTTTTCATTGCATTTCCTGAACAAAAGTTAGTACACGCTTTTCCATCAATATTAGTTTTAGACAAATTATTTTATATCTCTTTTAGAGTATGTGGTATACAGAAATGCGATATTTCTGTGACCGCTTTAATTTCATTTTGAAACGGTTATTTATTAAGCTTAATTTTTTGTTGTTGTGGATTGTAAACATTATAATCCTACAAGTGTAACAACGCCAGCTGAGTAAAAGTTGTTGGAACAAAGTTATGCTAATTTGTTTTGTATTAATTTCCATGTATGTGTATATAAATAAATGTATGTATTACTTGAGAATGATGGTCACTATTTTGTTTGAAATATTCCGACTGTTTGCTGGTCAGGTATTAACAGTGTTTGACATTTAAATTGACAATCACTCTCGACTCTTAAGAGTTTGGAGTATATTTGCAATAGGATAATAACAGCATGTACAAGTTAGCCTAATGTCGTAACTAACTATGTAATTATTGTAGGTACTTAAAACAATAATGTGCGATAGTTGAATTATTTTAACGATTTTGTATGTTTTTTATTGTAACATACAGTTTGTTATGTAATATTAACATGTAGCGGTTATGTGAATACTAACCGAAATGTCTGGTCTCGGAATGCTCTGGTTAAATATTAAGGAAATTCTTTCAACATTTACATACATTAAATATTTCAACATTTACAGAGTTGAAATAAATATTTACAAATTTACCTTTCAGATCTACCATTTTAAAGTTGTAAATTCACATTATTCAAAATTATTATTTTTGTTTTATAAAAATCTGGATAATTTGTCACCAAGGGGGCTTACTGTACATAATCTACTAACATACAAATGCTTTATTTAATACACATTCTTTTCAGTAGAGTCGTAGACCAGAGTTTCGGTTAGTCCGAGTCTGTTATTAATCCTAGTAAACATTCCTTGTAAGATATGTTATAACGTTATAAGGCCTGGTATAAGAGTGTCTTAAGAAGCCTTATTGTATTATAAGCGCTAGTGTCGTCAAACATGTGAGTACAGTGTGATACTGCTAACATCGTACGATGTGTGATGTTGCTAGCATCGTACGATGTGTGATGTTTACATCTGCGTCAGACTGACGCAGACTTGATAACCAATTGTGAGGGTTGCCATTGTTCCGACAAAGGTGAATCACAGTGTGAAATTTCACTCACTATTAGTCAGTACGGTTTATATTGTAAATAATAAACAATGAATTAATGCGTACACCTTTTTGTAAAATTAAAAATCTATGCATTCACAATGTTGAATTTTAAAAAGTACATTCCGAAAAATTGTGGTGTATATACAGTGCCTGATTTGAGACGAAACAGAGTGGGAGCCTTTCCACTGCACCTCAGAACTGTATAAAACACTGCTTTTGAGACCTTACAATTTTAAAATTTTCAAGAGGACGGCCGCTGGGAGATCTTTCTCTTTTTTTCGGGAGATATACCAAAAATATCCCCAAGAACCCATTTCTATTTCACAAAAATAAATAAAATTATAACAAAGAATACTAAAACAAAAGTAATTTATAAAGTTATTTACGAAAAAGTGCGTTGAAGTTAGTATGCAGTACTGAAAATCTAAAAATTAAGCACTGTGTATATACAGCTATACCTGAAAATTGAAAGCAAGTAGAAGCCAAAAAAATCGATTTTTCAATTAAAAACAATTACTTTCATAGAGCATTTTTTATCAGTATAAACTTTGGTCAGAATATTCATAATATAGTGGAAATTTGACTGTTTCAAAGAGTTTTAAATTCACCAAAAATTTTTAAAGTTTTCTCACTGTAACAGATGAAATAGCAATAGTACATCAAGTATCTATGCTCAGATCATGAACAGAAAATGGTATTTTGAAAAATAAACTTACTTTAAAATTTTAAATAAATGTCCATAGATTTCAAATTTTACTTTTAACTATTCTGCATTTAGCACTACAAAGATTATTTTTATTTTGTGTTATGTAAACAGTAAAAATTGTAAATACCATGCACATTTTCTGTCTCTAATTTCAAAGGGAATCTTTTCTTGAGTGAAAACAAAAGCGTATTTTAAGAAACTTTTTTGGCAAAAAACGTTGTTTAATTGGTAATACTGGCAACCCTCCAGGTGGAGTTCCGACCTGATTTAGTTCTTCCTTGTATTATAACATTGTTACCAACAGTTCTTTGTTTTGTACATTACGATATTTTGAAGTGTATATAGTAATAAACTTGAAAATATGGGTCCTAGTGTAAACGTTGGACAATAATATTTAATCTGGAAATAAACAGGATGAGACAGAACATTGATGAACTCAGTATGAATCCTTGTTGTGTACCAGCCCAGTTTGATTGAGCTGGCTTTCTAACGCATGTTGCACATTTTTGAGTTTTGCAGCATTTTGTATTGTGGAGTTTTTGCTTCCGAGGACCGAGTGGTAAGTTGATTTTATTTTAAATTTATAACTTATGTTGTAATGAATGACCCTGGTATCGACTTTACTGCTGATCAAAGCAATGTAATCCTTGTCTGTACCACACCATTGCCACTTTACCTAAATAACTGTCTTTGCGTTGAACCCTCCAAGTAGGAACTAATTTATTAAAACTGACATGAACAATTATTTTAAATATCAATTCAATTTAAAGTTTGATTGAATTTCCTCTTCACTTTTTCAAGTTTCACAAGTTTTTAATTGGTATGTAAATTACAGCACTGCAATATTTTATTGCTCTATTAAAGTTACTTTTAACGGTGGGTTTGGTGGAAACTGAACCAATTACCATTTTATATAATTTTTCGGAACAGAACTATAATTTTGTTTCGCTAAACTTAAATTTACTACACAATTTATATTAATGTATCATAGATTTTAAGTAAGTTAAATGTATATTTTACTGCAAATATTTTATCTTTATTAATTTTACATTGAGCATTATTGATATTATTTTTATTTTGTGTTTTGCACATAAAACGCAAAACATTTAAAAATTGTAAAAACTATGCACATTCTCTGTCTAATTTCAAAAGAAATCTTTTCTTGAGTGTGGATAACATTTTATTTTAAGAAACTTTTTTTACACTTTTTTTAAGAGACTTTTCAGCACTGTTAAAATACACTTGTACACTCAAGTTGAGAATTTGCACGTTCCTCAAATTCTGGAACATAATTTTAACTTTCAGTTTTAAGCTTTTAATTTTATTGGTGGTAAAGTATTTCAGATTATATATAAAAAAATTCAATGTTGTTAAAATGATTGTGAATTAGTGTTCTTTTATGTTTACATTTTCATAATTTACTTAGTCTAATTTCAGTCATAATGTTGATACTACAAATTAATATTCTGAAATACTTACCTCACCCCTGCAGAATTGTATACCCACGAGTTGTACACAACTTGTTGCGCTCAACTGTGTCTTGGAATTATGCAACAAGTGTAACCACTACCCCCAGCTTATTTCCGTAACCACATTTTAGCTGTTGGTGAACTCAAACAGCTGATTTTATTCCAATAATTATTAGCACTGATATGACATAACTATTTGATTGCTGACATGTCCTCCCCCCCTGCCAAATACATTACAGCTGATATCTAACCAGTTAATGCAACACGGATATTACGAGCTATCAGTAGTTAAGATTATATTTCAGTTATTATGTAGAACCTGTGTTCTACTTGATAAAGATTGCAGTTCTAAAATTGTGAATGCAGTCGGATTGCGTTTTTAGTAAAGTTGCAAACACAATATATATGTTGAGAACAAAAACGTGTTCATCTAATAAAATAACAAATTTTAAATTAGTAACTAACCTACCAAATGAGAGGCCTAATGGTTTACAAATACAATTGTAATATTCTACTCTTTGCCATTAAAAATCAATTTGCTACAGCATCAAATTGTAATGGAAGTTTGGTAAATATGATGATATGAAATCAACAAAACTTCTTTGATTACGAGGTTAGTTTAATATCAGTTATTGATTGGACTCCTGGAGTTGCACGGCATCTAATAAAAGTGTAGTGTACGAGACAATTTTTAGCAAGCAGGTTAGCCTCTTGTCTACAATAAGTGCTGCCACCTGAATTTTCCAACCGTGTTTTGGTATTCATTTTCCTGACTGTTTTAAATTTAATCGCAGAGGTAAATGTAAACCGGTTATCAATGCACTTTTAAAAGACTAAATGAGTTTCTGAAAACCATATCAGTTCTACTGTTCAACAGAATTTATTGGTAAACTGCTGCCGATAATTGCGACATTCTATTCTTGCATCTCTTACCGTGCTGCATTAACTGGCACATGTAGTCAGCTGTGTGCTAGGAACAAGTTGTGGACAGCTTGTGAACATAACCTAAAAGCTGACACTTTACTGATCCTTGTTTGTGTTTGCCCTGCAGTCATTGGCTGAGCTCGCTACAACTACCACAGTAAGTATCATAGCTCTGTGAGACGAGCTGAAATGTTGGTACTCCTGTGGCATTCACCAGGAACTGGGCGCCAAATCATATTGGCAGAATCTTGCAGTGATTTTAAAACTAATTCATTTCTCCAAAATAAATAAAATTCTACAAAATTTTAACAAAGAATACCATAGCTAAATGGGTTTTTGTTTCCAGCGCCTATAAGATATGATTGTAAATCGAAATGTTAGTATTCAGTACAAATGATCAAAATTTGTAAAACTTGGAAGTTTGTTATTCAAAATGCAGTTAATAATAGAATAAATAGTCCATGGTGAACGCCATATGAGATCTTAATATATTTTAATTACCTACGTATACATTTATTATACCGCATAATTGCCTGATTTTTTCATTAATATTGGAGAAGTTATTAACTTTCATGTTTTTCCAGGCCAGATGTTCTGTGGAAGAAGTACAATTTCAATGTTTTATATTGTATTTTAAACCACTGAGTAAATAACAAACAAATTTACAGTCAAATCAATTTTGTTTAGTACAAATCAACAAACCTTTAAATTTAAAAACTAAGATTTTGATGTGAAATTATATCATTATTGTTACAAGACATTTTTTAATGGTGAAATTACAAATATATGTATTTTAATACATAAAAATCCAATGAGTTTTGGATTTTGAATGAATACAAGTTTAATTATGTAGTATTTTAATATTTCTGTTATTAAATCTTATTCAAACAACTGTTTAATTTGTTGTTCTTACGTTTATTAAATCATAGCGACAGCTGTGATCTGAATTTATCAATATTCATACAAGTAATAAGTAAAGTTTATCATTATTATTTACAGTTACAAGTAAACTTTTTACTAATTATTCAAGTATCAAATGTTGTGTAACTAATATAGTCCCCGTTTGTTTCAGTGGCCCCCGAGGTTAAGAAGACGTATTGAACACTGAACAACAAAAAAGGAGAGTCTGGCTTCCAGTAGAGTAAATTTGTGAAATTAATTTTATAAACTCGTTAAATTTTTGTAAAATAAAGTGATAGACTGTCAGAAGGGTCGTAGTGGCGGAGATGATTAGTGCTGTGCAGCCTTCACTCAAGACAAAGCATTTAAGCAGCAGGCTGCTAAGTGTTTAAATCATTTCCGAGTTTTCTCACATTTCAGTTTTATCAGGTTGGCAGTCCCGGTTCCCCCACTAACTGCACTCCTTAATTCCGCTTTCTTGTACATAATTCTGTCTTGTTCTACGCTTTCATCACTGTATAGAATAGAAGCGCCGGTGTCAGTTTTGTATAAATATAGTTAGGGATACGAGCCGAGTACAACTAACAACATTGTATACGTATTTTTCAGACCCTTTTCTTGTGTAAAAATGTATTTTTATGAGTAATTGTAACGTACGATCAACTGACCAATCCACAAACGACGGACGTGTGAGGGCGGCATCCTTTCATTCCTTACTAGGACCGTGCCATACCTGCTGTACAGTATTGGGTCTTCTCGTTGTTATTGGGTGTTTTGTAAAGAAACAACTTTGTCAAATATTTTAAGGAATAAAGTCTTTGAACTGGTTATTCTTCTTGTTTTGTTTTGATGTATCCTTGGTCAATGCTATGTTATCTGCCGCAAGGGCAGAGAGAGTCTGTGAGGAAAAATAAATTATTTTTAAGTGCATCTTGCCCAGGTATTGAACACAAATAAAAGTGTTTTTCAATATTCCTTTAAATGTAAGAAAAATTGTATTAAATTTTGTGCATTATGGTCTAAAGAAGAAAGATCAAAGTAATGTTTCATTGTTTCTGAAATTTCAATTTATATTTTAGTACAACTTGTCAGATACTTTATTAATATTGACAATTAAAATCTCTTGGAATAGTTATCTATAGTATCATCAATCATTCAGTGGTGCATTTATTTACTTGTACCTTGATCAAGAATGGTTACTGACTCGAAGTATACAAACAAGTTTTGTAAAGTTATAAAAATGTGTGAAATCATTATCAAATTAAAGGTTATGACAAAAAGCGATAAACATTTACACAAAATTACCATTAAATTAAATGTATGAATACCAAAAATGGATGTACGTAAAAACTGCCAGAATTTATTTTAATTTCATTTTTCAACCACATTGTTATTACCAAAAACTTCATATCCTTTTCTTTGTCCGTATCACTGGAAAGGGTATTCAACTGTCTATAAATCTTGAAAAATGTATTTAATACATTTTATGACATTTTTTAAAATGTCACTATCTTCAATAATGAGTGAGTTATACAACTGTTAAGAAACTATTGTATAACTGTTTCTGGTAGCCATGTCAACCAAATATTTATATGTGAATTCTTTATTGATTTTTTTTATTGATCGGAAGTATACTATAATAATATATTTTTAAAAACAACAGTTCTTCACAAACAATTTAAAATGATATTAATTTAAAAAGTATACAATTTTTTTTCCTGAAAGTCCGGTAAAATTGGATGTTAGCATTTAAAGGGTTGAGGAAATTTATTTTTATATATATATATATATATATATATATATATATATATATATATATATATATATAAAGAAATGTCCTGACTGACTGATTCATCACTGCCCAGCAAAAAAAAAAAAAAAAAACCATGAAAAGCAGAGACATGAAATTTTGTACTAACATTTAAGAAATGCATTAGTGCAATCACATGTTATTAATTAATTGAGAGAGGGTGTCAAATTTAATCAGCAAGTTTATATAAACATTGACAAAACTATCATATGTATCATACTTTTCATTAATAACACCTTTTCTCCAGATAATAAAATTGAAAGTTTTAATGAAAATTTACTTCTAATTGTTCATACTAGAAAACATTGAGCATGCAGTAGGTGGTGAGTAAATGCAGATATCAAATCTAATCATTTGTTGCCAAACAAGTTTTCAATACAGTCATCCGTTTCTTTTTTACACTAAATGCTAATTAATAGTATTAGTAAAGTTTTGACACTTGAATCCATTTTATGTAATATGGAAAAAGATTATATATTTAAGTAACATTGGTAAAAGCAAAAAATAACAACTAACCAATAACAATTAAAAACTTAATGCAAAACATCTTATATAAAAATAAACAGTTTTCAGTTAATTTATTTTTAATATATATTTTTAATTAATGAAGAGAAAGTTCTTTTATTTCTTTAGGCAAAAAGTTAAAAAATCTAATATATTCTACCACAAAAACTTGAGTATGACTTGGTATACTGTGAACAAAAATTGTTAATTAATTTGAAACGATTCCTGGTTTCATGACTGTGTACATTTTAATATACCCTAGTTTTGTGTCTATTCCCCTTCACAAATTTCAAACGCTGCGAGATATAAAACAAATTGTTGGAATTCTATGCATAAAAACAGTGGTGAACAATGTTCAACTTCCCTGGCTCCAGACATGATTTGCAAAGCTTTCTACAGCACAAATAAGCCTGAGACTGATGAGTGTGCCCCCATACAATAGTGTAGTAAGAACATGGCTATGAACATTGGACATAATATAAACTCTTTAAAATATCAATTTTGATTCTCCCACTTAATCGCCGAAGCATAAAAATTCCTTTGGAAACTCTGTTTGCAACTAACTACTTGGTTATTCCAATTCAGATTTGACTGTATTCTAACCCCCAAAGTATTTACTGTAGCAGACTCATGGTCATGTTTAAAGAAAAACATGTATGTTTTGAGGTAAATATTTAGTTTTAACTTTGTTGGTTGTGCTCCAGTTTTTCAAAATTTCATTTTTTTCATTTGGTAAAGTATCTAATTCAAATAAATTGTTATGATTTGAATTCAAACCAGTGTCATCTGGAAAAAGGGAGCAGAAAGTGTTTGAGCAGTAAAGTCTGATGATAAATTATGAATAAAAGAGGTCCTAAAACTGACCCTTGTGGAACATTGTTTCTTACCAAGGACTGAGTAGGGAATTCTTCATTAAAAATACAGATTGCTTCCTATCTTCGAGGTAATACGAACAATAGCTACATGTTATTTTGTAAAATCCATAAAACTTCAGCTTAGAAACCAAAATGCCAGGATTTACTGTATCAAAAGCTTTGGTAAAATTATAAAATGTAATTTTAACTGGTTTTCATTTTTAGGGAATGAATAGCAGTTATTAGAGCCATATATTTAAAATAATAAGCTCAAAAATAAAAGGTTTTTGAGGACGGGAAATTATTACGCTTCCGCACTTCCACTGATATCAAAATTGCAAATAATAATCAACAAAGCAACACCAGAGTCCCACAGATTTTTACAACCATTATGATCAATCTCATCTAAACAACACACCTAACCTCACATTTAATAGCTAACAATTGAAAACAATGAAAAAGCACTTTAACAAACAGGATCAATTCAGTGCTGCCAGTAACAAGACTAAATTAAATGCATTTTCCTCTTAGTGAAAGAACCAGTGAAGACCATAGCAACGATACCTAGTAAATATTGTCAGAACTAGAACAGCCCATAACAATAAAGAATGGCTAAACATAGACGAGACCAGCTCGTCACTCGGCATTCATCCCAGACCACTCAGTATAAAACCAGATCATCTGTCTTCCCCAGAGGGTTAAAGGTAGCCCAGTCCCCATGAACATTCTTTTGGTGATCTATTGAAGCTCTTACCCATTTGCATACCATTTCATCACTGGTGATGCTTTCTTCCTATCTTACTATGCGATGCTATCCTTCCTCATAGTTTTGACAGTGAATTTCAACTACTTTAAAATGTTTTAGTGCTGAGAGAACAAATAACAGCACATATTTCACAGATATTCTCTATAATGGAGGTATTATATAATATATAAACACGACAGACTTTTACCGTAATGGCCTTGGTGGATTGCCAACAGATGTAAGTATACAGTGTATAAGTTCAGGACACCAATTTCAAAATGTTTTTCACTTAAAAAAGGGTATATGAGGGTGGTTTTTTTAACCTCCAAACTCACACCATGATGGCCAGGCACGTGGCAGTAGTCGATCATGCATATTCCTCACTGCTGAGTTCAAGTAGCTAGTTTGCGCTGAGCTGCAGTCGCATAAACATGGCCACCGGAATTTCTGCTGCACTATTCCCTTCTGCTTGCCGGAAATGGATAACACTCCTCAATTTACATTTGGCATGAGAATCAATAGAGGTAGCCATATTTATGCATCTGTAGCTAGCGCAAACTGACTTCTGCACACACCGTGGACCTGCCCCGTGTCTGGTCGTCATGGCTCAAGATCGGAGGTTGAAAACATTGAAGCAGAAAAACATTCAACACTCCTCATAGGTGATATAAACATAGACTGCCTCAACAAGAAAAAGGACTCTAGCCAGCTGACTGACACATCATTCAACATGTACAGAATTGACTTACCTCCAACCAGAATAACAACTACTTCGATGACCTCAATAGACAGTGCGTGTACCAAGAAGAGATCTATGTTGTAGTTTTAAATACCGGTATCTCTGACCACACAGGACAACTGTGTACAATATCCAGAAACAAAAACACATCCTCACCCAAAATGACTGTAGAGAGTAGAAATATGAGCAACAGAAACCTACTAAGGCTCAAAGAATTACTGAGGCAGCAAGAGTGGGAAGGTTATCTACAATACTGATGACACAAACGAAACATACAACAAGTTTAATAATGTCCTAAACCAAGCTTTAAATCAATCCTGTCCACTAATAAAATCAAGATATAGTAAGCGGAAAAATCATTACCTTTTGAATGACCCAACTGCTCTACTCCTAAGACAAAGATTTACATCAGCTTAAAATTTGTATAACACAACAGGTAGAGAGGATCACAAGAGGAATGCTGCATTACTAAAAAAAGACTATGACCTAAGACAACAAGGTACTGCATCTAAAATTGCTGAGGCTGACAATAAAAGAAAAGGCACTGCCTATTAAACTTGATACAGGAGATGAAGTTACAACTAACCCAGTAATAATGGCGGACTACCTAAATAATTTCTTTATTGATGCGGCTAAAAAGATTATAAACATGAATGGACTACACAAAACTCACACAATTCTATCACCTGAAAATGTAAACTTAACGCCATTACTACTCACGCCAACCAACATTTTAGAAATGTCCAAGATTATTAGGTCATTAAAAACAAAAACGTCAGCTGGGTATGATGAAATCTCATCAAAGATAGTTAAGCTATATGAAGATGAACTAATACAACCCTTTTTTTCTTTTTTTTTTGTTCTCTTAGGACGAGAAGCTTATAAATTGCACTTAGTCCTGTAAGAACCTTTGCGCTGCTTCCGGAGTGACAGGATATTCAAAATGGGTAAGGTTAGGGAGTAGGGGCCGCCTCCTATCAAGATCCATGGGCACTACATCTCAAAGTCATCCCGGAAGAAGGGGAGGCCAGCTCTGAACCAGCCTCTCCAGTCAAAGTGGGCAGGGGGTGGCACACCCTTGTTGAGGTTAACAAGAACCTCTGAGGTAAGGGAACACACCCCACCAACTCCAACAGTGACTAGACCTATCGAATTGCCCATGAACCCCAGAATCTCAACATTTGCGGTTAGTGATGTGCCGCTACTGGACATCCATAAGGTTGCCCAGATTGAAGTGGCACATCAGTTTTTGCTGTGCCCAATGGTGGTAGGTATAAACCAGCCAGAAGTGATCCCTGCTGGGTTAATACAACCCTTAGTTAATATTACTAATATGTATAATAAATCATTTCAATCTGGAATCTTCCCGTCTGCATTAAAGTTAGCTAAAGTTTACCCTACATTTAAGCAAGGCTGCACAACACAAGCACTAAACTACAAACCAATTTCTCTTATCTCAACCTTTTCTAAAGTAACACCTGACCAACATGGCTTCTTACTGGAAAATCAACAACAGCCTTGATTAGTCTTATGGAGTTCATAATAGACCAACTTGAAGAAGGCAATACATGTACAGCTATTTTACTGGACTACAGTAAGGCTTTCGATTGCCTCTCTCATAAACAACTCCTTGAGAAACTGTCAACACTTGGCATACAAGGTACTTCAAAAACATGGTTCACCAGCTACCTGACAGGACGAAGCCAAGTGGTTGAAATAAGTCACACAAGCAGAGGGAGTATAAAACAGATTAGATCAGTACCTAAATTTGTCTCACGCAGAGTGCCACAGGGATCAGTATTGGGTCCAGTTTTATTCATCATCTTCTCAAATGACTTTCCTAACTATATACAAGACTACAGTAAAGGACTTATGTATGCTGATGACACAGTTTTATTACTAGGGGAAAAATTACCAAAAGATCTCGAAGTAAACGCATTTATAGCACTCAACATGGCTACTCAATATTGCCATAGAAATGAATTGGTTGTCAATGAAAGAAAAACATAACAGTTAGTACTATGAAAATACAAAGAGGATAGAGGGTGGCTGACTGAATTAGAAGAAGTCACTTCCACTAAATACTTAAGTATAACCATAGACAATGACCTCTCATGGACTCCACACATTGATTCTGTGTGCAAAAAAATCAGCACAGCACTGTATGTAATACAGTGAGTGAAAAGCATAGGTGACTTAGTTACAGCAAAAGTTGCCTACTATGTGCTGCTTGAGACACACCTCCGATATGGAATCATCGTATGGGGAGGCACCACACCAGGAAACATACAAAGGTTACTGGTGCTGCAAAAACGAGCTATAAGAATTCTGGGAAGTCTTCAATACAGGGAAACATGCAGGGATTCCTTCAAACAACTTAGAATACTAACTGTTGTAAATTTATACATCCTAGAAGCTGTGATGCATGTTCACATCAAAGCACCAGAGGCAGCAAGGACCTATGCACAAATGCATCTGATTACTGCCTGCCTCGCCATAGGCTCAAAACAACTGAAAAGAGTCCAAGCTATGCTGGCGCCAAGATGTGGAACGCATTTCCTAAAGACTTGAAAAAGATGGACCGGAAACACTTCAGACAAACCCTCAAGAACTGGCTACTGGATCGACCATTTTACTCGCTAAACGAATTCTACAGAAGGAGGACCTAAGACCAACAAGACAACTAGACCTAAACCTTTATTTGTTGACACAATTACTAAACTTACAAGTTTATGTAAATAAAGATGATTTGACTTTGACTTATGACCCTCGTAAAAAGTAATATAGGAATAATCATAAAAAATGTCATAAACAGTAATTAAAATTGTTTAATATACAAGTAGCTTATACACCAGTATTGGCAATAATGTTATTTACACACAAAAATAAATAGTAAAGGAATGTTTTTCTTAAAAAGTAATCAGGTGTTAAGGTTATCCTGTAGGTGATAACCACAAATAATATTGATTTCACAAATCTTAGGCATTGATTATCAAGTAACCCTTTGTTTTAAACAGGGTGTACATTAAATTATTCTACTCAACTCCATCATTTGATTTGTTAGATCAAAAGAAGTAAGAAAAGTCATATAAAGTACAATTATTCTATCTTGCTTAATTTACCATCTGTCAGTGTTTTTAGGAAAAAGTTTATATCTTTAAATTTCATAAAGGTAAAAATTTCAACGTTTTCAGCCAATAATCTCATGTTGCAAGGGATATCCAACACATGAATATTAATCTGGAGTTACACAAAATTTATAACTCAATTGTAAGTAAGAGTTAGCACTCACCATAACCTTTACCATTTGGTTATTATTTGTTGTAGCAAATTAATTTGGAACAAAATGTTCATCTAAAAATAACCCATATTTTATTATTCTTATAAAACTTTTCATAAAATTTCTGTTTTCTAGTTATTACAATTTGAATATGTTGTATTGTCGCCATTTTTAAACAATATAATATTTTTCTGAAACATTTTTCAAAACCGATCTTAATTAGACTAAAAATATTGTAAAGCTTGAACTTTGGACCTTAATTTCATTTAAAGATATAATGTTTTTCTCTTAAGACGTATAAAAAATCATTTATACACGCCCTGTACACCTAAATGGCATATATAACAGGCAAAAAGAAATTAATACAAAACCTTGTTTAAAAACAATGAAGCGTGGAATACTCGTAAATATCACACATATTATATGTCTAATAACAAGTCGGTAACCATTTATAATTAATAAAAATTTGTATACTCAAAAACTGTGATATATTTAATTTGAAAACAATCAAACAACTAACAAAAAAGATTTGTTAAAACAACAAAATATGGTATAAGTATCTGTATTGTCTTGCAATACAAACGGTAAACTGTCTTGAATGTGACTTATGAGTCAAATGTGATGCTCTTCAAAGAGTAAAACATCTTTTAGAACAGAACATTAAATAAAAAATGTTATTATTCAAAACCGCAATAATCTAGAATGTGTTCTAATTGGTACAAAAAAAATCAATGATTAAGGAGTCACGATATTGAAGTGAATCATACAATAAAAAAAAAACAATTATAAATTAATCTAATCGAAATATCTGTCGAGGACCTACGCAGTAGACTGGACTGTGGTAATAGACTACGCAGGTGTGGGAGCAGCAGTTGTCCTACTTTTAGCTTGAGGCTGGAATCAAAATACAATGAAATAGTCACAGAACAAAACATTTTTTATTCTTTTAACGGCTGAATCACAAAAAATCCTAAACCAAAAGAAGGATAGGAATACATGCTGATACATTATTTTGAGTCTACCAATCCAATAGAATAGGTAAATCTCCTTACCCTGGAATTAGCTGATAAATGGTAAGATGAGTTTGTTAGAAGAAGAAAAATGAAAATTTATTTAAAATAACAAATTCAGTTAGATAAGTAATTAAGCTTTCGAGTTGGCTGAAGTGGCAGAAATCACAAATAAATTATACCTCCCATGTTGTATTTTTGAAATTCCTGATTTTGGAAACTTATCCAATCAGTGTTTTAATTTATACATTTTGCACATTTTTTACTACAGTATTTTTAACCTTCCGACTGCCCTTCAACGGATATCCGTTGTTTATTTTTGTTCCTGAAACGCCAATCAACGGATATCCGATGATTTGACCCGCAGGCCTGCTTAATCTTGTTTGTTATAATACGTAAACAATCAAGTATCAACGTGATTCATATACCATTGGAAAGGTAAAGAGTTGCCGAACACAGCACTGGTTTTTTTTTATTGTTCTATGACAGCAGAGTAATTTTATAATAACGTTGCTATTTTTGTCTTTGCAGAAAAAATAGTTTCACCCACTTTTTTGTTTTTGTAATGTTTTATAACAAAACATTACTAACTTATATATATATATATATATATATATATATATATATATATATATATATATATATATACACATATACCTGTACTAAATTTATGACCTTTAGGTTATTGCAAAATTTAACAAAACCCTAAAACATTATTAGAATATAACTGTTTTTATCAGGTAATTATCTCTTTTTTAGAAATGTATTATAACAATTTTAGTTCCTACAAACCATACAAAATAAAAACCTTAGGTTTTCTCACAATATTTATTATTTATAGTGTTCTATAGTTTATTGCAAAGAAAATGATACCAAATATAGTTAGATTTACAGTTTACAACAATTTATACACATTTTTACAAAATTATGTTTTATTGATCATAAATCGCACGCTTCTTGTACCACTATCAGTTTTTGCGCTAAAACTAATTTATTTACCTGAAGACTCATACAACAAAACTATACATTTTCTGAAACTAGATTAAATTTGTGACATTTAGGCTCTCTTGGAATTTGGAATATATATACTTAACTGTATTTTCCAGGCACACCCTTCCCCCTTTTTATATGCAAAAAAAAACAGAACAAAATTCCTTTCTCACCGTAAAAAATCAAATGAAAATACCATAGTTGCTTATTATCATTTTATAATATGATCATTGTGAACAAAATGATACCAAATACGGTTAGATTTGCAGTAAAATAACTATTTTTTATAGATTTTAGAAAGAAAGCTTGCAAAACTGGAAAAGAACTGCTTGGCGTTTAAGGAAAATACTTATGGCAGTCGGGGGTTCTAGTTTTGTGGTAAATGTGAATGTATGTACCAGTTTTGTGTTGTTTGGTACACAGCTTCTATTATCAGTTTTTATACTATGATTCTTTATTACTTTGTCTTGAATTGAAGTGATGAAAATACTACAGATATTTCTTTTAATTAACATCACCTGTAATACTCGTATAATAGTAATAATATTTATTTTTTACAACTCATTCAAGCATTGATGTTGAAATCAACTGTATTTACGATTCATAAAATTTATTGCAGAGATATAAAAATAAGTATATATATATATATATATATAGTATTTATTTTAGCTATTTATCAAATTATTAATGTATAATGATACAATGTATTTGTAAAATATAATTTAAGATGCTAACAAATTTTCAACTCCATGTTTGTATATGTTAATAATAGTTGTAGTATGTATTTTTATGTCTTTTTAGATTTTCCTTTCAAATAGCTTCTGCTAGAGAGGAAAAGAAACTGCAATGTAAGCCAATGGTTATTCTTTAATAAAAAGTTAGAAATGAAATAAATTAGATGCTAGAAATAAAATTACATATGTCAAAAATACATAAACTAATTACTGTCCGAATTTTCATGTCAATAAAAAGAGATTTGCTATGAAGAAGACAGAAATACAGAAACAAAATCCTGTCACTCAAAACTCATGCACACAGAATACCACTGCCACACAGCTGGTCACTAATAAAAGCTCTTCCCATTCAGACAAATCAATCACAACTGAGGAGATGGGAATCAGATTAGCAGTGAGTAACCAAATCCAGAGAGCCACCTAACCTAAAAATAAGATAATTTTCTTGTTTAACCCCTCCTGCCCTTGCAGGCTTACTAAAGATGAGGTATTATAAACCGTTTAGACTGTTTAGATAACTAACTATGGGTATCTATAACTATATTACGAAATGTGTGTTAATATACGGTAGTACAGTATGTAAAATAGACTTGGTGAAAGTCCAACAATTGGACAATACTGGATACTTCAAACTGAATAAACTTGTGGTACCAAGTGCCCGATAGGCACAAAATGTCCCATTTATTTTTGTTTAAATTATATATAACGTAATTGGAATAACATTCCAATCTTTTAAAGGTTAAATTATTCTTCCTATCTCATAAAAAACTCTTACCTTAAATGCAGTTGTTAGTAAAATAAGAAATAGAGTGCAAAACACAAGGGCTATCCAGAAAGGAAATTACGTTTAAGTAAGATTCTGCCACTTGAGACTTTTACCAGGTAGTCACACCCTCCTGCAGTTCCACTTCACCATCAAAGTGCTGCATCACGATTCATGCGTTTTAACCAAGTCTTGCTCCTGTAATGTGAGTGTCCAAAAATGTTAATGAAGCAGCCATACACTGATTTTTATGAGTTTTTGTTAAGATTTTGGTACCCAACATGCACAAAATTTATGGTAACTTAACTTCTGCGTGACAATTTCATGTAACAAACTCCTTGAAATTTGAGGAATACTAAGTGAGAGTTCTGTTATTGTGAATCGGCGGTCTTCTTTAATTTTCTCATCGACTTTAAGAGACAATTTCATCCGTCACAATACTTGGCCGTCCACTTTGTTCGTCATCATGCACATTAGTTCAACAATTTTTAAACCTAATGCACCACTGACCCACTCCACCTTCAGTAATCACATCATTCCCATAAACTTCACAGAGTCTGCTATAAATCTCAATTAGTTTATTGTGCTTAGCCAACAAAATCCGTGTTGCTGCACTTCGCAGGATTTGCAATTGTGTAATCTGTCACTAGCACGGCTGGATAGCCACTGAACAGAGAAAGGCCCTGACATCAAAATGGCTGTGATAGTACTGCCCCTAGCAACTACAGAGCTAAACGTACTTTCTGGATAGTCCTTGTGTGTATACGAAATTCTGGGTCAACACCACCAACTGACACCAAACAAAATCACGGTTGTAAATACACAGAAAGTTAACCAGAAACAGCAGAAAGCAAAAGTTGATAGACTGTATGGGGTAGAAACAGGTGTGAATGTATCACTCACCATGATGTAAACATGTGAGGGGATCGCTCTGTCTATGAGCTCAGTGACCAGCTGCGGAGTGGCCACATCCGACGGGATGGAGAGCTTCAGTTGAGGCAGAGCCACCAGGCCGGAGAGTAGCGGATACAAGTTGTACTCAAATTTCTGGTGAGACTGAGGCAGAAGACTTACCCTCATCTGCAACAGAACAATTTAGTGTGAGAAAGGCTAATTTGTTATTAGTTGTGAGTTAGAATGAACACTCACTAAAGAGCAGTTAAGTGCTAGGGCATAAAAACACCAATACAGGTGTTATGTTGTATCTGTTATTACTAGGTTATGAACCACAGGAATATTATGAGCTAATACTATTACATTAGGTACTAATGTTACTTGAGGTGTACCTCAAGGTCATTGCTTGGGAACAATTTTTTTAGTTTCTATACATCTGACATTGCTTGTTGTGAATGAACTTGTAATGTATACATATATGCTGCACAGATTCTATAAAACAAAAAGATCTAACACTCACAATTGCGTAGGTTGTTTCTGAACATAACAGTAGTTTCCAGGACAGTAAGGGTTTTAAAACACAGAACTACATGGATAAGATGGAAATATAGTGCTGAAATGACAAAATGTACTATACCTATTATGAAATCTGTGATGCTCCAATTGATTCAATTTATTTTATTACTACTTATTAAGTTTCTGGAATGTTATTATTTTAATTTTCTTAACACAGACACCCTCTAAATCAAATAAAATGCGTATAACCAAATTTGTTGCTGATTTTCTTACCGATGTTACACTTTACGTGTTCATTTAGATATTACACCATGTAACAGTGTACCATTTCCAATTAAAGGTATATCACAACTTGTAATGTTCTGGCTGAAACTACTGTAATATTTTATCAAATGTCAAATAAATTATTAATGCTACGAACATTACAGAAATGTATAATACTTGCAATTTCAGTAAAAACTTGTAATTTTGTATTACAATTTGAGAAGACTGTCAATTATTTCACAGGTCGTTTTGTTCACTGAGCATTAGCAAAGCCTGTCACTTCGAGGGGCTGGAAAATTGTGTTTGTGTCTGTCTGTCAGCTTGCAGGATATCTCGAGTTCAAAATTACCTACTGACTTAACATCTTGTATGAAACTTCATTTAAATAAGCAAAACTGAGTTCGATTATGGTGCATGTCACTCCATTCGATTTGCCTGAGGACTATCTAAGTGAACATTTCTATAAGTAAATTTGTAACAAACTGAGTACAGTCATATGACATAATAACACATGTAGCTTTAGACTTGAAATTTTGCATGCAACCTCTGCGAAACATGTTACGCAATACATAGTGTGGCGTACTCCTACTTTGTAACTATAAACCTACACACAATTCCAGCCACAGATCATATTTAAAATACACAACCAAATAGAAATACATAATATTATTAAGAATCTCAAACAAAAACCTTTTGCAGCAAAACTTGTTACAAGTCTCTTCCTAGACGTGAGCAAAGCATTTGATTGCCAGAGCCACGAACTCATACCACATAAGTTAGACAAACTAGGCATCAAAAGCACAGCGAATATGTGGTTCAATAGTTATCTTGAAGACCGGAAACAAATAGTAGAAATAAAGCAAGCAAAATCTAGAGTTACAAAAATAACCAGATCAAGACCTTTACCTGTAAATCGGGGAGTGCCCTGGATCTGTATTGGGACCAGAACTGTTTATACTGTTCATAAGTGGCATATCAGAACATCAACAAATTTTGCACAATTCCAATGTACACTGATGACACCACCTTGCTTCTGAGTGGATATAAAGATGATCTACATGTCAAATCATTCACAGAACTGAACATAGCTTATCAGTACTGCCTTTCAAATGACTTGATGCTAAAGCAAAACCAAAAAGCCAACTAACTTTTGGGGGAAGATGTGAAGAAGTTCCAACAATACCCGATATGGAAAGAAATGCCCAGGCCAAGTATCTAGGAGTCGTTGATGAGGGTCTTTCCTGATCACAGAACATAGAAATTCTCATCTCTAAACTAAATTCCTCTCTTTGTGTGATAAAAATCATGTCTACTGCAACATTTGCCTACCATTCTTTATTTTAAACACATCTCAGATATGGTTGAAGCTCACCTAGTGGTACGGTGCGGTATCTTGGTAAGAAATCTTCAGAGGTATTGATATTGCAAAAGAGGGCCATAAGAGCCATAGCTAAGTTAGGCCTCAGGGAAAGTGGTAGAGAAGCGTTCAGGACCCTGAAGATTAGGACAAAAGTAATCCTCTACATAAAAGAAGTCATCTTGTATACTGATAGACAATTGCTGGTACAGAATAGACACTTCCATGGCTACAACACTAGACACAAGTTGTGGGACTGCACCTGGTAAAGTGTGATAATATTTTAAGTATTAGAAACTGAGAGTGCCAATTTATTCTTCATTTTATCTAGTTTAAGAAAATACACAATGGTATCCAGAACCTCTTGAAGAAAAATTAAATATATTGTAAAAACCACAAATAGTACACGAGACTAAATTTCTTACTATGCGTACAATTATTTTCAAAAGAGTTATCAGACGAACTTTGCACCTACCAGCTAAGTTTTGGGACATTATTGAAATGTGAGCATAAAAACAACATACAAATGATATATCACTAATTTTTATTTAACTTATATTATCCAATCTGACGCCACTTCAATACTTGATGTATTTGAAAATAAAGAATGTTTGTATTGTAAGAGTTTACCTGTTTGTGCCCGGAGAACATGAACGCTTCGCTGGGCTCCATATTGAGACCGACGGGAAGCAGTGAGTCCGTATGGTTATGGACCAGATAGGCTATGGACAGAGGTGTCCTGACCCAACCGTGAGCAGGAACGCACATCTCCAGCTGTAGAGGGCAGTTCTCCACAGTGACAGTCGGCATGGCAACCACCAGAGTGCTCACCTCCCCTCCCTCCCTGTGACATCAGGAGATTTGTACACTCTCCCAGTGAGAATATCTCACTAATAAAATTTCAGTCCAATTGAACAATATCATCCTTCAAAACTAAAAGCTTTAGTGTTGACCCATTGAAGAAGTATTTATTAAGCCCTTTACAGTATTGGTAGAAGGAATTGAATTGGGGAGAAAATGCAAGGCTTTGATTGAGATTTTCTAAAAGAAATTCATGAAATGTAGAGAATTAATACGTTTAATACTGTCTTTACAGTTAAATATTAAATATTAAATAAAATCTTCATTGAATATACTAAATTCAATATTTGTACTAAAATTATTAGTAAATAAATTTGAATGTTGTAAATATATTTACCTATTTTTTAAATTTTAGAAAACAAACATTTTTGTTAATGTTTTAATTAAATTACTTTCTAATTAACTTCACCATGCTTTACCAAAGACATAATAATATTTTTTTACATAAATAAAATTGTCATGCATAATCTGAAATAGTATGATTAAAAATAAAATAGAGGAAAATATTACACGTTTTTATGATTTTGCTGAATGTTTACTGAAACTTCTTATTAACTAGGAACTTCTGATTTTTTATTCACTGTACACAAAATTACGTTACAATTAATAACAAATACTGTACAATTGGAAAATAATCCAAATAACTTTCATCTTGATGTTCAATTTTTTTATCTTGACACAAATGGTGAATTGACAAGCAGTTTTTGAGCATGGGAAATAATTAGTCTTAAACACTTCCACTGATATCAGAATTGCACTTGTAATCATTATCTAATACCATAGAAACATTTTATACTCATTACGATCTATCTCACAACTAAACAAAAAAAACAACACACCTAACCTCACATAGAGCAGCTGACAAATGAAAACAATGAAGAAACTTTCTGACAAACAGATGGTCACATTCTGGTTCAGGTGCTGCCAGTAACAAAATAAAATGTATTTAGTAAAGGAAACTGTAAAGACCACGGCAACAATATCTGTTGGTTTCAGAACTAGACAGGCCCATAACAATAAAATGTGGCTTAGCTTAGACTATGTAACCAGCGCATAACTCGACTTTAAGTCCAGACTACTCGGCACCTACACAGCATGTTTGTCTTCCCCAATGGGTTAACCTAAAAATAATACTTAGCAATGTTATTACAATATTTTTAATTCTTTATAAACTTTAGAAGAAACACTGGTGGGAAAAGTGCAACATATATGTATATGATTTTCTTTCTAGTTTGGAATTGAATTAATGAAGATTTATTGTGTTATTCTCTTTTCTCTCACAATATTACTAACTACTTTTGTGGTCTTTTGTGTCCCAACATTCTGTCATGTAATGGTAGAGTTTTTTGTAACATGATAACCATTGCCTTTGTTCCATAATAATAATTGATATTTCTGCAATGTTACATACATTCACTGCTGCAAACATTATGTACATTGCGTTGCCATAAAAAAATATTAAATTTTAGAGTGATTTTACTTATAAATATAATATAAACAATATAACATAGAAACCTTTACACCATAAAATAAAACAATTTGGTAGTTAGGGAAAATTGTAATTTTTCATTGTAAATGTTGGTTCCGGGGTTGTATTGTTTGTTACCCTTTTCCAAACTGCTATAAACAAATTTAATTAAAAAAATAATACTGGAACCAATTAATTTCCATAGTTCAAGCACTCCATCAAACATTTTCCCACATCATACATTTAAACACAAATTTAAAACATGTTGAAACTTGTCTTACTTTAGTTGTTAATATTTTTTGTAATCCAGTACATTGTTAAAATAATTCTTACAATCCTCATATAACCTTTCTAGTTCCTGGATTTCAGCTTACTTGGTTCTGAATTAACAATCATTAAGATCCACGGTAGAAGTCTGACAGCCACCTGACAAAAGTTAATACTGATAGTTACCTGTTCCAGTGAATGACAAAGTTGCCGAGAGAGAACGGTTGCTCTGAGCTCTGTTTAACCATTAGACAGGTGATACACGTGCCCCCCTCCCCCTCCCGGAGAGTGGCACCGGCCAGCTGGCACTGGTACGTCGTCTGCTGCAGTACCACTTCACTGGCCTGTCACAACCAGAGATTCTGTGATTAGACAACCAAACATCATATCTTACTTCAATGTTATTTACCAATCTAAAGGTGACATTGTGCAAAGAATCCACCTGGATACTGCCTTTGATTGTATTACTTACAGAAGATAACTCATTCAATGCTATGAGGTACGGAAAAATTGAGTGCTCGAACTGCCCGGTGTGTTCTCAGGTTGTGGGTCTAATTACGGAACATGGTCACCTGAGGAAGCATCTTCACAGAATCTGCATTCTTCGGAAGGATCCGCTCTGTAGAGTGTGTGACGAGCAGGAAGAAATTGCAAAACACCTGCTCTTTGACTGTCCTGCAATAGCAAGGGAACACTACACCATCTTTGGTAGTATAGAATAAGGTTGTGAATTTCCCAGTTTGTAGAACTGCTGAAACCGTAAACTGGTTGGTTTCATTGTATACTTCCAAGTGCGTAAAAGGCTCTTGAGACTCAAGTGCATGGCGAAAAGCCGCTCCTTAAAAACTAAATTTGCAAAAAATAAAAACATTTTTTAATAAAAACCAGTTTATATCTTTTTAACATATGGTAAGTAATTGTAATTATTATTTTGCTATGTTGAAGGTTTTGCTAAAAAAAGATGCACAATAAGTTACACTTTATTATTATTATGTAATTATTATTTAACTTCAACATATGATTACAAAACTCCTAAACATGTGTAGCACTAGAGGTGAATATAATTAGTACCTTTATGATAATTTTTTTTGTTCCCTTAAGACAAGAAGCTTATAAATTGCATCTAGTCCTATAAGGACCTTTGCACTGCTTCCGGTGTGACAAGACATTCAGGATGGAGAAGATTGGGGGTAGGGGTTGCCTCCTATCGATCCATGAGGAAGAATTAGGGCACTAATCTCATCATGTCCCCTCGAAAGAAGGGGAGGCCAACTCTGAACCAGCCTATCCAGTCAAAGCAGGCTGGGGGTGGTGAATCCTTATTTTGAGGCTAGCAAGCACCTCTGAGGTTAGGAAACGAACCCCACCAACTCCAACAGTCATCTCCCACAGTAGACCTATCAAATTACCCTTGCTCTCCAGAATCTCGACACAGCGGTTAGTGATATGCCGCTCCTGGACATCCATAAGGTTGTCCAAATTTAAATGACACATCGGTTTTCGCTGTGCCCGGTGGTAGGTCCAACTGGAAGGTATAAACAAGCCAGAAGTGAACCCTGCTGGGTACAGTCAGTACTTCGGAATGTTATAGAAGTGAACTCACCAGCTGCAGTTCAGTGCGCTGTATAATGAGAGGGCTAGGAGAGAGACAGTCGATTTGTGGGGTGAGTAGGAACGGCTCCCTGGCGTACAGTCTGGTCACAGGCTCGCAGTGAGTGGAGACGAAGGCGAACTTCACCTCCAGAGCCTTGCTGACCTCCACAGTCTCCGTCACCGCCTGAGTGCAGTGCTCTCCCTTGCTGGATGTGTAAGTCACCTGTGAAGACCATTCTTATCTCATGATAACACCTGAAGATGTTACAATTGTAATGAAACTGGAGTACTGTAGTAGAGACCCTCTGTGATGGACCAGGTAAATTAAACTTATGGCATTTCATCTTCGTATTTACAGGCTAATCTTATTTTCCTTAATCTTAATTTCAATGTACAAAATAGAGGGAACAGCTGGTGGTCAGCAACTATATGGCAATACCGCTTCAAATTTCATCCGAGGTTGGTCCGGGCTCTAGTTCAGTAATTTACTAAATCAGATTTAGGTTGAATAATTTAACTTTTCTTCATTACTATGTCTATTTCATACATAGTTAGTGTATCAAACCGCCTAGTTTAAGTGTCAATCACCAATTACCTCAAGTCAAGTGTCAATCACCATGTGCCTCAAGTCAAGTGTCAATCACCATGTGCCTCAAGTCAAGTGCCAATCACCAAGTGTCTCAAGTCAAGTGTTAATAACCAAGTGCCTCAAGTCAAGTGTCAATCACCAATTACCTCAAGTCAAGTGTCAATCACCATGTGCCTCAAGTCAAGTGCCAATCACCAAGTGTCTCAAGTCAAGTGTTAATAACCAAGTGCCTCAAGCAAGTGTCAAATCACCAAGTGCATCAAGTGTCAACTACCAAATGTCTCAAGTCAAATGTCAATCACCAATTGCCTTAAGTAGTGTATAAGGAGATCAGCCTCTCCTTACAAAAAGAATTGTACTAGTGGTATTTAGCAGTAACTCATAAATATTCTATGTTACGTTAAGAGTCTATAGTTTGGCACACTTTTACTTTTTAGTTTTGTTACCAGCCAAACACACACTTTAATGTGGCTGACATAATGCACAGGATTCCGTGTGCAGTCATCGTATTATTATCTCATACTATCTGTTTATTAATTCTTAATATTTATGTTTACTAATTACTTTTCGTAAATCCATTTATCTAAATGAAGCTTTGTTTTAAATTGAATAAAGCCATTTCAGGTTGGTTCAAACTTTAATCCATTTCATAACGGTCATCAGAGGGTTGAAAATCACCGTACACTAAACAGTCACTAACTGCATCTAAAGTAACAATGTCTATAACAGTCACAACTCACAAAGATGTTGAGATGTCTAGGCGTCAGACTGTGAGGTTTCATGAAGAAATGCTTCTCCACAGTGACGCCTGGCTCCATATCCTCCACAGTCAGAGACAGCGGCAGTGACATCAGTCCGCCTGCCACGGTCTCGCACATGTCCGCTGCAAAACCACTTACATATTTACCAGAACACTTCTCGTGTAATTAGCCCTTACAATATTATAAGTTTATTATAATATATTATATTACTAGCCTTATTGTGTAGTTAACCTTATGTAACAATATTTTATCCCTTTCACGCGTACATGTACTTGCTAATAAATAGTACCGATATTCCAGAACATCAATACACAATGAACGGACAATATTCCTTCTCTATAAATTCGTAGAGAACCATGGTAGCGTCAGATTGCATGAGATTAATATGAGAAAACATATTGAATGAAATCAAGATGTATGAAATATGATCAATTCTCTAAAGTTCTTTTAGTCCATTTCTTGCTAAGCAATTTTGGTTGTATAAAATGGATTAACCGATAACCACTTCTTTACTTTTTCTGAAAGTTCTTTGTGTCACATTTCTTGACATCCACTGGTAATTCAATAGTTTAGCTCCCATATATGAGGGCTTCTTTTTTGTTTGGAGCAAAATGCAATAGAGAAAAAGGCCATTTGCCAGCTTACAACCAAGGGATAGTTATACTGTACAACGTCCTATGTCCATGAGTCCCAAACACTGGAGTATATACAAGGGAGATAATAGATGTGTCTACTACTGAAATTGTCAGAAACGCCACTATTACTCAATAACAACTCTCAAATTTTACTAAAAGATATATCGATATATCTATTTTAATCACAGCATAGCAAGAAATAAAATATACTTAATGAATAATAGTAATGACTGCTGAGGCCATTCACATGAAAATAGCTGTTAATACTTAGGAGGCAGTGCCAGAATAAAGAATTATACATAAATAGAAGTATAGACAGCATGTAATCTTCTGAGTAAAATTATATTATTTAGGAACAATTTAAAGACAGAATATTTGAATTGTTGTGAGATTAGTAAATTATGTTTAATTAGTTATTTGTTACCACAGGGGGTTAAAATGCATCACAAATTAAAATTTTACCAGTTTTTGAATTAATACCAGAGTGAAAAAACATTTCGAAGACAACCATCAATATACGGTAAGATATTCATTTAGTTTCTTACTCTTCTGTTCTACAGAAGGATCCTCCAGAGAGGACCTGATGGTGACGTGGAGTAAGATCTGCGAGATACGGCCAGGCTCGGGGTTGGTGAGGCAGGCTGACAAACGATGCCAGGAGCCCTGCAGAGCTGGTCCTTCATGTCTCACCTGAACGACAAAACAATAAGATCAAGGAACTCCTATAGAGATTAAATGGTCTTTGAAAACAAAACATTAAGAATTTATGGTTCTATCAAAGAGGAAGGAGAATGGAGAATTGGGAAAAAATGGGGAACCATGAGATTCGTACCAGGAACCAGATGTGATTGCTCTTGTAATAAGCAACATCAGGAAACCGAGCTTTGCTCGCTATTTTTTCTGGTAAATCAGTTTTGGGATTAATTTTATTATATACTTGTCCGCAAACGATTAAGTGCCATGGCTATTTATTATAAGAGCAAAAGATACGTTTATTTTTCTTATTTTTTTACGAAACTCTTCCGAATATGGGTGACGGTTTAAAAAAGACATTTGTTTCAAGATTCAAGATTTTATTCATCATTAATCATACAGTGATGCAATAGATTTCGTCAATATCAATACAACATAATTTTACTTTTTTATTGCTTGTTGAGTTGTTGGTAACTACTATATTTAAATGAAAGTTTAAATAAATATAGAAAAATAAATGTAGAATAACATAATAAATAGCCACAACACTATATACAGTACACTGTAATAGTTTTAACATTAAAAACACAGATTATCAATAGATTAAAAGACATACTATATAACCATTATATTTAAGTGAAAACTAAAACAAATATAAAACATTATAAATAGTTATAACACTATATAAACTACACTGTAATAGCTTCAACAATAAAAACGTAAATTATTAATAGATTAAAGACATACATTTATGAATAAATAATTAGACAACAGTTAAAAACACAAAAAACATAAACTAATAAAATTTAAAACAATGAACAGTGAATAGCCTATATACATTACATCAAAATTCATTAAAATACACACATTTAACTATCTAATCTGAATTTAGCTTTGATTAAAAATTAGTAAAAGATGTCCTTAAATTTACCATAATCAGTAGCTAGATAGTCATCAACCTTGTAGAAAACTTGTTCCTTTAACCACTTTTTCAAGCAATATTTGAATTTATTAACAGAGACAGTGTGAGCGGATTGAGGCAATTTGTTAAATAATCGATTTTTCATGCAAAATATGCTGTTATTTGTTTTTGTAAGTCTAGCAGGTAGTAAATCTAGGGCATAGTTATTTCTTGTGTTATAGTTATGTATATCAGATCTAATTTGATATTTATGCAAATTTTCTTTTACGTTTATTAGACAGAAATATATATATAAACATGGGAGTGTCATTATTTTTAATTCTTTGAAAATGGGAAAACAAGATTCACGATTGTCCAGTCCTTTTATGGTCCGTAAAGCATATTTTTGCCATCTAAAAACTTGTTCCATATAAGTACTATTTCCCCATAAAGTAATACCATATACAATCTGAGAGTGAAAAAAGGCATAATACGCATTGATCAACATATCACCACTAACACACAGTTTAAGTTTTCTTAGTAAATAAATGATTTTAGATAGCTTTTTGCAAAGGTATTTTATATGTACATCCCATTTCAAACTGCTGTCTAAGTATAGACCAAGTAGTTTAATAGACTCTGCTTCAGTTAATTTAGTTAGTGAAAAAATAATTGATTCTGTCTTTTTTTTTATTTATATTTAAATGATTTGTTTTAAACCAGCTCTCTGCAATATTCATTGATACATTCTGATCTATTTGCAATTTTCTCATGTCTTTTCCACTCCAAACTAAAGTAGTATCGTCTGCATATAATACCGATTTGCATGGTATATTACCTGGGAAATCATTTATTGCTATTAAAAACAGGAATGGTCCCAAGACAGATCCCTGGGGAACACCAGATTTAATTAATTGAAAATTAGATCCATCATTATTTTGATATACCATTTGTTTCCTGTTACACAAATAGGATGTCATTAAGCCAAGTTCCACACCCCCCAAACCATAACATTGCAATTTTTCCAATAATATTTCATGAGAGACACAATCAAAAGCTTTGGTCAGGTCAATCAGAGTAGCACATGTCAATATTTTATCTTCAAAACCGTTCAAAACATAATTAATAACACATTCAACGGCCTTAATTGTATTCAAACCTGGTATAAAACCAAACTGTTCAACACAAAGCAAATTATTATTAACAAAAAAATTATATAATTGATCTTTAATACATGCCTCAAAAACTTTACTTATTATGGGGATTAATGATATTGGTCTGTAACTTGATGGATCAGACTTTTTTCCTTTCTTATAGATTGGTATTACCTTTGTAAATTTTAACACATTTGGTTAATTCATTTGAAAATTTCGGTTGCTTCATTACAATTTGTCCATGCAAACAACAGTCACCAAAAGAATTTCTATTTATGCAATGAGAAACCCGTTCCTCAGGGAAATGCAATGCACCGCAATGGATACACAAAATTTCAAATGGTCCTAAGGCATGATATTGCACAGCTGCAGTAACGGCACATTTATATTGGCTGTAAGGATTGGCTTACTACTCTTGTTATGATACGTCAGATGTCATTTACTACAGAATGTAAACAAAGAAATAAAAAAATAAATAGAGATTGACTTTGTAGCAGTTTTTTATTGCTTAAAAACAAGGATAAAACAATTTTTTCTAAAAATTAAACCTAGCTAGATCGATTTATTGCCCCCGAAATCCCTTGCATACTAAATTTCATGAATTGTTAGAGCTGTTTCCGAGATTCAGATTTTATATATATACAAGAATTGCTTGATTAAATGTATTAGAGATAAGGTAAAGATAGCTTGGCAATGTTAATAGAAGAGAATGTTAATATGTCATTCAAAGAGTGAGAAGGAAGACCAGAATACAAGAGCAGACCTGCGGAAGATGGGACATCTTGGAACAAGCCAGGGTATAAGAGCATGGAACCACAGTTTTAGTGCCTCTTCTGATCTATCGAGAGGACCTGATGAAGGTATGAAAATATAATTTGTGAGATATGGTCAGATTCTGAGTTCGTGAGGCAGGAAGACAGAAATATTAAATGAAATGACTTGGAAATTGACTCATATATTGCACTGAATGTGGCTGCTGAATACTGCATAAAAAATGACCTTGTACTTAATGAGTCTAAGACAAAGCAGATTGTTCTGGGAAGGAAAAAAGAGAAAAAGTCTCGGAACTCCCCAACATCACAGTGACCAGCGAAGTGAAGCACCTGGGGATCATCATAGATGAAAAGCTATCCTGGAATGGACACCTGGATAGGCTTTGTCAAAGACTGAGCTCAGCCATCTTTGTAATAAGGAGGATTAAGACCATCAGCACTCAAGCAGCCAGCAAAATCGCATACTATGCACTGTTTGAGTCACACCTAAGGTACGGCATTGTGGTCTGGGGAGGCTCAACAGCAAGAAATATACAGCGTGTACTGATCATACAAAAGAAAGCCATAAGAACAATATCTGGGCTAGGCACAAGAGACAGCTGTAGACAGGCTTTTAAGGACTTAGGGATCCTCACAGCACCCTCCCTTTATATCCTAGAGACAATACTTCATGCCTCTTCTCGAAACCTTCCAAGACACTATGATAGGCATGCTTACCAAACTAGAAATGCCACAAACTATACATTACCTCTACACAGGTCAGCACTCTATGAATCAAAGCCTACATACGCTGGAGCAAAATTTTTTAACAACCTCCCAGAAGCACTGAAGAGTATCAGCCGCAATCTGCTTAAGAAGAGACTGACAACCTGGTTGCTGGACCAATCATTCTACAGCCTGGAGGAGTTCCTGAATTGGAGAGAACATTAACCACAACTGCCTAACCTGGAAACTATTATTGACAAATTGTAAAATGCTTATACTGTTTGACACCAATTCAGATCTTGATGATCTTGTATTAAGTTCTATCAATAAATCAATAAATCAATGGTCGTTGGCACCGATCTATATAAATGTTTACCGAATAAGAATAAGCATTTGCTTACAATGGTTTAAGTCAATAATTAATTGAATAAAGTTCGTCTATATTTGGTAGAAGAGCTTAATTACATTGTTTTTAATTAAAAGATTCTGTTGGTTTGAAGAACATTATTGTTTGGAAAAGACATTTTAACCTATTAACCCAGGAGCACTCGCGCTATTAGATTGAATCTAACATATTTTTTGTGTTATATAACAATTTTTTTATTTGTTATCTTACAACACTGAACCCTTAATTTCTGCTGCGTATTGCATCATGTTTAGACAGTAGAAGTCGCTGGGGTGGGGCGTCATGTTGGGGGGGGGCGGACGCTCCTCGCGGGTTATTAGTTTCAACCTAACAGCGCGAGTGATCACGTCAGCCCAGTGTTAGGAGCGATCTAACGGCGCGAGTGATCGCGTAACTGCCAGTTTAAATCCATCAGTTTAGTGATTTTTCTTGCTTTTCAGTTTGCTTTTGAGTTATATTTCGTAGATTGCTCTTTTATGACTTTACAATTATTGCAATGAATGAAGACCATGAAAAAGCAGTTCTTAGTTAGTTGGAGGATGTTAGATTCGATCTAACAACGCAGCGTAACTTCTTGTAGCGCGAGTTCTCGCGGGTTAATCTTATAGAAAAAGCTCTATTCTACATAATTTTATTAGATTACTTTTTTTTAATTATTTTCTTTTTTTGTAAACTAACAGGAAAGAAATTTTACTATCTCTTCAATGACAATAAAGAAACCTGAACTTTTTAATCAAACTTTATTGGGAACTATCCAAACTAAAGAGTTGCATTTTTAGCTACCTGTTGTTTACAATAAAATGAGCCAACTTACTTTGATGTCCATTTCTGCGACTGGGTGGGCCAAAGCTAGGACAACTGCCGGGGAGAACTTCTCAAATTGTACATCGGCAGGGGTTCCGCACCTATACCCACACACAGATGTTATTGGCTTCAATCGTGAGTACGGTTTACAAACCTGATACCTTACCAGTTCTATATCACTTACTTGTAACAGATCAATATTGGTTAAATTTAAATTCTAATGGTTCGCGCCGAGAACGGTAAGCAGAAATTGAAAACAAATACAAGAAGGATGTTTGTCATTCAAGTCGAACAAATCGGTTTGGGATGAAGGCTAAAGAGCTGCCGGTTTCCCTCCATTTCTGACCCACATTGTGAGAAAAAAAAAGGCCTGATTCCTTCTTCTTGATTCTGAGACCTTAAGAGAAGCAAGTGTTAAAATTCTTTCATTACTCTACATGTGATATCCAAATCTGATTAATAGTAATTGACAGTGATAGAATGTATCCGGTGTGACGAAAAACAATTTGAATACCAACATTTTATTTAATTTTACATGAGACTCCAGAATCTAAATTTTATGTGCACGCTATAAGTATATACATAATATACAGAGAATGTTAGAAGAAATTGGTAATAGTGAACTAAATTTAATAAATTAATGATTTGAATACTGATTTGAACACATTGCAAATGATTTAATTTCCCAGCGAATGAAATAAGTTATGTGAAACTCAACCGATACAAAGGCATAAATCTACTGTTATAAAGAGTGTTGCAGCAATTGGAAAACACAGATGAGTCTCATACAACTAACATCAAGTGTATTACAAGATACAAATAGTGAACCTTATTTTGTGACAAACAATTTAGTGATAAATATTATTCAAAATTAAGAGTTAACTTCTATTTTTTTAAATGATACAACAATAAGGAACCATAAACATTAACACGGAATCCACACTGACAACAATGAGGACTATTAACGAGACTTTAAGAACGGATCTACTACACACTGATGTAGCTACTCATACTGAAGTACCTGAGTTCGAGGGGAGAATTTTTCGAGCTGTCATTCCCGGTGAAACGCAGGATGACCTTCACTCCCTTGCCACTGCTCAGCTCTAGCAGGATGGATCCAATCTAAAATTACACGAAAGAAGTCATGGTCTCCGACAGTTGGTAGTTTTGTCCTTTTAACGATAATTTCCACTCACTTACTTCATCTAAATAAATTCTCACTTTACTTTCATAGTCATGATTTCACTTTCAGCTAGAGTTCAATACATGAATATGACACTAGGTATACCTGTAAGTCTAACTTGGTCTTGCCTAGAATAAGACTTGATAAAAGCCATAAGAGCTTTAGCTACCAACAGTTTAAGATGTTTAACAAGTTACCAATGTTAGTTAGGAAACAGCCTATTAACAAGTTTAAAATTAATATTTCTAAGTGGCTTATTTCTAAAGCCTTTTACACTACTGATGAATTTTTAAATTCTGATTGTTTAGATATTTTAAACTAATTTTAGTACCTTTATGTACCAACGACGAAACCTATTGTAATAAATATATTATTTAATTGTAAATAAAATCTGATTCTGATTCTTTTATTTTCATTTCTATAAAAAATGTATTTTGACTTTATTTTGTTTTTTAATTAATTTCTTTTAAGTTATACTAAAATTTCTTACGGTTTGTATTACCATCTGAATACTTTGTGGTGACTCGTTTTCACGCAAAGGCTTTTGTAGCCCATGTGACAATATTTCTCAAATAATTAAATAATAAATATAAATTTATTTTACACACTATACTTTAAAAAGCATATATTTTATTTAATTATATATTTTTTAAAGACAATGAATATATTAATACTTATTTTTTATAAATGTTTTGAGAATAAAGTATTTTGATTTGATTTTGAAGTCAACCTCCACAAGTTGTTTTTTTTTATTACCCATCTTCTTCACCGATTGCTAAAACCTGTTAGTTTTGTTCTTACTGATTAAAGACAAAGGCTTGTACTATGCACTAACCAGATCCCAGTTATCTATTGATCCATATTCACATCTATACTGGCACCAGACCTAGGGTTAAATATGAACCACATGTACAAGCACCAACCTATTTATTGATCCACATTCAATCATGTATGAATATGGATCAATATGGCACCATACCAAGGGTTAAATAAATATCAAACCAAAAACTGAATTACAGTTTTAGTTAGCACAGTATAAAAATACTTAAAAACATAAATCTGATAATACTCAATAACTTGTTAAACCTTTTCTTTGTACTCTTAGGACAAGAAGCTTATGAATTACACCTAGTCCTATAAGGACCTTAACGCTGCTTCCGGAGTGACAGGATATTCGGGATGGGTAAGGTTAGGGGATAGGGGCCACATCCTGTCAAGATCCATGAGGAAGAATTTAGGGCACTAATCTCAAAGTCATGTTCTCCCGGAAGAAGGTGAGGCCAGCTCTGAACCAGCCTCTCCAATCAAAGTAGGCAGGGGTGGCACACCCTTGTTGAGGTTAACAAGAACCTCTGAGGTTAGGGAACAAACCCCACCAACTCCAAGAGTCATCTCCCACAGTAGAATAGACCTATCGAATTGCCCTTGCACCCCAGAATCTCGACATTTGTGGTTAGTGATGTGCTGCCCCTGGACATCCATAGGGTTGCCCAGATTTAAGTGACACATCGGTTTTTGCTGTGCCCAGTGGTGGATTCAACTGGAAGGTTCAGCCAGAAGTGATCCCTGCTGGGTTTTGTTAAACCCTTTGGAGATAGTAATTTTGCACAAACCTGTATCTCCTTGCCTGCGTCAGCTGGATCCGGCGTGATCTGACACAGGAAACTCTTGACCTCCCCTGGGCTGAACAGTAGCTTCGGCGAATCACTGGCCGAGTCACACATGGCAAACTCAGAGCTGAGAGCAGGAGAGTTGACACAGACAGTGAGTCTTGTGAACTGAACTGGCTTCACAAACCTACATCTGGACACAGTAAAAAAAACCGTAATAAACATATATTATAAACATTTACTTACATTTACACCTCATGTTTTATGTAATGAGTGATATCATCATTAGTAAATCTAGGAGAAAA
Source organism: Homalodisca vitripennis (assembly GCF_021130785.1). NCBI lineage: Eukaryota > Metazoa > Arthropoda > Insecta > Hemiptera > Cicadellidae > Homalodisca > Homalodisca vitripennis. The sequence continues at coordinate 23,584,432 of NC_060214.1, forward strand.
TATATACACATCCTACAGTGCACGTCCGTGTTGGTCATGTCACAACAAGTGTGAGAATCAGAATCAGAATCAGAAAAATCTTTATCCGATTGTTACACATGGTGTACATGAATGGCGTCACATGATTAAGAAAGTAAATGGTTAAGTTTACTAAATATGATTTACATTAGTATCTAACTAAATATAATACAATGTAATTTTAATGATTGTAAAAACTATTGAGAATTGTATAAAATTCAGAAAAGGAGTACAACGGCATTTCAGTCAGATAGCTTTTAAGTTTATTTTTAAATAATTTATTATTTTCTATTAATTTTATATTGCTTGGCAGCAAATTAAAAAATTTAGCTCCTATGTATATTGGTTTTTTACAGAAAAAGTGTAAGTTATGTTGAGCTACTGCCATATTATTTCTATTTCTTGTATTATAATTATGGGTCTCGCCACTCTTGCCTAAGCTATGAGTACGGTTCATCACTGACATTATAGTTTCATATATTATATGCACTGTAAACCGTCATGATACCCAGTTGAGGAAAGTGATCCTTCACACTTTCATTCCATTTAAGTTTTAAAATGACACAAATTGCTTTTTTTTGTATCACTAAAATTGAGTTTAAATTTTTTATTGATGTGGATCCATATAATGAGATACCAAATATAATATGTGAATGGATATGTGAAAAATAAATCATTTTTATGTAAATCACATGAGACCTTACATGTAACAATCTTTGAGCTGTTCAAGTTCAAAATTTTGTTAAAAAACATTATATACAACACACTAACATTTTATAAAAAACATTATATACAACACACTAACATTTTATAAGAAGTTCAAAACTACACCTTTACTTATTTTATCATTTCACATTAAAATTCCTGCAAAATCACCATCTTACAGTGGTTTCATGTGATATTATTCCTATGCAATAAAGCGAGAGCAGTAGGAATTATTTACAGCAATTGTTTGTCTACTAGATAGATAACAAATGATTCTATCTTTTAGTCATTACTACAACTTTTTTGTTTTTCAGCTGGCTTCTTCACCAAATAAATGACAAACCAGCTGAGTTGCCAAACATAATAGAATAATACGTCTACTGCTCTTACACAAGATCTGAATTGATTGGTATCTTCAGGGAGCCAGTTGTTTAGTTGACACCAACCTGTGAAGGGAGTTTTTCAAAGATGGTTGTTCGATGTTGTTGATCCCTCAAGTTGTTCCAATATCTAGTAATGTTCCCATGGACATCTCTACCACAAGTCAAATGACATCTGAATCTTGGTACCTCGAGAATTTAAAGACAGGGTAAAGTCAGCAATCTCATACTCCTGAAGACATCTCACACGGGAATGTATATCCATATTCAACTAAACTACCAACTTTAAGAGAACATGAATCAAAGTACCTGACAAGCACTTGTATATCGACAGTAGTACAGCTCTCCTGGACCAGCCTGGCTTTGCAGTCGACACAGGTGGAGATATTTGTCATGTCCACAGTGTGCGAGAGCGTTGATAAAGTTGCACACTTGGAGGTCCACAAGGCTTTGGCAGCTGTCACGTCCTGGTCTTCCTCTACATCTGGCTCAGGACTGCAACCCTGTCAAAAGTTTGCAACTCAGCTACTGTTGGCTGGGATGTTAAATTTGGTTCTTACTGCATATTAGAATCAAGGTATAAGTTGGTCAGGCATTAACAACCATTACAAAATAATAAAAAAGAGCATTAGGAAAATATCTGAACATGTGCTGTAGCATGAAAATGAACCACTTTGTGGTGATGGTAACTAATTCTACACTAAAGCCCATTAATACTTCCTGTACTTCATGCCACTTAAATTTAATTTTAACTTTCTTAATAAGCAGGTAATTCTAGAAAGCTTTGGACAAAAACTTTGTATGTGAATATCCCATGTTAAAATGCTACCAAAATTTTGTTTAATTCTTCAACTGATTTATGTAATAAGAAAATAATTTAATGTGCCTTACTTTGATTAATAGTTAATTGTTTTCTTTTGAACCAATGTAATGCACTTCTGTATTTTGTATCAATACATTTAGTTTCCCAATATTTTTAATTTTATTGTGGGAGTATTATTAGCAATTAATAATGATTTGAAAGTCATATTACTAGGGAATTCATCTATCACAATGAAAAACAAAATAGAAACCAGGATAGATTCTTGAGGAACACCAGATTTTATAAATTGAAAAAAAGTATTTTTATTACTGTAAACATGTTTTCAGTTACTTTGATGGGACGTCATTAAGGGAAGTTTTTTATCTTTAAAGAACAAAGAACTTATGTAGTCAATCTTTGATACAAGCTTAAATATCTCACTACAGGAATGACTTATATTGGCATAAAAATAGATGGGTCCAACTTTGATCCCTTCTTGTAAAATGGTATTACCTCTATAAGTTTTAAAACATCTGTGAGCACACTTAATTACACATACACACTAAAATTACCTATTGAAAAAAAAATTAAATAATGCCTTATTGACCTACGATTCTTTTATTATTGAATGGATAGAGAATTTCATTACTGAGCAGCTATATCTTTATACATTTTTATATAGTACAGAATATAACAAATAATGGCAATACAACACCAATACTATAACCCTTGGGAATTCAAATGTCAAATGTAATGTTATTTGCTTTGTGTTTGTTTTTTTTATGTTCTGGCAAAATGTCATAACTTACTAGTGACAGTATTATTAAACGTTTTAAACTGGCTCAGTAATTTGGATTTAGCTTTGTGATGGGAGATCTTAATATTATTTTTAATTTATGACTCAAGAACTTTGTTCTTACGTACTTTTTAATCATTGTAATTTTTAATTTATTTATTTATGGATAGCTGCCTTTGTCCCCCATACGATATATATATATATTAAACGTTCAAAACACAATTTCTTGAAATACCAAAGAGGCGTCCAGAGTTATCACCAACAATCAGTATTCACAAAAACACAAGTAATGACAGTAAACAGGGTTCCCACTCAATCTAAATACTCAAATTCACGGCTAATTCACGGTTTTCACGGTTAAAAAAATTAAAATTCAAGGTCGGAAAGTTTTCATAAACAACGTTACCGGTACAAACAAAATCGTGTTGGAGAGGGGCGAAGTTGAGACGTAAACACTACAGACGCGGCGGAGCGGTAAAATACAATATAAAACTTCTTCCCATTTGATTAACGATGTCATTGGTCGTGCAGGAATTGACGGAAACGTCTAAAAGAACGAAATAACAATAGGCTTCGGTTACGACGCAAGCAATGAGCGGCGAGCGCCCGATTTTATGTGCGATTTGCTACATAATGAATATAACAAGGCATATTATTTTTACAAAACATCATCATAACAGTCATCAAAGCAATGACAAAAACAAATTTCAATATAATTAGCATGCACATAGCTCATAATTTTCTTTAACTTACAAGTTTGTTGAAATCTGAAGAGAACTTTGTTGACACAGGTTAGACAAGATGCAGGGTGACAGGATTCGTACGTTGGCTAAGGCTAACTCGTTTGAGTCCATGAAGTACACTTGCGTGATTATTAAATTATTTTCTTGTTTAACACATTATTATTATTATTTCGATCGATTTCTTCCACAGGAAAATTTTCACATAATCACAGGTTCACATTTTAATTAGTACATAAGAAAAGGCAATTTTATTGAAATTAAAATAACATATAAACGTTAAATGTATAAAAATTATATACAACTTGTTATAAGAAAAGTTATTTGGTACCAGTTTATACAAAAAAAATTATATTTGTACACATAAATAAAAAAATTGATAAAAATGTCTAGAATAAAAGTGAATTACGATTTGCACTTTTTGCTAAGTTCCTGTATCTTATCGTCTAACTCAGCTGCCCTTTTCCTGGCGTCGGACAAAACCTGGAATTTTTGTGCTTCCAATTTTTTTTTTCTATTGCAGCTTGCTTCCTCTCTTTCTCAGAATTAATTTTGTCTTTCATTTCTTCTCGTTGTTTTGCCAAGTGCTCCGAGTAGTGGGCGTGGGAATTTTTGGCAGCATGAACTAATTCATTAGTGATTTCCATTGCCTCCAATCCTCCTGCTGCTGATATGCCGTCACAAACTTTTCTCAACGCGACTAAACTCTCCTCCTTCAAGTTTTCAACTATACACTGTTTGTTGACAGAGAAGCCTCTTTCAACAGAAGAATTTCCGTGAGAAAGTGTCAGAATGAGTTGAATGAAAAGCTTTAAATCTTTATATCAATTCTCACAATAAGAATAAGATTGGAGTGCCGAGCTGGGGAAACAAATCTTTCATGTTGAGACATGAAACCAGCTGTTGTCCGAGGATGGGGGAGTGGAGTACACGATATACCCCTCCCCTTCCACTCTCATTGACAGTAGACAACAAAGGTTATTTTTACCATAACATCGCTGCACCACATTACAATAAATGAACCTTGTACGATATATTTTTCATCTGCATGAAATGATTAATAGCGTTAACGTAGTTGTATGGAACCCGACAAAATTATACTTGGACGACTTCCTCGATTTGTAGTTTTGTAGTAATAAAGCTTAACACTACAAAGTTACTTGACGTTTGTTGTTTCCTGGTTAGAAAAAATGCAATGGTTTTTTTCTAACGTTTTTATAACATGACGTTTCATTTGTAATATTTTACTAATACATTATACAATTTAAACACACATTCACCATAAAAGATTTAAACCGTGTACACTCGTAATATTCATGCAGCTTAGGAATCATAAAAAATATTATTGATAAGTAAAACGCATATCACTACCGTTTAATATCTAAAGAGATGAAAAATAAAATTGTTTTCTCAAACGACCTTACTGGTAATTAAAACAGTTATATAGGCCTATAAAGTTATGGTCTCGCTGCGTTAATTGATATGTGCCGTGTAGGTTCTGCTCCGTCACATTATTATACTATTTATTTACGCAAGACCCTAAATTAATTCAATTTATTGTCCACCATAAATTAAAATTTTTTATAATTATTACATTGTGTTAACAGTCATTACACACAACGATATAGATATCGTACTGAATAGCATTTTTCTCATTAATATTTAAATAAAATAATGGATTTAATAGAATGAAATTAAGTTAAAATGTAATTTAAATTCCTTACATTAGATTAAGGATTTGTATACTTTTTTTATTTTATGAAAACAACAATAGACTATATCTGATACAATAAAACTCCAATACGAAAAGTGTTTACATTAAACGACAATCTATCAAGTAATTAAATTGTGTTATTAATCTCGCGTTCAATCAGAGAATGCCTTGTTTACAGCCGCGTAGCGTAGCCAAGGCCCGGAACCTGGCGACAGACAAAGACAGGCCTCACGTGATTTGAGCCGGAAGCGTCATCTCCCACCGGCCCTTCCTTTTCCTCATTTGTTTATAAACCATATTATCAGTAAAATCGCTCAGATAGCAGCACCTGTCAAACTTCGTGGTCTATCCTCTACATTGCGTGCTACTTTTTACTTTGCAATAGCGAAGGTCAACTTTCCCATATGATCGTCTGACGACGACCCGTGTTGATTTTATTTATTCAAAAGTTGTAGAGATTTTCACGGTATGTAAACAAAATTCACGGCTTATTTAAGGTTTTTTCACGGTGAACGAAATTCACGGCTTATTCCCGGTTTCACGGTTTTCACGGTCGGGTGGGGACCCTGGTAAATTTCCATTACTTTGTAAAATTAAAACATATTTTCCGTTAGTCTCCAGACACAAAAAGTTCAAGCATAAATCCTGATTTTTTCCGGAATCTCCGATGAGAAGTTAGTCACTGTGCTCTTTATTTTTGCGATTCACATTCATATCATCATCATGTAAAACGTCCAAACATTTGGTACTATTATAATACTATGTACTTATTGTGAAATTATACCTCTATGTTGTGTAAAAAGCCTGACACAATACCTGTATGACGGAGAGCAAGTTGTCGAACAGTATTTCGCGCCGCTCGGTGGGAAAGTATGCCGAGGCCTCCAGGCTGAGGTCAATATACTCCCTCACACTGGCCGTCAGGTACGCACAGCTGAGAGCCTTCGTCAACAGACTGGAGATAAGAGAGTCCCATCGCTCTGCTCGGTAGTCCCACAGCATGTGAGTCAGCAGCCTACAACACATTATTTAACAGATTTCTAAATTTTTGTAATTGATATATTTTTTCTACTTTCCTCCTGTATATTCTAAAGAATTATAATAGCGTAAAAGTAATTTTTAGTTTTTTGGGGGCAAAATTTATTATGTTGTACCCTGAGTTGGAAAAATGGTCCCAGTAAAAAGGTTTGTTTTGTGTTTTGCCCACTCTTGAATTTTTTGCGTTCACTACAATAAATCCCACAAATGGTCCGACTTTAGTTACATCTGCACATAATTGTAGTTTGTAAATATTTCCAGACTTTATTTTTATTTTAAATTCTTTAAAATTTTTTATTCAACATAATTTTTTTCCATAATCTTAAGAACTGTAATACTAAACACATCAATAATATGGGTACTACAAATTAAACTTACGTGAGTGCTTTCCCATAATCTTAAGAACTGTAATACTAAACACATCAATAATATGGGTACTACAAATTAAACTTACGTGAGTGCTTTCCCGTAATCTTTAGAACTGTAATACTAAACACATCAATAATATGGGTACTACAAATTAAACTTACGTGAGTGCTTTCCCATAATCTTAAGAACTGTAATACTAAACACATCAATAATATGGGTACTACAAATTAAACTTACGTGAGTGCTTTCCCATAATCTTAAGAACTGTAATACTAAACACATCAATAATATGGGTACTACAAATTAAACTTACGTGAGTGCTTTCCCATAATCTTAAGAACTGTAATACTAAACACATCAATAATATGGGTACTACAAATTAAACTTACGTGAGTGCTTTCCCATAATCTTTAGAACTGTAATACTCGTCGGCCATTTGAATAGCTGAAACAAATGTATTTTCATTTCATTAAAATGTTTACAGAAAACATAGTGATAACAGTTTAGTTTATATAAACTGTATACATTAATTCAAGAAGAAACACAAAGAATATGCCCAAAATGTTATTACATTTCTTTTACACATAAGTCTTATGAAAACCAGAAACGTACCCAGATGACGTCTCATACGAGGACACCGGTAGTTCTTGTACTGAGTGATGGCGTTGCCCAGGAGGCTGATGATGATGGCCTGTGAAAAGAATATCATGATGTTAGTGTAACTCTATCACGGTTGTTAACACAATATTACGTCTCTAGAGATTGCGTAAAAGTGTGCTACTGACATAATATTACGCATCGTTATATTGTTCCTGTTTTATTCTGTTGTCTGCCATAATATTGTGCAAGTAGCACTTCTATTACAACCGTGCAAGTAGTTTTGGCATTTTATACTAGATGGTAGCACTTCCTTTAATCCTCATTTTATTTCTAGTGTTTATTGTTTCATGGAAATATTCCCTACACAAATAGACGATTTGCTTTATTTACGAGAAGACATGAATACGGACAGTAAAAATGGCTTAGAGGACAATTTTTTTTTTAATTTATAAAGACACTAAGAATAAAATATTTGGTATAAAAAGCATATATATCTAAAATCTCTAAAAGTCAGAAAAAATTTATAAAATCAACATAGTGTAAGGTATGAAAAACAAAACTAAAACTGCTAAGGGGTTGTTTGATTTGTTTGCATATTATGCAGTCAGAAGGAAATTAACCTTTTAACACTTTGGCTGATAGCATTTTTTTATCATTATATGTATTTATCCAAAATCTGTTCCACAGCGATAAATTGTTGAATCTATTTTCCAAAAACTTTTTAGCAATGATATTTTATGCGTAATTATATTTCTGTATATTTACTTGAGTTTAATTTGAGTAAACCTTCTGTTTAGAGTTTCCAACTGAGTGTTTCATTTCATTCATTCTTTAATGTTACATGAACTTTCACTGGGTTGAATCCGGCGCCTAATCATCACTTTGTAACTGAATGTAAAAGTTACAGAATGGTTGGTGCGATGGTGCTAATTGTATTGCAATGCTATAAAATCCTACATCTCCTGGGTAGGTTCTGGCTGCTAGTCAGTGATCAGAATACAAAAGAAGAGACTTACAGAATGGTTGGTGCGATGGTGCTAATTGTATTGCAATGCTATAAAATCCTACATCTCCTGGGTAGGTTCTGGCTGCTAGTCAGTGATCAGAATACAAAAGAAGAGACTTACAGAATGGTTGGTGCGATGGTGCTAATTGTATTGCAATGCTATAAAATCCTACATCTCCTAGGTAGGTTATGGCTGCTAGTCAGTGATCAGAATATAAAAGAAGAGACTTACAGAATGGTTGGTGCAATGGTGCTAATTGTATTGCAATGCTATAAAATCCTACATCTCCTAGGTAGGTTATGGCTGCTAGTCAGTGATCAGAGTACAAAAGAAGAGACTTACAGAATGGTTGGTGCGATGATGCTAATTGTATTGCAATGCTATAAAATCCTACATCTCCTGGGTAGGTTCTGGCTGCTAGTCAGTGATCAGAATACAAAAGAAGAGACTTACAGAATGGTTTGTGCGACGGTGCTAATTGTATTGCAATGCTATAAAATCCTACATCTCCTGGGTAGGTTCTGGCTGCTAGTCAGTGATCAGAATACAAAAGAAGAGACTTACAGAATGGTTGGTGCGAAGGTGTTAATTGTATTGCAATGCTTTAAAATCCTACATCTCCTGGGTAGGTTCTGGCTGCTAGTCAGTGATCAGAGTACAAAAGAAGAGACTTACAGAATGGTTGGTGCGATGATGCTAATTGTATTGCAATGCTATAAAATCCTACATCTCCTGGGTAGGTTCTGGCTGCTAGTCAGTGATCAGAATACAAAAGAAGAGTCTTACAGAATGGTTTGTGCTACGGTGTTAATTGTATTGCAATGCTATAAAATCCTACATCTCCTGGGTAGGTTCTGGCTGCTAGTCAGTGATCAGAGTACAAAAGAAGAGACTTACAGAATGGTTGGTGCGATGGTGCTAATTGTATTGCAATGCTATAAAATCCTACATCTCCTGGGTAGGTTCTGGCTGCTAGTCAGTGATCAGAATACAAAAGAAGAGACTTACAGAATGGTTGATGTGCGATGGTGCTAATTGTATTGCAATTGCTATAAAATCCTTCATCTCCTGGGTAGGTTCTGGTGCTAGTCAGTGATCAGAATACAAAAGAAGAGACTTACAGAATGGTTGGTGCGATGGTGCTAATTGTATTGCAATGCTATAAAATCCTACATCTCCTGGGTAGGTTCTGGCTGCTAGTCAGTGATCAGAATACAAAAGAAGAGACTTACAGAATGGTTGGTGCGATGATGCTAATTGTATTGCAATGCTATAAAATCCTACATCTCCTGGGTAGGTTCTGGCTGCTAGTCAGTGATCAGAATACAAAAGAAGAGACTTACAGAATGGTTGTGCGGACGGTGCTAATTGTATTGCAATGCTATAAAATCCTGCATCTCCTGGGTAGGTTCTGGTGCTAGTCAGTGATCAGAATACAAAAGAAGAGACTTACAGAATGGTTGGTGCGATGGTGCTAATTGTATTGCAATGCTATAAAATCCTACATCTCCTGGGTAGGTTCTGGCTGCTAGTCAGTGATCAGAATACAAAAGAAGAGACTTACAGAATGGTTGGTGCGATGGTGCTAATTGTATTGCAATGCTATAAAATCCTACATCTCCTGGGTAGGTTCTGGCTGCTAGTCAGTGATCAGAATACAAAAGAAGAGACTTACAGAATGGTTGATGTGGTGGTGCTAATTGTATTGCAATGCTATAAAATCCTACATCTCCTGGGTAGGTTCTGGCTGCTAGTCAGTGATCAGAATACAAAAGAAGAGACTAACAGAATGGTTGGTGCGATGATGCTAATTGTATTGCAATGCTATAAAATCCTACATCTCCTGGGTAGGTTCTGGCTGCTAGTCAGTGATCAGAATACAAAAGAAGAGACTTACAGAATGGTTGGTGCGATGGTGCTAATTGTATTGCAATGCTATAAAATCCTACATCTCCTGGGTAGGTTCTGGCTGCTAGTCAGTGATCAGAATACAAAAGAAGAGACTTACAGAATGGTTGGTGCGATGGTGCTAATTGTATTTCAATGCTATAAAATCCTACATCTCCTGGGTAGGTTCTGGCTGCTAGTCAGTGATCAGAGTACAAAAGAAGAGACTTACAGAATGGTTGATGTGGTGGTGCTAATTGTATTTCAATGCTATAAAATCCTACATCTCCTGGGTAGGTTCTGGCTGCTAGTCAGTGATCAGAGTACAAAAGAAGAGACTTACAGAATGGTTGGTGCGATGATGCTAATTGTATTGCAATGCTATAAAATCCTACATCTCCTGGGTAGGTTCTGGCTGCTAGTCAGTGATCAGAATACAAAAGAAGAGACTTACAGAATGGTTGGTGCGATGGTGCTAATTGTATTGCAATGCTATAAAATCCTACATCTCCTGGGTAGGTTCTGGCTGCTAGTCAGTGATCAGAATACAAAAGAAGAGACTTACAGAATGGTTGGTGCGATGGTGCTAATTGTATTGCAATGCTATAAAATCCTACATCTCCTGGGTAGGTTCTGGCTGCTAGTCAGTGATCAGAATACAAAAGAAGAGACTTACAGAATGGTTGATGTGGTGGTGCTAATTGTATTTGCAATGCTATAAAATCCTACATCTCCTGGGTAGGTTCTGGCTGCTAGTCAGTGATCAGAATACAAAAGAAGAGACTTACAGAATGGTTGGTGCGATGATGCTAATTGTATTGCAATGCTATAAAATCCTACATCTCCTGGGTAGGTTCTGGCTGCTAGTCAGTGATCAGAATACAAAAGAAGAGACTTACAGAATGGTTTGTGCGACGGTGCTAATTGTATTGCAATGCTATAAAATCCTACATCTCCTGGGTAGGTTCTGGCTGCTAGTCAGTGATCAGAATACAAAAGAAGAGACTTACAGAATGGTTGGTGCGAAGGTGCTAATTGTATTGCAATGCTATAAAATCCTACATCTCCTGGGTAGGTTCTGGCTGCTAGTCAGTGATCAGAGTACAAAAGAAGAGACTTACAGAATGGTTGGTGCGATGATGCTAATTGTATTGCAATGCTATAAAATCCTACATCTCCTGGGTAGGTTCTGGCTGCTAGTCAGTGATCAGAATACAAAAGAAGAGACTTACAGAATGGTTTGTGTGACGGTGCTAATTGTATTGCAATGCTATAAAATCCTGCATCTCCTGGGTAGGTTCTGGGTGCTAGTCAGTGATCAGAATACAAAAGAAGAGACTTACAGAATGGTTGGTGCGATGGTGCTAATTGTATTGCAATGCTATAAAATCCTACATCTCCTGGGTAGGTTCTGGCTGCTAGTCAGTGATCAGAATACAAAAGAAGAGACTTACAGAATGGTTGGTGCGATGGTGCTAATTGTATTGCAATGCTATAAAATCCTACATCTCCTGGGTAGGTTCTGGCTGCTAGTCAGTGATCAGAGTACAAAAGAAGAGACTTACAGAATGGTTGGTGCGATGATGCTAATTGTATTGCAATGCTATAAAATCCTACATCTCCTGGGTAGGTTCTGGCTGCTAGTCAGTGATCAGAATACAAAAGAAGAGACTTACAGAATGGTTGGTGCGATGGTGCTAATTGTATTGCAATGCTATAAAATCCTACATCTCCTGGGTAGGTTCTGGCTGCTAGTCAGTGATCAGAATACAAAAAAAGAGACTTACAGAATGGTTGATGTGGTGGTGCTAATTGTATTGCAATGCTATAAAATCCTACATCTCCTGGGTAGGTTCTGGCTGCTAGTCAGTGATCAGAATACAAAAGAAGACTTACAGAATGGTTGGTGCGATGGTGCTAATTGTATTGCAATGCTATAAAATCCTACATCTCCTGGGTAGGTTCTGGCTGCTAGTCAGTGATCAGAATACAAAAGAAGAGACTTACAGAATGGTTGGTGCGATGATGCTAATTGTATTGCAATGCTATAAAATCCTACATCTCCTGGGTAGGTTCTGGCTGCTAGTCAGTGATCAGAATACCAAAGAAGAGACTTACAGAATGGTTTGTGCGACGGTGCTAATTGTATTGCAATGCTATAAAATCCTGCATCTCCTGGGTAGGTTCTGGGTGCTAGTCAGTGATCAGAATACAAAAGAAGAGACTTACAGAATAGTTGGTGCGATGGTGCTAATTGTATTGCAATGCTATAAAATCCTACATCTCCTGGGTAGGTTCTGGCTGCTAGTCAGTGATCAGAGTACAAAAGAAGAGACTTACAGAATGGTTGGTGCGATGGTGCTAATTGTATTGCAATGCTATAAAATCCTACATCTCCTGGGTAGGTTCTGGCTGCTAGTCAGTGATCAGAATACAAAAGAAGAGACTTACAGAATGGTTTGTGCGACGGTGCTAATTGTATTGCAATGCTATAAAATCCTGCATCTCCTGGGTAGGTTCTGGGTGCTAGTCAGTGATCAGAATACAAAAGAAGAGACTTACAGAATGGTTGGTGCGATGGTGCTAATTGTATTGCAATGCTATAAAATCCTACATCTCCTGGGTAGGTTCTGGCTGCTAGTCAGTGATCAGAATACAAAAGAAGAGACTTACAGAATGGTTTGTGCGACGGTGCTAATTGTATTGCAATGCTATAAAATCCTGCATCTCCTAGATAGGTTCTGGCTGCTAGTCAGTGATCAGAATACAAAAGAAGAGACTTACAGAATGGTTGGTGCGATGGTGCTAATTGTATTGCAATGCTATAAAATCCTACATCTCCTGGGTAGGTTCTGGCTGCTAGTCAGTGATCAGAATACAAAAGAAGAGACTTACAGAAAGGTTGATGTGGTGGTGCTAATTGTATTGCAATGCTATAAAATCCTACATCTCCTGGGTAGGTTCTGGCTGCTAGTCAGTGAACAGAATACAAAAGGTGAGACTTACAGAATGGTTGATGTGGTGGTGCTAATTGTATTGCAATGCTATAAAATCCAACATTTCCTGGGTAGGTTCTGGCTGCTAGTCAGTGATCAGAATACAAAAGAAGAGACTTACAGAATGGTTGGTGCGATGATGCTAATTGTATTGCAATGCTATAAAATCCTACATCTCCTGGGTAGGTTCTGGCTGCTAGTCAGTGATCAGAATACAAAAGAAGAGACTTACAGAATGGTTGGTGCGATGGTGCTAATTGTATTGCAATGCTATAAAATCCTACATCTCCTGGGTAGGTTCTGGCTGCTAGTCAGTGATCAGAATACAAAAGAAGAGACTTACAGAATGGTTTGTGCGACGGTGCTAATTGTATTGCAATGCTATAAAATCCTGCATCTCCTGGGTAGGTTCTGGGTGCTAGTCAGTGATCAGAATACAAAAGAAGAGACTTACAGAATGGTTGGTGCGATGGTGCTAATTGTATTGCAATGCTATAAAATCCTACATCTCCTGGGTAGGTTCTGGCTGCTAGTCAGTGATCAGAATACAAAAGAAGAGACTTACAGAATGGTTTGTGCGACGGTGCTAATTGTATTGCAATGCTATAAAATCCTGCATCTCCTAGATAGGTTCTGGCTGCTAGTCAGTGATCAGAATACAAAAGAAGAGACTTACAGAATGGTTGGTGCGATGGTGCTAATTGTATTGCAATGCTATAAAATCCTACATCTCCTGGGTAGGTTCTGGCTGCTAGTCAGTGATCAGAATACAAAAGAAGAGACTTACAGAAAGGTTGATGTGGTGGTGCTAATTGTATTGCAATGCTATAAAATCCTACATCTCCTGGGTAGGTTCTGGCTGCTAGTCAGTGAACAGAATACAAAAGGTGAGACTTACAGAATGGTTGATGTGGTGGTGCTAATTGTATTGCAATGCTATAAAATCCAACATTTCCTGGGTAGGTTCTGGCTGCTAGTCAGTGATCAGAATACAAAAGAAGAGACTTACAGAATGGTTGGTGCGATGATGCTAATTGTATTGCAATGCTATAAAATCCTACATCTCCTGGGTAGGTTCTGGCTGCTAGTCAGTGATCAGAATACAAAAGAAGAGACTTACAGAATGGTTGGTGCGATGGTGCTAATTGTATTGCAATGCTATAAAATCCTACATCTCCTGGGTAGGTTCTGGCTGCTAGTCAGTGATCAGAGTACAAAAGAAGAGACTTACAGAATGGTTTGGTGCGATGGTGCTAATTGTATTGCAATGCTATAAAATCCTACATCTCCTGGGTAGGTTCTGGCTGCTAGTCAGTGATCAGAGTACAAAAGAAGAGACTTACAGAATGGTTGGTGCGATGATGCTAATTGTATTGCAATGCTATAAAATCCTACATCTCCTGGGTAGGTTCTGGCTGCTAGTCAGTGATCAGAATACAAAAGAAGAGACTTACAGAATGGTTGGTGCGATGGTGCTAATTGTATTGCAATGCTATAAAATCCTACATCTCCTGGGTAGGTTCTGGCTGCTAGTCAGTGATCAGAATACAAAAAAAGAGACTTACAGAATGGTTGATGTGGTGGTGCTAATTGTATTGCAATGCTATAAAATCCTACATCTCCTGGGTAGGTTATGGCTGCTAGTCAGTGATCAGAATATAAAAGAGACTTACAGAATGGTTGGTGCGATGGTGCTAATTGTATTGCAATGCTATAAAATCCTACATCTCCTAGGTAGGTTCTGTCTGCTAGTCAGTGATCAGAATATAAAAGAAGAGACTTACAGAATGGTTGATGTGGTGGTGCTAATTGTATTGCAATGCTATAAAATCCTACATCTCCTAGGTAGGTTATGGCTGCTAGTCAGTGATCAGAATATAAAAGAAGAGACTTACAGAATGGTTGGTGCGATGGTGCTAATTGTATTGCAATGCTATAAAATCCTACATCTCCTAGGTAGGTTATGGCTGCTAGTCAGTGATCAGAATATAAAAGAAGAGACTTACAGAATGGTTGGTGCGATGGTGCTAATTGTATTGCAATGCTATAAAATCCTACATCTCCTAGGTAGGTTATGGCTGCTAGTCAGTGATCAGAATATAAAAGAAGAGACTTACAGAATGGTTGGTCCGATGGTGCTAATTGTATTGCAATGCTATAAAATCCTACATCTCCTAGGTAGGTTATGGCTGCTAGTCAGTGATCAGAATATAAAAGAAGAGACTTACAGAATGGTTGGTGCGATGGTGCTAATTGTATTGCAATGCTATAACATCCTACATCTCCTGGGTAGGTTATGGCTGCTAGTCAGTGATCAGAATATAAAAGAAGAGACTTACAGAATGGTTGATGTGGTGGTGCTAATTGTATTGCAATGCTATAACATCCTACATCTCCTGGGTAGGTTATGGCTGCTAGTCAGTGATCAGAATAAAAGAAGAGACTTACAGAATGGTTGGTGTGGTGCTAATGTATTGCAATGCTATAAAATCCTACATCTCCTAGGTAGGTTATGGCTGCTAGTCAGTGATCAGAATATAAAAGAAGAGACTTACAGAATTGCGATGGTGCTAATTGTATTGCAATGCTATAACATCCTACATCTCCTAGGTAGGTTATGGCTGCTAGTCAGTGATCAGAATATAAAAGAAGAGACTTACAGAATGGTTGATGTGGTGGCGCTCGTTGTACTGCAGTGCGACGAATCCCTCCATCTCCCGGATCGGGTCTGGTGGTTGGGCACTCAGATTGCCGGCCCGCCAAGGTCGTTGCCCATAGAACTCTAGTGAATCCAAACCTGCCAGTGGGTCGTTGGCAGGATACCTTTCCACTCCCTGTGAAAACCTTGGTGGGTTACCAACTACTAGAATTAAAACGCGTATACAAAAAGTAAGTGTCACAATAATGTGTCTTCAAGCTTAAATGATTCTATGTCTGGAAAAGTTACTACTCAGTTTTTAAAAGGAGAACAGGATTTCGCACACTTGCCATCATTGTACGTTACAAAACAAACTTTTATTTGCATGTATTAATACCTCCCCACACCTGACAAAGAGGATAGATTTCAATCCTCAAAACGTTGTTATACCTTTTGTAACATATAACGATGGCAAATGTCCTTTCAAACCTTCCATTGTCAATAACAAACTTTAAACAAAGAATTCAATTTTTATCACAAAAAGATTTTATAATAAATCATTTCATTACATTTTAAAAATATTTTAAACTTTGTTTTTGACTATGGAATGATTATGAAGAGAACTGTATTTATTACAAATTGCCTGAACTTCTTGCTACTGTAGTAGGTACACACAGCTTTTTTTCATGCACATCTATAAAATCTTGAGGTCTGACTTGATGAATACAAGTTTTTTGTAGTAAAGGCTTGAAATTATTTAAAACCCTACTTACATTAGTTTCTTTTTTTTGTCACTAACAGTTATTTTGGGTTAACAAAGAGGAATGTTTTTAACAGAAATTTAATAGTTATTCATGACAACCCATATCTTGGGAATAATGTTAACGGATTTCATCTCTATTGAATATATGATGTTGGGAAAAAATACGTGCAGATCGTCATCATTTGTCGGCAGTACGGTGCAAGTCCAATAAGTTAGTTGGGTAAAAGAGTTGAAGTACCTAATAAGTTATGTTTTGGGGGTAAAAAAATGTTTAAATCAATAAAGAACAATAAGGTTATTAATACTTATAAACATTTCTGACTTTTATTGGCCCATTTCTGAATGTTGTAGCGAAAAAAGTCGGGGACGAAGAAGAATGAAATGAATTCTTTACATCGTTTCGGCATCAGAGATACCTGGACTACACAATATAGTGTAAAATAGGTGAATAGGTCTTCTCATAGTCTCATCAGGTACAAAATTGAGTGAAATATATTTTAGACACTTTCTCTAAGCACAGTGTACCACAGGAGTCAGGTGTTTGACAGGGAAAGTGAACTAGAGCTAAACTCAACGTTCCCATTGATCCAACCCTTCCCACCTACATTATGTATAAAAACACACTTTTTCATAAAATAAAAAAGTAAAAGTGAAAACAGCCTACATTTAAGATAATGTATAAAGAACCATGCATTAGATTAAAATTGTGATTGTTAATACTAGGTATTTGTTATATTCTTCTCTTGTTTTGAATCTTTTAGCTACTTTATTATTTTTGTTCGTATATTTTTTGGCAAACCGTATTAGTGTCTCTAACATATTTCTTCAATTTCAATTGTATATTTTGTATACATGTGTAATTTCTTCTCTTCTAAGTAAAACCAAATTTCAAGGGAACAAAAGACCTTAAAAATTTGAAAAGATATACATATTTAGGTTTTAATGGATTTGTATAGTTTGGTGTGTTGTTTTTCCAATGATGTATAACATAACCTATATTGTCTTTGTAATAACTTAGAAAGCAATATTTTACTACAACCTTACAAGTAGGATTTTAACTGATTTTGCAAGTTTCATGCTGCATGTTTTACTTTTATTTTGTTCTCAAACTTTACATTCATATAGTACACATGTTAATAAATGATGATAAGATTCTAGAGGCACTGGCAGGCAGGCTGTCTGGTACTGATATTATATCAGTGACTGCGGAAGGTTGACAATGCGATCAATACACTGCAACTCAGAATGTCACTAAATCTCTCAATAGTGTAATATGGAATCATATCCCAAAAATGGTTTGCAAGGATTAATACATTCAAGTTGGGAGTTTATGATGCAATTTCACGTAATAATCAGGGAAATGTGAGTAATTGTCTAATCTTAAAACTGTTTCGTTGCCATCAAGTCCCTGAACGATCGATGAATCACAAGAGCTGAAAAAGATGTACGCACCATAGAAAAAATATGCCATTAAGCTAATACATTGAAAACGAGAATGTTAGAGGATCAATTAAAAAAAAAGAACATCCAGACAATCCTTCTTATGCCATTGGACATTATTAAATGGTCAATTGTGATTTTATTGATCTAACCTAAGGAATTTTGATTTATTTCATGTTTTCGGGAAAACATAGTTTTTAACCTATAGGTACACTTTTCTCCAAAACTACTTGAGCTAGAATCTTGAAATTTGAAATACATGCGTTAACACCTAGAGCTAGAACCTTTTGTGTATGATTTGTTTAGTGTTTCAAAACATGTTTTGAAAAAGAATTATAATTTCTTCTCTCATGAAGAAAGCATGATTTCCACTGGACAAATTCTTACTAATGTATATATAAATAAGTAAAGAATCTCGGAGCATTGGAAAGTTTAATTTACTATTACTGGTGAATAAATACAAATTTGCCAAAATCTTGTCTGTAAAGATTTTGATAAACGAAAACACCACGTATTCATCTTCATTGAAAAGAATCATATGTGGGAATATCCTTATTATGTTATCAGAGCTCAAAAAAAAAGAGAAATACCAAAAAGATTGAAAGAACTTGAAAACTTGATTACCCAGAAATGGACAGTTTATTAAGACATGGTGATCCAAATAGTATAAGTCTTTATAACCAAATAAAAAAATCTGTTTAAATATTTTATACAAGGGAAATCATTTTACTACAAATATGACAGAATCTCTACTTATTTATAAAATATCTAAATTACATGATGAAACATTTTACTAAAATTTTGAATTTTGATATTTTGTTTGTGAATGTCTTGCATAACCAGGTAACCATTGAAGAATTCTTCCACATTCAATACAAAAATAAATGTTGGAAAATTTCTATTTATTAACCAGTGATAGTAAATATAAGTGCTAAACATTTCAGATCTCTACTGCAATGGTTCCAGAGAAAACTGTACTACGCTAACATGGGTGGGCATGGGAAGGTCTGCTCCCCTTAAGAAGTCTCAGATGACAGATATCCTGTTTATTCCTGTCCACCTAGGGTCCTAGTGCCAGTGCCTACCTGACAGAGAACGAGAGATGCTGCCTTCCTGTCAGCTGCATGCCGGGCTGCCAGTTCGTAGTAGTAGCCGGGGTGCATCGTCTGCACGGCCGGTAGTCCCCCACGGATAGCCTCCTCAAACAGCTCTCCAAACAAGCAATACCTGTCACGTGGCAACTATTGTAATCCTTATTGTAATAGGTTATTTCAGAAATTCAGGTGTAATACTTTTTCATCTAAAACCCTGAAATGTTATGTATTTATACTAGTTTTATATATTTTGTGTGACATAGCGCAGGTATTGCCGGTTATAAATAAAATGTTACACATAAAACAAATACACAAATAAAAAAAATACTTTTATCACTTTTGCAGAGATTATGGTCTTAAGACATACGCACATTTCTTAACAACCCATAGTTTTTGATTTCCAAAGTTTGATAAAGTAATTGCAAATAAACTCAAATTATTGAAAAGGAATCATACGTTGACACAAGACAACAACAAACAAGTGCTGTCAGCTGTTTAAAGTGTAGAAAAAATGTCACGCAACTTTGCAGCTGGAAATTAATATAATACATTCTTTGTCTGATTTTTAATATTAAGATTGATACAGCTTTGGCAAAGTTTAACAATTAGATTGACAAGGTAGAGCAATAACAGTGTATTATACAGGGTGCCCCAAAATTACAGGACCAAACTTCACCAAATTGTTCAGGAGGTCAAACTGAACGAAAAATGTTATATAATGTATAGTCCTATCTTGCTTCGTTTACCTTAGATCGGCCATTTTGTTTTTTACATACAATTAATTTTATTTTCAATACGGGTTTACCGATTTTGTTGAAACTTGGCATAAATATTATAAACACGAATATAAGTTGTAAAAGAATATTTTTTTAAAATCTTATGTGTATTTTCAAAATGGCGGCCATTAAAAAAACGGTTGGTTTTCAAGTTATTTAAGTTTTAATATTTTTAATGGCCGCCATTTTGAAAATACACATAAGATTTTTTTTTAATATTTTTTTACAACTTATATTCAAGGGTAAGGTTGGGGGTGGGGGATCCTGTCGAGATCCATGAGGAAGAATTTAAGACATAATCTGTCATGTCTCCTCGGAAGAAGGGGAAGCCAACTCTGAACCAGCCTCTCCAGTCAAAGCAGGCAGAAGGTGGCACACCCTCATGACAAAAGGGGCCATTCCTGTCCCCTTCCCTTTTATTTCCGCCATCTTGTTTTTGTCTGCCGTGACGATTGCCATTGGCTAGTGCCCTCTGGTCAGTCATAGGTTTAATGCATACATATTAAGTGTATGTTTTAGAGTTAGTGAAGTTGTCACACAACATGGTGGTTGTGATTCCTGACTTAGGCGTGTCATAACACTCTGGTACGATTTGTTTATTTTTACCTAGTTTGTATTTATGTATTACGTTAGTTATTTACCTGAAGAAGAGATCAGATTGTAGATCTCGAAATGTAGTGTCACTGATTTCTTGTTTCACTGAACGATGGCAAATGTCCAGAAAAATCCTGTTTCCTTCACACGCCCTCATGTCTAGGCTAGCAAGAACTTTTAACTCTTAGGGAACCCCACCAACTCCAACAGTCATCTCCCACAGTAGACTAGACCTATCCTACACTTGCGCCCCAGAATTTCAACATTTACTGTTAGTGATGTGCCGCTCCTGGACATCCAAAAGGTTGCCCAGATTTAAGTGTCATATCGGTTTTTGCTATGCCCAGTGCGGGTTCAACTGGAAGGTATAAATTGGAGGGTTAAACTGGGAGAGCCAGAAGTGAACCCTCCTAAGGTAACGGTCCCTTTTGAATGTATCTCTAAAAAATTTATCTTGTCCACAATTCACCATGTCCAACATGGAATCGAAAAAATTTGAAAGTCTACGACTAGTTAACTGTACTAACTGTTTAGCGAGCCAAGCGTGGTGCTGGAAGATGAGCTCGGGTGGACCAGATCTGCTACGGAAGTTCTCAATAAAGCTGCGGAACTGGCTGATGGCATCGCGTGGTTGGTTGAGCACAAACAGCAGACGACACACCTTGTAGTTGATGTATCCAGCCACGGTCTTCACCTCTAAACTGTTCGTGTCATTGACCCTTAGCTCTAGTAAGTTACTGTAGGATGTGGAGTAGTGGCTGCGGACAAAATAAGGCATTGATAAAATATACATCAGTCTGACATTGTACTGTATGAAAACATTTACAGTGTAGCAGAACTTAACATTACTCCAGATACAAAGGGAAAATATTATTAACAATACTTATCTTTCAGCTTTGTTTTGGCTTAAAAAGTGTTTGTGTTTTCTAGGCTAACCCACTTGCATGTTTGCTACACACAACAGACCAGTTTGGAAATGGTCAGGATAGTCCTGAGTTCTAAATTACATAATCATTACATGACAACTATATGAAATTTTAATATTTTGGTCTGAACTTATGGTAAATTTGTATAATACAGTGCGACCCCGTTAAGTCAGAATAGCCGGGACCGCGGATGATCCGACATAAAAAAAATACGAGTTAACCGGATAATGTAGAAAAAATAAAGAACAACATGTACAAACAATAATATTTTTTTATTGCGGAAAAACACTTAAAATACACATCACGATAAAGTATATACAGTCTAGTTTTTCTGAAAGAATTTTGTAAATTTGTAATGCGTCAGCCTTGAATGCTGTTTCTGTGCCATGCAGTCACGCAACCTTTTCAGCACGAGAAGCTCGGATGGTGTCTATTTTTATTGCTCAAAGTATAAAAATAACTTGCCCAAATGAGATGCTGTTTCTGCATGACTTGCAACTGATCCTCTCTGTTTGTTATCGGCATCTTTATCACAAAAAGTCACAATACATTTAATTATTGAGTTCTACAAACAGTCTACTGATAAAAAAAACACCCGCCCCACGCTCGGCAGTCTGGGTGGAAGGCAAGAAGCTAATTTTAAATTCTCCTGAACTGATCCAGGTTATCTGGAAGACACAAAGAGGTCCGACTTAACGAGGTTGCACTGTGTTATTAAAATGCACATAAAAGAATGCAAGAAATAAAAATAACCACAAAATGTAGCTTTACAAATTTATTTAAGAAATAACAAAAAATCTTGGTTTGGTTAAATTTTGTAAAACTCAATAAGACTGAATAAACAGTAAATGTGACAGCAAATTTAAAAGAAATCTGTTATTTCAGTTTAAATGTTTTTTTGAATGCATATTCATACCATTTCCTCATCAACATCCACAGCTTTTGTATCTTCCTACAGATTGGTAATCGCACAGACAGCAATACCCTGCCCCACCATGATTAATTTTTCACTCGTTATTTCCCAGTCATTATCAACATTGTCATCCTTTTCTTCTTCTTCTTGATGAATAACTGCCTGATTATTTAGTCATTCAATTTTTAATTGCCAAGTTCATTATCTTTGCATGAAATCATTACACGTCATCTTCTAGAGGATCAAAAGAGTTACAGAGATTACTGTAATGTGGGTGCATGAGGGGGTTTTGAGGCATGAAAAAGAGGATAGGTTGGCGAAAGCTGAAGCCGTCTTGCATGTCATAGGCCCGGAAACGTTTTGTGGTTTGGCTCAATGTCAAATTTAAAACGCTGGGAGAGAGTATTTGTGGTTGTAGGAACTTCTCTCAATTTGAAAAGCCTCCCAGGCCTGAGACAGGCAAAAACTATCATAGACCCCTTAATGACTGACAGCAAAGCTATTCTTGGACTTGGAAGATCGGATTGAATTTTTATTCAGGTAATGGTTTTGGAGAAATATAAAAAATCTTTTTAAAGTTATAGGCCAATAGCAACAATAGCAAACAGAAATATTGACTATACAAAAATATAGAAAACTCCTTGCAGAGGGTTAACCCCACAAAAAACTGGGGATAGTAAAAAACACTTAGAAAATGTTTTGTCCACCCAACCATCAACCAGCACTACTATTCTATCAGGTTTTCTTCTTCTTTTTGTTTTTCAGAACTGGTGGTTGGTCCACTCGCTCCCCCATCTCCTTCTGCTCGGCCTCCCATCCATCCTTTGATCACTGATAAAGTAATAAAAGTTGCTGTCCGGTATTTTGCTGCCTGGTTTGTAGAACATCTGCATCAAGTCCCTACACGTTGAGATGGTCTCTACCGCTTCCGTGTACTGAGACTTCATGTATTCACCTACCTTGTAGGCCTGACTGTGTTATCGCTTTATCTCTGCCTGTGATGGGGAAGAGAGCAGCAGCTGCATTGGGCCAACGAGGATGCAGTCTTCTTCAGTGGACCATCGTGGATGTTGGGCCGTCAGCACAGGAGAAGCAACATGTGTGGGAGAATTTCCACACACCTTTCCTGGGGACTCACGCCGTTCTAGAAGCAGCCGTACAACACTGAACCGGAATCAGAAGTGACGTCTGTGGAACCAAGCCGGTGGATGCATTGCCACTGGAAGGTGGGGTGGGGATATGGAAGATATCAACCTCCCCGGGTTGATCACTTCTCGGCATTGTTGGTTGCCTCTCCTGGTGATGGCCCTGGTGAGCCACACAGCTGCTATAGCGCTTGGAAGTTGATGTACCAGAACTGCAGTCGCAGGATCTGCAGGGCCTCAGCGAGGACAGAATTAGACTATTCTGTAATCTTGTGACTGGATATTTCTTTCTTGACTATCACCCTTATAAGGTGGGTATTTCCAAATCAGTAATATGTTACTTCTGTAAGGAACTAATAGGAACAGCTATACACATAATTTTTATGTATTATTTCAACATTCAAGCAGATATTACTGCACAATGAAATGTTATATAGGTAAAATTTATTGGTGTATTGCAGTTCATTGCGAAAAACAACAGATTGAGAAATAAACGTGTCAAACTGATCAAATTAAGTTATTAATCTCTAGGAAAATATTTTGAAGATAATGGTATCAAAGTTTAGCCAACGAATAGATGATAAAACTACAACAACTTATTACATTTCAACTTGCTTCTAGGGTGACAGGACATTCAGGATGGGTTGGGCTGGTGGTAGGGTCTGCCTCCTGTTGAAATTCTACGAAGAAGGATAGTGGCTATTCAGTCATATCGCCCTGTAAGAAGGAAGGATCGAACTTGAACTTGAAGGATAACTGTGTTAGCCTATTACATCAAATAGAGGGATAGTACTCCCTCAGGTTTAAGCTATCAGTAGTCTTTAAGACTGTGGGAGCTCCAGCCGCTGCACAGTAAACTGATCTATCAATCGACCATTGCACCAATATCTCGACATCTGCAGTTAGTGATGTGGACAGACCTGAATGACAAATCGGTTTTTGCTGTATCTAGTGTAGGTTCAACTGGAAAGAACCCAGGGGCGGTTGTATGGTTGGTAATTAGTATAACCACTCTTGAGTATCCAGATACATGTCTCACTGTAGACTAAGTAAAACCATGTCTTCCCACAATGTTATGAGCATTAAGTTATTTAATAGACTGTCACAAATTGTCACTCACATAAGTTATGTTACATTCAAGAGCGTTATGTATAACTGGCTTCTAGTAAATCCATTTTATGGTGTTAGAGAGTTATTTTATTTTACTTTTAACGAGACAACCATTAAATTTTATCCTTTCTTTTAACTTCAAAATTTAACCATACAATTTTTAACCTTAGATTTTAACTAATATTTTATTTTAACACAAGGTTGTTTAATTGAATTGGTTCTCTTACTTTTATGATATGTTAACAGTCATCAAAATTTTCAGTTTTGACATATAACTTTCGATGAAGTTGTTGTTTATTCTTATATTAGGCTAGATTGAAAGTTGTTATATGACTCTCGCTATTGCATCTCATATTCAATGGCAATAGAGAATGTCCATGTCTGCATACTTGACCTATTTGACGTAAACTTATCCTGTTGGCAACTTTGACTTTGGTGAGATCTTCACTGTATATTGGCTTGTTTTTATTTTTTGTGTATATTTAACATTACGTCTTGAAATATTTTTACACCTGAAGAAAAGGATGGATTCACATTCTTAAAACACAGAGTTCTACTTATGTAACATAATATTAAATGTCCAAAAATGTGTTATCCTTTCAAAGAATCCATCTTCAACAAATAGACTTTAAAGAAAGATAACACGTTTTGTAATGAAAGAAATGCAAACTTCTTATATACGTTATACTGACACATGAGAATTGCGGTTGTCGTGTTTCAATTCGTTGAGGAAGGCCATCTTGTACTGGTGCCGCACAAACAGGTACTGGTGGGTTGTCTTGTTGAGGAACTCTCTGTGAGACTTGACGTGACGTATCTCCTGCTGGTAATAGCCTTGGGCCATCTCATACAACGCATTCTCCAGCCTAGTGTCAGACATACACTAGTTTTATACACTGATTTACCTGGAACACACTAGTGACTAGTGATATTGTCACAAACAGGTACTGGTGGGTTGTCTTGTTGAGGAACTCTCTGTGAGACTTGACGTGACGTATCTCCTGCTGGTAATAGCCTTGGGCCATCTCATACAACGCATTCTCCAGCCTAGTGTCAGACATACACTAGTTTTATACACTGATTTACCTGGAACACACTAGTGACTAGTGATATTGTCACAAACAGGTACTGGTGGGTTGTCTTATTGAGGAACTCTCTGTGAGACTTGACGTGACGTATCTCCTGCTGGTAATAGCCTTGGGCCATCTCATACAACGCATTCTCCAGCCTAGTGTCAGACATACACTAGTTTTATACACTGATTTACCTGGAACACACTAGTGACTAGTGATATTGTCACAAACAGGTACTGGCGGGTTGTCTTGTTGAGGAACTCTCTGTGAGACTTGACGTGACGTATCTCCTGCTGGTAATAGCCTTGGGCCATCTCATACAACGCATTCTCCAGCCTAGTGTCAGACATACACTAGTTTTATACACTGATTTACCTGGAACACACTAGTGACTAGTGATATTGTCACAAACAGGTACTGGTGGGTTGTCTTGTTGAGGAACTCTCTGTGAGACTTGACGTGACGTATCTCCTGCTGGTAATAGCCTTGGGCCATCTCATACAACGCATTCTCCAGCCTAGTGTCAGACATACACTAGTTTTATACACTGATTTACCTGGAACACACTAGTGACTAGTGATATTGTCACAAACAGGTACTGGTGGGTTGTCTTGTTGAGGAACTCTCTGTGAGACTTGACGTGACGTATCTCCTGCTGGTAATAGCCTTGGGCCATCTCATACAACGCATTCTCCAGCCTAGTGTCAGACATACACTAGTTTTATACACTGATTTACCTGGAACACACTAGTGACTAGTGATATTGTCACAAACAGGTACTGGTGGGTTGTCTTGTTGAGGAACTCTCTGTGAGACTTGACGTGACGTATCTCCTGCTGGTAATAGCCTTGGGCCATCTCATACAACGCATTCTCCAGCCTAGTGTCAGACATACACTAGTTTTATACACTGATTTACCTGGAACACACTAGTGACTAGTGATATTGTCACAAACAGGTACTGGTGGGTTGTCTTGTTGAGGAACTCTCTGTGAGACTTGACGTGACGTATCTCCTGCTGGTAATAGCCTTGGGCCATCTCATACAACGCATTCTCCAGCCTAGTGTCAGACATACACTAGTTTTATACACTGATTTACCTGGAACACACTAGTGACTAGTGATATTGTCACAAACAGGTACTGGTGGGTTGTCTTGTTGAGGAACTCTCTGTGAGACTTGACGTGACGTATCTCCTGCTGGTAATAGCCTTGGGCCATCTCATACAACGCATTCTCCAGCCTAGTGTCAGACATACACTAGTTTTATACACTGATTTACCTGGAACACACTAGTGACTAGTGATATTGTCACAAACAGGTACTGGTGGGTTGTCTTATTGAGGAACTCTCTGTGAGACTTGACGTGACGTATCTCCTGCTGGTAATAGCCTTGGGCCATCTCATACAACGCATTCTCCAGCCTAGTGTCAGACATACACTAGTTTTATACACTGATTTACCTGGAACACACTAGTGACTAGTGATATTGTCACAAACAGGTACTGGTGGGTTGTCTTGTTGAGGAACTCTCTGTGAGACTTGACGTGACGTATCTCCTGCTGGTAATAGCCTTGGGCCATCTCATACAACGCATTCTCCAGCCTAGTGTCAGACATACACTAGTTTTATACACTGATTTACCTGGAACACACTAGTGACTAGTGATATTGTCACAAACAGGTACTGGTGGGTTGTCTTATTGAGGAACTCTCTGTGAGACTTGACGTGACGTATCTCCTGCTGGTAATAGCCTTGGGCCATCTCATACAACGCATTCTCCAGCCTAGTGTCAGACATACACTAGTTTTATACACTGATTTACCTGGAACACACTAGTGACTAGTGATATTGTCACAAACAGGTACTGGCGGGTTGTCTTGTTGAGGAACTCTCTGTGAGACTTGACGTGACGTATCTCCTGCTGGTAATAGCCTTGGGCCATCTCATACAACGCATTCTCCAGCCTAGTGTCAGACATACACTAGTTTTATACACTGATTTACCTGGAACACACTAGTGACTAGTGATATTGTCACAAACAGGTACTGGTGGGTTGTCTTATTGAGGAACTCTCTGTGAGACTTGACGTGACGTATCTCCTGCTGGTAATAGCCTTGGGCCATCTCATACAACGCATTCTCCAGCCTAGTGTCAGACATACACTAGTTTTATACACTGATTTACCTGGAACACACTAGTGACTAGTGATATTGTCACAAACAGGTACTGGTGGGTTGTCTTATTGAGGAACTCTCTGTGAGACTTGACGTGACGTATCTCCTGCTGGTAATAGCCTTGGGCCATCTCATACAACGCATTCTCCAGCCTAGTGTCAGACATACACTAGTTTTATACACTGATTTACCTGGAACACACTAGTGACTAGTGATATTGTCACAAACAGGTACTGGTGGGTTGTCTTGTTGAGGAACTGTCTGTGAGACTTGACGTGACGTATCTCCTGCTGGTAATAGCCTTGGGCCATCTCATACAACGCATTCTCCAGCCTATACGAAAAACCACGAGAAAGTGCAGTTGAGGGAGGAGCCTATTTTGCCCGTAACCTTGGAGCGGCCAACGAGAGCTGGGCGACGTTGCCAAACTTGTTCCCAGCTGTAACCACAAGCCGCGCGAGTCCAGCATTCTTAAAATACTTAACCGTTACGCTCGAAAGAAATGCTAGAGCTGTCTTGAATTAATTAACTACGTATTACAAAATGTAATTTTACGGTCATTTAAAAAAAAAGTACATCTCTGTAGCTTATTTCCATGTTGAGTTAAATGGATTGAAATAAATTATTGTATTATATTACTCATATACGAAGATCGTAGGATTAAAATCTTTAGCCGAAATATAAATTAAAAAGAAAAAGAAAAATACCGCAAAAACGTTAATTTCCCGTATTTAACAGTTAGATAATGCCATTATCATTTATATATAATAAGGCATTACATGTGTGCATAGTATAATCATGTTATGTTAAATGGATTTTCAATTTGGTAAGAAAGTTATCAAATACATTTGAAATATATGTTCTTTTCCATAAATATACTTATTCAGTACATAACGATGGGAATTGTTGCCGCAACGGTTTTGTTACGCACTTCGGTTCTCATAAATTTATAACCATTTGAAAGCATTTTTCCTACCTGACTATTAATAGTCTTGAATCTGTGTTATGTAAAATTGTTTTTTATTACAAGTGGGTGATTTAAATATTTAAACTGGTCATAGTTGAAAAATCATACAGCACAAGTATTTTTATAATATGAATGCACTTTCTTATAAAATTCTAAAGTAACGGTTTTCTATAACATCCAATGAAATTTGAACACAGTACATAATAGATGATTCAGACGAGTGAAAATGTGGAGGAAACGGGTGAAATGCCTGTAAACAAAAGCCGCACCAGCCAGCAGTGGTGGTAATACCAGACGGATGAGTCATACTATTTCCAAGAAACAGCCCCTTCCTCCTTCCTGTCTCTGACCGTCAGTCAGTGCCTATTGTCGCTTCATCAGTGGCGGTTGAAAATACTGCATTCTCTTCAATTCCAGTACGCGTATATTATTTTGTGCTGAATTTTACTGTTGATGAACGTTTTCGTGTTTTTAAGTGTTGTTTATTGATAGCTATTATAAGTGTACCGATTATTTTCTGTGTAGTGTCAATTGTAATATACTTGTTATTGTGATTCCTTATTTGGACAAAATGGAGTGTGATGATGTTTGTTCAAGTGCACAGCCATCCGGAAGTAAGAGCGGTAGTGGAAAAACCCTACGTAGTGGAGAACGACGTATTATTTACAACGTTTACAACTTTTTCAAAAAACTGTCGTTGACAAATTTCCGAGAAACTCTAAACTTTAAGCAAAGTGGTAAACTGTGTGCTGAGGCCTGTGGTGTAAGTGAAAGAACCGTTAACAAAATAAGTAAAGAAGCTAAGCTGGCCGAAGAAGATGGACCTTCATCATCAGAAATTAAGTTTTCAACGCCAGGAAAACAAAGAAGTCGAAAATCAAAAATAACAGGCTTTGACGACTTTGAAAAAGATGTTTTGAGACGAACTGTCCTTTCGTACTACGACAGAGGGGAATTTCCCACATCAAAAAGAATCACGCAGGATCTCAAACAAAAACTTGATTACAACGGATCGGTAACTTCAACAAATAGATTATTAAGGCATGTTGGTTTCAGGTATAAGAAAACCAATGATGGTAGAAAGTTTTTATTGGAACGAAATGATATTGTAGCGGCTCGTTTAAAATTTTTGAGAACTATGCAAGAGCTTAGAGAATCTGGTGATAGTAGGCCCATATATTACCTCGATGAAACATGGGTTAATGAAAACCATACTCGAAAATACATATGGCAGGATACGACTGAGTCTGGTGGGCTAAAGGTTCCTCTCGGCAAAGGCAGAAGATTAATAATTTGTCATGTCGGTTCGGCAAAAGATGGGTTTTTGCAAGAATGTAAGTGGGTTTTTCGGTCTAAGACATCATCCAGTTCGGACTATCACGATGAAATGAACGCTGAATCGTTTAGAAAATGGTTTAAAAAATTGCTATGCATTTTGGAAGAAGGCTCGATCATCGTTATGGATAATGCTCCATACCACTCAGTACTCGCCGAGAAAATTCCAAATTCATCGTGGAGAAAGGAAGAGATTCAAAATTGGCTGTCTCGAAAAAACATACAATACTGTATGAAAGAAACGAAACCAGAACTTATAATGAGGGTTCTCCCATATAAAACCCAACAAAAAACTTATGAACTCGACGTATTAGCCAATGAAATGGGACATACAGTTGTCAGGCTCCCTCCTTATCACTGCCAGTACAATCCCATTGAAATGGTATGGGCTCAAGTGAAGGGAGAGGTAGCACGTAATAATAAGACATTTAAAATAACCGACGTTGAGAAACTTGTTCATGATGCTCTGGACAAAGTGACTAAAGAAGACTGGCAATCAAGAGTTCAGCACGCAGAAGCCTTGCAGCAAGCTGATTTTGAAAAGGAATGTATCCGCACAAGTGTTGTAGATCAAATAATTATAAACTTAGCAGACAATTCTGACACGAGTAGCAGTGAGGCAGAAAGTGAAAATGAAGAAGACTCCGAGGTTTTGGCTACGATGTTGCCGCCTGAGAGCGAATAAATAATATACAAGTGCAAAGGTAAGAATATTATTAAGTCAATCATGCTTTTTAACGTATTTCATTTTAAAATAGTAGGCCTAAAAATTATTTAGTGGAAAATTTGATTATTTCATAATTTAAAAATATAATTGTTCGATAATTTTAAAATTGATTATCTTGTTATATTGTTTTAATTATTTTTAATCAAGCAACACGTCATGCAGTGTCCAATATAAGCAACATGTATATTAATTTTGTGTGTGTTTAGTAATCGTTTAAAATCACTGAAAAGTTGTATGGAAATAAGCAAGTACTTTACTCTGACTAACTGACGGGACGATTTGTTTGTTTTAATCGATAGTTAGTTTGTAATAACATTAATAAACTATACAAGTAATTTAAATATAATATAGCAAACTGTCAACGCATTTTAAATATTGTTTTTCAATTATACTGATAAGTTTTAAATGTTCAGTGTCAGTGTTAGTTGTGACAGCGCAGCGGTTTATCAGCCACAATGCGCCAGCCGTGCCGGGCGGCAGCGGCAGTTGTGTGGCAACGTCGCGCAGGCCAGTCCATTCTATTGGTCGCCGCCAACTGCACTCTCTGGCGGTTCCTTGTATAGTGTCAGACATACACTAGTTTTATACACTGATTTACCTGGAACACACTAGTGACTAGTGATATTGTCACAAACAGGTACTGGTGGGTTGTCTTATTGAGGAACTCTCTGTGAGACTTGACGTGACGTATCTCCTGCTGGTAATAGCCTTGGGCCATCTCATACAACGCATTCTCCAGCCTAGTGTCAGACATACACTAGTTTTATACACTGATTTACCTGGAACACACTAGTGACTAGTGATATTGTCACAAACAGGTACTGGCGGGTTGTCTTGTTGAGGAACTCTCTGTGAGACTTGACGTGACGTATCTCCTGCTGGTAATAGCCTTGGGCCATCTCATACAACGCATTCTCCAGCCTAGTGTCAGACATACACTAGTTTTATACACTGATTTACCTGGAACACACTAGTGACTAGTGATATTGTCACAAACAGGTACTGGTGGGTTGTCTTGTTGAGGAACTCTCTGTGAGACTTGACGTGACGTATCTCCTGCTGGTAATAGCCTTGGGCCATCTCATACAACGCATTCTCCAGCCTAGTGTCAGACATACACTAGTTTTATACACTGATTTACCTGGAACACACTAGTGACTAGTGATATTGTCACAAACAGGTACTGGTGGGTTGTCTTGTTGAGGAACTCTCTGTGAGACTTGACGTGACGTATCTCCTGCTGGTAATAGCCTTGGGCCATCTCATACAACGCATTCTCCAGCCTAGTGTCAGACATACACTAGTTTTATACACTGATTTACCTGGAACACACTAGTGACTAGTGATATTGTCATAAACATGTTTATTCAAAAGCACCTAAACTTAGGTGCTATGTTGAAACACATAAAAATGTTAATGTACGTTATAATATGTTCTTCAAACGTCTTTTATAACATTGTTAACTTTTTGTAATTTTTCAAATGTTATTAAACAACCTGAGAGAGTTTGTAAAAATAATCTCAACCTTATTTACGTCACATTGTTTAAGACTTTCTCTACAAAACAATAAATAATTTATACCCATTTCAGTATATATCCTTTGCTATCATGGAAGAAAGCTTAGTTACAAGATACATTTGTTACAAAATATTCAAACAATGACTGTCAGTAACCAACCGTACAATGGTCAAATACTGTCCTCTGTAAAACATCAATATTGTTTAACCTTCTAAATTATGTCTGTCTATTACTCTACATCTTTATACATTTCAATCAGTTTACGTTTGGAGGATTATCCTAAGCATTCAATATCCATGGCACAAAACTTATTAAACAACTGATACCATTACCATGTTTTAACCCTTGAACTGTCGGCATAGTCAAGTCTAACATGTTCATTCATGTTCAGCACACTGTAAGCTTTTTTTTTTAAATTGCCAAAAATATATGCACTGCTAAAATAAAGAATTATTATTTATCTTTATCATCAGGAATTGTAGATTATAGCAGTAATGTGGCAAATATTAAACAATAATCACAAAAATATGTCTACCAGGGACTATTTTAATTTGTACACTGAACTATTAACTTCAAACCTCTTATAGGGATCTTGACCAATATTTTTTTAAATCAAAGATTTATAAAATTACCACAACTTTATAAGGAATCAATATTTGTATTTAATTTTCTGAAAGTAAGAAGTATATATTTAGCAGGAATAGTTTAACAAAAAATGTCATAAACTAAGAAAGTATATGTGAAAAGATTTTGAGATTCTATAGAAAATTGTACAACCAATTAGAAACAATTTTATGTGTAGCTAATAATTTATGCTTTTAGGAAATAGTTTTTTTTCTAATATTAAAGATTTATTTTATATGAAGAATGTAATTGAATATTTTTAAGGGAACCACAACTTAACAAAGATTATAAAAGAAAACATATTTGTGGTAGAATCAATTATTATGGTGCAATAGAAAAAGCAAGAAATTCTTGTTATTGTGTTGATATTGGTGACTTAGTACTTCATCATAATTTTGAAAACCAACCATCCAAACATTGCGTGGTTTTACCTTTCTTGGCTAGTAACATTCCAGCAAATGAGTTGTATTTTGCTTTTTATCATTTATTCTGTTCATTCAAACGTGGATTGGAGCGAAAACCTACTGATTTTTACACATTGGAACCTCCTCTTTCTATTGGTACCTAGACAATGCGTTAGTCATTCATAAAAGTCATGAATTTAGCGATTGAACTTGCAGACTCATGGCATGTAAGCATACCAGATTTCAAAGGTGATCGTAGTTACACATACATGTGGCTGGCTTACGGTTAAAACTGAATATTTATAATTTATTTAACTAGTTGATATTCTTTTGAAATAGAGTAAAAGTATTAAAAATTAACAATATTAACTTTACCATTACTTAGATTATAAGCATCGTATGTTTTTTTATAAAACTGATACCTATTGAAAAGTTTTACCTATATGAATACGATAACAATATTTAAATAATACTATGATTAATACTATTAAGTTTTCCATAACTATATTAATCCCACTTAAATATTGAGTTACATACACACCTCAGTACATAGCCCTGCAGGTGGTCTACATGGGGAAGAACGAAAAGACACTTTGGGTTGATATCGGCAGCAGCACAGAGTGCAGCAGCTCTGTCTACCGCCAGTACATCCTCTCCTGCGACCGCCGGAGCCTTGTGCTGTATCAACACCACTCCGAGTCTGGTGTGTCGACCCTCTAGTGCTGCCCTGTACAGTCAGTTTCAACTGTTGATAGATTGAACAGCTGATAGAGGCGATAAGATGATAGAAGTGTTCATGGACTTTAGCTATGACATAAAGCATTTGACAGTGTTTGCCATACAAGTTTGCTAAATAAGTTGACTATGCTTAGTATTCAAGAGAAGGAACAAGATTGAGTCAAGTAATACATACAAAATAGACAGCAGTATGTGGAAATTGAACACCTAAATCACAAAAATAAATTTACAATTAAATATACCTCAACACTAAAACAAACATTTTTTGGAGGTGCCTCAAGGATGAATATTGGGACCTCTGTTATTTCTATGTTACCTTAAAGATATTCCAGAGTTAGAAAAGTTGTGTCTGTATGCTGATGATGCCACTTTGAGGGTTAGTGCGTCATCTAAGGAGGGAGTCGAAATGTCAGCCTTTCTCAGTTTGTAAAATCTAAATAAGTTTTTGCAAAAAAGAAATTTAATTTTGAATCCACAAAAAAACAGTTTATGTTGAGTTTACTGCAAATAGTGACAGAAATCAAATTAGTCCCAATATAGAAATTGAACAAGGTTCTGTACCGAAAGCTGAAGAGGTCAAATTCTTGGGCCTAACTTTGGACAGTTCCTAAATTGGAATAAACATTCAGATAAGATCGTCTCAAAAATCAATTCTGGTTTATATGCAAGAGCAGAATGCTGGTTTAGATGCATTACGCGTCTTTGTACGAAGACGTAGAATGTCAAAATTGTGTACAGATCAAACACTAAAGTCCATATATTTTTTTGCATATTCATTCGCATATTACATTATAGGTACTTTTTTATATGGATCTACATTGGCAAAACAATTTTGATTCAATTTTAATCATTCAGAAAAAAGCAATCCATATTATTCTAAAATTGCAATGAAATCACTCAGTTAAAACGCATTTTCCTCAATTCGGGATAATGACCGTTGATAGTGCATATACTATAGCACTGTACTGCCAGTCAAAAATTGTGTAAGCAACATTAGTACCTGTGGCGACATTCACAACTATAATACCCAACAAAGAAATAATATGATTAAACGTTGTCATAATTTGCAATTATATTGTAAAAATCCAAAATGTACAGGGTGAGGCAGTATTACTTAAAATTAATGGAAGAGACAAACACTTTTCAAATTAAGCTAAGAAATTACCTAAACAACTTAACATTTATATTCATTCTCTGAATTTTTTGAAATTCAAAATGGATAAAGATTGTATGTATTTATGTTACCATTTATTTTACACTTATCTAAATTATTCACAATTAATATTGTTTATTTTTATTAACTTTTATGGATTTATTAGCATTGATACTATCAACAGTAGCAGAGTGCCCTGTTCGCCACCAAAACATCCCATCCTGCTACCACATGAAAGGATCTCTTACTGATCATCCCCAAATACTTAACTTATTAAGAACAGGACAGATCCTTCTTAAAATCATGTCAACTCTCTTGTGTCATAATTCTTGACAGGTTGGTCATGGTGACTTAAAACTTGGTACTTAGGGCCTTCTTGGTCCAAGGAAGAGCTCATTTGACTTTGGAGTCAAAAGGTCAAAGTTACAATGGCGGAAGAGCTCACTTGACTTTGGAGTCAAAGTTGCAATGGTCTGTGAAAAATGTAGTCATTTGAGTACAAACTTTCATTAAGTTGTATTGGGTCCTTGGTTACTTTATTCCATCCTCTATTTATATTTGACTTAGAATACATATTACAATGATAACGAATGAAGGGAGTCTCAAAGAATGGCTTAGTTCACAGTCCCCGCATGAAAAAGATAATCAGTTCTAATCAATTAATGTAGTATCAAAATTACTGTAAAGTCATATAGCTTTAAGTTGTATATGATACAAAAGAGTCTTAATGTACTAGCAATTTTGTATAACTATTTACAGAAGTAACTTGCCACACAGACCTATCTATACAACATGGAACAATAGATACGTATTTTATTCCACGTTGTCAAACATCCAAATTTAAAAACAGATTAAGTAGTTCTAAGATCCCTGTAGCCCACTCACCTGATGGACTGTACCCTCGAGGTGCATTCTATTTTCTTCTCTGGCCATTCTGGATCGTCCCAGTCCAAGTCGTAGAATATTGCAACAACAGCGGGCACTTCCTTCAGGTGTTTCTTCATCCAGTTACGTTTTAAAATGCCTTTTGGAATGTACCACTCATAAGAGTTGCGCTACAGCAAAACAATAAATTATCATGAGTGGCTTTTCACTCTTATGACATAGGAGAACGTTTAAACTTAATTTAAGCCCTGATGACCTATCAAGTTTTATTGTTCTAGGATTTATAATATTTTTATATAGAATTTTTTAAATATCAATATTACGATAATTCGGTTCTACAGAATCGCTTGTGGAAGATAAGTAATGTATACAAAAGTTATCATATTTCAGTTTTTAATAAAGATTTGGATCTGAAAATTTCCCCCCAGTACTATAGAAGTATACAGTTAACAAAAATGCATCCAATTAAATAGCCAAAGTTTAAAAAAAATCGTATGACATGGCATTATTATGATTTTTTAAACTAAAACAAAGGTTTAGGAACAATGCTTGTAACTTTTTTTCTCCAAATAGCTGGGAAGCTGGTAAAGGTATCAAATAAAACCTAAGAAACTTAACCTTTTTTTATTGATATAAAAAGCAAAGCGGCTTTTCTATGTGTTCAGTCTTGAACAATAACATCATTAATACGGACGGCTTAATTAATATTAGGGTTTAAATGATACTTGTTTAGCTTATATGTACATGTTTTCAATACATACTTTTTAAGCAATAACGCCTTTAAGGTGTAATATTCCATCTAATATCTAGCTTCTATGTACTTACTCCACCTAGAGAAACGTAATTCTGTCAATTGGACATCATTTTCAGAAAAATAGTATAGCGGATTAAATATTATCCAAGGGCATAAAACAACAGTCTTCTCTCGGTGGCGAAAAGAACAACACTGCTGGTTCAGGGGGGGTGAAGGAAGAGAAGTTCGACATCTTCTTCGTCACAGATATTTTTGACAGGTGCAAAATACCAACTGCCATCATAAACCGCAGCTACAAATTGGTTTTGTTGAGGACGAATGTTTTTCCACTTTGGGGCATCTTCACTAAATGAAAAAATCAAAGAAGGCTTTTCAGAATCAGTCACTCATCTAATTTCTTTTAAATCAGGTGATATAGATTCGTAATTATGAAAACTCCTCGGGTCAGGTATCGTGCATGTTGCACTAAACCTGCCCTTTAGTTTATTTCTTAGCAAGTCAACACCAGTTTCATCCTAAAAGGAGATATCCAGTTTACTGCAGGAGAATAACCATTTGAAAGCATTTCTTATCCATACGGACGAGAGATTATTCATCACTTATTATGAAAACTGTTTAGTGTCATAGCACTTCCTGCATAGCTGTCAGGATGGCACGTAATGCGCTCTTGAATTCGTTGTGAGATTACTAGTCAAAGGGTTAATAAAGTAAAGTAAAGATGTCTTATTTTACCTGGTGAAGTTAGGGTTCAGAAGCCCTCTTAACACTTAATCTGGGAACCAACGGCTTAAGGTGACTTCCGAACCACCATCAATGGCTGTTCAGGCGGGCTGCTTGCAAGAACAGGATCGCTCAGCGGTCACCCACCCGAGTAGCAGCTACGCTCGACGTTGCTTGATCTGGTTATCTTGTGATAACCAATGTACCCACTACACTGCACCATTGGTTAATAAAGAGATCAATGAGAATTATAACAAACATTGGAAACCCACCTTTGGTTTCATCGGAGGGAACTCATGAACAGGCCCTAGAAGTTTGAAATGAACAGGAGAACGATCTTGTCTGCGGCTATTGGCTAGAGCCTCCCAAACAATGCGGTGCACAGCGTTGTTCAACGTGTCCAAACCAGCAACCCCGACCAAGGACTGTGGCAACCAACACAGTTCAGAGGGAAACTCCAGTCCATCCTCTAATGTTGCCATTGTTGATAACAAGTCCTGAAAATTGTGCATTGTTAACAAAACAATGAAGCTTAACGTTTAACAGCCTACAGTTTTAAACTTATATAAAAAGATTTGAACTAAGCCTACTTATTTCATGAAATACTAGTGAAGGCTATGAAAATAAACTATAGTCCACTTGGGTCCCTTACTCTTCTTGATGTTTATGAACGACATCCATACTTTCAAACTTCCTCATATATGCTAATGACAAAGATTTTTGATAAGGTTCATTCTGATGGTAAAGCCCTGCAATGCTCACTAAATAACATCGTTAACTGGTGCAGTTCTAATGGTATGGAGCTGAATGCTGGCAAATGTGTTGTACTATATTTTAAACGTGATTCTAACATCATCTTAATAGACTATTTGCTGGATAATGCTCCACTGAAAAGAGTTGTTAAATTCAAGGACTTGGGTGTGTTCCATTCATCTTCTCTCAGTCCCTACGATCACATACGGCATATAGTTTCTAGAGCCAACTCGTTGCTTGGATTCATCTTCAGATCAACTAAACACTTCGTCTCGCCATACTCTATGGTAATCTTGTACAAAGCCCTAGTCCGCCCTATTCTTGAGTATGGGTCTGGTCGCCTTATCAACTCAACCATGTACACAGTCTAAAACAACGTACAGAAACGCTTTGTCAGAATGCTTGGCTGCCGGCTTGGCTGGACCTATTTTGGCACTCCCATTGCTGAGATTGAAAACCAATTTGCTCTCCGTCCACTGGATTTGAGACGTCAAATCAGTGACTTGGTTACGTTATACAAGCTAGTAAATGGATTGATTGACTGCCCGGTTCTACTCAGCAGTGTTGATCTCTCTGTCTCAAGAGGAACCCGTTCCAGAACGATATTTCAAAGATGCCATCGTTCGACTTATTACTCCTACCACAGCGGCCTCTCTAGACTCCTGAGAACTGGAAGTGATATTGCTACTCATGTAGACTTTTTCAATGAATCTGTTGTGTCTTTTAAATGTAAGGTAGCTTCCATTATTTGATATGTAATTTAGGTATTCAGCTAGCCTATAGGTACTAATGTCAGTCTTGTTATTTATTTTCCTAGTTTAATTCAATATTGTTTTGTTACCATTCGTTAAGTAATGTATCTATTTGTTTCATATTTTGTTATTGTTGTGTAGTATTTATTAATCCTAGTCATATTCTTGTTACTGTTGTACTTATATATAAAACTATAACACTAAGTTACTCTGTACTATTCTATTTGTATAAATGGTGTGTACCGTTGAAATAAATAAATAAATAAATATAGTACAGATGTTACTTCTTGTTTGTCTGCTTATTCTTCTCTGAGTAAATTGAATCACCAAAGCAGTTTGTATCGTAGATCAAGCTGTTAGTTTAGTACGAGCAGTTAACCACTGTTAGTTTCAGTGCCAACCACTATATACGGACATCTGAAACCTTATTAAAAAATGCTGACATTTCTATATAACCACATAAACGGCTGAAAAGTCTTACCTCCTCATGGTAAAAGCCAAAGAAAAAACTATAAATAGCACATAAGGAATGAAACTTTGTCGGTATGCGCCCTGAGTATACTTCAATTGATCCATGAAGAAGGCATAGAATGTATTGTATTTAAATAATAATCAGGTCTGTTCTCATTGTAAGAATCAAACAATTATGGACTCTTGCAAGAAAATCCCAGAAAATTTTTATTGTTTTAAAAACAAAATAATAACAATTCATGGCCCTATCCAAGAAGAAAGAGAATGGAAAATTAGATTAGAGAATAGAAAACTAAGAGGCTTGCAGCAGGAATCAGATGGGGTGTAAGAAGCAGAGGATTAATATAGTTGAGGCATGTGGACACATTATTCATGAGGCCAAAGCCAACTGGGTTTGAGTTACCATAGGAGGAAGAAAGTAAGTATGACAAAGGTAAAACTAAGAGGCTTGTAGCAGGAATCAGATGGGGTGGCTCTTGTAAGAAGCAGAAGATTAATATAGTTGAGCCGTGTGGACACATTGTTCATGAGGCCAAAACCAACTGGGTTTGAGTTACCATAGGAGGAAGAAAGTAAGTATGACAAAGGTAAAACTAAGAGGCTTGTAGCAGGAATCAGATGGGGTGGCTCTTGTAAGAAGCAGAAGATTAATATAGTTGAGCCGTGTGGACACATTGTTCATGAGGCCAAAGCCAACTGGGTTTGAGTTACCATAGGAGGAAGAAAGTAAGTATGACAAAGGTAAAACTAAGAGGCTTGTAGCAGGAATCAGATGGGGTGGCTCTTGTAAGAAGCAGAAGATTAATATAGTTGAGCCGTGTGGACACATTGTTCATGAGGCCAAAAGCCAACTGGGTTTGAGTTACCATAGGAGGAAGAAAGTAAGTATGACAAAGGTAAAACTAAGAGGCTTGTAGCAGGAATCAGATGGGGTGGCTCTTGTAAGAAGCAGAAGATTAATATAGTTGAGCCGTGTGGACACATTGTTCATGAGGCCAAAACCAACTGGGTTTGAGTTACCATAGGAGGAAGAAAGTAAGTATGACAAAGGTAAAACTAAGAGGCTTGTAGCAGGAATCAGATGGGGTGGCTCTTGTAAGAAGCAGAAGATTAATATAGTTGAGCCGTGTGGACACATTGTTCATGAGGCCAAAACCAACTGGGTTTGAGTTACCATAGGAGGAAGAAAGTAAGTATGACAAAGGTAAAACTAAGAGGCTTGTAGCAGGAATCAGATGGGTGGCTCTTGTAAGAAGCAGAAGATTAATATAGTTGAGCCGTGTGGACACATTATTCATAGCCAACTGGGTTTGAGTTACCATAGGAGGAAGAAAGTAAGTATGACAAAGGTAAAACTAAGAGGCTTGTAGCAGGAATCAGATGGGGTGGCTCTTGTAAGAAGCAGAAGATTAATATAGTTGAGCCGTGTGGACACATTGTTCATGAGGCCAAAGCCAACTGGGTTTGAGTTACCATAGGAGGAAGAAAGTAAGTATGACGAAGGTAAAACTAAGAGGCTTGTAGCAGGAATCAGATGGGGTGGCTCTTGTAAGAAGCAGAAGATTAATATAGTTGAGCCGTGTGGACACATTGTTCATGAGGCCAAAGCCAACTGGGTTTGAGTTACCATAGGAGGAAGAAAGTAAGTATGACAAAGGTAAAACTACAAGTACAATTACTGCTTTCTATAGTTTATTGGAGAAAACATTCAAGGAAAAAAGAAGCTTTATTAGTATTTTATGGATATTGAATGAGCTTTCAACACAGCAGCATACAGTTCTATGAATACAGATGAAGGGGAGAGATGTTACACCACATTGGATAGTAGCTCTCTTAAATAGTGTTGTCTAGTTGGAGTAAAGCTCAGAGAAGAAACTGCCACAATCATTGTAATAAATAAAAAACACAGGTTCATAATAGTAAGATGCAGGATAATGTTTTGGAGGAAGCTATTTGGTACTTTGGTATTATCCAGAGACCACTATTTTTGGAGACTTACAAAAATTACATTATTAGACAGAACAGACTGTATTTGACGTACAGTGAAAATTACAAGTCACAATGACAATCTGACAATAGATAAGGGGAGACTGCTTTATTCTCCCCGACATTGCTTCTTTTTTGGAGGTAGAAAACGAGAACCGATCTCTATTCTTTCCAGTAATGTAGTATTTTTCAAGTCCCCGATAAAGAAATCCCTTCCAAAAATAGTGGTCTCCAGATAACACGTTATTTTTACAGAAATATGGCTTGAAAATATTCCAAACATCTAGCCCAGCAAGTATATACAAAATAATATTCAGTCACAAAAATAGTACTCAATAATAATAATAAAACACAAAGTATTATACAAATTATTCACATTGCTAACAACTAAAAATGTAAAGAAAAGTTAGATGCAGTAAATTTGATGACTGCATTATAATAAGCGGTCACAACTACAATCAGATCATGATTATTGATTTTAAATACTGAAAACAATATTGACCTATAGATACTCAAACTAATCATTGCCAGCCGTTTTTATTTCATTATGTACTAAGTAGGCTAGTGACGTCACTGCCAGCTGTTGTTATTTCGCTTATCTACATAAACGAAACAACAACATACAACATTGAAACAACGAGGTTAGTGACAATAAGAACAATGGCGATGAATATGCAAATATTGGCCAAAAATGTATTTTTAAACATTGAGCAAAGTTTTAAATACAAACTTCATAGATCCACTAACTTCTACCCACACTATAGAATCTGATTGGAGAGCTACAACAAAATCCTTAAAAACTGTTGTCAGAAGTGACTGGATTGCTGATCATTTTGCAGAATATATCTATCAAAAACGAAAAGTAATGATTATTGGTGGTGATCCATTCTAGCATTTTTTAAATGCAATCACACATCTCTGCCCTGTGGAGTAATTGTAAGTACTACGCGACTCAAGAGTAGTTGAAATACAGTTGTTATTTATATAATTTGAAATAAATACATTTCTACTACATATAGAAGTATAGATTCTTTATAATACAATTTTAAAAACCCACAACATTAATCACTTCTACATTATCGTTCAAAATGTAATCAAAGTAAAATCGTATTTGGAAATACATTCAAAGTGATATCATATACTTGGTTATTAAATAATGGCGGCAAGAACAGTGACGAACGTGTGTTCTTTATTTTACAAGGAGTCACGTTTAAGGTTAGTTAAAGGTAGGTAAATGTTATTGTTTTGTTTATAATTATATGTTTATTTTACATTTTATATTATTTTTTATAGCCTATTAATTTGCAAGATTTAAAACCAGAAAACTAAATTGGGGAAGACTTTAATAAGCAGCCTACACTCGTTGTTCGGTTTTTTTTTGTCAAATTGTTCAATATATTATCCAACTCTGATATAGAAAAATCGTACACAATAAGAGTTATAATAAATTACCGTAACAAGAAAAATCTCGTTTATTACAATTTAAAAAACATTAATTTAACACTAACATTACCAACAAAACCAACTAAGGCCTAGACTTAAATATCAAATAAACCTTACAATATTTATAACTTGCCCAGCTTGACAGCAATGAGTAACAACTTTTGTGAAATGGAGGAAAGAATTTTCCCCATGGGTTACCAAGAGCCAAACGTACATGTTGAAGCCACTTAAACTATCTCGTTACTTGTGAGAAATATCACACATATTTTCCTCATATTCATCGCCATTTTCAGTCTCAAAATATTAGTTACTTCTTGCTGTTTACATTAAAACTGATATAAGTAATAAGGAGAAATCATATGCTAAGTTAAATAAATTGTAATATCGAATTATGCCTTCGGATAAAAACATTAAACAGTTCGACAAAAACAACCGAATAACGAGTGTAGGCCGCTTATTAAAGTCTACCCCTAAATAGTTCATTGAAATATCTATTGCGTTATTTAGTCTGACATTTTGCTTTCATTATTTTTAGATGGTTGGATGGTCATGAATATTGATGATTGGATATAATTCGATAATCATGATGCGATTGTGGCGGTGGCTGCTTATTACACT
Organism: Homalodisca vitripennis; assembly: GCF_021130785.1. Taxonomy (NCBI): domain Eukaryota; kingdom Metazoa; phylum Arthropoda; class Insecta; order Hemiptera; family Cicadellidae; genus Homalodisca; species Homalodisca vitripennis. Next base: position 23,627,979 of record NC_060214.1, read on the forward strand.
GCAGCCAATTTGATAACAATAACAAACTGATAAAATCTGTCATTATAAACTGAAGAAATTCTTGACACAGGTTAGAATGCAAAGCAGATGTCATATTTTGAGGGAGAAGACACTAGTAAAAAAAGTCAAACATGTTGGGTAGGGTCCAATAAGCGGACCCGGTTTTTTATATCGAAATTGGCAAACGATATTACTTAATCATAACCATCGATATAATCAATCGATACTGATTAATTATTTTTAACAATTAACTTAAATAATCTATATGAACAGCTGTAAACACTTTCAAATAATACAATTAAGGTAATATTTTAAATTTCACATAAATAACATTGTGTATTAAAAATGGCTGTCAATCTTAGGAAGCTTCACGAAATTGCTTTAAAAGACGATAAAACATGTTTTTTATGGCTTCAGAATGTTGGGTTAGTACCTAAGAATCCATTATGTGATATTTGTGGAAAGATAACAAATATAACTGTCAGAGGAGCTAACATGGTCGTCTTTAGATGCAAAAAAGAAGGTAATGGTGGACACAACTTTAGTAAAAACGCACTGAAGAATAGTTTTTTTAAAGGGTCAAAGTTCGGAATGCGCAATATTGTGACTTTAATGTACTTATTTTCCAGAAATCAGACAAATTACGATTTTTTAATTCTTGAGTGTAGTTCTGATTTACACAGTCCATCTAGAAGTACGATATCTGACTGGCTGTCGTTTTGCAGGGGAAGTGTGTTTTGTTTGGATAGATGATAAGTTTAATAGGGAAGATAAGCTTGGAGGTCCTGGAGTGGTGGTGGAAATTGATGAGTGTAAAATTGGTAAATGTAAAAATAACAAAGGGAGGTTGGTAGAAGGAACCTGGATTCTACGTTTAATAGAAACTATACCGGAAGGACAAACGAGATGCAAAAACTCTCATTCCTCTCGTACTAAAACATGTGCAGCCTGGAACAACCATAGTTACAGATATGTGGAAAGCATATTTTGGATTAAGTGATTGTGGTTTTGTCCATTTTACTGTGAACCATAGTGAAAACTTTTTAAACCCAGCAACTGGTGCCAACACTCAGACAGTTGAAAGTTCGTGGAGAGCCGTAAAATGTAGTCTAAGAAGTGGTATCCCAGCCGACCTTCCCGCAGATCACCTCTGTGAATATTTATATAGAAGAGAGGTACGGTTTTCTGAAGAGGACGCATTCAACCATTTCTTAAAAGCTGTAAAAAATTGCTACCCAGGCGAAGACATGTAGATAGTTCAACAAATTTCCGTTTCCTATTCTAATTATTTTTTGTTCTAATTTATTTTCTATTCCCAATGTTTGTTATCATTTCTTAATTATTTTTGGTTTTGCTGTTTGATTGTTCTCGTTCTGTTTCATTTAGTTAAAGTTATGAGTTTCCCTGATTTTGGTTATGTTCATTTATTATTTGTTACATCATTAAATTCACATTTTAATTTAAAACATATGATTGTTATTACTTTTATATCGATTGATAGTCTATGATTCGATATGCGAATATTAGGTATCGATGATTATATTCTTCGATATAAAAAACCGGGTCCGCTTATTGGACCCTACCCATTTTGTTTTCTTAGTTATAGTACCTAACCCTAATCAATGTAAGTCAGCAATTTCTAGAATTAAAGAAACTACGATTCATCCTGGACCCTTAGATTGATAAACTAATTGAGATTTAACCGAAATTCGAATACATTAGTAATTATTGTGTGATATGTGGTTTGCAAGTGCCTAAAAACTCTGATGGAAATGAAAAGTATATTATTATAATAAATTTTGTGCAGTGATTTTAAACTGTTTTAGATAACTGGCTAAAGTAAAAATTATCCAATGGGCTATCCCCTAGAGCCTGGGAAATGTCTTAAATGAAAGTTGTCATAAATACTGATGAAGTTATGCATATTTATTCTGAATATCAATCAAATCTCCATACTGTGCCTAGTTCTTAAAAAGGTTACCTGGAAAATGACTGCACAACCCACAAATGATATCTGGTCCTCAAAATGTTAACTAGATTTAGTTGATAGGTTAAATAACAAATTCCCTTTGTTAATTTAAAGAATAAATTGCATCACTTTTAATTTTAACAAAATAACTACACATTTCACATAAAATACATAAACAAAAGATTGAATACTGATTATATTATCACACGACTAGTTAAAAATTCGATAATAGGCATAACCCTATCACTTTGTATCACTCGTAAAATCCAAACCCAACCAGCAACCAGTTGTCATTCGTCAACATCACTAACAGAGTACAGAAACAGATGATGAATATGATGATACAGAACAGAACAGAACCGACAGATAGCAGTTGACAACTTACTGAAAATGAAAATAACAACTGAACATCTGATTATTGTATGTATATGTATCATACTTACATTTACGTGTGTGCGCGCGCGCGTGTGTGTGAGTCTGTGTGTGTGGGTGTATGTGTATACAAAAATATATATTAAGACAATATTTCAGGATGAGTCTGAAAAACCAGACCTAATATTGTGCAAAAACTTATGCAGAGTAAAACATAAAAAATAAATAACATAATTAGTATAAAGAATAGGAGAGTATCTTAGCATTTTGGGCCCCTTCTAACTACGGCGTACATTACTGCAATCAGTTGTTGAATGTTACCGATGATGAGGGTAGCACACAAGGTCTAATGACTTTATGTCTATGAATATTTGAGAAGTTTTCTACACAAATTTAAAGACCGAACCGAATGGTTATTCGTGTAGATGACATAACATATAAACCACAAAGTATATATTCACTGCAATTCTGAGATCATATTTTGGACCCTTGAATTTTGTCGAGTTTACTTGTTGCAAACAATAAACGTTCCAGTTATGGTTTCTTTCACTATTTTTACTTTCTCGTTATCAATAGCGTCATTAAACTTTAAAAAAATGCATGATAATACGCGAAAAGTTCGTAATTTTGAATATTGCTCTCATAAGTCAAATGATCATGCTTCAAAGTAGGAATAACAGAGTGTATATCTAAAAAAAACACGTTGTTGTTTTCCACATATTGGGATCACTCGGGTAAATATCAAATATGTATTTTTATATAAATCTATACTGAATTCCTCTATTCTCTATACTGAATATATATATTCTTATTTAATACCTATGGCTAGTTCATTTAATAATCTTTTAAAGGGGAGCTCAGTATCCCTGCCAACGTTGTCTGATAGCGTGGTTTTCCCGAATGAAATTCACGATTCGAGTAGATGGGTGAGACAAAAATTTGATTTTGAATATGGGAGTTTAACAATATAAGTTTTACTTCTCTATTTAATGGTGTTCATAAAAATGTAGATTACTTTATATATTTCAACACAAGCAATTAAATTCTAAGTATCGTTAAACCATCGTTAATTTCTGAACAAAAGTTTTCCAATTAACTTTCCCATTATTTAACCTTAAGTGAAGAGCGCTTATTTGAGGCTAAGTGTAAACACACATATTTATAGCGAATGATCAGAATCCAACTTAGGCCAAACATCCCGTACTATAGATGAAGTGGAGTTTTTGACCAACTATAAATCAAGTATGTTGAGTTTTTAGATAGTCAGATTTTCGAACATTTTTCATAGGTAGTGTTACAAACATAGAACGCCACGAATATTGGAATCCATCCCTATCTTCAGGTGTCAAAAACTTAAGGTATAAGGTTATATAAGCATACAAAAAAATAATCATTATCTGGCGATATACTGTCATAGTCATGGATAACTACAGGTCCAAGTCGAGCGTAAAAACTCAAGCATATATATATATGAGAGTCGAGTATTATCACAACAAGCGCACTTCAGTACAGGTTCTACGAAAGAGTGCAATTGGCGGCGACCAACAGAATAGACAGGCCCGTGCTACGTTGCCCGGCTCGGCGGGATGTTGTTACAACGTGAAACAAGTTTGGAAACGCCGCTCAGTCCTCGTAGGCTGCTCCCTATGGTCACGTGCCAAATAGACTCCTCTCTTAACTTCCTATTGGTCCCTACTTTAAACAACTTATCCGCACGCATCAGGTATGCCATAGACTGAGCATTATGGGACAAAAGGCTGAGAAAATAATCAAAATGGGCACTCCCCGTAACAACGCAGCACATATTTAAAACAAAGGGAGACAGGATTGTTATAGTTGGGAAAGGGATAAAAAGGCAGCTACTTATGGTATTCCATTTTTGTCATTGATCTCAAATACATAACGTGTGATCCAATTGATTGTCTAAGTTTTCTTTTAATGTTACAGTTGGTTTAGGTCTCTTAGTTCATTCATTTTATTATTGGTAGCCAAACTGGCCTAACTTCAACAGAAGTTTGACTTGGCACCTGAATTGCTACTTTTATGTACACCCTCTCAAATAATGGTATATGTTAGAAAAAAAAATCTTGTCGTGTTGTATTACATTAGCTTCATCCCGTGCAATGTGATTTTCAAACAAGGAATGTTGATTTATTTTAGACTTTACTACTAGTACTCACTTTTAATTGTATTTTTGTCTCGCCTATGCTATTATATCAGGAGGCAGGACTATTCCTGAACGACTATATAAGATATGAGCGCTAGTTGCGTACTACACTCAAAGGAGCGGTAGTCAAAGTACCTACTTTAATTTTATTGTCTGAAGAAGTTTCACTCTTAACGTCTAAGATAAAATAAATTAATACGAATAATAATCGCTTTTACGTTCTTTGCAGTTTTTATTATTAACAATGTTTTAGCACGATTTTCTAATATCAAACCACATGCTTTTGGTAATGATACTATCCAGAAATGAAAACTCGCTTGTTGTCACTTTGAACCTACAGAGCAGCCTTAATGATCTTCAAACATTGTTTCATAAATGGAGAATACGTGTCAATGAAACAAAGTCTACACGTGATGTTTACTCTCAATAGAGGAAACCCGCAGTGTTACTCTTAATGTTTTCTTGTTTCAAGCTGACAGCGTAATATGTGTAGACACACGTTTAGACAAGCGTTTCACTTGGAAAGAACTTCAACTAGATTTAAAAAAATAAAACGGTAATGGTTAGTTGGCAAACATGCAAAATTACCTTTAGAAAATAAAGGTAGTATTTATAAAATCATTATATAATCTGTATGGGCCTATGATATTCAATTATGGAGAGCAACTTGAATATCAAATAGTACAACGCGTTCAATCCAACATTTTACGAGAAATTGTTGCCCTAGCACTGCTTTTTAAACTAATTATTGAGCTCATAGAGGTTTGCATCCAATAATGAGAACGTGATCTCAAGACCTCTTGTTCAAGTGCGCTTTCAGTACTAGCTGCCACCATGTTACTGAACATGAGCTGACAAAAATTATTTTATCTTTAGACAATAAATATACTCTGCCGGTCATAATGAAATCCCAATTGTTGTATTCAAAAAATTACGTTTTATCATTACATATATAATAAATTATCTTTAATTGTTATTCCCGTTAATTTAAGGCTACGAAAGTTGTTTCTATTTAAATAAAATGAAATTTGGGGGTGATTTATCAAATCCATTGTTGATTCTACAGACAAAGAATAGAAAGTAGTAAGAATTGTTGTAGATTTAAAGGCTTTTGAGAATGTAGAATGAATTCAAATACTTTTAAAGCTGGGAATATGTATGACTGAACTTTCATGGTTTAAATCATATATTTTTGGAAAAAACAACACCAGAAATCGTTTATTACAAAGAACATTCCAAATCAGTTATAAGGAAAGTTTTAAGTCAGGTATCACACAAGTAAAATATAGTGTTCCTCAATGCTCCATTTTGTGGTCCTCATTGTTTATATGCTACCTAAACGGTCTGCCCGGGCTGGTATGGCACATTTCAGTGTATCTTTATTTTGATGGTACCAATGTAATACTTTCCAGTAAAACTCATGAAAGTATTGAAATTTCCTATCACTAATTAAAGATTTTTCAAATAGTAAAACCTACTTATAAATTCAGACAAATCAATTTTACAGCATTTTCAACAAGACAGGCATAAATCAAAATGAATTCTAGTATTTTAATTGACAATGAAGTTATTGATGAAGTTCATGTAACGGTTTCTTGGTCTCATAATAAATAAAAAATTGACATGAGATGATCGTGTTCTAAGCACAATTTCTGTTCAAATATATGCATGGAATTATAGTTATGCAATGTAATATTGATACACTGAAAACCATTTATTGTGCTTTAATTCAATCCCACACATCCTTATAGCATAAAAATTTAAAGAGTTTTAAATAGCATGGTTTTCTTCAGCAAAAAGGGCATTGAGAATCATCTTTAATTTAAATTGAAGAGAATCGGTGATGTAAGTTTTTCCCAAATTTAAAATTTTAACGGTTTATAGTTTACATACACACAAAACTATAAGTTTGTTTATGGAAATAATAATTGCGGATAGTAGAAGACACCAATATAACTAGCTTATAGAATTGTTGAGTATCACAGAATAGAGCTCTTTAAGAAAAAAACTACTTTTAAGTAATATTTTTAACTGCGTGCCTGAACCATTTAAACTTGCACAAATACCTGTTAAATCTTTCATTTATTCTTTAGACTGGGTTTTAAAGAGGAAAAGATAAATAATTGTTAAATATGTAGGCAATATAATTATCGGTTTGTAAAATTTTCTTATTAATAAAAGATCATCCAGAGGGTAGGTTAGTAAAGATGTTAGTGTAAAATAGGTAGTATCTTTTGAATGATTTCAGTTATCTTTGACTCTATTCATTGTATATCAATGTAAATATATTGAATACAAAATTATTTGATTTGAAACCAAGAATCATAAGATTGTGCAATAAGATTTCCAATAGGGTCGAAGTATTTGGTTGACCTGTGTACTTGGATTTTACAATTGACAACAATCTCAAATGGACCACAGACTGGCAACCTTTGCAATAAGATTTCCAATAGGGTCGAAGTATTTGGTTGACCTGTGTACTTGGATTTTACAATTGACAACAATCTCAAATGGACCACAGACTGGCAACCTTTGCAATAAGATTTCCAATAGGGTCGAAGTATTTGGTTGACCTGTGTACTTGGATTTTACAATTGACAACAATCTCAAATGGACCACAGACTGGCAACCTTTGCAATAAGATTTCCAATAGGGTCGAAGTATTTGGTTGACCTGTGTACTTGGATTTTACAATTGACAACAATCTCAAATGGAGCACAGACTGGCAACCTTTGCAAAAAGCTGGTTACAGGACTTTATATTGAAACGAGGATTAGTCTATAAGTAATCTAAAAACTGCATACTATGCAGATGTGTCACCCCTGATACTAGTAAAGTAAACCTACAAAGAACCCTTATTCTTTAAAAAATGCATTTTAGCAGGTCTACAACCCAGAGAAACACATTGATTAGTCTCTGCATAATCACTACGGTGTCTCTATAAATACTTCAAGTTATAATGTTTGCATACTATAAAATCTTGACAATGGGTAGGGACCTGCACCCACCGGGCTGGGAATTTTACATCAAATCTCAGAACAGTTGTGATGCCATGAAGAGAGAGCTCAGAAAATGGTTGCTGCACCATCCTATACTAACTATACAACTGTTTTGAAGCACTTGTATTTTCAAGGAATGTACAAATACATGTCATTTTCTATATAAAACTAGAGTTTTAGTTTGAGTTTATTAGTGATAATACCTGTAAGTAGATTTTAGAACAAATAACTTTTCCCCTTGAATCTGTCTGATAAATTTTCAACTCATCATCAGCATTTCAGTTGGATTAGACGGCATGAAAACTACCTCACATTATTATAAATTGTTCATGAAGTTAAAAACAAGCTAACCTAAGAATTCTTTAAGTTAAAATGGAAGAAAATAGTTGTTTGAGAACCATATTTAGCACCTAACGTTTAATACATTTCTTGGAAGGTTACATTGTGCATCCTTACTCCCACTTTATTTCCTGGCTACATCATTGCTACAATGGTAATAATGATAATTATTATTATTCAGTCAAATTCTGATCACTCAAGGCAATTAAGAAGAAAATAAACCCTGGGCAATATAAAAACTATTATGGGAAAACACATGCAAACTATTGACAACATTTAATTCATAAGTAATAAATAACTGTTTCCGGGTAGAGCAGCTACCATTTTTGTATTGAATTATAAACTCAATTTAACTAGAAATAAACTAATCAGCGAACTTGGTTATTGAGTCTTATGTTTACTATCTCAAATGGAAAGGAACCAAGCTCTGACAACTTGGTACAAAGTCGATCAGCTCGCTCAGACTCATTACCAACTCGTCGGAAGCCTAAGCTATTACTGTGATCAATCTCTTTTCAGAAGAATTAGTTGTTCTGTTCATTACTAATAAGTGTTGCTATGTTTTAAACTAATGTGTAACCACTTCCATTTATATTGTAGTGTGTACGTTTTTTACCAATTACATACAAGGGTGGATCCAAAGAATTTTTTATTGTTTACAAACTCTCACATTGTCTGATAAAATACTAACTCGAATAAATTGTTCTAACTGAATAAAGAACAAAGTAATGCCTTTACTCGCATTCAACTGTGCAGGTCAGAAATTTGTAGGAGTAGAATGAATATGAGTCACTAGAAGTCAGCAAATGCGAATAGTGAATTCAAGTCGGCTGACCTTGATTGTCAGAATGAATCAGCTGACTCGAGAAGTCAAGGTACTCAACTCAGCACATCACTAGTACAGAGGTAAAGATCTAAAAACATTTAATACTATGTCAGTTTGCTGAAACAGTAAGTGGACTTGTTTATTTAACATACGCTACAACAATATTTTCAGATGAGATAATCTGCCAGCCACACTGTGTTGCTTAAATTCTATGTAAAAATGTAATGATGTTATAATATAAATAAAAGATACATAGTTTTTTTTAACTATTAAGTACAGGAAATTAAGGTTTTTAATTCATGTACTTCATAAATGCTAATATAATACAATAATTCCTTTCAAACCATTTACCTCAACATGTAAATAAGCTACAGAGATACACTTTTTAAAATTACCTAAAAAATTATATTTTTTAATACGTAGTTAATAATTTTACACAGCATTAAGATTTTTTTAGAGTAGAGGTTAAGTATTTTAAATACTCTGCACCCGTGTGGCTTGGCGGGGTACAAGTTTGCAACATCGCTCAGTCCTCTTTGGCTGTTCCAAGGTCAAACGTATTATTGAAGCTGTAATGTCACAGACATACTGAAGTTTAATATTATCACGCCATGGTATTCATATAACTTCATCGCAAAATTATATAATTACATTAAATTCCAATGTTGCATCTCATGGTGAACAATGTGACAAAATCGTCCAGATATGCCAAGTAAATAAAGAACAAAATTATATAATTACATTAAATTCCAATGTTGCATCTCATGGTGAACAATGTGACAAAATCGTCCAGATATGCCATGTAAATAAAGAACAAAATTATATAATTACATTAAATTCCAATGTTGCATCTCATGGTGAACAATGTGACAAAATCGTCCAGATATGCCATGTAAATAAAGAACAAAATTATATAATTACATTAAATTCCAATGTTGCATCTCATGGTGAACAATGTGACAAAATCGTCCAGATATGCCATGTAAATAAAGAACAAAATTATATAATTACATTAAATTCCAATGTTGCATCTCATGGTGAACAATGTGACAAAATCGTCCAGATATGCCATGTAAATAAAGAACAAAATTATATAATTACATTAAATTCCAATGTTGCATCTCATGGTGAACAATGTGACAAAATCGTCCAGATATGCCATGTAAATAAAGAACAAAATTAAGGGGAATTCTTTGGTTACTTATCTTTTTAACTGGTAGACAAAATACTAGGTAAAATTAAACACTACAGAGCATATATTGCTTTATTTTTTATATTCAATAAACATAAAAATAGCTAATTAACATAAAAAAGGGAAAATAAACAACATTTCTGTACACAAGATGTACAAACATTTACAAGTCCATACACATCATATAAAACATACTGCTAATTGTCTGCGGGAGGGTTGAGGTTACTAGTCAGATACTGCAGCAACTGTTGGGCTGAGTTACGACCTCCAGGCCCACGCAACCAGTTCATTTCAACGACAGAGCCTGAACTGGTCTTCCTCACCACTAATGATGCAGTCAGCACAGGTCCTCTCTGAGGCCCGATATTCACCTCTGAACTGCCATTCTTCATCTTCAGTCTCTTCATGTCACTGTTGGCAGCATCCAAATCATCAATAGATCCACGTTTTTTTCCAATTCTGCAATCATCACCAACATCCGCCATAATCTTTTCACCAATTCCGTTTCCAACAACTTCTGCCTTTGTTTTTTCACCAACATCCGTCGCAATCTTTTCACCAACTCCATTTTCCGCAACTTCCTCTGTACTCTTTTCACTGACATTGCTTCCACAAAAATTGGTTGTTGCCTTTTCATCTACTCCAATTTTAATCTGTGATGATCCTGCAGTTTCTTTTGGTGGCAATCCTTTTTCATCATCCTTGTTTTCCTCTTTGATTTCAGTTTGATCTTCATTTTTATTATTTCCATCCACACTTGGTTCATTATTTTCTTCAGAATTTGGTGTGTTTAGTGTCTCTTTATAGCAATCTTTATTGTTTGTAATTTGGCGTGTTCTCTTTTCTACATTTGACCAGGTATTATTCATCGCTGTAATCTCCATGGTACATAGTTCTTCATTTCTTTTTAAAATTGAGTGAGTTATCTGAAACATAGCAATCAAGATGTTAATATATGTCCAAGTAGATGGGGAAATGTTACAAGCAGAATCAAATTAGCATACAGCACTTTTTAAATTTATAATATTATGGATGGCAAACTGCTTAGGTATACGTAATGTCGATAATGGAATTAGAAACAGTAGAATACATACATATAAATGTGTGACTAAATAATTTAAAACACTGTGTGTTGCGAATATCATCATTCAAGAAATTATCAATGGTGTAGTTAGATATTTAAACTATATAGTTTTAGTTTATATAGGAGGCTCTCTTAGCTGCTCTTCTTACGACACAGGCAGTGGACAGGACACCCACAATCGTTTTATCAATGGTGTAGTGAGGAGGCTCTCTTAGCTGTTCTTCTTACAACACAGGCAGTGGACAGGACACCCACAATCGTTTTATCAATGGTGTAGTGAGGAGGCTCTCTTAGCTGCTCTTCTTACAACACAGGCAGTGGACAGGACACCCACAATCGTTTTATCAATGGTGTAGTGAGGAGGCTCTCTTAGCTGTTCTTCTTACAACACAGGCAGTGGACAGGACACCCACAATCGTTTTATCAATGGTGTAGTGAGGAGGCTCTCTTAGCTGTTCTTCTTACAACACAGGCAGTGGACAGGACACCCACAATCGTTTTATCAATGGTGTAGTGAGGAGGCTCTCTTAGCTGTTCTTCTTACAACACAGGCAGTGGACAGGACACCCACAATCGTGTTATCAATGGTGTAGTGAGGAGGCTCTCTTAGCTGTTCTTCTTACAACACAGGCAGTGGACAGGACACCCACAATCGTTTTATCAATGGTGTAGTGAGGAGGCTCTCTTAGCTGTTCTTCTTACAACACAGGCAGTGGACAGGACACCCACAATCGTTTTATCAATGGTGTAGTGAGGAGGCTCTCTTAGCTGTTCTTCTTACAACACAGGCAGTGGACAGGACACCCACAATCGTTTTATCAATGGTGTAGTGAGGAGGCTCTCTTAGCTGTTCTTCTTACAACACAGGCAGTGGACAGGACACCCACAATCGTTTTATCAATGGTGTAGTGAGGAGGCTCTCTTAGCTGTTCTTCTTACAACACAGGCAGTGGACAGGACACCCACAATCGTTTTATCAATGGTGTAGTGAGGAGGCTCTCTTAGCTGTTCTTCTTACAACACAGGCAGTGGACAGGACACCCACAATCGTTTTATCAATGGTGTAGTGAGGAGGCTCTCTTAGCTGTTCTTCTTACAACACAGGCAGTGGACAGGACACCCACAATCGTTTTATCAATGGTGTAGTGAGGAGGCTCTCTTAGCTGTTCTTCTTACAACACAGGCAGTGGACAGGACACCCACAATCGTTTTATCAATGGTGTAGTGAGGAGGCTCTCTTAGCTGTTCTTCTTACAACACAGGCAGTGGACAGGACACCCACAATCGTTTTATCAATGGTGTAGTGAGGAGGCTCTCTTAGCTGTTCTTCTTACAACACAGGCAGTGGACAGGACACCCACAATCGTTTTATCAATGGTGTAGTGAGGAGGCTCTCTTAGCTGTTCTTCTTACAACACAGGCAGTGGACAGGACACCCACAATCGTTTTATCAATGGTGTAGTGAGGAGGCTCTCTTAGCTGTTCTTCTTACAACACAGGCAGTGGACAGGACACCCACAATCGTTTTATCAATGGTGTAGTGAGGAGGCTCTCTTAGCTGTTCTTCTTACAACACAGGCAGTGGACAGGACACCCACAATCGTTTTATCAATGGTGTAGTGAGGAGGCTCTCTTAGCTGTTCTTCTTACAACACAGGCAGTGGACAGGACACCCACAATCGTTTTATCAATGGTGTAGTGAGGAGGCTCTCTTAGCTGTTCTTCTTACAACACAGGCAGTGGACAGGACACCCACAATCGTTTTATCAATGGTGTAGTGAGGAGGCTCTCTTAGCTGTTCTTCTTACAACACAGGCAGTGGACAGGACACCCACAATCGTTTTATCAATGGTGTAGTGAGGAGGCTCTCTTAGCTGTTCTTCTTACAACACAGGCAGTGGACAGGACACCCACAATCGTTTTATCAATGGTGTAGTGAGGAGGCTCTCTTAGCTGTTCTTCTTACAACACAGGCAGTGGACAGGACACCCACAATCGTTTTATCAATGGTGTAGTGAGGAGGCTCTCTTAGCTGTTCTTCTTACAACACAGGCAGTGGACAGGACACCCACAATCGTTTTATCAATGGTGTAGTGAGGAGGCTCTCTTAGCTGTTCTTCTTACAACACAGGCAGTGGACAGGACACCCACAATCGTTTTATCAATGGTGTAGTGAGGAGGCTCTCTTAGCTGTTCTTCTTACAACACAGGCAGTGGACAGGACACCCACAATCGTTTTATCAATGGTGTAGTGAGGAGGCTCTCTTAGCTGTTCTTCTTACAACACAGGCAGTGGACAGGACACCCACAATCGTTTTATCAATGGTGTAGTGAGGAGGCTCTCTTAGCTGTTCTTCTTACAACACAGGCAGTGGACAGGACACCCACAATCGTTTTATCAATGGTGTAGTGAGGAGGCTCTCTTAGCTGTTCTTCTTACAACACAGGCAGTGGACAGGACACCCACAATCGTTTTATCAATGGTGTAGTGAGGAGGCTCTCTTAGCTGTTCTTCTTACAACACAGGCAGTGGACAGGACACCCACAATCGTTTTATCAATGGTGTAGTGAGGAGGCTCTCTTAGCTGTTCTTCTTACAACACAGGCAGTGGACAGGACACCCACAAACGTTTTGCACATTATCAAAATTATCTTTTTTGCTTTATTTATTTATTAACCCGTTCTTTGCCCTTGCTTAACTAGCGAATGATATAAATAAATAAACCTTTGATTTACAATTGTTATTGAGTTTATTTGTCACATACAGGGTTTCGTAAATTATATGCACATAAAAAAAATTATATCCAACATAGGAAAAATTGTGGTGCATGTTAAATTTGAATTTATACAAAAATAGGTTTAAATTTTGAAAGATTTGGAATCATAAATTGGGTAGATCTTACTTGAGTTCAAATCCAGTTTTAGTTTGTATGTTCCATTGACACTTATTCATTTTCCAATCATCCTTGTCGGTTTAGAGTAGATTTAATACTGGTAGTAGTAATCCTTGCAGATCTGAGAGTTCTGGTTGCCATCCAATATTCAAGTGTTCATCATCTAGTAAATGTCTTTTCTGTTCTTGGATTCAAAAATCGAGATTCACCAATTTAATACAAATAATAAAAGTATTACTGTATTTAATTAATAACTCAAATGTTAATTAACTTTTATGAGCAAAGGTTCTTTCCTTCTCCTATTAAGCCATCATTCAAAAGAATAAAATTCCATTATTGTAAAGTCACCAGCTGATCTAAATTCACTTTATAACTCCAGGTGCTGTAAACTTACTTTGCATAACAATCTCCTTGATATTAAGATTTAATGTATTCTGTGGTATTTGGTCTAAAGAAATTTTTTTTATCTGATGATTCAATTTTACAATAGTTTATGTATTTCTATCTTATATGTACAATAATTTGTTCTATGTTAAATTTTAACTCTAAAATAGGTTGCTAGTTTATCTTAATTTTAAAATCTATTGATTTCTATATGTTTATTGTAAATTATCCAAATTGTATGGGTGTATGTTCTTCTTCTTCTATGGATTCTGTGTGTGTGTGTGTGTGTGTGTGTGTGTGCGTGTGTGTGTGTGTACATATGTGGTATAAACTCCTTTAGTTATTTACTAATCTTTTATAAAACATAAAATAATATGAACTATTAACTTTTCAAAACAAAACTGTAACAACGTTAAGGATCTGGATGGTGAATGCACTCAAGAACTGCTGAACACATTTGTCGAAGCAACAGGGGACCCTACTATTCACACTCTGGTAAGGGTAACATCAGTACGACTGCTTTTGCACAAAACGCTGCAGTCATAGTGTCACGGAAAACTGCTCTCAAGATCCTTAATGAAGGTTGAATGAGAGTGGGATGGGTGAGGGAGCGACAGATAGAACAGCGATGTTTCTGGTGTTGGAGGTTAAGTCATGTAGCTCAGAGCTGTAAGAGCCCAGACCACAGCAAAGAACAGAGTGTTTGGACTGCAACGAGGTGGGGCATTAGGGTTGGTGATAGGAAATGCAGGGAGGTTTGACATGATCAAAAAATGGTTAGAATCTTGCAGCTGAATACTAGTAGAAGGAAAGAAGCTATGGATCTACTGATGGCAACTGGAACAAACACTGAAACTGACATCCTTTTAGTTAGTGAGCCGAACATTAATTCCCTAGGACGACCCGGGTGGAGAAGCTACTTCATATGTGATGCCGCCATTTTCAGTGCTACTGGGGTAACAGTGACTAGAAAAGGACAAGGAGACAGTCTGGTGGTCAGTTGCTATATATATCACCAAACAACCAGATGAATGAATTCACGGAAGCTGTCTGGGGTGCTACTCAAACAGAAACGAGGACAAGCTCTGATTGGAGGGGATTTTAATGCTAAGGCAGCGGAATGAAATTTGCCAATAACAGATGCCAGAGGGTAAGTGCTGTGTTAATGGGCTGCAGAGCAAGATTTCTATTGCCTCAACAGAGGAAGAGAACTTATTTTTGAGAGGGGAACCTATAGCTCCATCATTGATGTGACATTTGCATCATATGGAACGGCAGGTAGAGTAGAAGATTGGAGAGCGATAGAAGCAGAGACACTTAGTGACCTCCGATGTATCAAAATAGATTTCAGATGAGAGGCCAAGGTCATGGCAAGACAGCGAAACAGGAAGAGGGCAGTGTGTAGGGGAAATGATGTAATTGCAGGACTCAGAATGAGATGCTTGAGGGCTGGAAGAGCTCTGCAAAGAAAAATAAGAAGGACTAGAGGGCTGGAATGCATTCTTGAGAGGGATGGCTTGAAAACTGAGATAAGGCGTAGGAAGGCTGAATGCTACAAAGAGCTGCGTGACTCAGGATGATGTCTGGGGAAGAGATTACAAGCTGGTCACTGATAGATTCAATCGTGGCAATCCCACACTGGATCCAAGAACGTTTGAATAAGTAACAAAAAAGCTTTTCCCTTAGCATCCAGAAGCAGTATTTATGAGCTAGCTGTGGACATTCACCCAAGGGAGGTGTGTTGGATGATGGACCAGGCTCTCAGAAAAAGTAGCTTCTCACCCATCTGGAAGAAGGCAAAATTAGTACTCCTGAAGAAGGAAGGCCAGATGGTTTGCCTCTTAATACAGACCACTGTGCCTTTTGGATGCAGCCGAGAAATTGCTGGAACATCTATTGGCAGCAAGGCTTAGGACGGAGTTAGAGGCAAGTGGTGGACTTTCACAGAATCAGTACGCCTTTGATCAGGGTCTCTACAGTTGAAACAATCACAAAGGTCATAGAGCTGGTGAAAGCTGAAGTAACAGGTCCCCGCAGACACTGAAGAATACCAATGGTGATATGTTTGGATGTTAAGAATACATTTGGCAGCGCATCGTGGTGGCACATCATACATGGGTTGAAAACGAGGAGTATAAGTCAATACATGCTGGGTATGATACAGGACTACCTCAGCAACAAATGGGTGTTATCAGAGAATCCGAAAGTAGAAATCAAGATGTCCCACAGAGATCTGTGTTGGGACCAGTGCTTTGGAATGTCCTATTTAACAATGTTAAGGATGCAATTGCCAGTAATAGTGGTGGGGTATGCAGATGACCTGGCAGTAGTTTCGTCTGGAAGAACCGAAGAGGAGCTAGGTGCATGTGCAAATGAGGCAGTACAAAGAATAAGCAACTGGTTGAATGAACATATGCTGAAAATTTCCCCAACAGAAGACGGAAGTAGTGGTCATGTCAGGGAGAAGAGTGCTCCTGGAGCCAGTAACGATTGTGGCTGATGTGCTCATCATCACAGCAAAGGAGAGGATTGGGTGTACCTCTGAGTATGGTTGGACCAGTGGAGGACATTCCATGCACATGTACAGGAGGTGGTGCATCGGGCAGATATGAGAACTATGCCTCTTGGACAATTAATGAGAAATGTGGGAAGCCCAAAGCAAGGAACCAGATGACTTCTGTCATCTGTTATCACCTCGATGGTTCTATATGCAGTACCAACATGGAGCCAGGCTTTGAGACAAAAGATACTCGACCAGTTACAACACAAGGTTGCACTGCGTGCAGTGGATATAGGACAAGATCCACAGAGGCTGCTTTCGTCGTGGCAGGAGTCTCTCCAATGGAGCTGTTAGCTAGAGAGAGGACAGAATTTTATAATGGGATGAGTAAAGAGGAGGCCAGAACACAACTCATGAGACGATGTCAGGAGAGGTGGGGATCAGCAGAGAAAGGAGAATGGACCAGAAGGATTATCCCCCTACTATCCGCCTTGGGTCGAGCGTGGACACGGACACACTGACTACCATGTCACCCAGTTTTTAAGCGGACATGGGAGCTTCCGCAGCTACCTACACAAGATAGGCAAACTGCAGAGTGCTGGTACTGTCATGAGGCTGATGACAGCGGAGCATACATTCTTTGTGTGCAGACGGTGGCAGGCAGAGAGAAGAAATGGGGTGCAGCAAGTCACTGTGGACAACATTGTGGGGAAGATGGAGAATGAAGGGGCATGGGAGGATGTAGCTCAAATGATTAAGAAAATCATGACAAGAAAAGCCAGAGACGAGCCATGGGAATAAACAGATCCATAAATGAAGCAATGAATTAACTGAAAGCTAAAGACCCTGTGAGATCTGAAGTATACTGACTGGTGGTCCCGGCTCCTGCAGGATGAAAAGATCATAGGTTGGGAGGTTTTAGTAGGTGAGAGCTTCACATGCCTGGGGGAACCATCAAGGATAGGCTGTACCCTCTCGGAATGTGGTAGAGATTTCCCCCTCCCCTTGAAGGAAACAAAAGAAAAGTGCAACCTACCTGCAGTTTTGCTATTAACTGCAGTAACTGTTCCACAGTGCCTGGTAGATCTCCCCGTACTGTCTGTGAGAAGGGGATGTTCTGTTTGAGTGATTGTGAGCCCAGATCCAGCTCTGCGAAGCCTAGTGTCCAGGCCACCCCCCACCTGGTTGTACGTCCTTGGCAGAACATTTTACTTGACACACGTGTCACACCAGCCTTCTTCAGTGTTTCCATCAGTGTGGCTACAGTTGTCTCGTCGGCCACCTTGACCGTGTAAATCCTGCACACAATATACTGAGAGTTAACTGAACTGTATTCCCTAAGTAGATATCAAACTTAGTAGTAAGTAGGTAACTAATATACCATGACGTAGTAAATTACTAAGCTAATGAGATTAGCTACCCTTTACATCAGGTTCATGGCGTGCGTTATTTTCTGATATTTTTAGGATTTAAATCCCAATAAAATCAAACATAACCAGAGAAGATTTAATAATCTTTGTGGTTCTATATCTATTAATAGACAGCAGATTGTATCCGGTAATAGAACATCTCTGTGAGACTACTACGATATAATATTTGTTAGGTTTATAATGTACATTAGTCAATTTGCTACTTTTTTGTGTATGTTGGTGTAATACGTAAATGTTATATAATTTTACACAACGTTTCTGATTTTCTATTGATATAATAAATTTTATGTCTCTCGGCTACTTTTGATTGTTTTTAACATTGATACACACCCAGGGAATGATATTTATGGTTTTGCGCTAAACTTGTTCAGCAAACCACTAGTTTGTGTAAGTTAACTTTTTTCTATGAGTTTTAATATTTTTTCAGTTAAATATTCAAATTCTACATATTTTGGAACAAATATACACAATTGTACAACTGCATAAAGCATATGCATTTTATAGCAGTTTATAAAAACTCTTGCAAATCAGTCCAAATGGGCCTGCCAGTAGAAAGTCACTGTCCAGTTGGAGGGTTAAAATTATACCTTCTTCGCAAACAAAATCATACCCTCATGGACAACACAACTTCAAAGTAAAAAAAAATACAAAAAAAGCCTGTGTTTTCAAGTCACAACATGTTTTTATTTGGTCTACAGTGTTGTCATGGACTGAAGACAATATTAATTGACACCGATTTAAGTAACCGTTGAAGTACAAGCTGCTGATACAATTTCTATGTTGGTCATCACATCAATGCTATTACAATCATTTACATCTATCCAAATTTACAGTTATCAATATCTCGTGGAACTACTTCAACATTGTTAGCAGTGTAATGATACAGCTTATAGAATGTATAAGTATGGATTGCAGCAAATTACAATGAACCTGTCGTAGTGATAACAGATGAGGGAGGGGTGGTGCCGTGCACAGGTCAGACTGTCCACCGATGGTTCATAGATAGCAATGCCTCTGCATCCACAACAGATGATGCAGACAACCACTATACATCTTTTCTTTCAGAAATTTCACACAATCGATCAAGAACGGAATTCGGAAGAACACCATCAGTGGTAGTGAGTTACTACATACAACTGATGTCCGGTGGTCGTGTACCACAAGGATGGCTTGGTTGATTGTGATCACGCCAATACTGGTTACGTGACAACTTGGACTGACATTTTGGAAAGTTCGATCACGGCACTCAGAATCGTTTTGGCTGATATATTTGTGTTGTTATGATTCTGAATGCCTAATGTGTGCTAACAAGAAAACATATCATCTGAAAATATAACAAACATCGTTTATTCTAAAAAAAAATTGGACTTCCTCAACTTCCTCAAAACCGATCCAGATAATCCTTAGATCTGGATAACTGAGGTGTGGGTAAAATAGTTTGTACTGTATTAAACTATAACATAACATTAAATAATTAACATAAGTTTATGACTAATATTTATGTAATGTTAGTTATTATTTAAAAACAAAATCGATTGCACGATTCCAAAATGTTCTAGTTTTTTATTAGAAACTAATGCTAATTCTTACCGATGTACAGCCCAGTTACCTGATTTGCTCCTTCAGTTCAATACTGTCCAGAACAAGTGCAGTGAGCAGAGTCAACAGTTCTTCTCTTGATGTCAAATACCTCAGAGAGTTGCACATACAGAAGTCATAGACAACGCCTGGCTCCAGCACTCCTTGCAGAACTGTTCCTTTCTTAACAGCTCTCACTGGAACATCAGGCCTTTACACTTCAAAACTGGTTATGGCGAAAATACAACTATGTAATCTGAGCCTTCATTTTATACAAAATATGTCACAAGTCATAAAAACAAATACAAAAATAATGTTTCATGAAAATACTCAATTAATATTTAGTATATAATAGGTTAATAAATTTAGATAGTTACTATTATAGTTTACGTAAAATAAAGATCCTAAATAAGTGAAATAGTAAATGGCATAATGATTGCCATAGAAATCTTTTATAAATCCCTACAATTTCTAGGGTTAATAAAAGATTTCTACAAAATTATATACACAATTAAGGTATACATGATTTGAATATTTGTAGTCAGTGCGAAAACTAGAACCAGCAGAAAAACATGAATGTATCGTACAAGAACTTTCCAGAAAAGAAACAAACCGATACAACTGGCTTCACACTACGACAATTACATTATTTGTGGTTGACAAAATCCAATCATTTTCATTTATGAAGTAGAGATGAAATTCACACTCGACAGATGATCAAAAGCTCTAAACAATATATTAGTAAAATAAAAAAGGAACTTATTTTGCTTCTTCAACACAATTGAATCTACTAATATATGACAAGAAAAGAAAAAAAAAGTTTGATGCAGGAAAGATTTTAATTTGCGCTAACTCTCCTTCACAGGTTATATGAAATACTCGCCTTCGGCTCGCTGGGGGCTACGCCCCCAGGCCCCCAAAGTAAGTGCCCTAAAATTCGGGGATAAGCGGTATTCGGGGAAAGGTTATGTCCGAGCTTAAGATTAGGGATTTGGGAGTTAAAAGTTGACCCATTTTATCGAATTTTCCAGATTAATTTAAAGTTTTGACTTCAAACGCCTTTTGTGGCTTAACCGTTAGAGATACGAGAAAAAGTGACTGCACATTTCTTGTCGAAAATTTAATTTTGTCTTTCGATTATGCCATCAGATTTAAGCTACGACCTATAATTTAGGCAGTACAGAGCTTAGGACAAAAGACTGCACTGGGCAGTTTAAAAATATCACGTAAAACATAAAAATCAATACTTTAAAACGCGTTATGCGGCCAAACCGTTGAGGATAGGGCAAAATGTTACTGTGCCTTTTTTGTAGATCACATTATTTGCTAAATCCTGTTGAAAATTTGTTTTGAGCTACGACCAACCGTTTAGCCGCTATCAAGCCCGGAATGTAAATTTGTAGGCGAAAATTTCCAAATCTTTTCACTTAATCGCATTTTGCGGCCAAACTAATGGAGATAGAGTAAAAAGTCACTAAACCTCTTATGTAGATCACTTCATTTCCTATAGCCTATCTAACTTTTGTTTTATTTTGCCCTCCGACCAATAGTTTCGCCTCTATCGACCTCAAAAACAAACTTTTCACGTGAAAATTACAAAATAATTGCACATAATCACGTTTTACGGCCAAACCAATGGAGATAGGGCAAAAAGTCACTGGACCTTTTCTGTAGATCGTACAATTTGCTAATTTGATGGGTCAATCAGATTTGAGCTACGACCAACGGTTCGGCCGCTATCGGGCTCGAAACATTATTTTTATCGAAAAAATCTCTGGAATGTCAAATGTTCGAGCGTTTTGTCGCATAACCACGGAAGATAGCGCAAAAAGTCACTGGACCTTTTTTGTAGTTCACTCCATTCCTGACCATGAATTTTTCGTCAGATCCGAGCTAGCTCTAACGGTTCGCCCGCTATCGGGCTTACAAAAAAGGCCTGCAAGGGTGAAAAATGCATGAATTTTCTCGAATTTTTTTGAGGGGTTTAAAAGTAAAAAAGTCCGGTTTTCAGACTTTTCCTCCGGGTCATATTGTGAAAGGTACCTGCGTGCCAAATTTCAAGTTTCCAGCACTTCTAGAACTATGTTAGAATTTGTATCTATATATCAGTGAGTGAGTGAGTGAGTCAGTTTCACATGCGGCTGTATATATATTAGACTCGCCTTCGGCTCGCTGGGGGCTACGCCCCCAGGCCCCCTTTCGGGTATTAGCCAAATTCGGGGATAAGAATGATTTGGTGATAGGTAAAATTCGGACATTATGTCATACCAGGAAATTCCCAGGGGGAGGTTGTAACTTTACCAGGGGTTAAGACATCAGGGGGTTATCTGGTCATACCAGGAACTTCCCAAGGGGGGTTAAGAGATTTGGTTATAGGTAAAATTCAGACATGAGGACATGCCAGAAAATTACCTGGGGGGGTTGTAACGTTACCGGGGGTTAAGGCATCAGGGGGTGATCTGGTCATAACAGGAACTTCCCAAGGGGGGTGAAGAGATTTGGTGATTGGTAAAATTCGGACGTGAGGTCATGCCAGGAAATTGCCTGGGGGGGTATAATGTTACCGGGGGAAGTTAACACATCAGGAGGTTTAATTTACTCAGGAGGTTATCTGGTCATACCATGAAGTCGCCGGAGGGGGGTAAATGTTACCGGGGTTAAGGACACACGTGTGCCAATTTTCAAGCTCGGAATGTAAATTTTTAGGCGAAAATGTCCAAATATTTTAACTTAATCGCGTTTTGCGGTCAAACTAATGAAAATAGAGTAAAAAATTACTTAACCTTTTTTGTAGATCACATTATTTCCTAAATCTAATCTTCGTTTTATTTTGACCTCCGACCAATGGTTACGCCGCTATCGACCCCATAATCAAAATTTTCACGTAAAATTTACAAAAAAAATTGCACATAATCACGTTTTTCGGCCAAACCAATGGAGATAGGGGAAAAAGTCACTGGACCTTTTCTGTAGATAACGTAATTTGCTAATTTGATGGGTCAATCAGATTTGAGCTACGACCTACCGTTCGGCCACTATCGGGCTCGAAACTTTATTTTAAGCGAAAAAATCTCTGGAATGTCAAACATTTCCGTGTTTTGTGGCTTAACCACACGAGATAGGACAAAAAGTCACTGGACCTTTCTTGTAGTTCACTTCATTCCTGACTAACGATTTTTCGTCAGATCGAAGCTAGCTCCAACGGTTCACCCGCTATCAGGCTTATAAGAAATGCATGCAGGGGTAAAGAATGCGCGATTTTTGAGGAATTTTTTTGAGGGGTTTAAAAGTAAAAAAGTCTGGTTTTCAGACTTTTCCTCCGGGTCATATTGTGAAAGGTACCTGCGTGCCAAATTTCAAGTTTCCAGCACTTCTAGAACTATGTTAGAATTTGTATCTATATATCAGTGAGTCAGTCAGTCAGTCAGTTTCACATGCGGCTGTATAGTATATTAGATTATGCTATCTACACTAACAAAGTAGACAACCATACAATGGGCATCTACAGGACTTGATATCTCTAAGTGACAGTCACCTGTGATTCTATCGTTCAGTTTGTTCCTTCTTATGTTGTTGGAAGCGGTGAAAGCACTGTCCGTGTCCACCTCAGTAGCCAACATGCGCCAGTGAAACTGACGTGCAGCCAGGAGTGAGTAGACACAACTAGCTGTACACCCTGCGAGACAGAGGGAATAATTATACAATAAATATGTAATAGTAGTAGGTAAGGTCAGGGTACCTAAAACAGAGAATAAAAATTGAAACACCTCCACCTTCAAGCTGCCACGCCTACCGTTTGTAGTCAAGCTGGATGGATTTTTTTTTAGAAAAAGGAGAGCCCGATCCTTTTTTAAGCCTTATTCTGCCCATTCTCATGGGCCACTGAGTTGTGTGAGGATCTCATCAAACAGAATAAGGAGAGTCAATACAGTACAAGGTCAATGGTACCCATAAAAAGTATCAAACCAAATCAAATCACATTTATTTCCACAAAAAAACTGAAAAACAGAAGTAAATATGTATATTGAAAAGAAAACAAATGTAGCATTTGGATATCTAATGGTTATAACAAAAAATTCAAGTAATACAATTCATATAATTAACATTAAATAATTTAACGCTAAATAATATTAAAAAGTTTTAGATCACGAAGAAATAAATCCATATATTGAAATAAAGAGATAAATTGAAAAAAATATACATATACAGGGTGAGTTTTTTAAAGTGATCCAATAGCTAACTTTTTAATTACACGACTTAGCACCACACTTTAAATTTGGAACTTGCTCAATTTTAAGTTTCACTCAGGGATACACTTTCAAATTTTTTGAAGATGGCCGCCATTTTCCAATATGGCGGTCAACTTTAAAATCTCTTATGGAACACCCTGTATTTTATGTTGTTTTTAGATTCTACTCAACAAAATAATACATTTTTGCTTTTGAGAGTTTTTCAATATCTCTAATGGTTCAGGAGCTACGTGGACTGGAAGTTTTCATAATTTTTGCCAATATGGCGGCCAACTTTAAAATATTTTATGGAACACCCTGTATTTTATGTTGTTTTTATATTCTACACTACAAAATAAGACATTTTTGCATTTTAGAGTTTTTCTATATCTCTAATGGTTCAGGAGCTACGTTGACTGCAAGTTTTCGGATTTTTTCGGACTGATGATATACAATTTTAAATATTTTAAAGTTGGCCGCCATATTGGCAAAAATTATGAAAACTTCCAGTCCACGTAGCTCCTGAACCATTAGAGATATTGAAAAACTCTCAAAAGCAAAAATGTATTATTTTGTTGAGTAGAATCTAAAAACAACATAAAATACAGGGTGTTCCATAAGAGATTTTAAAGTTGACCGCCATATTGGAAAATGGCGGCCATCTTCAAAAAATTTGAAAGTGTATCCCTGAGTGAAACTTAAAATTGAGCAAGTTCCAAATTTAAAGTGTGGTGCTAAGTCGTGTAATTAAAAAGTTAGCTATTGGATCACTTTAAAAAACTCACCCTGTATACTCACATACCTAGTGAAAACAGCATTTAATTTGCTACATAATTTCTGTATAATTCAAAATAATATGGGAAAGGAGCCTACATGGCCTTAATAGCCAGTTCTAATCATGAATGAAAGTTCAATTACATCCACAGAAATCATATAATTGATTAAGATTATGGAGAAAGTAGTCCAAATTTATTGTGTTCGTTACAGCCACTTATCTATCATACAAGGTGATGTTTTTAAACCTCCGATTTCACGGTCAGACGCATGGCAGACCCGTGGTGTGCGGAGAAGTCGATCACACATCTGTCCTTCTATAACATTTGTCACTGTCGAGTTCAAGAAGTCAGTTCCACTGAGCTGTTATCCCATGAACACGGCCGCCTCTATTGATTCTCCCGCCAAATGTGAATGTTTTCCAGTAATCAAAATCCTTTTATTCAAAATAAGAAAATTTAAAGGTCTTGTTTAAAAAATTGACTAAGTCTTAGAGAAATCCGTAGACTCACATTAAGTGCTTTGTCTTTAGAATTTTCAGCTTCTCTTTAATTTATTGTTACAGAACGTTCAGGTTACATAAAGATTTGTGCTCGATGGGTGCTAAAAATCTTGACTGACACCCACAAAACTTGCTGAATGGCCTAAGCTGTGACATTCCTTGATTTGATTGTTGAATTTAACATTTAGCCATTTTTAAACTTTTGATGTGATTCACTCACAACACCATCACTCACGATAGTTTAGTGTATAGTCTGAGTAATTAAAAGCATATCAGTAATTGTTATTTGGGCATAAAAAGTTTAAAAACAAGTAACAATTTTCTTGATAAACCTTTACAGAAAATCTCTGCTTGGTTGTAAGTAGATTACTTTTATTGAATTTAATCTGAAATTAAAATATACTTTTAGATACTTAGTTTCATCTATTTCAATGCAACAAAGTTTAAATTTAAACTCAGCCTAAGCTTTCCCATGCACAAAATCAGTGTTTTTAAGCCATTACATACAGTTACAAGACGTCTACATGATACTCTAAGATGTCTCTCTCATACCTAACCTAAGGTATATATCAAACACACTCTTGGCCAAATCATTCGTTTGGCCAAAGACCTGATGGTTTTAAAATAAAAATAACACAACAATCAAAAGCGATACAAGATTTTTATTACTTATTTTAGAAGAGTGTTTATGGAAATTAGTGAAAATAACCTCAAACCAACCAAATTGCACAGTTTAATATCTGAAGATGACGTCCTTTAAATGGTGCTTCTCTAACAATGCTGGAGAAATGTTTGCAACTTTTTGGTTTACAGTCACATTCAATTCGACCAGTGTGGAGGGTTTGTTTGTGTACATCCTTGCTTTAAGGAACCCCCACAAGAGAAAAATCACAAAGGCTAAGGTCTGAACAGCAAGCTGGCCATGTGATGTTCCCAAAATTCAACATGATTTGGTCATTAAACTTGCCCCTCAAAAGGTTCATCACCTCATTGGCCGTATGAGCAGTTGCCCCATCTTACTAGAACCACATTCTCCTGCGCCTTAACGATTTCTCTGAAGTTCAGGAATCAGGAAGTTATGTAACATCAACAGATAACGTTGCGAATTGACCATAACTGTTCAACCACCCTCTTCACAGAAATACGGCCCAATTACAACTTTTTGTTACACTGCACACACAGTAACCCTGGGAATATGCAGAGGATATTTATGCAGTTGTTACGATTTGTAGCAGACCAATAAAGAAAATAATGTTTATTAACCTTTCCAGCGTTATTGACGCGGATCCGCGGAGGGCCACTACAAGCTCAAAACGTTATTGCTGTGGATCCGCGTTTTTGCATTCTTTATTTTCTTACTGCTATGATAGTTGAATATTTTGCCGCTAGATGGTTCTAGTAGTCATGCTACATACAGACGGGTTTCCCTGCCTCGAATTCTGTTACAATGGGAGTGGCAGTTGCTTCTAATTGGCCAAACGTCTAGCCGGCGTGGCCCCGCACCTTTCACAAAGTCATTGACGGGAGCTCCCGTCAAGGCATCTAGCCAGTTGTTAGTAAGAAGCGTCCGGTACACGCATATGTATTTCGGTTATCGCTAATTTTCTGTTGTGTCTTATTCTTTTTAAAGTAAATTATTCATATTATATACAGCAGTTTCCAGTATTTATTTAGTGTTTTTTACCATTATTCGTGTGAATGGCGAATCCAGACGATTCGGAATTTGAAGATTTGGTAATTCTGAGCAATTACTTGGTCAACCCCAAACTTTTTAATATTTTACTACTGTCATAAGGATGTTATCACAAAGCAAGAAACACAATTCAAGCCCCACAAGGCTGTCCTACAGGTTGCCGAGCGCTAAGAAGGTTCAAAGTCCACGCGATAACAGTGGCTTGCGGGAGACGCGCGGAATGTCAGTTGTGACAGCCCTCCACCAAATAAACACTCTTTGTCTACTTTTGTATTTTTCTAATTTTATTGGTTTGTAATATAGTATACGTTTATCTATAAAACTGTGTTTCATTCCCATACTTACTGAATAAATACTTACGAATAAATACATACTTACGGAAAAAAAAGAAAAAGAAAAATTATAAAAATATTAGTGACAACTACACTGCTATTCTACGATATTCTCAAAAGTTAAAAATTAGCCTAGGAAATCCAAAAAGGGCTAAACAAATTTTATTTACCGTTAAATAACTCTATTTTGACATACAGAAACGAAAATAAATTTAACTTTACACATTGGAAATTTTAAAAAATTGTAAGTTTATCAAAGATCAGGTCTAATTTTTCATGACGCTTAAAGGGTTAACAGAACAATGTACATGAAAATGTGCTTTGTCACTCAAGAAATTTTTTCTACAATACCTTCCACATTCTATAATTTTTAGGGTCTAGTTATGTGGATGAAAATGCAGATCAAAACACTATATTCATCTAACCAATCAGTCAGACAGGCACAAAGTAGCAGCTTGTTTACAGGCTGGTCGCAATGACATCGGATATGCTGTCAACTTTAATGTTGAACCAGGAGGTCTGATGTTATTTACCCAGAGTATAATTGTGTTATGAATAGGGACTCAGCCTATTAAAGCCGCATCAAAACGTCTACAAAACTGCTGCTGAACGGCCACCCAGGAATCGCCACTTTGAAAAATTGCCTCAACGATAAATTCACGGTGCTCAGCTGACCACTGCTCTAGTGTGTGGGCTGTAAAACATGCCTATTCCCATCACCTATTCAGCACACAGTACGGTGGCGTACAAGTTCTAACTCAGCTGTAACAACTGATAATGTCAACTAGTATTTTAAGAGTCTGGAGTTAATTTAACCAGAAGGGGATTAGTTGTTAACATCAACAATGTTTAAATGATAACTGTTGGCTTTACATTTAGTATACGAGTTAATTCATAGATTAAACTCACCAATTTCTACACCTTGGATGACTTCTGACGAAGTGTTCGCTGCCACAAGATCCTCTAGCCAGAGTAAGTAGTTCATGTACAGGGGAATTGTGGGGATCTGAGGATTTACTGGTATCTCCACATTCAAGTCAAAATCTTCTTTGAGTAAAGTAGTTGTCAGGGCTTGAAGTGACTTTGGGTTCTTGAAATCAAGAGAAACATTCCCCCATCCATCCTAAAACAAGAGTAACCCATTTTTCATTGACAAATTTGAACTATTGAGGCATTGAAAAATTAAATTTAGTATATTATATTATTTTGTACATAATTATGATTTTCATATATGTATTGCCTTAAACTTAGAATAAAAAATATTACATTCTGAACGAATGTGTAGTCATAAT
Organism: Homalodisca vitripennis; assembly: GCF_021130785.1. Taxonomy (NCBI): domain Eukaryota; kingdom Metazoa; phylum Arthropoda; class Insecta; order Hemiptera; family Cicadellidae; genus Homalodisca; species Homalodisca vitripennis. Next base: position 23,656,535 of record NC_060214.1, read on the forward strand.
TAACTATGTGTTTAAAAACAACATATCAACTCTCCCTACTTAAAATTATAAGCATTCAACTTTCCTTAACTGATCAATATATCTTTTCTACCAAACACTGTCATTTTTTTTCAAAAACACTACTTTACCCAAACGTATCATCAATTTCCATTTGAATTTGTATTGGAGTGGCTTCAAGTTAGTGTACTGATCAATTTCAAATTCCCTCATAACCTTTCTCGTCTTTTTTACAAACTCTATAGGTTGTGTCATTTAGTAAATCCAAGGTAGTCCACACACTATTCCAACATTAATTGATAAGGTGAAATCCTTGTTGTAGCATGTTATCGTTCTCAGCTGTTTTACAAACTCTATAGGGTGTGTCATTTAGTAAATCCAAGGTAGTCCACACACTATTCAAACTTTAATTGATAAGGTGAAATCCTTGTTGTAGCATGTTATCGTTCTCAGCTGTTTTAATATTATTACTCAACCTTTCTTGGGTGTCTCCTTCTGCTGGTGATGTCTGAAGTAAACTCTTGACGATCTGAACTATTCTGTCAGCTTGGCCATTAAACACGGAAAGGAAAACGGCAATTGTTTTGCGAATAATATTTCTAATTCAAAAAGTTTTAACATTGACCCAATCTAAATTGTGAGATTTCCATTCTAAGTTTTTATTGAGAGTCAAACCTAGATACTTGATCTGACACGAGTAATACAAATACAAGTTTTTTTTGCATCAAAATAAGTTTTCTATATATTTTCATAATCAATTAATTGTGAGAACTTGATGAAAACGGTGACATTACTCAAGTGAACTCCACGCTCATCATTAGGATTGGATACCGAAGATAAACATTTGCATTTTCAATGACGAATGTAATGGTTTTTGATAATATCCATATTTGAACCTACTAGCTTATGGGCCTGACAAAGAGAGAAGCATTAGGATTCAAAAATGGAAACTTATTCCAATGACTATGTTTGGAACAAATCAACACCAACGTAAAATATTTGCCAATCCTACAATTGGAACCAATAAAAAATTCTAGAATATTATTACCAAATACCTACGCAGAAGAAAAAAAAAAATTGGCATTAATTTATACAACAAAATATATCGAATGCAGCTATATGGTTACTTAGACATTTCAGCTGTACATTATATTAAATATCATGTAACTACATGGATCGTCAAGCCAATCAGTGCCAATAATTTGAGATTTTTACCGTATCTGGTGTGCAAATGCTACGGCACTCAAGGGTTGATTGCAAATTTAATGTAGATAAATTAATTATTGTATAATTTTAGTAAATATTTACTTTAGCTACTTAACAATATTTGTTGTTTTTTCAACAGGAAAATTACTAAAAATTAAATTTATTAACCAAAACAATTAACTTTTGATTAATCCAATTAAAAAAAAGGACAAATTATTTTTTTTGCCATGTAAAAAGCACTAGTAGTTGAATGGGGTAATAGTGTTGCCTCCGGCTATCAACAATGTCTGCGGTAGAGCCTTTGCGCTGTTGGCGATAAAATAAATATATCTATCGAGGTGGTACTGTTAAGTAAAATACAAATTAAGTTACAAAAAAGTTGGACGATCTGTCACATCGGAATGGCCCTGGCCATGAGTGAGGGCTTCAGTTGCCGTACTTCTGGAGAAAAAAGAAAAACATACATATCCATATAGTACCAAATTCTAACTCATATCATATGAGCGCTCGTAAAGGTTATGTTTAACTTTGGTACTAATAGTAACATATTTATGATAACCTAATCTAAACCTACTTATATTACATAATAAGCATAAGTCGATAGGGACAGAGTGCACTACTTCTCATTGGCAGATCTTCCTTTTGGGAGACAGAAAACAAGAAACAATTGCCATACTGACATTTCACAATATGTCATATAAAGTCTGTTCTTTCTATTAATGTTGTGTTTTAGGGTCTGTGGTACGAAAAACTGCTCCAAAAATAGTGGATAATACCAAAGTAGCTTAGAAACTGTGGCCAAAATGATGAAAAACATAAAAAGTATAAAAAAAACTAAAATTAACTTCAAATGCAGTTGGTAGACCTGATCTTCCTGCTAAAACTAACTATATATATATATATATATATATATATATATATATATATATATATATATACAGTATATATATATATATATATATAATATATACTGTATATATATATATACAGTATATATATATTGACAACTCTGTTATTCCCTTCTCTTATACCTACCCCACCCAGAAATTCTAATTCGTCCCGGTCCACTAGATTGATGACTAGGTAATTGAGATATGGCCTAAAATTAATAAACTGTAATAGTTTTTGTGCAATACAAGCTTAAAGACACCAAGAAATTCTTTCCAAATATTAAAGTATACTAGTTCCAGAAATTGTTAAAAGTAGTTTTAGATAATGTGACTTAAGTTTAATTATACCCTTGGACTGGTTTATTATTGAATCAAGGTTGGTTTACCAAATTATCAATTAGAAACACCTAAACTATCGAATAAAAAAAACATTCTACTTAACCTAAAGTTATGTACAATGAATCATTGCCAGGTCTTTATATTGAGTAACAATATAGTACCAAATCCATTCAAATGAGCTTAATCATTTGTATGATATTTTATTAATTACTGTAAGTATGTTATTTATGTCAGAAGCAGGGTGACCAGACGTCCGGCTTTAGCAGGACATGTCTCCTTTTTAATGTTTGCCCTCCTGTCCTCTTGGCTTTTTAAAATTATGTAAACTGTCCGGCTTTTGGCTGACGGTAAAATGTAAAAAAAAGTAGCATTACGTAAAATAATGCTTCCAGATTTCCGAAGATGAAGCCATGAAAAGAATTATGGCAGCACCCACGTAATGCCATGGCATGTGAAATGCTATTGGATTCAGTTGTATGTTGAGTGTCACGACTCACTGTTGCTTCTATCCACTCAGCTTCTTATGCCACATACAACATAATAGCCTCAAATAATAGTTTTACCCATCAATATACATTTTAATAATATAATTTCCTTTTATTTTTCAATTTATATGTCAAGACAAATCCAATTTGAGTTTTTTGATCAGGGTTGCAGTATAATAAGCGGACACCAACACAATAGGATCAAGATTATCGATTTTAAATATCGATACTATCAAATACATTTGTCCTTTATATTGCCAGCCGTTTATTTTTTTTTTTCATTACTTACTGTGTAGGCTAGTGACGTCATTGCCAGCTGTTGTTATTTTGTTTATATAGGGAGTAGGCTAGTGAACAATGGCGATGAATATGCAGTTATTGGCCCAAAATGTATTTTTAAACATTGAGCATTTTTTTAATGGTAGCAAGACAAAGTGCTTGCTCCTTTAAATTCAGTGTCCAGTTTGTAATGAGGAAATGAAAACAACAATAAAACGTGGAAATCATATTGTGTTTTGGTGCAAGAAGAGTCAGAACCAGGGTAGACTTTAATAAGCGGCCTACACTCGTTATTCGATTGCTATTATCGAACAGTTCGGTTGTTTTTATCCAAAGGATAATTCGTTATTACAATTTATTTAACTTATCTTACGATTACAACTTGTTAGTTACAGTAATTTTAATGTAAACAATAAACAACAAGAATTAACTAATATTCCGAGACATTTAAAATAGCGATGAATATGAGGAAAATATGTGAGATATTTCTCACAAGTGACGAGATTTGTTTAAGTAGCTTCAACATGTGGGTATGGCTACTGGTAACACATGGGGAGAATTCTTTTCTCCATTTCACAAAAGCGGCTACGTATTAATATCAAGCTGGGCAAGTTTTAAATATTGTAAGATTTCTTTGATATTAAAGTCTAGGCCATAGTTGGTTTTGTTATGTTATTGTAGAGTTTGTGTATTTAAAATTGTTAATGTACGAGATTCTTCTTGTTACGGTAATTTATTATAACTCTTACTGTGTACGATTTTTACAGTTGGATAATATATCGAATTGTTCGATAATAGCAATCGGATAGCAAGTGTAGGCCGCTTATTAAAGTCTCCCCGTTTAAGCTGCAATTGCATTTTGTGAAACTAGCCAAGAAAATACAACACTATTGAGAAAAGCTCTCGCATAATTGCGACAAAAGCAAGAAACTAATCTTGATAAGTATATCAGATTTTGAGAATAAGTTTACAGTGTTGAAAATATTGTTTTTCAATGATAAAAAAAAGAAGAAGAAACACTTTTTTATTGAGGCGAAATCAGGACCATATGGTCCTTTCTTACATTTAACCTCTTAAAAAATTAATCTTAATAATGCACAATAAGGCTAATTATAATAATAAACTATAACTTACACTTACGGTATTCCATTCACTCTTCCATTCACACAGTCATGATACTACAAGTATATAAAATATTAGACAACATGCCGCAATGACGCCCGACGAACTGTCTGGTTGGAAAATGCCAGCCTACTCTCAGATCATAAAGTATAGATACCCGATTTGAATGTTAACCACAAAATAATATACCAAAATTGCAGGAGTTATGTAAAAATATAGCTTGTTTATTTCTGCGTCTTGACATATAAAGTAAATTATTAACAAACAACCAAGTTTTGTGCCTGTAAGAATAATTCTTCTAAACTGCAATTTTTTAAATTAATTATTCAATGTTAAATCCACAGGTAGGGTACGATAAGCGGACCCGGTTTTTTATATAGAAGAATATCATCGATACCTAATATTCGCATCTCAAATCCTAGACTATCAATCAATATAAAAGTATCTATAGTCCTCACTATCAATCATATGTTTTAAATTAAAATATGAATTTAATATTTACAGTGATCAAACAAATTATTATAACCAAGATTAGGACAACTGAAAACAACCATATTTGCTCCTCTCACAGTTACAGTTGTTTCTTTCCCGCAAATTTCATAAAATGGGTTTTTCGGTACGAGTCCAACATGTTGAAGCCACGAAAAACACGTCCTATCATCTTTCAAAGCAATGTCGTGTAGTTGTCTAAAATTACTGCCATTTATAATAATCAAATTTTACTTATGTAAAATTGAAATATTACCTTACGTGTATTATTTGAAAGTGTTTACAGCTGTTGATATAGATTATTTAAGTTAATTGTTCAAAATAATAAATTAGTATCAATTTATTATGTCGATGGTTATGATTAATTAATATCGTTTACCAATTTTGACATAAAAAACCGGGTCCGCTTATCGTACCCTACCCAAATCCACTATTGGAAACCTAAAGCCCACATAAAAAAAGCTTAGGGAAAAAGGTCAAATGTATTAAAACAATATTTGATTTGGTAATTGTCATATTAACGGCCGGAGCGGCAAAATACGAGTTCCGTTATTAACTTATTGGAATCGTCCTACAAAACAAAAGAATATAAGGTTTGATGGGGTGGAAATGAGAAATAACGAAATTCTAGAACATAAAAAATGGAACAACTGTTCAAGCGCGGAGCAATATTTCTATGTTCTACATACACATCGGGCATCACGTGACCTTTTGTAACCATCATTCACCTTCGTAATGACGTCATCGGATGCGGAGCCATCTTTAAAAACGTAAATGAAAAATAATACTGAAATGAGCATAATTTTGATCCAAATGAACAATGTTTTTCTTAAATTTCAAGCTACAAATTAAATAGTTGTTATCGAGTTGAGACGAATGCCTCTGGCCATCAGCGTGGGCTTCAGAAACACCTGGCCCGCACTGATGTCAACAAAAGAAAAACATCCCTCGAGATAGTACCTATCAGTAAAATATCAAATTCTAGAGGGGCTGATCAGAAATATAAATTGAACTGTTATGGAAAGGCTTATTATGCACAGTGTAAAAAACTTAATAAATCATGAATACCCCTAATATGAATACGTATATTAAATGGACATTAATAGAGAACACTTACCATTAGTGTGTTCCACTGAATGTACAGAAACTAAATAATCTCGTTTCGGTCAAAACGTAAACTCTTAACATGCCCGACAAAACACTCTTGACACACCACTTCACTACGATTGGTCGAACTAGTGGATGGTTGATCTATGATCGTCACGCACTCACTCGATCCAAACTACAGTAACTTAGGCTACACGATATCTAGTGAAGCACTGACTTCTGCCCTGGAGTGTTCAGATAACAGATATGCTATCAGTCCCACCAGCAGATAATATTTACAGATATCCAGACACAGCACACAAACAGAACATTAAGAACTTAACTATTTATGTATATACCCTCTAAAATCATGTTATTTGTCATTTGCACCCCCTAAAACCATATATATTTTTTGTTCAGGAGGATGAGCAGAATAAGTTGATAACGTCAAATTCATGATTTGCCACCTCGGCCTTAAACTTATAATATCCTTTGATTTATTACAGCTTCCTCTTGCAGTACGGGCACGAGTGGACAACACACACACAATCTTTGCAACACACATCCCTTGATACTCTGGAGGTTTGTGTGTTTCAATGAGCAGGCACAAGCACAGTAAATTAACAAAATCTTTTCAATTTTAGTAATGTGAAAAACAATAATTTTAACTTGTGTTTACATATATAAATGGCCTTTAAAATAAAAATGACTAAGCTTAATAACATGGCCAACGGAACCCAGGTAAGAACAAAAGCTAACAAATAAATACACACAGCTTTTATCATTCATCTTTAAATTATTACTTATATATATATTCACAGTTGAATTTCTGTTCAACATGTTGGTTTTTCAATAGTTTAGGTAATAATTAATAATAATGGATCCCTTGTGGTGTAGCCGCTTATTAAACTGCAGCCTAGCTCTGAATTTCTAATTGGCCCTTATGATAAATGCATACTTACTCTCTTAACAAGTTTATTAAAATCAGGATACTTTGCTGCCAGGGCTTTGAAGTCTGGAGGTTTCCTGTATTTGTTTCTAGGGTGCATAAATTTATTTAAAGACATTTTACTCCTTGAATTACTGCTAGAAAGGCACAATCTAGTGATAACAAGCTATAAGTTAATGCACAGCTGTTATTCTATGGTTGTCAAACCATAAATTCTAAACCTAATCTGTATTGCAGGTAAGAATTAAGATTTGTATACGTTCAAACAACTTGAATAATGATGAATATACTCGCGACTGTAATTTTATTACAGTACTCTCTACTGTTGAGCTATTAAATTACTATTTTAGTTACACATGTTAAGATTAACGTAAGTAATACAAACTCAAATCCAACAATCAACCGAATCAACATATCTGGAGCCGGTTTTTTTTTACGCTGTGGCTATATGGCCGGCTACCGTCTGTAGTTTAGACAGACGGGCTACGAGTGGTGACGTCAAACGTGACGTAACGAAAGGGCAGCCATAACTGACACTTTACACCACTGCCTTAGAAATATAAAAAACACAATTTGTAGACTATTTTTAAATTGCATATTATGCATTGGTAACGTATTGAACGGTAATGTAATAAAAGTGTACGCTTAAATAAATTAAAAAGAAGAAATATACAACTAAAAATTAACCATGTACCAGAATCTACACTTCGTAGTTTATTAAGATATAGTTTTGTTTCTCGCAATTTTACTGGAATGTTTCAATTAAAATTCATTAAGAGAAATCATAATTAATTATAAATAATTTTTGTCATATTAAATATGTATGTCATTTAATAGCATAAAATAACTGGAACATTTGTTTTATTTACTAATAACACTCAAATGGTTATGATTTCATTGTATATTGTATGTAAGTGGTAAGAGGGAAATTAGTCTCTCGTTTTGAGATATTTGAAAATTCTTCCATTTACCGATTAAAAATAGTTTTATTATTAATCACTTACGTATTATCGGACTTTAGCAGGACTGTAAGTTCTTATAGAAGGGATCTTGGTACAGTTTAAAGTATATAGCATACAGTCTACATCACTACGTAACTTTTCTATTGTTTTCGGCAAAATACTGTCAGTTATACAACCGTCTGGATGAGTCAGACAGATGTAAAGTAACACTTAAACTGGAATTTGAAATGTCATACATCAATGTATAATTCTCATTAATTGTTATAAAACACAGGGATGTGTCATTACGATAACAGATAAGATTATCTAGAAAAGTTGGCTTCTTACACGAAAGAATTTTGAGCTGTTAACTTACCGTAAAAAGAAGCCTGAATATGTTCATTAAGATGTGACTGGCCAAAAACGGAAAATTGTGTTAAAGCAATAACAGTCTAGAGAAAGTTATAAGAGTTGTATACGACATCTCAACGAAACAACTGATGGCATCTCACACCCAGCACAACTGTCATAGATCTAATACATTTAACGTGGATGATACAGACAGTTCTTTTCATTACCACAATCCCTTCCGCTTTCCCATTACTGTACAATAAATCTCGGGGACTGATGTTTCCTCAAGCTCAAAATTCTTATTTAACAAAAAACGATCATGAAAATTCCTAAAATTGACCCTAAATATGAAACTTGAATTATTAATTATAATTAGGAGAGGCAAACTAAAAATAAAGCCGTAGAATGCATTATAAGAAAATTATTAAAATGGAATTAACTGAGGACTTACAATATTTATTAACTTTAAAAAATGAGTAAAAATAAGTAATTCACTTAATAGAGTTGTAAGAGGGATTGGACGTAAGTTACCAATGTGGTATAATGCTGTTATTAAAATGTGACAAATAGCTCTTTGTAAGCATCCAAATTAAATAGATTAGTTATAAAGTTTGCATGGTAATGTTTACACGGATCAATACTGTGCACTTTATGACCAAAAGATAAGATCACTGTATATTTCTAATGATTTAAAATTTTATACGTACTTGTAATTTAATTTTTGTTTGTATTCACACTTATGGAGTTTAATCACAACTGTGAAGTTTGGTGCACAATATTGAGTATATTTAGGGCATAGACCTATTTCATGAAATATAGTTCTTCATGAAATGCAATTGTTCTCGAATTGAATATGGTCCGTATTTTCTTTATTATTGATCAAAGTTTTCAACTGGTCAAAAGAACTAAACTTTCTACAACCCGCCATTCTAATAACAATGCACAGTGCTAGAGCTACTTCAAAACCTTTGGCGTCACAGTCTGTGACGTCATAGTCGTTCCCGTTCTTTGAAACCAAGACCGGTGACCGGGCGTATAGCCACTCCGTTTTTTTTAATCTCATTTAGCTCAGTAATTCAGCATGTCGTGGAGCGGAGAAAAAACATTCACAATTTGCCCCTTGTTTTCTAGTGTTTGTACCATCACATCATATATATCTGTATATATATATATATATATATATGACAAATTTATATATATATATATATATATATATATATATATATATAATTTCAATAAACATTGAATCTACTACATATATATAGTTCGCTACCTTGGTTTGACAAGTTTCTATCTGGTCGAACCAAAATTTTAGAGGAAACGAGTTTGAAAATTCAAAATGCTAGAATTTTGTTCGTTATGAATATAATTTAACAAAATTTTACTCAGTATCTAATATAGTTATAGTGCAACATTTCATTTTGTTTTTATGAAAACATTTTTTACTGTTGATTTTATATAAAATATGCCTAAATGCAGTTAGAACCTTGTCATAGGCGAAATGAGCAAAAATTAAAGTGACAAGGGTGTAAGTGCAAATACAACTTTTTCAAACTAACATGTTTATTTTTCTAAAATTACAAACATCAAACTATGTAACGTAATTATGAGATATTTACAAAACTATAGTTACAGCAGGTCATGGATATAGGGGACAGAGTAGACAGCATTGAATCTGGAATTGCTTCTAACGCAGAAAGCGCAAAGTCTCTGGCAGGCAGCAGTCAAGTTGACGTAAGTCTTGTTGTCGAGGAGGTGAATGAGAGGTTGTTACGCTCGAAAAATATAATGATATTTGGCCTACCTGAAAGCCTTATGACAAATCCAAATGAAAAACGTGAGAGTGACAAGCGTAATATTGAAGCTATTTTGTCATCAGCTGACCCAAACAGCAATTCGAGCAGCTTGAGATTTTTTCGTGTGGGTAAAGGATCAGCTTCAAACCTCTTAAGGTTATTATTGGTTGCGCAGAAAGAGTTAACAAGATTTTGAAAGCCTGCACTAAAGATGTCATTCGAGGACTAGGTCCAGACTTCTCAAACATAAGTTTGAGATACTTCACGAGCATCTTTCGGGGAAGCGAAACAATGGCCTCCCGCTTATCTTTGTCAAAATCTGTCAGTATGAGGTCTACTTCCGTGCGAGACTGGACGATTCCTCCGTGAGCGCCCGATGTTGTGTTTGGAGTGCTTGGACAAAATCTCCGTGAGCGCCTTATTGTGTTTAGTTTTTATGGAGTAATAATCCGTGTGCGCCTAAATGTGTGACCTGTGATGGTTTCTTTTTAAGTTTTACAATATATTTTATTTGAATTTTGTGAAATGGAGAATTAAGACGAGAGACTTGTCAGTACACTTTACCCGTGTGCTAGGGAACATTTCAGTACTGTTTATGGAGTGAACATTGTCGTCATAAGAACTAGAAGGAAAATGTTTTGAAACTTTGTGTAGTGTTAAAAAATGTTTAGTAAAGAATAAATTTTTATTTCAGAGTAATAATTGACATTACAATTGTATAAAATCTCAAGAATTGAAGTAAGATGTTTTTGTAAGAAGTTAAAAACTAAGTTAATTTCCATATATTATTACAGTAGGTTAAACATTTTTACAATTAATTGCATTATTCCTTAAAATAAATCATGTTGTTAGTATACAATAACATTTTCTAAGATTTTGAATTTCTTATTTGGAAAATTCATTACATAAGAGAGTAATTTTTATTTAATTTCTAAAAATGAATATATTACATTGTAATTAAATCAGTATGAATATTTAAACAAATAAAAACAGTTTAAACGAATATGATATCCATTATTCGCTAACCTGGAGGAAACCCCCGTGAGCGCCTGATGGTGTTTCTAATTTTAAGTGCCTGATGGAGGGTTAACTAGAAATAGAAACAACCTTATAACTCCATATGTAAGACTCTCAAAAACTTTAAATAGTCACGTTTATCAACAGCTCATATTATATAACAAACTACCATTGCCATTATAAGAAATCTGCCTTTTAACAAGTTTAAATGTTTTGTATCAGACTGGATTAAAGACCAAGCCTTTTATACTGTGGCAGAGTACAAGGACTATAATTTTTCCGAAATTAGCTAGGCAACTGATTACTATTTTTATACTATAGCCTATAAGTTCTATAAATTGCAAGATCTTATTATAAGTAACCTAATGATCTCAAAAATGCTGTTTGTTTTCTTGTATATGACGTATCCAATTACATTGTAAAATGTCTTAAAGGAAATAAATAATATTGTCTATTGTCTTCTTTCGTTTGTCTCCGTACCTTACCCGGCAAAACAAACTAAGATAAATTTCTGTAAAGGATAGCGTCTCAAGCCTACTCACTGGCTGCTTGCCCATGTAGGCTAATTTCCAATAAAATATACATTCAGAAATTACAATGTTTTAATATCTTTGCTAATTAATTAATTCTCTGCAGATGTGTTAGTAATCTATGTAGCAATACGTAAAATTGTGAAAATAAACTTATATTTCATTTCACAAGCCTAGAGCCGTCCCTGTTCTTAACTGTTCGCAAATGGTTTTCGTTAAGTCCTGAAATAGAAAAACATGGAAACGTTTTTTGTATATTAGGAACAAGAAGCTGAGGAAAGCCCTTAGTCCTAAAAGAATTGGTGTGCTTGCTTCCGGAGTGACAAGATGGGTAATGTAAAGCACTGAGCCTCAAGTCCCGTTGACCAGAAGTGCATGCAACACTCCGGTGACAGAGTTGAAATCACCTTCAACACAAAATGAAAGTAAAGGTTATGTAGAGCACCCACTGCTGCACGATGTATCTGACTCCATCGAGATGACCTGTGTCACTGTCCTTACTCCAAGCTCAGAGTCACTGGAAGGTGTAGTAATGAAACAGAAATCACAGAGTGAGTTTTCCAGTGTACTTATTGATGGTGAATCCAGTTCTTTAAACCGGGAGGTTTTGACCCCTTTAATACAGAAATGACTCAACGGCTTAGTTTTGTAGATGTTGATAACGTAGCTTCAGCCAGTGCAAACAAGTTCCGAAGTAAAATTCAACACAATCTACCGAGGTTACCTAGTAACGTTAGAAATTACAGGCCTAATTTTAAACTATTATTTTGGAATGTTTGCAGTATTTCCAACAAGCTTCCTTTTATTGACATTCTAAATAACCAATACAGGACTGATGTACTTTGTATTGCGGAACACTGGTTATCCTCATCGGACATGAAGAGCTTGGTGATACCTGGATATGAAGTTGCTGATTTCTTTGCAAGAGAGAAACATTCTCACGGTGGGATTTTTATTTGTGTTAAAAGTGGTACTGAAGTCATCAAATTTGACAAATTATCTTGTTTCTCGGAAGAACTTACCTGTGAGTTAGCAGCGATTGTATTGCCTACTTTCAACACAGTAGTGGTAGCTTTTTATAGATCTCCAGCAAGTAGCTTTTGTCTATTTTATGATAAACTCCATGATATTTTTTCCCTACTGAATGGCAAAAAAATGAACCTAATTATTGCTGGTGATTTTAATGTAAACTTTCTCAGTAACCATGTGGAAACAAAAGAACTCCTCAACTTGATCAATAGCTTTGGACTTAATATCACTGTCTCAGAAATAACTAGACCAGGGCTTGGTGATAGTGAAACCTTGGGTAGCTGTATTGACAATCTACTGACTACTGTTCACCCAGACAGAGTACACTCGTCAGTAATTCACACGGCTGCTTCCGATCATCTGGCCATCCTCTTCGAGGCGTTCTTGGAGTATAAAATGCCACAGACTGTCTCAGAAAAGTCAATAATTAGACCCATTTGTGCCATTGGTACCTCATTTTTGTTATCATATCTTAAGCTTATAAATTGGAATGATGTATACCGTTTGGAATCTGATATAAATTCTAAGTTCAAGCTCTTTCTAGATCTGTTTATGTGGGCACTAAACTGTTCTATGCCTCTTAAGACTAAAAAACTTAAAAGTAAGAATATTAATGTTTCCTGGTACCATGATAGCCTAGTTAAAATAAAATCTGAATTAGATAAGCTACATTATATAATTAATAACACCAACTCAGAGAGTAACATTGAATTCAAAACTAGGTACAAGAAACTTAAAACAGTGTATAAGAATGAAATCCGAAAGGCCAAACTTAATTATAATAATGGTGTAATTGACAAAGCTGTAAATAAGAGTAGAGCTGCTTGGGGTTTAATAAATCAAACAGCCAGACCTAATAGTAAATCAGTGAGTTCTTCTGTGACACTGGAACCCAATAGTTTTAATAATTATTTTGTTTGTTCAGTTGAAGATACATGTAATAATATCCCCACTAGTGATAATACATTTTCTTTTTATCTTAACAGGTATTCCAACTTGACCCTTCCATATGTTGATTTTAATTTTATTGAATTTAAAGTTGAAGATGTCTATGCAGCTATAATTAGTTTAAATAACAGTACATGCTTAGACTGTTTTGGTGTAAATGCTCCAATCTTGAAATTATGTGCTGCCTATATTTGTGAAGTATTAACTTACCTATTTAATGAATGTATTAAGTCTGGCATTTTTCCTGATGTATTGAAAGTTAATAAAGTTATTCCTGTACATAAGAAGGGGCCTAAAGATCAAATCTGTAACTATAGACCGATTTCGATAATTCCAGTTGTGTCAAAGGTTTTGGAACGCCTACTTCACAAGCAGGTAGTTTATTATCTGGAAACTAATGGGTTAATTAGTAACTGTCAGTTTGGGTTTCGGGCTAAACGGAGCACTACTGATGCAGTTCAGTCTTTTGTAAATGACTGTTTTGAGGGTTTGGAACTGAAAAATGCTGTTAATTTTAGATCTTATGACCTTTCCAAGGCCTTTGACACGGTCGACCATAGGATCCTAATAAGTAAGTTGAGCTACTATGGTTTCAGTCAACTTGCTGTAAATTTTTTCAAGTCATATCTCTCCAATAGGAGTCAATATGTTTACTTAAATGGTTCTATTTCTGAAACTCGCCCTGTTAATTATGGAGTTCCACAAGGCTCCATTTTAGGTCCAACTCTATTTATTGCATATATAAATGACTTGCCTTCTAATCTGGGCGAGAGCGGTGTAAGCACTTATTTATTTGCTGATGACCTGGGGCTTACAGTCAGCTCTAAATCAGACGTTGAATGTAAAAGTATCGTTGGTTCTAAGACTTCGATTATAAACGATTGGTGTGCAGCTAACAAGTTATGTGTTAATAACAAAAAAATCCAGGATTTACAAATAACACTAGCTCATAGGCCCAATGAAAATGATTTCAGTCTCAAGTTTCTTGGAGTACACATCCAGTCTAATCTTAAATGGCAAACTCACATTGATTATGCTGCTTCAAAGATTGCTCGGGGCATTTTCTTAATTAGATCTCTAAAGGGTGTTATTTCCTCAGACCTTCAGCTGCAGATATACTATGCTTATGTCCACAGTTGTCTAACCTATGGGATTGTTTTGTGGGGTTACTCACAAGCTGCAAGCAAGCTATTTATTCTACAAAAAAGAGCTGTAAGGCTGCTATGTAATGTAGGAAACCGCGAACACTGTAAACCTCTTTTTATAAAACTTAATATTTTAACACTGCCTTCTATTTATATATTATATGTGCTCCTGTATGTAAAAGATAATTTTAACTACCTCTCTAACCATAGTAATATCCATAGTTACTATACACGTAATAGAAATAACCTAGTATTAACAAAATGTAATTTTTCAAGCACCCAATCCAGTTTTAAGTATCAAGGAATTAAGCTGTACAATGCATTGCCTTTAGTTATAAAAGACTTAAGTAGAACTAATTTTAAGAACTGTGTAAAAAAATTGTTACTCAAATCTTGCCTGTACAGTGTCAATGATTTTTATACTGTATTAAGAGAAAATTTAGAATAGACTATTTTATCCTAATATTTGACGTTGTTATATGTATGTACATTACATCTTGACAATAAATGATTTGATTTGATTTACTCTTGATACAAGGCTGACGTGTAGTGGTCACATCAACAAAGTTTGCAACAAGCTGGCGAGAATAACCTTCCTCTTCAGAAGACTTAGAAACATGCTATCTGAGGCAAATTTGGTCACGATCGACCATGCTTTATTTTATAGTCATTAGATATTACTATTTACTTATTACATTAGATATGGACTGTTGCTAGAGGTTACGCGGCGGGCTGTGCTTCTTCTGAAGAAAGTACTCCGTATAATTTCATTCGCTGGTTATGATCCTTCTTAGTAAGACAAGACACTGTTTCCCAGTGTTGGCACTCAGGATGTTTAACAAACTCCCTGAGGCTGTTCAACGTTGGGAGAAAAATGAATTTGAAGTCAAAATTAAATTATGGTTACTTTACAAATCATTTTACTCTCTTGATGCGTTTTTTTCTGCTTAGTTAGAGGAATGGACCCCTCAAATCTCGTGTAGTACCGCCATCTTGCCTAGTTTAATTTTAATATGGTATTTATTAATTTTAAGTCCAATGACGCAATCTATCCAGCTAGTCTGGTCAAAGATGCAGTACTCAAGCAAGTAAGGCAGGAAGGGTGGCCATATACTGTCAAGATTCTATGAGGAAGAAAAAGAGAATCATGTCACCTTAAAAGAAGCAGGCTAGCTCTGTTTCAGCTTTCTCCAGTCAAAGCGGATAAAAGACAATACTCCCTCATGTTGAAGCTAACATTAAACTAGACCTACTGATTAACCCTTTGACTGCAATATTACATTTGCAGTTAGTAATGGACATCCATGGAGTGGCCCAGACGACATTTACACATAGGTTTTAGCTGTGCCCAGTGTAGGTTCAACTGGAATTTTACATACGATTCATAGCTAGGTACGAAAAATGCTATCAAGTGCTTTAGGTTTATGAGAACCAAAGTGCGTAACAAAACAATTAAGGCAACAATTACCAACATTATGTACTGAAATAAATTTTTTAAAAGATCATAGACTTTCTTACCAAATTCAATATTCATTGAACATAACATGAGTCTACTATGTAAACATGTAATGCCTTATTATATATTGAAAATACTTGTATTGCCTATTGAGGAATTTCCTGTATTGACAGGAAATTGTTTGTATGTTATTTTTATGTTTTCTTTTTAATTTATATTTTGGCTAACATTTTTAATTCCACGATCTTCGTAAAAGACTAATACAATAATTCCTTTCAACCAATTTAGCTCAACACGGAAATTAGCTATAGATATGTACTTATTGTAAACGACCTTAAAATTAAATTTTGTAATATGTAGTCAATAAATTTAAGACAGCAGTCCATGATCAACTTCAGCAACATCTTCATTTACCAGACTGTCACCAGAACCTCCTGATTCGTCATGTCAGATCACGGCTAATACATTGAGTCACATCCCGATCGCAATCATTCGTAGAAAATTTAGCTTAACACGGAAATTAGCTATAGATATGTACTTTTTGTAAATGACCTTAAAATTAAATTTTGTAATATGTAGTCAATAAATTTAAGACAGCAGTCCATGATCAACTTCAGCAACATCTTCATTTACCAGACTGTCACCAGAACCTCCTGATTCGTCATGTCAGATCTTGGCTAATACATTGAGTCACATCCCGATCGCCATCATTCGTAGAAAATTTACACACTGCTGAATGTTTAGCTCAAAACAACGCATCATTCTGGACAAATATAAAATTAATAAAACGTCCTTACCATTATTACAAATAATGTCTGTTATAGCGGCTCAACCACAATTGAAAGAAAAAAAAATACAGTAACAACTTCAAAAACACAATTGAAAGAACTAATAAACGGCTATGTTATGTTTGTAACGTCCAGGCTAAATTTCACCATGTGCTTCCGTGATAGTTCCTTAGTTGACCGCCAGAGTGTAGTAGCTATTGAACAGCACTACTGTGGATTTACATTCGCCGCCTTCGCCCGAAGAAGGCCCCTGGCCCGGACTCCTTAGGAACTCCAGCATTGAAGAACCTGCCGGCTTGGGTGATCGTCACGATCACCTGCATCTTCAACTCATGCCTACGCATGGCTCACTTCCCGACCACCTGGAAGGATGCCAAGGTGATCATGATACCCAAGCCCGGCAAGGACCCTCTCTTCCCGGAGAACCACAGGCCGATCTCCCTCCTGCCTATGCTCTCCAAGATTCTGGAGAAGATCGTCTTGGCGAGATTCCCTGAGGAGTTCTTCACGTCTATCAGGACAGAACAATTCAGCTTCCGCACCGGCCACTCCACCACCCTTCAGCTTCGCAGAGTCCTGAACAACATCACCGGAGCTGTAGGAAGGAAGCACCACTCCACTTCGGTCCTGATAGACGTGAGCAAAGCCTTCGACAAGGTGTGGCACGAGGGACTGCTCTTCGAGCTGTCATCGTCTCCATTGCCTGGCAGGATTTTCCGGCTGCTCCGCAGCTATCTCCACCTCCACGTCCCGCCCAGTGACATCTGATGTGCCACAGGGATCAGTCCTCGGCCCGATCCTGTACCTGTGGTACACAAACTACTTTCCGGTCGCCCCGAGAGTGCAGCTCTCCCTGTACGCGGACGATGCGCTCCTCACGGCCACTTCTGCCAACCTGAGGATGGCTGGGTTCTACATCCAGCGGCAGCTGCACCTACTGGAGCCCTGGTTGACCAAGTGGAGGATCAAGGTCAACGTTGACAAATGTGAAGCCATAAGCTTCACAAGGACAAGAAGACAAGCGGACGGCCGTCACCTGTCACTCAACGGCGACGACATACCGTGGAAGACTTCAGTCAAGTACCTGGGGGTACTCCTGGACTCCAAGCTGACCTTCACACCCCACGTCAAGAGGATCTGTGGCCAAGCGAGGAAGGGCTTCGGCAGCATCGGCCCCCTGCTCAACTCCACGAAGCTACCGACCAGGACGAAGATCCTGCTCTACACGGCTCTGATACGACCAGTGCTCACATATGCGGCCCCAGCATGGTACCACCTTCACCTGCAAGACCGCAAGGAGGCAGTTGCTCGCTGTCCAGAGCGTGTGTCTCCGGCGGGCCACTGGGTCGCCCTGGTTCGTGAGGAACACCGTAGTCAGGGCTTCGTCCAACGTCCCTACCATCAGGAGCTTCATAGAAGGCCTGACATCGAGCCTTGAGGAAGCTGCAGAGTCCTCACCGTGGGATTACATCCGTGAGCTTCGCGCCCAGGAGGTCCCCCAACTGCGTCTTCCCATGGATGACTGATGACATCAACTACAACTTCGACTGCACCACGACACTTCACCCCACTGACAGGTAGCGAAAGCTACTAGGGCTTTGACCCTCGAGACACAAGGCAAAAGCCTAACCGGCAGAGGCCTTGAAAGATGTGGGGGATCCACCCCCCCACAGTCACAGCGACTTGGACTGGACTGTGGATTTGATGTAGTTCACATAAACACTGCTAGAGGCCAATGTTTATCATCTTACACTTGCCAGGCATCATGTAGCGAGGCAGTTATTTGGCATGTGATAACACAGGCATGGCAGTTAGGGCTTGAATTACATTTTTTGATAAGATATAATTGTTTATTTCAGAGTAAATGAAATAAAATACAACAGTGTAAAGTTATAATGTACAAAATATAAAACTATATCATTTATAACAGTATCCTCTAACGTTGGGTAGTATGGAACACAATTGGTGATATATTCAAGAAAAACTGACATCTGGATCGTTAAGAACTTTGAGAGTCTGGTACTTGTGATGCAGATGTCTCTTGGTTCTGGCAAACTCGGAGACGATTTCTCTGTATCTTTTGGACGTCTCTTCTTTCTTTTGGTACTCTCCCAGTGCCTTCTGAAGGCTCTTCAGTTGTTCACTCGCACTGTTCAAGGCAGTTTTTAAGTTGTCCCCGAGAGTGTTGATGGCCTTTGTGTGGTTCTGGTTCATATAAGCTTCCTGGTCCATTTTGTGCTTGAGCATACTGCAACATAAAACATGCAAAATGTGTTAGTATTGATACATTAAACGTACAGTAAAACCTCTCATATTTCGGTGTATCGTGGCACTGGTTGGGCCAGATAATGATAAAGCCAGATATTGAATTTTAATACAAGGGATAGGTTATTTTTAGCAATGCATTACCAATGTTGTGGTAGGTTTGCGTTTTGTAGGCACTATGCAACTATGGAACGATTAAAAATTATGCTGTTTTCCCCTGAAATTTTTAAATACAGCAAACGTTTATACTAATTTAAACTTTATTTGAAATTCATATCTTGGCTTATTGAAAAAGTAAAAAGAATACAGCCCAAGACATCACTGGAATGAGTTTCTAAAAATAGGGTGGGCAAAGTTGGTGGAAGGGAAACCAAAGAATTCATCTCTTTGTAGCCTCTACCTTCGGAATACGTGCAGGAGAAAGTCATCGAGGTTGCCAATGTGCTATTCCTTACAAAACGTATGGTTACGAAATGATTTATTGTTTGTTACCAGGCCGGATATCGCAACTGAGATATTTTTTAACTACACTTCTGCAGACTAAATAAATGTTAAGGAATGCACTCATCGGACTTGATAAAAACAATTTTGTTTGTTTCATTGTAATTACCAATGATTTTTGAACGGCTTTTCTGAACTTGGTAAGACAATTGTAAAACTATTTACTTTAGATTTAACGAGAAATTAAAGTGAAATTAAATGATCATAAGAAACTTATTTTGAAGTAGACAGCCAGACAATTTCTGTACTGAGAGAACAGCAGATCACAGGTTCTAGACACTAAGATGTCATGTTTCCAGATTGAATAATAGTAATACACAACTCTGACAAATCCACTTCTCAATAGAGTAGACAATAACTAATAAATAAATAGTCTATAACAGGTCTATAATAAATAAATAAATGGTCTATGTGTATTGATAGACTATGAATCCAACCCTACAACCGAACTCCACAGCCAGTTTTCTCCAAGTTATTGGAAGACTATTAATCAATTTTATACTTAAGGGAATATAGTCCCAATCAACTGGGTGATTGAATGTGCTTCAAACCCCTTTAACGAACTAAACATCCGCCCAGAAGAATTACCAATCAAGTAATCGTCTTTATCTGACGTAGGATAGGAAGAAGATTTCTCTTGCCTCTCCTGATTCACCAGCAGTCTGGTACATTGGGAGGTTCATATTCTTCTACAGAATACTGCTGTTTGGATAGAACTCAAAAACATATATTCCAACTGTAATGAATCAGTAACTAAACAAATGTAACTATGTCACTCGTTTGAAAAAATGACTTAAAACAGCAATATATGATCTGCAGTAATATTTATTTGTTTTCAACAGCAGAGAACTTGAACTTTCAAAAACACTAGGTCTGGTGTTATATAGGCTATATCAAAGTGAATGTAACAGTTTGAATGGACTGTCACACCATTGGCTCATTGTCGAGGTATCGTGTTGGACAGACAGACAGACAGAAATTATATTTTTCAGCCCCTCATGAGATGCTTTTTTCAGGCTCCGCTGATGCTCAGCCAATCGTGGCAAGTTTCCTTGAGTTTAGTCCGTTGTACTTAGATTTCTTGCGAAGAAACATTTTTTTGTCTTTCAGCGGGGGGGGGGGGGGGGGGTTATTGACATCCAGTTTCCTCTAGCTGATAGCGAAACTTGTTACATTTCAGAAACTTTACTTAGTGGTGTTGTGCAGAAATTTCGCCTTGTCTTTGAGTAAGATACATCGACAACCCTCAGATCTACTGCTGCATCGTTCTGTTGGAATCCACCAACAGTTGGCCAAGGTGGAATTGCTTGGTGATGAAACCTTCTGTTTCGAAAGCCCTTATCCAAAAAATAAAATAATATTGGAAAGTGTTTTTTATTAACTACTACTTTAAAATTTTTCTAATTGCTCCAAGAGTCTTCAGTACCTGGTATTGTTGTGCAAAAATTTTGCCTTGTCCTTGAGCGAGACGTAACTGGCAACCCTCAGATCCTGTGTGGCACACTGCACCAGTTGTGCCAACTGCTGCATCGTTCTGTTCGAATCTACCAACAGTTGGCCTGCCTGCTCCAGCTGTTGCCGCACCTGGTGGTGCAGAACTGCCAACCTCTCCCGTTCCTCACATAATACACTATCAGCAGGTGTTACTTTCTGGCAGTGGACACCCAGCACTCCTACACAACAGAAAAACAGAATTGATTTGTTTAATTCATTTATTCACAGCACAACTATTGCGAGCAATTCATGATTAAATACAAAAGTATTGCTGTGAATGATACTTTGAATTCTGCATAATATGCCGTAGTTATTTATTAGTAATAACCATTCAAAGCATAATCTTGTTAAAAATTTTAAACATTTTAAAACACCACTTTATTTTGTACGTGCACTGCTCCTGTTTATTTCTTAGTCTGATATTGTTTTTGTAGGCAAGTCTTTGTTTATAATAACTTTTTATTTTGATGTCGGTTGATCAGTATAACACTTTATAAATTTAACAGTTCTTTATTGTCACATTACACATTTATGCATCTAGCATGGCTAGAAAAAATGGCAACATCGTCAACTGAACTAAAACTAAACATGACGTGACAAAACTGATCATTAAACTCTCTCCCGGGCAATCACCATAAACACCAACTGCCGGGATTGGCCATGATCTGCTTTATCATATCTCTCTGCTTTGTGCTGCCATCATGTGGTGGTATTTTGAATCACTAATGAAATAATCAATTTGCAGTAATTTTGTTTTATTTCCTCAAAATGTTTCTGCCTTGTGCTCCTACCCAGGAATTATGGTGGCAGTTGTATTACAAACAACTCCAGTTGCTAGCCAGGTAATTTATTGGACTTAACTGCAATTTGCTTTAACTAACCTTTAATGAAGACATTGTTTTCATAGTTTTAACATTAGTTAGCTCATTATGTACTACAGAGATGGAAGGTGTCTAAGATTATATGAAAATCCAATTTCCTATTTCAGGTGTTTAACCCTAATAAGATTATTAATTTTTATAATACAAACAAATTAATATGAATTTAATACACCACAATATATAACTTGTAAATAATTTTGTTTAGATGGAATTGATAAAATTAGAAAATTATTGGTTGTTTCCCCGAGGGAAAGGGGCCAAAAGTGTGCAATAGTAATTCATCCGTGAGAGGGTCTATTACTTACAGAATGAAAACTTAAATTTGTAGACATGTTTGAGGGTTATATTTTTAATTGGTTACGGCAAAATTGAGTAACACAATGTTAAATTTAACGAAAAAGAAAATTCTGGTAGAATATTACCCCAACCTTTCAACTCCTTCCTTTGAGTACTCAACCGGTGAACCGTAGCTCTCAGAATTGTGACAACTCGATCTCTCAGTTCACCACTTTCTGCAATGGACAACGACTCATTGGCTTCTGCTTCAACGTCAGCCTCTTCAAGACCCAGTATGTTCAACACCTCTCCACTCCTGCTCCTGAGCTGAGTTAACTGTTTCAGGTTGGCACTGGCTCGAATCTAGAAGTGAAAGTAATTTTGTCAGCCTGACAAAGAGGAAAATAGTTTTGTTTATACAAAACTGAAATGGCATGTAAAACTGGAAAATTACTATGGTAGGAAGGGTTAATTCAATTTGAATATTGAGTTTAGCTCCAGTTCACCTTCCTTTTTATTGCAGCATTTGGTATCTGACTTGACTCCTCGCCTGAAGAGATAAAAGAAAGTCGGTGACGAAGAAGCTCAAAACGAACCTTTATCTTTTTTTGACATCAGAGACACCTATGAATAGGTGAAGTGGCTGTCTCATTGTTCGTCGCCAACTTTCTTTGATTTCTTCAGATGAACATGACAGATTCCAGGAGTCAAGTCTGAGGCAGCATCAGATACCAGGCACTGCAACAAAAAGGAAGGTGAACTGGAGCTAAACTCAATTCAAAATGGAAAATGTTTTTAAAAATTTATTGATTTACCAAACATACTGAGAAAGTTAGTCTTTACAAAAAAAAACATTGAATATTAAGGCAAATTAAACTTTGGCATCCTTGTTTTTAATAGTAAAAACAAATTATAACCGTATTGTCATGTACAACTGCAAGTAATGCATTTTTATTAACCCTCTCCTGGCCGAATTACCGTGATGCGCCTCAGGCGCTGCTGGGCTGAATTGATTGGGCCGATCCGTCACGGGGCAACACACTCCTCTTTTTATTATTTTAAACTCTATTAGAACAAAATTATTATATATTATACATAATTGTAAATGTTATTACATTCTCTACAAAATGGTGGTATTTGAAAAATTATTAAACCTAAACAGTAAACTAAATCTAAATGAATACTCATTTGTACAAGAAATGTTTGTTTGTATTGTCAAATGAAAATAAAACTACATGTCTGTGTAAAAACAACAAAACAATATAGCAGTAAAACAGTAGCTGGAGGAAGTTACAAGCAGGTCTAGTAATTTTATAAAACATCAAAAAAAGTTGGGAGGAATTTTGATGAAAAACAACTAAATCACTGTCAATGAAGAAATCAATAAAATGTTTCATATATTATTCATAACTTGGCGTACAAACATGCAAAGAACAAGGAATCCAATACTGCCAATAGATATTTCCATTAGCAATTCCAAAAGTAACTGTATGGTGGCAGCACAAAGCAGAGAACAATGATAAAGCAGTTGATGGCAGTCTGTGGAATTGCCTGGGAGAGGGATAAAGCACATTATACTTCAAACCACTCAGTTATTTCAGCTGCTAAATTTGATACTATTGTGTCACAGACATTTGTATGTATGAGCTGAATATAATTTTGTTCCTGTGCTGATTAGTTGTATTCTTACAGTCCTATTTAATATTTTATTTTATTTTTATATCCTGATGACGAGTTTATACCAAAATATTAAACGTTTTTACTTCAGATTGATATGGTGTTTCAGATACGATGACTTCTTCTACACTTTGTACACATCAGATCTAGAAAACTGTCGATGGCTGCCAGTTGCTTACGCCATTTGAGTTGAATGGGTTAGGGGAAGCTATTGCTGGAGGAAATTCAGATTTGGAGAGCATATAAGTGTGGTACGGAAATAGTCTTTAGCTGAACACTAATAAATGCACTATTCTCTGCATAGCAACAACAGTTCAGTTTCAATGTATCAAAGAGAGCAATGTACAAATCAAGCTTAGCAATGAGAACTTGAGTGAGACACTGTAAAGATGATTGGCATTGTGCTGGACAGTGATTTAGGTTCTTCTAACCAGGTAACAAAACCCAGTAGGGATCACTTCTGGCTGGTTTATACCTACCAGTTGAACCCACCACTGACCACAGCAAAAACCGATGTGCCACTTCAATCTGGGCCACCTTATGGATGTCCAGTAGTGGCATATCACTAACCGCAAATGTTGAGATTCTGGGGCTCATGGGCAATTCGATAGGTCTAGTCTACTGTGGGAGATGACAGTCGGAGTTGGTGGGGTTTGTTCCCTTACCTCAGAGGTTCTTGTTAACCTCAACAAGGGTGTGCCACCCTCTGCCTACTTTGACTGTAGAGGCTCGTTCAGAGCTGGCCTCCCCTTCTTCCAGGGAGACATGACTTTGAGATGTAGTGCCCTAATTCTTCCTCATGGATCTCAATAGGAGGCGGCCCCTACTCCATAACCTTACCCATCCTGAATATCCTATCACTCCGGAAGCAGCGCAAAGGTTCTTACAGGACTAAGTGCAATTTATAAGCTTCTTGTCCTAAGAGAACAAAAAAAAAATAAATAAAAAAAAAAAATAAAACCAGGTAATAAATTGTTTCTCAGAGAGCGCTGGGGAGACTGTGAGGCATGTATATGCTTAGATCCATCCTTCCAGAGTCCGTTAAGCTGCGTCTTGTTCCATCTCTTGTGTTGCTTTTTTTTTATTACTGTTTCCTGCACACCGCAATAGCATCTCAAAGGAAGATGCAGAACGAATTCATAGAGTGCATAATACTGAAATTCGATTTGTATATGGTATCTGTTGAAGAGATCACGTATCACCCTTTGGAGATGTTGCAGGACTCAAGACTATGGATGTCATATGTAGGATGCAGACTTGCTGCCTTATAGCCATGTGCTGTTCCAGCAGGATCCTGGCTATGCAGTTGCAGCGAGATCGTTTGCCGCAGCACTTGGCAGAATGACCAACTTCACTTCATCAAATTGATGTTGCAGACTGGATCCACTTTGGACTAAGGTTATACAACGGTCTACCCCGTGACTTTAAATTGCTTAAATGCCGCCATTTTAAAGTTAAGCTTAAGAAACATCTCTTTTCACTTGAGTGAACGTTTTGCTTTTTACCTGAAATATTTAATGGATGGCAGTCACATAGTAAATTCGTGAACAGAATCCAAGTTTTTTTTTTCTTTTTAAGGAGAGGTTAATCCCCTTTTAAACCTTATTCTGTCTGTCCTCACGGCCCATTGGCCTGTGTGAGGATCTTATCAAACATAATAAGGGAGAGAGTCGATACAGTACAAGGTCGATGGTACTGATAAAAAGTGCAACGCCTTAGACCACTCGGCCATCGTCATTCCCAACTTATAACCATTGAATGCTCATCTAGGATATTCAAAACTTATTATAAACGAGTATCAAAGTGTATCATACTTATGTAGGTACTGCAAAAAGCACATGGATGTCAAATAATATATATTTACAACATTTTTCAACACTTGTGTACAACTATTCATCACAGCTGAATCCTATGCAATAATCTCTGGACAAACTACAATGAGCAGACTTGGTTTTAATATATCTTAATATGAAAACCAGGTCTGCTTATCGTACTCTTCCCCAATTTCTGCTGTTTACTCCTAGTGCCCAAAGGATGTACGTTACATTTGAAAAGTAATGTAATAAATGTTCTTTGTTTGAAATTTATTTTTGACGATGGAAGGATTGTGAAGGAAACAGGATTTTTCCGGACATTTGCCATCGTTCAGTGAAACAAAAAATCACTATCACTACGTAAATCATACCAAAGCGTTGTGGCACGCGTACGTCAGAAATCACAACCACCATGTTGTTTGTCAACAATTTTAATGATTAGTGTTGTGTATAATTTTTTATGAAGTGCATGTTTTAGAGTTAGTGAAGTTCACAAACAACATGGTGGTTGTGATTCCTGACTTAGGCCTGCCACAACGCTTTGGTATGATTTATTTATTTTAACCTACTTAGTAATTATGTATTAGTTTAGTTATTTACCTGAAGAAGAGATCAGATTGCAGATCTCGAAACGTAGTGATACTGATTTTTTGTTTCACTGAACGATGGCAAATGTCCGGAAATAAATGTACTGACAATAGTTTAACATACTGGAATCGACAGCGAAGATGTTTGGCAGTAATAAATTAAATATTCTATTACTAGGAAGCCTCCAATAAGAACTTACCTGTTTGACTCGGTCAGAGAGCTCGCCTTCGACTTGTTTCTCGCACATCTTAACGCTGTCCAGTATCAGCTGGCTAGACATCCACAGGTTATAGGCTTCATTTGCCTCCAACATTACTTGTTTCAATTCTTTTATCTTGCCGGTTGAAGGGGATTGTTTATAATAAAGTGACAAGCCTTCAGACATTCCCGTTGAGTTATGCGAATCATTCTGAGATTGGTAATTTGTTGTATTAGCAGTACCATTCTTTTGTATACTCAACGAGTTATCTATACTATTCAATAATCTGTCACCATTTTGAAAAATGTTATCCGATATGTGAGATTTTCTTTGGAATGACAAGTCGAATTCTGCAGTGCTTTCAAAACTTAAAGACAGATCTGAAACAACAAAAATTAATTGCTCTTATGTTAGAAACTATGTTTTCAGTCATTTTTAAATAGTTAAGGTTAATTTATATCACATTATTGATACCAAATAAAAAAGCCAATAAACAAAAAAATATGTTTTTTAGAAATGTTTCAAGTAACTCGTATTAACTAATGAAAATTCAGAGACGTTTATATTTTTGTCCTTGAAATGTACAAAATACAAAGACTATTCAATAAAGAGTGTTTTTTTTTACAACATACCTTTATTCCGTCTCGTATTTTGATGAACTTTCTCAAATAGTCTCCCTTGAATATAATGCACTTGACATAGCATTTCTGCCAGTCTTCAAATACATACTGGAATCCATTTATAGAGATTAGGATTTTGAGATGGAGCGTTTTACCTTCATTGCAACGGTGGGCAATACCGAACATGTCTGGACTTGCCTGCCTCTCACCGGTGGGAGACTGTGTGATTAGTTTATCGGAGAGGTAGTCGGTAAATTCATTATTAACTTAACCCTTTACAGTCTAATACAGTATTTGTAGTTTGTCCTCTGCAATCATGTGGCCAGTCTGACAGGCTACAGCTATTTGCGCACCAAGTCTCATTAGTATCTACTTATGTTGTCTCACGTGGCCAGTGAGACTGGAGAAGTAAAACGTTCTGTGTTTAGCAATACCTAATTTATGTTAGGATGGCTGTAAAGTGCTGCAACCTATTTAATAACCATTAAACTAAATGATAAATCTGTTTCACATTTTACAGCATTGTGACGACGGAAATATATTAATAAAAGCATATTTCTCATTGGTGCTATTCATAGCTAATGTTACAGATTTGTTCTCATTGTCGCTGTAGGTGTTACAATGTGCTATTTTAATTTTAGTTGTAGTTTCAATTTGTATGAATATAATTTATTTTATTAGTCAATTAATATGTATCTCGTTCCACATTCAAATGTTACACAAAGGTATGTTGTAATTCATTTTATTGTGTCTACTCATATAAGACATGTTTGAAGTTGCACCTTCTTCCTGGACACAAGAGGTCATGTGAAAGCCATTCGCTAATTTTTAATAATTTTTTTTATTTTTATTCAATAGAAATTCTTCTCAAACAGTCATGTGATTAGTTTGAATGACATACTATTTTTAATTATCTTCAAATTAAACTGTGTCAATAAAAACATATTATAAGTAACTGTACAATTTGCCGCAAGATTTAGATTACGCGAGAGGGCGCGTGACCAAATTTCAGCATGTACTTTTAAAGTATGTAAAAAAGCATTAGTTTGCATTTTACAAGAAAATATATCTAATAAAAAGGAAAATGAAAAATGTAACTTGAATGTATTATAAACGAGTAACTGTATTTATAAATTAAAATGTTTGTACCAGGGAGTGTTACCAAATTGGGTGCAAAGGACAGCAAATTTTTATTATTTTGAAAACACAGTGAATAAAAGACTAACAAATGTCAAGATCTTTTTAAGAAATATAGGTGAAGAGACTAATTTCCAAGTTGCTGATATTGTTACTTAATCATTATAGTAGCCTACTACAGAATTTCAAAAATTGCGGCAAACTGGCGCGAGTGCAATCTCTTGCATGTTAGTAATTTGTTTCAATTAATTATATTATTTCAAATTAAATGCCCCATGTAAACATTGCAGTTGTAATGAAAATAATTCTGAATAGGTGAGAGAAGCCTAACCAAGGTAAATGACGAACTGTCGTTAAGAACAGCGTGAGCAGTGACACTGGTCATTCGAGCGGTAAGAACAGTGTGAACGCCCATCCGAGAACAAAGAGTAAGTTATTTCATATTGGCTCTTACTAATAACATCAATTACTAATGCTCACATTACTAATTAAAACACTTACCCAACATTTCGTCAGAAAGAAGTCCGATTTCACCATCCATTCTTGATTTAATTTACTGAAAAAAAAAAAAAAAACACGTATGACTATTAAAAATATTTAAATCCACAAGAATACCCTTCATGCACTGCATACAGATATGCACTACATCCCTTTATATGCACCTGCTGTACTCTGATCGGTTGCTTACATGCCTAGTATGTGGTCAATCACGGGAGTAAAAGGTATAATTAATTTAAGTGTGTCAGTTTTGTTTTTTAATTATGTGATTGTTTGCGAGTTACTATGCTTAGCAAAAACTAAGAGTAAATAGTATAAACATGTGTTAAATTACTACATGTCTCCATTCATAGATATAAATACGCTGTATGGAGAATGGAACAATTTTATTTGTAATATTACCACTACAATGATCAAGTGCTGTATGTGATATGAAATATTAACGCATAATATAATAGGTATGATACTATGAGCTAAAAGATGCGTTTACAGGTCTATTGAGTTTGTTCGAAAAAATAGTTAATAAAACATTTTTCTTAATAATGCTGTCTTTTATCCCTAAAACTGAACTTTTTAGTGTCTTAACTTAGAAAAGTAAAATTATTCCATTAAGTGCAGTCCAACTAATAGGGTAATATAATTCGGTTGGCAGTGAATGTGTTCAATTCTTCCCTTTAAACAGTGTAGGCCTAGGTGAGTCCACAGGTGGTGCAAGTAGGATACAAATAATAAATTTTAATGTATCATCTCTTCGTTACATCATGATTTCATGTAAAACATAATGAAAAATGAAATATATTGTTACTTTAAAATTTTTAGGTTTGAAAAATAACAGACATGTGGCTTGCCTTCATCTAATCCTACAACAGAAAAGATTATGTGTCTAGTTCATATTGTGGGGTGGCTGTTCAAATAGTGACTTCCACAGACTATTTGTCGGGTAGGCTTTAATAAGCGGCCTACACTCGTTATTCAGTTATTTTAACGAATTATTCGATGTTTTTATCCGAAGGCATAAATTCGATATTATAACTTATTTAACTTAGCATATGGTTTCACCTTATTACTTATAGCAGTTTTAATGTAAACAATAAACAGCAAGAAGTAACTAATATTTTGAGATTGAAATGGCGATGAATATGAGGAAAATATGTAAGATATTTCTCAGAAGTGACGAGATTAGTTTAAGTGGCTTCAACATGTACGTTTGGCTCCTGGTAACCCATGGGGTGAATTCTTTCCTCCATTTCACAAAAGCTGTTACTCATTGCTATCAAGCTGGGCAAGTTATAAATATTGTAAAGTTTCTTTGATTTGTAAGTCTAGGCCTTAACTTAGTGGTTTTGTTGTTCTGTAATGTTAGTGTTAAATTTATGTTTTTAAAATTGTAATAAATGAGCTTGTTCATGTTACGGTAATCTATTATAACTTTTATTGAGTATGATTTTTTCATATTGAAGTTGGATAATACATCGAACAATTCAACAAAAACAACCGAATAACGAGTGTAGGCTGCTTATTAAAGTCTCCCCTATTTGTCTTGCAGAAAACAACTATAAGAATTATTGCCAAACAAAAGTTTGGAGAGTTGTGTAGGAATTCATTTGA
Organism: Homalodisca vitripennis; assembly: GCF_021130785.1. NCBI lineage: Eukaryota > Metazoa > Arthropoda > Insecta > Hemiptera > Cicadellidae > Homalodisca > Homalodisca vitripennis. The sequence goes on from NC_060214.1 coordinate 23,686,936, forward strand.
GGATCTCAAAATACTAACATTGCCATGTTTGCATTACTTACTGTAAACTACAATTCACTACCAATTTAAGAACCAAATGTTTCGAGGTCAAGACATTCACAACTACAATAAGGGTATCACGAAAATCTCAGACCTGCTCGGCCTAAATTGAGAAGATATGAGTAACTTCCTTTTTAAGCCGGCATAAGATTTCTAAATGGGCTAACTGAAGAAATAAAATAAACACTTGGTGAATTCATGGACAACCTCACAGTATCAATCAGATTGTGTGATGGTACAGGGGTCTTGACATCCAAAGTTATTCTATTAGGTTAATTTTACTGTTTGACAATATCCTTAATGTTAACTAACTACGATTTTTTTAAAACTAGGTCTTAGCATTGAGACACGAATGTAATTTTAGTAATTTAATGAATATGAAATTATTGTGACGTTTATGCTATGTTTCTGACAATAAATATAATATATTGTATTGTATAGCAGAAAGGAACTGTAGGTAGAGTGGAATACCTTAATACAATGAGCACATTACCAACTTGCGTCCCACATACGAATAAAACTGTTTACATTTGTAAAAATACTGTTACAATTGACAATTGTAGACAATCTTTACTTGCCGTACACTGACAAAAGTGACAAACAAAACACGACAACACCAACTGAATTACTGAACTAAGTTGTTTCCCTCCCATGCTGAATACTTTATAGGGCTTTGTATTCAGACTTCCATATTGCATAGAGGATTTTACTTCATTGACATTATGGGCTTCCTATAAGTATATACATTTATAGATTTTTACAGCTGGTGAAAGCTATATGCCAAATTGAGAGACAACTATTATGCGAGTGCAGATTTTCAATATTACAATATACTGTATATTTCAATATATATATATATATCTCAAGGCCTTCGCGAAATCTATGTAGACGATGCAACATCAAACATTGTAATTCTTTGTAAAAGCTGAAGATATGTAGCTCTCGTAGAGCACGATGTTTGTAGAAGTTGGCCTTCCGGGGAGAAACCCATTCTGGTCCTTCGCAAAAACCCTCTTGAATGAGAACTTTCTCAAGTGCTGGCTGAATGGTGATAGGTCTATTACGTCGTTGAGACCACCAGATATGTTAATAGGCACAACATAACTAAACTTAAATATGTCAGGAAAAATTCTGAGCTCGAGATACCTATTAAAAATCACTGTTAGCTGGGAAGAAAATATTGCACGACAGTGTGTCAGTACGGTTTATGTTTTGCTAATAGGCTACAGTAATTTATTTTTCTTTGTAGCCAAAAGATTTATTGTATACAACAGCTGCTTCAAAACTTTTAAAATAGTAAATTTCATAACAACTTTCTTATGTGTTTTACTGTTTGTTAATTTAATTGCGTGAGTTTGTTTTATTTAATTTACAAAAATTATATTTATAAATGTAAGTTGGCTACAACATTGAGTGTAGTCATTAACAAGCTATAGCAAGTAATTTTACCCCTGCTTTGTTGAAGGTAATCTCGTGGCCATTTAATAATAAAACCGACTACTAGAAGTAATTAATATTATAGGATTTTTCATTTTGAGCTGATAGATATTGAGATGAAATAAACCAAACTATGTATGGTATATTAACGAAATTTATCTTTCATATGAAAGGCCCATGTATGTTATTATGTATGGAATATGACATCGTTCAAATGTCCACCGCGGTTTCTCACAATGATACAGATTCGATTGGTCTAATTTTAAATTACTCTGCCGCATAAATCCCGTTAGATTTGAGCGATGACCTGGGTTATGTTGATCTTAAGTTCATCGGTTGATTGAGGCCTATTGACATAGATCTACGATTTCAGAAAACCCCATTAAAAAGTCAAGGGGCTTAAAATCGCACGATCTAGGTGGCCAATTCACGTCACCTCTGCGGGAGGTATCCATACTCTCAAATCGTTCATGCAAAATGTTCATGGTCTCGTTCGCTGTATGGCACATAGCGCCGTCCTGCTGAAACCTCATGTCGTTTACGTTCATATCATTCAATCTGGGCCATAAGAAATCTGTTATCATCGTTCTGTAGCGTTCGCCGTTAACAGTGATGGCCTCACCAATGTTGTTTTAGAAAAATACAGACCAATCACACCGCCAGTCCAAAATTCGCACCAAACAGTAACTTTTTGTGGATGCATCGCTACCTGGTGAACCTAATGTTGGTTGGCGTTGTCCCATATACGGTAATTAATTATGCTTGTTAACATAGCCTTTCATCAAGGAATGCGCTTCGTCACTGAAGATAAATTTTCGTCCGAAATTAGAGCCCTCTTACAAACACTCCAAAGCCCACTCGGCGAACAAACTGCGTTGTCTATGGTCATAAACTTAGAGCTCTAGAGCTCATAAAATGTAGGCCTAATTCCAGACGTAAAATTTACTAGGAGGGGGGTTAAATAAGGCAAAGTTTTTTTTATTTTGAAAGGAAACACTTTAGTGTAAATTACATTTTATGGATTTCATTCTGTCGCTTATAATCTTCCCCTAGTAACACAACTCCAATGCAGAAGATGTAATTTTATTGGAAGTTTGATGGAGTGTAGGTACTTTGTTATTATCCAGAGACAAATATTTTTGGAAGAATTTTTACCGGGGACCTAAAAATTCTATAATATTTCTAAAGATAAACTTTATTTGACTTACTGTGCAAATTAGATGTCATTAGGGTGATCGAATCTTGTTTTCTGCCTTATAAAAGCAAGCGAGTCGGCGATAAGGAAGCTGCTGTGTCCTTATAATAATTGTTATTACGTGATATAAGTAGGGAATACATACGTATGTATTATAAATATAAAAAGTTAATGAGCGTTTACGTAATCTGAGGTACGGTACTATCTCAAGGGATATTTTGCTATTTTCGCTAAAGACACAACTGAAGCCCGCACTGATGTCCAGGGGCATTTCCGGTCGGTACTTTCATGACCTCAGATAACGTGCCAGATTATCGAACGTGATCAGACGTCGAAAATGTTTGACGATCTGGGATGTAATCGGATGTGCGGGCTATGATGGCGGTGTCACCCGCACATGAGTTTTCCCTCTCTCCTAAAAATGGCTAAAATAATTCCTGTTTTCAAAAAAGATTATCCATATTCCATCAATAACTATAGGCCTGACTCCATTTTGCCAGTTCTGAGCAAAATGTTTGAAAAACTGTTTTTGGCAAGAATGCTAGGATTCCTTAATAGTCACAACCAGTTCTCTGATGATTAATGGGGCTTTAGAAACGGCAAATCGACGGTAGACTCAGTCGTGTGTGTAATCTAAAGAGTTGTAGAGGGATGAGAAAGTCGAAACCCCACCGTAAGTGTGTTTCTCGATTTATCCAACGCATTTGACTGTGTTGATTCGCATGGCATTCGAGGAGTGCCTCTTTCATGGCTCCGCTTATCTTAAGTCACAAAACCCTAGTAATTAAAATATTAAATAAACTTTCTACACTAAAAGAAATTATGTATGGAGTTCCTTAGGGCTCCATCCTCAGTCCAATCCTTCAAAACTGCCTGAGACAGTTTCTGAATCCAATTATTCCCTTTCGACAGGTTCTTTCCTACATTATTGAAGTTCTTGGCCGGTTTCGTTCCGGAAGATTACAGTACGTACTACTGGAACGCTTTTTAATAATTATAATTGGGATAAAAACATTACACTACATAGATGGTATACATACATTACACATCAATTTCAATCGCAACGTCCCCGCTTAGCTGATTTTCGTCCATTGAGTGAGTTGAATGAGTTTCAAAGAAGTTCCGATGGAATTAGTTCCAGTACGGTACTCTAGGAACATCTTGATCTTAGTAGGATAGTAGGTACTGGTAATACAACTAAACTTATACTGGTTGTCGATTGGTAGTTTATTGGTCTTTGCATACTGTGGGGATTGTGAGACAGAAAAAGAACTAGGATTTTTATAGGACTGACAAAACAGTTTTTTACCTAGTGTTTTTCTAGTCCGCTATTTTCTTCGAATTGTTTGTTCAAAAGTTTTTATTTAAGTGTTTTTAATTATTGTTTTTAACTTTTTACCGTGTTTAGATTGTATTTGTTTTGATTAATTCACAAGATTCGTTCACACAAGAAAATTGATGTTCAATTCAAATATTGTAAACAAAGGCTTAACCTAAAATGTTTTAAACCTACTCCTACCGCTATGACAGCCAGCCAGGCTAATGAATTGTTTCCCGCTCGGACAAAGTTCGACGTTAGACATGAATGAAATGCTAACTGTTCCTCTTCCCGATAACAACAACGACTTCGTGAATCCAAAAAAGCGACATATTACTAAAACTGCAAATGCTTCTCCACCTCCTAAGAAGTACTACCTCGATGTGAGTGAGATTCATTCAAAAAACCGATTCAAGATACTTGAACCAACCCATACCAATGTTGCAGATCATAGCTACTGTCTTCCTTCCTCACAACAAGGACATGAAATGGAACAAGGATCTCCTGATGATATAAAGAAAAATAAATCACGATCTAAGATCCCACCAATATTTTTGCGTGACGTAAATAACCACCAAGAAATAATAAAAGATATTAAGTGTAATGTAATATCAAGTTTCACAACTGAAATCAAAGCTAAATCGATCAAGATAAACCTAACAGAAATAAATGACTACAGGAAACTAAACTAACTTTTATGAAACAAATCAAGTAAAGTTTTTCACGTTTAAACCTTCCCAGGACAAAAACCTTGAAGTGATCATTCGTAATGTTCCCTACTCTCTAACTGACGAAGAAATCAATCAAGAGTTATGTGACATGGGTTACCCGACCATTAAAGTATCAAGATTGTTCAACAAAAACAAAAGTCCAATGCCACTTCTGTTTTGTAGAGCTGGAGAATTCGGAAAGTGGTCGTGATATTATGAACCTTGAACAATTGTTTCACGCCATAGTTAAAGTGGAAATTAAAAGGAAGTCAAAAAACATCCCACAGTGTCTGAGATGCCAAGACTTTTGGTCACACAAAAAACTTCTGCAAACTGGACCCTCGCTGTTGTGCGGTGCTCGGGATCCCATCTCTATTCAGACTGCCCCGGTCAGTAAAGAAACCAAACCAGTGTGTGTTAACTGCGGCGAGGAACATACTTCAAATTACAGGAGGTGTAAATACTACCAGGGCATCAAGCAGAAATTGACCGGTCGCAAGAAATCCTCCATAGGGAACGACCAAGAATCTCGTCCACAAGTTACAACGACACGACCCGAAAACTCAACGAACCTAGGGAAAACTCAACCAAAATCATCTCCACCTCGATCTCCGTTGAATATGAACTCCCCCAGCTATGCTGAGGTGGCTCATCCGTCGTACATTCCTTCAACTGCAAACTCCGTAGAGGATCCACAATCCTCTGGAAAGCAGGTAACATCTCAGGTCTTGACGAAATAATAAGCAATGTAGTAAAAATACTCATACCCCAGTTGAAAAAGGTTATTCAGCAGGTTATTGCTTCTTTCTTTAAAAATGCCCGTGACTAACAATCAGGCCCCAACTCTCTTTAAAAACTTAATTGTTCTCAATTGGAATGCCAATGGCTTGAAAGACAAAAACATCTCTTTACAGATTTCCTAGTAAGACATAATATAGATGTTGCATGTGTCACTGAAACTCACTTCCTGCCCAATGATAAATTTAAAATAAGTGGCTATTCTATTTACAGACAGGACCGAGTGGCTCCTCATGCCTCTGGGGGTGTCGCAATTTTGATCAAAAGAAACATAAAACACCACGAATTTCTTGCTCCCCAGTTACAAAGTTTAGAAGCTGTTTCCATAAAAATATTTTTACAAAATGGACTCAACTTTTCATTAGTATCAGCATACTTACCTCCTAACAAACGTTTTGTTGATGAAGATTTTAATAGGATTCTCTATAATAATAGTCCTACTATTTTAATGGGAGATCTAAACAGTAAAAACACTTTATGGGGATGTCGCACTAATAACCCAAAGGGTAATAAATTGAATGACTACTTGATGCGTACAACTATTAATATATCTTGCTCCTGTAGAACCAACATTTTATCCGTGGCAGAGAAACCAGCAACCTGACATATTAGATATTGTTTTGTTTAATAATTTCAAATGAACCGATAGTACAGCAAACCCTTATGCGAGTTAACGTCTGACCACTTACCAGTAATTGTAACTTTTTCAATTAAACCCGATTTTACCAAATCCTCCATTGAAACTAATAAATGGTAAAGTTGACTGGGCTGTATTTCATAACGAATTAGAAACTAATATTATCTTGCCGAATTGTTTACAGTCTTTCGAAGATATTGACAACTGTGTACTACAATTCACTGAGCTGATTAAAAATTCGGTTTTAAAAAAGCAGTCGCAAAACAATCACAAACCATGTTTGTCCTAATCGCCCTCCGCAAAGAATTCTTAATTTAATTAAAGAAAAACATGTTTTTAGGAGACGGTGGCAGAGACACAGGCATCCAGAAGATCGCATGCAGCTTAAACAGGCTCATCAGGAAAATAAAATCAGAATTAGATATTTTCAAAATTAATGACTATCAGAAATATTTGAGTGAAATAAACCCAGGCGATAGTTCAATGTGGCTGGCAACCAAAAGAATTCTCAGAACGCCTTCTACGATCCCTCCCCTTCAACAAGGCCAGGAGACGTACCAGAGTGAACTCTGAAAAATGTGAGGTTTTTGCGAATTATTTTGAAAATGCTTTTTCCCCTAACCTACTACTGTTAATTTGCAAACTGAAGATGAAGTCAACAGGTTTTTAAATAGCACAATCTTATCTGCTGAGCTTCCCACTCAGTATATCTCAACATCTGAAAATTAGAAATGTTATCCAATACCTACCGTTGAGGAAAGCTCCTGGTATGACTTGATAACAAACTTAATATTAAAGGAACTCCCGCCAACAGCCCCATCAGCTATTAAAAACTTTATTTAATGCATGCCTACACGTTGGTTACTTTCCTAAATCCTGGAAACATGCTGAAGTTATTGTTATCCACAAGCCCGGTAAGCCTGTTAGAAATCCCTCTAGTTTACAGACCCATCAGCCTACTACCCACTCTGGCAAAAGTATTTGAAAAGCTAATACAGAAGAGACTATGCAGATTCATTGAAGATGCTCAATGTATTCCTCCCCACCAATTCGGTTTTAGGGCAAAACATTCTACTACGCAGCAACTTGCGAGGTTAACACAAACAATAGTGCAAGGGTTTGAAAATAAAAGACACTCTGCTGCTTTGTTTTCTGGATGTTGCTCAGGCCTTTGACAAAGTATGGCACAAAGGCCTTCTGTATAAGCTATTTCTCAAACTGGACTTCCAAATTACTTACTTGCAAAACATCATCGAATCATTTTTAGAAAACCGGACTTTTTCAGTAAAAATAAATTCTACTCATTCCACTGTTCGACAGATCCGGGCTGGTGTGCCACAAGGCTCAATTTTAGGACCTATCCTGTTTAATATGTTCATGCATGACCTACCCATTCCAGCTCATTCTACGCTTGCTCTTTTCGCTGATGACACTGCCTTGATTTCCCAACATCAAGACATTGACACAGCAGTTGACATGCTTCAGACTGATACAGACCTACTGTTGGATTGGTTCGTTAATTGGAAAATCGCACTTTAACCCTCTAAAATGTGAAGCGAAAATATTTTTCGCTAAGAAAATTCAATCCCTTAAGGAATATAGAAAATTCAAGATAACATCATACCATGAATGAAAATGACAGAACTGTTAAATATTTGGGTGTCTTATTAGACTCTAAACTTACTTATAAACAGCACATAAATTCAAAATTAAATCAAGCAAACACAAGATTGGCACAAATGTACCCAATTATCAATTAGAAAGATCATCTCTTAAACTTAAATGCGCTCTTTTAAATCTACCAAGGAATATTCAGACCCCTCTTAACTTATGCTTGTCCAGTTTGGGGTCCTTGCCTCCATAAATCAAAAATGAACAAACTTCAAGTATTCCAAAACAAGTTTTTGAGAATAGCAACAAATTCTCCATGGTTTGTTAGAAACCGACAGATTCATAATGAATTAGAAATTCCGACCATCTGTGACTACATCCGAAAACTAAGTGCTACATTTCTAGAAACTCTGGACCAATCAACAGGTGCTGTCCATTTTAACATTGGCCAAAGAACTGTCAACAGAAGACTGAAAGCACGTCTTGTTCAAGACATTTTATTATAATTTGAAACTTACATTGTTTGTCAAGTACTAATTTTATTGTTTATTTTCTGTTTAACTGTATTATGTTATAGGGTGTCTCCATTGGAGCAAACCCACTAATGTTAATATTTCTATGTTCTTCTGTTCTCTATGATTCAAACTTCTGTGTATAATTATTTACTTGTAGTAATTGAACCAGAAATAAAGCTTTTGAAAAAAAAAAAAAAAAAAAAGAACTATTGTGTAGAGGTTATGGAATTGTTTATTTTTGTTATAATTTCTACTCAGTTTTGAATTTGTCCAAGTCACTGTTATCGTGTCGTTAAGTGTATTGAAATTTTCAGTATTTATTTATTAAATATTTATTACTGTTTTTAATTTTTCAAATGGATGAGAAGTGTAAAAGCAAACTATTTTCTGATGCATATGAGGGAAAAGTTGACGATATTATTCAATTTATAGAAAAAGACAAGTCAATATTAACAGCTCAAGATTCAGTAAGTTTAATGTTAATTTGACACTTAATAACTTGAAGTTGCAGAAACTTATTACGTATTTAAAAATCACAACTTTCTAGGAATCGAAAACTTTATACCTATTTGGCTATCCTTACTCCTTGGTATTTTATTTTTTATCAATTTCCTTTTATCACAATGCTTTTTTCAAGTTATAATTTTATATTCGTCCAACAATATTCAGTTTTGTTAACTGTGATATTATAACAAATATTACAATTTAATATAGCCAATTTTTTCAGTACTTTGGTATTATCTGGAAGCCACTTTTTTGGAAGAGTTTTTTTTTACCTTTAACCTAAAACTAGACTTAGCTATTGGAAAGAACAGTCTTTATTTGACTTACTGTGAAAATTCCTTTACTATTTGACGATTAGTTCTTGTTTTCTTTCTCCCAAAATGGTGTCAAGAAGGAAACCACTCTGTCCCTATCTACTATAAATTATTATTCAATATAAGTAGCCTGTGTTTAGATTAGGTTATCATAAACATGTTACTAGTAGTACCAAAGTGAAAAATAACCTTTACGAACACTCATGTAATCTGAGCTTGAATTTGGTGACCATGTCAAGGTATGATTTTTTTTCGTCAGCAGCTTTGGTGGCACTGCATTGATTGCTAGGGTCATTCCGATGTCAGATTGCGTTGGTCAATCTGGCATGTGATCTGAGGTCGGGAAAGTACTGATCGGAAATACCCTAGCCCATCAGTGCAGGCTTTGGCACCATCCCGCATGTGTGGTGAAAAAAGAAAAGCATTCCTCAATATAATATCTAAATTCAAGCTCACATCATGTTAGCGCTTATTACATTTTTATATTTTTAATACATATGGATGTATTTACCTGCTTATATAGCCTAATAACAAATAATCCCTCAAGATAGTACATAAATCGGTAATTGTGAAGATAACGGCCGACCCGGCAAAAAGTTTCGCATTATTAACGTATAGTTTCGTCTTCCTAAACAGAACAACATAAGGTTTCAATGGGTGAAAATGACAAATAACGAAGTTATAGAACATTAAAAATGGAACTACTTGACTTGCACGGAGTAATATTTTATGGTTTTGTTGGGTGTCACGTGGTCTTGTTATGATTGTAAGTTGATTTCATATTGGTTGCTCCTGACGTCAAGCGTTACGCTACCTTTGGATATGTAAAAAATAAAAATGTTGAAATGAGAGGAATTTAACCCAAATAATAGACATTTTTGTTCATTTAGACCTTTTAAGAATAAAAGTTCATATCAGCCTGACACAAGTGCTTCCGGCTATCAGCTCGGGCCGCGGCACCGGGTTTATTATTAAAAAATAATATTATTTGTGACTTCGACCCTCTAAAACCATAAATATTTTTGTTTAGGAAGATAGTAGAATAAATTAATAATGTTGGAAGTTTGACTGGCTATTCCGCTCGTTAACTCCTAAATTAAGCTCAGATCACATGTGAGTGCTTGTTAACTTTTTATATTTATAATACATAAGTATGTATTTACCTACTTATATAGCCTAAGTTAATAACAAATAGTAGATAAGGACAGAGTTGACTCCTCGCCAACATCACTTCCTTTTGAGACTCAGAAAACAAGAACTGGAATGTTATGTCAATTTTACAGCAGTCAAAGTCAAAGTTTGTTTTTTATAATAATTAAGCTAGGTTTTTAGGTTGTCCATTTCATTTTATCTAGTTTCAGAAAATATGTAATGGTATCCTGGTTTTCTTGAAGAAAAATTAGGTATATTATAAAAACCAGAAAACAGTACATGTATGAAACGTTAAACTTGTTGGTTATGAATTTCAAAAATGTACAAAAAATATAATTATTACAATACTGTAAATGTCTAAAATATACCAAAATGTATAGAATTAGGCCAAATGCACTACACAATAATAAATAAATTAATAAGCCTTTTTTAATTTTTGAAAAGTGTTGGGAAGTACCTGATGAAGTGTACTAGAATAATAAATATTAGAATCTGAGATAGCCAATTTATTGTTAATGTTATCTTGTTTCAAAAAAATATATAGCTTAATATTGTCCAGGTTCTCTTGAAGAAATATGAAACACCTGTATTGTAAAAACAACAAATAGTACACGAAAGGCTAAATTTACTATTATGGGTATGGCCATGTTAAAAAATTAGCAAACCATATATATTTTCACGTTATACGAAGTGTGTCCAAAAAGTATCCGACCTTGACGTCTGGCGTGAACTGACGTTACTCAGCGGCAATGGCAATCTAGTCCCCTTGAAAGTACTCCCCTCCACAAGCCACTACCTTATTCCAACGCTCCTCCCACTTCTGGAAACACTCCTTAAATTCATTTTGCGGAATGGCCAACAATCCTTTGTCGCATTTTGTTTTATTTGTTCAACATCGTCAAACCTTTTTCCTTTCAAAGGAATTTTTGATTTTGGAAATAGTCAGAAGTCACAAGGAGCTATGTCAGGACTGTAGGGAGGCTGTCGTAGTTGGTTGATGTCGTGTTTGACCAAAAAATGCTGAATAACATTTGAGGAATGAGTTGGCGCGTTGTCGTGGTGAAGGATCCAGTCACAGCTTGTCCACAGTTCAGGTCGTTTCCTTCGCGCTACATCTCGTAGCCGCCTTAGGACCTCAAGATAATACTCCTTAGGCCTATTCACTATCTAGCCTCTTGGAGCATATTCGTGATGAACAACGCCATCCTGGTAAAAAAAAAAAACTGTCAGCATTGTCTTGACATTGCTTCGACTTTTGTCTTGCTTTTTCCGAGTTTTCCACTGTTAAGATTGAGCCTTTTTTTCAGGGTCGTAGTTATAAACCCATGACTCATCACCAGTAATAACTTTTTTAAATAGCCCTGGGTCACTTTTTATCAAATCCAGATTGTCCTGTGCGATTTCAAGTCGACAGTTCTTTTGTCTTCTGTCAGCAGCCGAGGAACAAATTTTGCAGAAACACGGTTCATTTTAAATCTTCGTGTAAAATGTTACAAACTGACGATTTTGGTATTTCTAAATCTTCTTCCAGCTCTCGGACAGTCAATCGATGGTTTTCATTAATTGCTGCACGAACACGTTTAATATTTTTACTGAGTGACCGGATCGTATTCAATGCCTAATATGGGAAGGAGTAGGCTTGCCCCTCCCCTCCAATAACCGGTTCGAGCCGGTCGGTTACGCCGCAGCCGCCTACTGGTCGGCAGTCGGATACTTTTTGGACAGACCTCGTATGTTCCAAAGTATTCCAAAATTTTGAGAATTATGTGCACTGCAAAATAATAAATAAATTAATAATAAGTACCTTATAGCCTGAAATGTAAGCTTGTAAGTGCATAGGAGTAAAATTGTGTTAAAAGTGTCAAGTTTATATAAATCCAAGGTTTCTTATGTAAATTTTGATGTTGAAATATTTCACTGATTATGTTCATTTTACTCTAAATAAATACTAATTTTGAATTTTTGATTAAATATTGGCTTAGTTATGTTTCTAGGAAGCATAAAGGGAACCTACCAAGGCCTACAGGTAAGTTATCTGAGTCTGACAGGTCAAAATGTTCTCTCATTAATACTGCAGAAGTACATGTGAATAATGTGAATATGAGATAACCTTCTAAAATCGTAGCTGAGATCATATGAGCGCCTCAACACCTCTTCTAGTTGGTCGAGATAACGTTCTAAAAATGTAGCTCAGATTATGTTAGCGCCTGAACACCTCTTCTAGTTGGTCGAGATAACCTTCTAAAAATGTAGCTCAGATTATGTTAGCGCCTGAACACCTCTTCTAGTTGGTCGAGATAACCTTCTAAAAATATATTTCAGATTATATGAGCGCCTCAACACCTCTTCAGATTGGACGAGATAACCTTACCTTGGACAAGCAACCTTCTTATTGCTCTGCAACATCTATAACGGGTTTCCAGACACTAACTTCATGTTTCTTTATTTCTAAAAATTGCCTATGTCAGAAATTATACTTTACCCAATAATTGCTCTGGATTACCATGCTACCAGATAATCCAGGTAATTATTTGATACCTTCAAATAATTAAATCATAAAAAAGATTTATATTTTCTTTTCACTAAACTTTTAAAGGAAAAGTTATTTATTACTGTACAAGTTGGTATCTGTCAAAATCATGTTTTTAAGTTATAACAAACCAAACAGGTAGTTGTTTGTATAGATCTTCTTTAGACTAATGATACTTTTCCTCAGAACAATAGCAGTGTATAGAGTACTGTAATGTGTTCCAGAGTGACCGTTTACTGATACACTGGGCAGCACTCGGAGGACACACAGACCTTGTGAGTCACTTGCTCAGTTCGGGTTCACCCGTCGACCCTCAGGATGACGTAAGTTGATAATAATGCTGATATTGTACACTGCCTTGCAGAATGTATTAACTTATAAAGCTCCCAAGTTGGGTACACTTCCAGTTCGGCGTACACTGGGTACCAGCGGCACGTGATCAACTGGAAATGGTACAGAGCTTCCTGTTCTTCAAGAGTGACATGACTGAGGTATAGTCCACTATACCTCCTCATGAGATTCCAGCAGCAGACTGCCCCCACCACCAACATTATCCATCTTGAAAATCCTATCACAGCTAGCGTATAAGTCCTTTTTGAACTAAGTACAATGAGGGGTTATGCCAGCTTCTTGTCCTATGTGAAATGTTTTTATAAGGCTGATGTCTTAATACTTACAGAGTGTTTTGGCCAGGACTTGTACTTTATTAAGTTTAGAGACCAGGTGTCTGTATTCCTGTCTGCACAGAACACCTCCAACTGTACTTTCAATAAGTTCTGTGGTGCCACAAAAGAAAGTGCAATAAATCTCGTCTACTGATTTGCAGTGAAACTAACAGTAGTTTTAAACAAAAGCAGAATATAATGTATAACAATGGAACACTAACTCAGATACCACTTCATTGTATTAATCCAGCTTATCACAGATGTCAGGTGTTGAAATTATTTCATCTACTTATTTTACATTTATTCAGTACGTAACATTGGTCTCATCAAGAAATAGACCTTTAGTTACTTAAAAGTTCTATTATTTTTATTTAATATGTTTAACCCTTTGCACTCCTCAGTCCCTAAGAGGTGGACATGGTGCTTTACCTGTTGCACTCTGTGAATTCTCGGCGCAGCTGTGTCCGTACACTCCTCAGTCCACTTCTTATGGCCCAAGGTCATGTTCTCTACTACACTGAATATAGATGGTGCCAGATGTCTGTTCCACTCTGACATGTTATTCACAATCACAACAACAGGTGATTTTAAAGGGGCATTTTAAAAGGACAATTTTAAATGATCTTTTTATGCTAAAGCGTTGCTTTCATTTTTTTCTTATTGATTATTTAATATATTTTGCATGGATTTAAAAATCAAAGTCTTAGATATATTTCTTTAAAGGTAAAAAGCAAAATTACTACAAGCAAATCCACAGATACAAGTAGTTAATTCTAAGGCAAATTTTAATATATATATATAGGTGTTTGAAAAGTCTGGGTACGGCTTAATATTTTACAAACCATAGCAGATAACATCTATAAACTTTGCACAGTGTCATATGGCTATGTAAACTATTTTTCCTTGCTATTACCATGACATGCCAACCATGGGGGGACAACCCACAGAAGAAAACATGGAAACCTTAAATTATTTAGAACTACGTCATCAAACTGTGACAAAATATCTGAACGAAAATAACATACAAGCAAAAACAAGAATCTCATTGGTTGTCACAACAACGATAGCTCACTGGAAGGTAATTGTTTGGGTTTGTTTAAATAGTCATGAGTCACCCAGCTGATAATTACCAGCTGAGTTTCAGCGGGCAATCATCTTACAAAACAGACTTCAAAAATATTATTTCATATTTATTACTGCTGTTTTACATTAAATAAGTGGCATAAAAATTAATAAAACTATTTAAAAATATTTTATTCATCTATAGTCTAGTCATCAATAGAAAGGGTTATTTTATTTTGTATTTTAAGAAACAGATAAATAACATTTCCCCCAAAAAATTGTACAATCTTGTTGATTATATAGTTTAGAATCAGCCAAGATATGGCAGAACATTATATATATAACAGAATTATTTACAAAAAATGTAATATAGTTAAATGTCACTGTCCATAAGAGGTGGCCAGAGGAGTTTAGGAGCATTTTAGCATCGGCCACTACATATGGACAGAGGAGTGCAACGACACGGCTCACAACAAAATATTCAGAGTTGTAGAGGATATGACCTTGGGCCATAAGAGGTGGCCAGAGGAGTGCAAATCACAAGTACTGTCATGCGGACGGGGAGTGCAAAGGGTTAAACACATATACGTATATCTCGACTATAAACATAATACAATGTATACAGTTAATTAATAGGAGAAAATGGCAGGCTACATGAAGGAATTTTAAATTTTAGTCTTAAATGTTGTTGTGTTGTTGTTGTTGTAGTTGATTGTTGTTGTTGTTGTTTAATGTTGAGTAATAAATATACAAAAACACAATATTTCAAGGTAACTTATGAAAGATGTATATTAAGTCCTTACATCTGAATCTGGAATCCTCTACTGACAGCAATGTCACCATAGGGTTGCGGAGGGTCAAGTGTTAGTGGGGGTGAAGGGAAGCTTTCACCATCTCAAGTGTCAAAGTCAAATAACGTCTTATTTTACCAAGCAAAGTTAAGGCTAAGGAAACCGCTCTAACACAACCTGGGGACCAACAGCTTAAAGGTGACTTGCGAACCACCACCAATGGTTTGGCAAGCGGGCTGCTTGCAAGGACAGGATTGCTCAGCGGTTAGCCAGCGATAACCGCCATGTCCACTACACTGCGCCACTGGCAAGGTGTGACTGCATTTGAGAAATGAAAGAGTATACGGATGTGTTGTAGTCTACAGACCACACTGATGTTACCAAACATATGGTGAGAGCCAGATGAAAGGCATTTGCTTGGAATGTTTAGTCCCTAGAACAGCCGGCACCAAAGTAGTTTGGTGGTGGATGGTACATCAAGATCCCCCTTCTACACTCCGCTCCCAGCACTGTTGCCAGTTTTACGTGTAGAAACAATTACTGCAGTCTCATCGTATGTTGCACGTCATAGCGGAAACAGCTGATGATCTGCAAGTGTATGGCAACGCCACCTCAAATCTCATTGGACTAAATTGGTGCAGGCTGCTTAGTCATCTTTATAGTATAACGCCTCAAAGATATGGAATGATGTAAATTTGTGTTTCTTGCCCAGATGCACATGACACCTCTGATTCTGGCGTCATCTGCAGGACGTGTCGATGTCGTCAGACAACTGGTGGGCGCTGGAGCGAGTGTCAACTCTCGCAATGTTCAAGGTCACTCATCTCTCCAGTATGCTGCCTCTAAGGGATGGAAAGATGTAAGTATGCAGTTCAGTTTTGTTCTCTTTAATTAAGGGACTGTGTGGTTATGAGAGCCATTTTAATCTGGGCAAACAATAGGTTACCCATAAAGTTATTCGCTGAGCATAGCAAAGGACATTTTTATACTTGCCTATTTCATGTTATTAAACAAATTATATTGGGTACACAGTATATTTTTAATTGTAATATGTAGTATTTTTTAGTATTTATGCTTTATTAGTAAATCAAATCGTATTTTTTAGTCTGAATATTTACTGTGTGTATATACGAGGTATGTTCAAAAAGTAACAGATTGCATCCGGGTTTGAGAATGAGCAGAATTGTACTACAGTCACTTTCCTCCAGGGAGGCGTCTGACCTTCTCTCATCAAGTAGATTGATGACTTCTCGGGTTATAGGTCTGATTACAGGACATGGTCACCTGAGGAAGCATCTTCACAGAGTCGGTATCCTTCAGGAGGATCCGCTCTGTAGAATGTGTGATGAGCAGAAGGAAACTGCCGAACACTTGCCCTTTGAGTGCCTGCAATAGCAAGGGAGGGGTATGCCTTATTTGGTAGTTTGGACAAGGGTGGCGAATTTCCCCAGGAGGACCTGATTGGTTCATTTCGGCGGTTTGTAGAACTGCTGAAACCGTAGACTGGTCGACTTCATGGTGTGCTTCCGGGGTGCGCAAAAGACCCTTGAGGCTTAAGTGCATGGTAATAGGCCGCCCCATAGAAGAAGAAGAACAGGAATTTTCATTTTTATTTATTTGTGTACATTAATGCTGTCGCCTTCAAAATAGTACCCATCAGATATTATGCACTTGTGCAAGTACTTCTTCCAGTCTTCGAAACATTTCTCAAACAAGGTCTTTGGGATAGTCTTTATCTCTTTCAGTAATGCACTTTTAACGTCATCTATGTTTGTAAAATGATGGCCCTTTAAGGTTTCTCTTTATTTTTGGAAATAAAAAAGTCAAACATACACAAACAAGCAATGAAGTTGAGCAGATGCATTGGCATGGTGCAAAAGCCATAAATTGTTTTGGCACAAATCCGAGTGTTTTTTTCTTCGGATTGCTTTACACAAACAGTGTTGAACTTGCAGGTAGTACACCTTATTGACCTTTTAGCAAAAATTCATGATGCACTATGCCATTAAAATTGAAGAATACAATGACACTATACTTGTCAACATCGTATCCGTTAACCCTTGTTCCATCACCTGTTATAACACGTTTCAGTAATTCTGTATAGTTGTTGACTTCATTGACTGCCGAGATTGGTAGGCCTAGTCCTACCCCATATACATGTTTAGGCTAAGATCCAATGTACTATCTAATTTTAACTAGTTTCTAAAACAAATATTTATATTTTATTAGTAAGCTGACCCTTTTTAAGTGCACTCGATAAGCAGGAAGGACTAATTTCGTGACTTTATACGTTTTCCTGTAATCTTGGATGATTCAAGTGTGAAACCTGCACTAAACGTATGCTGAATGTACTTGGGAGTGACATACTACATGAACTTTAAATATACCGTCCCTCTTATCAGCGTTCGTAGCGCTATCAGTTGCGTAACTGATTTACAGCACAAGGGTCTCCAGATCGAATCCACCTGGCTGCAGATTTCTTTTTATCAAAACTTTATCTTTTGTCACAATGGTGACTGTGTTTTTTATTTGTCTGTGTTATTATGCTATTTTATTTATTAATTAGCTATTGCTATTGTATTTGTTAACTATTTATTGCTGTTTTTATTTATTAACTATTTAATACTTTAGTTCTTTATTCATCTACTGAGTGTAGGATCCTGAGTGGAGGATTCTATGTAAACCAGCATAAACTTTAGTATTACACAAATAAAAAATGGCAAACCACATAGTTTTCACAATAGCAATAAATTTTGAGAAAGCTATAACTCAAAAAAATGGAGATTTTCTGTGAAGATGTAAATAAAGAATGCAATGTCCTCTTTGTAAAAGCATAAAATATCGCTGGAAGTAGTTAAAACTGATACCGCTAGATCAGATAAGTTTACGGTCTGCACTAAACCATAATGTTTTCGTCAAACCACATTGAAGGGTTAAAAAGAAAAGCCTATCCCTCATGGATGTCATTCATTGTTGTATTTGTGCATACATTCACAGTAAAAATATAATTATTTAAATTTATTGTAACAGTTGAATTGCACAGGAGTCTTTAGCCCTCTATGACAGGTCTCCATTCCTGAGACATTCTCTTTTCTTCATTGGTTGTCCCTCTATCACCAAGTGTTGATTCCACTGTTTCAGTTGTGAACCTATTTCTAACCTCAGGGTGCATTTTCCCCCTCTATTTAGTTCATACTTTTTCGTATTCTTAAATAACTTTATTTTAGGAAAGAACAATTACGATAGTCACAAGCAACCTGAAATGTTAGCTATCTTTAAATTGAAATTGTTTTTTAATACCATAATACCAGTCTGTTTGATTACGAACTGTATGTAAAAATTTGATGAGGCAGATAGTGAAGCTACTCCTAGACGAGGGTGCTGAAGTAAATATCGCAGATGTACGAGGGGCGAGACCTCTTCACAGGGCGAGTTCTGTCGGTCACCTCCCAGTCGTCGCCATGCTGCTGGCACAGAAATCTGTGGATGTCAATGCAAGAGACGCCGACGGCAACACACCCCTGTAAGTCTGAATATACAATAACATTTGTTGCTAGGCGTGGATGGATATATGAAGTCTTAATTTGGAAAAAGTAGTTTGCAACACAACAACTACTGTACCTTCTAGGAAATAAGGACCAATTCGCACTGCATAAGCAAGCATACAACCTGGTTTTTGTTGAAATTGATAAGGAATTTTTCCTAAGAAATAAATTGATTATCAGCCACACTAGTTTTGGTGGAGGTCGAAATAGTAAGGTACATACATCAAAAGGGCTAAAAATATGAAAAGATAATTGTTTGTCAATTAATGTTATGTCTAGGTTGATACTCAAAAGAGCAACCATTAGATAGAAAATTAATAATAGTTATATCAGACAACTAGTTAATGAGACTGGATGATGCCATTTTAGGGTCTCTATGGTAGCTGACGCTGATTTAACATTTATTTTCATGTCTTACATACAGTGTGTAAAAAAAAATTGATCTAAGGGAAAATTAGTAATTTATATTTTTGTACCCTTTTGACACCCTACCATTCCTTACCTTAATTACCTTAATTACCTTAATTACCTCCACCTTAGTCGATGACCAGTACAACTGGATAGACAGCGTCAAAGTAAAATGAATTTTAGAATATTTACAATATTTACATTTTTACATGGCGCCAGGGCTTATGATAGTGCATCGAAGAACTCCCCGACTGAATGAAAGGGCGTACACAATAGCCAGCTTTTAAGTTGGGTTTCAAAGTGAGGAGGGTTGAGTTCTTTGAGATTATCTGGAAGGGCATTATACATGCGAAGCGCTAAGCTAGGATAGCAGTTCTTCTTCTTACTAAGCCTACAAAAAGGTACATCCAGATGGTGCTTCTTCCTGGTGTTGTAGGTATGGAGTTCGTTTCTTTCAGCAAAGTCTGAGATGTTAAGTTTTAAATTGGTCAGGCAGGAAAGGATGTACTGACCATAGACTGTGAAAATTTTAAGACTCACAAAGATAGGCCTACAGCTATCCAGAAACCCTGGAGGCGAGATGACACGAAGAGCTTTCTTTTGGAGGAGAAGAATATCCTTACATCCAGCAGCATGGCCCCATATGTGCAGCCCATAGCTGATATGGCTGTGGAACATGGCGAAGTAAACTGTCAAAAGATACTTATTAGTCAGCATAGGTTTCAGTCTCCGCAGTAGATGCAGGGCTCTAGAGAGTCTGATGCATACACTATTCGTATGGCTCCTCCATGTAAGCCCTGGGTCAAGAATAAATCCCAGGAGCTTAACTTCGCTCAGGCCAAAATTGTTGTCAGATCTGGAAAGAGTGCACATCATCTCCTGGGTTTTCCCCTCGTTCAGGCACAAGCCATTCGCGGCAAACCATTCCTTTGCGCTGGTAAATGTTTGTAGAGCAGCAAGCCTGGCGTTTTCTGGTGTATCGCCACGAGCAAAGATGGAGGTATCATCCGCAAACAGAAGCATGTCACCCAGCTGGCTGATGTCATTAATTGTAATTAGAAATAGGACTGGGCCAATGACCGAACCCTGAGGAACACCATATTTCACTGCTTGAGGTTGGGAATGCGCTCCGCCGGTGCACAGGATCTGTTTTCTGTCTGTGAAGTAGGACCTAAAAACCTGTAAAACCACTCCATCAACACCATAGGCTCTCAGTTTATCCAGCAGTTGACTATGCGGAACACAATCAAACGCCTTGCTTAAGTCGGCCAGAACAAGTGCAGTTGAATCACCAGCCTCGAAGCTCTCTAGGACCTGGCTAACCAAACTCAGAACCGCTGTCACAGTAGATCTATTCTTCCTGAATCCATGTTGAGATTCAGAGAAGAGATTTTCATGTTCAAAGTAGTTTACAATTTGACCTTTGATAACAGACTCATAAACCTTGGCGAAAACTGGTATCACCGATATCGGCCTATAACTCCCCATAGCCTCCGGGTCACCCTTCTTGAAGACCGGTACGGTTCTAGATACCTTAAGTGACTCAGGGAAAGCTCCACAGCTCATTCCGACCTTCGCCAAAACTAGTGTAGTTGAAGATCAATTTCTTAGAAAAATCTTCTCGTATTTTTTTAAGAAAAACTAGATTGCGTCTTTATGCAATACAAATTGGCTCTTGGGCTCCTGGACTAAAAGTATTTAATTACGCAATTGCTAGAGTTTTAATAGAATCATAGAATTGGCAAATCTGTATTCTTCATATCTTCATATTGATTTAGCCTTTGAGGACTAATGGCTGATATGTAGTCCTTAGTGTTCTTCTCTTGAGGACTACAAGATGGAATGGTTGTATTTAATGCTTTAAGTGCAGATCTCATAAGAACGCCAAAACTCCTAAAAAATGCGGATCACATAATTCTACGTAATCAATGATTTTAGTTTTAGCATATTATGCAATCAATAATTTTACTTCCATTATCCCGTATTACATAATTTGATGCCTACTGTGTTACTAGGAACAGTATTCTTCACTAGAAATCGTGTGCTGTATTACATCAACTTGTTTACAAAGCAATAACTGGCAACTTGTATTCTTGATTTATGTTCGTTAGCCATGACATCCACTCAGGCCGATGTCATATATTTATAAAAGCATTTCCAATTTCAATAAAATTGTACTTGTGTGTCATTATACTGTTTTGAATATAAACAAACATAAAACAACATTGCAAAAGGAAATTGTTTGCTTTCTTTGCATTACAAAATACTACCTGTAATTACCTTACCTATAAGTTGCTTGTTTTACTCAGCATGTGAGTACCAATCAATCAATCAATCAATAAATACTTTATTCAAGTAAAAATGCACACTGTACATTGAATAGGGTCAAAATAACATTAATTAGTTTAACATAATTTATGCTTAGTAATTAACAGTTTACAATTAATTGTTCAAAGTATTATAGACTACTACTATTTTACCAATAAAGTTTATTTATCCAAACATATATATATATATATATATATATATATATATATATATAAACATACATACATATACATATATACATATACACACACACACACACACACACACACACATACATGTATACACACACAAAAAAAACCATTATTAAAATATAAATCAATTATCCTGAAAAGAACTCATCAAGTGAATATAAAGGAAGTTTTAACAAATGTTCTTTTAATTTCCTTTTGAATTTGCCAAGATCTCAGATCTCAAGGGTTCTAATCTCAGATCCCTTGGCAAATTAAATAAAAATTTTGTTCCCATGACACAAAATTGTTATCATCATAACTTTTTTACGTTACAATATAACTAAATAAAAATTTGTATTTTAGCTCAAAATAAAATTGTAAAC
The DNA here is from genome assembly GCF_021130785.1 of Homalodisca vitripennis. Taxonomy (NCBI): domain Eukaryota; kingdom Metazoa; phylum Arthropoda; class Insecta; order Hemiptera; family Cicadellidae; genus Homalodisca; species Homalodisca vitripennis. The sequence goes on from NC_060214.1 coordinate 23,709,048, forward strand.
AAAATGAATTGGATCCCTGCTGTTAATTTTTTTTGTTTCCATCCTAAAAATGCTCAAGCTATATTTTTAATTTATGGCTACTAGTATTTTCCCATAAAGTGTGTTATATTTTCAAACATTTAAGTAGGGAAAAAATCGTAAGTTATGATTTCTTTTACTGTCCGTAAAAAAGCTAATTTAACAGCAATCTTTTTCACGTTTTATGTTTTTACGAGATAGTAAATATTTTTAGTAACTGTCAAAAAATAACTTTAAAAAAATGTTGATCCTCAAAGGGTTAAATATTTCCTTTTTATAAATTATAATTATTATTTTCTATCTAATTTTTGGATCCACCAAGCCTCAGGTATATATATATATATCAAGACCAACAAATATTTTAATTGCTAAAAATGAAATGAATCAGACCTGTTTGCGACTGTCACTGTTCAGGTAATGATTGTGCATTACAGACAAACAAATTGTATCAATATTGCTTTTTTGGAAATCAAAGAATGTGTGCTGTTTGTCATAAGGTATTTTTGCAAATTTGATTAATATCTGGTACCAACTGAACAGTACTTAAACTGAGTTCTATCGCGATATGGAAGAAAGGATTCGTTAATGTATATAGCAGTGATGAAACAAACAATATATTGCGCAACAGTCTGTATCCAGAGAATTTTACAAATTTGAAACAGACTATACATAAGTTAACTCACTACCAGTTTGGGATCATTGTATGAGAAGAAAATTGCAATTTAAGTTATGGTCTGTGGGAATATTTATAGCTTTATCGCTCGTATTAAAGGACTGGAATCAGAATCAAATCTAGAATCTGGGAAAAAAACTATTGGAATACAAAATTGAGTGTAATTTTTGTTCTTTGCTCATTCTGGAGAAGAACGGTTATTTTGAAACATGAGATTTCAATCTTATTGATATGTTAAATGTTAACACTGATTATAGTGTGGACTAACTGGTTAATATGTGTGACAGCCACCTGAGCTGTGAGGAGGACCGGGGCGAGGTGGCTCAGCTGTTGGTGGAGCGAGGGGCGCAGCTAGACGCTCTCAACAAAGAGAAACAAACACCTCTAGACCTGGCCAGTACGGCTCTGGCCAAGCTGCTCAGATCTCTTGTGGAGAAAGTGTAACACCCTTGTTCATCCTTTGATTTCAGTGTGTAAGTTCAATTATTTTTATGCAAATAATAAATATTTCTTTTTTAATTTGAGTTTTTAATAATTGGTTATCCTTTTATTTATCCAGTCATGTTTCATACCTTTTACTAACCCAGTCAATACGGATATCAAATTTTTTATGTTTGGTGTACATTTTAGGAAAATAGTATTTGGGAGTGCCGATGGCTGAGCGGTCTACGACATTCGACTTTGTACTGTAGTCTGAGTTAGGGATAGCGCAGGTTCGAATCCTGTCTGTGACCCTTGCACTTATTATCAGTACCATTGATCTTGTACTGTATCGACTCTCCCCCTTATTCCGTTTTAGCTGCTAATGAAAGTAGCGCAGGGATCTGTACTGGCCTTACGAGTTGTGAGGACAAACTGCGGCAAAACTAACGCGAGCTGTCTGCAACCTTTCGAGCACAATATTTTCATTTCACTTGAACCTCAGAGTGTAAGGTCTGATTAGGTTTGCCTGGTGAGGTAATAAACTACACGTATAAGTATAAAAGTTTATTTGATTGTAAATCTTTCAACAATTAACTCTTAACAAAATAAGCATTAAAATATAAATATAAACATCTGCATCAAAGTGTAAATTTTCTATTAATATTAACAAAATGGTAACAAAAGTATAAAATCTATAAAATTACATAGAACAATTCGCACCATTGTTATATTCTGCATTGACATTAGGAAATGTCAATCAAAATACTTTCAAGTACAAAAATATTTTATAATAAAGTTAGATATCTGTACTATATGATAAACACTTGATAATCTTTAGATGTAGATCAGAAACGATTGGGTACATGACTACAAGAAAGCAATGTTGATTAATATAGAGGTGTAATCTAGCAGAGTTGGACAGTATTGTTCGTTCAAAGCAACTTGGGAAATGTTTTCAAACATTTATCGTATTCATTTTTAGAGAAAAATGAAAGAACCAGAATTATGCTGCACACGCAACCTGTTGTTCAGTTTAACTGACACAAAGTTATTGCAAAAATATGTTAACAATGTTTTAGAATGATGGATTGTTTTAAATTTATAATTCCCACAAACTTACATGCATTATAAGGCAGGAATATACTTAGTTTTGAAGGAATGTGAATAAAGTGAATAATTTTATTTTAATTTCTTGCAATAAACATATTATTAGAATAGTAAATTCATAAATTTGAATATTTTGTATTCGGGGCTTTGATAAAAAAAATAATTTTATTTATTTGATTTTTACAACAAGAGCAAGAAAATGTATTAAATTTTATGTCCCATTTATATATTTTTAAAGTTTGAATATTACTGATTATGGGTATATATTTTTCCATTTTGAAGCTTTATCAATAATTACAATGTACCATATAAATTTGTCTTTAATTGATTGTTTTATGCTGTTGTTAGTCAGATTCCTAACCTATTGCAGATTATTAGAATTCTTACACCATAAGCAAAACAATATAGGCCTACAATCTCTTGTTTGCATATCATTGTGTCTAGTTTTGTATAATTATCTATCAATAAAGCTTTTTTAACAGAAAACAAAATTGAGAAGTAGAAGTATGTTCGAATTTTATGAAAATTGAAGATTTTTCCAATACTTGAGAACGAAAATTCTTTTAATGAATTAATTGTGCACTTACAAGAAAATGTTATACTTATATTTTTGTGGTTTAGATCCGTCAATGTGGTTGCATATGAGTCAAGGTGTGGGTATTTCCTAAATGATTTTAAAAATAACTATTTTAAGACCGAGGTTCCTAGTTGTCTTTTGTAAAAATGATTTTTTATTATCGTTTGATCATGTTTATTATTATTATTATTTTATTGTAAAGAAAATTAAAAAATACAACGCAACAACCTCAGAACTTCTACACTGCCAACCTGCTGATCACTTGGACCACTCTGACTCCTCATTAATACCCAAGTGAACACAACCTCATCCTACCATTCTTGTTTCCTCCGAAATCCACATAAAGCTTCTCTTACAAACCTATAAAATATGGCTTAACAATTTGATAGTTATTAAAAGCTCCTGCACTAAACGCCACAACAAGTACTCTATATTCCATTCAGATTAGGCTAACTTAGTATAAATACATTCGTAGCAACTGATAAATACTGTCTGCAAAACTAAGTTAATATAGTATGGAATTATAACATGAAAGCAGACATTTTTTATAACACGTAACAATGATAAATGTCCGTAATCGTTATTCTGGTAATACAAGGTTACTTTAATAAGGAAAAATATGTATTACAACTACAAAAAATATAAATAAGTAAAAAAAAGTAACCTTTTATTCGACACAAAGACTAGAGAAAGTGCTGCAACAACAACCAAACAAATTTTAGGAAACAACATTCAAGCAATTTCAAATGGAATTGAAATATGAAATTAGTAAATTAATCATTTCTGAAGTAAAAGTTTTTTGTTTAAAGAATAAAAAGAAGTAAAATAGATACCATTATTATTTTTTATCCTTAATTTGCCTTAAAGTACTTAAACAAAACATTGTTATTGTTTATTTCAGTTTTTAACATAGCGTTGATTTCAAGTTAACTTTTTGGTGAAAAATAACATTTATTTACAAAAATAACGTGTGCATTATTATCTACCATATTGTTAAAAAAAGTCATTTGTAAATAATCTAAGCTCTAAAAATTAACCATTTGAAATTCTTATACACCCTTAAAACATACCAAATATAATTTAATTGATTCACATAAAAATAATAAAATACAAACATATAAGTATTTTAACACAAACACACACTCTGTAACTAACTTAACATGATCTTATTTCTCTGCAATGGAACACAATATGCTGCAATATTGCAGCAAGTAATTATGCAATCTTTTGAGAGAAAATTTTTTCTCCCCAATTGCATATTTTTGTTTTGTTTTTTGTTTTTGAGAGAAAACGTCCAGTTGCACTTGGGAATTTGTATTCACATATGTAATGACTTAGTTCCTCCAGTTTTTCAGCTATTATTTTCTGCTGATTCACTGTGGTATCAGATCTGTCTCAGAAGAGTAAAATAATGAAAGTAATCCCCTGATTCTATTTTTATATTTGTTCACATTTGTTGCAAGGACTTAGCAAGTGAGGGGGTCCAACTCCCCCAAATTTTCAATTTTTTCAATAACTCTTTTAGTAAACAATTATTATTATTTAAATAATTCAGTATTACTGAAAGATCGTTCTCAACAAAGAAACGGGTCAAGAACGTTTCAAGGAACAAAATGAGGTCTTACTCTCAGTCCACTACGAGAAAATATCAGTTGTCTGGACCCCCCAACATTTTTTCCTTGCTACGTTTTTGATTTGTTACTATATTTATCTTTGTTACTGAGCTGATATTTAAGTAGTTTATGGATGTGATATTATGGATGGCAACAGATGATTAGGGAATGAACGTTTGTGTGATTAGGAATTATTGTACATAATACTGCCAGAAAAACTTTTAAATGAATTAACAGCGGAGATTTTTCTGAATGAAGAAAGTGATTAAAACAGATAAAGACAGTGTCAGCTATCAGCTGAAACACAATATGTCGTGAAAGTGTCATTACACTGTTTATCTCAGAAGGATTCCAAAGCAGTGGAAACATGAATAAAAACTTCTAAACTACATATGTACACTTTATTGGTATTAATCAATTGTCTTGCCTCAGTATGTATAAAAAAATATACTGATAAATAATTATTTAACTTCATATCGTCTATATGTAAAATTGTTTTAAGTTTGTGAAAAAATTTGAAAGTTTTGCCAAAAAATACACGGCAAAATTTTCATCTCTGTGTTTACATAATGGATCAAATTATAAATTAGAGGCAGTCCTTTGTTTTATTTATAGGTTTACCAAAATCCCATGTTTTAGAGAGTTACAGGAGTGTGCTTTGAACAGTTTTAAATTAGGTTTTTAATTAAACTAAAACTTTTTTGGGTAACCATAACACAGTAGTAAACAAAATACAAACCTCATGCATACAACAAGCTTGTGTTCATTGTGGACAATATCTGTACCAGGGGCGGATTTAGCATAGGCTTTGAGGGGGGTCACCCCCTGTAGAATAGAAGGATCTGGGGGCCCTCTCCCAGAAAAAATTTATATCTTAAAACATATTTTAAACCCTCACATTTTTTTTATGAAACAAAAAACTAAAAATATAAATATTTGGAAAAGGGTCATAACCCCAGTTACCCATCTCCAACTCTAAATCCACCACTGACTTCTACAGTCTGTTTAACTATTGACAGAAGAATTAGCTTAACCCTAGAAGAGTCCTTCAGAAATTGTTATATATTTGGGGTCTCAGAATATATATATATATATATATATATATATATATATATATATATATATATACATATATATATATATATATATATATATATACATATATATATATATATATATATATATAAATGACATAGAACTAAACAATTATTTTACAGCAGCATTGGATATTTTTACTTCATTAATAAAAAAAAAGTAATTGTTACATCAATGTATCAATATGTTATGAAAAGATGATTTAATTGAATAAGTTAATTTTACTTCAATATCTGATGTTTAATTTTAACATTAGTAGATTAACAATACAAATTTATTTGAAAAAGTATGAAGTGATTATTTGTTCATCAATTTGTAGTTGCTAACAGAATAGTACTAGAATAAAAATAATTTGATGCAAATATTGTGACACTACAATTTCCTGCAGATAATGGTGAAAAATTTACTTATATCCTTTAAAAAGTATAATAAACAAAGAAACTAGTGTTTGTTCACTTTTGAAGTAGCTACGTGTGTGGCAATCATGTAGAAAACGATACGAATTTGCTGCCAGAAACAGACTAAAAGAAATACAAAGACCTCTAAAGATAACAATTTATTGGCTCTCATCATAAGTGAATGTCATGTTAGTATTATCCTAAACTGTACATAGTAGAGACATGATAGGATGCAGAAAGGAAGTGAATGGAATGTGTAAAGAAGAGTTTTTATGCTGGAGAAAGAACACAGGAAACTAGAATTATATATCCAGTCAATGTGTCTATTGATTATTGAGGTCTTAAGTTTTATTAGGTCAGTTTGATAAGTCATTTGTAAGATTTTGTTTGGTAGTTATGAGCAAAATGACCTTGGGGTGTTCTCTATAAAAGCAATGTTAAACCTCAAGCCGTTTACACCTTTATGTTTGATCATAGCATCGTGGGAGACGTCTCAGTTTAGAGATATAATTAATATGCATCCAAATGGTTTTTAGTTCTTTCAATATTTTTATAAGTTATTCAGAAAAATCTCAAATTTTGTTGTACTTTACAGTATATACTAAAAAAAACTAAAAAGCGTTTGAATGTATATTAGTTATATCTTTAAAATGCACGATGCTTGATAAAAAATAAAGGTGCAAAACTGCATTAGGATTAACAATGTTCTTATGGAGAAACCCCCAAGGGCATTTTTGCAGTAGCCTCTTAATTCATAATTATATCTTCATTTTTTATTTCAACTTTAAAAAAATAATTTTAACGTTTATGTAATGAGATAAACAATACGAAATTAACTAGCTGCTAAATTAAGTGAAAGTGCCATAAATGCATAACTACAATGAAGGTGTGTTATCGGAAATTCAGCCTGAAACACAAAATTAAGCTCATAAATAAACATGACTTTCTACCTGCATTGGTTTTGTATTAAAGTACAACAAAGATCAGCTGTCTAGGGTTGGCTAGCTGTGACAACAATGTATTAACAGAGTAAAAACCTTAAAAAACTTGTCAAAATATATATCAAATAAAAAAGTAACATAAAATATTTAATTCTCTTATATGATGTAGCTGGCTTATTGCTGTATTGTTGAATCCTTGGTAAAGGATAAAACAGAACATTCTAAGTAAAAATCTTCTGTAAAAATAATTAAAAACTAACCTTTAACACAAGCAAACACAAAAGTGACACTGGATATAAACTATAAATAAATCTAAATAAAGTGGAATTAAGCACAGGAAAGTGTAAAAAACCCTTGTTTGTTCACCAAAAGCAGTCTGTAAAGATTTATAAAACTGAAAACCTAAATCTAAATCACCAAAGAAAATGTTTAGGACTCCCTAAATAAAATTGGTTATGTGTACAGGTGACGTGAAAATGAGCTAACTTCACTGTAATTGGGCAATTAATACACACTGAAATTCTGAAGTGGGAATCTGTCATATAAGTTAAAATACATTTCAAGCAGTACAATAATTATAAGTATACAATAACCAATAAGTTTTATGCTGTGAGGCACAAGCTCTGTCGGAAACAGTAGAGTACAGCGGCAATAAAAATTAATTGACTACCACTCAGGTACAATAAATTATTTTGTTGTATGCAACAGAATTATGAAGAAGAAACATAAGTACATGATGTAACTGGTTGCAATGTGGAAAGAGTTGAAATTAAAGTAATTGTCCATAACATCACCAATAAAGGAAAATATGTTTGATTAAGACAGAAAAACAGTTCAAACTTGGTTTCCTTGGAAGAGAAGTTTGTTCTGCACATTTTCACACCTGTACAATATTTTATATTTATTTAGTAACATCAAATATATTTGTTTACAATTTGTACACATAAAACGGTTTTAAAATCATAAACTTACAAAATCATAGTTACAACGTTAAACATCTTATACTAAATAAGTAAAAAACTAAAATATATTTGTAAAAATAACAGCATTTTTAAATAATGAAAAATGTACATTAGTCTAGATTTGTTAACAATAAAATATTTATGCATTAAATAAGGCAACAATGGCGTAAGTTGGATTTGTTTTATAACAACGATATAAATTTACTCTAGGTGTTCTTAAATAGGACATAATTCAGTAAATGTTACGTATTACAATTATGAGATTCTTTGTTTTGTTGGCTGAAGTTTAATACAACTCGTCTGCAAAATGTCAATTATTAAAAAGGTTAAGGAGTGTTCTAATTTAGCATTAAAAATATTGTATATGTTTGTAATGTTTTCTAAAATACAGTACATTACATAATATTCTATAAATAAAACAACCAAGAAATAGAAATTTAAATTGATAAATTTAAGTTGTTTTCTTAATTACTTTGTTAAGTTTTGCAAACAAGAGGTATTAAGTTAAGTCAACAAATTTTAGTTTGCATTACTATTTGTCCAGTAATGCAGCACCAGCCATTTATGAAATTGGCAATGAAGTTTGAAGAAAACATAAATCTGAGAACATTATCTCATCGTAATCGCCAACTTAAAATTCATCAGAATGAAAAAAAAAATAGGACATCTCTGACATATTTAGAGTATTATTATTCCAATATCCATGACTTTGTTAATTACATTCACTTTATCTTTTAGTGATAAATCAATATTTATGTAAACAACAGAACTGTTGTGGTCGGTCAGAAGTGTTTCAACTTGAAAAAACATATATTAAATGTCCTACTTTTCTTCTCAACATATTATGGAGAGATTTAGTTATTTGAAATGCCGTTAAAAATCCACAAGCATTACAACATAAGAAGTACAACAACAATGCAATAGTTCAACTCGTACTGTGTTTCCAGTACAAGTAAAAATGCAATTTAAACGTTACTAGGAATTATTGAAATGCCAACAATCTTACATTCATAAAGACACGATTCCAGATCACATAACTCAGTTTCCCTCCCCTCTCTGAACAGAAGATATCTTTGTATGTGCTGTTCTTAGAAAGTGTTAAACTAATACATTTGTTAAACTTGAATTGTTATTTTACGTGCATGAAATAATTGACTTTAACCCTTTGGGGTCTGATTCCACTGGTAATGAATGGCCAAATTGTGCATTGGACGTCTGTGCCCGCATACCAGTTAAATGCATTTAACTGGCATAATTCGTGGATTAGAGATTTGTGGAAAATCTCAACAGAGCAGCCTAGTCTGTACAACGCCACTACTCACGGGAGGCCCGAGTCAAATAACGCTGACACCAAAGGGTTAATTAGAACATTCAAGTAAAATATTAGAAAAAATTCCTTCTACCTAACTGAAAAAACTACATGTACTGAGTTTTCTTTCACCGTTTGGTAATTAAGGAAAATTTTACAATGGAACAATTTTTGTAATTGGGATTGGGAAGCATACCCCAGCCTCAACAGAAACCTGAGTCTCAAATTCAACACAGGTTCGGCGTTTTCTCGGAGGGGAGTTGAGTAACAAAATCTTAAACCTAACGACTTTCATGGTAAGTAACATAGCGACAGTAGATGTGACAGGATGGCACAGGAGAAGTTAAGGCATGACAGAGAAACCGTGTATCTGCTGCTACACTATAGTGTGGATATTGTCCAGTTCGATTCCACTGTTCCTGTTGTCCCCGACTCCTTCCTTGTCCGCGTTGCTCAGTCGTCGCCGCCTCAAGCTGGAATTGTTCAGCTCGTTGTCAGCGTACATCATCGCGACAGGGTTCACTGGACTCTCCCCACCTGCAATCGTAGCACTTTACAATTAATTTCTATCCTAATACTGTTACTAGAATAGTTATAGTAAACATATTAATAATTACTATTTATTAAAGACAAACAATGAGGTAAAAGTGAAAGGCAATACTAAATCTTCCACGTAACAACAAAAAAGATTTATAATATTTGTAAATTCATGAAGGAAAGAAAATGACTAGACTGCACAATAAGCTGTAGTTAAAAGTTAAAAATTTACCAACAATTATAAACGGAATAGGTTTTTATGTGCTGGACAGCAATGATTCTATTGACAGTGACAATGATCTCAGTATGTTATTAGACAACGAACAGGAGTGGTTGTGTGACGACGAGAACAGGATGAAAAGTGCAGTTAATGGAAAAGGTAGGTCGTGACTAAAAAATCCTTATTTCACAGTCATATTGGAAATGTTTAAGTTGATTTATTAAGATTAGAACAGCATAACAGATGAAATATTTAATCCCTAAAACTCAGCATAAGGATATGTCCGTTCAAACAGAATTGCACTAGATGTGGCAAACAGTAATATCCTTATTGTCTTCTTTCAGGTTATTGTGTACATTACAAATCAATTATTCAATCAGAATCGAAGAAGATGAGCATACAGTAATATCCGTATAGTCTTATTTTATTTTATTGTATATTTATTGGTACATACACAAGTAAAAAAAAGTGCCATAAATATGTATGAATGCGTAAATGTATTGATTTATAACTGTCGTAAACCAATCTGAAACACTTGACACCAATTATAAAGGAATAGGCCTAACCAGTGCTATGTCTTCGCTTCGTATGATGATATGTGGCGCTGTGTACTACAAACCTACGTATGGAACACACAAGTAGAGATTTTTTTTTAACTGAAAAAAGCCTTTTATTCGTTATTTATTCTTCCAAAAAACAGAAAATACATTAAACTTTGCTAAAAAGGGAATGAAAGTAAAACCAACACTTTAAAAATGAAATGTAGGCAGGGGAGCCAAAAAAGGAGAGTTTTTGTCCAGTATGTAGGTATAAATAATGAATATTCTGAGCAGCTAATATCATCTAGTCCACTGAATCCAGCGTGTCCACCTTATCATATCAGTGGTGACAAAATATATAACGTTAGAGTTGAACATTACTTACGATGGCCTCTAGCTCGTAGAGTTTCCTGTTTTATAATCATCTCACTGGTCAGGAAAGCCTCTCGCTTGATCTGGTCCCGTAGTTTGGGCGACATGTCCGGTATACACCATTGTACAGCTATCATCACCATAGACACCAGGTTCTGCAAGACAACGATGATCGTAATCATTGAGAGTTCATGTGTTTATTGACTTCTAGTGAACTCAATACCTATTTATTGTCAAAGTTTTCAGTCAAACAATTATCTCAAGAGATTTCTAACCTGGAAGAGCACTATGAAGCCCAGCCTGGCTGCCAAGATGCGCCAGTAGATGTTAGGCCTCTTGTACTTGTGTTCGGCCCACGGAGGCTCTCTGTATTCTGGATACCTGTACATTACAACATTTCAGTCACAACAACAATCAATATATACAACAACAATGAATACCATGACCTGATAACAGATTTGTTCATCAACACATGCAAAAGGACAACAATAAACTTCCTGAAAAAGTATGGCATGTATCTATTAGTAGATTTAAAAATGTCGTAAGTAATTGGCTTGTTGGTAACACATTTTATTCTTTAAATGACTACTTTATCTGTGGTATTAGTACTTTAATTTTTTTATAATTTAGATTTTGTGAATAGTTAGTTATAGCAAAGTGTTATTTATTTATTGTTGTTAAATGTATTATATTGTTATTTTTATTTGTTGTATTGTTATTTATTTACTATTTAATTTATATTGTATATAATATTTTAGATATGTTTTATGTATATATATTTTATATATAATAAAAGTAAATACACATATATATATATATATATATATTATATATATATATATATATATTATATATATATATATTTACTTTTATTTGATTTTTAATGAGCAAATTCACATTTATCATGTAAATATAAAATTTACTTTTACTTATTCTATATATGTGTAATCATTACACTTGTTTTATGGGATTTTAAAGGTGTGATAGAAGTAGGTAATTTAGTTATAAGAAAAAGTGATGTTGTCCATTGCATTGTCATAAGTGCTTAAAGACAATAAAGATTTCTTGATTTTTGACAATAAACTGAAGTATACACCAGTCTGAATAGTCGTTGGATGAGATTCTAGGAATCTCAAAAATTGTATGAGATTAAAACAAATAATATTTTGAATTTTTGTAAAAATGCAATTAAATGAGTAATTAGCATGTACAGTATACAAATAAGGGAAACAAGAAACTGAACTACTTCTTGCCAAGAGCTCTTTTAATGTGTAAACTAATGTCCAATAAATTTTCCTAATTTGACTTTGTTCTCGATAAACCATAGCTCAAGTACACACGACATATTGATGCCTGTGCCGAGGGAGTAGACAATTATCTACTTGGGTTTCAAACCACTTTACACTTACAAATTGAAATTTTTCATTGTTAGAGACATAAATGTGTGTACAAATCATCAAAGTACATAGCATCTAAGAGTGAGCTAATGTCTACGTTACAAAAATAATAACAAATCCTTATCAATTAAGAAGCAGTGAGTACTAAAATATTCTTTTTGAATTAACCAAAGCTTGAACTTATCTCAAAAGAACACAAGAGTATTTTTTTTATTTTTTATTTAATATCTTTATTTATATTTTGCACATGAGTACAATAAATAGCGTCACTAAAAATAAGTTACTATAATAGTTATGAGTAAAATCATAATATTGTATAAAATTCTTCAAATGAATAAAATGCCTTTTGAATTAAATACTTTTTTAACATTGATTTGAACTTCTTTATGTCTCGAACACTTGATATTATTTTTGGAATTGATTTTAAAAATTTTATTCCAGCATAAGAAGTTTTTTTTTTATAATACTCCAAATTATGCTTAGGTAATACTAATTCCTTCTTATTTCTAGTGTTATATGTATGATTTTCACAGTGACTCTTGAAACTGGACTGATGAGTCTTAACATACATCACACATTCTAAAATGTAAAGGCACTGTTAAAATATTTAGTTCAGTGAAATGATTTTTAACTGATTCTTCCTTATCAATTTTTAACATTATTCGCAGCGCTTTTTTTTGCAAGATAAGAATTTTATTAAAATTTTGATTTGTGGTTCCTCCATACACACCTATTCCATATACAATATGGGATTGAATGTGGCCATGAAAGACCATCTTTAAAGCTGATAAGCTGCATAAATAAGACAGTCTTTTAATAGCATATATTCCAGAATTGATACGATTTATCACCTGTTCAATATGCAAATCCCAGCTAAGGTTGTTGTCTATGATTAGTCCTAGAAATTTTGTATTGCGAACTTGACCCAAACAGGAATCATTTAATAAGATATTGGGACTTGAGTGTTTTCTACTTTGTTTGGTACTGAAAGAAATAAAGTTAGTTTTCTCCGTATTTAGAACTAATTTGTTGTCAATGAAAAATGTTTGTAATTTTGAAAGTTCCAAATACACCGTTATTTCTAATTCAGCTTCTGTTTTGGCAGAAATGATTAAGTTTGAGTCATCTGCAAATAAACAGAGCTGGTTTTTGTTATTTTCAAGAATACTAAGGCACTTTGGCATTTCCCTTATGTAACAAATAAATAATAAAGGACCCAAAATAGACCCTTGAGGTACTCCATTTCTTACTATTTGGATGTTAGATTGAAGTTTTTGTAATTTGTTATTTTCTATGTGAGATATCTCAACATACTGTTTTCTATTGGAAAGATATGTTTCAAACCATCTTAGATGGATGTTATTGATTCCTACATTTTTCAATTTCCCGAGTAAAATGTCATGAGATATGCTATCAAAAGCTTTTGACAGATCCATGAATATTCCTGTTACATTTTCGTTTTTGTCAACTGATTCTATTATAGATTCAGTGAACTCTACCAATGCTGTTATAGTAGATTTATTTTTTCGAAATCCATGTTGTGCCTTGTCATAAAGATCATTTACCTCTAGATGTTTGACTAACCTATGATACATGGTTCTTTCAAAGATTTTTGAGATTGATGGTAAAATTGAAATTGGACGATAATTTTGAATATCTGTTGCTGAGCCTTTTTTGAAGACTGGGATAACCTTTGAAACTTTTAATTTGTCAGGAAATATGCCTGTAATGAGAGAAGAATTTATTAAATGCAATAATGGTTTACTTAAGGAATGTTTGACAAATTTTATCAATTTCACTGGAACTCCATCATATCCACTAGACGATTTATTTTTGAATATATAGGTCTCAAAATATATATATTTTTCAAAGTATAGGTCTCTTTGAATCCAGATGGTAAGTTATTGCAAAATTGTATACCGGAATAACGAAAAGTTGTTCAGTGGTTTGGGAGTGTGGATGAGTTAGTGCCGGAAAAATTGTAAGGTGACTCTTAAACTGTTAATGGGTGTTTGTTTTAGGATACAAATGACATGCATTACAATAAGCATAAGCTTGGAAAAGTCGACAAGTTAAATTGCCTTAAGAAACTTTTACATGATTGAGTCCATTATATATTACTACTACAGCCTTCTTCTGAAGCGTAAATAGAGCCTTAGTTGTGGTGGACTCTGTATATAGACAATATGATTGTGAAAAATGTCAATTCAATCTCCCGCCAAGTGTGATATACACAGTGCCATGCATTATCTCGTTTGGAAGGAAAAACTCTTAGGTTTATAATGAGTAATAAGTCAACCTACAATCGTTACGGAGTGTATTTTCAGTTTTTTCCAGAATTTCTGTCACAATTGAAGGTCTTTCATTCCTCTGATCATCATGCACAGACGTACAACTGTTTTTAAAATCACGACACACCTTGAACATACTTGTAGGATTCATACCTTTATCATCATATCCAGTTTTTACTACATTATAAACCTCAACCAGACTTTTTTCCCATCCAAACAAGATAATGGATGATGCCGCATTTCGCACTTGGCAGGAGATTGGATTGACATTTTCACGAAACATCGTTGCATCGACAGTTCTCAACCTAGTGACCTTGAACTGGTCTTGTTGCGGAGGTGAGAAATCAGGATACATGGCAGTGTAGGTGAGAGCCTCAGTACACTTCTTTCTGGATATGCCTCGTATAGCAACTAATGATTGCAGAATGGAATATTCTATTCAAATCAAACTAAAAAAATCATTTTTAAAATAATATTTGTAATTTATTAAAAAAATTAACTGTTTGGTGCTGTTTCTAATACTGCGCTTCTTTAGAAAAACAATAAAGCAAATTCTAGATTAATAATAACGATAATACAAATTTTTGTGTTAAGCGCTAAAAAATTTCATAAACTACCAGCCCATGGTAAGATATGTCTCTGGGTAAAGATTTGGCAGTTTTGGAACAGGCTGTAAGCAAATCACCTGGCAGCGAAAGGGTTAACACGGATAATTGTTCAACAATAAATCATATGGTTTTATTATCAGTGGAGTGACGTATGAGGACTAAAATAAAATCCCACATACTACAAAATATGCCACCAAAGAGCTACCTGCTAAATCTCAACAGGTGCTGACACATCTGTGATGAACATCATATTCCCAGTACTTAACCTCAAACAAAGATTCAGAGTTGCGTCACGTCACGCTGGTCTTATAGACCAGGCAAGATATCCGGTTACAAGAGAATGCTGACCTGTATGTCACTCACCTACATATGGAGACGTTGAATGAGGGGACGATTGGTCTGATATTGTATTGGAAGTCTGATGTGTTGAAGTAGGCCAGAGAATGGTTCAGGAACCCCTGGTCGCTGTGGTCTGGACTTACGCTGATCATGTAGACCAGGCAAGATATACGGTTACAAGAGAATGCTGACCTGTATGTCACTCACCTACATATGGAGACGTTGAATGAGGGGTCGATTGGTCTGATATTGTATTGGAAGTCTGATGTGTTGAAGTAGGCCAGAGAATGGTTCAGGAACCCCTGGTCACTGTGGTCTGGACTTACGCTGATCATGTAGACCAGGCAAGATATCCGGTTACAAGAGAATGCTGACCTGCATGTCACTCACCTACATATGGAGACGTTGAATGAGGGGTCGATTGGTCTGATATTGTATTGGAAGTCTGATGTGTTGAAGTAGGCCAGAGAATGGTTCAGGAACCCCTGGTCGCTGTGGTCTGGACTTACGCTGATCATGTAGACCAGGCACGATATCCGGTTACAAGAAAATGCTGACCTGTATGTCACTCACCTACATATGGAGACGTTGAATGAGGGGTCGATTGGTCTGATATTGTATTGGAAGTCTGATGTGTTGAAGTAGGCCAGAGAATGATTCAGGAACCCCTGGTCGCTGTGGTCTGGACTTACGCTGGTCTTATAGACCAGGCAAGATATCCGGTTACAAGAGAATGCTGACCTGCATGTCACTCACCTACATATGGAGACGTTGAATGAGGGGTCGATTGGTCTGATATTGTATTGGAAGTCTGATGTGTTGAAGTAGGCCAGAGAATGGTTCAGGAACCCCTGGTCGCTGTGGTCTGGACTTACGCTGGTCTTATAGACCAGGCAAGATATCCGGTTACAAGAGAATGCTGACCTGCATGTCACTCACCTACATATGGAGACGTTGAATGAGGGGTCGATTGGTCTGATATTGTATTGGAAGTCTGATGTGTTGAAGTAGGCCAGAGAATGGTTCAGGAACCCCTGGTCGCTGTGGTCTGGACTTACGCTGGTCTTATAGACCAGGCAAGATATCCGGTTACAAGAGAATGCTGACCTGCATGTCACTCACCTACATATGGAGACGTTGAATGAGGGGTCGATTGGTCTGATATTGTATTGGAAGTCTGATGTGTTGAAGTAGGCCAGAGAATGGTTTAGGAACCCCTGGTCGCTGTGGTCTGGACTTACGCTGATCATGTAGACCAGGCGTGGTATGAAGTTGGATGAGAATGCTATGATCAGTGCCTGCCACAGAATTTGAGAATGTTTAGAATTTGATCTCACATTTAATAACGTTTTCAGATCTAACTTGAAAGAGAATATTGCTGATTATATCATTACTGAAACAGTAATTAACTGGTTATAGTACATACTATTGAGTTCTTTTACAGTTTCTCTAGTAACCATTGGTTGGTTCCAAATTTTACTTTGCCAGATTTTGTAGTGATACCAAGTATTGGTGATGAAGAAAATTAGTTTATTGAACCGGTATCTTTGATTGTATTAGAGATACCTCGTCCAATGGTATAAATTGAGACACAGTAAAAGTGAGCACTCAGACTATCCTCTGAGGAGTACGAGGAGGCTCAGGTAGATCAGATTGTTATATGAGAGAGGTAACGATCAGATTTACGTGGCGCAGCTCTACCATCGGACCTCATCACACCTTGTCTGTATCAATGATTTATCTCCTGTCTAATTAATACAATTAAAACTACTCTATAAAAAAACAACCCATAACATACTTTTTCAAATCCACACATGTGTTTTCCTCTACTATCTTTAATGTTTTTATGTCTGAGAAATGCAGGCTATAAATACTTATTTGAAAATCAAGTACAAAGTTATCGTAACGTCATGTAGTGAAACACAAACACTCATGTTATCAGTATAAATCCAAACATAGGTGCATTAAGAAATGACAAATTTTGTATGTCACTTCTACTTGTCATATATTTCTGCCACCAACACAGTGTGAGATAAACAACACAATGGCTTTGGTGGAGGAATGAATTAGAATTTTTAACAAATGCTTATGTAAGTTGCTTGTTGCATGAGTGTCTGTTCTGAACGATATTTTCTTTTCAGGTCAAATACTCAGTGATTTACTAACAAGGTGGGTATGCAACAACACGTCCAACAGGGTTCACTGAAGTTCAATGCAAAATTTGAAGTCTATAAGTTATGTCATTATTGAGAGATAGAACAAAAGACAATCATACAAAAAGAAATGTTTACATCCCCCTGCAAACAAAAGAGAAATTGTGCTAGCCTGCTGAGAAAACGCCACTCAGCCAAATTTAAGGTTGGACATGCACCATCAGTTTATTCTTGTTTATGCAAAATTTCAAGTCAACAGATGAAATCTTTCTCAAGATATCTTGCCACATACGTTCACGTTAATATCTCTTAATTGTCTTCATTTTCTATTTGCTGTCCTTCCAATAGTCACATTTATTTTCAACACGTCTCTTAGGAGTGGTATTTTCCCATCACAATGGAAGTCTGCTTTTGTCCGTCCTCTTAATAAGATTTCAGCACCAGCGTCATGTTCAGATTATAGGCCGATAAATATTCTTCCTGCATTATCTAAAGGCCTAGAGAGAATTGTGCACTGCCAATTCACTGAATATCTATCTTACAACAACATATTTAGTGACTATCAATCTGGTTTTCGGACCAACCACAGTACAGAAACTGCACTTTTAAAAGTGACGGATGACATTAGGCTTGCTATGGATCACAGACAGGGCACAATTCTCACTCTTTTCGATTTCTCAAAAGCTTTCGACAGCGTAAACCATAAAGTATTGCTAGCTAAACTAAGGCTAATAGGGTTTTCTAGTCATGTATTAACTTGGCTGAGATCTTATCTGTCAGGGAGACGGCAGTGTGTAAAAGTGGATGACATGACTTCGGACTGGGAAATTGTTACTTGTGGGGTGCCACAGGGATCGATTCTTGGTCCTTTATTATTTGTACTGTACGTGAACGACATTCATTCTGTACTTAAACATAGCTCATATCACATGTATGCTGATGACCTGCAAATCTATTCACACTTTAAAATTGACTCCATTAATGAATGTATCACCAAAATCAATAGTTACAAATATCGTTATGTGGTCCAAACATCATGGCCTGAGACTAAACCATGCAAAAACGAAACCAATCATTATTTGTCACTCTCGTTTACGAAACTCAATAAACTTCAATACTATTGAAACGTTAACTGTAAATGGTAACACCCTGCCATACTACGACAAGGTGAAGGATCTTGGTTTGACTATAAACTCGACTTTGACTTGGACTGACGCTGTTGCGGAGATTTGTAAACGGGTTTTCGCATCTATTCACTCACTGAAACGTTTACAACGATTTTTACCAGAACATATCAAGCTGCTCTTGACTAAATCACTCGTACTTCCACATTTCAATTACTGTAACTCTGTGATCAATGATATGACCATAGTACTGAGTGAGAAGCTGCAAAGAACTCAAAACTACTGTATACGTTACGTTTACGATGTGAGACGGGAGCAGCACATCACACCGTACTATATTCAGTCAAATATTCTAAAATTAAAAGATCAAAGATCCATCAAAATTTTAAAACTGGTTCATTCAATATTGAAATTTGGTTTTCCAAGATATTTTTCTGAATATTTTAAATCTGTGTCTCATGTAGGTATAAGAAGCACTCGCTCTGGCTCATACATTTTGAGAATGCCTCAGCACAGGACTGCAGTGTTTGATAAGTCATTCCATGTAATGGCTTGTAGGTTGTGGAATGCCCTTTCCCAAACAATTACTTCCATCGATAGCAGTTCCCGGTTTGTGGCGAAACTGAAAGATATGTATCTTGAATGGTTAGCCGGGGCAGTTCCGGTCTGAGATGCTGTGGGCATGACACTGGCAGAGGGATGAATGTGAGATTGTGTGTGAAAAAGTTCATTTAGCAATAAATACTTTAATTTATTTGTATATTAAAAATATAAATTTATATTATGTTTTAAGAATAGTAGAGATGGTTAATTTATTAATGTGTTAAATTTTAATTATTACACGTTAAAATATTATATTAATTTCACTACTTTGTGTAAATGTAATTATTTCTTTATTTTATTATCTTTATTATGTTTTGTTTTATTCTTAGATAATATTTATTTGATGTTTTAAATTTTACATTGCAACAGGTTAAATGTAAGAAAGGGCCATGCGGCCCTAACTTTGCCTGTAAAAATAAAGAATTTTTCATTTCATTTCATTTAATTGTGTACTGAGCTTTTTTAAAAATTTATTTATTCTGAAATTTTCTCATTGCCATCATAGTTACCGATAAGATCAATGTAAAAATATTCCCTAACACTCAGCCAAATCCCATCGCACATGCACCATCATCAAACTCAGTGTTCCTCATGTAAAAATTAAGTTTCATGCACAATTTCAATTTTATACTTTAGTTTGTTTTCAAAATATCGTGCGGGCAGACAGACAGAAATAAAATTTTTTATCCCCGTGAGAGATAAGACTTCGCTAACGCTCAGCCGATAAAAAAATTAATTTCAGTTTTAAACTCCAGTTACTCAAAAATTGAATGTATTTTAGAATTAATCATAAAAAACTGCACTTCATTTTTCCTAGTGTTTTCTGCTGTAGCACTTTATCACTAAATCAGCTTTTTTTTGTCCACTTTATCAAAACTTGCTCAGAATAAGTGTATTAAGGATTTAATAAACAGTTTTCCTGAGTAAGGCAAGAATATTCCAATACATGCGTCTTAAAATGGATAACCAAACTTGTTCTCAATGACTCACATTGGAGAAGACTGCTATCTTGGCGAGCACGTCCAGGATGCGGAACCATACGCCGATGTTGGGTGCGCGAAGTGGCACCGGCCGTCTGTAGAACACAAGGAACTTGCGCGCGTCCAACCGCATTTCCAGGACATTGTTTATCAGCGCGAACACCGGTGCCAGTGGAAACGCTGATACGAAAATTGTTACAAACCCGTACTGAATCACTGAAACAGAATAAGAAAGATGTGAGATTCTGATTTAGACCACATGATCAAAAGAAGTAATTTTTCAGCACACTGTACTAGGCTCTGATAGTTGATAAGCAAAACTAAACTAGCTACTACACACAATTATCCAGGACGATGAAGAGCTCCAGGTACGCGTCACTGAATGGTTGAGATCACAGGTGGCTGAATTCTATGACACAGTGCGGAGATGTTCCCGTTGTCATGGCTGGATGCTGTCTGATGTGCCGAGCACGAGCACAGCAATATATATACATAATAGGCATGCGCCTGGCGGTGTCAGGTAGAAACTTTCCTTACTTTCTGAATAGCTATCATTTGAAATACCTTCACTGTTTGCAGTAAAAAGATATAAATAAAAACTTATATCATACGCTAGCATTCAGAATGTGGCAGACCTTGAAGATATGTAAAAAATAATATTTCTTCAAGACAGTGAACTAATTACAGATAAAAGCCAAGCACTCCTAACAAGACGAGAATAACTAACCCATCTCCAGGTATTCGTTGAAGAGACCGCGATCCCCCCAGTCCAACAGCTTGTAGTCCTCAGTCCACTGTTTGGAGACGCCTCCGTCCACCACATCCTCGTCAGAGTCGTGGCTGTCCAGCCCCGTCGCCAGCATGAAAGTGTTGTACCACTTGTATAGGAACCTGTAACATAACTCACAAATATTAGGTGTAAATATGGTCAAATGTGGGAAGAATACAACAGGGCCTAATATCTTAACCCTTCGCATGCCACTAATAAATCCATCAACTTTCCAAATAACAACATTTTGTTTCTTTAACTAGTTTTTATTATATATTTTATTGCCAATGGCGCAGTGTAGTGGGTACGGCGGTTATCGCAAGATAACCAGATCAAGCAACGCCGAGCGTGCCTGCTGCTTGGACAGGTGACCGCTGAGCGATCCTGTCCTTGCAAGCGGCCCGCCTGCCCGGCCATTGGTGGTGGTTCGGAAGTCATCTTTAAGCCGTTGGTCCCCAGGTTAAGTGTTAGAGAGGGCTTCTTAGCCCTAACTTCGCCTGGTAAAATAAGACATTCTTTACTTTACTTTACTTTACTTTTATTATAGCTAAATTATAAAAAGTAAAAGCAAAAAAGTATAAAATAGGGGATTTTACTTCAAATTAGCGTATTTATTGATAAAAATAAAAAAAGAACTATTTACAAAACTGTCTATTTAAAATTAATTGTAATTTCATTGTAAAATATAACTGAAATGAATAGTTTAATTATCTTTTACTATAAAACAAGATAAATATTGCAAACTAATCACAACACTACCACATGATGATATGTTTGGTTATGGCTCTGTAGGAGACGTAGAGCTGACGAGCACATGGTTGGAGTAAGACAAAGGGCACTCGCCTCCCCCTGCCGCAGAGTGTTTTTTAAATTGCCTAAGAAGCTTATAAATTGCACTTAGTCCTGTAAGAACCTTTGCGCTGCTTCCGGAGTGACAGGATATTCAGGATGGGTAAGGTTAGGGAGTAGGGGCCGCCTCCTATCGAGATCCATGAGGAAGAATTAGGGCACTACATCTCAAAGTCATCCCGGAAGAAGGGGAGGCCAGCTCTGAACCAGCCTCTCCAGTCAAAGTAGGCAGGGGGTGGCACACCCTTGTTGAGGTTAACAAGAACCTCTGAGGTAAGGGAACAAACCCCACCAACTCCAACAGTCATCTTCCACAGTAGACTAGACCTATCGAATTGCCCTTGCGCCCCAGAATCTCAACATTTGCGGTTAGTGATGTGCCGCTACTGGACATCCATAAGGTTGCCCAGTTTGAAGTGGCACATCGGTTTTTGCTGTGCCCAGTGGTGGGTTCAACTGGAAGGTATAAACCACCCAGAAGTGATCCCTGCTGGGTAATAGTGAAAGTCATTAATAAATACTTCCTTGGCAACAGCAATAAGCACGAAGGCCTTTTGTGAACTAAAAAATCTCCAAGAGATATAATCTATAATATCGGATATAACTGTATTTGGCGTTAAGGTCAAAGAAGCGTGGGAAGGGTTAAAATAACTTAGTACAATTACTAAACGAGAGACGTAAACCAACACAATACAGTTTTGAACGATTAGGAGCAAATATGAAATTAAATGCAAGAACCTTCCAAAATTATACATTGATCAGACATGACACAACTTCAGAATGTGATAAGAAAAACTTCAAGGTCACAATCTTTTCTGATCATTTGATTAACAATCATCGGCCAATACCCTTGAAGGAGAGCCTGGTACTAGCAATTGCCTTTCTCTGCTTTTAATTCTTTCATATACACCTTTCCTTCACTTCATATGACGTAAAAAGTATGACATTTTGTTAAATACTTTGGCCATGTGAACAGCTCAATAAACTGGTAACATTTTTGTTGTTAATTGACATACAAAACTGGAAATTAATGTCTGTAAATGATTTACTCTATATATATAAACACATAAATAAACAAGCTAAATGTAAATATAACTCCTGTTACTATATTTAGGTAAAATTTTAGATCCAAAAATACATTAGAACGTGTTTAGAACAAGACAGGAGTGACAAGGCAGTAATTACAATTGTTACGTGGCAGCTCCACAACTACTTACGGAAGCACCATCTCAAGTACACTGTTCAACGCCTGCTGACCCACCATGATGATGGCAAGTTGTATACAGAGCTCCATCAGACATCCGCCGGGGTTACACTGGCAACAGACAGACAGACGTCAGAGTGGCGGTAATACAACTACTGGGTAAAACAGTCATGATGATTGCCTTAGCTAGTCTCACCTGGACCTGATTTTATACCAACCTCCCCTGAGAATCAGAATAAAGAATTTTATTCTCAGTTGTTAATAACTAAAATAACGATAAACCTTGTACATAATTTAACATATAAAGATGCACGTCATTGAAATAACAAAATAATATAAATGTATTATGAATAAAGTAAGTAAAAAACAATGTAATTAAAATCTTATATCACGAGTATTACAAGCCAATTATTCATGTACAGAGTAAAATACTTTTTGTTTCAACTAGTTTCCTAGTAGTACTTGAAATGTGTGTAAGATGCAGTCCAATGTACTGAAAGTGTAAATGATAAGAATAGGTACACTAATTTTAAGAAACTTTACAAGAAAGATATAGCAAATGCTAAGAAAACTGCCAATGACGACCTCATTTTAAACGCCAAAAATAAATGCCAAATGGCCTGGAATGTAATCAGGAGGGAGTCGGGCTCAGTTAAGTGCAAACCAGAAATACATATTACTCCTGAGTGTCTTAATAACTATTTTGTTAATGTTTCAACACTTGTAAAAAATCTCCAAGGCAGTGTAGACTTAGATGCTGGTTCCATGTACAGAAGCCATTCTGACTTTCTTTTAAACTTTGATAAGCCTATACCTGAAACTGGTTTTGGTTGGCAACATGTTGATTCTGATGTAATACTATCGGTTGTGTCTAACCTTAGTAACAGTAAAAGCGAAGATGTGTTTGGCCTCTCCAATTATGTTATCAAAGCATTAGGGAATACTTTAGTTAGTCCTCTTACATATTTAATTAACTTAGTTCTTGTAAATGGTATATTTCCAAATTGTTTAAAATTAACAAGAGTGTAACGTGTCTATAGTAGGGTTATCTTCTATAAACCAATTACAACTATTTTTGTTTTAGTATAAGAGCGATCAATTGTGTTCTGAACTAATAACCCTTTATTCTAAGAATGCACAAGTTCCAATGGAATTCAATAATTAAACTCAGTATAAAATTAACTGTAATTCTAATAAAAATATGAAATCAATAATACAGCAACGCCAAGCTATCTTTCTTTACTTTTAATTTATTCTCAATTATTTCTTATGTTTAACCCATCAAAAGTTCACAAGTCCAGTCTTAAAATTAACAATCAATCAATCATTCAATAATTGTGTCCTTCAAGTTCTCAGTGCTAATGTATTCAACACAAACTCAAAATAAAAATCTTCATTAAACTTCAAAATAAAATAATCTTCTTCAAATATAAAATGAAACAAATAATAAAATAAGACTTCTTCTCAAAATAAAAATCAAACAAATAAAGGTAATATTAATATTTAATATATGAACAAAGACAATGTCCAACCAGTTAAACTCAAAATTGTATCAATTTCAAACTACTTATTTTCTGTAAATTTCCAATTTCCAAATTATTGAATTATCCAGAATTATCCGCTTGGCTTTGAAGGTTAAATTTAGGAACTTGTTAAAATATCTATAGAATCTCAGAACATTAAATGAATTTTCTTTTTTAGTAGGCTATTCCTGATTAAACCAAATTGAACAGGAAAATATCATCAAGTAATTTTCTATTTCAATATTAAATTCTAACTTTCACAGTACCTCACACATCTGCTGAAGACTTCACCAAGTAACCAAAATGACTATTATAGATTAATTAATTTAAACTTGAGACTTTAAATTTTGAAAAGAAATTTTAATCTTAAACTCAACCTTCTTCCCGAAAAATCAATACGGCAAGAGTAGGCTATCACTTCTACACGTACTTCTCTCTCTGAGCACACAGCAAAGAATTTCCGAAAAACGTGGTTGAAGCCACCGGAAGGATCTAGAAGTCCCTCCCACCATCTAATCAACCTAACATTGGCCAATCAAATTTGAGCAAACACAATGTCTGAATTGGATGGTACCTATCCAACCCAGACCTGTAACCTATGCTCAATACCTAGATACAAAAGGAAGCTTCTAGCATTCCTCGAACCCGAATTGACAAGAAATTCAGCACTGCTGGAAGGCTCACAATCTTACAATTCACTTATTATATTAATTTACAATTCTCTTAATAAAAATATAAAGATTCCTATAAATAATTAAATAAATATAGGAAGCATCCTATAAAGAGTAACCCCTATTTTTAAAAAAGGCGACTGTAACTCAGCTGAATGTTATCGACCCATTGCTATTGTCCCGATTATTGAATCCTGCTTAATACTTCAGTTGAATGAATATTTTAGTACTAATGGTTTACTGTATCAGCACCAATATGGGTTTCGACCAAAGCACAACACCTGCTCTGCAATAGCAGTTATTTTAGAATATATATTAACTGGTTTTGAAAACAAATCAATAATAGCCTCTAATTTAATAGATTTAACCAAGGCCTTTGATTGTCTTTCTTTTGATATTTTATATGACAAATTATCTTTCTATGGTATTAGAGATAATGAATTGAACTTAATAAAATCCTATCTGTCTGAGCGGAAACAAAAAGTGGTGGTCAATAACAATAGTTCAACCTATCAAGAAGTGATTGCAGGTGTCCCTCAAGGCTCTGTCCTTGGGCCCTTTCTCTATCTGATTTTTGTTAATGATATATATTGTAATATTCCTTCTCTTTGCGTACTTTACGCAGATGACACCACACTTATCTGCTCTGATGATAACTTTGAAAATGTTAAACCAAAAATTAAGAATGCTTTTGATTCAGCAAAAATGTGGTTTCAATTAAATAATCTAGTTATAAATGATAACAAGACTGAGTTAATCTATTTCTCTCTAAGAGATATTCCTGCTGAGGACAACACAGTGAGTGTGTAAAGTTGTTGGATTTTACCCTGGACAATCAGCTGAGCTGGGAGCCTCATATACTAAATCTGTGCAAAAGACTGTCACGTGTTGTATTTCTACTCAGAAAACTTAAACAATCAGTTAGCTTAGACACTCTTATACTATCCTATTATGGTTTTTTCCATTCACTAATGACATATGGAATAAGCTTTTGGGGCAATTCATGTCATGCTTCAAAAGTTTTCATTTGGCAGAAAAAAGCCATTAGAATCTTAGATAACCTTACCAACAGACAATCCTGTAAGGCAAGTTTTCAAAGGTTAGAAATTATGACAATGCCGTCCTTGTATATTTTAGGCAATTTAACTTATGTCAAAGAAAACATAGACTCATGTTCTTGCCAAAGCTCCTTTCATGATCATCTAACTAGCAAAGAAACAATCTGGCGACACCTTCGGTAAGACTTTCTAAAACAATCAACAGCCATGTATATCAACAACTTAAATTGTTTAACAAATTACCATTAGCTATTAGAAACATGACATACAAAAATTTTAAAAATATCATTACTAAACTGTTAAAAAGTCAGGCATTTTACACAACTGATGAATACTTTAGTCTTCAAGTCCCACATGTAAATCTGTATTTTGATTAAGTTATTTCTGTTAAGTACCACCTTTGTCAATATTTCTGTTAAGTACCACCTTTGTCAATATTTCTGTTAAGTACCACCTTTGTCTCTTAAATACTTCTTGTGCCTTGTTCATATTAATCTGTATTTTGATTAAGTAATTTCTGTCAAGTACCACTTTTATCCATCACTGTCAACCAGATGTCTCAGTTTGCATTTGAGTTAGGCCTGTTTGTCTCTTTCATTTTGCATTTTCTTCTGTTTCACAAAACTGCTTAAAACAACTTCCTATATTAAGGCACCTTAATCCTAAGCTTGTGACTAATTTTACTCATACAATGTACAATTTTTAAATACTTTTTGTGTATAAAGTTATGATGTTACCATAACAGTTTTATATTATAACATAGAAATGACGTGTCCTATTGCATTGTTAATATGCCTAATAGAAATAAATATAATTGTCTATTGTTTTGTCTATTGTCTATACATGCTTGGAACAGTCTTTTTGTATTAAGGCCTCTAAAAGAGGCACACATGTATCCCTTTCATGAACATTCTTAATAATTTGTGATGTCTTTTGTGCCATGTAAAGACAGTTTTAGTACTGCTACAGTTGCCCCTCAAAGTCATTCCACAATTTACATTAGATGAGAGTGTTGATGGAGAGTTTGATTGGATGCTGTGTTGGATGATCAACTTAGGCACCTTTAATTTTCATCAATCTTTTTTTACAAAGACCTTCAAGATGTGTTGCACGAAAGAGTTATCATCTTTTATCTTCCACAGAACAAACTTTTGGAGAAGGTACAATTTTTTACTAGTAACCTCATTTTGAAACCCTTACTAAAGGAGGAAGGATGGTGAAAATCAGAGGTCTCTAAGTTGACTCCTACCAACATAATGTCTAAATGAAGTTTAGACTGTTAATTTGTTCAAACAAGACCCATTTTGGATTGAGCAGTCATAAATTACTTTTCTTGGTGTTGTGGGTTTTATTTTATCAAGACCTGTATTTTGAAGTATCATTCAATGGATCATCTCATTTACAATTTTTGAATTGTCCCCTGCCTCTTATTTTGAAGCAATGGGTAATAACTTTAAAATAATCACACATGTCCCGTTTTACATATTCCCAAACGAAATTCGATAATTCTCTACCATTAAAAATTTAGGGTGAGGAAATGGGACTTTTGGTACCTCTATTATTGCTCACTAAATTCAGCTTATTAGGGTGACAACTGTAAAACATTTTCAGACATCCACAGAGATTCAGAAATGTATTATCAAAAAGTAACAAAAATCCTAATAGATTAGTTGTCAGTCAGCCAGACAAATCAGATCCTGGCCTTATTCTGTATTAGATATTTACCTCTTCCTGCCGATAACCGAAGATCCGGTTGTACTTGGCCGGATAGCCGACAAACTTTCCCTTGAGGAAGGCAATGTACATGATGGACGTGTAGTAGTTGACGAACTGGAACATGTAGATCTTGACGGTGAGTGAGTCGTCAAACTCGGACTGCGTGCGCAGCAGCTCCATCTCGGTCAGGTACACAGCCAACATGTCATAGATCTGGGGACACAGGTGTGGTGGTACAGGGACATGGAAGAGTTATAAAGAAGATTTAAGCCTCTGGGTTTAATTTTATCTATAAAAAATTAATTGTACTGTCATAAACTGTTAGATACTTGTTAGGGCAAAAAACTGATTAATGCGTACACAGACCGTTAGCACTCCACTAGTTATCCTGAAGTAGAAAGCCTTGAATAAACTAATTTTCCATTGCGATTGCAAAAATAATATGTCAAAAATATAATGTAATTTATGTAGAAAAAGAGATGAGTTGGAAAAGTTGTAATTTAGTAGTGTTTTTTTCAATACGTCCCCCCGACAGGGGATATTTTTTTCAAGACAAAAATCTCTAAAAACTTCTCACGAGCTTCCTTTATCCATTAAATACTGTCTTATACAGGGTGAGACGAAAGTCTAGATACACCCTTACAAAAGTTGAATGATATGTATGAAGAATCATAATGCTGTCTGATACAGGGTGTCTGCGTGTGAGGACACAACTAGGAGCTATGATCAATTTGATAACAGGCATCTAGGATTTTGATAGAATTTTATACTTTAGTTTTTATATGCCATACAACAGCGTTTTGACAGAATATTATTTTACCCTGCTGATTAAATTTTAACAGATCATAATTCAAATACAAATTAAAGATTGGTAACCCCACCATGTTTGGGATCATATCTAAAACATCGTAGTACACTCAACTTTGCACCTGATGAGACAATGAGAACACTTCTTCATCTACATTACACTGGATGGCTTGGTAAACCAGACAGACCTATTTTGTGATTTAGGTGTCTTTGATCTCAAAAAAATGCAGAGTTTGTTTTTATCATCTTCACTAGCAGCTTTCTTTTAAGATGGACGTAGATGCCCGGACCTGGAGTCAAGTCTATGACAGTATCAGATTTCAGATCCTGCACTAATTAGAAAGTGAAACAGAGCTTAAATCGGAATTCGCATTGAATCCTTCCTACCATAGCAATGTTATATGTATAAAACTGAGAATAATACCGTTGTATCGCACGCCTTCTTGGTAGAGATATCAATCAAACACATGGTTGGACAATGCACTAATCAGAATGAAAGGAAATGTGACTCACATAGTTGAAGACCATGATGCACACCAGGTTGATGGTGGCAGCAGTGGCTGGAATGATAACAACGGAGTATCTTGTGGCGAGGGAGTTGTCTTCCAGTAGGCTCAGAGTAGTCAACATGGACATGCGGTACAGCACCACTCCAAATACTGCTGCAATCGCCAGAGCTGTCTGCAAAATCCACACAATATAGTCACAATGCAGTTGATGGAGAAGTAGAGTATACAGGGAGTTGTCTTCCAGTAGGCTCAGAGTAGTCAACATGGACATGCGGTACAGCACCACTCCAAATACTGCTGCAATCGCCAGAGCTGTCTGCAAAATCCACACAATATAGTCACAATGCAGTTGATGGAGAAGTAGAGTATACAGGGAGTTGTCTTCCAGTAGGCTCAGAGTAGTCAACATGGACATGCGGTACAGCACCACTCCAAATACTGCTGCAATCGCCAGAGCTGTCTGCAAAATCCACACAATATAGTCACAATGCAGTTGATGGAGAAGCAGAGTATACAGGGAGTTGTCTTCCAGTAGGCTCAGAGTAGTCAACATGGACATGCGGTACAGCACCACTCCAAATACTGCTGCAATCGCCAGAGCTGTCTGCAAAATCCACACAATATAGTCACAATGCAGTTGATGGAGAAGCAGAGTATACAGGGAGTTGTCTTCCAGTAGGCTCAGAGTAGTCAACATGGACATGCGGTACAGCACCACTCCAAATACTGCTGCAATCGCCAGAGCTGTCTGCAAAATCCACACAATATAGTCACAATGCAGTTGATGGAGAAGCAGAGTATACAGGGAGTTGTCTTCCAGTAGGCTCAGAGTAGTCAACATGGACATGCGGTACAGCACCACTCCAAATACTGCTGCAATCGCCAGAGCTGTCTGCAAAATCCACACAATATAGTCACAATGCAGTTGATGGAGAAGTAGAGTATACAGGGAGTTGTCTTCCAGTAGGCTCAGAGTAGTCAACATGGACATGCGGTACAGCACCACTCCAAATACTGCTGCAATCGCCAGAGCTGTCTGCAAAATCCACACAATATAGTCACAATGCAGTTGATGGAGAAGTAGAGTATACAGGGAGTTGTCTTTCAGCAGGCTCAAAGTAGTCAACATGGACATGCGGTACAGCACCACTCCAAATACTGCTGCAATCGCCAGAGCTGTCTGCAAAATCCACACAATATAGTCACAATGCAGTTGATGGAGAAGTAGAGTATACAGGGAGTTGTCTTCCAGTAGGCTCAGAGTAGTCAACATGGACATGCGGTACAGCACCACTCCAAATACTGCTGCAATCGCCAGAGCTGTCTGCAAAATCCACACAATATAGTCACAATGCAGTTGATGGAGAAGCAGAGTATACAGGGAGTTGTCTTTCAGTAGGCTCAGAGTAGTCAACATGGACATGCGGTACAGCACCACTCCAAATACTGCTGCAATCGCCAGAGCTGTCTGCAAAATCCACACAATATAGTCACAATGCAGTTGATGGAGAAGCAGAGTATACAGGGAGTTGTCTTCCAGTAGGCTCAGAGTAGTCAACATGGACATGCGGTACAGCACCACTCCAAATACTGCTGCAATCGCCAGAGCTGTCTGCAAAATCCACACAATATAGTCACAATGCAGTTGATGGAGAAGCAGAGTATACAGGGAGTTGTCTTCCAGTAGGCTCAGAGTAGTCAACATGGACATGCGGTACAGCACCACTCCAAATACTGCTGCAATCGCCAGAGCTGTCTGCAAAATCCACACAATATAGTCACAATGCAGTTGATGGAGAAGTAGAGTATACAGGGAGTTGTCTTCCAGTAGGCTCAGAGTAGTCAACATGGACATGCGGTACAGCACCACTCCAAATACTGCTGCAATCGCCAGAGCTGTCTGCAAAATCCACACAATATAGTCACAATGCAGTTGATGGAGAAGTAGAGTATACAGGGAGTTGTCTTCCAGTAGGCTCAGAGTAGTCAACATGGACATGCGGTACAGCACCACTCCAAATACTGCTGCAATCGCCAGAGCTGTCTGCAAAATCCACACAATATAGTCACAATGCAGTTGATGGAGAAGCAGAGTATACAGGGAGTTGTCTTCCAGTAGGCTCAGAGTAGTCAACATGGACATGCGGTACAGCACCACTCCAAATACTGCTGCAATCGCCAGAGCTGTCTGCAAAACCCACACAATATAGTCACAATGCAGTTGATGGAGAAGCAGAGTATACAGGGAGTTGTCTTCCAGTAGGCTCAGAGTAGTCAACATGGACATGCGGTACAGCACCACTCCAAATACTGCTGCAATCGCCAGAGCTGTCTGCAAAATCCACACAATATAGTCACAATGCAGTTGATGGAGAAGCAGAGTATACAGGGAGTTGTCTTCCAGCAGGCTCAGATACTGCTGCATTCCACTTATCGTCACATTAATATGATTGGCAAGAGACAAGTGGGTGGATTTTCAATTTCCAGTAATTATAAAATTCTGTAGAAGATATTTTCAGTTCATCTACAATGTTATTTTCTTCCCACTTTCAGATAAGAAATTGTTTTTGGAAAATAAACCATTTCCTAAATGCAACAGTGATGAAGTTTCACAAACAGATCAAAAGTTACCAAGAAGTGGTCCTCAACAAGCAGACTGTGACTACTCCTCCAATGCTCATTCATACAGTCTCAGTTTTACAAGAATACTTCTTGATAGTCGTCCATTTCTTAGTCACGATTATAGGTTTAAAAACCTACACAAAGTTTCCTGGCTCAACAAAACCTGTGCTACAGTGTGTCTGATTTAAAGAGAGATCTATAAAAAGACATTTAGACAATAGACAATAGACAAATTCTTTATTTACAAATTCTTTGAGAATTGTAACTTGTCAACATTTGTTACAGATCATATAAATACAATTGCGTAGTTTACAAACAATAAATTTACAGGTAAATGTCCAGTTTGGTTGTTAGTTTTGCTCTCTGTTCAGGTATTCTTCTAACGAGTAGAATGGATTTTGCAGCAGCCACAGCTTCACCTCCTTCTTGAATTTTGCCGCACCATGTCCCTTCAGGTCTTCTGGCAGGTGGTTCCACAGTTTTAAACCCATGTAAGAGGGCTTCTCCTCAAATAGAGAAAGTCGATGCCCAGGAAGATGAAAATCTGTCGCTCGTCTTGTGTTGTAATGATGTGTGTTACATCCTCTGGGAAAACCTCTCTCGTGCACACAGGTTACTGCCTCCAGCACGTACAAGGATACAACCGTCAGAATTGAGAGGTTGATAAAAGCTGGTCGACAACTCTCTCTTGGCTGTAAGTCAGCAAGTGTTCTCACTGCTTTTTTCTGTGTTACCAGCACACGTTGGAGATTTCCTGCAGATGAATTACCCCAGACCAGGAGACCATAGCGAAGGTTCGATTCAAATAAAGCAAAGTAGGCTGTTTTTGCAGAGGGTACATCACTTATTGATTTTATTCTTTTAACAACATACAGTCCAGTACCTAATTTCCTGCACAGGTTGTCAATGTGCGTTGTCCATTTGAGATCTCCATCTATTGTCACTCCCAAGTACTTTGCCTCTGATGCTGCTTGGACGTTAGGCAGGTGCACAGTTTGTTCCTTTTTTGGGCCCAATATGAGTTGCTGGGTTTTAGCTTCATTAACTACCAGGTTATTAATATGGCAGTACTGTACCGCCATGTTCATTGCAGTGAATGACTCTATCTCCAGGTTTTCTGGGGTTCTATCGGCTAAAAGTAGAACGGTATCATCTGCATACATCAGAGTTGTAGCAAATTCATCTAAGTACTTAGGTAAATCATTCGTAAATAGAGTAAAGAGTACAGGACCCAGAACTGATCCTTGGGGGACGCCCCTTAGAACTGGAAGTGGACTGGATCTGATGTGTGCAATTTTATTGTTTTGAGTATGCCGGATTTCAACTACCTGTTCTCTATTGGTTAGGTAACTCCTGAACCACTCAGCTTCAGTGCCCCGTACTCCCATGGTATTTAGTTTGGTCAGCAGTTGTTCATGGTCAAGGGTGTCAAAGGCTTTGCTTAAATCTAGGAATATTGCTGTTGTTGTATTTTTAGCTTCTATTTGATCTATTACGTATTCAATAAAACTAATTAAAGCTATCAATGTAGATTTATTTTTGGTGAAACCGTGCTGTTGATCAGTAAGCAGATTATTGTATGTCATGTAGTTTAGGAGACGATTAAGCACAATCTTTTCAATAACTTTAGAGAATGTTGAAATTTGCGAGATTGGGCGATAGTTTGATGCTTCAGACTGATCACCTTGTTTAAAAATGGGGATTACTTTAGATAGTTTTAGTTGATGTGGAAATCTACCAGATTGGAAGGACATGTTTATTAGAGTGGTTAAAGGGTAGGCTATTTCATGTTTACAAGCCTTCAACAACTTTGGTGAGATTTCGTCAATACCTGCAGAGACTTTAGCTGGCAGTGAGTTGATCGTTTTGATGACTTCTTCAATTGTTGTGTCATAGAGATAAAAAGAGCAAGTGTCAAGCTGCTGAATAGGACTAGGAGTTCTGTTCTTTAGAGGGTTGTTGTTTAAAATAGCAGAGTCAGCCATGGTCGTAAAAACAGTGTTGAAATGTTCCACAATTTGCTGAGGATCGTTGATAGTTTTATTGTCAATTTTAAGTTCTTTCAGTCCTACAGACGATTTCTTGGTTCTTCTTTCATTATTTATAATATTCCAAAGGGCTTTAGTTTTATTTTCTGAACGTGCTATTCGGTCGACCGTTGACTGACGTCTGAGTTCTTTTATCTTCAAGTCATAATTCTTTTTCTTAGTAGCAACTAAGAAAATAAAAATAAAATTATGTATACAAAATATTACACGATTAATACCAGACTGCAAACACTACAATTTAACCATGGCATGCTATAAGAAAAGTTTTCTTGAAATACACAGTGCCATTTATTAGAGCTGAACATTATGTGTAAGGTACCCGTTGAATATAAAGTAGTCACAGGTATTGTTAGTCAAATCTTGGACTACGTGGACAGATAGAAGTATTCAACAATATTGTTATTTAGCAGTGTAAGGGTGTGCATGTAAACATGTATTTACTATTGCTACTTACTATTCAGAATTACATAAATAAATAAAATATGAATATAAAAAAAATTATGTACAAAGCTAGCATTAAATGCATAACGGGTGCACAGTACACAGCTCCAAGATAACTCACCAGTAGGATGACCACGGAAAAGGAGAGGCACATGGCTGGTAGACGGCAGGTTAGGAAAGGAGCATACGGCTCCTTAGCCCCCGTAATGACATTGATGCGTACTTTCTTGTGGCGTATCCTAGCCAGCCGAGCAAGGTACTGCGGCCTCGGGTGTTCCGACTGAGCCGTGTAGCCTGTCAGACCCCATCGGTGCGCGATGGACGCGGAGAGTACCGCTTCCACAGCTCCAGGAAGAGCGTTGCTGCAGCCAATAATAACTGTTTCAGCTGATTTTGTAATATTCTTGCTTATCAATTCATAAGTTGAATTTGTTTAACAGGTAGTTGTGCAAGTACACCAATTTTCCTCTTCTAATTAATTTGAATTATGAATGCTCACAGAGAAATTTGTCCATCAAAATTCACCTCAACTCACCCTAGTACCAATATGAAAAATAATGTTGAAATGAGTTTGGCTATCTATAATTGATTGTATTGGAAGATGTTTCTACACACAAAGTCATTGAAGGAAAAAGAAAGATATGCTGGACCAGAGCTGGGGACAACGGAAGCAGATACCTCCAATTTTAATCTCGGACCAAAAATACTATGTTTAAATTTTAATATCTTGTTAATACTGTTCATAAACTATGAATTTCTTTTGTAACTATTACAATTTAATTATTTTAATTTACTCCAATATAAAGTTAATTTATCTTTTCTATATTATTAATTTTAACATTTGCATGTGATTTGACGTCCATAATCAACGATAAGACTATTACGAGAATTGATTTGTATGTATCCGTCCTCCAATTTGCCGCCAACTCCTTTGAAATTTAAACTGCGTAATGTCGATCTGGTACAAAATTAAAAAATATAGCTTAGACTTTGTTTCAGACAATTTTGTGTACCAATCGTCTCATCTAAAGCGACAAGTTTTT
The DNA here is from genome assembly GCF_021130785.1 of Homalodisca vitripennis. Classification (NCBI taxonomy): domain Eukaryota; kingdom Metazoa; phylum Arthropoda; class Insecta; order Hemiptera; family Cicadellidae; genus Homalodisca; species Homalodisca vitripennis. The sequence goes on from NC_060214.1 coordinate 23,744,587, forward strand.
TAAACGTTTCTTGTACTGAACTAACTAAGTTATGACTCACCCCAGAAGGACATGAAGATGGCAAAGACGACTGTGACAGGATTGTCGAAGAGATATGTGATGCGGGCATAAGTACAGGTATCCGACAGTTTCCAGTAGTCGCAGGTTCGGTCGCAACGGGGACACATCACAATGTCCTCCGACTTGTCGCAGATATCTGTACTGCACAACATATCATGAATTTACACTGTAAACTTGTCGCTAGTGAGGAGCTAAGGCTTAAGAGTTCTTGTGCACTTGAGGTTGGCAACAATCATGTTCGTTGCTCTCTGTAATCTAAAACTAATTATTGGAGCCAAGAGCCAATATGCATTGTATAAGTACACAATCATGTTCATGTTGCTCTCTGTAATCTAAAACTAATTGGAGCCAAGAGCCAATATGCATTGTATAAGTACACAATCATGTTCATGTTGCTCTCTGTAATCTAAAACTAATTGGAGCCAAGAGCCAATATGCATTGTATAAGCACACAATCATGTTCATGTTGCTCTCTGTAATCTAAAACTAATTGGAGCCAAGAGCCAATTTGCATTGTATAAGCACACAATCATGTTCATGTTGCTCTCTGTAATCTAAAACTAATTGGAGCCAAGAGCTAATATGCATTGTATAAGTACACAATCATGTTCATGTTGCTCTCTGTAATCTAAAACTAATTGGAGCCAAGAGCCAATATGCATTGTATAAGCACACAATCATGTTCATGTTGCTCTCTGTAATCTAAAACTAATTGGAGCCAAGAGCCAATTTGCATTGTATAAGCACACAATCATGTTCATGTTGCTCTCTGTAATCTAAAACTAATTGGAGCCAAGAGCTAATATGCATTGTATAAGTACACAATCTGGTTTTCTTGAAATCGGAAGAGAAATTTCCCCTAAAAACGAAATAGGTCGTCAGCCGTTATAGTTTTGGTGGAGGTTAAAATGGGAGGGTATCAAAAAAGAAAAAAAATCAAAGATAACTTTCACCAAAATAATATTTTATATACTTTGCCACACTTAAGATTAACCATCAGACACATAAATAAAATGTTAAATCCAGCATAAGACAACCATTTACAGACCCTTGCAACTGGCAAACTTCAGTCTTTTATCTAGTTGTCTGATAATGTATAACTGTTATTTACGAGTCTGGTGGTAAGCTTTTAAGTGTATCAAGTTAGGAAAAATACAACCTGAGAAAAAGTTATTTTTTTGTATTTTTAACCTTTTTGATGCTCTCCCGTTTCCACCTCCACCAAAAGTAGTATGGCTGACGATCAATTTCGTTCTTAGAGGAAATTTCTTTGTCAATTTCAAGAAAACAAGGATGCATGCTTGTGGCTCTCGACTCCTAGACTAAAAAAGGCTATTAAGTTATGAATCTTCTATAGCATAGCCTATCCTCCGTTTTAATTTTCATTTTTGAGTCAGTCATGTTCAGTTTGTTATATCAGGAAGAATGCATTGCAAGAGAATACAGTTCTCGTTCTCCAGAAACTGAATATGTTCCTGACTTGACTTTTCTACCAGTTTCAGTCATCGAAGTAACAAACACTATATCTTCTCTTAAATCCAAACCGTCCTCTGGAATTGATGAAGTGTCCTCCATACTACTAAAACACTGTAAGGAAGAAATTGCACCTCCACTTACATTCATCATAAACCTATCTCTCACCCAAGGAATCTTTTCCAAAGCATTAAAACTCGCAAAAGTCTTTCCTAAACTCAAAAAGAATTCGAGCCCCTCAATCGATAACTACCGCCCCATATCCCTCCTATCAACAATATCCAAAGTAATTGAGAAAATTGTCTTTGTCAGACTCTTGAACCACATGACAGTAAACAACATCATCACAAGCCAGCAACATGGGTTCCCCAAAGGCAGATCAACAACTTCTGCCATAATAAATTTCACTGAGCTTGTGCTGAATGAAATAGAGGAAGGAACTGCCATCAGTGCATTTTTCCTGGATTTCAGTAGAGTGTTCGATTGCTTGGAGCATGATCTTATATTAGAAAAGATGAAGAACATGGGGATAAGAAGGATCTCTGGAAAGTGGATGTCAAGTTATCTAAAAGGCAGATCACAAACAGTAGAGATAGCATATACATTAAACAATACAATTTATAAAACTAGATCGCCACCACTTTTAATTGTCAGAGGTGTTCCCCAAGGCTCAGTTCTTGGACCAATGCTTTTTATTCTGTTAACCAATGACCTCCCAAAATATCTACATGAGTTCTGCCAAGTCATGATGTATGCTGATGACACAGCCTTGCAGGTGGCCGAGAAACAAATACCAGAACTTGAAATATCTTCTTTTGTAGCCCTGGACATGGCAAAGCAATAATGTCACCAAAACAATCTTATATTAAATGAACGCAAAACCCAAAAACTGAACTTAGGAAGAGCAAGTGCAGTAATACATGGCTTGCCAGATATTGAATTGAAAAATGAAGCTAACTACCTAGGAATCATCATTGACAACAATCTAACCTGGACTCCACATGTAGACTAACTCTGCAGAAAGCTCAGCAGTAGCCTATTTGTATTAAAAAGAATAACAAAAATGAGCAATCTGGACACAGCAAAAACTGCTTATTTCTCACTCTTTGAAGCACATCTAAGATATGGGTTAGTGGTATGGGGAAACTCTTCCATCGGGAATCTCCAACGGGTACTAATACTTCAAAAGAAAGCTGTGAGAACATTGGCAGGACTAGACCCAAAGGCTACTTGCCGGCAAGCTTTTCAAAATTTTAAAATTTTGACTGTGATATCTCTGTTTGTGACAGAAGTGATCTGCTATGCTGTCTCACAGAACATTACAAGACTGGGAGAAATGCACCATTACAACACCCGGAACGCCATGAACTATGCTCTGCCAATTCATCGCCTTGCTTTGTAAGAGAGGAAGCCAAGCTATGCAGGACCTGAACTCTTCAATATTCTTCCAGACCATCTGAAAATAAACAGTGGACAGAAATGCTTCAAGAAGAAACTCCAAGAATAGTTTCTACAGAGGACATTTTACTCCCTTGAAGAATTTATAAACTGGAGGAACCAGTGCTTAAAATGGTTTATCCACTGTTTTCTACATTGCTGACTAATATCCTAAATTATTACCTTTACCTACTTGACGCCAATTCTGTAACTCTATGTACATGAATAAAGAAACTGTATTGTCTATTGTCTCCACAGTCCAGAAAAATGCAAGACAGCCCACTCAATGCTTCTGGAGATCCTGGCTAATAGTTACTTACTAGTTATGTAACACAGCTTACCCAGACAGATATGAGTATCAGCCAAATTACTCAAGTGTGGAACTGGGATGAACCCTACTTATCTCTTATGTAGTCCAAAATCTGAGTCACTGTAATGTAAGGTATTAGATTAGATAGATTTAGTGAACTATGTTGTTTCACAACAATACAAAGCTAGTCCAAAGAGATAAGCTTACACAAGTATTGTTTTTTGAAAGTGACATTAGAAAACAATAATTTATTTCATAACCAACATGAAGGAGCTATTTCAGAGTTCAACAGACAATTTCCAATTTAAAGCAAGAATAAAATTTCACAGTCTTTACATAACTGGTTTACGCTGAATTGCTGGCAACGCATAATGATTTGATTATTACTTTATTAATTATATTTGATAAGTGACTTTTAAGAACTGATTGTGTTGCAATCATTCGCTCAATAGCACACAAGACGCTATTGTAGAATTTACACAAATAACACTCGCGAGAGGGAGAAAGATGAGAGGCTAACTACTCAAAAAAAAACTGCTTAGAAAGCAATGGGTTTAGAATTTACTTTGGACCACTTAGAGCTGTCTCCATCCTGGATAGAACATAATAACTAAATAAGATAGTAGGATTTCTTCGAACATTTGCCATTGTTGTGTTACAAAAAGAATAATACTATGTTTTGAGGATTGAAATCTACCCTCTTTTTCAGGAATCAAAACCCCTAATACATAAAAAACTTAGTTACTAAAAAGTGCAGCAACAGACTGCCACTCAAAGGTATAGTTAAGTGATACGTCCTCAGTGGTACGAGAACAGCATGAAGTAAGACTGGAGAGAATGAACCAAAGCGATGTCACTGAACTGGAGCGAAGAGCAAAAACATGTCACACCTGAACTAGCGAAGGTGGAACACTGACGAGGTGTTATAGCACTTTTATATACTGGGGTTTTTGACACCTGAAGAGAGTAAATTTCAATCCTCCTTTACTTTTGTAACATATAACGATGGAAAATGTCCAACATCCTACTATCCTTTCAAATTATCCATTGTCAATAACAAAACTTTAAACTAAGAAGTACCAGAGATAGCTGAGAGAGTGTGACACTATTCTCATCTAGAACAATTACTTGATCTGCCTCTATCTCTCTCTTCCTCTCATTTTGTACTGCATTTTATATTTAACTTTTAATTTACAAATTACATTGATAAATGAATTGTACTATGAACCTATTTTAAAGACTAAGCACTGATGTTTATTATGTGGTTATTTGAAATTAGCGAAACCAATATTTGTATCAACATGAACTACCCCTTTATCTTTGACTACTTCAAAATGCACATTGGTAATATCTATTTCTGTACAACAGTTCTGTACACGGACCTGTACAACATGTTGTTATTTATCTATACACAGCTAAGCGTAACAAAAGTAACTCCTGTACAAATTCTGAACTATGAGCTACAATAAATTCAAAACATTTGTTCCTGCATTCAAAATTTACGATACTTTATCGTCATTTTGCAATAGACATTGCCACTATATCCAATCACGTGGTAACAATAGCAATCGTCTAACCATAACATCATTGATAAAAACACAACCAAAACCTAAAATAAACCTGATAAACTCTGACTAAATACAAGAAACAGTTCAACTTGTGAAATTTAGCTCTAAACCAATAACATTTTCACATAGGCTAATAGGAGGAGGAGTGGGGATGAACCTGCATTAGAACACGTGTGTGCGTCGGCTCCTGAATTTTTAATCGCGTTTGACGGGTTCTAATAGTTTTTATGTTTTGAAAACTATACGTACGTGACAGTGTAAGATTACGTTACCGTCTTATCGGAACCAATAAGTGCTGCCGGAACTGTAGAGAGAGAAAACCTAATTTAAGCCATTAATGTTCCGGTCTCCGCCTGGTCTTCGGTCAGGATCAAAGGTCAAGCGAGTGCCTCTACAATCTACTGATAAGAAAGGTTTGGAGCGCTCCTTATCTGATCCGTCCGCCTCACCTTCACCGATGCCTGGAGGTAAACAGACCCCGACTACGGCCCACCAATCCATCGAGGCGTGCGTGGGGGAATGTCTTTCTCACGCCGGCGCCGTTGACGCCCTTGTGGCAAAACTGAAGGTTGTGGTCGAGGAAGCTGTCCAGACTGCGCTCTTGAAAGCCAATCAAGAGATCAGCCGACTCAGCGAGGAGCTGATAAAACTGAGGACGGACATGGTGAGGATGGAGGTGGCGCACGCGGAGCGGGTGGATGACTTGGAGCAGTACACCCGGCGGAGCAACGTCCGTGTCTACGGTGTACCCGAGGAACAGGGGGAGAACACCGACGCCCTGGTTGTGAAGCTCTGCCAGGAGAAGCTGGGGCTGGAGATGACGGAGGCGTCAATCAGCCGCTCCCACAGGGTTGGAAGACCTCAACCTCCAGCGGCTGACGGCAGAACCAGGCCTCGGGCAATAATCGTCCGCTTCGTGAGCCACCGGGACCGCCGAGCAGTCTACGCCGCCAAGAAGAGACTGAAGGGTACCGGCGTGGTGGTACGCGAGGACCTGACGGCGCGGCGCCAAGAGGTGTACCGGCGGGCGGTCGAGGTCCATGGGCTGCGCAGCTGCTGGACCAGCGACGGCCGAGTTATGTGGGTGGACAGCCGTGGACACAAAGGCAAGGCTACAAGGTTGGCGGACGTAAAGTAATGTATTGATTTAAAGTAGCTTAAATTAGAAGTATTTCATTTTTTTTTTTTTAATTTAAAAACTATTTATAATTTATTATGATTTTTGTTTTCTATAGGTAAAGTAAAAGTAAGGCTTGATTTTTTTTCCTTTTTTATTATGTATATATGTTTGTATATATATATGGTAATGTACGTGTTATTACTTTATATTGTGTTTTACACTGCACTCGGTTTTGAATAGCATAAAGAACATGTAATAAACCATTAATGATTTTAAATAGAAAACATTATCAACACTGCGATCTACATGGGAAAATAACTTTTGTTTTTCTTTTTCATTTGTGTTAGCACAAGATCTTCTTTATTTTGTTAGTATCTTATTATTTCGACTACCGTAATTAATTATATAAATTTATAAACCTTTAGTTTTATACAGCATTTTATTATTGTATTCCATTGTTATAATTATTTTATTATTGCACCCCTATTTTATTTTATTTTATTTTCGCACAAGGAGCCGTACAGCATGTAACTGTGTTTTGGCTCAGGTAAAAATAGTTAAGAGCATTATTGAGTGGATGAGTGTGTGTGTGAGTGTGTGTGGGTATGTCAGTGCCGCGGCCGCGGGCCGGGGCGGGCGTGTCGCGCCACCGTGGACTGTGGACTCAGGATAGCGGGTCCGCACAGCTGTCGCCGCGCCGACCGAGAGGTCCCCCTCCCCACCCCGCCTCATCCCTCCACAGCTGATATCTTATCTAGCTCCTTAGCGCCTTACCCTAGACACTTGAAAGCCGCACATATTAATGCTCAGTCGCTGAGGGGGCATATTGATGAGATCAGAGAAATATTTCGGCCTCAAAATTTTGATCTGATTGGCATTTCGGAAACGTGGCTCAAGCCGAGTATTCGTATAAGTGAGGTGGCCCTTCCCGGATATACTCTGCAGCGGAACGACAGACTGGGAAAGACAGGTGGAGGTGTTGCGGTTTATGTCCGGGAGGGCTTGAGATGTAAACAGCTTGCGTTATCTCCATCTGAGTACTCGGCCAGGCCCGAATTCATTTTCATTGAAATTGGCTTGTCTGGTTCGGATGTACTATTACTGGGAGTGTGTTATCGCCCGCCTAGGACTGGTCATCTGGCAGACTTTGAAAATGCTCTCTTGCAACTTATGCATGGATATAGTCGAATATTGATCATGGGCGACTTCAATACTGATTTACTGAAAAACAATCACGACTATGACTATAGACAACTGACTTCTATTCTCGATTCTTGTAATCTGACAATACTGCCACTGGAACCGACACACCACACTGCCGGATCTGACACTCTTCTTGACCTTATGGTTGTTTCAGAACCACAGCATATCGTCCTTCATGGGCAACTTCCAGTCCCTGCCATATCAAAGCATGACCTAATCTATTGTGTTTATTTTGTAAATATACCTAAGGCTCAAGTTAGATTCATAAAATACAGAGACTTTAAAAATATGGATGAGGCTGCGTTTATGTCTGATATTTTGATGATTTCATGGCAAAACCTTGAAAACCTTGAATCTGTAGATGATATGGTGGATGATTTTAATAAAACCATCATGGGTGTTTATGACAAACATGCACCTATAGTGACAAAGCGTATTAGTAAAAGGCGTCCAGTGCCCTGGATGACAAACGAAATTCTCAGTCTGATGGCACGTCGCGACAGTCTGTACAGGAGAGCGAGGCGCTCCCAAGATCTTATACTTATGGACCAGTACCGTGAACTTAGGAATAGGGTTAAGCAGCTTCTACGCAATTCCAGACTGAGATACACGCGAAGTCTTTTTGAGAACAGAAAACAGTCGTCAAGCGACTTATGGCGAAAAGTTAAAAGCCTTGGGGTGGGAAAGCAACGTGAATCACATCAGGTCCATATACCATTGAATGAATTAAATACCTTTTTCACTTCTTGTAGTCCAACTATCAACCAAGGGCAAGTGAATGACTACTTAACCTATCTTCATAACTTACCTGATCACAGGCGAAATTATCCTGAGTTTACTTTTAAGCCAGTGATACAGGGTGACGTGTTGAGGGCTATACGCCGTATCCGCAGCAATGCTGTTGGGTGTGACGGTATTCCAATACGCCTCATTAAAAATATCCTCTTTGCTGTCCTCCCTATTATTACTTTAATCTTCAACACGTCATTAAGAAGCTGTGTTTTCCCTTTTCAATGGAAGTCTGCCCTTGTCCTCCCCCTCAACAAGATCTCAGCTCCAGTGTCATGCTCGGATTACAGGCCGATAAGTATTCTACCTGCACTATCTAAAGGCCTTGAGAGAATAGTGCACTGTCAAATTACTGAATATCTGACTAACTATAACATATTAAGTGACTACCAATCTGGTTTTCGCACAAACCACAGTACTGAAACTGCACTGCTAAAGGTAACTGATGACATACGACTTGCCATGGACCATAGACAGGGCACAATTCTTACTCTCTTTGATTTTTCTAAAGCTTTCGACAGCGTAAACCACAAGTTACTGTTAGCTAAATTAAGGGTAGTAGGGTTTTCTGATCATGTTCTTAATTGGCTGAGATCATACCTGTCAGAAAGAAGGCAGTGTGTCAAGGTTGCTGACGTAACTTCGGACTGGGGGTGTGTTACTTGTGGGGTGCCTCAGGGTTCTATCCTGGGTCCCCTACTCTTTGTACTGTATGTAAATGACATTCACAGAGTTCTCAAATACTGCAGGTATCACATGTACGCTGATGACCTACAAATCTACTTGCACTTTGACGTTAACTCCATTAACGACTGCATCAACAGGATGAATGACGACATTAAAAATATTGTTTTATGGTGTGGAAACCATGGGCTTACACTAAACCATGCAAAAACCAAACCAATACTTATATGCCACACACGTTTACGGAACTTTCTGGACCCGAACACTATTGAATCCTTAATTATTGACGGAACTACTCTACCATACTACGAAACAGTGAAAAATCTTGGTTTGACATTTAACTCGAATTTGACTTGGACGGAAGCGGTGAGGGATATATGTAAAAAAGTCTTCGCATCTGTCCACTCACTGAAACGCTTACAAAGATTTCTACCTGAACGGATCAAACTACTGTTGACAAAATCACTAGTACTTCCACACTTCAATTACTGCAACTCTGTGATGAATGACATGACGGTAGCACTTAGTGAGAAGCTGCAAAGGACTGAAAACTACTGTTTACGTTACGTTTATGATGTGAGACGAGACCAACACATTACACCGTACTATATTCAGGGAAATATTTTGAAATTAAAAGAACAACGATCAATCAAAATACTAAATTTAGTTCATTCAATTTTACAATCTGGATTTCCAAAATATTTTTCAAACTATTTCCAATTTATATCTCATGATAGTGTAAGAAGCACTCGCTCTGGTTCTCGTACCTTAAGAATGCCCCAACACAGGACTGTAGTATTTGATAGATCGTTTCAAGTGATGGGTTGTCGTCTGTGGAACTCCCTCCCCCAAGAAATCACTTCCATTGAGGGAGATCGGCGGTTTGTGGCGGCACTGAAACGTTTGTACCATGAACGGTTGGTCGGGGCGGGTCCGTCCTAGGGGTCTGTGGGTGTGGTGCTGGCATTGTGTGTGAGGAGTGTGAGTAAGACAAACTGCATATATATTATTTATTTCAAAAATATTCTTATTATATATTTATAAATTATTGTTATTAGGTATTAATTATAGTTTTTGGTTATTATTAAAGATGGAAGTTGTAGTATTATTTTGTGTCATGATTGTATACTTATATTTTTATTTAGAAGTATCATATTTATAATTTTTTAGTGTTTAGATTAATGTTTGATTTAATGTATTTAGTAAGGTATATTAGTTTCAATATTAATTTGGTTAATATTTGTTCATATTTGTCATGTTGTTTATTGTTCTGCTTATTGATCAGACAGGTTAAGTGTAAGAAAGGGCCATGAGGCCCTAACTTTGCCTGTTTAAATAAACAAATTTTCATTAAAAAAAAAAAAAAAAATATCAAACTTTAAATAACCATGTATGGAAAAATACCCATTATTTTTAACCATCTACCTATTACTAACTTATATCTACTTATATTAACAGTTTAAGCTTCTCGAGAAAACTCAGTAAATAGCTGTATTTCAATCAAAATATGGCTTTTTGTTTTGTCCAATCTAACAGATACCTGTTGTAAATTAATAATTCTTGAATTAAAAGTATGGATAAGTAGTAGACGTTTGAAATGATTTTGGTTTTCTACCTAATTAAACCCCAAAAATTATATATTTATACTAGAGAGTCCTTCTTAAATGTTTTTATTAAGGCTAAACAATAGACTGATAAATTACAATATGTGGCACTCTGAGTACTCAGAACCTTACATACTACTTTTTATTTGTTTTATGCCAATGTACGCTTGTACGCTGAAGTGTCACCTGAGAGTATCCGTGAAGATGGTGAAGCAGCCGTAAAGAAAGCAGATGAGGCCGACAATGGACGCCGGGATGAGCATGTGTGTGTAGAAGCCGAGCCAAGCGAAATACAGAGCGAACCTGACACCGAAGTACTCCTTGATCTGGTCTATCGGCTGGTACATGATCCATTTGCTGACCTGCGCCCACTCCGTGTACAGGAGGTGCCTTAGAGATCCAGGAACTTGGTAGTCTCCCTACACCACAACACAGGCGCAAATGTCTTTACGCATTCCAAAACTAAAACTAATTAAATATTAGCAAATGAAGGTGAAAACCTCAAAAACAGTTGATTATAAACACCGAGATTTGTAATAGTTTCACTTTCTAAAAATGTGAAGAAGATCCTTCTTTTTCAGTTCACTTGGAACAAGAACAAGCTATGTACTCTAATTGGACTTAAGGATCTTTGCACTCGCATCCGGAGTGAGAGGACATTGGGAATGGGTAAGATTGGAGGTAGAGGGCCACCCCGTGTTGAGATTCTAAGAGAAGGGATATCGGGCTATATCTCATTCATGTCACTTTGGAAGAAGGAAAGTTAACTCTATTCTTCTCCAGTAAAAACAGGTAGAGGACAGTTACTCCTCCATATTCAGACTAGCAACTGTCCTTAACCCTTAAGGATCTCCACCAACTCCCCCGCAGTAGAGTAAATCTATCAATCTACCCTCCCACTCCAATATCTCGATGTTTGCGTTAGTGATGTGCCACCTCTGGGGACAGCCATAGAGCTGCCAAAATTGACAAATGGTTTTTGCTGCATCCAGAGTTAGTTAACCCTTTTGATCCGGGAGTTTTCGCATGGGCGTCTGCCCACGTCCCGGTGTCTGGCGCTCGGGTTTCTGCCCCAGTCCCGGCCAAGATTTATTGAAAATGTAGTGCTTTGGCAAAAGTTACACAAACTTTTTTATTAATCAATGGATTTTATTGATTCTTTTTTTAATATACTTCTCTAAGACTCTACTACAACATAAGCCCACCTAGAATTATAATAAAAATTGCACACAACATTTTTAAAAAAAAAATGATACTTACCAAAAAATGTTTTTTCAAAATTTTCTGTTTCCATTTGATATAGAAGGCATAAAATGAAATTTCTGCTCAAAAAATGAAAGCATTATGTCCTTGTACATATACACATGAGTTGTATTCTAAATTTTGACTTAGTTATATTCACAAATAACTGAGATACAGGTTTACAACTAAATAATGCACATTTAGTTCCACAGGCACAACATTACGAAAAACACATGAAAAATGTATATACAGATAAAATTAAGTATTGTCACTTGCTAAGTTACAAAATTATAAACAAAAAGAACATGAATAGTTATATTTTAGCTTTCATCAATTGCTTTTATGATGATCTTATTGTTACAAAAAATGTTTTTCTGGTGTGTTCACTAACACTTGTGCAGTGGAAAACACTTTGTGTGTAGGCCTTTTTTACATTTTTTACAAATGTAGCTCGATTTCTTCCTCTTGCCACCCAGTCTGGTGATGGCTGCACTGCAAAACACAGCAATTTCTTTCCTTTTTATTAGGAAGTTTTTCAAAAAAAACGGGGGTAGTATTCCAGCATCGCCTCCACCTTGATTTTCATCATCACTGACATCGGTGTCTGGAATCGGGTGTCTCTGTTCTTTGAAATCAAACCATTCAGCAGATAAACTGTCAACTAGAGTCACTAAAAATTTTAGTCTAGTCATAGGATTGGTGGTATTTTGTTTATACAAAATATATGAATTCAAAAATCATCCTGGATAACAAATTGAAAGTTAATTTTTTCCAAAATTTGGCCGACCTGCGATCACCCATGTATTGGTGTAACATTTGGTCATGGCCATCCACACCGCCCATAAGTTATTGTACTCTCTTATTATTTTAGGTTTAGTAGTAGTAATGTATATTTTATTTCCTCGTTTTTTTGATTTTTGTTGTTCTCCAGCTTTATACACAGTTGATAACAACATTACAGGTTTTTTTTGTGTTTTCCTTTGTCTTAAAAACCAAGCAACAGCATTGAATTTTTCCTTTTGTATTTTCTTTCCCCAATTGTGTAATTTGTTTTTATTTCTTGAGGCACACCCTTCTTCTGTTCATTCTAATTGTTCCAGTCAAATGGGTACACTTAGTGTACAAAGCTTTGGCCAATCTAAACAGAAGTAAAAAAATTATCAACAAATATATGAAAAACCTTTGTATAAACATCCAGCTACATCAAGAAGTTTCATAACTACATTGTAGGCCAGGCCTGTTTCCCTTACATGTTGTCTATCGGTATTTTTGCTCCTTTTTTAGACAAAAAAATGCACACAGTAGTGGGTTACTGCATCACACAGTACCCACAACTTGATTCCAAATCTATGGTGCTTTTTAGGGGAGATACTGCATCAAGGGGTTTTGGCATTTAGTCGGTATAATACTTTCATCAATAGAAAGGCACATATTGGGACTATAATGGTGCTTAGATATCCTATTCATATGATCTATTAGGGGTTGCACACGGGCACAAGGGTCATAATTTGGCTCCTTAGGGTTTAGGAAGGTTCCGTGTATCAACCATATGGAAAATATGCCAAAATTTCTTGAAATCTATTCCTACTCATCATTCTCCCGAACCAACTACAATTCTGACTGTTAGATTTCCACCAGTAACTTGCATAGGTAGGTTTGTGATTTAGACCCATATTTATTAGGATACAAATATAAAAGCCTGAATTTCTGCAGTTGTAACTTTTGACCCATGTTCTCAAACTATTATTCGGGTCCCAAATTAGAATTGTAATTTCTGACCAACTTCTTCAGCGTACATATTTGTATATTTTTACAAACATTTCCATCAATGTAACTGTGAAAAACAGCCTAAAGTAAGCAATTGATGGTGTATTCATGGGAGGACAATGTTTCAAGCCGGGCAATTCTTAAAAATGAAAATGAATGACTATAACCTGGATCATTTTCTGCAGTAACATCAATCCATCCTTCATTATTTTCTCCACTGGAATCATCAGTTGAATTACCATTAGTATGTCTAGGCCTAGGCCTAGAAGGTTGTCTAGGTTGCTGATGTATAGTAGTAAGCCTACTCCTTACATTTTCACCATCAATACTACTCTCAGATTCACTTTCCGATAAAATCCTAGGCCTACTTACAATTGGAAGAATGTTTGATGATGGTCCTGGTTGATCTGGATCATATGTGGGATCATTATCCGTGTCATCCCACTTCAGAGAAAACTACTGTCAACTTCACTGCCAAAATTATTCAAGAAACTCTCATCACTAGAAAAGTTTTCTTCTTCATTTATCACTCGACTAATCGTATTGTCACTAAGAGGTGAATTTGCCGTTTCATTGTAAATAACTACAAAGAATCATAAACTCATTGTAAATAACGTAACCAATAAACTTCCAAACAATAAGGTTAACTACAGCTCATAACAAACAGACGATACACTCACGACTGACGACGATGAGAGCAGACAGCACATGGCACCGAGCAGCCACAGCCTTCTAGTTTGAACGAAAAACATCGTTGCCAAATTGAACTAAAAGTTCCTTTACATATTATAACTTTGTAAAGGTGTTCATTTACAAATGGTTTAATATAACATAAAAAAGTATTCAACCGATTATATTGTATTAAAAAAAACATTTTTGTGAACGTCCGGAAAATCGGACGTTGGGATCGAACGTGATTTTTTAAAACGTCCGAAATTCGGACGTTGGGATCGAACACGATCTTACAAAACGTCCGTAAAATCGGACGCTGGGATCAAAAGGGTTAAATGGAGGGTATAAACTATCAAAAAGTGAACCCTCTTGGGGATGAAGAAAGTTCTTAGAAGATCAAGAAGAGATTGTAGAAAACAATGTGTGCAACACAGACTGTACAGAATAATGAAGTTGCGATGGGGATAGTTTTAGCATGTTACAACAGAGATCATAGTATACAAATGTACAAATAAACACCAAAACTGAAGATTTCTTAAACAAGAAGCTGTACCATCAAATAGGCACATAAACACCACCATAATTGAGAAATGTTCCGTTTGGATACAGAACTACTCCCCTTCAGAGTAAAAATTCACCAGTGTTGAATTGGAAATTCAAATAACATTTGATACTAAAAAATCAGACAATGTGCCCCACAAAATTTCAACCAGACAATTAATGGAAAGAGGGTAAAGGCCAGAAATGAATCCAACAATTCATGAATACTTTCCAGAAAGTATATTGTTGTAACTAGAAAGTTGGAACCACCTCATTATCAAGTCAAGCAAAATAAAATTCAAAATAATACTGAAGGGTCACAAAAAATAATGGCCATAAAGAAAATGTTTTACAAGACCTGCACAGGCTGCCACACTTTCACTTAAGTATCTGTACTAGAGAAACACAACCCATTGATGGATTCCAACTATAAGTTACCATATGGGAGAACTATACTGTCATATCTATTAATTATTAGCAGCATACAAGTCAAATGGTTCATCGCATTTTAAACATCCCATTAAGCTCCCAAAATAATGAACAAGAAGTCAATATTATAAAACATACTGCCAGATCCAATGGTTTCAAAACAAATCTAATAGACAAATTCATTTCTAAACATATGAATAAGAATTGTAAAAAACAAAGGGTCACAATTCAAAACATAAGCAAATTAAATGTTATTTTTACTTGCTTTAACTTTTGTTGACTTTTAGGCTTTTATACACCTGTTGATGAGACTTTCGTACAGAAACATGTAATAGTGATTCTACAACAGATGATTTTTTGAAATGTTAAATACCACATATTTGTCTACTGAGTTTCATCTATTTTTGTATATTCCACGATTACAAGATACCAAGCAACAAAACGTCTACATGAAACTGTACTTGGTATATGCACAGTCAAAGTTGCAAGAAAATTAAAGCATGTATAGTTTAAAGTTTTGTATGTTCCACTTGGAGTGTTGTATAATGTATCTTAGATGTATATATAATTCAAACATGAACAGATATATTTTTATACTAAGTTCCGACTAAATAATAAATAATAGTTTAGGACTAGTTTAATTAGTACATTAATGTGATCATAAGGACTAAATAAATTTATATATCAAGAGATAAAATAAAATGGACAGAAATTATTAAAAACACACCATTTTTATCCTTGTGTCAATAAAATCAAGGTAAACTTAGAAGTATATCTTTTCAAGAGGTATCACCATGAAAGTTTTAAAATGGTTCAAATGTAAATATTAATTTCAAACAAGAGAAAAACCGGTGGGTGAGATAAAATGGACTCAATATTTTAAGTATTCAATATATTGTTGTTCTATGTGTCACATACGTCATGGAGGGGATAAGCTGCTCTGTACACTCCATCGGCGAGAAGTTTCTTGATGCCGACAGACTGAGCGTCACTCAGGTCCTCACTAAAGCTCTGACGCTCCAGTATGAAGTCCACCACCAAAGTTCGAACTGCTGCAGAGAAGAAATCTTCAGAGTATTCATCAAACCTGTGACACATAACAGTATAATGTACAGTAACAGTTTTAAATATGTTTACATAATGCTAATGTGACATTTCAGCAACTATTTAAGGGTTTCAAACTTCCTTGTCATTTTCTTCCGGAACAATATTGTCATTTCTACTAGTTTAAGGACTTAATCCTATCTCTCTTTAATACATATGCTTCCAACTTGTCGCTTAAACTACAAATAAATTTATCATTTTTTATCAAATTGGCCTTTTTCACTTTCATAAAAACCATTTTGTATTTTTTCACTTCATTTAAAAATTTTTTTTATTTTAAATCTTTTTTGCATTTTTTCTTAGTAGCTCACACTTATATACCTGTTATCAAATTTACTTTTTTACCTATCAATGTTCTAAAGAGGGATCCTTGGTTAACGTTAAAGACAACAACAAAAATTACAGTCATCACCTGAACAACTTCTATTATTAACCCTCAAAGCACTGAAGAAAATTTGGCCTCAACTCAATTAGCGCGCATTTAGAGACTTCAAAAAAATCCGGTTTTAGCCAAAATTTAAAATGTTGTGTATTTCTTGAAAAAAAAAACAACAAACAAATTTAATTTTTAAGTTCTGCTGGTTTTACACATAGACGCACTAGGCATGTACATGTGGGCGTGCCATAATACTCAATGGGTAAAGAACTATGTTTAAAAGTGCAGTTTCCTGTATAATAAAGTAAGACAAGATTCTGTACATTTTCTTGCTTTTGTTTGTTTTTCATGGATGTTGTGACAACCCAATGATGCGACATAAGGGAAACACATCATATTATAATGCTACAACTAACTCTAATGAATATGGAGTTAACATTAGAAATGACTCGATCTCTCCTCATAAAAAAATACCTTTATTAGCAATAATTATATGATCTGATAGTTATAAATATTACCCACAGGTAGCTCTTGTCACGACTGTACTCTGCCGAGGGGTGAAACTTGTCCTGCGGGAACACTGTAGAGTCCAGGTTGACACAACTGGTCAGTTTGGACAGCAGAGAGCGCACTTCTGTGATCAGGTTGAACTGAGAGCCCAACAACTCGTCTTGACCTTCCAACTGTAGACATTGTAATGTTACCAGTACCCAGACTTGTTAAACATCTCTGTGAATAATCTAATAAAATATTTTAAAAAATAATTGTGTGAACTGTATAAACTCACTTCCTTCATGGGCATGCGCAACTTCATGATCTCGCAATAACGGCAGAGCACCTCGTGCGGGGCGTGTATCTTGACAAAGTGGTGTCTTTCCACATCCTCTCGTTCCAGCTCCAGCCCCTCCATCTCCAGGTGTCGCTCGAATATCTCCCGTTTGGCCTGTGCCTCCTCCGCATGGCGCACCTGCACCGGCTTATGTGGCATGGGCGACATCCATGCCAGCACAAAGTCCACACGCCGCGCGCCGTCCGTGAACATCTTAGGACATGACTGCACAGAAATCAAAAGTTTTATTGGCCATTAAGTAGTCCAAAGGTTACAATAGGCTTCGTCAAAATAATAGTGGTATAGCTTGATTCAAGTGGTATCGTATAAATATATACTAGTTTCCAATGATATCTATTATAATAAATACTTTTATCTACTCAAATACATCCAGAACACACAGAGACATGGAATTAAAATATAAAATTTAAAACAAATAATAAATTATGGAATATCCTTTTTTTATTTACAACATATCACATTTCATATAATTCTCAACACTGTAAAATTCCCTAAGCTGAAGTCACTCTGACACATTTGATCCAAATTCGCCTTGCCATGTTGGGGTGGAACATACAAAACTTTAATTGGCAAGTTAAGAATGACTCAAAATTATTTCTTAGGTATAATCTTAAAAAAATCTAAAATAACACATTCCTTTCCGTTATACCAACATTTAAAAATTCTACCCATTCAGCACCTATTCATTTTTAAAGTCTTGAGATTGTTTTTTATTAGAAGCGGAAATAGAGAAAATATTATGCCTAACCACCCACATAGTACAAGAAGTTTTGTAAATAATTGTTTCAAACTGCCTAAAGTTAATAAAGCTATTTTCCGACATTCCTTTCAATATTTGGGACCCAAATATTTTAATAAACTACCATTACAAGTCAAAAGTACGAAAAACCTCAATCTTTTTTGTAAGCAAACAATCACTTGGCTTTCTTCTCAGCGGAATGTAGAATACTTTAACAATGTATTAGTTTAAATATAGTGTTCATTTTCACAATATAAAAAATAATATGTATGTGTGATTATATGTGTGTGTGTATGCGTAAGTATATATGTGGATGTATATGTATGCATGTGTGTGTGGCTATTAATGCATAATTTTGTCATTTTAGTTACTTTATCTCTTTCTATTATTTAAAAAATCATTTATACTATTTATTTTCACTAATATGTAGATAGATATATATATATATATATATATATATATATATATATATATATATATGTGTGTGTGTGTGTGTGTGTGTGTGTGTGTGTATATATTTTGAAACCCTCAGATGTTGCGGTTGGCGAAATACTAAGTAAAGTATTATAATGCTAGACTCTGTTTCACATGTAAAAACTATATTTTTTATTTTTACAACTGGCCACACTACTGGTTAAAGTGGCCAGTATATTTCTCGCCTTTTTCATGCATGTATTTATGTAATAATTTATGGGAAATAAAATTCATTTATTCATTTATTCATTCTAGGTAAAGATGTAACAAAAAGATGAAGCTTACTAAATAGTTTTTTTTCAGAAACTTTATTGAATTGAATTAAATTTATTCACATATTTATACGTTATAATCAGTTGACAAAAAATATATATATATATATTTATATTTATAAATATATTGATATATATATATAAAGTTAAAAGTCCCCACAAAGACTACATTATCTGTGAGTGGGGACAAGTACCTTTATCAGTCTGTTGGTATCTTAATTATCCATGACCAACTATTGCTTATATTAACTATTAATTAACTAATAACTAACTATTAATATTAATTAACTACTGCTGGTATTTGTGGCTTTCGTGGTATTTATCTAGCCTTATATTAGGAGTTCTTAGATTATCGTTTCATCTGGTATCATACTCATGGAGTGTACATTGTACTTCAAATCTATCTTTATTTTCTTTTACATATACATTAGGTTATAGAAAATATATGTACATGTCAAGGTCATAATTTTAAGCCTAGAAAAATGTCTGCAAGACTCTTGATAAGATAATTTAGCAAATATTTTAATAGCTATTTTCTGCCAAATAAAAACTGTTTTTGATGTACTGGAATTAACACAAGTGGCTATGAAATAAGCCGTTGTACGTCATTATAAGTGTTTCTAAGTTTACACAGCACTTCAATTTTCTCAGCAGGAAAATCACCCTAGATAATCTTTTACATAGATTATCAATATGTACATTCTAGCACAATTTTATATCTAGAAAGAAGCCAAGTAGTTTTACAGGTTTGAATAAACTATCATTAATCTAATTTCATTTCATAATTTTTATTTGACACAAAAATGTACATCGTTGATAAAGTCATAAATACAGCTCATTATTACAGCCACGTCAAAATCTTAAAAACAACAATAACGAAGCCTATACAGCACAACAGTGATGGTAACAGAATAAAAAAAAAAACAAAAAATCCATATTTTAATTTTTAAAAATTCAATTAAGCTATAAAATGGATTCCCCAACAGGCAGGAATAGAATTTTTTTTTAATCTGTCAAAGGGATATAAGCTAATTTGTCTTACAACAAAATTATAAATCTTCAAAGATACCACAACATGGTTGTTAAGGGTTTAACTTAACCGACATTGAAGGAAGAATCTCGGAGCATTGGAAAAAAGGTTAAAGTTACTATCACTGGTAAATGAATAAAACATTTTCCAATATAAATTTTATTATTGCGCAAGGCCTTTTCGGAATCAATTAAACTTTGTTTGCATATTTCTAAATAATAGATATTATAATAACATATGGTAAAAGATTTGGATATATTATGATCAGTCAGTACAAAATATTTAAACAGAATTACACTTTAATTCATAACATATATATAAAATGTTCACTGTTGATGCAAAGTTTTAGAATCTTACTTTTCGATAAAGATTATTAAGTTAGTCGAAGATATAACATGTGGCTGCATATAAATTAATCCATATCATTAAAGCCATAATAATGTAAAGTTAAATTTAGCACCCAATTATTTAATAGATTAGATGGAAGGAAACATTCTACAAATGTATATTAAATTTCTGTTTTTTATCTAAGGCCATAACATAAATATACAGGGTGTTTAAAAGTCATTCATTTCTTACGAATGGGGTCAGATAGACGAATTTAAATTTGGTACACAGTTGTAAAATGTTTCCCTCCAGATGGTACAGAATTTAATTCTTTGAGCACAGAAGGGACAGCACGTGGAGGATGTTGTAAAAAGTAAGTTCAAATGAATGGCCATGTTAAATGGTAAATAATTTTAAAACCTGTTTTTTTCTGAGTGAGAAACTGTACATTTGGACTCACCCTATTAAAAATAGCGACTGGTTAAAGTTTTAAAGTTGTGATAATGGAGAGGGAATTTGTTGTAAAAGCCAGCCATGAAGTTAGGTAATTGATTTTAGAAATGGTAAATTATCTTAAAAATATTGTTTACATTATTAGTACCATTAAAGTTTAAGGAGAGGAGGGGTGTCTGAAAAATCTGATTTTAGTGTTATGTAATCAAGAGATGACCCCAAATATAAAAATATTGATATAAGTATTAAAATAATAATAATTATCAATATATTGACTTTTTAATAATTAAATAAGTATATCATTAAATATATTTCTATATTGCGTTTTTCATTGACAACTGCTCATATGTACACTTACAATTTTCTTGTAATGGTAAAATTTTTTACATATATAAAAACACACTAAACCCAGCTAAATATTACCATGAATACTCCTATATAGTAGGGTTTTCATACCTCTGATAAACACTTTCTGGAAATGAACAGCAACAAGTAAATGACTGTTTACAACTGGTATCGATTAACTAAGTTTACTACCTGTAATCTACTTTACGTAATTCCTTCCCTGATAAAATTTTTATATGATAACAGTATTGAGTATCAATAGCGATCACTTCCAAATATAACCTATCCCACACTCTTAAATGGAAATATAGAGCTCTCTCTCCCTCTCCCCTCCCCTCATCGCTCCCTCCCTCCCTATATATTTAGTCTATTGTTGCTATAAATCAATATTATACATCATTTTCATAACACTATCAAACATTTTAAAATTCTATTAATTCAGTTTTAAGATAAATCTGAAAAACTGAGAAAAAATTAATAAATTAGGTCAGTGGTACGGACCAGGGTGAATAGTCAAAGGACTCAGTCAACTAAATGGCTCATTAGTCTTATCAGTTATTACCCATTCCTATCCATGTGTGTGATAATCGATAAAGGTGTTAGATTGTCAGAAGAGGTAGACAAACATTATGTACAGTCCAAACAAGTTTTGAAGAAAAATTCATTTCCGTGCAGTATCATTGGGCAACAACCAACAGTTACGTTGTGCACATAAAGATGGATCGAGGTGCATTGGTACCAATTTTTGACATTGGTAACAATGGGCAAGATCTTACTTCCACCAAGTTCTGTGGTATAAATATACAAGACAATCTAAAGTGGTCTATACATACCGATTATGTTGCAACCCGAGTAACTAAAGGTTTGTTCCTGTTAATAGTGTGTCTTTGTTAGATTATTGGTAAGTGTTCAACTGTGTATAAAGATATGCAATTTTTCCGGTGAAGAAAACTATCTTTATAACTACAGTATTGCCCTTAATATTATATATTAATACTAAATATCATATAAACTATTTTATTACGTTTTAAAGCTATAATCTTAGTTATATTTATATACAGTGCAATGAGTAAAAGATAAAAATACAAACAACTCTCAATCTCACAGTTCTTAGCAAATTTTCTATATTAGTCGTGTATAACAACAAATAATAACCAAGTACCATACATATGTTTATTCCTAATATCAACTCCTATACTTAAACACAACCAAGTTTTTTCTGTAGTAGATTTATCGTGCTAGAAATATTATTGTTGTTGGTGTTCACAGTTCATAAATTCTTTTTTTATGCCACTATTTTGATTGACTGAAGGAATTATAAATTAATCTATATAATATAAATGGAAATTACTCCTAGGACCAATCAAATATTTATTACCATTAAATTGGTAAGCATTGTACGAGTACTTCAACTTGATTTATTATCCATAAGTTATAATGGACACAAAAAGATTACAACCTTCGGGTTTCTATAAAGTTTAGGTCACCTGAAACTAATTTTATTACTGTGCATTGAAGTGTAAACTAAGCAAAAATATATCATTTGAGGAGTTTTTAACCGAACAAAATAACATTGTTAAAATAAAGTTGTTATCCATTTGGATAGCAAAAGTCTAGAGAAGGAATGACGCTTGATTTAATTAGTAAATACATAATGTCTTAATAAACTGTACATATAACAATAAATAAACTAGAAATATTTCACAGACAGAAATACAAACAATCTCCACTGTTATGTAGATATTTTATACTATGCGTAAAATTAAGTATAAATAATACATAATAAACAGGACAATAATAAATAACAACAATGAGATATAGAGCTGTGTTAATTGTTACTTCTATATATTATTTTATATATTAACATTAATTAGTAGCTATTCATCAGGCAGGAAAATAAACGTCAGAAAATAATTAAGTAGTTTACGACATCAGTGAGGTCAACTCACTCATTGTTTAATGAGTGCAACACTTTAGTGTAATTCTCGTGATAAACATTCATCACCTGAATTATGAAAAAATATCAAAATAGTTCAGTCAAGAACTACGTATGTTTTGTGACAATTAAAATATTATTAATTTATTTCTCATGGAATTTACGTGTAGCCTACATGTCTCAAAAACCCTTTTGAGATATAAAAACAAAACCTATTTATAACAAAATTTTGGAAATGTTATATGCATTTGATTTTGTGTGGGTCAAAATAACTGAGTTGTTAATTTTTCAATAATTTGAGTGGCCGCCATATTGATATGAAAAAAAAGGTGTACCAAGCTGGTCAATGACCTTAGTCATGATATTTATACGTTACATTTTTGTGCTAAGTTTGAACTTTTTAAACAAATTATAATGACAAACATATTATTGATATTTAACAACATTAACTCGTATTATCATTGTCAATTGAATACAAAATTTGTTTAACTAAACCTGATTACTACTAATGTTTTGCTACTAAAAGTTAAATTTAATAAATAAGTATATCCAAATAAGTATCCTAGGAGATATCTAAATAATTGAAGATAAAATCTTTTAAAATTTACAAAATGTTTATTTAAAATTTTTTATTTAGTTATTTATATAATGTTATTTTTCATAAATTCATCCACTGTGTAGAATGCCTTAGACACAATTACACAATTTTTTCAGTTTTCTTTTGAATGATTTGTCACTGGCTTCTAATTTAATAGATTCTGGGAGTTTGTCATTAAATCTAACTCCTGCTTGAGACGGAAGGTTTCTGAATAAATTTAGTTTGTGTTGCTGCGGTAAACATGTTTTCCCCCAGTTCTAGGCGATGTAAAAATTCTTAAGAAATTTACAAGCAATTGATATCTTAAAAACCGATTGAAATACCACCAAACTGTTAATAAAAATATTGTGGAAATGTTATAAGCATTCCAGAACGCTTTTAGTTTTTTTTTTCTAGGTTTATAAATTAAGGAGTTATGAAATTTTTTTATTTGATCGGCCAACATAATGAAACAAAATAAAATATGAACGAGTCAACAATAATGTTTAACTTAGTTGTCCAAATATCCGACAGTAATATCCAATGCCAATTTCAGCCTGAATCAATCTATAAATAATGTGTTCTAGTTGTTAAGTTCAAAAAAAGTCCACACTCATTCACCAAATTCTCTGTGTAATTCAGCAAATCTTTCAATCACAAATGTAAAAAAATAGTACATTATCATTCAAAAGTTAGCATACTATATAATATGTTGATAATTAAATCCCACTAATATTATAAATGCGAAAGTTTGAATGTTTGGATATTTGGATGTTTGGAGGTTTGACCTCGAATCACGCTGAAACTGCAATACGGATTGTGCTGAAATTTGGAACAGGTATAGCTTTTGGTCTGAATTAACATTTAGAGTGCTTTTTACCACCCATAACACATTCATTTCACCAAATAAAGTCGAATTCAAATTGAAAAATTAGTTTGTTTACATTCAAATGTTATGATAAGAACGAAACGTATTTTGACAGCTGTTGACAGCTATAGTTCAACAAACTTTTTGAAACATCTGTTTACATTTGAATTTTATCAATAATAAGTAAACAGTGCTTGATCAGTAGTGTAATGCAGATAGTAAATAAAACATTAATGTATAAATTTTACTCCAGATTGTGCCAGTGACGAATTAAAATCATCTAATGCATTAAATACTGTTATAAAACTAGCCTTAATGAACAAAGTTATGAATGTTTTCACATAAGTTACTTTCAACTGGTGGGCTTCCTTGACATTATGATATTACATTTTAACAATGGCTTACAGAAAAACAGAGAAATGAATACTAACATACCTTAACGATTCATTCTTTCCCTGGCTACAGTCCAAAAAACAAGTGTAACGCAAAACTTTAATAACGATTATTTTGGAATGTTGCATAACCTTAATAAGGATTTCCCCCTTATACCAGAAGTACATAAGAAGTAGGTAGGACTTCCCCCTAGGTCGTAATAGGCTTTTCAGTCCTAGCAAACTCAACTATGCCAACACGATTTTGACCAAAATAGATTTCCGAGAACTATATAATCGAACGTATATAGTATTTTAATCGAGGCAATACGGCAAGCTAACCTGTGACATAGTAGTTAAGTGAATTTAAACGGTCTTAAGTAGGCACTTTTTAACCGAAGTAGGCATCTCGGTCCTATGTAAGTATATATATTTTTTCTTCGTCAGAACAACAAGGCAAACTCTATTATGGTACTGGAAATATCTTAGACCTGAAATATATTACAAGGACTGGAAATATACGCTTTTTAACCAAAGTAAGTTTCCGAGACCTGTGTGATCCGAGATTTGTGTTTTCTTGATCGGGATGACAAGGCAGATTCAGCTGTGACGTTATTATATAATTAGTTAGAACCAGAAATGCTCCTACACGTGCCAAACATGATATAATAATTAAGTTAAACTCTGATACTATTTACCACGAACTTAAATAATATCTACCTGATGTATGCCTACTTACGTTTTAAATGTTTGTAGGACTCCCATCATATTACATCATAATTGCTTTTTATAAGGACTTCGGTTCTAAAAATTGCGTGCAAAGCTGCGGGTAACAGCTAGTATGAAATAATCGTTTAAATTAAATATGTAGAATTCATCACACAATTAATAATTACATATCTTACATTAGCGTGTTACTTTTCATTTGTAACTATTCCGGTCTATACAAATTAAATACTGCACTTATATTATTAACTCGTCAATAAAGGGTTATTTTTATAATTAATATCAAAAATATGGAACTAATATCTGTTTTTTAACATTTTATGATGTATACATGTGTGTCGACATTAAGCCATCTAAATATAAATTCTATATTTTATTCTAAACACAAATCTGACAAATAAGACAAACCCAATTTTTGAAAGAAACAAAATACTATAAAATGTAGAACATGTCATATGTGATGTCGCTATACATTCAACATACCTGTTAATGTTCCACATGTGGATATTTACTTATTTTTGCATTTATTTCTTTTTGAGGTTATTAAATTGTACACTGAAGATGGCTAGATGTAGAACATGTCATATGTGATGTCACTATACATTCAACATACCTGTTAATGTTCCACATGTGTATATTTACTTATTTTTGCATTTATTTCTTTTTGAGGTTATTAAATTGTACACTGAAGATGGCTAGATGTAGAACATGTCATATGTGATGTCACTATACATTCAACATACCTGTCAATGTTCCACATGTGGATATTTACTTATTTTTGCATTTATTTCTTTTTGAGGTTATTAAATTGTACACTGAAGATGGCTAGATGTAGAACATGTCATATGTGATGTCACTATACATTCAACATACCTGTCAATGTTCCACATGTGGATATTTACTTATTTTTGCATTTATTTCTTTTTGAGGTTATTAAATTGTACACTGAAGATGGCTAGATGTAGAACATGTCATATGTGATGTCACTATACATTCAACATACCTGTTAATGTTCCACATGTGGATATTTACTTATTTTTGCATTTATTTCTTTTTGAGGTTATTAAATTGTACACTGAAGATGGCTTGATGTAGAACAAGTCATATGTGATGTCACTATACATTCAACATACCTGTTAATGTTCCACATGTGTATATTTACTTATTTTTGCATTTATTTCTTTTTGAGGTTATTAAATTGTACACTGAAGATTGCTTGATGCCGAAACATGTGCTTACAATAACATGTTTAAAAATGGGTTTAGTTTCTTATTTTTTATATTTCACATTTTTTCTAACTTGAAATTTAAACCATAATACTAAAAGTGTTTGCTTCCATTCCTAGTTGACACACAGAGTAAACAAAATCAAAGTGCAACACATTTCTAGTAGTTTATAAATTAAAAATTTATCATCACAGTTCCAGATTATTACAATAAATTTCACAAAAAGCTACAAAGACATTACTGAACATTGTACATACATGTTTGATTAGCAGATATACATGTCAACCTAAAACATACAGAGGTTGCTATAACCTTGAACATATAACAACCAGTTCCAAACTAAAAGACTCAGCTATGAAGAAATAATAAATAAAGCAAAAACACAATAAAAGGCAACTCACAGTTAGCTTAGAAAACAAGCATTATTTGCTCAGAAAACAAATGTTATTTACACAAGTCTACACCACAAACAGAACAGAGGCAGCTATCAGCTATAAATAGACTGAAAAAATGGACCACATGGAGATAAGAATAAAAACCACAAACCTGCAGCCAATTATAAACTGGTCTTGCTTGATACACATTTATACTTTTACATTCAAATAAAATCAAAAAGTCTTTATTTAGTATGTATAAATATACAATAAATAGTGTCAAGTACATTAAAACTACTATTAACAATGTTACTGCATACTGTAAAACCTCAGGTGATATATATTAAAATAGTTGTAAAAAAACCTTAAAAACACTATTGTATGTTTTTACCGACTGTCCTAATGAATATAATTCATCTAGTGAATCAAACGGAATTAGTTTAACAATTAGTTTTTAAATGTTAGTGTAGGCTGTGCTTTACTTGTTATTTATTTATTTGTTACATAACAATTTTAATTTGTTATAATCCTGTTATTTATTTATTTAAATTTTAAATTAAATTGTGGGGTGAGTGTTTTGGCAACTTTGTGTTTTGGGTACCAAGTTTTTCTTACCTGGACTTCTCTGCTAGTTGTTATATTTTATACGACATTTGTAAGATTTATGATAATAAACATATTTTTATTCCTTAAGTATGTTATTTAAAATTTAGGATTTAAACATGAGCACCAAATATTATTACATCACGTAATTTACAATAAAATATCAGTTTATTATATATTATTTATTATATATTCTAGTAGATTCTTACTCATCACACAAAAAGGTAATGGATATACTTGTTTCTTTAATGAATACACATTGGGAAAATAGTGCAATTACTTCGAGTATGAACTTATTTAAAATTAAGGCTCCAGTAACAATTTGTTTATATATTGTGTCATTGTTGTAAGGGATCGGTCTCGGTTTAATATAAATGATTTAGCTTATTAAGTGCATGGACAAAGGGCTAAGTAACAGAAAAAATTAAATTGGCTACATATCATTGCCTTATTTTAATAACATTTAATATTACATTTATAAATAAAAATTAAACTATTGGCTTGACATATGTTACGTCTCCTATGTGTGTAATTTTGATTAGCCTTGTTTCAACAGGTTTGCTTGTAATTGGGAAATCTGTTCTTAACCTAATTGATATAATCAGTGATCAACCAAAGAGGCTAATCTATTACCCTAACAAGAACACGATTCCATTGAAAGATTGTGGCAACTGAATGTTGGCACTTTCCTTTACTGAACTAATTAGTGATCAATCAGAGAGACTGATCTATTAGCCTAACAAGAACATGATTCTATTGAAAGATTGTGGCAACTGAATGCTGGTACTTTCCTTTACTGAAATAATTAGTGATCAATCAGAGAGACTGATCTATTAGCCTAACAAGAACATGATTCTATTGAAAGATTGTGGCAACTGAATGCTGGCACTTTCCTTTACTGATATAATTAGTGATCAATCAGAGAGACTGATCTATTAGCCTAACAAGAACATGATTCCATTGAAAGATTGTGGCAACTGAATGCTGGTACTTTCCTTTACTGAAATAATTAGTGATCAATCAGAGAGACTGATCTATTAGCCTAACAAGAACATGATTCCATTGAAAGATTGTGGCAACTGAATGCTGGCACTTTACTTTACTGAAATAATTAGTGATCAATCAGAGAGACTGATCTATTAGCTTAACAAGAACATGATTCCATTGAAAGATTGTGGCAACTGAATGCTGGTACTTTCCTTTACTGAAATAATTAGTGATCAATCAGAGAGACTGATCTATTAGCCTAACAAGAACATGATTCCATTGAAAGATTGTGGCAACTGAATGCTGGCACTTTCCTTTACTGAAATAATTAGTGATCAATCAGTCAATCAATCAATCAATCAATAATTCTTTATTCATTAGTTGTACAATACGGTACATTGAATAGTGTCATACATTACTTATATATATAAAAGTACTAAACATACTCAAGTTCCTCTATTGAATACAAAACTAAATCAATCAAATAATTTTTTAGTTTTCTTTTAAATTTGTTAATATTATTTTCCATCTTTATGCTTTGAGGAATATTTTTCAGGAATCTTTTCCTGATATACATAGTTTTTTTCGTGTACATTTCAAGTCTATGATGATCATTGATGATTTCATTCTTATGGCATGTGTTATATTTGTGCACATTATTTTCTAAGTTAATTTGTTGGCCATGATTGAATTTAAAATATAGGATGGTTTCATATATATAAAGTCCAAAAACTGTTATTATTTTTAATTCTTTAAAGCAATTTCTAACAGATTCTGAGAATTTAAGCTTAAGTATACTTCTAATGGCTTGTTTTTGCACCTTTAAAATGTCAGTTAGGTTTTTCTTAGTTGTGGCACCAAATATGGCTATGCCATAAGCAATGTGTGAATGTATATGAGCGTAATAAATCTGTTTTAGCACTTCAGTAGTACATAAACAAGACATTTGCCTAATTGCATATAAGCCTGAACTAATTTTACCAATCACAAATTTAATGTGCTCATCCCAGCTCAAGTGACAATCAATGATCAATCCGAGAAATTTAATTTTTGATGCATTTTCAATCTCTGAATCGTCTATAAGAATATCAAGGTCATAATCATTATTATTTTGTTTAGTTTTAAAATTAATGAATTTAGTTTTCTCATAATTTAAATTAAGTTTTTTGTTGTTAAAAAATTGTTGTAGATTAGCCAATTCGATTGCTGAGATGAATTCAACTTCTTCTTTCGAAATTCCAGAAACCTTTAGATTTGTATCATCTGCAAATAAACACAACATACTGTTTGCAGAATAAGATAGTTTGCTTTCAATATTCCTCAAATAACATAAGAAAAGAAGAGGTCCAAGATTTGAGCCTTGCGGGACTCCAATTACACTTTGCTCTAATTTAGATTTAAATCTTGTTAAAGTTCTATTTGTTGACTTATGAGCTATTTCAACAAACTGCTTCCTACCCGTCAAATATGATTTGAACCAATTCAGTGCAATACCTCTAACTCCAATATCATATAATATTGATAATAAAAGATGGTGATCAACACTGTCAAAGGCCTTAGAGAGGTCCATAAAAATTCCAATAACAACTTCCCCTTTGTCTATTGAATTTATGACTGATTCTATAAAACTTACTGCAGCTGTGACGGTTGATTTATGTTTCCTAAATCCGTGTTGGGTGTCGTTGATAATATTGTTTTGTTCTATATAAGTCTTCAGTCTATTATATACTACTTTTTCATAAACTTTCGATATAGATGGTAACAAGGAAATAGGTCTATAGTTTGATTTAAGGAACGTATCATTTGCTTTAAATATCGGAATAATTTTAGCAATTTTGAGTAGATTAGGAAAGATTCCACTAACAAATGAAGAATTTATCAAATGTACAAGAATTTTGCTTAGCTCTTCTTTAACTTCTTTTATAATTTTTAATGGCACTTCATCGTAACCACAAGTCAGTTTATTATCAAAAGAGACAATAATTTCTTGGACCTCCTTTACATTTGTTGGAGTTAGACAAAAGAACTTACTGAACAATTTCTCAACATCTCTTACAACTCTTACATCTAAGTCATTAATATTTAAACTTGTTAATGGTTGGACATTTTCGTTTTTTCTATTAGTCATATTTATAAAATAATCATTAAAAATGTTACAAACTATTTCTGGATTTTCTATGCATGCATTGTTCTCTTGAAGTACTATATTACAATTCT
This sequence comes from Homalodisca vitripennis, assembly GCF_021130785.1. Taxonomy (NCBI): domain Eukaryota; kingdom Metazoa; phylum Arthropoda; class Insecta; order Hemiptera; family Cicadellidae; genus Homalodisca; species Homalodisca vitripennis. Next base: position 23,775,340 of record NC_060214.1, read on the forward strand.
TATTTAGTTTACATCTTTTATTTCCTACTTCATAATTAATTATATTCCAAGTGGTTTTTACTACATTGGAAGCCTTACTGATTTTATCACTGAAAAATTCCCTTTTGGCTAGTAATAGTTTTTCCCTATAATTCTTGGTTTGTAATTTGACAAAACTAGATAGCTCTTCATCTTTAGTAGATCTTGCATATTTGCCAGTGTTTATGATTTCTTGTTTCTCCATCTTAAGTTCATTTTTTATCCACTTAAATGGATTATTTTTTATCTTAAACATTTTTATTGTTAAAATAATAAGTGAAAACCTGATTAAAGATATTATATTTATCACTGCATGGAGCAAGGTATATTTTTTCCCAAGTTTCATTTTTTAGAAAATCTTTAAATAATTTTATATTAAGTGCAGAGAAATCCCTACGGTTTTCAATGTAATAATCATTGTGTCCATTAAACTGTTTCAGATTTTTTATTTTTAAAATTTGCCCATCATGATCAGATAGCATTGTTACTACACCACTAATTTCCAAACATTCCCTTTTAAAGTTTGTAGAAATGTTGTCAATTGCTGAACTCGAGCCCTGGAATACTCTCGTTGGAAAGTTAATTAGACAATGCATATTGTAACTCTTCAAAATGTTTTTGAAAACTGATGATGTCCTGTTTTTGTTTAACATGTTTATATTTAAATCACCTGCTAAGATTATATTTGAGGAGAGCTTTAGAACACATCCTATCAAAACACTTAATCTATCTAAAAATATGTTTACATCTGCATTAGGGAATCAGTAAAGACCCACAACAATAAATTTTACATTATTTACAATGAACATTGTTGCACAACACTCAAATATCCTATCGTCACACAATTTTTCAATATCGGGCATCACAACCTGTCTCCACTTCATCTGTTCCTCAGCCAAAATCATTACTCCCCCTTTAGATGTGCTTTCACGTGAGTAATAACTAGTGACTAAAAATTTATTTATATTAATCCTTTCTATTTGATTCATTTTTGTGTTACGTTCGGATAAAACTACTATATGAGGTTTTAATTCATCAAGGATAATTTCCAAGTGAGATAATCTAGACTTGAGATTTTCAATATTCTGATGAAAAAATTGGACTGATCCATTCAATTCAGATTTCTTTAAGTAATTACTGGGGACTTGGCTCGGCTCCAGTTTAAAGCAAAATCAGGCTGAGATGCAAAATTTGTAGACTTTGACACATTCATTCCATCACTATCGCCACTTGACACAAAGCTGACAGCCGGCAGTGGAGGATAAGCATTCATGTCCTGTAGAGAGCCTGAAGAAACCGGTGGATTGGGAAATGGCTGCAGTGGCGGGCTAGGGGCTGTGTGACTCTCAGGGTGGCTGGTGGAATGCCTGTATGGTGTCGATGGTGTTGATGGTTCCAGGGTGATACTTGTTCTTTGAGGTACCTTTGATTGTTGATCGACTGCTTTTCTCTTCTTTTGCAAATATGGAATAGTGCATTTATCCATACAATTTACCTCAATCTGATTCAGAAATTTGGTAGGTCTGAGATTAACTTTCTCACATAGGGATGCTGTTTTAGCAATGACTTTACTAAGGATGAAAGTCCCTTTCCTGTTAAGATGTATACCGTCCTTTGCCAGACATGAATTGTCTAAGTAATTTCCCACGTTGAGGTAGATAATGCCAAGTTCTTTGCATAGCCATCTTATATTTTGGTTTGTCTGATGTAGTATTCCAGGTGATACATCTCTTCTTGCTATAATGCTGTTGGTAACCAAACAAGCATCTGGAAATGACTTTTTGGCAGTTAAAATTGTATTATATAGAGCTCCCATGACATCTTCCGGGCAGTAGGTATTACTGAGGTCATTTGTACCAGCATGAATGAAGACTGTATGGGGTTTGTCAGTGCCTTTGCTCATAGATACAATTTTTTTGTCAATCTGTGTGGCAGTTGCTCCTCTATAACAATGCATTTTTCCATTTGGTATAGAGACATGTTTTATAATTGAGTCTCCAATGACAAGAAAACTTTTCTTTTTTTCATCTCTTAGATTGGGGTTCTTCCATGTGTACTTCGTAAGAGTTCTCGACCTTGGTGCAAGTGACTTGAGATCCCTACTTAGTTTTCTTGACACCAGGGTACTCTGCTCCTTGTGGTGATTCTCTTCTGTACCATCAGCAAGACTCTCAAATGCATTTTTTAGAATACTTACTTACTTGATACTTGATACTTGATGTCTTCGTCTTTGACTGATAAAACCAGATAGACTGTGTCAATTTTGTTTAAAAACTGTTTGCAATTTGTTCAGAACAATTTTGTCAAGTATTTAAAACTATATACACTATTTACAAAGGTTTATGGTGGCAGGACTAGAACAGTGGGTCATCTTCAAGTTCCTTGAGTGCATAGATAGGCCTACTTGTAAGTCTGGACCATATGGCTTCCTTGAACTTAATAGTGTTCATATTTCTGATGCTTTCCGGTAGGCTGTTGTATAGTTTGACCGCTGCTATTGGAAAACTGTTCAACGATTTTGAAAGTCTACATTTTAGGGTGTTTAGGTCTTTTGCATGGCGGGTGTTGTAGCCATGGACATCTTGTCTTCTCCCAAACAGAGATTCATTCTCCTTTACGTATATAAGCGAGTTCATTACATATTGGCCTTGAACCGTTAATACCCTGAGGCGTTTGAAAATAGGCCTACAATGCTCCAGATGGTCTGAAGATGTAATGATGCGTAGCGCCTTCTTTTGGAGAACAAGTATTCTGCTGCATGCTGATGCATGGCCCCAGAGCAGAATACCATAGGCTAGGTGGCTGTGAAAAAGTGCGTGGTACACCGTTACCAGGCACCGCTCTGGTACCACGTTTCTCAGTTTTCTCAGCAAGAAGATAACCCTGGAGAGTTTTGTGCAGACTTTGTCTATGTGGCAATTCCAATTTAACTTTGGGTCCAGCCAGAAACCGAGTAATTTAAGGGCCTCATCACAGTCCTCTATGACATCTCCATTTTTTAGAGTACAGAATATCAGTTGTGTTTTTTCTTCGTTAATTTTAGTTTGTTTGTGGTGAACCACCTCTTGGCATCTGCTAATAATAGACTTTTCTGTAAGATGATTGTTTGCTTTTTTACTCCTCTTGGCTGAAGCTGTCTCCCATTGATTGTCATTCAAGTTTTTATGGTGGCCTATCGTAGAGTCTGTCAAACTGAACAGACCGTCTTCTTCAGAGAGACTGATCTATTAGCCTAACAAGAACATGATTCCATTGAAAGATTGTGGCAACTGAATGCTGGTACTTTCCTTTACTGAAATAATTAGTGATCAATCAGAGAGACTGATCTATTAGCTTAACAAGAACATGATTCCATTGAAAGATTGTGGCAACTGTATGCTGGTACTTTCCTTTACTGAAATAATTAGTGATCAATCAGAGAGACTGATCTATTAGCTTAACAAGAACATGATTCCATTGAAAGATTGTGGCAACTGAATGCTGGCACTTTCCTTTACTGAAATAATTAGTGATCAATCAGAGTGACTGATCTATTAGCCTAACAAGAACATGATTCCATTGAAAGATTGCGGCAACTGAATGCTGGTACTTTCCTTTACTGAAATAATTAGTGATCAATCAGAGAGACTGATCTATTAGCCTAACAAGAACATGATTCCATTGAAAGATTGCGGCAACTGAATGCTGGTACTTTCCTTTACTGAAATAATTAGTGATCAATCAGAGAGACTGATCTATTAGCCTAACAAGAACATTATTCTATTGAAAGATTGTGGCAACTGAATGCTGGCACTTTCCTTTACTGAAATAATTAGTGATCAATCAGAGTGACTGATCTATTAGCCTAACAAGAACATGATTCTATTGAAAGATTGTGGCAACTGAATGCTGGCACTTTCCTTTACTGAAATAATTAGTGATCAATCAGAGTGACTGATCTATTAGCCTAACAAGAACATGATTCCATTGAAAGATTGTGGCAACTGAATGCTGGTACTTTCCTTTACTGAACTAATTAGTGATCAATCAGAGAGACTGATCTATTAGCCTAACAAGAACATTATTCTATTGAAAGATTGTGGCAACTGAATGCTGGCACTTTCCTTTACTGAAATAATTAGTGATCAATCAGAGAGCCTGATCTATTATGCCCAAGGTCAGATTATGATTGGAGTCATAAATTAATTCAACTGCAAGCTCATCGCGGTGAAGGTCGAAGGCAATAAAGGTAGTTGGGACTCTTGTCTACTGTGTTCCAACAATATCAAGTTACACAAAATACAAGAAATATTTTATTTTAACTGCTATTATTAAATATTACAAGTAATTAAATTCAACATGTATAAGGTAACATAAGATTTACTGTTGATGAGACTATTAAGATCGTTGTTGAGATTGAACAAGAGTACTAGACACGTATCTGTGAGAGGTGCAACCTGTATCTGTAACTGTATACGTATTGACTGAAGTAGATCGCATATTATTGAGAGCAATATACACGCATTCATTCCATTGCTTATCACCCATTCATTACAAGTAAAAATATTATAATTATAATATTTTTCGTTTTCCCTTTTCTGATCATGATGGTGTAATGGCTGACCTTAATGTGCTAGATACTCAAGCTCTTTCTGCACCAAATGATAAAAATGGTTTTATTGGAAAAAACATGTACTTACAAATTGTCTTGCCTAAACAAGAAATATGCAACTTAATATCTAGTTTGAATGCTTATGACTGGGAACATTTAATTAATGAAATTAAGTTCACTGACGCTGAACAATCTTTTTGGTCCTTTTTTCAAATTCTTTTAAATAATATAAATTATTACTCAGTTATTAAGAAAAAATCATTTATAGCTAAAAGCAATTTTAAATATAAATGGTACACTAGTGAATTAAGGAATATGAAAGAAAAGTTGTTATGTTTTGACTCTTTAATCAGAAGTTCTAGGGAGCCTTCGAATGAACTTCTCCAACTTTTTAACCACCTAAAAAAAGAATATAAATTATCTATTAAAAACGCCAAACTTAATCACAACACCAATTATATTAAAACCAGCAACAATAAAAATAAAGCTGCATGGGAAATAATTAAAAGCAAGAGTAAAAGTACACCCCATAGGCTTCAAACTGATATTACTTCAGAAGATTTTAGTAATTTTTTTATTGACTCAATAAAAAAAATTAAAGTGAAAACCGGTACATTTATTAATAGTAGTTTAAATTCATTAAAAGCTAATTGTATTAATTCATCATTTTTATCATTTAAATCAATCAAGCCATCTGACACAATTGATGCAGCTAAAAGACTAAACAATTCAGATAGTAATGACATCTACAATATATCCAATAATCTGTTAAAGAGATTGATTTATACTTTTGTTGAGCCACTAACACTTTGCTTCAATATGTGTATGAGTCAGGGTATTTTTCCGGAGCAACTGAAGGTGTCCAGAATTTGTCCAGTCTTTAAAAAAGGTCCCTATAATGATCCAAGTAGCTACCGCCCAATTTCGGTCATCCCAGTCTTGTCTAAATTACTAGAACTACTGGTCTATGACCAAATAAGTGACTATTTAGAAGAAAATAAAATTTTAAGTCCATCACAATTTGGTTTCAGAAGAGGTAAATCCACTATTGATGCCATTGACAAGCTAATACGAAATATACTGTCAACTTTTGAAAATAAGGCCTTTGCTCAGGCCACTTTATGTGACCTGAGTAGGGCCTTTGATTGTGTAGAACACAGTACTCTTTTAGCCAAATTAAAGCATTATGGAATTCATGGAAGTGCCCTTGATTTTATAAAATCATACCTCATCAATAGAACACAAAAAGTATACATCAAAGGAAGTTGGTCACAGGAAGTCAAAATAGAGTACGGTGTCCCTCAGGGATCTGTACTTGGACCCTTACTTTTTATCATATATATAAATTATATAACATTGGCTGTTGATGCTAATACGCTTCTCTACGCTGATGACACAACTTTTTTCAATAGTAGTAATAACCTGAATGAACTAAAGAAATTAACCGACACTACAATAAACAAGGCATCAATATGGTTTAAAGAAAACGGTTTTTTAATGAATGAAACTAAAACTCAAAACATTTTGTTTACTTTAAAATCAATTCCTGAAAATAGTTTTAATTTTGAATCAAGTAGTGTAATCAAAATTTTAGGAATTCATATTGATAATAATCTTTCATGGGGACCTCACATTGATTTTCTGTCTACTAAATTATCTAGAATTATTTTTTTATTGAGACGTCTATCTTGCTGCATAAGTGAAAATTATGTTCGGACTGCATATTTTGGATACTTTCAGTCAATTTTGAGATACGGATTAATACTGTGGGGAAATAGTGCTAGAGTTCAGGAAATACTGGTGCTTCAAAAGAAAGCTGTTAGAATTGTTGGTAAAGCTGAATATCTTGATCATTGTAAACCTGTTTTCATTAACAAAGGAATACTTACAATAGTTAATTTATATTTGTTTGACTTATCTGTTTACATTTTAAATAATAAGGACTTAATAAACCATACACAAACACATAATTATAACACACGAAACAAAAATAACATTTTAATTGAATATTGTCGACTGAGCAAATCTTTGAATAGTCATGTTATAATTGGCTTGAAGGTGTATAACAAATTGAAACATTTGATAGAAAAATACCCTCTTAAAATTTATAAAAATAAACTTTATGAATGGCTATTAAAAAACCCTTTATATAATATTGATGAGTTTTTTTCTATTAACGAAATAGACTTTTAATGATTGTTTTAAGATAAACTCATAATATAACTAGTATAATTATCAACTAGACAATTAATGTCTTATATTGTTATATATATAATATTTATGTATTATACTTATTAAATATTATTTAGAGACAATGCTACTTAGTCTGTAGCTGAATTAGACTTTGTCAATGCATGTAACATGTTTTACGACAAATAAACGAATTTATTATTATTATTATTATTACAGTTTTTGTCTTTTCACAAGTTATTTTTTAGTATCTTGACAGTTTTTTCTCTTCTTGTCAGTTTTTATGAAATATAGAAATTCATCAGGCTGCCATTTTAAACTACGAAAACTAGATTTTTTTTATTTTAGCAGGAATTAATATTTAATAAGATATATAAAAATTAAAATCGTAATAACTGATTGTTACTAACTCATTTTTACTGAAATAGTCAACAATTAAATGTTTCAATTTTGGGGAAAATCAACTCGAGAGAAAAATAATGTAAGGCATAAACAATGAGGTTTTATGTTACAAAAATAAAGAGTTAAGATTCATTAAAAAAATAGATAATAGACAAATATTTATTGTATGATACGTTTTCTGTTATTACAATGTAATAAAAAACTGGTACAAAGTCAATGATTAAAATTACATAACTAAGCTTATTCTAAAACATTAATTTTGATACATATTTTATTGATATTAAAACGAAATAAAACAAAAACTTGATTAAATCCAAGGCTTAAACCCATTTACTACAATTTTTATTATTATCAGTTTTCATCTGTCTTCAAAGAATTCATTTACATAATATGTTTTTTGACAAAGTGCTTCTTTAAATTCTTTTGTAAATGTAGATAAAGGAAGTTTTTATATGACTGTGGAATATTACTATATAATTCCAAACCTAGATGAAGAGGACTAGTTTAAAATTATTTTACTCTTTGTGCCTGATATTGAAACAAATTACAATTTCTTGTGATATACCTACAATTAAATTTGTATTTTTCAAATTGATCAGGATTCTTAAATAATAATTTAAGCATTTCAAAAATATACATACATGGCAAAGAAAGGATGTTAATTTTTTAAATAATGGTTTACATGTTGCTCTTGAGTTGCAATTACCTATTGTTCTAATAATTATTTTTTGACTAATAAAGAGCTTTTGCACATCTGAGCACAAATTTGTTAAATCTAACTTCTATTAGCATAAAGCAATTACTAACCAGAAAATATTTATGACAGGAAAAGAAATGTATGAACGATACAAACACTACCGATGTGAGAAATGTATCCTACAACAAGGAACAAACCCACACACAGAAAGCTGCCAGTATAAAACAGAAATACGAGTAAAGCGTAAACACTCACAGCCAGTATCACCCCCTTCCACCACCACGCCCACCACATTAACAGTCGCATGTCACCTGGTCCAAACACAAGACCACTATCACTCATTCCATCTTGTGGTTGAATTTTTTACGATTAGAGTGAATTTAATAAACTATTAGGGTTCTTCATTCAACACCCAATTGGGGTTAATTATCATTAGTTAGAAGATAGTACTATATCACGCTTGTTTAGCAATTGAATTTTTAAATTTAGATTAAACCAATTTATTTACTGATTACATGTACACTTTAGTCAATACTACACATAAAAAATAATGTAACGTAAAATAAAAAACTATAACAATTAATGTAATTTTCAAAATTATTAATTTTTAAGGAAACATTTTTTATTGATGCAACATTTTTATGAACAGACCAAGAGTGATGGTTTTTATAAATTTATGTAAAAGATTGATGAAAATTTTCAAACATGAAACTACTTTATCTCGTTATAGCAACAAAACCAGTATGTGTGTATGTGTTCTAATTGTTTTAGTATAACAATACTATGGTTAGAATGGGGTTGCTTAAATTATTTACGTAGAATATAACAGATCTAATTGACACAATTAGGCAAGTACGGTTTTTTTTTAAGAAACAAATTTTGTCCATACGGTATGCATGTGTGCTATTCTATTTAGTAACTTATCTCAGTCAAGGCCGACTATATGCTAAACTGGGTGATAATAGTCAAATACAACTTGCCTTCCTCTCCTTATTTGTTTTTATAACTTAAAATACCCAGAACTCTAAATACTACAAAACAGACTATATCAGCCAAGGATCAATAAGTCTATTGCCTATAAATACATAACTAGAAATTTAATTATGTGTTATCAGACTGATTGTCAATGCAATATAATAATAATAATATAAGATCATGAAACTGTCATGATTACTGAGACATTGAAAATTACATCAACCCCTTAACGGTTTTCTTTTTGTAATAACCCTCTTAACGGTTTTCTTTTTGTAATAACCCTCTTAACGGTTTTCTTTTTGTTATAACCCTCTTAACGGTTTTCTTTTTGTAATAACCTTCTTAACGGTTTTCTTTTTGTAATAAAGCCCTTAACGGTTTTCTTTTTGTACTAAACCCCTTAATGGTTTTTTTTTGTACTAAACCCCTGAACAGTTTTCTTTTTGTACTATGTTGTTTTGCTGGATAACTTTGCTTTTTTTACAGAGACACATTTTTGGAGTATAGTGTTTTTGCTGACATTATGCAAAAAGGTGATTTTTAGTACCTTTTTCAAATTTTTTATATATTGTCCACTACATCATTGTCACTCTCCATGCCCATTTCATCATCGTGCAAACGAAGCCAATCGTCTATCTGTGCATCAAATATTTATGTTGTACAATAAACACCAGAAATAAAACCATAAACTATCCAAGGATGGGTGACACGCAACAACACCCCGTAGCTGTCTGCACTGTGTGACTACGGTAAACTCACCAAGGCGCAAACACTATGATCATGGAAATGCTGACATCTAGTAGAAGACGCAAGAATTACTTGAACAACACGCAGTTGCCACAGAAGTGCTTCTTGCACAATATTACAGCAGACAACAGAATAAAAAGGGGATCACTATAACAGTGCATAATATAACGTCAGCGGCACACTTTTATGCAGTCACTATGATCGTAATAATAACTTAGAAACTCAGAAATAACTTTATAACTAGAAATAGGAAAGAAGTCCTAGACATAACCCTATCCACAGGACTCAAGAACATAAATATAGTAAGGTGGCACGTCTCCAAGGAGGCCTCACTATCGAACCACTGTCCAATTAGGTTCGACATAGAGGAGATAGGAGAAAGATACGTGACCCACAGGGTTCCTAAATCTACCAACTGGAGAGGTTACAGAGAGTCCCTGGCAGAAGAGTTGGAAGAAATAGGACCCTTTCAGAAAAATGAATTTGAATTAGAAAGGTCTGCACAAATAGTAGAGCAAGCTATAATAAAGGCCTATGAGAAAAACTGTCCTCCCAGGCAAAACCGGTTGAAGAGGGATGTGCCGTGGTGGACTGGGAGGTTGGAAACATTAAGAAACAAAACGAGGAAATTATTAAAATGGGCAAAAAGGACAGACGATTGGCTCCCTTATCTACAGGCCCAAAATGAATATAAAAAAGAACTTAGAACGAATAAAAGAAGAACCTGGAGGAATTTCTGTAAAAATATTAACAGTCTTCCCGAGGCATCCAGGCTTCAAAAAACTCTCCAAACGGAGCATACACATCCTATGGGGACTCTAGTAAAGGACAATGGAGACCTAACAATGAACAGGAAGGAGACCTTAGAACTACTTCTGGAGACACACTTCCCGGGGGGTCAGCTAACTCGTAATGAGGATACTTATTCTCTATATGGGGGGGGATCCAGTCGGGAGGTGGGAAAAGCCAGACAGTTGTCTAACAGACTATTCACACACGAAAGAATTAAATGGGCGATAAGATCGTTCAAGCCATTTAAATCTCCTGGGGCGGATGGAGTTTTTCCAGCCCTTCTTCAAGAGGGGCTGGATATTCTATTAAATACCCTTAGCATTCTATTTAGAAGCAGTTTCGCCTTAGGATATATACAGGATATGGAATACATGGACCTGGAGTTGACATGGCTGTGCCCCTAGGAAGACATGCCTCAGTTTTTCAGGCGGAGGTCATGGCAATAGATTCATGTTCTAGAAGACTCACACAGTTGGGGACAAAAGGATTATCATACCTAATACTCTCTGATAGTCAGGCTGCACTGAAGGCACTGGATACCTGTTCGATTGATTCGAAAGCGGTCTGGGAATGCAGGAATGCTCTAGCAGAGCTAGCAACAAATAACAGAGTAACACTCGGTTGGGTGCCGGGTCATGAAGGAATTCATGGGAATGAAAAAGCGGACATCCTCGCCAAAAAGGAAGCAGAATCCACATTGGTGGGGCCTGAGCCAGGTTGTGGGATATCCTTCTCCAACATTAAAGCTCTGGTTAAAGATTGGGAAAAGAGGACAAGATACAAGAATTGGAGCAGAGCCTCGGGTTTAAGAATATCCAAAATGTTTATCTCTCCTTATGCAAAAGGGTGGATAGCTCTCCTAGACCAGAATAAGGGGGATATAAGACTGATATTAGGAATGTTGACAGGACATGGCCCTCTGAGGAAGTACCTCTTGAAGGTAGGCCTTAGTCGGAGCAGCGAATGTAGACTCTGTGGAGAAGAGGAGGAGTCAGCAGAGCACATTTGGTTGGATTGTCCTGCCATCGTAGAGACTAGGAAAAGATACTTGGGAGCATATCTCCTCAGCCCCAAGGACATCAGAGAACAGGAGCCCTTAAATCTGATTGGTTTTCGCAAAAGCCTCGGTTTTTGAGGGCACAAATTAAAGTAAGGGAGGCGCAAAGGTCCTTTTAGGACTAAGTGCGGGGACAAAGTGTCCTCTTCCCTCAGAAGAAAAAAAAAAAAAAAAAATTTATTGTAATATTAAATAAAAAAAACTTATTATTAATTAAGTATTATTAATAAGAGAAGGGGTTCAATACAAATTACATCTGCTACGGATTGTCCTGCAAAAACTCAAGACACATTGTGGTAATCTTTAATCATTAGTAGTTTTCACTACATCTGCTTTATATGGCAAGGCAACTTATTGTAAAATTTAATTCCCTTATAATTTGGCAAACTTCCAAATAATGATAATCTTTGAGTAGAAAATTGTAGTCTATCAAAAATTATAGCCAATTCCAAGAGTTCTGATTTAGTGGTAAAGTACCAACATTTTTTAATGTATATTCTCTTAACTGTTGGGATTTTTCCTTCATTGGACACTATTAAGTAAGATTGATGGTGTATTTTTCCTTCATTGGACACTACTAAGTATGATTGATGGTGTATTTTTCCTTCATTGGACACTACTAAGTAAGATTGATGGTGTATTTTTCATTATTATGTTCATAAAGTGTTGTATACATATCCAACTTCACTGTTCACAAGTGTTACTAAAAAATTTTATAAAATATTTAACCACTGAGTCAGTAAACAAGACACGTCAAAGTAAGGAAATTTGATTTTCTTGGTAGGCAGCACGAATAATCTTGTGTGCTCTTATTCTCTATTTAATGCAGATACATCAGTTATACTGTCACTTTTAAAGCTTCATTGGAGCCTTTTATACTGAAAACAAATGCTCTCTTTATTCTGTAGGCCCGAGTGTGTTGTACTTGACCCAAAAAAGTTGGTGTGTCGCAAATACCAAAGCCCTTACTCATCATTGACTACAATAAGGCAAAGGTTGGAAAAGTTCTTTTGGATCAGATTTTCTCCTACAGTTCTACTGCATAAATGAAATGTAATGGTTCCAAAAAATAGGTGAACTTCTTGGAACCTCAGAGATTAACAATTGGTTGGCTTATAATATCTTCATGAACTCTAAAATAGGAAATGGTAATCTAAGTTCAATGAAGAATTGGCCTGTTCACTGACGAACGTGGAAAAAGAACTCAAAGAGTATTAGCTACTGACACCATCTCCTTTTGTAGATGAAGAAGAAAACGCAGAACAAGAAATGTGTGCTAGATGTGGCACAAGCGAATAACCAAAGAAAAAGAACGTAATGTAGCAAGAAATATGTCACACGTTCACGCAATATTTTGCAGTGAATGTCCTGAAATCCATTTTTGTACGAGAAATGTTTTAAGAAAGTCACAAGTAGTCTAACATTTGGTTTTTTTGGTACAATTTAGTGAAATAAAATATGTTATAAATTGAGTTTAAAAAACCAGACAGATAATATCACTTTCTGTACTAGCAAATAACTTATTTTATATGTAAACGTGAGTAACACAGAACTGTTGACCATAGTAACCAACAAATTGCATTGATAATATCCTATCTTGCAATCTCAGTTACTCCACTGATTGTGTACACATATCACAAAAGACAACATCCTGCAAAATGTCCATGGATAGTACACATATCACAACATCCTGCAGAATGTCAAACTATTTCTAGCCCAAGTAGTTTCATTAAGTTCAGTTGGAATGCAACAAAAGTTGAAAACTGATTACCAGATTACGCTGTCAGGTCACTTCACCTTTAGATGTACATGTCAAAGTGCCTCCAAGGAGCTCACAAGCTAACTCTACCTAGCTTGTATATTTTAGAGACATCATTTTGTCGTCGATTTAAGTGTGTACTGACACTGAGCAGTGATATACACTGATACAAAATGATATTGGGAGTGCTTTAGAGCCCAAAAGCATTTGAACATCTCCCTTCTCAGGCTGGGATCTCGCTCATTATCAGTGTCCCTGAAACACTAAATTTAGAAACCAATCCGACACAATTTTAAACCCAATTAAAATACTACCTGGTGTCCTGTGTTTTTTTACTCAGTTGGTGAGTTTGTGTAGCACACTCGGGATTGATATTCCCAGCAGTGTTTCAACCCTGGGAGTTGATCCCTCAAATTTTATATGTTTAAATTTGTGCCTGCATGCAATTGTATGGAAAGTTGCGAGAATTGATTTAATTTGAAAGATAAATATCATCAAAAATTGGTGGTTAACACTGACTATTACAATACAATGTAATATATATTGTTGACACAATAAATATATTCTATTCTATATCTTAACAACGGGACGTGTTGGGCCAGTTGACCTGACAACAATAGCTAAAGTGTTAAACTGAGTTTTGTACTAATGTTCATAGTGAATTGTGTGTTCTGTATTCAGGCAACTATAAATAAAATGACATAATTATGAAGTAATTAAAATTACCAGGTCTATAAAACGTTTTTAGACCAAGCTCTTTTATTTAAAATAACAGAAGAGTTTTTAAATATCTTAATTAAAAAAAATTTTTTAATTAGAATAAATGCCTGAACAACTTCCCCATACTTGAATTCCATTCTGTGCTAATAAATAAAAACAAGCATAATAAACTGAATGCAAAGTCTTCATATTCCTGAAAGCTGTGCAATTAGCACTTCAGCCCATTATCCTGTTCATATCCTTGGTCAACTATGGGATTTTCCTACAGTAAATATAATTACCTGAGCCTACTCTGAAATAAAAACGGTTTGCAAACTAGAGCTTCAGTTCACCCATAACTATCTCCTTCAGTGTGAACAGGTAATAGCAAGCTAAGCTCAGTATACTTATTTAATATTTCTATGTATGGTCTCCAAAGCAAGATTTTATCAATTACTATAACACTGAAAATTTAGTTTTATCTACTGAATTGATAAGCAATTTCTTAATTAGCCCATTAAAACTATTTTATTTTCAAAAATAAATGAATGAATGTACAATTCATACTTTTATATCTTACTGTTTGTTACTTTTTTAGAGATATGTCATCCCTGTTCATTTGTAATATTGTGTGATGAGCCATTTATAAAAATAATAAATTGATACAACAAAGAATCAAAGGACCTGACAGAACGTAACGAAAGAGATAGCTCACTGATGGATAGACAGATGAAGGGATTGCTTTTTACTTTTTGACGCTAAAATTAATAGAGCTTATCCTTAGACTGAGAAGAACCAATATGCCAACTTTCAAGTCTCCAGGATCTTTCTATCAAGAGTCATCACACAGACAGATGGACAGTCTACAACACGATTTTAATAAGGTCCTGTCAGGTCGTTCATAAATACCAACGGGCTTAAAATAGATCCCTGTGGTACACTACTACACATAATAATATGAAATTAATATATCACTGTTGAGTAAAGATCTTTGCTTTCAATAATTGAAACCATGCTGAGAGAGTCTACAGTCCCATAAGGTCTCAGTTTACTCACAAGTAATGAGTGATTAGCACAATCAAAGGCCCAAGAGAGGTCACAGAAGGTACCATTAAGTATTATGTGACCCATCCAAGGCCTCCAGAATCTGCTCAATCATTTCAGATGCAGTTCCATTGTGCCATGACAGAGCAATAGCCATACTGATGACAGAACGACCATTCTTTTAGTACCAGAGTTTCTTCAGCAAAAGTTTTTCAAATAACTTTGAACTTGTCTTAATTTTAAATACTTTTTACTACTTAACTAAATCATTAGTATAGAAATATTCTTCTGCTGATTTCACCAACCTCTTTAAACAATACTTGCGTAGTCATGAACTTATAGCTGCATGAACATTTTATGTAATCAAGACTCAAATAGACTTGGATTGTAACTATTTATGTTGAATGTAATCACGCAATTGCTATTCTCAAAGAATGTTTAAATTAAAGAGGATTCTCTATTTGTCACAAAGAACTCCATTACACTCTAGATAAAACTAAATAATTCTTTATGTGCTTTATTTTTAACTTTCGTATACCAGGTAAAATTGACACTGGTCTGTAATTATTGGGACCTTGCCTTTCCAACTTTTATGAAAACCAGTGTTACATTTGCATATTATAATTTTATAGGAAACACAATAAAAGCGAAAGTATGTGAAATGTACAGTGCTGTATCTTCAAGTACTTACACTGAGATTTCATTCTGAACTTCAAATAACATGTCCAGACTACTCTGAATGATGAATGCATGACTATGTGTTAGACAAATATGGTGACTCATTACCAAGTTGTAGGGCTCTTGAAGACTTACAGACTTAATACAAATAACATGTCCAGACTACTCTGAATGATGAATGAATGACTATGTGTTAGACAAATATGGTGACTCATTACCAAGTTGTAGGGCTCTTGAAGACTTACAGACTTAATACAAATAACATGTCCAGACTACTCTGAATGATGAATGAATGACTATGTGTTAGACAAATATGGTGACTCATTACCAAGTTGTAGGGCTCTTGAAGACTTACAGACTTAATACAAATAACATGTCCAGACTACTCTGAATGATGAATGAATGACTATGTGTTAGACAAATATGGCGACTCATTACCAAGTTGTAGACTTACAGACTTAATACAAATAACATGTCCAGACTACTCTGAATGATGAATGAATGACTATGTGTTAGACAAATATGGTGACTCATTACCAAGTTGTAGACTTACAGACTTAATACAAATAACATGTCCAGACTACTCTGAATGATGAATGAATGACTATGTGTTAGACAAATATGGTGACTCATTACCAAGTTGTAGGGCTCTTGAAGACTTACAGACTTAATACAAATAACATGTCCAGACTACTCTGAATGATGAATGAATGACTATGTGTTAGACAAATATGGTGACTCATTACCAAGTTGTAGACTTACAGACTTAATACAAATAACATGTCCAGACTACTCTGAATGATGAATGAATGACTATGTGTTAGACAAATATGGTGACTCATTACCAAGTTGTAGGGCTCTTGAAGACTTACAGACTTAATACAAATAACATGTCCAGACTACTCTGAATGATGAATGAATGACTATGTGTTAGACAAATATGGCGACTCATTACCAAGTTGTAGACTTACAGACTTAATACAAATAACATGTCCAGACTACTCTGAATGATGAATGAATGACTATGTGTTAGACAAATATGGTGACTCATTACCAAGTTGTAGACTTACAGACTTAATACAAATAACATGTCCAGACTACTCTGAATGATGAATGAATGACTATGTGTTAGACAAATATGGTGACTCATTACCAAGTTGTAGGGCTCTTGAAGGACTTACAGACTTAATACAAATAACATGTCCAGACTACTCTGAATGATGAATGAATGACTATGTGTTAGACAAATATGGTGACTCATTACCAAGTTGTAGACTTACAGACTTAATACAAATAACATGTCCAGACTACTCTGAATGATGAATGAATGACTATGTGTTAGACAAATATGGTGACTCATTACCAAGTTGTAGGGCTCTTGAAGACTTACAGACTTAATACAAATAACATGTCCAGACTACTCTGAATGATGAATGAATGACTATGTGTTAGACAAATATGGTGACTCATTACCAAGTTGTAGACTTACAGACTTAATACAAATAACATGTCCAGACTACTCTGAATGATGAATGAATGACTATGTGTTAGACAAATATGGTGACTCATTACCAAGTTGTAGACTTACAGACTTAATACAAATAACATGTCCAGACTACTCTGAATGATGAATGAATGACTATGTGTTAGACAAATATGGTGACTCATTACCAAGTTGTAGGGCTCTTGAAGACTTACAGACTTAATACAAATAACATGTCCAGACTACTCTGAATGATGAATGAATGACTATGTGTTAGACAAATATGGTGACTCATTACCAAGTTGTAGACTTACAGACTTAATACAAATAACATGTCCAGACTACTCTGAATGATGAATGAATGACTATGTGTTAGACAAATATGGTGACTCATTACCAAGTTGTAGGGCTCTTGAAGACTTACAGACTTAATACAAATAACATGTCCAGACTACTCTGAATGATGAATGAATGACTATGTGTTAGACAAATATGGTGACTCATTACCAAGTTGTAGACTTACAGACTTAATACAAATAACATGTCCAGACTACTCTGAATGATGAATGAATGACTATGTGTTAGACAAATATGGTGACTCATTACCAAGTTGTAGGGCTCTTGAAGACTTACAGACTTAATACAAATAACATGTCCAGACTACTCTGAATGATGAATGAATGACTATGTGTTAGACAAATATGGTGACTCATTACCAAGTTGTAGACTTACAGACTTAATACAAATAACATGTCCAGACTACTCTGAATGATGAATGAATGACTATGTGTTAGACAAATATGGTGACTCATTACCAAGTTGTAGGGCTCTTGAAGACTTACAGACTTAATACAAATTAGACTTGCTTAGTTTTACTAACATTACTTAAATATTGAACAGCCAACCTGTGGAATGTTAAAATGTTCTTAGTAATATTTACAAAAATAGTATTGATTTATCTACTGATTTACTGTTAAGTTATAAAAAACATTTTTATTTTATTTTGAATTGTGAAAATAGTTGTTGGTTTTAATGTTTCATTAAATACAAATCTGTAAAATTATTATGTTGTCTCCAACAAATAAGAATAATTCTTATAATTATATTCTAATTTTAAAATATTATTTTTCCACTGAAACATTTTTGCTGACTAATCACTCATGCAGTGATCTAGTGATGATTATTTCAGTTGATTGCAATATGAACATAACATGAAATATTTGATTAGTGGCTTAAAGTCATTATTAAGTTTACAAGAGTTTCAAGAGAAAGCCAAGTAAAGATTTAATTTAATTTGTGTGATAATGTAATTAGTACAGTAT
This sequence comes from Homalodisca vitripennis, assembly GCF_021130785.1. Classification (NCBI taxonomy): domain Eukaryota; kingdom Metazoa; phylum Arthropoda; class Insecta; order Hemiptera; family Cicadellidae; genus Homalodisca; species Homalodisca vitripennis. The sequence continues at coordinate 23,793,794 of NC_060214.1, forward strand.
TTCATGAACATTCCCAGAATTCCATGAAACCATTCTCTCCTGAGGGAACTTTCACTGAGGTAACATCCAGGTTAGTGACCTCACATATACATTACTCCTTGTATTACTGAGTTATGCTCATGGCCAGGAACATTCAGTACCATTGATATAATTAATACAATACAATTTTATTATTACATCAGACATTAATTGTATTGCAGTATTATTACTAGTTGTGTTAACGTTAAAATGGTATCTTTTTGTTGCTTTGTTGGGAATTGTCAAATAAATATCAAAATAAAATAAATACTATTTTTATTTTAAGATTTTGAACCTCTACTATAATATATGTATTTTATTATACAATTATAAAAGTTTCTATCAAAAACTATTTTGAAACAGTATTTGTTCTCACTCAAAATTAATGTTTCTAAAAGTTATATAAGTTAATAATTCCAAAACCACCTATTAAGAATCACGTAATTTTTGTATACAAGTTAATTCAACTTTTTGTAAAAGTTTGGTAACTGATCAAATATAAGAAAACATAAAAGGATATTTCTATAGCTGTTTTTCTTCCCTTTTATTTAAATCCATGGTTCTAATACATTTACAAGATTCATATTCGCCATGATGTTTTATATTTAGCAGTAACAATTACAAGAAAAGTTAACAAATTAAAATTATTATTTTGAAAATGGCGATAGTAATAGAATTTGCGTGACAATTTTCACGAAATGTGGTATAAGAACAAAAATCTTGTTACTATTCAATAGGCATAAAAACTCATTCATAAAGACACAAAACTCGTTTGTATCTCCTGTTATGATTAGACAAAAAACTAAAAACTTACTTTTTAAATTAATGTAAATCCTAAAAAAAATTACCTTACCTGTGGTTACTCGATAGCAGTAAAACTGTTTTTTATTCAGTCAGGCTTATTTACTATCTGTTTATAACAAGTAGGGTTAAAAGTTTTGTCTTTTTATTAGCTAATTTTTATATTTCTTGACAAATTTTTGTTCTTATAAATCCTTTGAGTTTTTATGAAATTTGGCACTTCAATTTTAAAAGACTCGCCATTTTTACATGTAATAATGTAAATTTTATCCATTTTAAAAAGTAATAATATAAATTTGATTCATTGAAAACCTTATCACTTCAAATTTGGGGTGTGTGAGTTGGTCGGTTTCTTTTAAATATAAAACATTTAGTAAAACACACAAACAGATGCTTGAAAAATTAATCAATTTGGCAATACATTTATAGGAACTTTTTTCGTTTTAGCAAGTTAGGTCGTTTTATTTCCTAAATGTTTAAAAAGAACTTTGAATCGTCCTGTATAAATAAAAAAATTATTCAGTATTTAACAAATAATTACATTACTATAATGTACACACTGATTCATTAGAAAAATGCAAACACACCTATCAAATGTAATTACCTGAATTTTGTTTGGGTGATGATAGTAAAATAAATAGTTCCACAAAAGTCTGAGTTTTGTGACAAAAGTCCACATTGCAGTAGCAGTGGCATGTCACTACACTAGAGTCACAGAACTGTTGCTAGGACCAGGAAATCGTATTAAAATTCTCCCAGTGACCTTGATTACTTTCAAAACCGGGTATTAAACCATTAATTACATTATTACATTAAATTAGTGAGAACTTCGTTGTTTAAAGTCCACTGCTTACAATGGATAATTTTAAAGTATGACATGAATGTTATCACAATTTCCATCATCGAGTATAACAAGATAATCGAATCACCTTAAATGAATACTGTAAGTATTGGTAAAATTTAGTATTGTTATTGTCTGCAACAATTTGAGTTTGATTTAAATAAGCTATAGTACTTGTTACAGAAAGAAACCTAATAAAACAATCTTCTTTAGTGAGCTCACACTAATCTCTGTACTTTATGAATAAACTCACACTAATCTCTGCACTTTATGAATGAGCTCACACTAATTTCTGCACTTTATGAATGAACTCACACTAATCTCTGCACTTTATGAACGAACTCACACTAATCTCTGCACTTTATGAATGAACTCATACTAATCTCTGTACTTTATGAATGAGCTCATATTCATCTCTGCACTTTATGAATGAGCTCATACTAATCTCTACACTTTATGAATGAGCTCACACTAATTTCTGCACTTTATGAATGAACTCACACTAATCTCTGCACTTTATGAATGAACTCATACTAATCTCTGTACTTTATGAATGAACTCACACTAATCTATGCACTTTATGAATGAACTCATACTAATCTCTGTACTTTATGAATGAGCTCATACTCATCTCTGCACTTTATGAATGAACTCATACTAATCTCTGTACTTTATGAATTAACTCATACTAATCTCTGTACTTTATGAATGTGCTCATACTAATCTCTGTACTTTATAAATGAGCTCATACTCATCTCTGCACTTTATGAATGAACTCATTCTAATCTCTGTACTTTATGAATGAACTCATACTAATCTCTGTACTTTATGAATGAGCTCACACTAACCTCTGCACTTTATGAATGAGCTCATTCTCATCTCGGCACTTTATAAATGAGCTCATTCTCATCTCGGCACTTCATGAACGATCTCACACTAATCTCTGCACTTTATGAATGAACTCACACTAATCTCTGCACTTTATGAATGAACTCACACTAATCTCTGCACTTTATGAATGAGCTCATACTCATCTCTGCACTTTATGAATGAGCTCATACTCATCTCTGCACTTTATGAATGAACTCACACTAATCTCTGCACTTTATGAACGAACTCACACTCATCTCTACACTTTATTGAATCTCCCTCAAGAGACACAACCATTACCCCTCTAGATTGAATAATCTGTTAGGCGATCGTAAATCTCATGACGTTTACACATTCCTTCAAAATTGCTAATCAATATAAAAAAATCAAAATTGCTAAAAATGTTTTCGGTGTTAGTTGAATAACACATTTTCTGCGGCTGTGCATTGTACATTATTGGTGATACATCACTTTTGTAGGATTTACATTTTCAATTTTGTGCACTGTGATTGCAGGAATCAATAACATCGCAAAACATATCTTGTCTAGATAGATAGATTCAGTTTTTTAATATTGTTATAAATCATTTTAAAGACCTATGTAAACCAAACACTTTGGTAAACACAGAACCTAATTTCTTTTCATTTTAAAATTCCGGGTGAAAAACTGTGATAAGTAAGTCTTTACATATTATGCCATAACAAATGCAGTTGTGAATATAAAACATTTTTTATTTTGTGTTATTTTGATATACTATATGATAATTTTAGCAAAAAATGTCTCCTTTAAAAAACTCAAAATTATTACAACTGAACTTTTTTTAATGTAGATAATTTTGTTCCAACTTTGCAAAGGAGATTTTGGGAGAGCTGATGCCCGAGTGGTCAAACACATCAGAATTTGGATCAAAGACATCAGAATTTGGATTGTATTTACAGACAGCACAGGTTCAAGTCCTATCCATAATTGTAGCACTTTTTATCAGTACCATCGACCTTGTACTGTATTGTCTCTCTCCCTTAGTCTGTTTGATAAGATATTCCCACAGGCCAGTGGCCCATAAGGAAGGAAATCTTAATAAGGTATCGGTTTCTACTTTTTAAAGATAACTTTTGGATTTGAATTTTTTTTTAAGTGCATTAGCAGATACATTCGAATTAAACATGTTTTTTCAGTATCACTTAAAATGTTTTAAATTTTAAAAAATAATAGAATTTAAAAAAATATAAATTTCATAGAAATATTTAATATAAAATAATAGAAAAATAAAATGTTCATAAATAGAAAATGTAACTTTCAGCCAAATGGTTCAAAATGAACACAAAGGTTAATCAAAATACATATAAAATTTGTATACCGTTATTTTTATTATTATAATACATAATTAATTGATTGTATGGCTTTACCACTATGAACAAATAGATAACTACAATAAAATCATGCTAATACATCTTTTTATGAATAATAATGATCTGCGTCATTAAAATTAGCTGTTTGTACAGCTAAAATAATGAAAGTTTCTTGGAGGTTATTCGTGAAATATTACTTTAATAATCAAAGCTCTTTCAAGAAATTATATAATTAACACAAATAAAAATAACAGAATAGGTAGCGTGAAGTTCATTGTAAAAGTAAAACTATGAAAATTAACAATGTTTGCCTTTACAACTGCATTTATTATGGTATAATATTAGGAATCCATGACTTACATTTACAGATTTCGGCTGCTGTTTTTAAAATGAAAAAATATTTATGTTTCATATTCAAGTTTTTGGTTAAAAAAGACCCTTAATATTATGTACAACATTGTGTACATTGACATATGAAAGAAATCAAGAATAAAACCCCATAACTACATATTTGATTACACCATGTACATAAATAGCCATTTAAATATTTTAAAACTGTTAAAATCGGTGAAACCATTTTGTAATTCAATTAACTGTATTGTTCATGAATTTAAAAATGTTTAATTACAATAATTAAGCAATACACAAAATTACTTCTTGGATCAAAGCCAATAGTAAAGTACAACTAATTGAAGAAAGATTAATTGCTTTAAATTTATATAATAAATTGAATTACTTATGTTACTTTCTTGCTGAATTATTTTTGCTCTGCTCTTTAAATCACTAAAATTTAAAAAAATTTTAGATGGTCAATTTAGTAAAATGGAAATATTGTAAAGAATCCTACCTCCTGCTTGGCTCTGATTGACACAAACAATGAGTCACAGATTCCACTGACCTGACACAGCCTATCACCTACAGAAATATGTGACGCATCATCAATTCTAGGAGTGTAACCTCTGCAATGCTTGCTTCAATAATTGTATCATTTCATTATACACCGTCACCAGGTGAATTCAACCCACTCAGTCAGTACCCATGATATTCTTCTCATGGAGTTTTTCTTCATGGAGTCCTTCTTTATGGAGTTCTTCTTCATGGAGTTCTTCTTCATGGAGTTCTTCTCATGGAGTTTGTGTGGTGGCTAATAAAATTTAATTATTCCAGCAACAAAAACTTCCTATTCCTTAATTTTTCATAAGTGGTTTATTTTTTATAAACTCTAGTAAAATATTTCCTAAATCATACGCATACATTTCCAGACCATTCCTAAAAGTTTTGCAAGCGTCTCAAAAAAATATTAAAAATCTCAAAAAATAAACTAATTTCGATAAACTTGTTTAATTTGTTTTTAATGCAATTGGGTTGTGATATATGTAACAGTTTTGTTATATTTTTAACCATGTAAAAAGATTTGTTATAAACAAAAATGAAAAATATTTTTTTAATTTAAAGTTGAAGTAAATTTTGGTATATACATTTTTCATACATTTTTTCAGTTTCATCATGTGAAAGAGCAAGTAAAACTAAATACAAATCATAAATAATACATTATTGTGTCTTATAATGTAACGTAGCATCGTAATACAAAACAAATATGACAAAAAGGCATTTTGCGTAAACCCATCAAAAGTTCAGAAATAACAACACTACTAGGAGACATTGAAAGACATAAATATCGATAGTTTGATTCTTGGGAAACGCCATAAACCTAAATGGTTATTCAAAACAAATGCATAATATATGAAATAATAATAAAATAAGGATCGTCTACTATGTAGATGCCAGCAATTTATGCATACTTCATATCATCTACTTTGTAGATGCTGCGAACCTGAAAGGGCTAAATTAGTGCACCTGTGTTAACAGATTCTGATCTTCTTGGTGAAATTCTTAAAATCCACCATCAAATTCTTAATGTGAGTTGATGTGAGATATTGACATGAGTATTGTAGTAATTGGGGACACGTCATTACTATTATCAATACTGTTGCAAAATAGTGAATGTTTTGTCAGTTAATAAGTGCTTTCGCTAATTACATGTACAAGCCAATGACGACAATTTTGGTATTTATACGCTAAACTGCACGCATATAATGTAGCAATGTGTATTGTACGTTTTAAAGTGAATAATTATATGTTATGCTATATTTAAGTGTATAAAGCCCCTCATTTATTAATTTGTGTTAAAATTAATTGATTAATGAAATATTAAAATTTTAAAAACTGTCAACTATATTACATTTTTCTCACAGTATTTTGTGCCTAAAATATATAATTGTTGAAGATTCATACAGAAATAAAAAGGACCTATTTTAAAATGTCGTTAATCCAATTTTTAAAACAATTTCAGCAAAGTTATTTAATATTCAAGCATTAGGATTTTGGCAAACAATTAATTTTAACTAAGAAACGTCTGTATTCCAAGAATGAATTTCACATTAGTGACCTAATTAATTTTAAGATTGTCAACATAGTTGTCTAACTACATTTTACTGTAAAAAAATAAGATTTACTGTGACAAGACATGGCCCATATTGAGAGCTGCTGTTTATTCAGTGTTTGTATTGTTGGCTGTTCACTGAGAACCTCAATGTGGGCCATGTCATGCCACAGTAAATCTGCTTTAAATCAGCTGTTTATTATTCGATTTAAATAAATTTGTTGTTATTAGATTTATGATAAAATCCTTTAAAAACGATCATTCTTGTAATTCTTGAGAAAAATTGCAGGTTCTTAAGATATTTAAAATTTAAAAGCTTTAATGGCTGCCATCTTGAAAATGCTAAAAATAATTTCATGATATATTTTTCAGTAACTGGCCTTGTTATCATAAACATTTGGTATAATTTAATTTATCAGTTTTTAAGATATTAATTTTTTTATAAAAAATAGATACAGACAGACAGATGGAAAAATAAGCATCGGAGATGCATGTTCATATGGTGATATATGTTTGTCTTGACCTGAGCAATAACGTGGTATACCTTTGTCCAGAGAGTTAACAAAAAAAATACCTATGTTCTTTATATAACAAAATAGTATTTTCAATTATGAAAAACGATATGAAAACATCAAGACTTTTGAATGCACCATATCTTTACAATGAAACATTTTGTTTGGGCAAAAATAATAGACAAAAATGATAAGGTTTAACATTGCTACATGGGACAAAATTCAAGGTCATAAGGAGCTCATAAATCAATATTTTAGAAAATTAATAAAGTTCATTAATTCAGTACTCATATATTAATAAATTGTAATTATTTTTAAAACCGGTAATATAAATAACAATAAATATAATAAATTATATGTTATAAAAATATAACATAAACATAACATTTAATGTTCAGTGCAACAATGCAACCAGTACAATGTGTATAGAGACACTCAGTACAGACAGACAGACAGATAAACAAGTTGTGTAGGTCAGTAGGTCCAGCAAGTCAATACAGACCATTGACACAAAAGGTCAATAACTGTAGCTCTGTAACCATCAATCTGTGGCAGATCTATTAGCCTATGACCGACCACTGGCTCTGAATAATAATGGTTCACTCAAAGTCTGAATAGTAAATAAGTAAATACAGTATAACAAAAAATATCATCCTGAAACCACCAACTTGCGTTTATGTTGATGAATGTTACTATGATGTTACTAAATTTGCACTGGAGTTTATAAGAAAACTGATACAAAAATGTACTTTACACGACTATTGTCAAAAAGTGTCTACTTGTTTATTCCTATGGTTTAGATATTTTCACAAGAATAAAGCTGATACAGTTCTCAAAAAGTTGAGTTTAAATTCTATATACACAAAAATTTGAATATTTGGAGTTAAAGATATTGTAATTATAATCCTGCCCAAAAACATAGCAGCACTTTTATCAGTACCTTGTTCTGGTATCGACTTTTCCCCTTATTGTATTTACTAAGATACAATAAGGTCTGGTCTTGCACAGACCAGAGAAAGTGGACAGATGAAGGTTTAAAAGGGGTCGGACTCCATTTTTATCTATACAAATCTTGTACTCCTTTTAAAATCATAAGCAAGTAATGAGTTACTAATATACTAGATAGGTCCAGCTCTGGCTACGTCCAGTAGAACAAATTCAGGGACAATATTTTGTTTATCACGTGGATCCTGGACAACATAATGTATTCGAGGTGCAGCACACTTTTGGCCGATTGTGATGTGGGAAAGTACTTGGTAAACTACAACTTTGTGGAGACAAGAACTACAGCTCTTGCTTTCATACATGAAACACATGTGTGAGTCCCTTCCGTGCCACCCTGTAACTCCTTTACCTTCCCTTTCGTCCTAAAGGGGTACAAAAAAACTTAGAAACAAAGTTCAACTATCAAAATTCCGAGGTGGAACCCTACCTTAGGTGAATGTGGGCTGGAACCCTTGTCGGTCGTGTGCAACAGTTGGCTGCTCTTGTCCGTGTACCTGTCCTCCTCCGCCATTTTCTCCTCCAAGTCCTGTGCACTGTGGTATATCGTGAACCTCGACAAGTTTATGTAGTCGCCCTTACTTCGTATCGAGTGTTCTGATATTGTGTCACTGAATACATCCTCATCGTGGTCATCCATTCACTTGAACAATAACAACAGTCAGTTAAAAACAATCTTAGAATATTTTAACTTAAAGGTAGTACTACATCCCCAATGCCAATTTTGACATTGGTTCCAGTACAGTATCGGGAAATGGATATAACTTCACACTAAACACAGTAAGTATAGAAACTGGATCGGGGCACATTGACACTAAACCTAACACTGAAGCTAAAGAACTAAATAAAGAAGCTGTGTCTGGTTATATTGACACTGAATTCAGTATAAAAGCTGGTTTATGTTGAACACTGAATCCAGTAAAATGAGAAAGAACTGGATCTGAGCAGTTCAATGGAGGAGTTTGATATGGAATGTTTAGTAAAGACCCCAGTAGAAAGCAGGGTTCTAGTAAACAATCTGGATCCTGCTCTGCTTTTGAGTAAGCTTTTTATGAAGCAATCTTTATAAATCGGCTACACATTCAGCACAAAATTTAATTTTGCTACTCAACTTTTAAATGTATTAAATATTTACATTCACATATAGGTTTTTAATGTTTTTATTTATTTTAAGACCTTTATCACAGCTACTTCAACTATGAAGCCAGTAGAAAATCTTAATACTTTGGTGATCCAAAAGGTTACAAAATGAGACTATAAATAATTCTGTATTCAAACATCGATAATTGGCTCATAATTTGAAGGTGATTATGGATGTGATAATCTGACATTTTTGTTAGATGTCTGTTTGTCTTTCCCGATCAATATATTGACTTTGTGAATTATCCTACAGTCAAACCGATACTTAAGTGGTTTGGATCCCACGTTAAACTGATTTCTATTCTCTTTGGGTATTAATAAATATTTAGATGAATCAATATTACACAGTATAAAGAGTATATAGATCACACATGTTCATTCTATCCATAACTTAAGACACAAGCATTTAGTTTCAGAAACTCAAACAAGGACTTGGTACTTCCACAGGAATTCTGACTACTCTGATGGATATGTTACCATTAATAGAACATTTATTCAACTCAGAAAGAAAGAAATCAGAAATCAGAAAGTATATTGTCTTTAAGCATTAATCATGCAATTGACAAAGTCATCTTTTACAGTAAGGAATCACAGCTTATCATGAGATACATGTTTTCTCAGTGTGTTAAATCAAATATGAAATAACAAACAGTCAACATAAAAATGCATTCCATATATCTCTTAAAATTAATTGCTGCATAATTCTAAAATACTAAAACTTAACATTACAACAAAGACTTAACAACAATATAACAATGTTTTAGATAAAAAAAAGGTACTTTGGGATTATACCGACCACACCAGTATGAAGAACACAAAAATAGAAATTTATAGAAACAAACATGATAGAACGAAAAAACAACTCTTCAATTACAAAATTACAAACTTACAAGCATTTCCAGGTATTGTGATCGGTATTGTTGTCGCTGTTATCTTATCTTTCTCGAGAATCCTGATTACGGCAGGCCGCGCGGCATCACGTGATTTGCACGGTACATCGTTGCCTTTCCATTACAATTCAATTTATATTTCTGATTAGCCCCTCTAGAATTTGATATTTTACTGATAGGTACTATCTCGAGGGATGTTTTTCTTTCGTCGACATCAGCGCGGGGCAGCACCGAAGGTGCTGCCGAAGCCCGCGCTGATGGCCGGAGGCACTCGCATTTTGGGTGGCGGAATGTGATCAAGAATAAAAACAAGTTTTGAGTGTTTTTTTAATAAAAAGTTTAGTTTGGTAAATGTTTGTTTTTGTTGAATTTTTGTGTTTGGAGAAATGTAGAGGTAAAACACGGAAGTACAACAAAGCGATGCACCAGCTGAACGGGCGGCGAGACTCTGCAATCACGTTATCTACTAGACGCTCGACTTTGACCTCTGTCTGAGGATGGGGAGGGGTTTGCGATAAGACAATTCCTGTTTTATATTGACGAAATATTGTTCTACGCTAATCTAGTAATCAGTAGAAACGAAATGTGAAATAACGATTCATGTCTGGGTGTGGTCGGTATAATCCCAAAGTACCAAAAAAAACTATAAAAAAACAATAACAATGATGAGTAATGCTCGAAAAAGAAAATTTAACAGCAGTAGAGCTAAATGGTAGGTAACAATATAATCAACAAATTATTCAACAACAGTTATTTACTAACAACGAGGACTCAATAAATAAACAACAAGATTCAGACACCTTTCGTATTCTCTAAAAACTACTCTAGACACTAATGTCAATATCATAGGCCAAATATTCGTCGATTGAATAAAAAACAATTTCCTTTAGAAACTTTTTTAGTTTTATTTCAAACTGCTTCAAGGGCAAACACTATAATTCTTTAGGCAATTTATTAAATAATTTTATTTTCATACACACATGACTACATTTAGTCTTTTCTAACCTTACTGGTATTGTTTCGAGAAGGTAGTTTTGCCTAGTAGGATAATTATGTGTTCCTCGTCTTGTAGGAAGAAACTAAACTCTCCAATTCATAATTTATCTTTGTTTGAAAGAAGTCCAATGTACATGGGCATAAAGTTTTTTATGAAATCCCTAATTCTTTCAAAATTCTCGCAGAAAAAAGTTATAATGAAGCTATTAAAGAACTGCTTTTAAAAAAGGCCTAGTATAGTGTTACTGGTATGGAAATTGGAAATTTTAATTAAACCCCAATGTATGTATGTCAACTTAAATTATTTTAAACTTTTTATACCATCCTATCATGTTTGTCTGATATAAATATATAATATAAATTTATAAATATAATAAATAAATATATAATATAAAATATATCTGATATAAATTACATATGGACACTTATGTAATATGAATTAGTATTTTTTTATTTTAATAATATAATTATGACGATCCACGAATTTGTGATTACTTTGTAACATCTATATACGGATTTTATGTGCAAATAACCATTTGAATTTGAAAAAAATTGGGAGACAAAAAAACTCAGTTAGTTCATATCTTCCCAATGATGAGGAAGTGAAAGATTTTTATAAAAAATTGGGTGCTTGGCCAGCAATGGATAAGGAGAGGCCAGAAATGGAAAATATTTAGTTTCAAAATCATTAATACGCCTGAAGTTTATTATTGAAATACTTTTTGTATGTTAAACATTATTTTAATGATGAACTGGAACATACTAATATTTCAATATGTAACAAAACATTTGGGATTGTTAATTGCAGTTTTTTATTTATACCTGAGCTGTTAAACTTCAATTATAAACTCGGAAACTCTATATAATTTGACAAACTCCATAAGTTCAGAATTAAACACGTTTGGGCAGAGTACAATAAGTGGATCCGGTTTTTATATTGCTTGGTATAATCATTGATACTTCATATATCAAATAACAGAACTATCTAACAATATCAAAGTATCTAATATACTAAATTAAAGTCACATGTTTGAAATAAAAAGAATTAATTTAATATGTACCCCATAAATTATATAGCAATCATTACCATTAAACCATAATTAGGAGACTGTATAACAAAACAAATAATATTTTACATTAAAAACCAAGAAGTACACAATTTTATTGTCTTCCAATGCTATTTTGCTTAGTTTTGTGCAGTTAATTATATTAGAAGCATATAATTTTTACATGCTAATGTAACAAATCAGCAATGTTTTTTCAGTTTTATTAAAGTGAATTTTTGGGATTTAAAAGCATTTTTAGCAGTTTAGTGCCTGCCAGGTCATGTACTGCTAATAAGTCAATGAAATGATATGGTATTATATCCTATAAGGATTTTTCTAATATAATCTACAGGATTTAATTACTAAATTCCTTTAATTAGACTAATACTTATATTATCAGGTAAATTCAGATGTTAATAATCCCTTCCATTCTAAATTCTGTAGATGTTGAAATCCCAAAAACCAGGACACTACCCTATTAACCTGTAATTTATTAATAATAGCTCTCATAAGGCATGTAAAAAATACCACAAAAGATTGATATTACATATAAAATAATATCAATAGTGTGGTTGTGGTTGATCATGAGATCATATTTTATTTATAGATCATGAATCATAGTGAAGGCAAACCAGTTGTTAGGCTATATGCAGTCTTGAAAGTAAATAGTAGGATTCACACGTCAACTAAGTAATTTATTTATATATATATTGTGTACTTACATTTCTGTGCTCATAAAAACAAACTTAATATAAAATTGGTTAAAAACAAACTGACCCTAATACAATTATTTAGGTAAACGCGGTTACATTTACCTATATACACGATTAACTTCCCCAACACATGATAGGAATGGTATGAATAGTGAATGAATGAACAGTACAGACGAACAGAGTGAACAACTCTGACAGAAGCAGAACTCTTACTCTGACAGATTATACAATAGACAGCTGTTAGTTTTTTATGTTTTTTTAAAACAGCTGATTTACTCGTAATTATTATGGAGTGAATGACTCAATTGGTTTAATAAATGTATCAAATACTTCCATCAGTTTTGTTGGGTGAGCGTTTACCTGATAATTTGTAATGAACGAAATCCTATGTTTTATGTTTAGTCTGTGCGCACGACAACTGTCGAAAGAGTTGACCTATAGGGTTAAAAGTTTGTGTTGACACTTTGTCTCTACATCGACATTGAAAATGTTACACATTGATCCATTGTAAGTGTTAATTTCTTTCTTTCAAAAAGTAACTCTGATTAAATTGGTATTATGGGTAACCAATAACCATGTTGGCAACGAGAAAACACCAGAATAAACAAATTAGTAAAACAGTGAATGGTGAAAATTAATCGTATGACATATTTCAAAAACTTATCAACACATTTTATGAAGTTACATATGTTTTGCTGAATCGGTTGATTTCATAGCTTGGACATTTTAGCTTAACCTATAATGTCATCTTTAAAGCAAGCTAAACAGCAAAGGTCTTTTTAGTATTGCATCTGCTAACTGGGATTACTGATGAAAATGTGTTGGGCAGAGCTGATAATATGGAAATCCATAACTTCTATTAACTGACTTCTTGTCTCAGGACGATACAACAGTTTTATAATGTGCAATTTACTACTTTACACAACTATCACTCGTATATACTCATACGAGTATTCATGAGTATATACCCGTTTCTTCTGGCGGGATGGATGTATATTTTGCACGGGGAAAAACTTTAATTTTGCATCACGGAACGTCACGCATTTTTATGTTTTCCACATGCTTTCAAAATAGAATGACAGCTTTACCGAAATGTAAACAAACCGTTATATAAACTGTATAACTATGGTTGTATGTTATAAACATATCTGATCTGCAGCAACAAAAATGGTGTTTGTAATCAGCTATGACAGCTTATATATTACTATTATTATTATTTGGATTCAAAGGTAGTAAATATTTATTTATTTTTCAGCTAATAATTGTAATGAAAAAACGAAAACAGTTATTCCGATTTATCCACAAAACCAAACAAATAAAGTGGTGATGAAACCTGTGACAACAGCGAAGCAGAATTTGTAATTTACAAACGGCAGAAAACAGAAGTAAGAGTAAATTAAAATATGGCTGTGAAGTGAAGCAAAGCAAGGCAAAAAGAATTGGTTAAACTACGTTCAAAAGAACTTTCAAGATAGAATTCGCAAAGATATACAGACGTAAAAGAGCAGATCGCTTGAGCAATGTTTATATTCTCAAGCAAGGCAAAACGAATTGACTACATTACGTAAAATGAGATATTTAGAAAGGGTTCTTTTCAGGATATATATTCACAGCCCGTTATGAGAAGTAGCCTTCTGTCGGCAGTCTCGCGACTGCCTTATTTTTTAAGATTTGTTTCTCCTTTTTTAGAAGAAAGTGAACTCGGTTTTTATCTACTTGTGTACATAATATATACAAAGAAACGCTATAATAAATGTATTGATTTTAATATCTAGGTTTGTGGGCTTAAACGTATTTATATTACGTTAATGACGGAAGCTATTTCAATTTCTTTGTGTGTAGGTCTGTATAGTTTTAAATGAGAGGGTTGAATTAGGTGTGAAACTCTGCATCCTACTTCCTCTATATCGACATTGAAAATAGCAAAAGCCAATCCGTTGTAAGTCGGTCTCCTATTCGAGCCAGGGTGTCGTCTGCTGTGGGGTTAACACGGAATGGTCCACATTGACTATTATTAGTTTAACCTGGTTTATAACACTTTTAGTTTTCTTTATTTTATATTTATTCTCCAAATAGTTATTTAGTACATTTAAGCACGTTATAAAGAATTATTATCAGTGCATTTGATAACGTAGTTAATTAATAGACTGATGGTATGGTTTTATGAGCTTTAAAAGGTGAGAAATCGATATTATAATCTCTAGCGAATTTTTTCTTATCATCACACTATAACGATAACAACCATTTTATTGATATTACAACATTAAGTTGTGTTTCCAATGTTAATACTGCATATATAATACAAAAGTGTTGTAATACTATTTGAATGATAAGTCTATTTCATTTGAATTATTCATTTAAGACATTACTGTAATTTTACAATCTTTTATTTATCTAAACAATATTTTATTTATAGTCAGATAAAATTAGGGTTCTTTACAGACTAAATTCACGATATGGAATAATTAAAATCTGTATTGTCTATGAGTTCGTAGATAACAATGATCGAAATGATATTAATAAACTAATCCGGTTTTACTGAACAAAAAAAAAACCAACTGATACCTATGCCAATTTACTAACGTCTAGAAGTTTTAATGCTTTTTGGTTCAGGTGGCTCTGCAACGACATTGATTTTTTACTTGAGCTATATTCGTGCATTTGACGAAGTTAACGCCTTCACTGCGACACTAGTCACGTACCGACTTTAGGACAACCGATGTGTAAGCCATGTATACCGCAGTCAATGTGTCAAACTGCTATACGTCTACAGCTATGTAATTCGTAGTTAACGCCTTCACTGCGCTATTACCGAGAAAACTACATTCTTACTTCAGGATTTCTCCCCACTGTCTCTAAACAATGCAAATGCTACTGAAATCAATGGGACTATCCAATCTAATATCATGGAATTCTGCAAAGAAATTAGAATTATTTCATAGATGTCTTTACGAACTAATTTATTACCTCACTCTATATATTTAGAATTTCTACGGTATGTTTAGTACGTGATGTAATACCCTAAGTTAATTTGGCAAATTAATGGTGTGCGGCAAGATCAACTACCGGGAGCTCGTCCCTACGAATAACTACTTACAGTTTCACTCTTTAACTGCAGGGTTCCAAAATGCTGTCATTAAACTTAGTCAAAAATGATCAGACTAATTGGAAATTATTTCCAAAACCCAAGATTTGCCATTCCATTTATCATAGATATTCCTATAATGTCCCTGTTATGTAGCAAGAAGCTGCTGCGAGTAATAGTTGTAAATAAAAGTGTTTTGTTGTGTTAATATTTCGTTACGAGCAAACCTGGTATTTGACTGAATCGAAATAAAGTATGCATAGTATGATAGGTGAAAAACTCTAATTTATTCTCAAAGATATGTTAACATATACTTTCACCTCTCTGATGGAATACTGTAATTAATACTTAGTGAAAGTATAACCTATAAACAAGCCGCTGTGCGGGTTTCAGACAGTAAACATATATTGGTAGTCGGTGGAGAGTGGTGAAGTTGTTAGTTTTGGTTTTTGTCTAGATCAGCGATCTGCATCAGTGCAAGTCAGCAAGTCATCTTGTAATTAATTGATACATGAGTGTTGAGGCCAATTTGTAGTTGTGGTTTATTAATTTAGCTTTTGTTATTCATTTTTTACACATCCGATTTATAAATTGTATCAATGGCAGTATTAGTTGAATCAAAGTCGTTTTCATCGAAACCCGATTGGTTCATGGAAGCCGAAAGCACTGGTGTAAGTTTTATTTGTAATTTTCTCAATAAAATGAATGATCCACCTTAGGTCAAGTCCAAATTGGATGGATATTTCTGAAAGTGACTAATGAGAATTATATTAACCCTAGAACTGGTGGTCATTTCATCCTGTAGTGTCGGGCTGTTTTGGAGCTTCGCGGCTGTTTTGGAGCTTCGCGGCTGTTTTGGAGCTTCGCGCAAGGTTTTTTTAAAAAAATTATTAAAAATATAAAATAAAAGCAATATAAATAAGAGTATATATTTTTGTGTTCAGAATGAAACGTAGAATTGCACTATATTGTAAAATTAACCATCAAAAATTTTCTAATAAACACTTTTTTTAATCAAATATAAAATTTATGAAAAATATTTCTTAAATTTGGGGGGGACCATACCTAGCAAATGAAGTTATAGTGAGAAATATTTATAAGTGAGATAGCCATTCTGTGTCAAATTTTATCTAGTTTCAGAAAAACATAAACGTTATACACATTTATGAAAGCATCATAAAGCTATAGAACAAAAAGCAGCGATGCGTATAAATTCTGAAAATCGGGTGTACACGTAAGACTTTGGTAAAACAAGTTTTTCAAATACATTTATCTATGAATACATGTTATTTTGCATATTTTATTACTTAGAATAAAATAGAATGGTAATTATCATATTAACCGCCGGGGCGGAAAAATACGAGTTTTGCGTTCTTAACTTATTGGAATCGTCCTATATAAAAAAAGTATAAGGTTTGATGGGGTGGAAATGAGAAATAACGAAGTTCTAGAAAATAAAAAATTAAATAACTTTCCAGTAATATCTCCATGTTCTACATCCACGTCTAGCGTCACGTGACCTTTTGTGGCCAATGATTGAACCTCGTGATGACGTCATCGGTTGCGCCGCCATCTTTGCAAACGTAAATGAGAAATTACAGAAATGAGCAGAATTTTGTTCAAAATTAATAATGTTTTTCTTAATTTCGAGAAAAAAATTAATTACGAGTGCCTCCGGCCATCAGCGCGGGCTTCGGCAGCACCTTCGGTGCTGCCCCGCGCTGATGTCAATAAAAGAAAAACATCCCTCGAGATAGTACCTATCAGTAAAATATAAAATTCTAGAGGGGCTGATCAAAAATATAAATTGAAATGTAATGCAAAGGCAATTATGTAAAGTTTAAAAACTAAATAAATCATGAAAAACTCAAATATATAGATGGATATTAACAGAGAACACTTACCATTAGTGTGTTGGCGGATATAGCTAAACAGCAGCAACAAAAAAGTGGTCTATCACAACGAAACGACACAGTCTCCCGGTTTAAAAAACACCACTCGACCGCACGACGAACAAATACACTCATTTTTAAAAATGCCCTGTTCTATTAAAAAAGAGATAATTTCGTTTCGGTCAAAACGTAAGCTCTTTACGTGCCCTACGAAACACTCCGACACACACAATTCACTAGGGTTGGTTGAACTAGTGGATGGTTGATTCATCATTGTAAACTCACTCACTCAATCCGACCTACTGAACACGATATCTTGTGTAGAACTGACCTATGCCCCGGACAACTCAGATAACAGGTATGCTATCAGGCTGCTATCAGTCCCGGCCGCAGATAATATTCAAGTAAACAGATTATCCAGACACAGCACACAAACTGAACATTAAAACATTAGAAACTTTACCACTTATCAATATACCCCCTAAAATCATGTTATTTGTCATTTGCACCCCCTAGTACTATATATATTTTTTGTTCAGGAGGGTGAGCAGAATACGTTGGTAACGTCAAATTCGTGATTTGCCGCCCCGGCGTTTAATCTTACTGGTACCAATAGAATATACAGTAGTAATGAAATAATTACCATAAATTATTTTTTGAAAAGTAAAAAAAGTTAAATTTTGCCATTATTCAAAACTTTTGCGAAAAATTTTCATTCAGCAAAATATAAAATAGTTTCTAAAGCTTGTACTATATCAAAATTTATAAATTTATGGTTTATAAGTAATAGGAAATATTATGTAGTTAGAAAACTATAAATATAACTAAAGATATTAAAAAAAATAGAGAATAACCCAAACCGTTATTATATATAACCAAAGAAATTACAGGAAATATATATTTTATTGTGAAAACTATCTATTTACCAAAAATAAATAGTTACTTCAGAGCTAAAAGAGTGCTATAAATAACGTTTAGTAAGTGAAAACAATAACAAACTATGTGAAATGAATTTTAGCCAAGTCATTTTGCCATAGCCTACACAGAGCCGGTAATTTCTCAAACATATTTCAGTGAATAGAAATTGATTTATTCTAAAATATATATGTTTACACTACTACGACATCAAACAACACACTACACATTAAATACGACACTAAAACACGCGTAAAACTATTAAAACTTACAAATATCCACAGCTCGGCACGAAAGTGATACAGAACGGCAGCGGCAATATGGCGGTCACAACAAACGGCGTCGCGTTTTCTTTTACGTTCAAAATAACAAGCTTGCTACGTCATAACCATAATACAAAGAGGAATAAAACTCATCTGTTCCTTAGCATTTTTCTTCCCGAATCCAATGGTGCATGAATTATATCGATACGTTACCGGAGTATATTATAAAAAGTAATTATAGGAGGGAATGTTTGATCGACAAAATTTTGACGGTTAATACCACAAAAGCGGCATTAACCGACATAATTATGTCGATTAACAGTTCTAGGGTTAAATAACAATCTCACATCAGCTATCTAGTCAATTTGAATTTTTTGACAAAGACAAAAGTTGGGGATTGAAAAATATTAAATAACAATCTCACATCAGCTATCTAGTCAATTTGAATTTTTTGACAAAGACAAAAGTTGGGGATTGAAAAATATTAAATAACAATCTCACATCAGCTATCTAGTCAATTTGAATTTTTTGACAAAGACAAAAGTTGGGGATTGAAAAATAAATGACTCAGTTAAAAATTATGTAGGGCTATTCATTTTGAAAAACCTAATTAATCACTAATTAGCCTACTGCTATTTAGATTTATAACTTAAAATAACCTAGGCCTATAGCATAGAATGTATACATATATATATATAAGGTGCCAATCCCAGTAGGCCTAGTATAGAGAGTGAAAATCAAATGTAAGCAGTCTTAACCCTAGATCTGATGTGGACACCATCCGGGGTAAGGTACGATAAGCGGACCCGGTTTTTTATATCGCCAATTGGCAAACGATATTACTTAATCATAACCATCGATATAATCAATCGATACTGATTATTTTGAACAATTAACTTTTAATTATCTGTATCAACAGCTGTAAACACTTTCAAATAATACTCGTAATGTAATATTTCAATTTTATATAAGTAACATTTGATTATTAAAAATGGCAGGCAATTTTAGAAAACTACATGACATTGCTTTGAAAGATAAGACATTTTTTTCGTGACCTCAACATGTGGGACTCGTAACGAAAAACCCATTAAGGTACGTGAAATTTGTGGGAAAGAAACAACTGTAACTGTGAGAGGAGCAAATATGGTCGTCTTCAGTTTTCCTAATTTTGGTTAGCCTATAATAATTTGTTTGATCACTGTAAATATTAAATTCATATTTTAATTTAAAATATATGATTGTTATTGAGGACTATAGATACTTTTATATGGATTGATAGTCTAGGATTTGAGATGCGAATATTAGGTATCGATGATTACATTCTTCGATATAAAAAATTGTGGGTCACTACGCTTAGACATACTTCAAGTGTAACAAAACGAAGAACTGGAGTCCCACGGCCCATTAGATCACCTGAGAACATTGAGGCTGTGAAGGCTTAGATATTGTGATCACCACGGCATTTAGTGCGCACACGTGTCTGCCCTTGGACTTTGCAATCGTTCTGTGAGGAGAATTCTCCACAAAGACCTACATTATTCCATCCATACAAGATGGCGATTGTGCAGGAACTGTCAGAATGTGACTACAATAATCGGAAGAACGTGTGTGAGGTTCTTCTGGATGTCGTTCTTGAGGACGCTATTGTGTTGTTTAGTGATGAAGCCCATTTTCATTTGTGTGGGTCTGTGAATAAACAAAACATGCACTACTGGGCTGACACCAATCCTCGAGAATTGCATGAAAGGCCTTTGCATTCACCTAAAGTGATAGTGTGGTGTGCAATTTCCTCATCTGCAATTATTGGTCCCTGATTTTTTTGAAGGAAAATGAAGTCGCAGTGACAGTGAATTCGGGCCGGTATGTAAACATGTTACAGGATTTTTTTTCCCAAGGCTAGATGAGTTGGATTTAGGGGACATTTGGTTCCAGCAAGATGGTGCAACGGCACACACCGCAAGAGCATCGATGGTTGTTTTGAGGGAACACTTCCCAGAATGCCTTATCTCAATCAGGGGTGATTTACCATGGCTGGCTCGATCTTCCACATTTGTCTCCTTGTGATTTTTTTCTGTGGGGGTTTTTGAAATCCCATTTTTATGTGAACTGTCCAAGCACCTGTACCGTTTTTATAGCACATATATTTTAAATTTATATGGAGCAAATACTTTATAAATTAAACAACTTTTCGGAAATACTTGCTTTATTCCGAAATTTAAGTTCACCCAAAAGTTTACAAACTTTTGATTCAATTTTCTTCAAATGTCACTCAATCGAACAAATCTAATTAAGAGTCTGATTAAAAGATATTAAAATTAAAATTAAACTAAAAATGTATACTTCTCCAAAAATGGTTTAAATTAACAAAACAAAATAAAAAGTTCTCTTCTCAAAATACTCAAAATTAATATAACACAAAACTTGATATTTACTTTATGACCAAAATTTAATTCACAATACTTCAAAAAATTGAATTAAATTTCCAGACTCTGAAAGATGGGAAACTTTAGAAATTTTAATTACAGTATTATAAAATAAAAGATATTAACTATACGCTGGTACGGGACTTACTACTTTGAAGATTACGGAGGCAGATCGCAAAATAAAACGCACTAAAATTTTAAATACTTGAACTTGAATTTACACGCGATAAATAATTACTCTAAATCCCAACTATAGGGTTAGAGGAAGAAAACTTCAGCTTCGACCGGTACACCTTCTCGTCGTGGCTTCAAGACTCGACTGACTACTTCTGACCCTCTCCAGGCTTGCCGGGTCGGAACGTAGACCGATCAGCTGATTACCGGTTCAACTAAACAAACAATGTCCACGCACCGCGTCTAGTTAACAGGAGCCTACTTCCTACCGCGATTCAGCATAAAGAATTAGAACTATGGTACATATTTTCCCTAGCCCGAAGCTGCAATCACGGTAGGAACCTAAACCTTTAAACACTCATCCCGGACTAAGTACAATAATATCCCTCCACATGCACACTTTTAAATAACAATTCTTTTGTACTTATCACTACGTGGAGGCTGTGATGTGTAGTCCGAGGGGTGATGTGGTAGGAGTGTCCGACGTCCAGTGTGGCTCCCCAGGTAGCCATCGCAGAGGGATGTGGTAGGTGAGGAGTCGAGGCAGGTAGCTTCTCCAATGATTGTGCGGCCGGTGCAGTGCGGTGGCCTCGTTGATCTCGTGGTTGGCTGGCTCTGGTTCGCTAATAGCACTGCTACCTGCTCCTCCAATCTAATAACAATTTCAGCCAGCGAGGCTTTGAGCTCTTGGAGGACATTCCTTTTTACAAAATATTCCCTCCGTATAATTGTATGGCTGTCAGTCTTTCACGGTGTTCTTATTGTACGCCTGCGCCAGTGTCACGAATGTAAACCATTACCAGATGTTGTTAATTACAATACAATCAATTTACAGGGATTACAATGGCACAATAATCAATTTTTTTACACACAATAAACCTCATATAGTGATAAAAAAACAATATTACCCTGTCCTTCTACATTTGAAGGAACAGGGAAGAAATATCACTATCAATACAACTCATTGTACACCAAAAAATATTACCCTGTCCTTCTCTATTGGAAGGAACAGGGGACAACAACACCACAACATTACCAAAATTACCCTGTCCTTCTACATTTGGAGGAACAGGGAAGAAATATATCTCATGATATATCACAATACCTCTGTGTATTAATTTCATACACCATTAATGCCATTCATTGTCCCTGAAAATTACATGGTTATCACACACTTACACTGGCATTTTATATTATGACTTCTCATCTTAGCCATACAATTGCTGAAATAAAAAAGTCGTCACATCACCCTTTTATATTCCAATATTTATTTGTATTATTATAATAAACTACTGGACTCTCATACTTAACTTGTTTTGTGTTTTGGGCCAAATTAATACATAAGTATATAATCAATTCTTGAAGTTAATTTAGAAATAAATTATATTGTCATTTTATTGTTTTTAGACCCATCTTCAATTCCTTTTCAACAATATAATTGTCCTGAAAATAAAACATACTGACCTTTGCCCCGGGCTAATGTTTATTGAGTTCTCAACTTTCACTTTTAGTACTTTAACTTTAATTGTGAAACATGTACTTTCTTCACTGATCTTTCATCCTTTATATCCTGAACTATAAAGGTCACTTCTGTTAATTTATATATAATCCTGTAGGGTCCACAAAACCGGTTTGCCATTTTTGCCTGAAATTTTTCCGCTTTGTTACTCAGCCAGTGTGTCTTCACGTATACAAGGCTTCCAACTTTGAATGGGTGTTCACATTCCTTATCACTATAGCCTGCCCTCTTCCTGTTAGCCGAAATGGACTTTTTTAAGTTTAACACAGTTCTTTGAAACCTATCCAAATTATCCGGCTTTGACACATCACAGTCCAATAAATCATTAATGTTCCATCTGTTGGTCAATTCCAAGTTAGGCCTATTTCCGAACATAATTTCGTATGGTGAATTTTTAGTAGCTTCCGAGGTCGCACAATTTATCGCTAATTGTAATTCAGTTAATTTGGTGTCCCACTTAGTTTGATCCGAATTAAAGTAAATTTTTAACATCTGTTTTACTGTCCTCAACTGACGTTCACTTTTGTTTCCCTGTGGTACAAATGGAGTTACAAATTGATGATTGATTCCCCGGGCGAATAAATAGTTCTTTAGTTCGACACTTCTAAAACACTGTGCATTGTCCGACACTATATTTTTGCAATATGCAAAATTTTTAAAAATTTCACTTTCTAATACTTTTATTATTGATTTACTTTTCGCGTCTTTTATCGCACTTAAAAATACCATTTTTGAATGGTCGTCAAGTACAATCAGGATATTATTATTTCCACTACTAGACCTGGTTAAAGGGCCAAAAATGTCTATGTACAATTTATCCATGGGCCTAGCTGATACACCAGAAATCAGTTTGCCATGATAAACCTTACCGGTTTTCGCTAACGCACAAGCTTCGCACATTTTTACCTTGTCTTTTATCAGCCCGGCAAGATCCGCATGGTAAAATAAATCGCATATCTTTCTGGTAGTTTTTAATATTCCATAGTGGCCCCCGATTTCCGACTCATGGTAATACTTAAACACCATATCTACTAAATGTTCTGGTAGACATATCTTTGGCTTACTAGTAGGCTTACTTCTATACATCACAACTCCCTTACACAAGAAATATTTTTCAGAGTTAGTACCACCTTTTATACTATTATATATTTTTCGTATTATATTGTCCTGGGTTTGGTGAACCTTAAAGTCCGTATAAGCTAGTGGAAAATTACCTACGCTATTTACAAATACACTATTTACATTTTCCTAAGATTCTAGCAGTGTCGTATTTAAAAGCATTTCCGTCCCTAAAATTTATTTCAAATATTAATTCCTTTTTGAGCAACAGATCCACATGCGCTAGCTCCATTTTTATTTTAAAATAATTTTCTTAAAATAAATCAAATATTCCAAACTCACAATATTATTTTAAGTCCTAAGTCTTACTCAATACACAAAATTATGCAGGTTTATACACAATGTTCAAGTTCATACAAGTCTTATACAAGTTACACACACTTTCATGAATTATACAAGTTTATACCAGTTTACAAGTTCTTTCCTGTAAATAACCTGTTGTACAAGTTTATGCTCAAAAAGAAATAGCAGAGTGGCGCAAATTATGTACCGTTTTTATAGCACATATATTTTAAATTTATATGGAGCAAATACTTTATAAATTAAACAACTTTTCGGAAATACTTGCTTTATTCCGAAATTTAAGTTCACCCAAAAGTTTACAAACTTTTGATTCAATTTTCTTCAAATGTCACTCAATCGAACAAATCTAATTAAGAGTCTGATTAAAAGATATTAAAATTAAAATTAAACTAAAAATGTATACTTCTCCAAAAATGGTTTAAATTAACAAAACAAAATAAAAAGTTCTCTTCTCAAAATACTCAAAATTAATATAACACAAAACTTGATATTTACTTTATGACCAAAATTTAATTCACAATACTTCAAAAAATTGAATCAATCAATCAATTCATTTATTGCCAAAAACATAACATGCATAGGCACTCGTCAAGAAAATTATAATATCCTAACTTAAAGTATAGACTACTGACAGATCAAACACAACAAGACCAAATCAATATAACAGGAGTGATCTACAATTTATTATCCTCAACGTATTCCCGGACACTGTAATATTCTCTCGAAATAAGAAATTTTTTCAGACGATTTTGAAATTCCCTATCGTCCACAACAATTTTCAAGCAGGATGGCAAAGAGTTAAAAAGGCGGATGCAGGAGTAAAGACTTTGTTTTTCAAAAAAAGATGTTTTATGGCAGGGTAGGATTAGGTTGTTTCTTTTTCTTAAGGAGTAATTATGGGCTGGATTAACGTTGACTGAAAAAAGGTGGGGATACTTTTTGTAAAAAGAAAGACACTGAAGGATATAAATGGATGGGAACGTAAGGATATTATTACTGCGAAAGAAACCTCTACAAGACTGGGAATGACTCAACTTGAAAATAATCCGTATAGCTCTTTTCTGGAGACGAAAAACATATTGAGTTTTCTTACTCTCGTATCCCCATATAGAGACTCCATAGCCAAAGTCAAAGTCAAAGTCAAAGTCAAAGTGTTTATTTGTCAATTAACAATTAACATTGCATGACAATGGTCAATAATTTACAATAATAATAAAAACAAAAGATAAAATATAACTAAACATCTTATTTGTACATTAGATAATCTCTTACAGAGTAAAACTCTCCCATCAATCAAAAAACACTTAAGTCTTTTTCATAAATTTGCTAACAACAGTTTCTGCTTTTATTTCCAGTGGGAGACTATTAAATAATTTGATTGCTGAAAAATATAACTGGTTTTCAAAAAATGAGGTACGGTGTTTTGGTACAGGTATACAAGATGGAGTTTCTTAAGTTGTAATGAGTTAGGAAAATCAGAGGTAAAAATGTGCATATTTTTCTTAAAGAAGGTTAAGGTTTCGAGTATGTATAGGCTTGGGAATGTAAGAATTTTGTTTGATCGGAAAAAACCCCTGCATGATTGACTTCTTGCCAAGCCCTAATACAATCCTTAGAGATTCTTCTGCAAACGAAAGATGTATAGGGTCTTTGTGTTTTCAGAGCCCCATATTGGAAAGTCCATAAGCAAGATGTGGGTAAATGCACCCATAATAGCCAGCCAGAAGAATTTCAGTACTAGAAAAACTGGAGAGTCTACGTAATAAAAATATGCCGCTGCATAATTTCCCACACACACCTTGTCCATGTGAAGGTGAAAGTTCAGGCTTGAGTCCAAAATCCCACACCCAAGAAGTTTGTAAATTGTGACGAGTTAATAACGGAATCGCCTAAAATAATGGATGAACTTCCACTATCACCATTCATGGGTGCTCTAATATTAAAAATCCAGGAATGTCGTCTTTGCAGTGTTCACAGTAGTAAGGTGATTTTCTTCCATCCATTGAAGAAGACAGCTGCCTTGTACAAAAATATCATATTCCAGGTTTTCCCTATTTTTATGTGACATATTGAAAGATGTGTCGGTCAGCAAATAAGCACAGATTTCCTCCGCCCACACTAGATGAGATGTCATTAACAAATAATAGGAATAAGACTGGGCCAAGGACAGAGCCTTGGGGTACCCCTGACTTCACTGTTTTCACAGAGGGATACTCGATGACTCAAGCAACCAGAGTGGTCAACAAAGGGAATTTCAACTACCTGGCTACGCCCCATCAAATATGAAGACACCCAGTCAAAATGCGGCACCCCTAATTCCAAGGTTTTGTATTTGTAGTTTGCATAACAAGAGCCCATGATTGACAACATCGAACGCTTTTCGGAGATCCAAGAAAACACCAAACGAATGCTGACGTTCATCCTAGGCAATAGAAACATGATTGATGAAGTCAAAAACGGCATCAAGTGTCGAGAAGCCACGTCTGAAAGCCAAATTGCTTTTCAAAAATGACATTATTATGCGATAAAAACGACAGTAAACGAACAAGATACAGCTTTTCCAAGACTTTTGAAAACGTTGATAGGATAGATATAGGCCTATAGTTTTCGATGTCATATGGGCTTCCCTTTTTCAGTAGTGGTTTAACTATTGCTTGCTTTAGAATACATGGAAATACACCACTTTCGAAGGTAGCATTCGCAATGTGGGCCAAAGGCCAAGCCAGCTGCTCAGCAACATCCTTCAGAAGGCTAGAAGACATTCCCATCAGCCCCTGAGGTGTGGCCGGGCTTTAAGGATTTTACTACTGCGATTACTTCCCGAACATCTGTTGGCCAACAGGAAAAGTGAAGGTACAAACTGTCCGCATCGCATGACACACTCGTTGTGGGTCGTCAACATTCCAAGAACCGCCTCCAAGACGTTCGCCCATCTGGGTGAAGAAAGAATTAAAACTGACATGGAGATAACAGTCGGATCGACCACTAAGGAACCACTTTCATTCTTAATGGGAGTAACAGGTAAAATCCTTAGACTTTTTGTTGGGCTGAATGTCCTTAATGATGTTCCAAACGGCCCTGTTTTTGTTCTTGGCCTTTGTGATGTGTTTATAAACCAACCCAACCTTAGCAGAGCGAACTCTAGTCCGAAACTGTTTCTTAAGATCACAGTAAGATTTTCGCAAGGGATGTCCAGAAACCAAGGTGTTTCGTCAGAGAATACATAGTGATCACCTTCTCTTGGAGGTGAAGCAAATCTTTATTGAAAACCACCTTCGTAAAAGATTTGGTTTTCTGGTATTTTTACCTTCTTTATAGGAGCAATTAAATTAAAATAATATGAGAAAGTAGATAGGAAAAGTGAGAACTTGGAGTTCACATCTTGTGCACTAAGAACATTAGCCCACATTTCATTTGCCAAACAAGTGTCTTAAAACATGGATGCTGTTATCTGAATTTTGACGTTTGAGTTTGAACTTAGGAGTATTTATCATAGGAGACACATTAACCTTGAGATCACCAACCTGAGCATGGTGGTCCGATACTGCCGTTTATGACAACTTGAGTGGACCAGCTCACTTGGACTGATGTTCGTTAAAGATGTTGTCAATTAGTGACGTAGACCCATTTAAACTCCCTGGTATACGATTTTACTGTATCTCTAAGCCCAAAAGAAGTAATGAGATGAGACAGTTGTCTGGCAGTTTCATTATCAGAACACATGTCAATATTAAAATCACCAGCAATAAGAACCCTTACGCCAGATTTCAAATAGAACTAAGACAATCAGTTAAAGAATTTAAAGAACAATTCAATGTTAC
This sequence comes from Homalodisca vitripennis, assembly GCF_021130785.1. Lineage (NCBI taxonomy): Eukaryota > Metazoa > Arthropoda > Insecta > Hemiptera > Cicadellidae > Homalodisca > Homalodisca vitripennis. Next base: position 23,821,929 of record NC_060214.1, read on the forward strand.
TGAAATCTGAATGTGGAGGTCTGTAAAACAGAGATAACTAAATATTGAGAACCGCTTAAATCCACTGAAAACACTGGCCAGCTCACAAGAACCCTCCTTGCAAAATCTCGAAACGTCAACAGCATGACAATGCCTCAGACCCTCGTGAACCAAGATGCACACGCCACCTCGCCCCTTAACGGACCGACAATAACTGGACACGACCCTAAACCCAGACAAAACAAAAATATTCATCTCTGATTCTCTCAGAAAGTGTTTCTGAGAAACATAGGATTTTGAGGCGAGAGCAGATCCACCATAAACCTCAATCTGGGCCAGTTTAGGCATAATACCCTGGGACATTTTGATGTACCAGCCTAAGAGTGTCTAGGTGATCGCTTTATCCCCCCGTACGACCCGTTCCCGAAGAAGCTATTGAACGCACAGGAGAGGGCTCACGGGAAATCTCTGGTGAAGGATCACGGGGAAAACCCAGTAGTGGGCCCACAGGAAGGCACAAAAGGATTAGGAGCGACAGGGAAGGGCTGCAGGGCATTGCTAGAGAGGATGGGAGCCACCGAATCGGAAAGTGAGCGTTTTAGAAGTAGATTTTAGTAACGTGGAGAGCATAATGTGGCCCAATTCAAAGTTGCCACTCCTATTTAGGTGCCTTCCGTCTATAGCAAGGTGGTGCCTACGAATACAATTATACAGATCAATAAATTCAACATTAAAGTTGTTACACATCAAAAACAACTGCTCGTTAAGATAATCTAGAGCTATGTCATTGATATCCCGACGCCTTAAGATGCTATTTAAAATTATCTTAGCATTAGGAAATTCAGTCTTACAAGTATACAGCAGCTCAGCCATCCTGTGCAAAACCTCTTTCTTGCCACAACCACCATCATATCCAGCCCCTTACCATTATAACCCATAGCCACATCATTTGTGCCGACATGAATATAAAAATAACCGGTGGCTGGACTTGAACATAATCTTTAAGTTTTCTCTTTATGTTTAAAATTTTTTGCACCAGGATTTACATCAACAGTAGCTCCCCTATATACACATTGTTTACTTGAAAATCTTAGTAACGAATCCCCAATAACCAGGCAACTTTTCAAGGTAGACGTTATACATATTATTATTATTTACAACATTGGGACTACTCTTTTTATGTATAGAATCTCTATTACTATTTAAAAACTATTTACATTTTTTCTTTAGGCTAAGGTGGCTGTCCGTGAGTTCAGGGTCCTTACTTGACTTACAATTACGACACCGTTGTCGTTTGCTACTATTAGATTCCCTAATGACAGACATCCGTTTCACGTCGCTCTCCACATTCCCTGACTTCTTACACCTCTTAGACTTAATTACATTGAGTCATGGCATCCTCTTGCTGGCTCGTCCTCCACACTCCAGAGACACTTTTCACACGCCCAGTGTCATGGACATCCTCCGACTCAAACGACGCTAGTTCTCCGTATTTGTTCTTTGTCTCAACGATGGGGGACGGCTGACACCCTGTTAAGTTTATTTTTTGCCTTCCTTGTCCGATTGTGTTTTACAATTGACCATTTATCGCTATCATCAATGGCTTGAGGAATTTCCTTAATGTTAGACTCGATCACAACCGGTTCAGTTGTTTCTCCGATAGCAAAGGTAAGGATAAAAACAGCCATAGTAAGTAAGCAAAAGAATTTCCTCACTAGCAAAACAGGATAGTCTATACATCAAAAATATGCAGCTGCTTAGTTTTTTCGTGACTTTATCAATGTGACTAAAAAAGTTTAGCTGATCATCCAAAACAATTCCAAGATAATTAACATTCAAAGAAGGACACATTTCTGACTCTCCAATCATAATGTTTTGAGATTCAATCAACGTTTTAGCAGACTTTCTAATTCCAAAATCAAGAAAATTGGTTTTAGATGTATTTACAAACAGAGAGTTTTCACCCAACCACTGCAGCAAATTACTGGCCTGAACAAAGGTTTGGATTTCAAGCTCGGCTCGATTGCAACCAGAGATGACCAAAGAGGTATCATCAGCAAACAAAAACAACTTGGAACCTTTCACGCTTCGATGGATGTCATTTATGAATAGTAAAAATAATAAAGGACCAAGTACGGAGCCTTGGGGAACTCCAGTGTGTACTTCTCGCTCCTCAGAAAATTGTTTTCTTAAGCACCCTGTATCATCAATAAAAGGAATTTCAACAATCTGTCTACGGTTCAGGAGATAAGAAGCAATCCAATCAAAAGCTTTCCCTCTAATACCCAAGTTTTCAAGTTTTCTGAGCAACAACCCGTGATCCACAACGTCGAAAGCCTTCGTAAGATCCAAAAATAGGCCAAACACGTGATTCCTGTTATCCAATGAGTTTGATACCTCAGTTAGAAGACTAAAAATTGCATTGACTGTAGACAACCCCTCACGAAAGCCATATTGATGGTCATGTAAAATTCCATTGACAGACAGGTAATTGGAAAGTCTGGTCAGCACAAGCCTTTCAAGAACTTTTGAAAATGTAGAAAGGATCGAAATGGGGCGGTAATTGCTAAGTTCCTTTGGACTTCCTTTTTTCTTAAATATAGGTTTTACAATTGAGAGCTTCAAGTGTGATGGGAACTTCCCAGATTCAAATGACGAGTTCGCAATCTGTGCAAGAGGATCAGCCAATATATCTATACAGCTCAACAAAATCCTGGATGAAACTCCATCAAATCCTGCTGAATTGCTTGTTTTCAAGGACTTTACGACTGAGATGATTTCATTCTTATCAGTTGGAGCAAAACATATAGAGGAACTCATACTTGATGAAGACAATGATCTTGGAGGAACAAATGAAGAATTACCCTTAGAATCTCTCAAACTCTGGCTTATTTCTGCAAAATGGATGTTGAATTTCTCTGAAATCATCCTAGGATTGTTCGTCAGATCGCCATTCTCGTCATTAAGCGTAATATGTGTGAAGGCATTAGCTTTCTTAACAGGAATGAGATCCTTAACCACATTCCAAGCAGCTCGCTGTTTATTCTGAGCCCCGCTGATGTAGGTCAATACTTTTTTCGCTTTGGCGGAATGGATGCGATTCCTAAACTCCTTCTTGGTTTGAATAAAAGAAACTCTCAAAGGATGAGAAGAGTCAAGATGCTTAGACAGCGAGTAGAGAAACAAAAGGCGATTATGAAGTTTTTTTAGATCTTCATCCAAAGGAATCCTCATCTGAGTGCCCCATGTACCGAACTTAATCTTTTTTGTAGGAAAAACACAATCAATATAAAATGACAAAATTGCAAGAAATGAGTCAAACATTTCATCAACATCAGCGGCTCCAAAAAGCTCATGCCATGATTCACCCTCCAGAAGACTCCTCAAGACCCGAATGCCGTCCGGGGTGAAGCACCGCTTGAATGTAAATTTAATAATATTGTGGGTTGAAGGAACAAATGAGGCAATGTCTCCAATTTGCGCATGATGATCGGAAATTCCAGTAATTAGAACCTGAGGTGAAAACATATTCTTTGGAATATTGCTAAATATGTTGTCAATGAGTGAACTGGAACCATTAAATTCTCGAGTGAAAGTGTCTATTGTGCTCACCAAGCCGAACGAATTCATCAGATCGATAAAAATTTTAGATGACTGACTAATGGTGGAAAAATCTATATTGAAATCACCAGACAAAACAATTGAATTAAATTTTCAGACTCTGAAAGATGGGAAACTTTAGAAATTTTAATTACAGTATTATAAAATAAAAGATATTAACTATACGCTGGTACAGGACTTACTACTTTGAAGATTACGGAGGCAGATCGCAAAATAAAACGCACTAAAATTTTAAATACTTGAACTTGAATTTACACGCGATAAATAATTACTCTAAATCCCAACTATAGGGTTAGAGGAAGAAAACTTCAGCTTCGACCGGTACACCTTCTCGTCGTGGCTTCAAGACTCGACTGACTACTTCTGACCCTCTCCAGGCTTGCCGGGTCGGAACGTAGACCGATCAGCTGATTACCGGTTCAACTAAACAAACAATGTCCACGCACCGCGTCTAGTTAACAGGAGCCTACTTCCTACCGCGATTCAGCATAAAGAATTAGAACTATGGTACATATTTTCCCTAGCCCGAAGCTGCAATCACGGTAGGAACCTAAACCTTTAAACACTCATCCCGGACTAAGTACAATAATATCCCTCCACATGCACACTTTTAAATAACAATTCTTTTGTACTTATCACTACGTGGAGGCTGTGATGTGTAGTCCGAGGGGTGATGTGGTAGGAGTGTCCGACGTCCAGTGTGGCTCCCCAGGTAGCCATCGCAGAGGGATGTGGTAGGTGAGGAGTCGAGGCAGGTAGCTTCTCCAATGATTGTGCGGCCGGTGCAGTGCGGCGGCCTCGTTGATCTCGTGGTTGGCTGGCTCTGGTTCGCTAATAGCACTGCTACCTGCTCCTCCAATCTAATAACAATTTCAGCCAGCGAGGCTTTGAGCTCTTGGAGGACATTCCTTTTTACAAAATATTCCCTCCGTATAATTGTATGGCTGTCAGTCTTTCACGGTGTTCTTATTGTACGCCTGCGCCAGTGTCACGAATGTAAACCATTACCAGATGTTGTTAATTACAATACAATCAATTTACAGGGATTACAATGGCACAATAATCAATTTTTTTTACACACAATAAACCTCATATAGTGATAAAAAAACAATATTACCCTGTCCTTCTACATTTGAAGGAACAGGGAAGAAATATCACTATCAATACAACTCATTGTACACCAAAAAATATTACCCTGTCCTTCTCTATTGGAAGGAACAGGGGACAACAACACCACAACATTACCAAAATTACCCTGTCCTTCTACATTTGGAGGAACAGGGAAGAAATATATCTCATGATATATCACAATACCTCTGTGTATTAATTTCATACACCATTAATGCCATTCATTGTCCCTGAAAATTACATGGTTATCACACACTTACACTGGCATTTTATATTATGACTTCTCATCTTAGCCATACAATTGCTGAAATAAAAAAGTCGCCACATCACCCTTTTATATTCCAATATTTATTTGTATTATTATAATAAACTACTGGACTCTCATACTTAACTTGTTTTGTGTTTTGGGCCAAATTAATACATAAGTATATAATCAATTCTTGAAGTTAATTTAGAAATAAATTATATTGTCATTTTATTGTTTTTAGACCCATCTTCAATTCCTTTTCAACAATATAATTGTCCTGAAAATAAAACATACTGACCTTTGCCCCGGGCTAATGTTTATTGAGTTCTCAACTTTCACTTTTAGTACTTTAACTTTAATTGTGAAACATGTACTTTCTTCACTGATCTTTCATCCTTTATATCCTGAACTATAAAGGATGAAACTATAAAATTTAATCAAATCAAATATTCCAAACTCACAATATTATTTTAAGTCCTAAGTCTTACTCAATACACAAAATTATGCAGGTTTATACACAATGTTCAAGTTCATACAAGTCTTATACAAGTTACACACACTTTCATGAATTATACAAGTTTATACCAGTTTACAAGTTCTTTCCTGTAAATAACCTGTTGTACAAGTTTATGCTCAAAAAGAAATAGCAGAGTGGCGCAAATTATGTACCGTTTTTATAGCACATATATTTTAAATTTATATGGAGCAAATACTTTATAAATTAAACAACTTTTCGGAAATACTTGCTTTATTCCGAAATTTAAGTTCACCCAAAAGTTTACAAACTTTTGATTCAATTTTCTTCAAATGTCACTCAATCGAACAAATCTAATTAAGAGTCTGATTAAAAGATATTAAAATTAAAATTAAACTAAAAATGTATCCTTCTCCAAAAATGGTTTAAATTAACAAAACAAAATAAAAAGTTCTCTTCTCAAAATACTCAAAATTAATATAACACAAAACTTGATATTTACTTTATGACCAAAATTTAATTCACAATACTTCAAAAAATTGAATTAAATTTCCAGACTCTGAAAGATGGGAAACTTTAGAAATTTTAATTACAGTATTATAAAATAAAAGATATTAACTATACGCTGGTACGGGACTTACTACTTTGAAGATTACGGAGGCAGATCGCAAAATAAAACGCACTAAAATTTTAAATACTTGAACTTGAATTTACACGCGATAAATAATTACTCTAAATCCCAACTATAGGGTTAGAGGAAGAAAACTTCAGCTTCGACCGGTACACCTTCTCGTCGTGGCTTCAAGACTCGACTGACTACTTCTGACCCTCTCCAGGCTTGCCGGGTCGGAACGTAGACCGATCAGCTGATTACCGGTTCAACTAAACAAACAATGTCCACGCACCGCGTCTAGTTAACAGGAGCCTACTTCCTACCGCGATTCAGCATAAAGAATTAGAACTATGGTACACACCCTTCAAAATTTAAAGTACATCCAGGAAGAAATTGCCAACATAACGCCTGCTATGCTTGAAAGGGACAAACACCAGAAATCGGTATACTCAATGTATCCAGAATGGGGGACGTCACCTATCTGATTTAATCTTCAAAACTATATGGGCAATGAATATGTAATCAAATTTTAATACAAAATTCAATTAATATTAATAGATACTTTACAACACAACACTGAGAAACAAGATATTTTAACAGTATATCATAAAATAAAGTTCTATGCCAAATAGAAATACCATATTTATTTCTTGATAAAGTTTTTTAATGACGATGGAAGGTTTGAAAGGATAACAGGATTTCGGACATTCACTATTGTAACATATAACAATGGAAAATGTCCAAAATCCTGTTATCCTTTCAACATACCTGTATTTATGTTAAAATTGTACAACATACAGTTGCCAAACACCAGGTAAAGGTTAATAAAATGATTTTCTATTTAGCAGGTCTATTTACTCAAATTACAACTGTACACACTAATGTTTTTCCTATCTTTTCAGACCACTATTATGGCTGTGGAGTTTGACGGAGGAGTTGTTATTGGCGCTGACTCCAGAGCTACCACTGGGTGGGTATTCTAATAATTGTCTTGGTCTGGATTGATAAAAAAACACCAGAAATTGGACTGGCAGTAAAACACCTGTTTTATTGTTAGTGAAAACACTAATTCATCTAACATTCTTTCCATTCCTGTTGTAGAAATCTTTGTTTTCTTGTTACATTACAACTAATGAGTAGAAATCTTCTGTTTCTCGTTACATTACAACTAATGAGTAGAAATCTTCTGTTTCTTGTTACATTACAACTAATAAGTCAAATAGTGCAATACTCACTTGAAGTTATTCGTAATAAACTAATATCGCACCGATTTTTAGATTATAATGTTTACAACTTGTCAGCCAGTACACAATTTTATTTCATTACAGGTTTTGCAACTCCCACTTCTAGGGTTAAATGTCTTTGCTCTAAAAATTCATTTTTTCATTCGTCATCTACCCTTATCTATGCCATCATAATTATGACATGCCATTTTAGGTATAAATTTAAAAGAGATTTATTTCATAGTAAAGAGTACGAGTTTCATGGTGTATCCTAGAAATACGTCTCTCGGTTGACTACAAACTTTCTTCCCTTAATACTCATAATAGACAATAGACAAAATTCTTTATTCATAATCTTCAAGATTAGAATGGTGTCACAAAGTTTACATGTAATAAAGTTTACGATGGTTGTGTAAGTGTAAATAAGTTATCAGTTCTCCAGTTAAGAAATTCTTCAATTGAGTAGAAGGGACGTTCTTTGAGCCATCTGGTTAGTTCCCTTCTGAATTGCTGTTTGTCTGCAGTATGATTTTTAACTTCAGGCGGTAGTATGTTCAGGAATTTGGCGCCCGTATAAGTAGGTTGCTTCTCAAATAGAGTCAATCTATGAGAGGGAAGTGAGTAATTGTTTGCTGCTCTTGTGTTGTGTGAATGTACATCTCCTCTTCTTGGTATGTTTTGTTGACTGGTATGGACAGTTACTTCTAATATGAATAGGGCAACTGTTGTTAGAATATTTAAGTTTTTAAAAGCTTCCCTGAATGAATCTATTGGTCCTAATCCTGACATTATGCGGATTGCTTTCTTTTGCAGCACCATGATCCTGTTAGTGTTAGTTTTCGAGGAGCTGCCCCAGATGGCTATACCATATCTCAGGTGGCTTTCAAAGAGAGCGTAGTATGCACATTTAATTATTTCTGGACTACCAACTTGTTTTAATCTCCTTAGCACATACAATGATGTACTGAGTTTTCCACATAGCTGGTCTATTTGGTCATTCCAGGAGAGAGTTTCGTCTATGACTAGTCCAAGGTACTTAACATTTTGCATTCTTTCAGCCTCTGGTAGTTCCAAAACTTCTCCTTTGCTTCGTCCAAGTATTAGTTGCTGAGTTTTAGTGCTGTTCAGTACTAGATCGTTGGCTTGACAATATTCTATTGCCATATTAATAGCTATATATGAGTCTATTTTCAGTCTGGTGGGCTTTTTGTTTTGTAACAGGAGTACTGTATCGTCAGCATACAATAGCATTTTTGCACAAAATAAATAAAATACATGACAAGGCCTATAATTTGATTCACTGCAAATAACTTGACTTTACCATAACCTAGTGTTTCAAACATAATTTGTTTAGTTAGCAATGTCCTAATATATCAACACTTATATTTAGATTTCTGTTGCTATTTAACACTAATAGTTCGATAGGTTAAGAATCGTTTACATATCTAAATGGCACACCATAGTAATTGGAGTATCTCTGAGATCTGTCTTGGGACCTATTCTTTTTTGTTGTATGTCAATGACTTCCATCATGCCTTCTCTATTGCAAAAGCAATACTCTTTGCCGATGAAACTATACTAGTTTTTTTTTTTAATAAAGCGTTAAGAAAATTAACACTAGCCTAAAACTAACGATAGAAGCTCAAAATAGGTACTATAAATGGGCTCATTAAATAACAACAAAAGCCAACGCATACATTTCTCCTCAACACTTTAGAACCCTCATCTTGAAGTGAAATGTGAAAACATCTTGAGGTATTGTCAGCAAAATGTTTAGGTGTGATCAAAATCTGGAATGGAGGGATCATTTTACATACTTTATTGGGAAGTTAAACTTCACTTGTTTTGCTGTTATTGTAGGGTTAGCCAACTATGATACTGTCATAACAGTCTATTATGCATATGCATATTCGCCCTTGAGATATGGGGTGATGTTTTTTGTAAGTTCTGTTGGGTCAAATTCAATTGAGTCAAACTCAATATTTTTAATTCAGAAAAGGATTGTAAGGAATATGTTCAACGTAAAACCTAGAGATTCCTGTGAACAATTTTTCCAAAAAATCAGAGTTTTAACACATTAATTTTATATTTTTGAATGACTAGTTTTTCAAAAAGATAATGTTAGCATGTGTTCCAATAATTGTACTGCCATAGTGTTTACCAGTATCCAATACCTAGACTTAAACTATAGGAGGAAAGAGTTCATTACTCTGAAATGAAACTTTTCAATGCCCTTCCAATCCATCTGAAATGTGAATGCAGTGTAAAATCTATTAAAGCTTCCCAGAGACACCACCTCGTAAGCAAGGTGTTTTACTCTGTGGCCAAATTTTTAAATAATGGATAATTTGTTTGTGTTTATTCGTAGATTTTTTAAAGTTTATCGTTATTGTAGGTACCATTTATTACTTATATTTATTTATACAATGACTGACAAATCACTGTTTACTTCATGTATAAAATGTAGAGTTAATAGATAATAAAAAAATAGTTTATCCTACTTTGCACCTCATATTGAGAACGTATATAACAACTCAATTATCAATTCGGGAGTGCCGATGACCGAGCGGTCTAACATGTTGGACTTTTGTTATGAGTTAGAGTGCAGGATCAAATCCTGTTTATGACCGAAGCACTTTTTATCAGTACCATCAATCTTGTACTCTATCGACACTCCTCTTCATTCTGTTTGATAAGATCCTCGAACAGGCCCATAAGGTTGAGTGGTAGAGAGGGCTAAAAAGCCCTAACTCCGCCTCTTGAATAAAGGCATATTTCATTTCATAAGGACGGACAGAATGAGGCTAATAGGAGATCGGTCTCCCCTTTTTTTTAAAAAAAAAGGAATTTTACATAGCAGGTGGGCAAAATATTGTTTTTGTTGAATCAGTTTTCTCAGTTCGGCCCTAGCCGGAGGTTGTGAATTTGGTCTGTTTGTTGCAGCACATACGTCTGTAACCGTCTGGCAGACAAGCTGACTCCAGTCACAGATTATATCTACTGCTGTCGATCAGGGTCCAGTGCAGACACCCAGGCTATCGCAGACATCGTCTCCTACCATATGAACTTTTATAGGTAAGTCTTGCACAATCCCGTTGTGATGATGGAGGTAGTTTTATTTTGTAAGTCAGTGGCATTTTTTTTATGCAACTAGGCCTACAGATGGTGTTTTTAAATATAACCTCTTAATTAATGCTGATATGACAATCCGCATTCTAAATCTGAATTATAGCTCAACCCTGTATTTGCCAGTCTTTTTTTCTAAAATGTCAATGTATTTTCTCCTCTGTTGCAAGCTGAAATTTTCTATTTTTCTTTTTGTTAATAAAAATTAAGTTGGAGACGAATTGAAATGTCAAATCAAATCAAAATCAAATCAAATCAAATCATAATTTATTTCCCAAAAATATTTACATGCTAGCACATTTACTATCAAATCTATATTATCTTGTTACTATACTATAATATTTAAATGTGTACTTAAAAAACATAAAACATGAAAATATTACACTCATCAAATTAAAGTGGCCTAGGAAATGAGCCTACATGGGCAGAAAGCCTGTATGTCAATTAGATATACAGTAGAACGTCAATAATCCAGATTAATTGGGACTGGGCCCCATCCGGATTATCAAATTATCCGGATTATCGAAATTACCTTAAAAATAACCAGTATACACTATTTAAGTACACAAACATTTTAAAATTTTATATTTTCTCATATTTTATAATATGAGAAAATATTTTATTTTATATTTTATTTTAAAGTCATTTTTCATTTCATTTCATTTTATATTCAAACACTGTAGTAGCAACATTTATACAGTAAAAATGTCAAACACTATTTGAGATTAAAAGAAAAATGTGTAATAGGTTTTTGAACTGCAGTAGTGGTTCGTTTTTTCACAGCTAAGTCCTTAATTCATTTTAAAAGAATCAGCTGAGTGGGTGAGCTCTCGTTTTGTTTCTCTAGCCATGACATCAGTGTCTCCGCTGCTACAAACGCTTCAGAATGAGTCGGCCCTGTTTCTTCTGTCTCATGTTCTGGGTCGTCACTGTCACATTCCATTGTTTCTGTTTCCTCTGAAAGAAATTGTTTAAATAGACAACCAAAAATAAATGCTTTCTTTTCCTGCCTTTACACAGTACTGTATGTATGTTACGTACAAAAGATTATCAATCAGAATGTTGGCAAAAACCACAGGTACTGTACAGTACAGTGTACTGTAAAATTTTATAACAGACTCCCCGTCTCCTTGCTACACGTCTTTTCGCCATCGCCCGCTTGACACTAAGGAACATAGTGCAAGGGCAGTTGGTACGATGTTTTAATTTTTGCTAGATACAAATCCGGATTATTCTTGACGGTCCGGATTCTTGACGTCCGAATTATCGACGTTCTACTGTAATATAATTTTATTGTGGTGAATTAAACTGAGACAAGACAAGACAAGACAATTCTTTATTTTCACATTCATCAAGAAGGAAATGGCGTCAAATACATATTATCTTAAAAATTTTTCCCAGGTTTGTTGTCATTAGCTGCCTAGGTCTTCACATTCTCTGCGAGTCGGCTCTCCAATTCAAGAATTCTTTTACTGAGTAAAAGGGTCTCTCTTGGAACCAGGAGTGCAGGCTTTTCTTCAACTTCCTTCCTTCCATTTTCTTCAGCTCATCAGGGAGATTATTGAAGAATTTTGCCCCAGCATAGGTTGGTTTTGTTTCAGAGAGAGTTAACTTGTGGATTGGCAAAGTAAAGTTATTGGCATGCCTAGTATTGTAAGAGTGAATGTCTTGGTGCTGTTGGACATTATGAGTTGTAGCTATCACAATACATTCTACAATATAAAGGCTGACTACTGTTGATAACCTCCACTCTTTGAATACCCCTCTACAGCTCTCTCTACATCCCAAGCCGGCCATTATTCTTAGAGCCTTTTTTTGAAGAATGAGGATTCGTTGGAGATTTCTTTCAGTTGAACCACCCCAAACCGCTAAGCCATATCTCATATGGCTTTCAAACAGAGCATGATAGGCTGTTATTGTGGCTTTTGTCGTGCTTATAGCTTTCATTCTTTTTATGGCATAGATTGCTGAGCTAAGTTTAAGGCATAAGTTATTAATATGATTTAGCCATGAGAGTTTGTCATCAACAATGATTCCAAGATAATTAGTTGAGCTGACAGATTGAAGATTTGGTAGATCTGAAATGTCATCCTTCTTGTTCCCAAATGAAATTTGTTTCGTCTTTGATTCATTGAAAACCAGGTCATTGTTTCTACAATAGTCCATAGCAATGTTAACAGCAATGTATGAATTTATTTCTAGATTTTCCACTGAGCTATTGGCAGTTAATAGCATAGAATCGTCAGCATACATGACTAAATTACTGTATGAATGTAAAACGTTAGGAAAATCATTAGTAAATAATATAAAAAGTACAGGCCCCAACACAGATCCTTGCGGTACACCACGGTCCATTGACAGGACCTCAGATCTAGAAATTGTAGTAATTCTTTTTATGGTCTGAGTCACTTCTACAACCTGGCGTCTTCCTTCAAGGTATGCTGAGAACCATGAAAGTGCTGTTCCTTGGATTCCTAGATGAAAAAGTTTTCTTATAATCAAGTCATGGCTTAGACAATCAAATGCCTTACTCAAGTCAAGTTGCACTCCCACTACATTATTTCCAGCCTCGATATTGTCCACAATGTGCTCCAACAGATCTACTATTGCAGTCATGGTGGATCGTCCCTTAATAAAACCATGCTGTTCCTCTGTCAAAAGGTTGTTCAGTTGAAGGTGCTTGAAAAGTCTAGAGAGTACAATTTTCTCAATAATTTTGGATTCAGTTGGAATTAAAGATATTGGCCTAAAATTTTCTATGTGGTGTTTACTGGATTTTTTGTGAAGAGGGATAACTTTGGAAATTTTCATACTTGAGGGGAAAGTACCATGCAGAAGAGACAGTTGTGTGATATGAAAAATCGGTACCGCTACTTCATTTTTACAAAATTTTAGAATTTTTGAGGATATTTCATTTAAGCCAAAAGAGGATTTTGTTTTTAGTGAGTCTATTACTTTACTTATTTCATCAATTAATGTGGGTTCCATAGAGGTCAGTGGCATTGCAACAGGTGGGTTCTGAACAAATTGCATTGTTGGGTTGATGCACAGGTTCTGTTTGAGAGTTTCATCAGCAATAGTTGAGAAATAGTTGTTAAAATGGTTGGCTATATCTATAGGGTCGTCAATTTTTTCTCCGTTTTTAATTATGAAGTCAAATCCAGAAATTGTGTCCTTGTGCTGATGATTTCTCTCGCTGTTTATGATCTCCCAAACAGCCTTATTTTTGTTAGCAGCATTGTCAATATGAGCAGCACTAGCCTCTTGTCTTAAGGTCCTTAGTTTTAAGTCGTAAGCCTTCTTTAGCTGTGTAGAAGTTTGTTTATCCTCTTGGCTGCCAGAAATACAATATCTCTCATTTGCTTTAAGAAAATCTTTCTTTAAGCGGAGAGCTTCTTCGTCATAGCATGGTCGAGCTTTTGGTTTTGCCACAACTCTGAATTTCTTGATTGGACAAGTGAGATCTAAAAAGTATGTTATTGTCTTCAAATATTGTCTGTAGGCCTCTTCCACACTATCTTGTTGAAGTACATTAGTCCAAGATTCCTCAGCCAAATATCGTTTGAGATTTGTTAAGTTCTCTGGACTTACATGTCGATGAGAGGAGGTAGTAGTTTTTTTTGATTCAACAGACAGAGGCAGATAACAAAGTTGTCCGAAATGGTCACTTATACCAGTATGGAGAATTTTCACTTGAGATTCATCAATTTCAGCATTTGTGCAGATAGCATCTATGGAGGACTGATGACCTTGAAATACTCTGGTCGCCGAAAGTTGGAGTCGTGTCATGTTATGGGACAAAAGAAATTCATCAAACATAATAGTTTCCCTAGTAGGTCTTAAAATGTCAATATTTATATCCCAATCAAAATAATTCTGGTTTGAGTCGGAATGTTATCCAGAACTTTATGAAGGACCTCGATAGCTTCTGCTGTGATGTCAATCAGATTATTAGGAGGCCGATATACACCTATCATATAAAGTTGTTCTTTTCCAGAAAGTTTGATAGAGGCAACTGTTACTTCACAGACTAGGGGTATACTGAGATGTTCCATTTCCAAACTTGTAGTTTCATTCTCTATTTTGTTACTTTTGTAAATTGCTACCCCTCCTTTAATGTTATGCACTCTTCCAAATGCGGAGACCAGAGTATAACCATTTAATTGCGTATTTATGATGTTATTTGCATGTTGTCCGTGTTCTGTGACAACTACCAAATCTGGCTTGAGAGAGGATAATAAATGGTTTAATCTCTCCACCTTGTTACTGATGCGGTCGACATTTTGATGGAAAATCGACAATATGTTTTCTCCATCCAAACCAGGCCTTTGAGTGTTAATTGTTATTCTTTGGCCTTTTTCAGGTGGCTGTCCTCTAAAAAAGGACCTGTTGAGGAGGTTGCCATCTGTGTGCAAGGTTCATCTGAAGGGTTAGGTTCAGAGTGCTCTGGCAGCAATTCTAATTCAATAGCACTACTTTTATAGCTCTCATTGATTTTTTTGTAGAATTCTATGTGCTTTACGAAGAATTCTTCTAGAGCTTCATTGTGACTGCGGACTTTTGCAGTTATTGGCGGTTTCTTTGCCAGCACTTTTATTTTTGGATTCACACCCCCTTGCCTGTCCTGAGAACTAAAATAAAATATATTTGAAAATGTTTTGTCAAGGGCCGAGACAGGAGAGGAGCCCTTGGTAGAGTCGGTGGCCAATCTTTTCCGGGAATTGTGCTACAACTACCGGGACCAACTCACTGCCGGGATCCTGGTGGCGGGCTGGGATAAACGGAAGGGCGGGCAGGTACACAACCTTCCTCTTTTCTCTCCATTTTAATTAGTTTATCGATAATTGTTTTAGCAGTCAACACTTTCAAAAAATATTACAAAGATTTACTATAAGTTATTTCATTGTATTATTTGCATTTGGAGAAAATAAACAACATTTTAAACTACCAAAATATAGAACATGGATTGCTTAGTTGACAAACAAAATTAACCCTTTATTCAAGAATTCATCCCAGTTACTATTAAATATTATTTTTAACAATAATAAAATATGTAATGCTTAATTTGTTACTGTTAAGATAAGATTTTATTCTCAAATTATTTTTTTCCTAGCTTGATAAACTTAAAACTGACTGTCAGACATATAAAACGTCAGCTAAGCACATACATACACTTAAGTTGTGACTTACAGTCTCTTTATCTAGTTGTCTGACAGTGATATATCTGTTATTTATGTGTTGATGCTCCACAATTGTGTGCTGTTATTAAGTGTGTCAAGACATATAAAACGTTAGCTAAGCACATACATACACTTAAGTTGTGACTTACAGTCTCTTTATCTAGTTGTCTGACAGTGATATATCTGTTATTTATGTGTTGATGCTCCACAATTGTGTGCTGTTATTAAGTGTGTCAAGACATATAAAACGTTAGCTAAGCACATACATACACTTAAGTTGTGACTTACAGTCTCTTTATCTAGTTGTCTGACAGTGATATATCTGTTATTTATGTGTTGATGCTCCACAATTGTGTGCTGTTATTAAGTGTGTCAAGACATATAAAACGTCAGCTAAGCACATACATACACTTAAGTTGTGACTTACAGTCTCTTTATCTAGTTGTCTGACAGTGATATATCTGTTATTTATGTGTTGATGCTCCACAATTGTGTGCTGTTATTAAGTGTGTCAAGACATATAAAACGTCAGCTAAGCACATACATACACTTAAGTTGTGACTTACAGTCTCTTTATCTAGTTGTCTGACAGTGATATATCTGTTATTTATGTGTTGATGCTCCACAATTGTGTGCTGTTATTAAGTGTGTCAAGACATATAAAACGTCAGCTAAGCACATACATACACTTAAGTTGTGACTTACAGTCTCTTTATCTAGTTGTCTGACAGTGATATATCTGTTATTTATGTGTTGATGCTCCACAATTGTGTGCTGTTATTAAGTGTGTCAAGACATATAAAACGTCAGCTAAGCACATACATACACTTAAGTTGTGACTTACAGTCTCTTTATCTAGTTGTCTGACAGTGATATATCTGTTATTTATGTGTTGATGCTCCACAATTGTGTGCTGTTATTAAGTGTGTCAAGACATATAAAACGTCAGCTAAGCACATACATACACTTAAGTTGTGACTTACAGTCTCTTTATCTAGTTGTCTGACAGTGATATATCTGTTATTTATGTGTTGATGCTCCACAATTGTGTGCTGTTATTAAGTGTGTCAAGACATATAAAACGTCAGCTAAGCACATACATACACTTAAGTTGTGACTTACAGTCTCTTTATCTAGTTGTCTGACAGTGATATATCTGTTATTTATGTGTTGATGCTCCACAATTGTGTGCTGTTATTAAGTGTGTCAAGACATATAAAACGTCAGCTAAGCACATACATACACTTAAGTTGTGACTTACAGTCTCTTTATCTAGTTGTCTGACAGTGATATATCTGTTATTTATGTGTTGATGCTCCACAATTGTGTGCTGTTATTAAGTGTGTCAAGACATATAAAACGTCAGCTAAGCACATACATACACTTAAGTTGTGACTTACAGTCTCTTTATCTAGTTGTCTGACAGTGATATATCTGTTATTTATGTGTTGATGCTCCACAATTGTGTGCTGTTATTAAGTGTGTCAAGACATATAAAACGTCAGCTAAGCACATACATACACTTAAGTTGTGACTTACAGTCTCTTTATCTAGTTGTCTGACAGTGATATATCTGTTATTTATGTGTTGATGCTCCACAATTGTGTGCTGTTATTAAGTGTGTCAAGACATATAAAAACGTCAGCTAAGCACATACATACACTTAAGTTGTGACTTACAGTCTCTTTATCTAGTTGTCTGACAGTGATATATCTGTTATTTATGTGTTGATGCTCCACAATTGTGTGCTGTTATTAAGTGTGTCAAGACATATAAAACGTCAGCTAAGCTAAGCACATACATACACTTAAGTTGTGACTTACAGTCTCTTTATCTAGTTGTCTGACAGTGATATATCTGTTATTTATGTGTTGATGCTCCACAATTGTGTGCTGTTATTAAGTGTGTCAAGACATATAAAACGTCAGCTAAGCACATACATACACTTAAGTTGTGACTTACAGTCTCTTTATCTAGTTGTCTGACAGTGATATATCTGTTATTTATGTGTTGATGCTCCACAATTGTGTGCTGTTATTAAGTGTGTCAAGACATATAAAACGTCAGCTAAGCACATACATACACTTAAGTTGTGACTTACAGTCTCTTTATCTAGTTGTCTGACAGTGATATATCTGTTATTTATGTGTTGATGCTCCACAATTGTGTGCTGTTATTAAGTGTGTCAAGACATATAAAACGTCAGCTAAGCACATACATACACTTAAGTTGTGACTTACAGTCTCTTTATCTAGTTGTCTGACAGTGATATATCTGTTATTTATGTGTTGATGCTCCACAATTGTGTGCTGTTATTAAGTGTGTCAAGACATATAAAACGTCAGCTAAGCACATACATACACTTAAGTTGTGACTTACAGTCTCTTTATCTAGTTGTCTGACAGTGATATATCTGTTATTTATGTGTTGATGCTCCACAATTGTGTGCTGTTATTAAGTGTGTCAAGACATATAAAACGTCAGCTAAGCACATACATACACTTAAGTTGTGACTTACAGTCTCTTTATCTAGTTGTCTGACAGTGATATATCTGTTATTTATGTGTTGATGCTCCACAATTGTGTGCTGTTATTAAGTGTGTCAAGACATATAAAACGTCAGCTAAGCACATACATACACTTAAGTTGTGACTTACAGTCTCTTTATCTAGTTGTCTGACAGTGATATATCTGTTATTTATGTGTTGATGCTCCACAATTGTGTGCTGTTATTAAGTGTGTCAAGACATATAAAACGTCAGCTAAGCACATACATACACTTAAGTTGTGACTTACAGTCTCTTTATCTAGTTGTCTGACAGTGATATATCTGTTATTTATGTGTTGATGCTCCACAATTGTGTGCTGTTATTAAGTGTGTCAAGACATATAAAACGTCAGCTAAGCACATACATACACTTAAGTTGTGACTTACAGTCTCTTTATCTAGTTGTCTGACAGTGATATATCTGTTATTTATGTGTTGATGCTCCACAATTGTGTGCTGTTATTAAGTGTGTCAAGACATATAAAACGTCAGCTAAGCACATACATACACTTAAGTTGTGACTTACAGTCTCTTTATCTAGTTGTCTGACAGTGATATATCTGTTATTTATGTGTTGATGCTCCACAATTGTGTGCTGTTATTAAGTGTGTCAAGACATATAAAACGTCAGCTAAGCACATACATACACTTAAGTTGTGACTTACAGTCTCTTTATCTAGTTGTCTGACAGTGATATATCTGTTATTTATGTGTTGATGCTCCACAATTGTGTGCTGTTATTAAGTGTGTCAAGACATATAAAACGTCAGCTAAGCACATACATACACTTAAGTTGTGACTTACAGTCTCTTTATCTAGTTGTCTGACAGTGATATATCTGTTATTTATGTGTTGATGCTCCACAATTGTGTGCTGTTATTAAGTGTGTCAAGACATATAAAACGTCAGCTAAGCACATACATACACTTAAGTTGTGACTTACAGTCTCTTTATCTAGTTGTCTGACAGTGATATATCTGTTATTTATGTGTTGATGCTCCACAATTGTGTGCTGTTATTAAGTGTGTCAAGACATATAAAACGTCAGCTAAGCACATACATACACTTAAGTTGTGACTTACAGTCTCTTTATCTAGTTGTCTGACAGTGATATATCTGTTATTTATGTGTTGATGCTCCACAATTGTGTGCTGTTATTAAGTGTGTCAAGACATATAAAACGTCAGCTAAGCACATACATACACTTAAGTTGTGACTTACAGTCTCTTTATCTAGTTGTCTGACAGTGATATATCTGTTATTTATGTGTTGATGCTCCACAATTGTGTGCTGTTATTAAGTGTGTCAAGACATATAAAACGTCAGCTAAGCACATACATACACTTAAGTTGTGACTTACAGTCTCTTTATCTAGTTGTCTGACAGTGATATATCTGTTATTTATGTGTTGATGCTCCACAATTGTGTGCTGTTATTAAGTGTGTCAAGACATATAAAACGTCAGCTAAGCACATACATACACTTAAGTTGTGACTTACAGTCTCTTTATCTAGTTGTCTGACAGTGATATATCTGTTATTTATGTGTTGATGCTCCACAATTGTGTGCTGTTATTAAGTGTGTCAAGACATATAAAACGTCAGCTAAGCACATACATACACTTAAGTTGTGACTTACAGTCTCTTTATCTAGTTGTCTGACAGTGATATATCTGTTATTTATGTGTTGATGCTCCACAATTGTGTGCTGTTATTAAGTGTGTCAAGACAGGAAAGAATATTGTCTCACATTATTTGCCGTTTCAATAATACCCTTTCATTTCAACTTGTACCAAACTAGCACGGCTGAAGATCAAATTCTTCACAAGGGGAAATTTCTCTATTGATTTCAAGACAGTTTTACTACAGTTTCATATGAAGTACAAATTAAGCTTCTCTATTATAATAAACTTAACGTAGAAAGGTATAAGTCTGCTATTTGAAAAAACCAGGAAAAACATCTTAGGAGCATATCTCTTGAGCCCAAAGGATATCAGAGAAAAACTCTTTAATTAATCCTAAAGAGGACTTTAGCACCTCCCTTACTTATTTTTAACCCTCAAATCTGAGGTCTATGATCTACAAAAACCTGTATGATTTGAGGGCTCCTGAAAATATATATATATATATCGTCGTTGCAATAAACATAAGGGCGTAACTGAAAAAATATCGATTTTGAGATAAGACCATAACCCCACTATATTTTATGCGCTCTATCCAATAGACATACTGGCGTATCTGCATCTCCTACGGTTTAAAAGTTATTGTGAAAAATATTGGGGTTTTATCTAACAATATGCTTTCAATACAAGAGACACATACAGACCTATCTTTACTTACAGCCATATGTCTATTTTGTTCAGCTGTTAGAAGCAGAGACATAGAGGCGTTATCTGCACTTACGCCCGTATATTTCTTAACTCTAAACTTGTTCAGTTCACTAGAGGGCAGATGCATACTGGTGTATCTGTTATTTTGAATATTAATTACTTAACTTCATTAACTAAGGTCGTTCAATGTATATTTCTAATATTTCTAGTGCTGTTAAACATTAACATTGAATAGCCATTCTGTGAATTTCGGGGAGATTTTTCACGTGGAGAGGTTGGCAATAACAAAAGTAGCAGCTGTCAGTCTTATAATAGCTCAGTGTGGAAAATAATATAACCTCAATTTGCCAGTGTTGTACTTATACTGGTGTTTTAAAGTGTGAAGTTTATGTTTAGACTGTCACATTCTGTTTTATTTTTATTATCTTTTGTTAACTGAGAAGAGGACAATACTCAGAGGTATAATCAAGTGTAAAATTAACAATAAACATTTACAATTAAATATAAACAATTACTACACGGAAAATGGATGAAGACCTTCCTTTAGCTTCCTTGTAGATTAGGTCTAACAAGAATAATGTTAATAATGAAGATTTGGGGTTGGAGTTAATGGATATTACAGTAGAACCCCTCATATCCGGCCACCACGGGACCGAGCCCCTGGCCGGATAACGATTCGGGCCGGATAAACCAACCTACAGTACACAGCACTTGACGAAACAAAACAATTGTACTGTACTGTACTAAACCGCACTGGAAATAATCAACGAACTGTTTACAGGGTTAAACCTATTAGCTCAACTGATGACAACACAGGAAAATGTAAACAAATAGATACACCAAAATAACGCAAGAGTCGTGGGAGACTAGTGCTTGCAAACTACGCGTCTGCAAGCCGTGGTAAATAAATTTCGATATTGGCTTCCGGGGGAAAGTGGCCGGATAAACCGAGGTGCGGTAAAACCGAGGCCGGATATGAGGGGTTCTACTGTAATGACAATCTATTCTTGGATCCTGATTATTTTCCCAGCATGCGATCTTGAGTCTTGTAGAAAAACCAGTTTTCTCTCTTTGTGACAGCTGCAGCTAATGTTTTATGTGAGGATCATTTTACTTTGGGTTCTTGTGACGATAGACATTCCTTAAACAATGCATCGTGTACAACATCTTCTAACAGCAAGACAATCAGCCTAAAAAAATACAAATCCTAGGGATGATCAATGTGCCAGTTGTGAAATTGATGACTGCAGAGAAGAAATGTTTGCGGCATGTCCCCTATGTTTTAGATTTCTTTGTTTTCATCATCTTGATAAGAGTCTGTGTATTGATGACCACCAGCTGAAAGGGAATGGTACAGAAACTCTCAAAACAGTTAGGCATAAGAAAAAATATTAGCACATCCTACAGTTTAATTTGGAGCTTGAAGTTCGTTTGAAGTAGATGGAAGCTTAAAAGAATGTGCCACACTAATTCTTTCTCAGAATAAACTTAAAAATAAGAAAAAGAAAAATAAGATGGCAAAAGAGCAAAGGAACAGAGGTGAACAATATGTAAGTGTGACGACAAAAAAACTTGTTTCAGCTAGAAATCGAGTTAGAGAAAGTTGTAATGGAGATGGATGTAAACAATTTGCGCAGTGTTCAGAAGTTTCTGATGAAGAAAGACAACAAATATTGACTGATTTCTATGGAACTGGAAGCCTCCAACTGCAGAGGGAATACATTGTAAGATATGTAAAAAATAGCCCACTAAGAGAGAAAAACAACTGGAAAAGAAACAGTCTGGAATATCGTATACTTTTGTATATTTTTTGCCCAAACAAGGAAGTGAAATTCCTGTTTGTAAAAAGTTTTTTATAAACACATTATGTGTTTCAGAAAAAATGGGTTAGGACATCACTATCAAAGATACAAGAATCTGGGGTTTTGGAAGGAGAAAAAAGAGGCGGTTGCTCAAAAGTCCAGGACAAAATTGTTCGGGATACAATTTTTAAACTGTTTCCCACGTGTAGAATCTCACTACTGCAGAGCATCAACTTCGAAGGAATATTTGCACCCGGACCTGAGTTTATATAAAATGGTCGAAATGTTTAACAGGGAAAATATAAAGACCAGTTACTTCACCTACTCAAATATTTTCAGGGAAATGAACCTTGGGTTTCATCACTTAAAAAAGGACCAATGCGGGTTATGTAATGCCTTCAGAAGTGGCGACCCTAATAAAAAAGCGGACCTTGAACAACGCTATCAGGCCATCAAACAACACGTTAAGGATCTTCTGGTAGATGAGTCATGTGTATGTGCTACTTTCGATTTACAGCAAATAATACTGCTGCCTATAGCTGCAGACAGTAAGCTCTTCTACCATAGAAGACTTACAAAATTACAACATGACTGTATATAACATTGCCAACAAAGATTGTAGTTGTTACGGTTTGGCATGAGGGCTTAGGCCGAAGAGGATCATGTGAAATCGCGTCATGTCTGTATGACTACTTAAGTGATCTTGATAACAAGAATGTCAAAGAGGTATTTTTGTTCTCTGACGGATGCAGTGGTCAGAACAAAAACTCTGCCATTGCAACAATGCTACTTAATGTTGTATGTACTTCTAAAAGTATCAGATTTATATCGCTAAAATTCTTTGAGCCGTACCATGGCCAAAATGAAGGGCGATTCCGCCCATAGTGCAATAAGTTCAGCACTAAGTACTGCTGGCAATGTCACTGTACCTTCCGAACTCAAATCTATTACAACGCCTAGCACGCAGGAAACATCCATATGACTACACAGTATGGAAAATTATTTTCTTGAATTTCATGGCCTTAGACAAACAACTAAGGATCCTTACCGTACGAAAAGACGAAGAAGGAGGAAATATTGTGAACTAGCCTAGTATGGTCGAATACATGGTATTGAAGAAAGAACCTTGTAAACTTTTTTTCAAAACAAGCCATGTAGACAGTTTTTACAGTAGTTTGACAGTGCCCAGAAGTAACATCGATCCCAGTTTCAATGCCAAAAAGACTCTACAAGAAAAAATGAAACCAAACCTGACGAAAGATAAATACAATGATTTGATGGGGCTCTGCAGTGATCCAACACACCCATCGTACGGGGAAAAGACAACATGCTGTTTACAAAAACCTGCGCCATGATTAACTTATATGGAAAAGTGATTGTAACCAGCATTGTGTGAAGATGAACTTTTTTCATTACCAGGGTTTTTGATAGGGCGTTGGTTTTTGATTTTTTTTTACATGTCAAATTGAAAATGTTTTGTTTTGTAGTTAATACAAATTAGTTTAAGACTACTTTAATTTTTGCATAGTTTAAGTTTTATTCCTTATTTTTTTTGTATTTTGTAGTTAATATACTAAGTTTTACCAGCCCACATTGATTTTCACAAGGAATCAAGTTTAAAAAAACTAATCTTGGGCCCACATTGAAATCACATTGTTAAATCCTATTTTCTGTTTTTTAATGATTTGTATGTAATAAATATAATTTAACAAGCTCAAATCTAGTTTTCTGCCCTTTCTTTTATCATTTACAACAGTGTTTATAACTTGAAAATGAATGAGCGTCAACTGATTTTTTGAATTGGTTTGTTTTGAGGACATACAGGTGTATCTGCTTTAAATGATATTTTAAATGGATGTAAAAAAATAAAAAATAAATAATAACTAGCGTACTTTGATGTCCATATTCTAAGGTATTTATGTGCAAAAATTTGTTTGACTTAGGCCGCTTATATCTAGATTTAAAACTTCAAACATAGGTATAAGTTTCTTCAAACTGCTCTCCTGAAAAGTAGTTGTTTTGCAGTTACGCCCATATGTTTATTGCACGACGATATATACAAACCGCATCTCAAGGGAATTATTCTATCAGAAAATAGAGCATTTTTAGTATTGAAAATTTACTGATGTTCAACAATGTAATTTTTAACATGGTTCTTGCCACAAAATGTGTTACACTAATTTTTTAGCATTTTTTTAAATGTTCAATTAAATAAAACAAAAATTTCATTTTAAGCTGGTTCTATTAGCACAAATTTGCCAGTTTTTATTACAGTACAATAAAATTATGGAAATACTTATGTTATTGATTTCTTATTACAAATAAAAAATAATGTATGCTGTTAGAAAAGTCTTACAACAAACGTTTTACCTGCATTTGGTGTCAAAGCAATTTTTCGAACTGTGTTCCTTCTACGGTTTTTGACAATGAGCCAATCTTGTGTAAAATGATTCGACAGAGTTGCCTAACATTTCTTCAGTTATCAAAGCAATCTCCTCTATAATCCTGTTTCTTAGGTCTTCCAAATTATGAGGCTTTCTTCTATAAACATTGGATTTTAAATGACCCCATAGGAAATAATCGATTGGTGACAAATCCGGAGATCTTGGAGGCCATTCGATTTCTCCTCTTCGGCCAATCCATTTATGAGGAAACCTTAAATCCAAATACTCTCTTACCTGTCTCCCATAATGGGGTGGAGCACCATCCTGCTGAAACCATACATTATCAAACTATTCTCCTGATGCAATTTGAATAGCTGGGATTATTTCATTTTGGAGCATATTGTAGTAAAGTTCGGCATTTAAATTTCCATTGATGAAAAAGGGTCCAACAATTTTGTTACCTAAAATTCCACACCATACGTTCAGTTTTTGTGGTTGCTGTGAATGGGACTCAGTAATCCAATGTGGGTTTTCACTAGCCCAGTAACGGCAATTGTGCCTGTTAACATTGCCATTTAGGAAAAAAGTTGCCTCATCAGAAAATAGTATGTTGGTCAGAAAATCTCTATTGTCATCACATTTGCGCATCACAAGTTCACAAAACTCAACTCTTCTGTCGTAATCATCCTCACTTAACTGTTGGACTAAATGAACTTTAAATGGTTTGTATTTATTAATTTTCAAAATCTTACTCACAGACATCATGTTGCTGTGCAGCTTTTCTGAGCGATGTATGTGGGTCTTCAATAAATGTTTGCAAAAACATCTAGTGCATGTTCTTCATCTGTTGCAGATTGTATCCTACCCGACTTTGGCCGATTACGTACACTCTCTGTCATTTCAAAACGCTCAATAGTTTTTGATATTGTTGAAACACTTATGGGATTCCTTTCTGGGAAAGTGTCATTAAACAAATTACAAACTTCCCGATAAGATCTTTGACGATCGCCATATCCTCGCATCATCAACAGAGTAATTCGTTCTCTTTCAGACAATTCCATTAAAATGCCAAAATAAAAACTGAACTAACTGTAATTAGATAACTTGTTGACAGCAATGCTTCAGAGACACTGATTAACTCGACAGGAATGATATGACCTTTGTCCATTTGTAATTCCCAAGCTTAGACCTGTCTAGTGAAAGCTCCATGCTCAACAAACTGAAACCTGTAGACCAGATGATTAATAACACAATAATGTTTCTCATAGGCTAGTGACCTTTGTCTCTTTAAAACCTTCCTGCTGACTGGAAAACACCAAGTACAGATTCATAAGTAATCAGAGAAAGTGACTCATAAGTTTTATTCATTGTAATAAAAACTGGTAAATTTGTACTAATGAAACCAGCTTAAAAATAAATTGTTTATTTTATTTTAATTGAACATTTAAAAAATGCTAAAAAATTAGTGTAGCACATTTTGTGGCAAGAACCATGTTAAAATTACATTGTTGAACATCAGTAAATTTTCAATACTAAAAATGCTCTATTTTCTGATAGAATAATTCCTTTGAGATGCGGTTTGTGGCATTCAATTCAGTAAGCTATTACCTTTAAAATTATGTATCACAAGATATAGGCTTCCATTAAGAATATTCACGATACCCTCGGCAGGACGTCCCCCGTTGGTGTGACATAACAAAAACATTGTTCCAAAAAGTAGATGCCCAATCTCTATCACGATTGTAAGAGGTTTCAAATTTATATTTAAATTATTAAAGGATATATTTGGGTGTTTCCAGACATAATATACACCCTGTATATATATATATATATATATATATATATATATATATATATTAGTCAAACCCTGTAAAAACTGAAATTCTGGAAGGATTGTATGTAGCAATTTACAAATCATCTGTATTGGGTTGATGAAATGAAATGTTAATTCTCTCTTCATAATCAATTAATTGTAACAAAACAACAATAAAATTATATTACTATGCCTAGTTTTTTATCAAATAAAGTGTTAACTAATTAGGATGTATTTGTATATACAAATACCGAAAACTAATGTTATAATAGAATTTATAAAACAAAACAAATATAAGCTGTTGCAGAACTGCTGACAGAAAAAATACACATGGAAGAGAAGATAAATTCTTCTGTTTTTGCATGGAAGTCACCAGTATTTTACATTTCTGTCACGTTATGTTTGTACTTTAAATCATATTCTGATATTTACCTAATAACCTTTATAAAAATAATTAATTGTGATATTGAACAAAATCTTATACATTTTAGCAGTAATACTGGAAAATATATAATTATTAATACTGAGATTATAATACAAATAACATTTTATTTTGAGTAGTAATTAGATCTGGAATAAGTGGTATTAATTTAGAATTTTGCCATGGCTAACTATACTTGTGTAAATTTCAGCACTGTTTAGATGATAACTATTAACGTTCTGAAACTAGTAAAAATTGTGTGGACAGGTTTACGTTGTGCCTATCGGAGGGATGTGTGTTCGTCAGAAGTGCTCTATCGGTGGATCCGGTAGTACCTACATCTACGGTTACGTAGACGCCAACTACCGTGAAGGTATGAATGTAGATGAGGTCAAGCAGTTTGTTGTCAACGCTATCAGCTTGGCCATGCAGAGAGACGGCTCCAGTGGTGGTGTTGTGCGACTCGGAGTCATCGCTAACGGCAACGACATTCAGCGTTCCGTCTACTTCGGTGATAAACTGCCAAACTTTGGCCTGGCTTCTTAGTTATATATTTGTACACGTTTGAATTAAATAAACTTGATTTTTTTCCCAAATTATTCAGTCATATTATTTCATTTCTTAATCACTCTAGGTTTACTACGAAATGTTTAGTTGTTATGACACATATTCTGATATTCGGTCTTTCTTTGTATTTATCTTACCAGTTTGTTATATAGCTAAAGCCTACTAGTGTTATAGTTAATAACAAATGATAAGTATTAAGTAACCTAACTTGGTGTCACAATCAGTTGGGTTTTCAGCTAACTGTCACCCGAACGTGTCTGTTCGTAAAGAATCAATTTTTATGCTGGTAGCCTATTATGTGTTACTACATCTTAACTCACACATAAACGAAACCACATTTTTTACTTTGTACAAAAGATAATATTCACACTTTTATATTTTCATTGTGTAAATTTCTGAAAAGACAGAATCCGATGGCTGGGTATCTTAAACGTAGCAATGAGCAAATCAAGAATTTTCAATTCTCACATCAGATTCCAAATCTTGAAAAATCAATTCCTGATTCACCAATTACGATTCCTAATAGCTCATTTCAGTCTATTATGATTTTGACTAAATTGTCTCCAATCCAATTTTTGTTTTAGCCACTTGATAACATAAAAATTAATCCAAGAATATCACTTTATTTTAAGGAATTTGCCAAGGTGCAGAGAAATAGTTATTTAAGAACTGTCCAATATTAAAAACTATCAAACTATTCTTAGTCATTATAAAAAACATTAAGGTATAAATATAATATTATATAGGAAATATTTATACAACAACAATAATTGCAAAATAAACAAACATTAGCAATTGTCTTTGTTTTCCTTTGAACTGATGCCCACACATTGACGCAGAAGACACTCCACTGCACAAATATACACATAGAAAATATGAACTTGTGTTTGTATGAACGTTGTTTTTATTACCAGCTGCAGAAAATTTGTAGTGTTGGTCAATGATAAAACTAGTAATCCAAAAATGATTACCATGTCTGTCAAGTTTATAATAATAACTTTAAATAATAACAGCTGCCTTATAAACTAGTGCCAAAAATATTTTTCTGCAAAGCATCTCATATGAGGAAACATGCACCATACAACAGTAATGTAAAAAAATTGTACATACTACATAGATATCCACCAAAATTAGAAAATCTGTAATTTAAATATTTTAAAATACGATTTTTGGAAAACGTCTTAAATAATCAACACTGGTGTTAAGAAATTGCAATTTCTAATAATGTAGTCTGTTAATAAATCTGACTTCAAAATGTGGACCATAAATCAATCTGATTTGGTTCTGGTGAAAAAATTGTATTAAGTAAAATACAGTACTGTACTAGTTTAGCAAGTCCCTGAACATTACGGATACAAGTTGATTGTAAATTGTTTTGGGTAATGGTGAGAGAGGCAGTGATGGGGAGAAACATCATTGTTTGTTTTACTTAGGTGTATTTCATTGATAGCAGAGAAAACAATAGCTATAACAAATTAAATTTAAAATTATTTGACTATATTTTACTAAAAGAAGATGTTTTATACTTTTATCCATTCCAGTTCCAAAGTTGGATGTTATTATTAGATGTTTCAGACATTAAGAAAGTACAAATCTTTGCTCCAAAATTGGATTACGAATGAGTAACATACACAGTGTGCTGGTTAGCACACAACAAGACCCCACCCCCCCCCCCCCCCACCCCCCCCCCCCCCCACCCCCCCCCCCCCCCACCCCCCCCCCCCCCCACCCCCCCCCCCCCCCACCCCCCCCCCCCCCCAATTTACAGAATAATTTATATATTTTTTCATCGGTGTTTGCAATCAAATCAACATTTCCATATTGTTTAGCCAATTCTTTTATGTACAAATGAGTATCGTAATTTGACATATTGTGGCAGAAAGAAAAACGGGAATATTTCTGAGGAAATTTCAAATTTAGATTGCAACATGCATGAGCTGCTGCGCTCGAAACTTGCCGGTTTAAATGACAATGATCTCTCACTTTATTATAACTCTTATCTTTCCAACTATCAGGAGTAAAACCATACTGAATTGACCCCAACATCATAAGCAGACCATTCACAGATATGATAAACGTTTGAATTTTGATACGAAATTTTTCTTCTTCTTCTGTCAATTTCATAGGTTTCATGTTCTTAGAATTATTATTTTTTCGCTATGTATTTCGATAATTTATTGAGTTTCTTCAAACAATTTTGTCGGGACGTTTTTTCAAATCTTCTTCATTTTTGGCACGATAAACATATCGGTTTTGTACATGCGATTGGTCACATTCGACACTAAATATAGAGTAAAAACCATAAGGAATGTGCCTCTGAATCTTGGTTGTAGTTGATCTTTCTGGATTGTTCTTACATGTCGGAATCTTTTCCAATATGCTCTCAAAGTCCATATAAATTACGTACGGATGGTTAAATTTCTTTTGATAATTAGTAAATTTAGTTGTTTGACCTGGAAATGGCATAATTGGGCTTACAAAACTTCATGATTTTTACAAATTTCTAAGTGATCTGTTAAATCTCCAGATTTGTAAAAATGGCTTAAACATCTTCTACACAAAAATTTTCTTTCTTTATGTTTAGACAACTGCGAAGAAACAAGCTTATTTAAATCGGTTATCAAAACATAATGAGATTTATCATCTTGTTTAACATACAATAAATCAATGTTTGTTTCAGCGTCATATTTTTCAGAAATTTGTAACGGAAACAATGTTAATATTTTCATCAAAACTGTAGACATTGATAGACATTGTTGGATACTTATACTTGGAATTGTAGCTTCGTTTTTCAAATATTTGTATATCTTTCAGAGACATTGGATACTCAAAACCTGAAAATATTTCGTCATTCACAAATTTTTCGTATTGCTTTACACGTTCACAGTCTCTTTCTGGTTTTTCAATAGCACATCTTATTGAGTAAATAAAGCAAAAATCATCTCTATTTTTTATATTTATACAAGCTTTTTTTATCTTTGATATTCTTTGGTAAATCGATGTATGATCCTGCATTCATCATTTCGTGTTTGTTAAGGCTCAAAACTAGTTGTTTACAACTTTTAAATGTCCATCCGGAACCTTTATTTGGATTATTCGTTTGTTCTCGATGTGTTAATTTATTAAATTGCTTAGTAATAAAGTCGTTTACGTCAAAGATTTCGTCTGCTTTGATAGTAAAATACATTTAGACATGTTTGCGGTTCACCATTCACTAAAGTTCGTTCGTATTCACATTCCAAAGAGAGATAGCCCTTCATATTTTTAACATTTTCTTGAAATTTCTCGATTAAACTTTTAATTTCTGACCGCATAATTGAAAGATATTTGTAAATTGACATGGAACTGTCGTTCAAGTTTGTTAAAATGTATTGCTTGAAAAGACCGTGTATTGAGGATAAAACTTCTACATCAATGATATTTTCGGATTTTACTTTAAGAGTTTTATCAATTTCTTCGATCATTTCAGACTTGGTTTTATCGTTAGTACCGATAGCCAACTTTTCAGCTATTGAATGAAGTTTTTCATCATTAAATAGGTCGAGATTTTTCTTTTCAACTTTGAAATTTCTCTTTAATTCACGTAATTTCTCAATATTAAAACATGTTTTCGTGATCGGCAATTTTATTTTCTCTAGCCCATTGTCTTAAATAATTTAGTTCATTATCGTAAATTTGCTTGTTTTTTTCATGACTTTTAGAATTATAATGGCGATCATAGTTTTTTCTTAAAATTTCTATTTTGCAGAACGGACATGATATTTTATCGCGCTCCATTTAGATAGAAAAATTTATTTAACTAAATAGTGCTTGTAAACCAAACGATTGCGCCTCTCACGGCGTGATATCACTACGGATATGACGCAGGCGAAGCGATTATCGTGATGGTCGGTCTGTAGTAGCACACCTCGACTGTCATTGATACACACAGCGCAATCTTTCGGAACTAAAATGTCTTTGTAGAATAAAGTCTTAACTCTAAAACTTGCAGTCCCTCCCCACGTCATAGTACTGTTTTGATAACCATAGTTGGTGTCTTTCTTCATAGGAATCACATGGAATATTATCTACAGTAATACCTTTTGTTTCACACAAAATGTGGCTATATTCTATAAGAAAAATTCTATAATGCTCTTTAATGAATTGTGTTGATAAATCTTGATACTCACAAAAAATTCCTAAGAAATTCATCAATTAAGTCTTGATTATCTTGAAAGAACGTATAATATGGGAAAAATGTCATAAAAAAACGATGAAAACTCTCTGTTTGTTTATTTTTTACTTTCTTTTCAATATCGTAATTATATTAAATATGTAATCCCTTACTTTTTTAGTTTTTTGCCGATAGTAAAAACACTCCATTAGACGTTTTTTCTGCAAAAGACTCTACAAGTTC
Source organism: Homalodisca vitripennis (assembly GCF_021130785.1). Classification (NCBI taxonomy): domain Eukaryota; kingdom Metazoa; phylum Arthropoda; class Insecta; order Hemiptera; family Cicadellidae; genus Homalodisca; species Homalodisca vitripennis. The sequence goes on from NC_060214.1 coordinate 23,853,781, forward strand.
TTTTAATTCTGTTTCATTTAAAGACGGTATCAACTGTTGTTGAGAATAAACCGGCAATTCACTGAATTCATCTTTGTTGCACTGTTTTTAATGCTAGAAACTGAAGAGAGCTTGGTGAGTTCATGTTGTTTATTTAGTAGAAAAGTTTTTTATTAAAGTATGTTTTTAGTAAAAATGTTTTAAATTGATTAAATTTTATTTATTCGTAGCAGATTTGACAACATTTTACAAAGCACAGCTTAAGAAAGTAGAAGCTCAGATTCGGTTAATTTTTCATTCCACAGAGTAATGTACCGATCGCTTTTGGAGACGAACGACTGTAGATTCGGTTAATTTTTCATTGAGATTTGCTGTGTTATTTCTCAGCTTCCTTTATGGTACATTGAACAGTATTTTACATTGCTTTTCGGTCGGCTCCGAAAGTGCGCCAGGAACCCCATATTACTATCTACTTATATATATATATATATATATATATATATATATATATTTATTTATTTATAGAAAAATGTAATACTAATGTCATACACTAAAATTGTTTAGTAAGAGTCATTCTGATCTTAGATATGTTTATCAACCTTTAAACTGTTATTGCTGAATTTATTGTACTAGAAAAAAGAAACTCTTTTTAGAACGACATAGAACCCAATCATTAAAAATCACTGTAACAGTAATTACAAGCAACATTTAAGTATTCATAACTAATTGTAAGACACTAGTTTTAGTTTTATATATATTATATAATTTTAAATGTCCTTACACTTTCCATCAATGCAGAAATTAATAATTTGTAAAAAAAGAAGTTCCTTTTCTATAATTAGATTTGTAGATTATATACTTTATTTATCATGAATAAATGTTATAATGCATTTTATTTGCCCTATAATGATAACTCAAGAAAAACATTTTTTCCCTAAACAGTTAAAAAAAATTATATTTATTTTGAACCCAACTAAATATCAATCGTATACTATTTTATGAAAGTGGTATAACCTGGACATAGATACATTTATTCTAGGCAGTACAATGTGTTCACGTAAAAATTTATTCCAAACAATTATAAACAGAAAAATACATAATGAAACTCAAATAATGCGTTTGAACTTCATACGATAACACATAATTTATTGATATAATCACATGGCAAATTCTTTATTCTCACTATGTATATTAAATTTATTCAATTACACATGTGTGTAAACAGTAGAAAGCCGCACACCACAACTCATTAGCTACATATGGCGCGGTCTTATTGTACGGTGGTGACATTCTGATGCGGCTACACGCTATGATTGTCTATTATTTAACTAAACAACAAATACATCTCTTTATTTCTAAATTTATATAATAAATGTAATTCGTACATTCTCCGGAATAAACTTATGTATCACTATTACTCATGTTTATTTATCAAGATCAAGATACCTGTCACGTTTCAGGTGTAATATATATGTTACGTTAAATGCCGAGTTGAAATTTTGCAATATTTTAAGGATTTTTAAAACGTTTAACATATATTAAGATTAAATTTGTTATCTGTTGAATTATGTCGTTATCAATGAAAACATTGAAACATTTAATTGGCGTTTTATCATTTTTTAGCAGAAAATTTTGTACCTCTTAAGTAAATAAGGATATTTTGATTTCTTGTGCAAGTGATCCGATTTGAAGGAAACTTTACGCCACTTAGTAGTAATGTCTTTACCTGCAAAATACTTACGATGCTCATAACTTTCTTCTCCATCAAATGAATCATTCAATCTATAATTTTTATATTCTCTGTTGCTCATAGTGTAGGTTATTTAGCGTACATTTACATAAATTATCACTATTTACAAAACAATTCATATATTCTATACAAGATCAAATGAATTTGGCTGTGACTCAGAGGATCAGAATAATTATAACTCTTTATTATCAGTTTGAGTAACAAGTAAAGAAGTATTTTAAACCTATTAAAAAAGGTCCTTAAAAGTTTAACGCATAAAAATAAATCTGCATTGTTAAAACATCGTCAAAAATTTTACGATTTAACGTAAGAATATGATATGAGTGTTGATTTGAACCACCATTAGCATGTACCAGACCATATAATATAAGTACATTTCTAATCTGTATTTTTATCTCTTTCCCGTGTATGATAACTTTGTTGCAGTTACATTTTCATTGAAATAATTCCAAGAAGTTTTATGTTTTACAGTATTTTATTTAGAAGTAAAATAAATAAATAACATTTCGAATTTCTTTATTAAGGTAGGAATGTATTTTTATTATAATGATTGGAATAACAAACTATCATGTCCATTCCATGGTTTTTGGTAGGATAAATTATAACATTATACCATAATTTATAATGTACTTAAATGCATTCTTGATATCCCCCATTAGCCTTGTCATAGACTTTTTTTATTCACCATGCATTTATTATCACATCATGTTAATTAAATCAAAACCGGAAGTTCGTGCAGATGACTGTAACAGTGTCGCATTACGACAACGTACACGTTGTACATACTCATGTGTATCAGGTGTTTGTACAATGTGTGATTTTACACATTAAACCCAAACGGCGTTGTTTCACATTAATTGGTTTTGACGTCACGAATATTATGTAATAAACTCTACTCTTATATAGAAGAGAGTTCTTTATAGAGTTGTGGTATAATTATATATCATCCTCTACATATAATATCGTGTATTTACTACATTAAGTGCATTTCTTTTTAATGTAATAAAATTTATAAGAATTATTAGGATTTGTATTAACTAAATTTGTAGAATGGAGTATGCAAATTATGTAATGGAAACAAATAAACCTTTTTGGGAACTACGCTTCCTGAAGATTTATTAATCAGTATTCAGAGTTTTCGTGTTTGAAAATAATAGTTATGTAATTCATAAACCATATAACAAGTACAAATTACAATATTTCTTTAGATATTTGAAACATTTGTTAGCCTTAGGGGAAATATAAGGCTAAGATATTCTTAACAGTAGTACTAAGTAGTATTGCAATTTAGTACTGATAAGGCATTACATTAAATTTAGAGTTTTATTTTACAATATAAATGTATTAAATAAACACAAAACACAACTATTTTTTTAATGAAGAAATATTTTAAACAATATAATTATTTATTAATGACATAGATTTTAACTCTTAGCTCTTAGCATGTATGATACATATATTTAAAACATTTTAATAAATATTTAAACTAAATTAAAACCTAGACCTATAATAACTAGGACCAATTAAAATAACCAATCTAAATTTGACTATCTTACCAATTCTCCTGAAATAAAGCGTGCATTTTAAGCATTCAAGGAAATTTTGATATTTCAAGGTATAGAGGTTTACAAATTAAATCGGAAAAAATTGCTAAATTGAATAATAACTCCAAATTAAACGAAATGGAATATGCTGTATTTGTAATATTTATAGGTTGTTGTGAGGAATATCAAATATGTTAATTATTTGAATTACTCACATATTTATTGTAACTCGCAATGGCATATTCAGATTTTCAAATGAATTACTTACCTCGATTTACAACTATTAAGGCAGTTATATTTTATTCACTATAGTTTGATTGCGATTCACATTTTAAAATATCAGTTCAAGATGTCTTTAATTTCTTAGTAGTAAATATGTCTTATAAAGTATACAATATAAGTGTTATTTCAAATTTCCAGTCTTATTTATTGGAACAAGAAGTTATTAACAATTCTCCTAAGTATGAAACTTATGAAGACAATTTTATACGATACTGAGCTCAAAGAGTTTATCAATAATTCTTTTCTCTCATGGAGTTATTCAAAACCGATAGCACAAATTTTAGTCTTACGAGACGAATATATATATATATATATATATATATATATAAGTAGATAATAATATGGCGGTTCTGGACCACTTTTGGGACAGCCCAAAAATCAATACAAATACTGTTCAATACACCATAAATATGTAAAAACAATTCACAATACAATTTACACAATGGCGGTTCTGGACCACTTTTGGGACAGCCCAAAAATCAATACAAATACTGTTCAATACACCATAAATATGTAAAAACAATTCACAATACAATTTACTTAAATAAACTATGGTAAACTGTATTCAAGCAATTTTTCATGACAGTATGACAACATAAATTGTGGAATTTATAATACTCGAATGTTGAATTTAGAATATGTTGGCATTACCGTTGAGCGAGAAATGTTTGTAGCACTGCGCGGCACACAGGAGAACAGCCTTTCCCGTCCAGACCTCACACTAGTCAGTCATATTTAAATTTTACTCTATACTTTTGATCCAGGAATGTTAAAAGTTCACTGTTTACTGGTTTAATATCGCATTCTCTTCATCTTCAGCTCTATTTGGAACAAGACTTAGTGAAATTAATCCGTAGTGACAAGTTCAGTGCTTTATATTCTACAATTTTAACCACGTTACACCATCTTTAAGACTCATCCATCATAACATCTCTTCCTTCAAGACAGTGTGAATCATTCAGTTCATCAAGACATTTTCTAATCATGCCTATTTCATTACTTCAAGCGACACTATGATGTGGTCTACAGTCACTGATCTGCGTTGTGCAACATCTCGAAGCAGCGGACGTGTTATCACTATGACGTGATCTGCAGTGTTGTGCAACATCCTGAAGCAGCCGACGGTCAAGGACTTGTTATCAACCGCAGCCTCACACTCTGAACATCTGGCTACACTGCCTCAACACTCCGCAACACCTTGTTTCATCACTCGACCCCTTTCTGCACCCTCCAACCACGTCATCGCAACCCTCACGAAGAATGAAGATCACAGATGAGTTCTTAAAGAAATTAAGCTTAATCTATAGATTTAATAATGTAAATAGCGCTTATCAACACCTTCATGAACTAATTTCAAAAAACCTTTCTAAAAAATAACAAACCAAAATTCAAAATTCATTCAGATGACAAAAATTGGCTTACAATTGGCATTCAAACCGCCGTTAAAGTTAGAAATAAACTGTATAGACAAAAGAGATTTGAACAAGCAAAATTTTATAAATCGAAAATTAAACATTATAGCAATATTTTAAAAGAAAACTATTATAAAGAACTGATTGAAATGTCATCTGATTCAAAAACCAAATGGAATATTATAAACAAATTTTTAAATAAATCCAAAAAACCTTGTAGATACACAGGTGATTTAAATACAATGAACAAATTCTTTGCAAACATTGGTTCAGAATTGGCTTCAAAGATTCCAGATCTAGAAAACGAAAAAATGAAATCAAATCCGAACTCTATATATCTCTCTGAAATTACCAAACTAGAAATTGAGACCAAAATTAAACTTTTAAAGAATGATAAAGCAAGTGGATCAGATAAAATTCCAATCAAACTAATCAAAAATCTTGTATACATAATAAGTGAACCACTAGCATACATTTTTAACTTAAGTATTCAAACTGGCATTTTTCCCGATAGATTAAAAATAGCAACAATCAGCCCAATCTACAAAAGTGAAGGAATTTTATCAGATCCATCCAATTTTCGACCAATCAGTCTACTACCAATAATTGGCAAGATATTTGAGAAATGTTTGTATGAGAGATTATATAGCTTTTTGGAAAAATACAACCTGTTATCAAGAAAACAATTTGGCTTTAGAGTTAACAAAAATACAGAGGAAGCAATCAATTTAGTTGTTAACAGTATTGATCAAAATACACTAATCTCATTTCTAGACCTTAAGAAAGCCTTTGACACTGTATATTTTAAGATATTACTATACAAATTAGAACATTTAGGAATTAGAGGTAAATGTTTAGATTTATTTGCTAGTTATCTTGATAACAGGTTCTGTAATACAAAAATTGGCAACAAAATTTCAAATTTAGAAAAAATCACTTCCTCAAGGAAGTTGTCTTGGTCCTCTTTTGTTTATAATATATATCAATAGTATAACAACCCTTAATTTACATGGCGAATTAGTACTCTTTGCCGATGACACAGCCTTAATAGTTAAAGGTAACGATTTATATAAAAAAACAAACGAGGACCTGACGAAAATTAATAATTGGCTACAACAAAATAAATTAACTTTAAACTTTCAAAAAACAGAATATATAGATTTCTCCAGAACTAATGACCAATTACCAATAAAAAAGGTAGAATGTTATAAGTACTTAGGCTGTATCATAGACTTAGACTTAAATTTTAATCAACATATTAACCATATAGAAAAACAAATTAAAAAAGCTTTGAAACCGTTATATGTATGTAAAGAAGAAAACTTCAAAAAGTCAGTATTTTCAGCATTTGTCATGTCTTTTCTAAATTATGCAATAACCATTTGGGGTAACAAAAATATTTCAAACCTTTCTAACATTCAAAAACATATTATGACTAGATTCAAGATAAAAAATATTATATCTTTAGATTCTTTATATACATATAACAGGATAAAATTAGCCCGTAAAAATAAAATAGATGTAAGTAGTTTAAGTAACATAGAATTAGATATTTTTAATAAAAATTTAAGCGATACCAAACTTAAGGCATATTTTAACTACGAATATATACCAACTAAAAGTTATTACAATCTGTAATTATCTTGTTTCAAAATTATCTTATTTCAAAATTATCTTGTTTCAAAATTCTTTAGGTTCAATTGGGATCACTTGGCCATTACTTTAAAACAGATTTGATTGTAGGAAGTATGGCCGAGTTTTTCTTATTGTATCTCCCTTATATTACTCCTGATTACATCATATTCAAGCAATTTATCAGAGACAACGACAACATAACAAACCGCATTGGTAACCGCACTCTGAAAATCCATATTGATAATTATATCGTTCTTTGAACCAGAAATATTTGTCAAACTCTTTGTTGTATCAATGACATAAATAGGTCTATTCGCTAAAAATTCTTTAGGATTGTAATACATTTCCTTATTATTACAGTAAACTTTCTTAAAATCTTGATACATCTGATACATGATTCTGAAAAGACCTCCTGAAATGTTTAAGTTTTGTAATTCATCTGGATAATAAGAACCGTTCAATTTTACTCTGATATTTTTTACATTCAAACTATCAAACTTTGAAGGATTTTTTTCTTGATTATTCTGTCTATCTGTTTGAAAACCTATAATAATGAACTTGGGATTGAAGATGTTTCTATAAATATTTGTGATATCGAACGAATAAGTTGTTCCGGAAATACCTTTTTGCTCAATACATTGCCAATCTAGAAAATTAAACATAATGTTTTGACTTTTTGTAATTTCATCAATCAACCTAATTTTACTCGTGGTTTTATAATCAATCATTGGAACTCTAATAAAAAAATCTGTAATTGTAATTTTGCCATCAACTGGCATATCATTTCCAGTTTTTGTTTTTAATATCGCATCATCGTCTTCTGCTCTTATAAAACTTAGATAAAATCCTCCTTTATAGATCGGAATAGTAACATTTTCAAAAAATCCTAATCCAAAATGAGATAAATTTCCAGCTGCTTCAAAAACACCAAATTTAAAATCTGATTCAAAGCCATTAGAAGTTTGAGAAATAACATCACTTTTTGAATACGAAATAGTTCCTTTAATAGTGCTTAATTGGCCACAGTTTTCGACTTCTTCTATCAATTTATTGTGTTTTCTTACTTCAATCTTAGAAAATAAAAAACGGTATAAAATTATCGATTAATCTAACATTATCAGTTCCAAGATATGCTTGACCATCTTGTTTTGTTAAAGTTCCAGAAATATAAAACTGGAAGTTAGACGAGCAAAAGTTATCTCCAAAATCAATATTAAACTCAGTTCTTTTATTCGGTTCATTCAAATGTTGTTTACTAATTGGATAGAAATTTTTAAACTCCGCCCTTTCAATATCACTAGCATATTTTCTGTAGTCCGCCATTTAATAAGAGAAAATTTAGACATTTTAAACATCATGTATAAGAAAGATATCATTTTTTCATCGATCTAATGTACGTTTTTATAAGAAAAGATATAAATTTTAGTAAAATAATTATAAAGATTAGAGTCATTTTTAATGATCTACTTCGTCATATTCAGGATTCTCTTCCTTAAATTTTGCGATCTCGGTCACATATTTCAATAAAATTTGCACAGGATAGTAACCGCTATCTATAATATTATTCTAATCAACTGTATCTTTATTTTCATCCAAAAACTTTATACTCAAGTGTTGATAGAGGCAAAGAACAGACATATGATCTTTTAATTGATAATGTATATTTTCTTGAATGAACTCTGATGATAAAGTTTGATATTTAGCAATGTTATACCAATTCAATTTGTTTACGTATAATCTCATCATATCTTCGGATAATTCATATTTTTGAGAAATGTCATCCCAATGTTCTTTTTTCAAATCTCTTTCGTGTTGCATTATAAAAAGATCGAAAGCACTGTAATGTCCCGCCATCTCTATTTATTAAGAAAAAATTTCAAAATCAAGTTTTTATAAATTGGCTCTTTTTAGTGTTACATTCAGCACATTTTCCAGATATTCTCTTAACTCCATTGATGTTTGCATAGTATTTTATATCATTTGTGGCAGTTTTCTCTTTACATCTCACACAATATATGAGTGCCATTTACAAAAGAAAAATTTAAATTGAATCATCGTAACCACCTACTCCATTAAATCTGTTGTCGATGTTTTCAAAAGTTTTATCGACATCTTCTTTAAATTTATTAAAGTTTTCTTCTAGTTTATTTAATTTGTTATGAAGTATAGATTGATTAATAGCTACTCTTTTAAAAACTTCACCATTGTTTCTATAGGTTTCATTAAAATCCTCTTGAAATTTATTGACTTTTTCAATAAGATCGGCTTTATATAGATTGAAATTTTCCTCAAAGTTTGTAAATTTTTCATCACAATTTTCTATAGATCTTTTACTTCTCGCTTCAAGTTTTTCATAGACTTCTGTTGTAAAATCTTTAACATGCTGTTTATGATTCTCGTAATTTTTGTTTAGTTCATTAAACATTTTAATATGATCTTCTAATTGAATCATTACAACAACATCAAATGGATTAATTCCTTTACTAACACTGCTAATTCTTTTTCCTTTAAAATCTAAGGCATTTTTAACATTCGGATCATGTAAATCAACAATATCGATGTTTTCTGATAATTTTAGAGGTTTTAAAATTTGTTCTTTAACAACAACATCATGTTTGTCAATACCAGGTCAAACACCGACAATTCTTTTCTTATTAGCCAAACTAACATAATTCTTTTCAACTTTGATCGCTTCAGTAATTTTATCAGCTTTTTCAATATGAGACATTAAATTGGTAAATATTTTTTTTGCACCATCTTCAAATTCTTTTTTCAATGTTTTTATTTTATCAGCAACTTCACTTGAACTCATGAAATTTGCAAGTTTGTTATCATATTCTGCTTTAAAATCTTCAATCTCGACAGCAAACATATCTGAATCTGGAAGGTTCTGCAATAAACTTTCTAATTTGTTATCAAACTCATTCCTCAAACTATCAAAATTCAAACTATTATCTACATTTTGAATACTTTCGATTTGTGTTCCAAACACGTCAAAAATATTTCGTGAATCCATATTTATTAAGCAATAATTTGTTGACAACGTCTTTAAAATCTTTACCATTACTCAGTTCATTCAAAACAAAAACACATAAATGACCACAAATTGAGGGATCTTTATAATCTTGAATCTGAGAATCATTGTAGTAGACGCTTGATTTTTTCCAATATTTAATCAATTCTATCGGCGGTTTGTCCTCAATTCTTCCATACGAATCAAAATAACATGCATTCTTATCATTTTTATAATAACAAATCCAATGCGTTCCACTTCCCATAATCGAGTCTAAATTCACAATTCCACATTCAAATTTCTTAACTTTTTCAGGTAATGTATCTCTCATGAAGATTCCTCTAAAATGTTTAATATTTTTGCAGATTTCTTCCAATTCCCCGAATGTTAAAGGTTTAAATTTTTTTTTCAATGTTTGATTTCACGTAATTCAAAGTTTTTTCATCTAATCCAGATCCTGTAACATCTTCCAACTCTTTATCTAACCAATTTAAAATGTTTCGAACAATAGGAATCACATCTTTTTTAACGATTGGAGCAGCTTTACGAACATAAGGAACAACATTTTTAACAACTGGAATATTTTCTCCAAAATCTAATAAATCTTTCAAAAGTCCACCATTTTTAAGTTCTTTCAACTGATTATAAGAAAATTCTATTCTGGTTCCTTTATTGTTTTTCTTATGTTTTTCGAGTTTATTGTATTGTCTATTTGTTAAAAATATCTTATCTTCACCATTTTTTAGTTGATCTATTTTAAATTGAATACTAACGGGTATTTTTTTCTTAAAAGCGGATTTTATTTTTTCTTTCTGATTTTTGCTGAAATTTACATTCACCTCCATTTACATAGTTAAAATTTCAAGTTCTCTTCGATTCCCATTCCTAGTTTTCTCTTCAAAAACATTGCTCCAGCTGTTGGAAGCGCAACAAATCTTTCACCTAATCTAGCATCTTTTGATAAAAATCTATCCATTGCCTTATCTTGCAAAACTTTATCTGCTATATGTCTGGAATTTGTGTCTCTATGTTTTGCATAAAAAATATCGTGTTCCATAGCAGCTTGATCTAATTTATTTATACCAGGATCTCCTCTTTTCAATCTTTTTTCAAGTTTTGTGCCAGGTCCCAGATATTCATAGCCTGGTACGTGTAATTCAAAAGGTAAATTGTTGATAAAATCATTCAAAAGTCCGCTACCTTCAATCATAGATGAACTTATTGCCGGCAAAACTCGTTTTAAATATTTAATTCCATCAGGTTTTTCAATCATTTCATCAAGTTTGTTCGAAATAAAATCTTTAATCGCTTTCTTTTCGTTCAAAAAATTGTTGTTTCCAGCCTTTTCTTGAGCATAAATATAATTTATAATTCCATCGAGTTTTGTCAAATCGTCGATATATCTGTACTCAATCTTATTATCATTGTATTTTCTTACACCTGATCCTTCGATTCGTTTTTCCCAAATTGGTTTAATTAATTTAATATATTTTTTACCTCTACTTGACTTAGGCTTCTTAGTAGATGGATCATTATTTTTGTAAATTGAGTCAGATTCCCATAAAATTTCTGTATACTTTTGCAAATCTTCTTCAGAATATAAATTGTCTTTTGGGACATCATTGTCTGTTAATAATCTCCATAAACCCTGAGTTCCTTTATATGTTTTATCTTCAATAATTATATCATTATGTTCAAAATTAACGGGTAAACTTCCAATCATAAAACTTTTCTTTTTTTTATCCCAATACAAACCAAATTTATCATCCTTTGCTCTAGGAAGAAATTTTTTACCAATTTCACCAATTATTATATCCGTTGTTCCAGGACTTATTGGTTCAACTATTGTAGATTCTTCAATGATTCTAGGTCTAAATGGTGTTGACGATGGTAATTTTGGCAATTCAAACTCAGATTCTGGTATCGAAATATCGGCAAATTGTCGTACAACTGGAACCAAATTCATCAAATTTTGATTATCGCTTAAAACGTTTTCAATTTTACCTTCAACATTTTTAATTGCAGAAGTTACAGGTTGATTAATTTTTTGAATAAATTCTTGTTCTTTTTCATCAATTCGAATCTGTTCTTTGAATTCTTTGATTAATTTCTTTTCGATTTGATCAAGTTTTTTCGCCTCTTCAGAAGTTACGTTCGCCATTTATTTAGGAAAATTTTGAAACGTAGAACGTGAACGTGGAACGTGAACACGAAACGTGAAACGTGAACACAAAACGTGAACACGAAACGTAAAACATGAACGTGAAACACGAACGTGAAACGTGAACACGAAACGTGAAACATGAACGTGAACGTGGAACGTAACAGATTTACCGTTTTTCAGTTGTTTTCATAATGTAAATAAAAAGTAAAGATAATGTAAAAATAATTGTAACAAATATTTTATCGAGACCACTGAGCAGCATTTATATTAGAAAATTTATTCAAATATTTACCATTTTTAGGCTTCAAAGTTAGATTAATTGTTAAAAATCCGTAGTCTTCCTTCCAAATTTTATCACACAACTCAATAAAGTGGTTAAAACTCATATCAGAACCAACATAATTGTTGTAAATCTTTCTCGAATAGTGATCGTCTTGCTTAAAAACACACAAAATATTCAGATTATTTCTTATAACTTGTTTATCAACCTTTGAAAAGCATTGAGAAAGATAGATACGAGAGATATTTTTGTGACGGGACATTACGAAATATTCCTTAATAACGTCTTGATTTTCTAAAATACAGTCATCGAAAACGATTAAAGAATTCGGTTTACATTCGCTTAATGGAACTATGTCCTCGGAAGCATTATAAAAATATGATATTTTCTTACTTAAGTTCTTCTCAATATTCTCAAATCTTTCTTGTAATTTTTTATATGCGTCTTGTTCTAAAGATTTACTAAAAACATACAAATTGGAATAAGGAATCAACCTATTGTAGATAAAATTCAATAATAAAGTTGTTTTTCCACATCCACTTGAACCAACAATTAACAATCTGATTGGTTAATCTTTCTTATTTTCTTCAAACGTTTGAAGTTTTATCTGATCTTTTTGCTTTAAAAATTTCTCCATTTAAATAGAAGATTTTCATCTTGAAGCAACGCTTGCGAAAATGAAGCTGTTCAAGTTGACTTCAGAAAGCTCTCAATTATTTTTAAACTTGGAACATCCTATACACTTAGAGGAAGAATCAAATTATTTTATCGGTTTAAGCGGTTTTTATTCTGACAATTTTGTAATAAATATTAGTGAAAGTTCTCCTTATTGCATAGGATTTAGTGAGAAGAACATAACAAAATACTATGGTTTAAACAAAGGATATTATACTTTCGATCAAATAAAAAATTCCCTTAAAAATTATCTGAAAACATTCAAACAATCAGATAAATCTTTAAACTTTGACGAAAACAAGTTTGAAATGCAAAAAAATTATCTGTCTAATAAAATTCAAATAAAATCACCAGTAAGAATAATGTTTTCAGCAATTATTGTAGATTTGTTAGGGTTTGTTCAAGAAACTATTGAGCCAAATCAGGTATATCTAGGAAATAAAACGCCAAAATTTAGACCGTTTGATGTAATTGAAGTGCACTGCAATCTCGTTGAACATAGTTTTGAAAATCATACCGAACATTTACACAAAGAATCTGAAATTTTGTACACTTTTTTTCCAAATGTTGCTTATGGATCAAAAATCAGTGAAAAACCAAATGAAATCGATTATATTCCAATTAGAAAAAATATTAAAAGAATTCAAACAATCGTTCTAACTATACAAGACTCTGAGGGAAATTTATTAAATAATGAGAGTAAAACAACAATATATTTAAGATTGTCGAAAGAATGATGAATCAAGGGGGGAACGAATCGTTCTTACCTTCAAACTTTCAAAACAACACTATTTTTCATTAATGAATCTGGACTTTATTCTCGAAATAAAAATTACTAGTTAAATTTCTTTTCTATCTAAATGGAGTCAGTTGTAGACCTACTCAATAATCAACTTATATTCAATAATAAAGACATTGTAACGACTGTAGACGAAAACAATGTAATCTGGTTTAAGGCTAAAGATGTTTGTGAAATATTAGGTTATGAAAAAACAAAACACGCAATTAAATTAAATGTTGATGATGATGACAAAATTCAATATTTTTTACTTAAAAAACAAGGGGCTATTTGAATGGCCCCTTAACAATCTTCATCCTGACACTGTTTTTATCAATGAATCTGGACTTTATTCTTTAATTTTGAGATCACATAAAAAAGAGGCAAAAATCTTCAAAAATTGGGTTACAAAAGAAGTTTTGCCAAGTATTCGTAAATTTGGTCAGTACAAACTTGAAAACAAGATTAAATATTTAGAGGACGAAGTTAAACACTTGCAAATTAAAGATGAAATAAAAACGGAAATAATCGCAAAACAAAGTGTAAAAATTGACTTAATGAAACCAGAACTTGTTTGTAAAAATTTTGATAAGAAAAAACACCATGTTTTTGTATTAATTAAGAAGAATCACATGTGGGAATATCCTTATTACGTTATCAGAGCTCAAAAGAGAGAAATACCGAAAAGATTGAAAGAACTTGAAATTGATTACCCAGAAATGGAAATTTTATTAAGACATGGAGATCCAAATAGTATAAATCTCTACAACCAAATGAAAGAATCTTTGAATATTTTATACAACGGAAATCATTTTACTACAAATATGGCAGAATCTCGACTGATTTATAGAATATCTAAATTACACGATGAAAATGTTTCTAAATTTTACTAAAAACTCTCGATTTATTATATTTTGTTTGTAAATGTTTAGCATAACTAGGTAACCATTGTAAAATCTTTTTTTCATATTCACAAGGCATTTCGTTTTTATAACTTTCGCTGAAAATTTTTTTAGCACAATCTTTGCAAAAAGCATCTTTTCTATCTTTACTATACTGCCAGTTATTAAATTCAGAAATATTTTTAATTTCTTTACAAAAGTAACAATTTTTCTCTTCTAAAGTTAATTTGTTCATTTTAACGTATAATTCCTTACAATAACAGTCTTTTCTATTCTCTTCTTGACACTTTGTACATTTCTTTTGAGACTCCATTTAAATAGAAAAAATTATTACACGATGAAAATGTTACTAAATTTTATTAAAAACTCTTGACTTATGATATTTTGTTTGTAAATGTTTAGCATAACTAGGTAACCATTGAAGAACTCTTCCACATTCGCAATGAGTCGGTTTATTTTGACTTTCTCGGAAAATTCTTATAGCACAATCCTTACAAAAAGCTTGTTTTTTATCTTTACTATAATGCCAGTTGTGAAATTCTGAAATATTCTTAATTTCTTTACAAACGCAACATTTTTTCTCTTCTAACGTTAATTTTTCTATTTTTTCGTATAATTCTCTCTCATATTTACTACGGCAATCTTTACACATAGACCCTAATCCTTCTTTTTTATTCTTATTTTTATAAAAAGCTTCAAAATCTTTAAATTCTTGACACTGTGTACATTTCTTTTGAGACTCCATTTATATAGAAAAAATTACAGCTTTGACTTTCTCAATTCATATTCATAGAAATTTCCTGTTATTTCTTCATTATTTAAATCTTTTATACTATAAGTTACAGGATCTGTGTTATTAATTTGATAAATTACAAAGATTTCTCTTGACCAATTGTTCTTATATTTGTTCGAAAATGTTTGTTTTTTACTAACAATTCTTACATGATCATTGACTTTAAATTTAGTTTTCGTGTGAATTTCTGGTGGAACATACTTAAAAACCGACTCTAATAACTCTTTTTCTGCATCTTTATCTACGTCTTTAGGCTTCATTTTGATTGTGCTATGAACAGTATCGTTATATTTCTTTACGATTTCTTGAAGAATATCGATCCATTTAAAGTTTTTATTAATCTCAAAAAGAACCTTCATTCTTTCATTTTGAGTTCTGTTATATCTCTCTACAATACTTGATTTCTCTTCGTTTTCAGTATGATAAATCTTAATGTTGTATTTTCTCAAAACTTCGTTAAATTCTTTATTTTTAAACTCTAAACCCTTATCTGTATGAAGTAGATTTGGCGGTTTGTGATTGATCTTTATCGCGTCTTTTACTATATCTTCGAAGGCTTTTGAAACATCTTTACCGTTTTTTCTTTTGATAGCTCTTGACCAAGCATATTTTGAGAAAGTATCAATAACATTTAACATATACTTGAATCCATCATTTTGATCCGAATAGTTAGACATTATAACTAAATCTGCTGCCCATAAATCGTCAATTCCTAATGTTATAATTTTTCTCTTTTTAAACTTCTTTCGTACCGGTGCATGAATTTCTCTAGCTTCAATCTCGATTTCTTCCTTATTCTTAGATTCTTTCTTTACTTGTTTTTCATAAGGATTCTTTATAAATTTACTCTTATTTGTCTTACATTTTGAACATTTTGCTGCAATTCTATACAATCCGTTTTGAGTTTGAACAATTTTAGAATCTATATTTTTCGTTTTCTTTTTACACTTGTGACAGTGAATTAAATCATCTTCCATTTACATATCAAAGTTTCCAAGTTTATTTAATTCGTCTAATATATCTGTTTTATAGCCATACGGTATATGTTTTCGGGTTCATCCACTTGATTTCGTTATATGGTAAATTTTGCATAAGACCATAACCATAAAGATTATTGGCATCGACGTACAACAGATAGCTTTCTGGTTTTGTCTTATCGAAATCTTTCAAATATTTGTTATTTGCTTTAACATATCGTTTAATACATTGAGAAATGCCTCCGCGAATACCTTTTTCAATCATTAAATACATATCGTAATCGTGTATCAGCTGAAGCTCAATTTTCGTTAATTTTAACATTGCGTCCCAAGCAAGACTTGGAGCTGTTAGATAATGTGCCGGATCAAGTTTATAGCAATTTAAGCAAATATTTCTGAAATTTTCAAATATATCAGCGAGAAATAGTACATCTTGGATATTGTACAAATCAGAGTAATTTCCAAGATTTTTCTCTTTTAATTTGTTCCAAACGCTCAAGTAGTGTTGATAATCTTTCTCAGATATGCTCTCGTCTGTCAAAAGTGAATAGAAATCTTGAATTTTCAGCTCTTCTGTGTAATCAAGTTTTTCAATACTATCGATAAATTCGTAAGGAAATATACCTTTTCCAGATAGAATTTTAAAGATTTCTTCTTCGTCATTTGGTTGTCTTTCTAGAATTGCGTTCAATATTCGTCCATCTTGTATAAAATGATTTGTATGTTTGAAGTCTTCTTTCTTTAGATTTTTAGCTAACTTTTCTATAGACGAGGCCATGAATCTGAACGTGTCTACGAACGAAAAACTTGATGAATTTTCTTGGCTTATCACCTTCGAATTCATATCCATATCCTGAATTTACTGAATAATTTATATATTTTTCATCTGTGTTTGCGATCAAATCAACATTTCCATATTGTTTAGCCATCTCTTTTATGTACAAATGAGTATCGTAATTTGACATATTATGACAGAAAACTGGGATGTTCTGGGGAAATTTCAAATTCAGATTACAACATGAATGAGCTGCGCCTCGAAACTTGCCGGTTAAATGACAATGATCTCTCACTTTATTATAACTCTTATCTTTCCAACTATCAGGAGTAAAACCATACTGAATTGACCCAACATCATAAGCAGACCATTCGCAAATATGACAAACGTTTGCATTTTGGTATGAAATTTCTTCTTCTTCAGTCAATTTCATAGGTTTTTTGTTCTTAGAATTATATTTTGTAGCTATGTATTTTGATATTTTATTGAGTTCTTCAAACAATTTTGCAGGAACATTTGGCAAATCTTCTTCATTTTTTGCTCGATAACATATCGGCTTGTACATACGATTGGTCACATTCGAAACTAAATATAGAGTAAAACCATAAGGAATATGCTTCTGAATCTTGGTTGTAGTCGATCTTTGTGGATTGTTTTTGCATGTGGGAATCTTCTCTAATATGCTTTCAAAATCCATATAAATAACGTAAGGATGAGAAAATTTCTTTTGATAATTAGTAAATGTTGTTGTTTGACCTGGAAACGGCATAATTGGCTTACAAACTTCATGTTGCTTGCAAATTTCTAAATGATCTGTTAAATCTCCAGATTTGTAGAAATGGCTTAAACATCTTCTACAAAGAAACTTTTTGTGCTCATGCTTAGATAACTGAGAAGAAACAAGCTTATTTAAATCGGTTATCAAAACATAATGAGATTTATCATCTTTTTTAACATACAATAAATCAATGTTTAATTCAGCGTCATATTTTTCAGAAATTTGTAACGGAACAATGTTAATTTTTTCATCAAAACTGTAAACATTCACAGACATTTTTGGATATTTGTACTTAGGATTGAAGCTTCGCTTTTTTAAATGATTGTATATCTTTCAGAGACATTGGATACTCAAAACCCGAAAATATTTCGTCATTCACAAATTTTTCGTATTGCTTTGCTCTGTCAACATGAGTCTCAGGTTTTTCAATAGCACATCGGATAGAATAAATAAAACAGAAATCATCTTTATTTTTTATATTTATACAAGCTTTCTTAACTTTGATATTCTTTGGTAAATCGATGTACGATCCTGCATTCATCATTTCGTGTTTGTTAAGGCTCAAAACTAGTTGTTTGCAGCTTTTAAATGTCCATCCGGAACCTTTATTTGGATGATTTGTCTGTTCTCTATGTGTTAATTTATTAAATTGTTTAGTGATAAAATCGTTTACATTGAAGATTTCATCTGCTTTTATAGTAAAGTACATTGGGCAAGTTTGTGGTTCACCATTCACTAAAGTTCGTTCGTATTCACATTCTAAAGATAGATAACCTTTCATATTTTTAACGGATTCTTGAAATTTTTCGATTAAAATTTTGATTTCTGGCCTCATAATTGATAGATACTTGTAAATTGACATGAAATCATCGTTCAAATTCGTTAAAATGTATTGTTTGAACAGACCGTGCATAGAGGACAAAACTTCGACATCGATGATATTTTCAGATTTGTGTTTATCTATTTGTTCGATCGTTTCAGACTTAGTTTTTTCGTTAGTGTTGATAGATAATTTTTCGGCGATTGATTGAATTTTTTCATCACTAAATACTTTAAGATCTTTCTTTTCAACTTTAAAATTTTTCTTTAATTCCCTCAATTTATCTATATTATACATCCTCTCGTGATTAGCAATTTGATTTTCTCTGGCCCATTGTCTTAAATAATTTAGTTCATTATCGTAAATTTCTTTGTTCTTCAAATGAATCTTTGAGTTGTAGTGCCGATCATAATGATGTTTAAAAATTTCTTTTTTACAAAAGGGACATGATACCTTTTCGCGCTCCATTTAATAAGGAAAAATTTTATGAGTTGAGTCTCACTATTTAGTGGAATGTCTTTTTGTTTAACGGAAATTATTTGCTAAATTCATATTATTTTCTTTCATTCCTCCTAATACTTCAAAAATATACTCTCTCGCTGCTGAAAAATCTCGATTTCTTCCGTAATAATCTTTGTAATCATAGACAAAATATCCTAAATAGTTGTACAATAGAATGAAATTATTTCTATTTATCTCTGTTGTAGAAATGTAAACATAAACATTTGTGCTGAAAAATTTATATCTTGGTAGACTTAGTTCCATAATCTCCATTTATAAAAAAATCTTTTTTGTTTAAATGGAAGAGTACAATGCCAACTGTTACAAGTGTTATAATAGAGGAGAAATTATTGATAAAAAATATTTAGTTTGTAGAGATTGTAATTTAATTTTGTACGAAAGACCTAAACCTAAGAAATTACGAAATAAACTAACACATTTGAATAATCTGCTTATAAAATTACAATACGGAGATGAAAAACAAACAAAATTTGTTACAGAGTTTAGGAAAATAAATAAAAATTTTTACTTATCTCTTAGAACCGTTGAAAAAATTATTTTCCTTTTCAAAGAATACATTAGGTTTGTAGGTATCGATACACACGTTTATTATGAAAAGATATTACCTGTATTTTTTCATTATCTGGATGTTGAATTTGTCTACGACTTTAAGCCAGAAATCCTCGATGATTTTATAGTACATTTGGAGAAATTAAACGAAGAACCTCGTGAAAAGAATGCGGTTTTACTCACATTCTCCCCGACTTCTCGAGTGATTGTTAGCAAATTTCATTTTTTCCGTCTTTAAATTTTTTCTATTTAAATGGAGTTCTTGAAAGAGTTAAATGATATTGGAGAATGTAAGTTTAAAGAGTATAAGAAGTTAAATGAATTGGAAGAAAGGAAGAAACATAGAATCTTGAATTTGGAGAAAATGAAAGATAAATTCGGGTTTACAATAATTGCCGAGTTGGAAGATTGTAAAGTACACTTGCCGAACAGATTTTTGACTGTTTTGGATGAAAAAAAGATTAAAGAATTAAACAAAAATGAAAAATTACACTTGATTGTTACTGGAAAGAAGACTATTAAAGATAAAGAAATTATAACAATTAACTTTGTAGAATAAGGATTTATTTCGTGGCTTGATCAATATACTTCCAACTCCTCGGGGCTCCAACCGCCATGTAAACGCTTGAATTTTTCAAGAATTAGATTTTCTCTTTCTTCTTTAGAATCACAAGGAATATTACGAACATTAATGTGTTTCATTTCATCCAAAATGTCATCAAAAACGAAAAGCAAGAATTCTTTGTTTTGTTTAATGAATTTTATTGATAAATCTTGATATTGACAAAGAGTCTCTAGTAATGCTGTATAATTCCTACATCCTCTTTCATAAACACTTCTGTAGCTCCAATCCTTCATAGTTTTGATCAAATTATGGTGGATAAAGTTATAATAGTGCCCAAAAAACTCCATACAAAATTGCTTAAAATATTCTGTTTGTTGTTTTTCTTTTAAACTTTTTCCAAGATCTTTTGAAATTAATTCATACATGTCCGCTAGAGCTATCCGTGTTGAAATATATTTGGAATCCAAGTCCTTTAAATTTAATGCTGATATCAATTGTAGTTTGCAATATTCTGGTAACTCTTGGAACTCTTTATAATTTTTTCCCTTGGTAACTTCTTGAAATGCTAGAAATTGTAGAGACTTTGGAGAGTCCATGTTGTTTGGTGACTATTTAGTAGAAAAGATTTTTTATTTAAGAAATATCTGTTCATTAAAATTTGTAGAATATAAAGCACTGAACTTGTCACTACGGATTAATTTCACTAAGTCTTGTTCCAAATAGAGCTGAAGATGAAGAGAATGCGATATTAAACCAGTAAACAGTGAACTTTTAACATTCCTGGATCAAAAGTATAGAGTAAAATTTAAATATGACTGACTAGTGTGAGGTCTGGACGGGAAAGGCTGTTCTCCTGTGTGCCGCGCAGTGCTACCAACATTTCTCGCTCAACGGTAATGCCAACATATTCTAAATTCAACATTCGAGTATTATAAATTCCACAATTTATGTTGTCATACTGTCATGAAAAATTGATTGAATACAGTTTACCATAGTTTATTTAAGTAAATTGTATTGTGAATTGTTTTTACATATTTATGGTGTATTGAACAGTATTTGTATTGATTTTTGGGCTGTCCCAAAAGTGGTCCAGAACCGCCATATTATTATCTACTTATATATTATATATATATATATATATTATATGTATTATATATACATATATATATATATATATACATATATATTTATCAAAATCGGACAAAGAATTTACAATGAAGGACGTAGAATTATGTTTTAATGCATTTACATTCCGGAGGTACTGTAATTTTGTGGTTTTGTAACAGGGTTGGAGATATAGTAAGTTGTAAATCATTGAATTTAATGAACTATCTTTAGTACATTTATACATTTACTTTTTCATTTCAGCGTTTTTTCACTGTAATGTAAAATGGGATATGCAATTATTGATCATAAATTTTTTATGACATGACCGGAATATTAGTAAAAACTATGGCCAACACAAGGAAAGCCATTTCCATGTATATACATACATACATACATATATATATATATATATATATATATATATATATATATATATGGACAGTAATTTTAAATAGAAATGTTATTTTAAATATATCAGTATTATATTGATATTTTCTAAATTTATTTCACACTTCTTACCTATGACTAGTTTTAAAATTCAAATGGCAATAAAAGTTTATATGTCTGGGGTTTTTGGGGTTAGGTTTAATTAAATATACATGTTTTAATAAATATTCAACTATACTTTTTATTGGTAGCTGCTTCTCTGCTGAGTTTATTAGTTATCGAATTATACAAAATGAGGGGCTGGAAATGTATTATTTCTGAATGCCTATGTACATGATACCTCGAAAACAATCATAACTTATTATAGACATGTATAAAGCTTTATGTAATTAAAAAATACATGCAATTCTGATTTTAATGGTTGTGGATGAGTCAAGCTACTGGAGTTAGCTGAGCATTATCAAAATCCTACGTTTGTCTTATGGGTAACTACGATAGTAACGAGTAAACAGCAGAATATATTTGTAAAATTGAGAGTAATAAAACTAGTTTATTACATTTGACACGTGACAATGTATAGAATTTTATGACGTGACCGCAGCTAATAATTTCCATAACGTGAAGGTATCGTGTGGTATGATATACCAAGAAAGATTTCACCAGTAGACTTCAAATCGTGCATAATCATTTATATTTACACTGGCAGTAATGAGTTATGTGATTGTGTATTTCCAACCATAAAATTGTACTAAGCAAATTGAAAACATCACTCAGTAAGGTGACACAAATTCTCTTTTGTACCTGAAGGATTTAAGACTTGTTTCTTTAGTGTTACATATTTTTCAATCTATCAGCAAGACACATCTACAATATAGACATGTACAACTAATTATAAATGCAGTCTCAGCGAACCTGATACACGGCACGTGGGGTGACCTAACACTTGGCTCTTGTAATCCATACAATTGTACTAAGCAAATTGGAAACATCACTCAGTAAGGTGACACAAATTCTCTTTTGTACCTGAAGGATTTAAGACTTGTTTCTTTAGTGTTACATATTTTTCAATCTATCAGCAAGACACATCTACAATATAGACATGTACAACTAATTATAAAAGCAGTCTCAGCGAACCTGATACACGGCACGTGGGGTGACCTAACACTTGGCTCTTGTAATCCATACAATTGTACTAAGCAAATTGGAAACATCACTCAGTAAGGTGACACAAATTCTCTTTTGTACCTGAAGGATTTAAGACTTGTTTCTTTAGTGTTACATATTTTTCAATCTACCAGCAAGACACATCTACAATATATACATGCGCAACTAATTATAAATGCAGTCTCAGCGAACCTGATACACGGCACGTGGGGTGACCTAACACTTGGCTCTTGTAATCCATACAATTGTACTAAGCAAATTGGAAACATCACTCAGTAAGGTGACACAAATTCTCTTTTGTACCTGAAGGATTTAAGACTTGTTTCTTTAGTGTTACATATTTTTCAATCTATCAGCAAGACACATCTACAATATAGACATGTACAACTAATTATAAATGCAGTCTCAGCGAACCTGATACACGGCACGTGGGGTGACCTAACACTTGGCTCTTGTAATCCATACAATTGTACTAAGCAAATTGGAAACATCACTCAGTAAGGTGACACAAATTCTCTTTTGTACCTGAAGGATTTAAGACTTGTTTCTTTAGTGTTACATATTTTTCAATCTACCAGCAAGACACATCTACAATATAGACATGCACAACTAATTATAAATGCAGTCTCAGCGAACCTGATACACGGCACGTGGGGTGACCTAACACTTGGCTCTTGTAATCCATACAATTGTACTAAGCAAATTGGAAACATCACTCAGTAAGGTGACACAAATTCTCTTTTGTACCTGAAGGATTTAAGACTTGTTTCTTTAGTGTTACATATTTTTCAATCTACCAGCAAGACACATCTACAATATATACATGCACAACTAATTATAAATGCAGTCTCAGCGAACCTGATACACGGCACGTGGGGTGACCTAACACTTGGCTCTTGTAATCCATACAATTGTACTAAGCAAATTGGAAACATCACTCAGTAAGGTGACACAAATTCCCTTTGTACCTGAAGGATTTAAGACTTGTTTCTTTAGTGTTACATATTTTTCAATCTACCAGCAAGACACATCTACAATATATACATGCACAACTAATTATAAATGCAGTCTCAGCGAACCTGATACACGGCACGTGGGGTGACCTAACACTTGGCTCTTGTAATCCATACAATTGTACTAAGCAAATTGGAAACATCACTCAGTAAGGTGACACAAATTCTCTTTTGTACCTGAAGGATTTAAGACTTGTTTCTTTAGTGTTACATATTTTTCAATCTACCAGCAAGACACATCTACAATATATACATGCACAACTAATTATAAATGCAGTCTCAGCGAACCTGATACACGGCACGTGGGGTGACCTAACACTTGGCTCTTGTAATCCATACAATTGTACTAAGCAAATTGGAAACATCACTCAGTAAGGTGACACAAATTCTCTTTTGTACCTGAAGGATTTAAGACTTGTTTCTTTAGTGTTACATATTTTTCAATCTACCAGCAAGACACATCTACAATATAGACATGCACAACTAATTATAAATGCAGTCTCAGCGAACCTGATACACGGCACGTGGGGTGACCTAACACTTGGCTCTTGTAATCCATACAATTGTACTAAGCAAATTGGAAACATCACTCAGTAAGGTGACACAAATTCTCTTTTGTACCTGAAGGATTTAAGACTTGTTTCTTTAGTGTTACATATTTTTCAATCTACCAGCAAGACACATCTACAATATAGACATGTACAACTAATTATAAATGCAGTCTCAGCGAACCTGATACACGGCACGTGGGGTGACCTAACACTTGGCTCTTGTAATCCATACAATTGTACTAAGCAAATTGGAAACATCACTCAGTAAGGTGACACAAATTCTCTTTTGTACCTGAAGGATTTAAGACTTGTTTCTTTAGTGTTACATATTTTTCAATCTACCAGCAAGACACATCTACAATATATACATGCACAACTAATTATAAATGCAGTCTCAGCGAACCTGATACACGGCACGTGGGGTGACCTAACACTTGGCTCTTGTAATCCATACAATTGTACTAAGCAAATTGGAAACATCACTCAGTAAGGTGACACAAATTCTCTTTTGTACCTGAAGGATTTAAGACTTGTTTCTTTAGTGTTACATATTTTTCAATCTACCAGCAAGACACATCTACAATATAGACATGCACAACTAATTATAAATGCAGTCTCAGCGAACCTGATACACGGCACGTGGGGTGACCTAACACTTGGCTCTTGTAATCCATACAATTGTACTAAGCAAATTGGAAACATCACTCAGTAAGGTGACACAAATTCTCTTTTGTACCTGAAGGATTTAAGACTTGTTTCTTTAGTGTTACATATTTTTCAATCTACCAGCAAGACACATCTACAATATATACATGCACAACTAATTATAAATGCAGTCTCAGCGAACCTGATACACGGCACGTGGGGTGACCTAACACTTGGCTCTTGTAATCCATACAATTGTACTAAGCAAATTGGAAACATCACTCAGTAAGGTGACACAAATTCTCTTTTGTACCTGAAGGATTTAAGACTTGTTTCTTTAGTGTTACATATTTTTCAATCTACCAGCAAGACACATCTACAATATAGACATGCACAACTAATTATAAATGCAGTCTCAGCGAACCTGATACACGGCACGTGGGGTGACCTAACACTTGGCTCTTGTAATCCATACAATTGTACTAAGCAAATTGGAAACATCACTCAGTAAGGTGACACAAATTCTCTTTTGTACCTGAAGGATTTAAGACTTGTTTATTTAGTGTTACATATTTTTCAATCTACCAGCAAGACACATCTACAATATAGACATGCACAACTAATTATAAATGCAGTCTCAGCGAACCTGATACACGGCACGTGGGGTGACCTAACACTTGGCTCTTGTAATCCATACAATTGTACTAAGCAAATTGGAAACATCACTCAGTAAGGTGACACACAAATTCTCTTTTGTACCTGAAGGATTTAAGACTTGTTTCTTTAGTGTTACATATTTTTCAATCTACCAGCAAGACACATCTACAATATAGACATGCACAACTAATTATAAATGCAGTCTCAGCGAACCTGATACACGGCACGTGGGGTGACCTAACACTTGGCTCTTGTAATCCATACAATTGTACTAAGCAAATTGGAAACATCACTCAGTAAGGTGACACAAATTCTCTTTTGTACCTGAAGGATTTAAGACTTGTTTCTTTAGTGTTACATATTTTTTCAATCTACCAGCAAGACACATCTACAATATAGACATGCACAACTAATTATAAATGCAGTCTCAGCGAACCTGATACACGGCACGTGGGGTGACCTAACACTTGGCTCTTGTAATCCATACAATTGTACTAAGCAAATTGGAAACATCACTCAGTAAGGTGACACAAATTCTCTTTTGTACCTGAAGGATTTAAGACTTGTTTCTTTAGTGTTACATATTTTTCAATCTACCAGCAAGACACATCTACAATATATACATGCACAACTAATTATAAATGCAGTCTCAGCGAACCTGATACACGGCACGTGGGGTGACCTAACACTTGGCTCTTGTAATCCATACAATTGTACTAAGCAAATTGGAAACATCACTCAGTAAGGTGACACAAATTCTCTTTTGTACCTGAAGGATTTAAGACTTGTTTCTTTAGTGTTACATATTTTTCAATCTACCAGCAAGACACATCTACAATATATACATGCACAACTAATTATAAATGCAGTCTCAGCGAACCTGATACACGGCACGTGGGGTGACCTAACACTTGGCTCTTGTAATCTCAATATTCCACATAATGTACTTAGAATTGTATAAATAAAAAATAAGATGCAAATAAGGCACCTGAAAAGAATGAATTTTGGTTATAGAACCGTGAAATAATATTTTAGAGGCTCGATTAAGAAGGACCACTTCACACTAGGCAGTGAAGACGCCGCCGAACACACTGATTTTAACAAGAGTTCACTAGGCTACACATAATGAGTTTATGAACAGTGCATATTCAAATAAAAGTGTATATAAAATAAACAGTTACCTTTATTTTCATGAGAGGTACCTAACCGTAGTCTGCTGTTGTGGAGGGGCCAGGTTGTGATCAGTAAGTGTGGAAATAGGCTGCTGTCTTGTAGGCAGGCGTGAAGACGGAAGATGTCCTTCACGGATTCACTCACGCACAATACGACCCGCAAACGAATAGTTTATAACACTGTGGCCAGTCCTGTAGAGCACGGTAGACGCGGGTGTCCGGGAGCAGAGACGTTATGGTAGAGATTGCCAATCCAGAGCACTGACTTTAATGTTAATGTAAATGTACAACAAATAGAAATAAACTAATATATTTAAATAAGAGAGTAACACATGGGGAGAGAGTAATTATGGTAAGCAATGGCTAGAGAGTACATAAGTGCCCCAGGCGGGACCGAGAGTATAATGAGCAAGCGTGCCGTCGCTTGCAAGGTGGGCAATTGATAAGTCAACCGTTGTGATTGGTTGGTGAGTCTACAGTAAAACAGCTGATTCGGGGAAACAATGGTTTCATTGGTCTGTCACTGTACATGAATATTTTAATCATCAGTAAGAATGGTATTGTAGGCACTAGGCCGCAGAAAGAGATATAGGATTAATGTAGTATATACAGTTTAATAAAATAAGGCAAATATAGAGTATAAGTTGCACCAAAAATATATGCATAATTATTATTCAATGAAAGTAGCCTTTTCATATAAGGCAATAAAAAAAACAAGTTATTTACGCAATAATACTTAACATACCGGCCGCCTTGAATCACCTTGGGATTCAATGAGAGAAAGAGCAATATAGGCTCAAATTACAAAGGTTATAGGCGGTGGTAGAGAGACAGTTAATTAATTATAGAGATGAGGTAAGAGAAACACCTTCACTGCTGGACGAGTGAGAGTTCCACTTGAGGTCTTGAGATGTACCACTCGAACTGTACCATCTTGTCCTGGAGTTGACATCAGTGACCCGTGCAAGGGGCCAAGAGAGAGCGGGAGTATCCTGATGCACCAGGACGAGGTCTCCAGGTTGGAGGTTGCGGGAAGGAGTGCTCCACTTGAGGCGCTGCTGAAGAGTCTGGAGATATTCTCGCTGCCAACGCTTCCAGATACGTTGGTGCAGCGCTTGAACCAGCTGCCAGTGAGAAAGGCCGGTTCGTGGGCATGTCCAGCAAGTTCTCTTCAGGCACGGAAACCAGAGGAGAAGCCGATCAAGAAGTGTCCCAGGCGTCAGTGGGAAGAAGGTCGTTGGGATCACTGGAGAGAGCGTGTGAGCGGGCGGGAGTTGAGCATCGCTTCAACCTGACTTGTGAGCGTCATGAATTGAGACAAAGTTAGTATGTGGAGTCCCATGACACGTTTTAAATGGTGTTTAGCACTCTTGATGGCACTTTCCCAAATTCCACCTTGGATGGGGAGCAGCAGGAGGGTTGAAGTGGAATCGAATTGAACGGTCAGCAGCAAAGTCTTGGACTTTGCGCTGGTCAGCCCGTGAGGATTTTTGTGGTAGGGCATTTTTAGCACCTACGAAGTTTGTGCCACAGTCACTATAAAGGTCTGAGCACAGGCCACGACGAGAAACGAAGCGAGTGAGAGCACCAAGGAAAGCTTCGGTGGACAGGTCCGTCACCACCTCAATGTGAACAGCCCTTCGTAACCATACAAACAAAAATACAAATATAGGCCTTAATAATGCGGACAGAGCGTAAGTTATGGACCTTGAGCGTAAAGGGGCCACCATAGTTCCATGCCGGTGGAGAGAAAAGTTCGGGCCGGAGTAATGCGAGCTTTGGGGAGGTCGCCCATGAGAGGGGCGTTATTTTAGGCCGATTCTTAAAACATGTGAGGCATCTAAAAATGCGAGATCTCACCACGCTGCGTGCAGAGAGGATCCAGACTTGCTGGGATGAGCAGAGAGAGAGTAAGCTGCGCGCCAGCGTGGAGATGTTTGACATGGACATGGTCAATGAGGAGGTCCACGACAGGGTGCTTCTTGGGGCAGGATGCACGGGTGAGACATGTTCGCGGGAGGTTAGCGTGGCGCAGTCTGCCGCCGACGGCGGAGAAGTCCATCCGGACCCTGGAATGGGGGCGAGGCGTTGAAGTCTGGTAGAAACACGTCTTTCGGTTCCGCAGTAGAGCCAGATCTTTCAGTGAAAGCTTCTTCTTGCACGGTCTTGAAAATTCGCAGCTGGGCGGAGTCCCGTTCTGTCTTGGAGAGAGGTCCGAAGTGGCGGTTTGGTGAACGACAGTTGTGGATAAAACGCAAGACGTAGGCCATCACGTGCAACAATTTCCTCCAGGAAGAGTACTGGATGAGGACGGTCCCACGTAGGTGGTGCTGTGGCCAAGGCAATGACAGGAGTGGAATGCTTCAGCTCCCCTAGCTCCTCCAGAGAGACGAGTCCAGGCTGGGAATCAGGATCTGGCCAGGCCGAGGTAAGGGAGACGCAACCAGTCGGGTCCATGCCACCAAAGGGGATGATCCACCAATTGAGAGGGAAGGATCCCACGGGAGGCGCAGTCAGCAGGATTGGAAGCACTGGGTATGTAGCGCCAGCAATCCACAGCCACAAGCTCTTGAGTTTGCGCCACACGATTAGCCACATAGGTTTTGAGGCGATAAGAAGGTGTTTTGATCCACGCGAGGGTCACAGTAGAGTCGCACCAGCAAACAATAGAACCAAACTTGCGGGTGGGACTACTTGAGTAACACAATATTTTCACAAGTTGGGCCAGGAGATGAGCTGCGCATAGCTCCAGTCGGGGGCAGCGTCACTCTTTTGAGAGGAGCGACGCGAGTTTTAGCCATAAAACTTGCCTTACGTGCACCGTGTCATTGGATAGGTAGAGCGGATGTAGACTACAGCAGCCATAGCCTAGTTCTGAGGCGTCAGAGAAACCGTGCAAGTCCCAGTGAGTAGCAGCAGAGTAGGGGATAGCACGAGGAATTGTAATAGTAGCAACGTGCTTAAGTTCAAATAAAAAGGGCGTGCCATTTTTTGTATATTTCTGTAGGGAGCGGATCATCCCAATCTATGCCAGAAATCCATACGAGTTGCATGATATTTTTTTGCGAGCATTATACAAGGCGCCAAAAAACCACAGGGGTCATAGACTTGAGAAATGAGACTTAACACTTTACGCTTAGTGGGGTTTCACAAGAAAAATTAAAGTTAAACGTAAAAAAGTGTCAGTCAGAGGGGTCCATTTTAGGCCCAAAATAGAGAAATGAGGCTCCTGAAGGGTTGCAGAAAAACTGGGGATTTCCCGATGATCTTCAGGAAGGTGTTGCAGAAGTCTCTCGGAGAGTTCGAGACCCACTTCCGGAGCTCAAAGCCACCGAGCCGAAGGAGTTTTATGAGTTGGTCTTGAAGTTCAGCGGCGAGTTCTTTCAGTCTCAGCTCCGCAGATCAGGTCGTCGACGTAGCTCTGGTGCTTGAGAATCTCAGCAGCATGGGGGGTAGCGGTGACCTTCGTCTTCTGCCAATTGATGTAGCGTTTTGATGGCCAAGTAGGGTGAACAGTTCAGGCCGTTTTAGGTTACTGTCGTGAGCTTGAACGTGGACATCAAGTCGGTGGGTTGATCACGCCATAAGATCAGTTGGAAATGTTGATCGTCAGGATGCACCTTGATTTGGCGGTTACATCTGTCTGATGTCACAAGAGAACACTACGTTCTGAGGCGGAAGCGCAGAAGAATGTCACAAATATTATTTTGCAGTTTAGGTCCGGTCAACAGAGTGTCGTTGAGAGAGAGTCCGGAACTGGTTTTGGCACTGGCGTCAAAAACGACGCGTAGTTTGGTGGTGCTACTTTGTGCCTTAAAAACAGACACCGTGGTGTGGCAGAAAGTAGTGGGGAGTGCTTAAGTCAGGAGTAGGGCAGCCCTGCATATGCCCTAGAGAGAGATATTCATGTATAAAATCAGAATATAAATTATAATTACTCCACATTAGTGGAGCGTGGAGCTTGCGCTCGAGTGTGAATAGAGTCTAACTTTCAGCATGGAACTTTGGAACTTCCCAGATGAGGAGTAACTGGTGTTTCTTGAAAGGGAGGCGGACCATATATCGACCCTCACGGTCCCTGGAGTGCGTGGTAGAAAATATTCATCGCATTGAGTTTCCTCTGCAGACCTTTTTACTGGGAGCAGGCAGTTCCTCTTGTGTCACAGAAACGCTGCAGAGAGGCGTGGAGGTCCACCTCAGCAGTCGAGAGAAGAGAGACAGCCATAGTAGAGACAGACTGGAAACGTCAGTGGTGTGCAGGGAGCCGTCCCCATCAGCACGAAACCAAAACAGTGCCCAGGGCGTGTGAGGTAAATTGAAACCAAGAGAGTAGGTCCTCGTGAGTAAGGAATATGTGGAAAATAGCGCTTCCACCAATAAGCACGTCAATGCACCAGGGAGGTGGAAGGTTGGATCAGCCAGTATAGATATTTTTAACCTTATTCATGAAACCTCCTGAGATATTTGCACTCGTGGAGGTCTACAGTGATTTGTGGCAATATGTGGAACGAGTGCGAGGGCGGCAACTTGGGGTGGCCAGCAAAGATAATATTTTTCCCACGACCCAGAGTTAAAAATTCCGCGTGTGTGAGCAGAGGTTTTGAGAAAGGGCCGGCGACATTAATAGTGGCCGGACGGCGCTTGTGTACCCAACAGTTGGGAGGCTTTTCTCGCTAATAAAATTTAGCATGCTTCCTGAATCAATTAAGGCACGAAAGACATAAGCTTGTCCGTTAGAGGCGGTGAGCTTGACAAGAGAAGTACCCATAAGAACCGTGGTACTAGGGGCGAGTCTTGATGCAGTGTGCCATGAGCGTGTTAGTGTGGTGTGGTGTGTTCGGCCCGGGCTAGGAGGTGAGAGCGCTGTGGTCGCAGGCGGAGGGCGGACAGCAGGTGTAGGTGTTTTGCAGGCCGGCCGCCGTCACGCGGCCGTTCTCCACAACGGGACGAACGCGGTCCGACGTACTAACACTGGACCGTGTTGGCCGATCAGTGAAGTGTAGCAAGGTATGATGACGACCACGACATGTTCGACACGTGAATTTAGACTGACATTCACTTAATCTGTGCGTCCCCCAAAACATAGAAGAACAGCGGTTGTGCTGTTTTAATAATCCCGTGCCGTTCTTGAGGTGTCTTTTGGCCGAAGCTGGGACAGTCCCCCCCCCCATAAAAATTTTATGAACCGCTCTGATGGCAATAAAAACATGATGGGCCTTGTTTATAGGCCGAGGAGGGTGGAGAGGAAGCCGCTAACAAGCTCACGTTTTTAAGAGACGATTTGGGTTTATCAAATTTGGGTTTATATCAAATTTGGGTTTTTTGACCCAAAATAAGAACTTGAAGCGTTCTTGGGGTCCACAATATTGTCCATGTAGACTACTGTCCTCAATGTGGCTGCTATTCCAGGTTGAGAAACTCAATATTTGTTCAACCGAGGGCAAAGTATGAAAGCTCTTTTTCCTTTTTTCGAAACTGTTTCTAGGCGGGTGACCATCCGATTATTCAATCTTGCGTAATAACAAGGCTGAGAGAAGTGGGTTTGTTACTAGTGATGTCATTGTTTAGTGCTATGAGTGATTGCGTATGTTCGTGAAAAAGATTAAGGAAAGCACGGATATTCTTCACAGATGTGCTGGAGATGACAGGAAGGTCTAATATTTGATTCAAATGTAGTGTGAGTAGACGCCTAGGTTTATGGTAGCGATCCTTCAGCAGCTGATAAGCGATTGCATAATTTTGCTCAGTTATATTTAGCGACTTTTTCAGAGAGAGTGGTTCGCCTGAAAGCACCGCTCAAGAGATATTGAAATTTCATGTACATCGCTTAAGTGCGCATTGTTGTGTACGGCTTGTTCATAAACGTTGATGAACGTACAGAAGTCCAAGGCAGCTCCGTCAAAAGTTTTTAATTCCAATTTCGGTAGCCGGACGTTGACTTGAGGGGAGGCAGGCGGAATAGTTTCGCTTTTATTAGCTTTAGCTTGTCTCTTGGTCTCAATCATAAGCACGTTAGCAGAGACGTAATCAACTAACTCGTCCACGCTCGCTAATGCGGAATAGTTTAGGTGTATAGTCGGCATCCACTTTTAATTCCAACTCGTGGCACAAGTCTAATATTGCTGAAAATTCCTGTCTATGTCTCTGAATAGATTTAGCTCTGACAAGCAACTGCTGAAGTATATTTGGATCGGAAGTCTTCTTAGTTAAATCATAGATACTTTGTATCTGAGAAAAGAGGTGTTTCTCGCTTTGCATTGGCCACTTTAAGAGACATCGCCATGTTGAAAGTGTTTGTAGAAAATTAATCAATTTGAGTAAAACTTCAAAGGTGAAAATTAAACAAAATATTGTCCTCTTGAACTGAGGACCGTGATAAAAATAGAAACTAAATTATTTTCCTCTGAAGTATTTTCCCCAAGGAAATAAGTATCTAGACAATATAATACAATGAAACACAATTTAAAAAAATATTTATGATACAATATAAATAAACCTTTTAACACCTTTTGTCAAACTTTTACACTTCAAAATCATTGATTTCATCTTCAGGTACCAATTGTTTAGTTTTTTGAGGTAAAAACTCAATAATGATGCAATAAGTAGAGTAGGCTCGTATAGGCCTATAGTATAGTTTTGTTTTGAGAAAATAAAATACACGGTTTTTTTATTATGGCAAAAACGTAAACAAGACAATGTTGTTATTAAATAATAAAACAACAATTATTAAGGTTGACTGTTGAGATTAAATTCAGCTATAATGTAGCAGAGGCTCTGGAAACAGTATGCGCACGTACTACATGTAAACTGTCAGTGGTAAAGTATGGTAGTGTTGTGGACAGTAACCATAAACCATGCATACGTATGCGTGAGAAATGTTCAAATAGAAATTATAATAAACAATATTGTGAGCAGTAAGTTAGCATTTTTTCCTTTTTTAAGCTGAGACTACAATATAGTGTTGACAAAATAAACATTTAATTTTTGCAATAAGAGTCCTGCTCAAGGTAAAGTGTAAATAACCAAGATTGTTTATATTTAACCTGCTTAGAATAATTGAGTATTACAAGTAGGGCTGATAACCAACAAGTATTGAGAAGCGGTAACCATTAAAAAGTAATCAGTTTCACCTGTGCTGTGACAGTCTGAAAAACTTGTTTGTCAAACAAAACAATGCAGTCGACAAAGCAGAGGGGGACAACAGCTGATATGATCACGTCACAGCTGATATGAGTGGAGAGGGGACTGGAATGTCGATATGCACGTGATATTCACTTTTGCAATCGTGAAAGAACTGAAACCACACTTTGAAAATATGCACTGTATATAGCTTATAAGAGTTGAGATTGCACTGATATCCACCAATGGACTAAAGTTCTTATTATCCGGCTCGAAGGACCATGAAAAGAATGAATTTTGGTTATAGAACCGTGAAATAATATTTTTAGAGGCTCGATTAAGAAGGACCACTTCACACTAGGCAGTGAAGACGCCGAACACACTGATTTTAACAAGAGTTCACTAGGTTACACATAATGAGTTTATGAACAGTGCATATTCAAATAAAGTGTATAAAATAAACAGTTACCTTTATTTTCCATGAGAGGTACCTAACCGTAGTCTGCTGTTGTGGAGGGCCAGGTTGTGATCAGTAAGTGTGGGAAATAGGCTGCTGTCTTGTAGGCAGGCGTGAAGACGGAAGATGTCCTTCACGGATTCACTCACGCACAATACGACCGCAAACGAATAGTTTTATAACACTGTGGCCAGTCCTGTAGAGCACGGTAGACGCGGGTGTCCGGGAGCAGAGGCGTTCTGGTAGAGATTGCCAATCCAGAGCACTGACTTTAATGTTAATGTAAATGTACAACAAATAGAAATAAACTAATATTTTTAAATAAGAGAGTAACACATGGGGAGAGAGTAATTATGGTAAGCAATGGCTAGAGAGTACGTAAGTGCCCCAGGGCGGGACCGAGAGTATAATGAGCAAGCGTGCCGTCGCTTGCAAGGTGGGCAATTGATAAGTCAACCGTTGTGATTGGTTGGTGAGTCTACAGTAAACAGCTGATTCGGGAAAACAATGGTTCATTGGTCTGTCACTGTACATGAATATTTTAATCCAGTAAGGAATGGTATTGTAGGCACTAGGCCGCAGAAAGAGATATAGGATTAATGTAGTATATACAGTTTAATAAAATAAGGCAAATATAGAGTATAAGTTGCACCAAAAATATATGCATAATTATTATTCAATGAAAGTAGCCTTTTCATATAAGGCAAATAAAAAAACAAGTTATTTACGCAATAATACTTAACAGCACCATAATTACAATTTTACTGTAATTATTAAAGATATAGTAGTTTACAATAACCAGATATCATATTTAGCTAGATTGTTTAATACAAGACCATTAAGGCGTATATAGCCTATGGGGTAGTGTTTCTTCTACTACATTCAATAGTTGAACAGAGTTATTAGGAATTGATTTATTATAATATTGTTTCCATATTAAAAGTTACAAAAACCTCATAATGGTAATTTACTCTTCTTTAAATTTGCAAAATTTAAATAATTCACTTAACGATTTTATAAAAAAGCAAAGTAAAATGTTGTACCTCAAATACTTTTAATCTAAGATCAAGGCAATAAAATAAAAATATAATATTATTTCTATGTGTTTTCTAAGTTAGTCCTTATTTGCTATGTATTTTCTTTATTTTTATGTCTTTAAATGAAGTAAGGGCAATGTATTAATTTTTATTTGACGTATAAAAATACTCCGTCAGGTTGTTTATTAGATTAATGTTAACACAAAAAAGGATATTGTGTTTCAACAGCCAAGTTCGTTTTTCATTACACAATTGTAAAATAGACATATTTTAGCTAAATGGTAATAAGCATGGAAAAACTGTAACAAAATATACATCTTACTCCAGGAATCATAAATTTTAAAAGAATTGAGATTTTTGTTTAATGTGCGTTATATATAAAGTAACTAAAAACGTAACACATAAATATTCATTATGTATATTCATAACTGTACAAATTACAAGTAATTGATTAATTATAACGACAAGCGTTACTAAGCCACTCACCACAATCCATTAGCTACATATTCTGTTCCTCGTTAAAAATAAGTGACGTTCTAACGCAGATTTAGGATTTAGTTTTTAGATAACTTGAACAGAATGAATATTTAAAATTTTAACATTAAAAAGCTTATAGAATATATTTTATGTATTTAAAACGTCCAGAAAGTGCATAAGCTTAAATTTTCCACGAAATTCATATGATAATGTCCTTATGACGAGAACTCAACCTTTACTTCATTTTTATTACATTACCTCTGAGCGTAACGTTACCTTGTCTGAGGGAGTTGTCAAACGTTACAATTAAACCATTTGATATATATTTTATGTAAAAAGCATTTTTTTTTTCACATGAAAACATTGTTTCCAGTAAAACTAAATGATCTTTAGATATAGTATGAACAGATATATACACAGAGAGGTAGATGAACGGACATTACATTTTTCTCAAACATATTGATACGCTTTTCTTACGCTCAGCCAGTACATTAGATCATATTAAATGCCCAGTTTCGTGTAAATATTGCGTGTTTACATAAAACTTAGTCGGTTACATTATTTATACAAACATACGCAATTGCCACATATTAATGATATTTCACTAAGCCTATATTTTTTTTAGTTTTATATTACTAAAAGTAAAATAGAATAAATATTAGGAAGTTATTGGTGCGTCAAAACTGTTATTTACTCGTATATAGCAAAGCTTTGTGCTATTCAACCATTACTTGCACTGAAATATAATTTTATGTAGAAAATTAATCTGAAATTAAGTTTACCTTTATTTATTTTAAAGTTTAATGATTGCGTTTTATGAGAACTATTTTTAACTGATTCGTTAACAATACAGTACGTATAAGCTATAATTAAATGATACAAAATTTATTTCTTAGAGCAATTATTTGTGTATTCAAAATCAGTAGAAATTTCGAGTAAATACGTTGTAAATTTATAATAAAATTATAACTCATAAAGAACGAAATTCGTTATTTAACTTCCACTAACTGTGGTGGCACATTCATATACGCTTTCTAAGCACAAGAAAACATATAATATGTATAAACTCTTCATCTGATTCACACGATTAGGGAGCACTAATTATTTTAAAAATTGGCAACGTCATACGTTTTGTTATACAATTAGGACATGAAATATAATATTTATTTATTTATACTTTTATCTCAAGCCTTAATGTCTAAAAGAATAAATCAAAGAGACTGAAAAGGTAATACAATTGAAATTCTCTACAAAATAATAATAGGTGTTATCCAATTCATAACGTCTGTCTAATACTTGCGCGCGGCAAAGTACAAAGATTGTCAGAGGTGATAATAATGCCGTAAAATGAGCTTCGTACCCGGCTCTGTTAAGGCGTAATGTAATATTAGATCACTCTTTGGTCGCTACAATCAGCAACGTAACCAATGGATATACTGAAGGCTTCATAGACCCACAAACAGGATTAAATAAACCTTAAAATATTTCTAAAACTAAACCTGTACAATTATTAGGAAATAATTTCGTAGAAACAAAGACTGTAGCCGGTTGGATTTTGGTTTATGAAATTCATATCCGCGTAGTTTAAATTAAGTACTGCTTCAAGTTTTTATGTAAGAAATATTTTAAATTTACAAAATATAAGTGTACTGAAGCAAACAACATTTTTGCGAACCTAATTCTCCTAAGAAAGATTATTTTGTAGCGAAAATATTTTAATTCACTTGCAACTACCATCAGAATGATTTCAACTGATTTTTAAATGTTTCTGTAGGGATAAATTCCAGATAATCTTGATATCAATATATTTTATCACTCCTTAAACTGGAAAGACATTATTACCGGCTTACCATTGATAATCATTTTGAAATATTAGCAAGAGGCCGTGACTAGCAGCTAACAACTTTTAAACATAGAAATACGTATTAAAGTAAAAGGAATATTTTCTGTTCACTATATCGTTTCATAACTCAGAGTAATATTTATTTGAGTACTTTAATTTAACCTAGTTTTTTTAAGTCTTACTTAATACAACTTTAATTGTAATAAGTCCAGAGTTTCAGGATTGGGCAGGAGATATTATTAGCCTATTGTACATGTTTAGTTTTAGAAATATTGTAAGCAAAAATTATATTTCACTGCAAGTAATGGTTGCATTGCACAAAGCTTTGCTATATACGAGTAAATAACAGTTTTGACGCACCAATAACTTTATAATATTTATTCTACTTTAATTTTATTAATATCAAACTAAAAAATTATAGGGTAAGGGAAATTTCATTAAATGTAGCAATTGCGTACGTTTGTATAAATAGTACAATTGACCAAGATTATATCAACAGTCAACATTTATATGAACCTGGGTATTTTATACGATGTAACTTAATGGCTGAGCGTAAGAAAAGCGTATAAATATGTTTGAGAAAAATTTAATTTACGTTCATCTACCTCTCTGTGTATATATATCTGTCCATATTGTATCTAAAGATCATCTGGTTTCACTGAAAAAAAAAAAAAATGTTTTCACTTGAAAACAAAATGCTTTTTACATAAAAGATATCTCAAAGAGTTAAATTGTAACGTTGGACAACTCCCTCAGACAAGGTAACGTTAGGTTCAGAGATAATGTAATTAAAGTAAATAAATGTTGAGTTATCCTCATAAGGATATGATCATATTAATTTCATGGACGATTTACACTTATGCACTTTCTAGACGTTTTAAATATATAACATAAACTCCACAAGCTTTTTAATGTTAAAATTTGAAATACAAATTTCGCCTATGCATTTTCTAAATGAGACGTCAAGCAAGTATTGAATGGTTGGTTTGACTTAAAACAGTTTAGTGAATTCTTTAATTTGTTATTTTTAAGCTATAGACAGATATGGGTTCAATTCTGGCTGAACTATTGCTCCCGTCGATCTAAATACACAGAATAAACCTACATGTTGTTCAATCTGAACAACACTATTGTTGTCCAAGAGTAGGTATGTTGCACATATTTTCTACTATTAGAGAATTTTGAGATATTGGAGGAAAAGAGTAGATCAAGAGGTCAAATCTGCTGTGGAGGATGACTATAGAAGTGGGTAGAGCCCTTTTGTTTTTAAAGCTCTCGCTAGGATAAATATATGGGAATACATTTTTCTACCAGCTTTCGCTGAAATAGGTTGGAAAAAATAATATAAACTTTTGGTTAGGTAATATATCGGATATATGGGGTCACCCTTGCTTTTTGGATTTTGACAACATGTGGCCCTTATCACATATCTTACCCATCCTGAAAATTCCATCCGTTAGGAAGTTCCTTTTAGGACTAAAGGCAATGGGCGCTTTACCAGCTTCTTGTCGTAAGTGAAGTATTTGAAAATATAGGTTAAATACACAATAATAATATTCAGACTTATTGACAGAAATTGTTTTTGATACACTTTAAATGATAAATTACCCGTATTAATTTAGTAGGTACCCCACTGATATGTTATAAAGCACTGCTATTTTTGTATATACTTATTTTCAATAACTAAATTATTAAAAATTCATATCACAGGTATAACTTTTACATATATTATGGCTATAAAATAACATTTTTAGATTTAGCAGTAAGATAGTATGGTACATTAAAAATCCTAATACATTTCCTATATAGCTTATCATACAAATTTGACGTGACCATACCATTTGATAGTGATACCTGTATTAAATTTAAATGTACAATCGTTAAATGAATCTGTTCTTTAATATAATAATGAAGAGTACAGATTGATAATACTACTAAATTTAACATTATTTATATAAGTTTTTATACCACAATACGAATTTATATTTCCTTTACCCCAAGTCATAGCACTACAAACTATTCATTTTAGCTGAAAAAGTTTGAATAAATTAATAATATTTTTCCTATATGTATATACCATAATCTTGTGAAAATTTCATCATGTACTGATTTTATAGATAACCATGTTATCACTACGTGCCTCACAGAATGTGCTGCGTTTAACTTGTTAATGACATATCAAGCTCAAGTTATGACAAGTGATGCCAGAGTTGCTGCATTGCGACATTATATGTAGAGCATATACGCGGTGTACACTCCGGTGTTAGCAGAATGAATGTTTTCACATGGCCTGAGCACGTGCAGGCTATATCGCACTGTAACACATTGTTGGTTTGTGACGTCATGATTTTTGCATAATCAGATCTATTGTTGCAATTGGAAAAGCCATTTATACGTTTTATTTTGAGCTGCCAATTATAAGTTAAATAAATTTTAATTTAGAGAACCATATAAAGCAATTAAAAATGTAATTAACATGTTTACAACACAAAATATTTGAAACTAGTTAGCTAACGTTTTTAAGTCATTTATTCTTTATATCATTATATCTGCATATATTTTGAAGTCTTAATTCAACAAATTTTATTCCTATATTTTACTCTAAAATTATTCTACAAAATGTTTAATATTGTTTTTTATAAATACTATATATAATAATTAGTATTAGTATTTTAATCTTCAACACAGTTTAAAACTGACACATAATTATACTTAATGTACGCTCATTCTTACTATAGTAAGTTAAAAATGTTTAACTTAAAAAGTAAGCTTCTTGAGATACAATATTTCACTGAAATTGTTGCAGAACTTATTGTAAGAAAGTTTCATTTATATGATACTAAAAAAACAATTAATCGAAAGAACCTTACTTTATATAGGAACAGGGCATGTTAATAGTTAAGAATGTATTCAACGTAACAATGATACTACGGAACAGTGTTGTAATAGAAGAAGCTATTATTTATTCATGAAAGAAAAATAAATACAGAAGTATTTATGAAATTACAGCATAATGGTTTTAAGCAATTTTGATTTGATGTATTATTTGATAAAAATTGTCATTTATAATTAAAAAAACTGGTTTCCTTTTAAATATAAAACAGAGGTATTTAAATTTCGGTAACGGAAGAGTTTCCTCGCATGTATAACATAAGCTATGACGAGTTAAAATTATTTATTTACATTTCCCGAAGTTAGCGAAATGTTAGCGTGTTAGCGAAGCCCAATTTTCACACGACATATCAAAGCCACATTAAGGAATACAATTTTGTGTAAAGACTATTTCCTTGTGATTATTGTGGAATATGTAATTCATTTAAGACATTAAACACACTTAAAAATTCTTATAAATATATTTATATGAACTTATAAATGAACTCATGATAATCGCGACGTATTTCTCCCTTTCAATAATTTTTAAAATGACAAGAGAGTAGAAATTTTTAAACAATGATAAATTTGATTCATATGTAAGGAGCAACTGTTTTTGTGGGTAAACCCCATTTTAAAATTTCACTTCTAGTGGATGGTAGTGCGAATTTATGGAAAAGTAACTGAAAGAGATAGCATTTAAGGAATAATAAGTTCCTTCATAGCAATCAGGAATAGGCAATAGGCAAATGTTTTTACTCAGCTTCTGTACAATCTTAGTTAAGTATAAACAATTGCTCTTTATCCGTGTCTTAATACAGTATTATTGTTAGTTTTAGATTTTCGTAATACATAAACACATAATTGAAGATTGTTTCTTTCCTTTTAATCGTAAATAATCCTTTTTTATTGCTAACACAGCAACAGAAATAAGTAATAGTTTAGCAGTAAAATATGTTGTATTATACCCATAATTTACATATTCATAATCAGTAACGTGTTCTACTCAAGTCGATTAAAAATCATGATATTAAGGTTTAAAATGAGTTAACCTACTTTATGTTACTGAAATAGGCTCCAGTAAATGTTACCCATATTATTAAACGTACTATGGAGAATAGAAAATATAAAGCTAGGAATAACCATTGCCGTGACTTTTACAACTAAGATACAATACTTATTTCATAAATTGGCAACGTTTTAAATCGTTCAACAAATAAGGACATGATACGTGTATTAAATAATATTGTAATTTAAAGCAGATCAAGACTGCGTAGGCAATTCTCTAAAGTATTTTCTGTTGTTTACGAAGATATTTATAACCAATTCGTAAAAGCTGTCTGAAGATTGTGCGCGGCAAAGTACAAAGAGTGTCAGGGGTGATAACGAGAATTTAACGTGCCGTAAAATGAGCTCAGAATTTGGCCCTTCTCAGGCACAATGTACCATTAGATCACTCGTGTGTCGTGACAAACCTACGTGTAACCTTTAAAAATACTAAAGGATCTGGCTCCTCGTAACCAAAATAAAATATAGTTTTACAAATTATATACTATTTTTAATTTGCGATCTTATCAGTTTTTTGATTTATATAATCTATAACAGCGTACAAATAAACTTATACATATTATTTTACAAATTCCATAGCTGATCAAAATTATTGTTGGATTGCGTCACCTAAACAAAAATACGTACGAGTAGTTTTAGTCAAACATTGTTTTTTTGTTATTGTATAAAACAATATTTAGCATTAAAGATCATGAAGGAAAATCTGGATAATTACGTAATAGTATATACTGTCACAATGTTCACCTAAAAATAATGTTTTCTTAGTAATTGGTGGAATTTTACCTACTGTACAAACATTTAAACACAAATATCTTATAATCTGAAATAGGTTTCTTGAGAGATATTCCATTCACCATATCTAATGGCCAGGTAACTTTCCATTTATATAATAGATTATATTGGCACCAATGCCAGAATGTGGAAAAAACACGAGATGTATTGTTAACAATACTTAGCTTTTTTGTATAAGTATATATTTTTAAGTATAGGAATTCGTCCAGTATACTGTATAAATGTATAGTTAAAAGTTACTATTAAAGAATTGTAAGCCTAAAAAACAATTTTATGACTAGGTTAAGTTACAATCGTAAAAAACTTTTTTATCAAGAGCTGACATAACAATGGATTGGCGTAATAAGTTTTAAAATAAAACTATTCTTTGGAATAAAAAGAAACCATTTAACAAATTATAGTAATTATCCATCCAAAGTTAGTGCAGACTGATTGCATTGAGGACTCCTTCCGTTTGATATCAAGATCAAATAATCAATTAGCCTCATCCTTCGGTCAAATACGCCTATATACCAAGTTTCATGTCTCTAGGGCATATATACCAAGGGCTACGTGCACTACGATGTATAAAATTATACTCAGAATATACTAAAATGCATAAAATACCTGGAGTCCAGCTTATTTACGCCTGATCTGTAAATCAGAGGGTTTGTATGTTTATCCTAGACATATTGAAAAGTAGTATTTTTTAATGGTGATTATTCGTGTTTTCCTGTGAAAATGTATAATTGTGTATGTGTTCAAGTTGTTTAAACAGAACCTATAGAGGGAAAATAATGTAATACTGATACAAATCTTAATTTTGTAGGGAAGTT
The DNA here is from genome assembly GCF_021130785.1 of Homalodisca vitripennis. Taxonomy (NCBI): domain Eukaryota; kingdom Metazoa; phylum Arthropoda; class Insecta; order Hemiptera; family Cicadellidae; genus Homalodisca; species Homalodisca vitripennis. The sequence continues at coordinate 23,897,149 of NC_060214.1, forward strand.
TTCAAGATAAAAATGTTGAAGGAAATTAAAGACGTGTTTTTACTTTTACTTCCCTGTTACTGTCAACTGACAAACACTAAAGCCTCTGAACCGAGTTTATAGCGATTTCATGTAGACGCACTTTTATTTGTTCTGGGTCGCTTGATAAACTGTTTGAAAATGGAGAGTTTTATTAACCCAAGGAAATTACTGAGAGCGTACCTAGTGTTCTTGCCTCTTTTCAGCGGTCAGTACTTATGCTTACCCTGGGACTCTCGGAGGTGTAGAGGGTGTAACTCTCCATAAAGGTATTAAATCCAGATGCCGGTATGGCCTTGAGAAAACTGTTAACATGATCAAATATCTCAATGCTTTTACGTATACTTTTTCCATATATTTGAATTTTACTGTTTTTCACCACCGTAAAACTAGTGTAAAGGTAATCGCTAATGATCTCCAAAATTCCATAGACTGACATGCACCATGGTCGAACTCAGTGTTTTATATATAGAAGATTAGCCTCATGGGAAACTTGATTTCTTGAAATCAGCACCTTTTTTAGATATAATGCAAAGATAAATATAATTCAGAGAGACAGAGAGCCACAAATGAAAGTTTTTAAGCTTATCTAAAGCGTAGCTAATTATTGATGTAGCATATGCATTCTTAATTTTTAATGTATTTAATATATCCGATGAAATAGACATTTATTAAAACGCAAAGTTCAATATACTGGATATACTATAAAAGTGAAAACCTACAAAAGCATTTAGAACGGTGTTTGATATTTAATTGAGGAGAGAATGTCTACTAAACAAGGATATTGTGCCTTGCTCTCCACCTCCCTAGGTAACTGTAATCTGTTACCTTGTGTAGCAGAGTTGCTGGGAATCTGCAACTCCTCAGCTACTTATCAGAAAATCAAGTTTAAATTTATATACATTTGAGGTTTAAGTTCAGTCTCATTAAATTTTGAAAAAAGGGCACTCCAGAAAGAAGGAGTATGTAAAAGCGAGTCGAACGCTCGTACCGCCCAGTGAATTGTGATTATCATCCAATGACATGACATCACTTTCTTTTCACTATAATGTTGTCTTGTAGTGGTCTTCGGACCTATCTACGACTGAAGAGACTAAACAAAGTCGAAACAACAGAAGCACACCTCCATCCTGAAAGACGGAATGGTATGTAATTTATTGACGCAGGCTCAATCAAATTTAGAACATGCAAGCCACGCCGGAACGGATTCGGACACACACGAAACGTAACGTGCGCCGACATCAATGCTCGGAGAGGTTGATGTTTTTGGTTTTGAATTCTAAATGTAATTAAAACAATTGGCAAAGGGTTTATCCCTTTCAACCTTATAAAATGATAACCTGTAATGGCGTCAATAATTCCCCATCACTATTACGCGCAACCGGGTTAAAGACGTGGGGCACGCTGATTTTTAAATCGCAGCTATCAACCAGTAAAAGCCATCCTTGGCTATGGGAACCCACACGAATCGCCGGATAAGCAGATGCTGACACGAATTGTGAAATAGAGCCTAAACGTGCAACTGTTTGATGGTACAAACGATCTTGAACGTCTGATTGAGAAGACGACCTCATATCACCGAGGATTTAAGAACTACACACCCTAACCGCAACACCTTATACCAATACAAATTTTGAGTGTTACACTAGTTAGGTTGCAAGTATTCAACACACTTCACTTCTATATTTAAAATTCTAAATTTTGAAGGTTTTTGTGGAAAAGAAGCAAAGTGCTATGAATTTGGGTTTACATCAGGTAAGAACGCCCTAGTGGCGGATCGTTTTCATCCAATGTAAATGTGTGTTGCCTTGATCAACACCAAGAAGTACCATCTGTTTCGGTCTCAGAGCTAAAAGAGCTCGTACCTCATCAGGTGTACACTTTAGTACACGACAGATTTAATAATTAAAAAGGTTAACTTCAGATGAAGAGATTCTGAAGTATAAAATTTCGAAAACGAATTAAAATCAATTGAAACTTAATTCGGTCAAACTTGTAATTTTGAAATTTTGGAACAAACTGATTTCTGAGTTCACGGGGGCACACCCGAGTCTGTATTTAGAACGGTGTTTGATATTTATTGAGGAAAGAATGTCTACTAAACAAGGATATTGGTGCCTTGCTCTCCACCTCCCTAGGTAACTGTAATCTGTTACCTTGTGTAGCAGAGTTGCTGGAATCTGCAACTCCTCAGCTACTTATCAGAAAATCAAGTTTTAAATTTATATACAATTTGAGGTTTAAGTCAGTCTCATTAAATTTTGAAAAAGGGCACTCCAGAAAGAAGGAGTATGTAAAAGCGAGTCGAACGCTCGTACCGCCCAGTGAATTGTGATTATCATCAATGACATGACATCACTTCTTTTCACTATAATGTTGTCTTGTAGTGGTCTTCGGGACCTATCTTACGACTGAAGAGACTAAACAAAGTCGAAAACAACAGAAGCACACCTCCATCCTGAAAGACGGAATGGTTGTAATTTATTGACGCAGGCTCAAATCAATTTAGAACATGCAAGCCACGCCGGAACGGAATTCGGACACACACGAAACGTAACGTGCGCCGACATCATGCTCGGAGAGGTTTGATGTTTTGGTTTTGAATTCTAAATGTAATTAAAAACAATTGGCAAAGGGTTTATCCCTTTCAACCTTATAAAATGATAACCTGTAATGGCGTCAATAATTCCCCATCACTATTACGCGCAAACCGGTTAAAGACGTGGGGCACGCTGATTTTAATCGCAGCTATCAACCAGTAAAAGCCATCTTGGCTATGGGAACCCACACGATCGCCGGATAAAGCAGATGCTGACACGAATTGTGAAATAGAGCCTAAACGTGCAACTGTTTGATGGTACAAACGATCTTGAACGTCTGATTGAGAAGAACGACCTCATATCACCGAGGATTTAAGAACTACACACCCTACCGCAACACCTTATACCAATACAAATTTTGAGTGTTACACTAGTTAGGTGCAAGTATTCAACACTTCACTTCTATATTTAAAATTCTAAATTTTGAAGGTTTATGGAAAGAAGCAAAGTGCTATGAATTTGGGGTTTACATCAGGTAAGAACGCCCTAGTGGCCGGATCGTTTCAATCCAATGTAAAATGTGTGTTGCCTTGAGCAACACCAAGAAGTACCATCTGTTTCGGTCTCAGAGCTAAAAAGCTCGTACCTCATCAGGTTGTACACTTTAGTACACGACAGATTTAATAATTAAAGGTTAACTTCAGATGAAGAGATTCTGAAGTATACAAAATTTCGAAAACGAATTAAAAATCAATTGAAACTTAAATTCGGTCAAACTTGTAATTTTGAAATTTTGGAACAAACTGATTTCTGAGTTCACGGGGGCACACCCGAGTCTGTATTTAGAACGGTGTTTGATATTTATTGAGGAGAGAATGTCTACTAAACAAGGATATTGTGCCTTGCTCTCCACCTCCCTAGGTAACTGTAATCTGTTACCCTTGTGTAGCAGAGTTGCTGGAATCTGCAACTCCTCAGCTACTTATCAGAAAATCAAGTTTAAATTTATATACATTTGAGGTTTAAGTTCAGTCTCTCTCATTAAATTTTGAAAAAGGGCACTCCAGAAAGAAGGAGTATGTAAAAGCGAGTCGAACGCTCGTACCCGCCCAGTGAATTGTGATTATCATCAATGACATGACATCACTTCTTTTTCACTATAATGTTGTCTTGTAGTGGTCTTCGGACCTATCTACGACTGAAGAGACTAAACAAAGTCGAAACAACAGAAGCACACCTCCATCCTGAAAGACGGAATGGTTGTAATTTATTGACGCAGGCTCAATCAATTTAGAACATGCAAGCCACGCCGGAAAACGGATTCGGACACACACGAAACGTAACGTGCGCCGACATCAATGCTCGGAGAGGTTGATGTTTTTGGTTTTGAATTCTAAATGTAATTAAAAACAATTGGCAAAAGGGTTTATCCCTTTCAACCTTATAAAATGATAACCTGTAATGGCGTCAATAATTCCCCATCACTATTACGCGCAACCGGGTTAAAAGACGTGGGGCACGCTGAGTTTTAAATCGCAGCTATCAACCAGTAAAAGCCATCTTGGCTATGGGAACCCACACGATCGCCGGATAAGCAGATGCTGACACGAATTGTGAAATAGAGCCTAAAACGTGCAAACTGTTTTTGATGGTACAAACGATCTTGAACGTCTGATTGAGAAGACGACCTCATATCACCGAGGATTTAAGAACTACACACCCTACCGCAACACCTTATTACCAATACAAATTTTGAGTGTTTACACTAGTTAGGTTGCAAGTATTCAACACTTCACTTCTATATTTAAAATTCTAAATTTTGAAGGTTTGTGGATAAGAAGCAAAGTGCTATGAATTTGGGGTTTACATCAGGTAAGAACGCCCTAGTGGCGGATCGTTTCATCCAATGTAAAATGTGTGTTGCCTTGAGCAACACCAAGAAGTTACCATCTGTTTCGGTCTCAGAGCTAAAAAGCTCGTACCTCATCAGGTGTACACTTTTAGTACACGACAGAATTTAATAATTAAAGGTTAACTTCAGATGAAGAATTCTGAAGTATAAAATTTCGAAAAACGAATTAAAATCAATTGAAACTTAATTCGTCAAACTTGTAATTTTGAAATTTTGGAACAAACTGATTTCTGAGTTCACGGGGGCACACCCGAGTCTGTATTTAGAACGGTGTTTGATTTGATATTATGAGGAGAGAATGTCTACTAAACAAGGATATTGTGCCTTGCTCTCCACCTCCCTAGGTAACTGTAATCTGTTACCTTGTGTAGCAGAGTTGCTGGAAATCTGCAACACCTCAGCTACTTATCAGAAAAATCAAGTTTAAATTTATATACAATTTGAGGTTTAAGTTCAGTCTCATTAAATTTTGAAAAAAGGGCACTCCAGAAAAGAAGGAGTATGTAAAAGCGAGTCGAACGCTCGTACCGCCCAGTGAATTGTGATTATCATCAATGACATGACATCACTTCTTTTCACTATAATGTTGTCTGTAGTGGTCTTCGGACCTATCTACGACTGAAGAGACTAAACAAAGTCGAAACAACAGAAGCACACCCTCCATCCTGAAAGACGGAATGGGTTTGTAATTTATTGACGCAGGCTCAATCAATTTAGAACATGCAAGCCACGCCGGAACGGATTCGACACAACACGAAACGTAACGTGCGCCGACATCAATGCTCGGGAGAGGTTGAATGTTTTGGTTTTGAATTCTAAATGTAATTAAAACAATTGGCAAAGGGTTTATCCCTTTTCAACCTTATAAAATGATAACCTGTAATGGCGTCAATAATTCCCCATCACTATTACGCGCAACCGGGTTAAAGACGTGGGGCACGCTGATTTTAAATCGCAGCTATCAAACCAGTAAAAGCCATCTTGGCTATGGGAACCCACACGATCGCCGGATAAGCAGATGCTGACACGAATTGTGAAATAGAGCCTAACGTGCAACTGTTTGATGGTACAAACGATCCTTGAACGTCCTGATTTGAGAAGACGACCTCATATCACCGAGGATTTAAGAACTACACACCCTACCGCAACACCTTATACCAATACAAATTTTGAGTGTTACACTAGTTAGGTGCAAGTAATTTCAACACTTCACTTCTATATTTAAAATTCTAATTATTTGAAGGTTTGGTGGAAAGAAGCAAAGTGCTATGAATTTGGGGTGTTACATCAGGTAAGAACGCCCTAGTGGCGGATCGTTTCATCCAATGTAAATGTGTGTTGCCCTTGAGCAACACCAAGAAGTACCATCTGTTTCGGTCTCAGAGCTAAAAAGCTCGTACCTCATCAGGTGTACACTTTAGTACACGACCAGATTTAATAATTAAAGGTTAACTTCAGATGAAGAGATTCTGAAGTATAAAATTTCGAAAACGAATTAAAATCAATTGAAACTTAATTCGGTCAAACTTGTAATTTTGAAATTTTGGAACAAACTGATTTCCTGAGTTCACGGGGGCACACCCAGTCTGTATTTAGAACGGTGTTTTGATATTTATTTGAGGAGAGAATGTCTACTAAACAAGGATATTGTGCCTTGCTCTCCACCTCCCTAGGTAACTGTTAATCTGTTACCTTGTGTAGCAGAGTTGCTGGAATCTGCAACTCCTCAGCTACTTATCAGAAAATCAAGTTTAAATTTATATACATTTGAGGTTTAAGTTCAGTCTCATTAAATTTTTGAAAAAAGGGCACTCCAGAAAGAAGGAGTATGTAAAAGCGAGTCGAACGCTCGTACCGCCCAGTGAATTTGTGATTATCATCAATGACATGACATCACTTCTTTTCACTATAATGTTGTCTTGTAGTGGTCTTCGGACCTATCTACGACTGAAGAGACTAAACAAAGTCGAAACAACAGAAGCACACCTCCATCCTGAAAGACGGAAATGGTTGTAATTTATTGACATTTACATTGGATGAAACGATCCGCCACTAGGGCGTTCTTACCTGATGTAAACCCCCAAATTCATAGCACTTTGCTTCTTTTCCACAAACCTTCAAAATTTAGAATTTTAAATATAGAAGTGAAGTGTTGAATACTTGCACCTAACTAGTGTAACACTCAAAATTTGTATTGGTATAAGGTGTTGCGGTAGGGTGTGTAGTTCTTAAATCCTCGGTGATATGAGGTCGTCTTCTCAATCAGACGTTCAAGATCGTTTGTACCATCAAACAGTTGCACGTTTAGGTCTCTATTTCACAATTCGTGTCAGCATCTGCTTATCCGGCGATCGTGTGGGTTCCCATAGCCAAGATGGCTTTTTTAAAACTGGTTGATAGCTGCGATTAAAATCAGCGTGCCCCACGTCCTTTAACCCGGTTGCGCGTAATAGTGATGGGGAATTATTGACGCCATTACAGGTTATCATTTTTATAAGGTTGAAAGGGATAAACCCTTTGCCAATTGTTTTAATTACATTTAGAATTCAAAACCAAACATCAACCTCGTCCGAGCATTGATGTCGGCGCACGTTACGTTTCGTGTGTGTCCGTATCCGTTCCGGCGTGGCTTGCATGTTTCTAAATTGATTGAGCCTGCGTCAATAAATTACAACCATTCCGTCTTTCAGATGGAGGTGTGCTTCTGTTGTTTCGACTTTGTTTTAGTCTCTTCAGTCGTAGATAGGTCCGAAGACCACTACAAGACAACATTATAGTGAAAAGAAGTGATGTCATGTCATTGATGATAATCACAATTCACTGGGCGGTACGAGCGTTCGACTCGCTTTTACATACTCATTCTTTCTGGGAGTGCCCTTTTTTCAAAATTTAATGAGACTGAACTTAAACCTCAAATGTATATAAATTTAAACTTGATTTTCTGATAAGTAGCTGAGGAAAGTTGCAGATTCCAGCAACTCTGCTACACAAGGTAACAGATTACAGTTACCTAGGGAGGTGGAGAGCAAGGCACAATATCCTTGTTTAGTAGACATTCTCTCCTCAATAAATATCAAACACCGTTCTACAATACAGACTCGGGTGTGCCCCCGTTGAACTCAGAAATCAGTTTTGTTCCAAAATTTCAAAATTACAAGTTTTGAACCGAATTAAGTTTCAATTGATTTTAATTCGTTTTCGAAATTTTATACTTCAGAATCTCTTCATCTGAAGTTAACCTTTAATTATTAAATCTGTCGTGTACTAAAGTGTACACCTGATGAGGTACGAGCTTTTTAGCTCTGAGACCGAAACAGATGGTACTTCTTGGTGTTGCTCAAGGCAACACACATTTACATTGGATGAAACGATCCGCCACTAGGGCGTTCTTACCTGATGTAAACCCCAAAATTCATAGCACTTTGCTTCTTTCCACAAACCTTCAAAATTTAGAATTTTTATATATAGAAGTGAAGTGTTGAAATACTTGCACCTAACTAGTGTAACACTCAAAATTTGTATTGGTATAAGGTGTTGCGGTAGGGTGTGTAGTTCTTAAATCCTCGGTGATATGAGGTCGTCTTCTCAATCAGACGTTCAAGATCGTTTGTACCATCAAACAGTTGCACGTTTAGGCTCTATTTCACAATTCGTGTCAGCATCTGCTTATCCGGCGATCGTGTGGGTTCCCATAGCCAAGATGGCTTTTACTGGTTGATAGCTGCGATTAAAATCAGCGTGCCCCACGTCTTTAAACCCGGTTTGCGCGTAATAGTGATGGGGAATTATTGACGCCATTACAGGTTATCATTTTATAAGGTTTTGAAAGGGATAAACCCTTTGCCAATTGTTTTAAATTACATTTAGAATTCAAAACCAAAACATCAACCTCTCCGAGCATTGATGTCGGCGCACGTTACGTTTCGTGTGTGGTCCGAATCCGTTCCGGCGTGGCTTGCATGTTCTAAATTGATTGAGCCTGCGTCAATAAATTACAACCATTCCGTCTTCAGGATGGAGGTGTGCCTTCTGTTGTTTCGACTTTGTTTAGTCTCTTCAGTCGTAGATAGGTCCGAAGACCACTACAAGACAACATTATAGTGAAAAGAAGTGATGTCATGTCATTGATGATAATCACAATTCACTGGGCGTACGAGCGTTCGACTCGCTTTTACATACTCCTTCTTTCTGGAGTGCCCTTTTTTCAAAATTTAATGAGACTGAACTTAAACCTCAAATGTATATAAATTTAAACTTGATTTTCTGATAAGTAGCTGAGGAGTTTGCAGATTCCCAGCAACTCTGCTACACAAGGTAACAGATTACAGTTACCTAGGGAGGTGGAGAGCAAGGCACAATATCCTTGTTTTTAGCTACAAAAGCAATTGTACAACAAAAGTAATTGTCGTAAGCTAATTGCATAGAGCAAACAATAAACCCAATATACCAAGTCGTAAAGTTGGTGTTTCATTGTCGTACCGCTGCGTGAAGATGGAACAGTTACGACACATAAACATGGGGTGATCTTCGCAATTTAATTTTATTCCATTCATACCCCTTGTATAAGAATACAATTTGGTTTAAAGCAGAGCAGTTTCCACCATCTAGATTAGTTGTATTCAATGTTTATTTGACAGAAATTTAGAGAATTTTGTATTTTATGCATTACACATAGAACATAATTTATACAATAGTATAAATAAATTACTTGTGTAATAGTAAAGGTCTACAACCAAGCAGTCATAGATTAGACTGTTTGATGTACAAACTTGGGTTTGGTCTCATTTTCCTTTTACACGTTATGAGGGATTAATGAATAAATAATGAGGGAAAAATACCATCCGTGTAGAAAATGACCTTTTCTACATAATATTATATAATAACATTTTATGATGCTGTATAGTAAAAATACATCTTTGATTAATTTTACAAGACATTATTTAACGATACCCCTAAGTTTTAAATATTACGATAACTTTAAATTGCGTGCGCAGCTACAAACTTAAAACATGAATCATAATTTTCGAGACTTTGTAAATGGTATATTTCTATAGAAATCCTAATTTAAAATTAACGGTAAAACACTGAAATTATCAAAATTATTACTATACTGTAATCTTATAATAAACAGATGGATTTGATGATAATGAAATTAACACAATCCGAGAAGGTTCCGAAATAGTGTAAAGATTTATTTGGAAATTATAAAGATGTTTGTCATTATTTATCCGTATATATTTATGACTGCACTACCAGGGAAGTGTTGTGATTAATTGTTTAAAGCGCTGAAGTAAGAAAAAGTAGAAATATTTACAACGTTCATAGTATTTCACTGAAAATAATGATCCCATTCGCTGTTTCCAATAATGCCACAGTTGTTACAATCTCGGGTGATCGAACCCTCAATAAGGGGATTAGTGGAACCCTCAATTACCGTTTCAGAAATTTCCTCTCTGGAACCCCACCGTAACGTTTTTTAATTCTGATGTTCCACTGTTTTCATCCATATAGGTTAACTAAAAAGCGTAATATAACACCTCGGGAGTTTAGACTGCTATGCGCTAAGGTATTTTTATGTTCAATGAGTAAGTAATAATAAGTAGAATTTAGATCTACATCATATCACTAAAGCGTTAGTAATTTTGATTATTAAAAAGAACTATTGCTAATTTACTAAACATACATGTTTTGACATTGTAACATATCCTGTGCTTAAAATTATAAAAATCTTGGATTGAAAGTCTCTAATATTGAGATATAATGTTGAGAGAGAAGACAATATGCTTGTAATATGTAAAAATATCTTCGCTGTATTTTATTATTTTGGGACCAAACAAGGGGCGAAAAACAAAAATTAAATATTTACCAGCTTAGCCAAATGCAGTCAATGAATTCAATCCTAACTCAACAGGCTTTATTGTCATCAAGTATCGAGCCAGCAGGTAAATTGCATTTCCGTGTAGTGCATTTAATACGATTTAACACAAATACTCAGCAAAAACAAACTTTTATTGTAAATGAGCAGAAAACCTTTTGATACAGTATTTACTACGAAATAATTAATTAATTAAATTTTAACTTACTAACTACACAGTATCACACGCACGCGCCCACGCAAGAGGATGTATATGATTAAGTTGGATATAAAATTTGAATCCATACCTCATATCATTATCAATATATCATATAAACAGACGGATAGACAAAAAGACAAAATAGTTTACCTGAGTCAAGCTAGTGATTGTGAAGCTTCAATCACCATATTTCATGGGTAGACTTCTGTATCTATAAATTAAGTTTCATGAAACATTTTTAATCTACAAAATAAATACTTAAAAAAGATAGCTTGTACTATTATACATTCCCGTTTTTGTTATGTAAGTTAAGTTTCAAAGCAGAGTTAAATAATATAAAATGATTTGCTACTGAGAGCACTCTAAAATATCAAATATTCACTTGAATCACTGTTTTAATACTTTTAATGTTTAACTATATACTTTAAATCTTCAGATTCGTCGTAAGAATATGATGCTATGATAGTCTATGCCTGTATTATATCACATGCTAAATCTAATGTGATTGTACAAAATTGCTTTAAAAATGTATTTATTCAGTATTATTCTCGTTTCAATAACTTTTCATATAATAAAAACGTTACAATATTTAGTAACACGCATCCACCTCAAATTCAATCACATTAAAAATTAACTAGCTTAACAAGTTTCATGCAAAATATTAAATCTATTAGTTAGTTAGTTTATAAAGTATCCTGTGCACAGACAGGCAGATACGCAGAAAAAAAGCTTTACCACTCTCTGGATAATTTTATTTATGATTCAAAGTGAAATGTAGAGGGATATCCTTTAATATATTGTAATAAATTTATTTTCAAGTTCACATTCCTACATATTTACATTTTATGTTTTCTATTTTAGTCCAATTTCATTTCACGCATCACAATATGTTCACTGTATAAAAATTAGATATTACACTTAATATTATCTTATGTTAACAACAGAGAACTCCATGCAGGAGTGCAGCTGGCAGTGTATATTAAATAATACTATAGTCATTAATTTATTTGCGTTAAACATATCTTGAGTTAAGTACTTTGTTACAAGCAGTATTAAACTCGTACGTGCAGATCATTACAACATTGAGGTAGCAGGGAACATCAGAAAGCAGCCATTGGTCGTAGTGTGTAATATCCTTTTTTATTAATTTATGTGACTGGATAATAAAATACTTCGTTACGTTAAATCTGATGTGGGTATAAATACAATACTGGAAAAAACAGCAAAGAACTTCAGAAATGTGACGGCAGTCGTTACTAGTAAAAGCCTCTAATTGTTTATAATATGGATTAAACATGGAAGTACATTGTAATATTATCTCTTTCGTGTTCATGATTTCAATATCTCACAACAGGGAATTCTAGTATGTAGCCGGCGGCCGTGGCTTGTAAAAACTAATAATTATTGATTTCTATGTTTAAAACATGCTAGTACTTTGTTATATTTACTCGAACGTGCGTATAATTAGAAGATCTGGGCAGCAGGGAACCTCATAATGATGCTGGCAGTTCGTACATTCTTTTATGTTTTTTTTTGCAAAAAATAAACTTCATTGCACATCCTTCCTTTTGTAAAAGTATTTATAATGCGGTCTAAATATTTCAGATTGTACATAACATTAAATTGATTTTGCATGTTTACAGAAATTTATTTGTAAATAATTGCATTATGTACATCAAAAATATGTTATTTAATGAAATATAGAAAAAAAGTTTCCTAGGATTAACGTTTTAGATTGCTTTTGACTTAAAATATACGTAAGCTGCATTAACTGTTACTTTAGTATTTTTTTTAATAAGCAAACTTTCCTAAATTACTTTAATAATAGAGCATGAGCAATGGTAAATATTTTACCTAGTACTACACTACGGTTTTGTTGTAAATGGTTAAATAATGTAGTTTAGTTGCTACTTGTATAAAAAATTACAACTCCATGTACATTTCACTGTGTATTAATAATATTATAATTACTTTATTAATATATGAAACTGATTTTATTTAAATAAACTTAATTTGGCATTAAGTTATAGTTTTCAACTCATTTACGTAATGAGATATAGAAAAGTTTGAACCCTTAGTTAGCATTATATTTTGATACGTTAAGGTCCCTTCATTACTAAAAACATGAAGCAATAACAGTTGTAAATATGACATCTATTACTCCACTAATAACTATACCACACATGGGAGAGAGTCACCAGTGCCCAGTGGCTGACCACGGATAACGGTGATTGTGAGTGCGGTCTCTGGTGAATGGCCCTGTGGTAATAATAAATAGACCGTTCAGTTAGATCGTAATTTTCCATTTTCCTGTTAACTGGTTATCAGTGCACTTAGCCCATATTTAGCGCTCAAATCATTTAGGCAGAACAATTCCATTACTAAGGTGTTAGAGCGAGGGTTTTGTGTGCAATATTTGTTGGGCCGTAAGGTAATTTGGGTATTTGTAAGGAAGTTCATTTTAAAATTACATGTAAGGCATGTAATGTTTAAATAAAATTATTTATCTTTTGACGGAAATTCTTAAAAATCATTGGAAATGCCTAATAACAAGTTGGTTATAAATCGATAAGATCCCAACAGAGGTAATACAGGGAAAATTAATACACTTTTGAAACTCACCTTAAATAAATTATTTTTTAATTATCCAAACAATAATTAAAATTAAGATGAAGTTATATTAAAACTTTAATTTCCTATGGATAAAATAACAATTTTCACAAAGCCCGTAGCCTCTAAGTTGTTTACTAATACCATGGGATAATTAGGAAAAAAACGGAGACCTGCAACAAAGTTTATAGATACAAAAACTATGTCTTCATCATTTAGATGATAGTAATGGCTATGTCCTATTTAATAAGAGTCAACACCGCCAGTCAATACTTTTTCACATAGGCGGCAGTTAAGAGTAATTGACATTTTTAAACATCCTTACGCATAATGTCTTTATTTTTTTACAATAATGTTGTACTGAAAATTGCATTGAATTCATTTAAGAGAATAAGGTATCTCTAAATGTCATATAATAAACATTTCAGCTACAAATTGTATGTATTTAAGAATTATTACATACGAACAGTTTTATTTACTCTTCATATTTTATGCAACCACATGTTATAAAGATCTCTAAGTTTAATTAATATATTTAGTTGACCCGAGCGCACTGAAATAGGTCAAAGCATTTTAGTGCACATATAACATTTATAGATTAATTTAATTAATATATTCATGTAAAATAAAGTTATAGAATATTTACATAAGCATTGTTATTTATCGATCCTAGTGTTTTATTTTGGATTCAATTCATTTCGTTTCAATAAAATGTGGAACATGTAGGCTAATTTGATAGGTGACAGTAAATAAGTTTTATGTGACCTATGTGTTTTATTGGTGTTATTGTTTTAGAAATAAAACATATCGTAAAGGAATCTAGTACTTCAGAATAATTTAAATGTACGCTACATTACGGTCGCGAAACAGGCTTCGCTGAGGTAGAATGAAATTCTCCAAGGTTAATCGTATGTATTCATCCTGGTTGTATAAGAGCAATTTATTAAATAGTTATGTCTTCTTTACCCTCTGATTCTTTTGGTGTTATTGAAAGATTCTTAAGCTAACAGCTATAACCGGCGGTCCCGAAGTCCTTATATTACTTAAAACACTTACGATGTAATATGATAGCAGTTTTACAAGGATAAGTAAATATTAAATCACGTAAATGTTATTTTGGTATTCATAGTTTAGAGGTACACGTATATGAGTCTTTTTTTTGTTCTACTCAGTTATATTTAGAATGCTACTTATGAGTCTACCTTTTTAGCCCCGATCAAGAAAATACAAATACACAGGTAAAAAAGTGCTTGATTTCTATAGTGCTTTCTTACTTCCGGTTGAAGGTATTTTATAGTGCCATAATAGATTTTGCCTTGTTTTTCCAATGAAGAAACTATATATACATAAGTAGGGCTGAGAAGCGAGTCATTTTCTAGGAGGAAATCGTATCTACTTCCAATTTTATTCCCCTTATTTATATCTGCAATAAGGGGGAAAGTTTTCTTACGTTTCTTGAAAGCAAGAATAATTAAACATTCCTTTATAATGTTTTGCTTGATAGAAGCATTTTTGATTTTTGTACTGAAGTCTTGGAAAGAATGTATCTTTGAACCATATTGCCTTAAATACCTTACCAGATACCTTCATTCATTAAGGTTCATTTAGTTACAGTGTTTTAATAATACATTAAATGTTAAAATTTTTTGCTAGCTAGATCTGGATTAAAATTAGATTTTACTTTGGCTTTGCTATTTACATCATATTATTGAGCATTTTATGATTAAAATTTAATTTACGAGGTAAAAACATTTATCGCCACCATGTTGAAATTCAACTTAAATTGTCAACTGTTGTTTAGTGTCAGTTAAATTTGGATTGTAAGCCAAAATATAAACTATTATCTCAATTTTAAAACATTATATGTAGCTTCCTGAGCTTTCATTTATACAAGCATTCATCGTGTTGGAATAAATATTTTAGAAAAACAATTAGCGAATTTAACAAGATAGATGTTAGCAACCCATTTAGTTATTTTTTTAATTCTTTATTTTAACGAATATGGACTTAAGTGGACCTTTAGTGTATTTTTGATGCCTCGGAAGTGTAGCCATAGTTCATTTAATTTTTATTTCAATGAATTTTATAAACACAATTTCTAACCCATTAGATTGCTTAATTTATTTTTGGTAGATTTCATAGGCGTGGTATGAGGCTGTGTATTACCATATCAGTTTATGACGTGATCTTATCGGGTTATAACTGACCTATTGTTATTATGTATTTCCAATGATTTTGAAGCATTTATCGTCATGTGCTAATTTGAAAAGTATCAAATCGTATGATAACTCAATGATGTTTTATATATATCTGCCAAATGACTTACATACGTTGTTAAGTAGAGAAAAACAAAAGAATTATTTTCCATTTCTCTATCTTGGGGTATTTAATACCACCGTCTTTAGGAAGTTTTAAATCTAAATCAATATATAACCAAAAAACTATAAAAAGTAAACAAGAATCAAGAATACATAAATGTGCATACAGTGCATATCATTTGATAAAGTCTAGCTGATGTGAAATATTTCTAGCTTAATCTTGGTGAAACAGTAGATTTTTATAAAGAATGGAATAAAAATTTGTCATTTTTTAAAAGTTTTTTAGCAATAAATCCTCTTAGATGTAATGGATTTTTTTTCAATATGATTTGATAAGCTTGCCCTATGTGTTTAATGTTAATCTGTTGTAATTTTCATCAGGGCAAGGTGATATTTGGTGTGTTCCTTTTAATGTAAAACACTAAATTTGGTCTTGTTTGTGTTTTAGACCAGCGTTTCCCGAACGGTGGGTCGCGACCCACTACCCCGAAATGCGCCACTGGTGGCGCACGCTCAAAAATTCCAACATCAATAATTCTCGATGTTTTAATAACATAGACTACTCTAAACCCCGACGTTAGTATTGTTCATGAGGAACGGTTTTTTATTCGCATATTATTATTCTATAATGTTATATAATACGTATGAATCAATATTTATCATATTTAATTCACATTAAAGTATGTGCCACCGGTGGCGCAACGTCGTCCCCTGGTGAAGAAAGGTACTTTCTCAGACGACGTGCTACACCGGTGGCGCACTCTATTAGTGACAAAAAATAGTGCGCGTAGAGCTTCTATTGGCAGCCTTAAGAGTGCGACACTTGCCGGAGCTACTTATAGCGCTCTATTAGCAACAATACGAATCAGACCTTCTTTATAAGCCGCCATTACCTGTCTTCTTGTCGTAGAGATTGTTCTGTGTTGCTGTAAGTTCAGTGAGTTCATTTTTATTTTAGAAAATGGATGAATCAGACATCGATGACGCCCTTGATGATGACTTTAGTGATCGTTCTTTGACCGATTTTTCAGTTAGTGGCAGTGAATATATGCCATCAGATGAGGAAAGTGATGTAACAAGTGCAGAGGAGTTGAATGAAGAAGATGGCGTTGTTAGTGATTTAGATGAATTGGAATTGATGGAAGTAGATGAGGAATATCAAAGGGTTAGAGAGGAGAGTGGAGACGAAGAAGAGTAATAATATTGAAAATGTAAGTGACCCTGTACAAGATGTAGTTTGTAAGGTTCATTGTGAATATGTAGAAAATAAGTTAGAGTGGGACAGAACCAAAATTGACATGCAGATCATATCCTTTCACAGGAAATGCAGGCTTAAAAACTGTTGGCCAATTTAATTTAAATGATCCATTTGAAATTTATAAACAGTTCCTAGATGATACATTATTGAATTTGATTGTTTTGGAAACTAACAGGTATGCACATCAGTACCTTGCTTCAAAGCCTGTAAAAAAGCGTTCAGCAATGGCTAGATGGGTTGATTGTACAACTGAAGAGATACACAAATTTTTTGGTGTACTGATGATCATGGGCATATGCCCATTGCCTCAAAGACAAATGTACTGGTCAAACAATCCCATGTACCAAAATAGTGTCATCAAGAAAACTATGAGCAGAGACAGATTTGACTGTCTCCTAAAATGCCTACATTTCCAAAATAATGAGGAACCAGCAACTGAAGAGCCTCGGTTGTGGAAAATAAAGAAACTGCTCAATCATTTAAATGCAAAATTTGAAAGTCTGGTAACACCTGAAGAGTCACTAGTTATTGACGAGTCTATGGTTCCATGGAGAGGGCGTTGATTTTTAAACAATATTTGCCAAAAAAGGCTCATAAATATGGAGTCAAAATTTACAAGATTTGTACCACTGATTGGGTATACTTTAAAAGCAAAAATTTAACGCTGGTAAGTCAGACGTAACTGCAAGAGAGGCACATGCAGATAAAATTGTCATGCATTTGATGGAATCATTTCTAAATGAGGGTAGAACACCTGTTTGCAGATAACTTTTACAACTCCACAAGGTTGGCCAACACTCTGCTTGAGAAGAAAACTTATGTTTGTGGCACCCTTCGAAGTGACCGAAAAGGCAATCCAAAAGAAGTCACTAGCAAAAAATTAGCCAAAGGTGAAAGTAATTTGTCAAGAAAGCAGTACAGGAGTAAAAGTACTTAAATGGCATGACAAAAGGCCTGTACTGATGATAACCACTCGCCCTGAAGACGTTTCTACTCTTGTGGCAAGCAAAAAAAACAACAAAGAAAGGCGAGGTTGTCATGAAACCATCATGTGTCATGGCGTACAATGCAGTCAAAAAAAGGAGTGGACTTTTCAGATCAGATGTCCTCTTATTACACTCCTATCAGAAAGACTCTCATTTGGTACAAAAAAGTTGCACTGGATCTTCTCCTAGGTACTTGTGTAGTGAATGCACTAGTACTACATAACAAGTACTCATTAAACCAAAAAAATTGTTGTATGCTCACTTTCAGAGAAAAAAATACTTCGAAATCTCCTTGAAGGAGAAAATGTTGGAGCCCTTGTTCAAACACCCCAAGATGGCAGGCAAGGTACCAAGAAACTAAAACATGTGCTCTCAAGCGTGAAGGGACTGCAAGAGAAACCAGGTAAAATATTTCATTTTAATTTTTATATAAAATTACAATATATCTACACTACGTCTTATAACAACAATAACACTACATACTAGTTTAGATCCAAACTAATGGATCTTAGGTTTTCGTCAATTTACCTGCATGTTCATCAATTTAGTTCAATAAATTAGTGATCTGCATTTTTGCTATGAATTTGTAAAGTTTATTTCAACATGGTTTCCCATATATTTGATAAAACGTTTTATGAAAGTACAAACATCCAATTAGATTTATTCCTTACAGAAAACGGTGTGTCAGCTGCTACAGCAAAATGAAGGAAGAAAGGGGGGCCAAAGCAGCAAGGACGTACGCAAAACGTGTTTTCAACTTACTGCAAAGGGTGCGATGAGACTCCTACAATGTGCTTAGAGTGTTTTAACTCCAAGCACTAAACTGAACACCATTTGTAATAGGAAAGCTAATGTTTAATTAAAATATCTTGAGTTTCAAATTTGTTGCTTTGTATTTTTTTTCCACTAAAAAAGGTCTTTATCAAAACCCGACGTGCGCCACCGGTGGAGCACATTGTAAAAGGTTCCATATGTATCGACAAAGTCATCTAAAACAAGTTGTAAAACTACGGCTTGGTTTATTAAAAACCAAACTAAAATGCCGTATAAGAGTGTGCCCACGGGTGGCGCACGTCGGGGTTTTGAGTGGGGAAAATATTGATTCATTTATATCCCGTCGGGCTGAAGGTGCTAGTGGGTCGCGGGCGGATTTAAGGTGGGTCGCGGCGTGACTGTCACTCGTAAGGCCATGCCACACTGCCGTGGCGTCGCGTCCGTCCATCCATAGTATGAACGTCCGCGTATGCCGCGACGGTCTCGAATCCCGTCAAACTACCAGACACGCATCCGCGTCCGCGGCCAACGCCACGTATTTCTGGGAGGGTGGAAGCTCAGTACACAATAAAATGTCGTTACTCACTCTTATGATTGTAGTTCACATTGCAGCTATATGTGTCTTGAGTAACTCGTAAAAACTTTGTAGCTGTAGCACAAACAGTTTTTAAGTTAGACGGTAATGTAAAACACAGGTTTCGGAAAATCGCTGTCAAAGTTTTTTTAACACTAATATTTACATTAAAATTGTTTAAAATTTTAATTTAGCATATCTAACCAGCAGCAAAACACCTTCTCTTTCCTTGTCTTTTTGTTCTTTTTCAATTCTTAGCTTCCTTCTTGCTCTTCTTACTTCCAGTGTTCCCAATTTTGCCTTTTTCTCCGAGTATCCCACTCCCAAGATGTCAAAATCTTCAATGAGATTCCTAATGGTTTTTTCGACAACATATCTTTGTGAGCGTGCCTTTTCAACCTTGGTTCACATCAATAATAAGTATAGAAACAGACTGGTGGACGTTGAAAGTGATTTACGCCTCAAAATATCTAATTTTAATCCTAACATTGAATTACTTGTTCAGTCAAAACAATGCCAGAAGTCACACTAGTATTATAGAAAAATTATTTGTAATCTTGAATAACCAATAAACTCTTTCTATGTTTTCAATACTAAGCTGTGTACATATTTATTTACATTTAAATTTTTTTTCTATACACGTATATAAATATAAATCATGTATATTTTATGTTCATGTTATATATACATAATATACATATGTATATATAAAATCACGGGTGAGGTATGGGTCGCGAATGTAAAAAACATTTGGAAGTGGGTCGCCAAACACAAAAGGTTGGGAACCACTGTTTTAGACAATGTCCTGCCAATCTTTTCCTTAACTTTATGGATAATATCAAATTTATGCCCGATCGTACGAGATTCTAAATGGTAAGTTTTTTTATCAATATATAGCTTAGAGCACAATTTGCAATTATTTTGGTACATTATATGTTTTCATGTATCATTATTTTCGATTTTTCAAAATATAGGATAGGTCACTCCAGTGTTACTGCTACTGAATTCTCTTGAAGAACTCAAACATTTACACGTTCTGAGTCGAGGTTTTTAACACGGATCACAACCATTTCTCATATAGATCATAGATTTGGGAACTCGTGTATTATTTTTCTATCTTCTAAAAATTACTCTTGATGCTTTTAGCATAAAATTTGAAGTGTCAGGGAAACTTTGTAATAAAATAATTCCAATTTGTATAGTATAATTATATTGTGTAGACCAGAGAATAATTGAGTAGTAAATTTTGGATCTTTTAAATAACAATAGGATCCTTTTGGACGTTTTGGTTTGTTATTTTAATTTTTGAAAACTTTCTCACGGTAATTGAAATATTTGAAGATGAAGTCAATGTAGTTTAAAAAGTCAGCTTTGCTGCTATAGTTTCTTTGCACTGACTGAAAATTAGTTTTTGAACCTAAATTTTGGACAAACTTGGGTGACAGCTGGAGTAATAGGTAATCCATAGTGTGAGTCTCTGTAATTTTTAATTTATTTTAGAGAAATCCAGATTTAAGAAAAAACATCTACGTCTAGAAACGTAACTTTAGATTTGTAAATATGCATCTAAATTTGAAATGCGGCCTATGCGTATTTATGGAGAGTTAAACACACCATAAAATAAGGTCGTTCTTGTATGAATATTAAAAATAAAATACAAAAAGGGCCTATTTGCTCGAAATACTGGATATGTTTCCCCTCCTCTCTGAGAACATTTTAACACTGACTGACATGAGTTTTGTAACGGCCACCGCTTCCGTGCCTTGCTCATCTACAACAATTTTGGCGGTGTGGATGGCCTTATCCAATTTAAACTCATTAAACTTTTCAACAAGGTCACTGAGGTCGACAAACTCAAGTAATTCATCTGCTCCAAAATCCTTTAATACCTGAAAAAATAAATTGGTATTATCATTACACTAAAACATATGGTTTAAAATCATAAAATACTAGACGATTGATGTCTATAATGCTCTTATAATTAATAATCTGTGAACAATTGCTTTATTTGTAACTTATGCTACTGGTATTTTTAATGAAAATTATTTATTCACATTTTGGTGGACAGAAAGCTTCCTGTTGATTTTAATGGTATTTAATCAGTATTTGCAAAAGATCTTTATAAGTATAAAATAACCTTAATAATTCATACAGTAGAAAGTCTACGTAAAATATATTCGTTGTGTAATAACCTCCAGATGGTCTTTCAATAGGTCTCTTACCAGAACCGCGTAATTATGTATTGCAAAGTTACATACAGCTAGGTGCTATTTAAAGTAGACAATGAATTTTTATTCATTTGTATGCATATGGAAAGTCCACAATTTATCGAATGTTTATCATCGGCCACGAGTATTATGGTAGCAGACGCTGTCTTTATCGTTATTAATAAACTTACCGGTACGAGATCATATTTATTCTCAGTTTTAAACTTAGGAATTATAACATCCATTTCTTTCATAGGACTTTCTAAGATCTCACTTAGAATCTTCTCTTGACGTTCAAAAGTTAATGATCTCAGTAAATCTTGTACCGCTGTTGCATGAGATTGTTCAGGCAAAATTATGAACATGCTGATATCATCCCCCTTATACGGAAGCTCCAGACCATGTATTCCATAACTGCTAGAAAATACTAAAACAAAAACAATCAGATATTATGTGTTCTGTATAGTTACTAAAGTTAGTTGTATATAGTTTCTGAAACTTTTTATTTATTTCGGTAAATTACTAGGGACGTCCTATATTACAATATATAAAAACTAATGTTTATGTATATTTACAGTGTTATAACCAATATACTCATATAGTAATATTTGCGTTCCAAAAATGTTTTTATTATTATATTCATTAATTTTTTTATTTTTCCTTAAAATTTAAGTATTTGAATTCTACTTACATAATTATATACACGTGAGTTTATTGCTTCTTTCTTTGGTACTAGCTGTCAGCCACTGTTTAAAACTCAATTTTGTACATTCAATCCTTTGAACCATTTTGTAAAAGTACATTTAATATAACACGATGGAGTCAAATGTCATTTTTCAAACATAAGCAAGCATATATAACGATCTTTTTGTTGCAGCTTTATGGTTCAGTGTATCAAAGATTAATATGAATATTATATAATGTTTTGCTCATGTAGAAGCATTTTTGGTTCACATTAATTATATTTATGACGCCGTACCGAAGTTTGCCTTAATTTTTAGATAAAAAAAATACAAATACATAGATCTCGGATACCTATTACAGTCACAAAACCCTGACCTTTAACTTTGTAATATAGGCAGTTAGGAGCTATTACTGTACTATACTTCAGTTTTTATAGTAGTCTAGGTGAAAAATGTCTAAAGGTGTTTATTTCTAGTCGTTTAATTCACTTACAGTGTCCCAGTAAAGTTGATAATTCGTTATAACCCCCGATCAAACGGCAATAAACGTATGTAGATGGTTTTTTACCATAGGAGTATCTTTTTAATGCGTTTATGATAACTAGGGAATACAAGGTATAAATTAGAGACAAGAATTGAGTGCTGAAATGTTTAAGATGGAACCAATACAGGTGGAATGGATGTAGCAAAACATATCTCTCTTAGAATTACATCCGGTATTAAACACACGTCTAAAATTAGAAACATTTCTGCATACTTAGAACCCACAAAACTCACCGGCTCTGAAAATACTCCTCTGTTTCATCATTTCAGCTTGTCTTGTAGATCCATCAGCCATGTAAAAATCTTCATGGGAAGTCTTATCTTTATTGAATCTTGACTTCCATAATCCTTTGAAGTACACGGCGTTCACCTTATAACAGTTCGCAATGATCAGTAATTCTGTCTCATTTCTTTAATCTTTAAATGCATTGATATATGGCAGTGTTATGAATTCACCGTTAACAAAGGAAGTAACTGTGAAAGTAAAGTGGGAATGATGAGTAAGATTCGTTTTCCCATCTCAGCCTTGACTCCTCGAGTCATGAATGTCTGAAAAGTTCCAACAAAATTCGCTGGCGAAGAAGCAAAAAAACAAACCTTGTTCTTAGTTTGAACATCAGAGCCACCTGGATTGAAAAATATCGGCGAGTATAAAATATGTGAACAGTTATTTTGATCATCTCAATTTTTACTCATAATATAGCTACGTTAACAGTAGTGTACTATGTACGTATGTGTATTTGCAAAGCATCACTCAGTCTCTTGGTTATATTTTGTTGTGAAATGATCGGCGTATATGGAGGGATACAATAATTATTGAATCTTCTACATAATTCGTTGATTTACTAGTAAAAGCTATCACTTTCTGTCAATAATCCAATTACATACGATACTATTTACTGTTATAAGATAGAGTTCTCGCCTTCAAAGAGATATTTTCCTGTTAGGAATAAGTGACAAAACTGTATAGTGATTCTGTTATATATCAGTTATTATTTTTAGCACAGATCATTGATAACAAGTATGTTCCACAATTTGTATAAGTTAATTAAACATTTAATATTTATATATTTAGAACAAAATCGATTTTTTTGAAATGAAAATTCTTAAAATATATCATTTGACTGTTTACTTAAGGGAATAGTTTAAGAACTTGTCGTAAAATGTTTATGGAACCCTTATAATAAAATACTTCATAAACTATCAAATATATTAGTTATTGTAGAAATAAACAAAATTTGAAAAGTCCACCACCAGTTGAAAGTGAAACTAAGTTATAAAGGCAAATATATATTTGCTCTCAAAATAGTACATGATATTTATTACTTTAGCTCTACAACTTACCAATAGTAGCGATGTGGACTTATCTAGAAATCCCTCTGGTATACAATCCACAATCATGTTTCTGGTTTGCATTTCTATCCATTTATTTATATTTTTACGCGTATACTCCAACTCATTTTTAAAGTCTGCTGTAGAGTATTCAGTTGAAAAGATATGTTTTACGCAATCTCTTATGCCAAAGCCCTGCTGTATGTACATTTTATTGACACTGTCGAGTTCGTAGGCATTTATTGGATGTTGATTCCACGGATAGTGATCTCCTTTTAAATCGTAGAATCCAACTACATCATTTTTAGTCTGAAAATGATATAGGTGTTTAAATTGATGCGTAATATACTTCTGAAACATTGTGAATAGTTTAAAGCATAATCTAGTGCTAAAATTTATTTATTTATTATTTATAAAATATTTCTTTTACATTTACAGTTATTGGTTGAGATTATTTATACTAAATTTATAGATATTTGTGTACTCTTGACATAATCATTCACAGCATGGTCTAGATACCTGCATTTTTTATAGATATTAATCAATTTTAAGGTAACAAATGATAAAGGAAAAGCATAAACAGAACAGTGTGTTCTAGGTTTTTAATATATTTCATTTTTTATTTGTCAAAATACGTGGGGTATAATGCTGAGCAATGGAAAAATATTAATTTTCTGTTTACAAATAAAACCTTGTGTAGCGTTCATAAAGCTACATTGATTTATTTTTTTAAATTAAATCTTAAATTAAATGAAAATTTTGGGATCGAATTATTGGGATTTAATTTTAGATTAGATTGTGAAACGTCAGGGTAAAAACGAACATGTAATCCTTTGGCAAGTTAGTACTGGTAGTTTTAAATTGTTAGGAAGGCAGGTTGACTGCCTTGAATTGATTAGAACTTGTCTTGTAGCGAAAATTATTCTCCTTGTTTGTTACAGCTGGACAAATGAGAGAACACAGCGGATTTCCTGAAAAGTAGATTGGAAAGGGAAGTATTTAAGCGCCCGCTAATAATTTTCGCCCTTCTTTTGGTTATTTTCATGAGTTAAGTTAATTATAGTGCGCCGTGTTTTTAAATTTTTTTTCGCGAGGGATTTTGAGGTAAGCACCAAATTTATCGTACGTTTTATTGAAATTGTCTTCCAGTTTGATATTAAATTAATTTTGTTGTATTTTTATAGGTAAAAATTAAATTCATATAAACTATAGAGCAATCTGAAAAACTTATTCTCGAGGAACAATAGAGTATAATAGAATCATACATATATATCTATTTATATTTGGTTCATACTTGCAAGAAAAGTGAATTAAAATTGAAATTTGTTAATAACTTTAATTGAGATTTTATAATATTTAATTGGAACTGTTTTATAGTGATTTTTTAATTGGTAACCAATTGAACTTTAATAATTTTTTGAGAGAGTTGTAATCTGAATTGCAGAGACTTGAAAGTTAAGGTTCAACTAGTTGAAAGATAAGTTTAAATTTTTATTTTGAATTTTGAGTAAACTTAGAAGTGAATATTTTTATTTTAGTTATTTCCAAGGAGTATTTGATTTGTATTTTAAAACTTAATGGTTTTATTTTAGAAGAGAGCTCTGATTTTTAGTTTGATATATTTTATTAATATTTTTATTTCTTGCCAAAGGAACTTTTAAATTTACTAAACGGGTTGTTAATTCTTTGTGGAAAATAGAATGATACAATCTTTCTGAAACGTTGAACTTATTAATTTGACAGTTTAAAATAAATCCATTATTTTATTTAGAACTGTGATTTTTATTTTAGACAAACCAGATAATATATAATAGTTAACAAATTTAGTAATAAATTGTACTAAATATTCACTAGGAGCTTACTAATAAAAAAATATTTTATATCGTCTTGGATGTCTCATTGATGATTTAAATATTAATACTCTGGATATTAATATCCACAATCCAAGTCGTTATACCTTGGTATATTCATTACTATACCAAATTCATTGCTAAAAAATCTACTGTACTTTCGTATAGTATTTCATATTTTTGGACCTGAAAAAGAGGACAGATTCCAATGCTCGAGTTTTAGAGTTTAGGATTTTTGTAAAATATTAATGCTAATAATGCAGCTATTATTTACATAAAATATAGTCAGTAATACATTTTTAATTATAATATTATAAATGTTGTACAACGAAAAGCTAAACTTTATATTTTAACAGAAAACACACTAATATTTCTTTTGGATATTAATGGACGTATGAAACTACAATCTTAATCCATTAAATGATTCTGTATATAGGAGCACTGCATTTTGTACGAAAAAAGCGCTAATGTATTAATAATTTACCAGGTTATGAGGTATATGAAGAAATTTTCTTAATATCTCCTCAGAATAGCCAGAGGATGCAAAAAATAATAGCTGGAAGGCCCAGAAAATGCTGTCAGGTGAGAGTAATACGTTCTGGGTCGGATACTGAGAGGCTACAGAACGTATTAGGTCTACTGCCAGCTCCTCGCGACCGTCGACCAGCGTGTACATTTCGTTGTAACGGCCATACTGTATAGAGAGTGGACACTTCTGTGCCACCACAGACAGAGGTGCAGCCAAGCTAGCGATGACCAAGAGATGTATCTAGACATCGTTAAAGGATCTTTATACAAGTAATTACAAGATGTTATCTAAATAATGTTCCCCCAATCAGTATCCACTTATTGAAAGCTCTGCAATGCATTGACACTTATAGTTATGTTAAACCATTGCGCATTAATTTTAGTAATGAAGGCTTTAACACTATGAAGAACTATCTGAGAATTTATGTTTATTTGCTGATTTTTATTAATATAATTTATTGAGTTCCAAGTACAAATTGAGAAGTGATATTTTTTACATTGATGAATAAACTCCTGTATTTTTAATAGTATTCATATTTTTGTTTAATAACCGAGTAACATGATCTGCTATTCCTTAAATTATATATTGTATCTGACCTTTAGTGATAGGACAGTATAAAATCCCATCACAGAGGGTGGCCCACTTATAATCTATCTCAAATTTTATAATTTCTATAACACTTAAGCCGGTAGCAATACATGTCTAATCGTGAAACGAAATAGTCTTTATCTAGTAAAGTAATTTATATATGTTTTATTTTGTTAAAAATAGCATTTACATTGCTTAAACATACTTAAAATGAATACCACCCTACTTGTCGTGTACCAGGCTTTGATGATGTTGTAATTAAAATGTCATATCTATGTCACATCACATTCTTAAGATATCCAGTATATATACCTTCGTGCAATGATACAGAAAATAAACTTCGACATCCTTGGTAGACAAAGGTAAATGGTGCCAGCCCACAATAATAGGACTCAATGATGAGGAACCAAATCTGATGGATGGATATGCACTATCATTGGTCTCAACAGAACTTAATTTTTCATATATAAAATTTTAGATTTCAAAATGTTAGTGTTCGTTAACTTTCAGCAAGTAAATCCTATTTTCAAACACGACATCGCTAAAAGGAATTAATTTATTTTATGGTTTTAGTTTTAGGATGGGTAGGCCAGTTGTTACCTTAAGTTAATATAAACCGTTTCAATCTTTTTAGGCATTAGTTTTAGACCAAAGACATTTCAAAACATAATATTCAAACTTTCTAAAACTCAATATTTACTGAAACGGTTAATATTTTGTAACAGCATTTTGTACTAAGTTAAAGTTAGGTTTAAAGTTTTATAACGTAAAAGCCTGATTACAGAACAACTAATAACTTTTTAAAAGTTTTATTTTTAAATGTTATAATATTCAAGCGTAATTAAAAAAATTCTAGGAAAAGTTATTTATAACCCATTTTCGTTAGAAAATTTAGTTAAAATAAAGTAATAATTTTTTTATTGATTTAGTCATAAGGAGATAATCCGGATAAAATAACAATATATTAAACACCGTATATGTTCATTATATGACAGCAATATTTGCGAGCCATGAAATTTATCTATGATAATATTATATTGTTGAACATTGGTCATTATATTGCTATCTAGTACAGGATTTAGGTTTATTTTGATTTAAATATTGAAAAAAATAAAATTATTTGTAGCCTACAAACATAAAAAGTTATCTACATAGGACTGTTAATAATTCTATAGAACTTTTAAAATATCGAAAATCTCTACTGACACTGTTAACATGTAGAATCAAACTGGTTGTATAATATTTACAATTATGTGTGAATGAAGTGATATTACACAAAATAATTCACTTGTGAATTATATTCCCTGTTCCAAAAATCAATAAGTTGGGTCGAGGGTTACTATAATCCCAGAAGTTATATCAAGTGATCGTTTCCCATTAGCCTATTCTCATCGCTCGATGGTCTCATAGTTAGGCATAGCATCTGCTGGGTGCTGCTAGGTAGTGTGTGGTTGAAGTTGTTCATGATATGTCCTATTGCGTGGATGGCTGTCACTATAACGTTGACCAGAATGTAAACTTAGGAGCGATGTCTTTAAAACATAGTGGGCGCATTGTGTCTGTTTGCTCCCTTCAAACCTGTCAATTTTGTAGAGTATGTCTAGATGGATACATTCCTATCAACTATTTCCCCCTCAATGCAACTAACTGTTGTTTTGAAGTATTTCTGCAACGTTTGAAACAGCACATCTATCCGTGGATAACGAGTCGACCCCATGGAAATCTGACGGAGGATTGGAGCAGACACTGCCTAGAGCGAGAGTAATATTGGTGAGTGGCATCGAAATTGTAAACTGTTCATATCCTCAAGTACGTTTATTTTTAATCTTCACTAACGAAAAAAACAAAAGAGGATGACTTAATACTTTAATGAAAATGATTAGCAGGAAAAACTGCAATTTTATTTATAAATAATTTCGGACTCCGTTACACAATAAAAACGTTCCACACCTTCTATAGAGAAAAAGTTCTCTGGCAGTTTATTTAAATATTTATTTTTCAATATATGGATACATACCTTAAATCCCAAAATATGTAAATATATTTTGACCACAGCTTAACAACGTAATGCAATATTAATCTAATTACAGCTCCTAAAACTGAAATAGTTGATAGACGTGTTTCAAAAGCAGTGTTGTTACATAACACAGTATATTGTTTGGACCATAGTTAAAAAGGAATTTATTAGCTGCTGACAACCAATTTTATTAACAACTGACTCGTGAAAAGTAACTGTTGAAGTACGAGGAGTATAATTACAATAGCTTTTTAGCTAAAAGTCGTTCTTCACATATTACTGCTTTAATATTAAAAAGTAACAATTTAAAAATTAAAGTAAATTTTAAAATACTAAAACTTTTAAATTTAATCATGCATTTTCAACTTTAAATTTCAACTTACAATTACATTGCAACTAGTCCTTCATACACTAAGAATAAATGAAATGATGGAAAAAACTAATTGGCGGATGTTGTGGTACTTATTAAGATTTAATACGATATTTTGGGTGGACTTTAGTTCTAGAATAATACCTAAATATTTGGTAGAGGTTTATTTTTATACCCTATATAAAAATAAGGCAAAATCGTCGCATGCAAACATTAATTACTTGCATTATATTTTTGAAAATAAACACACACACACACACAAATCCCTTCACACAAGTACCTTTTTCTACAGCAATTTTATACAGTATGTACACCTCATCATATGTTTGTCTTTAAAGTATTGCACTAACTTCCTTTTGGAAATTCTCACACATGCGGACTACAAGAACCAATTGTATATCTCAACTAGAATAAAAATATATAAATTCTAATTTATTATATTTTTTTCTATATATTATACATATACATATCAAATCTTCGTATACGAAATAAGACACAATTTTCGACTAGTAAGTATTTTAATGATCTGTGAAGTAAACCATTATAACATTAATTTATCGTATATTGTACTCACAACCATTTTCAAGATGTCTTCGCCACAGTCTAGATAATGATATACTGCTATCGTATCCAAACTACATCAACTGAACATTCACAATCTTTCCGTAGTTTTATGGGACAGCCAATTAAGGTGTTTGGCACACAATGGAAGTACCACATAAAAGGCTTAGTGCCATTAAATGTTAATGATTCAATTGATGACGTTGAATAACAGAATGTGTTTCTTGCTCTTTTCAAGACCAAGTATTGTCAGTACTCTATTTAGATTTGTATCCATTTGGTTAGTTAAAAAATGTTCTAATATTAGAAATTGTATAACCATTCTGTTAAAAAATGTATTATATCAGTTTTTAAGAAATGTATACCTATGTAAATACGTAAAGATAAATAAAATACATGTTATTACTAAAATTAGGATTTTCTAAAATAATTTTGTGATTGGTTAGTTTAGCTTAGCAATATTGGCTGAAATAATTATATGTGTCACAAGTTAATATGTACTACCAAACTATTTTTGCAGTAAAAAAATTAAGAAGTGGATCATGGAATAAAAACATTTATTCTTATGTATTCTTAGTTGTTTTAATTAACATTAAATAATCCACTCGCGCTGAAAGAGACATATTATAATAAATTTATTAATATATTACGACACAGGACCAGAAAATATAATAAATTATGTTTAGAGGGATGGGATTTTTCCATACAATTTTTTATTATTTAGAAGCGGTGTTTATTTCGGTGATAAATTCAAGAAACATTTAATTTAATTACATTAGAGAATTGAAACTTTAAAGACAATTAAGAAGTAGCATAACTGTTTTATATCGTTTTTAACTGTATAAATGTATACATAGGAGAATGAATTGGGCTCAACGAGGACTTCGATATATTACCAGCCAAATTATTGATTTGTGACATATTGTAATCATTACTACTATTGTGGATTATTCTCTCATGTTTCAGGAGACAACTTGTGTGTATTTACGGCTTTTTTCATACTGAAAAAATTATCATTAATAGTCATAAATATAAATGTTACTAATTTCTTTATTTGGAAAAAAGATATATTATGTTAGTACATTGAAGTTTGCGAAACAGATGGTAACTATGACGTAGTATTGGAATACAATTATTCCTCCATGGTCTTACAAAGCTCTGTCTCTATTTTCTTGACGCTATTTCGCAAAAAGAATTTCTTAGGATCTGATAAGGCCTTACCGCAATGTTTTTTACGCCTATCTACCCATCTGACTGTGTTATAATTCATTATAGATAGTTTCTAGGGAATTGCTATCTTGTACATGAGTACATATTGGGCCAATGAAGATTACTATTGATTTTGGGTTTTAAGAAATTGAATTAACCTATTACAATTTTTCATCTGATCTGATTTATAAATAACTATTTTGAAAACAGTACTAAAATTTAAGAATTAAAATGTAGCAATCCCAATTACTTTTAAACTAAATTATTTATATTAAATTCTGATAAAAATAAAACGTGTAAGAATTCCGATAAAAAGTTTTAACGTATGTATATTCAATAAAAAGCAGCACCAAAACACGAAATAAAATATACAGTAAATTAAATATAAAAATTTCACACATTTAAAAGTGTTTACAAAACGTTGGTATTATTTACTTTTTTACCTTAATTTCCACTGACCTTATTAATTATGTAGTACATTTAAAAAAATGCGTTTCGTATACGTTTGCAAATAATTATTATGACGCGTTTCCGCAATTTCTAAACGAAATAAAATCCACAACTAGAAATCATAGTAGGTAATTAAATAAATAATCTACAATATTATTATTCATGAAACACGATACAGAAGAAATATTCCAACAGAAAATCTTTCCAGTAGCTACAGTTAAATGACCTAGCGAAGTTCGACTGACTGCACAGCCGTTATCATAAGCCTACAGTTCGTGGTGTGTGGGTGTTGTATATTTATTTTGTTGTGATTCGTTATTTATCAAGATTTTATACTTTGACAACCAATTCAAGCATTTTAATCACATAAGGATAGAGCAGTTGTTGATCATGTAGACTTTAAGTGGATATGTACGTATAACATGTAGGAAGTGTTTGGCAATGTATAGTACCATATTCTTTACCACCCGAGGATGGAACAGTTTTTGGACATCAGTGGATATCTATATTATTTAGCAAATCTTTGTCAATTTAACTGCATGATACATGATTTATTTACTTATTTCAACGGCAAAACTCCAATTTTAAACAGAAATCACAAAAACTAAATATGGACAAGATGTACTATAGTTTTCTTAGGAGCTAACGGGCCGAGAGTCAACAATAATATAGAGTAAGGAGGCATGTCTAGCAAACAACATAGGCAACATGTAGGAACTGTTTGGCAAGGTATAGTACCATATTTTTAACCACCTGAGGAAGGAGCGGTTGTAGAGCATGTAGACATGAAGTGGACATCTGCAACATGTAGGAACTGTTTGGCAAGGTATAGTACCATATTTTTAACCACCTGAGGAAGGAGCGGTTGTAGAGCATGTAGACATGAAGTGGACATCTGCAACATTTAGGAACTGTTTGAGAAGGTATAGTACCATATTTTTAACCACCTGAGGAAGGAGCGGTTGTAGAGCATGTAGACATGAAGTGGACATCTGCAACATTTAGGAACTGTTTGAGAAGGTATATTACCATATTTTTAACCACCAGCTTATGAAACGATTGTAGAGCGTGTATACATGTAGTGGACATCTAAAAACCTGTAGGAACTGTCTGGCAAGTTATAGTAGATATTTTAACCACCTGAGGTATGGAGCGGTTGTAGAGCATGTAGACATGAAGTGGACATCTGCAACATTTAGGAACTGTTTTGAGAAGGTATATTACCATATTTTTAACCACCAGCTTATGAAACGATTGTAGAGCGTGTATACATGTAGTGGACATCTAAAAACCTGTAGGAACTGTCTGGCAAGTTATACGAGATATTTTAACCACCTGAGTATGGAGCGGTTGTAGAGCATATAGACATGAAGTTGACATCTACAAAATTTAGGAACTGTTTGAGAAGGTATATTACCATATTTTAACCACCAGCTTATGAAACGATTGTAGAGCGTGTATACATGTAGTGGACATCTAAAAAACCTGTAGGAACTGTCTGGCAAGTTATACGAGATATTTTAACCACCTGAGTATGGAGCGGTTGTAGAGCATATAGACATGAAGTTGACATCTACAAAATTTAGGAACTGTTTGAGAAGGTATATTACCATATATTTAACCACCTGACATGAAGTGGTAATCTAAAAACATGTAGGAACTGCTTGGCAAGGTATATTACCATGAATTAAACCACCTACTGATGAAAAAGGTTGTGGAGCACGCATTCATGTAGTGTAAACCGTAAATAATATTAACTTAATTGACTCAGAGCGTAGTTTAGTTTAAAGAAGCCAAAACCCGATGGCTTACAACGCATGACAAATGGAGTGTTTACTAGATAGTGTTTTAAATTTGTTTTGAAGATTTTGTTGGTATCTACATTAGAATTACCAACAACTTTGGTATATCCATAAAACCCACTTTTTATTGATAAATGCCAGAGTAGTTATATTTGTAATGAGATGATTTAGATTCCTATTCTTATATAGAAATAAGAAAAGGGTGATAAGGGAAGTATCAGATAATTTAAAGGTACGGACATGCATCTTCAAGTTCTAGATCAATTATTTATTGGGCACTAAGCAAAATGTAAAACATTATTATATAGGACCATATTTTTATACTTTCTACAATCTACAATATGTTTTTCAATCCAATATAAATAACAATAAGACGATTTTATAAGAATGCTTTTTGAAATTTGTTTTGGTTCATGTTTTGATGAGTTCACTTGCTAAATTCCATTAAATACACAAAACATATATCAGCTTTATAATCAGTGCAGAAAGTAAATTGGAAACTTGAAACTAAAAGTAACCTGAATGTTCTTAACACAGTTTTCCAAAATGTGATATATTGTAATTTTATTTTTATAAAGTTATGTAACTAATATTTCTGAAATGTTAACTATAATATTATTATTATTAACCTATAATATTAACCCACATAAACTTAAGAACTTTAAGTTTTGTTTCTGCTAGTTATATGAAAATTGTGAAATCTCTAAAATTTGTTTCAAAAATGTCAGACTGTGACTCGGACTCTGAGAGTGTCGCGACCGCCCAAAATAAAAAGAATCCACGGATCTCGTGGATTTATCAGTTAAAGAAAGACGAACTTATTGAAGATTTGACAGGGACCGACAAACAGGATCCAAGTACTGGAAGATATAACCTTACATTTATTGTTTATTATTTTGTGTTTATAGTATTAAAAAGTTATTATTGATTTTTATTATTATTATTTAAGAAGTTATTGTTGATTTTTATTGCTATTAGGATGTTATTTTTTATTCTTTGATATTGTTAAACAAAAGTTGGTTAATTTATGTATCTTATGTTGATTTCAATTTTTCTTTGACAGACAAAAAGTTCTTAGATTGTGTGTGTATAAAAAGAAATAAAAAGATTTTATAAAGAGAAAAAAGCATTTTTTGAGTTCTTTATTATCCTTTTAATTTTTTAGAAAGAAATGGGAGAGTGTAACAAAGTGTTTGAGTCCCCAAGTAATAAAAAGGGAAAAAAACAATACTTGGTCGTAGAAAATCAAAAGAGATAAGACAATTTATGTAAATGAGATTAAAAAATGTATAATAAATCAAGCAATGCCCTACTGCTTGCCAGCCCCCACCATAACAGGCAACCCCCACCACAACTCTTTTACTAGATAAGCAGGAGGCGTGGAGCTGGCAAGGCAGTCGGGGCCCCAGCGGCCTGACCAGTCAAACGGGCGTCTTGAGCCCCCGCATGGGCGTGTTGAGCCCGCGGGACACCGGACGGGCGTGTTGAGCCCCCGGTACCTCGTCACGAGCTCCTCACGTGTGTGTTTAATGGGGCGATCAAGCCAGGCGGAGAGAAAGAGTGGGGGCAGAGCCGAGCAGTACCGATAAATCCCGAAAATTCCTGACAAACCCTTTACATGCGGCTCATAGCGACCTCAGTTCGGAACGGTTCTGATTTCTATTATCTTACGAATTAATGAGTCGTTTTATATCCGAATTAATGAGTCGTTTTATATCCGAATTAATGAGTCGTTTTAACACTTGCCATTCAATTTCCAATGCAATGATGTTATAGGCGGCAATCCCATAGCTTTCTTTATGGCGTCTACGTAGAATTTTTAGTTTTGTAACTACTTTACCTTTTTCCAATTTTATTAGGATGTCAAAAAGTTTGTCCCTAATCAGGTTTAGTAAAGCAAATAAGGTTTTTAATCCAGTCTTTGCACTTTTTTTCCTTCCAAATAAAAATATTGCAATACTTTATTGAAGCTCTCTATAGACATATTAGTGTTTATGCCAGCATTCATGCGGTAACAATACGCCCAAAGCTTAAAACGGTGGTTTTTTACGTAATAATCTTTGAAATAGTTGCCGAAGACAGAAGTATCTGGATAGTTGATAAGTCAAGCCAGCGTTTCTACGCCAGGTGCAGGGTTGCAGTATTGGTTGACTCATATCTCCTTTCTGTGGCATGTCCTTTGATATCTTATCGTATTTTCTTTTGAGAACTTTAGTATTCGAAACACTTTGTTAAGTATTCATATTTTAATAACCTCAAATTATTACGATCAAGTTTTAACTTATAGCAATAGCAATAGATTTCTCTGTCTGTTTATTGGATATATCGAGATTGAGAAATAAGCTATAGACTTGAAATTGTGCATGCAACTTCGACCAAGCCTGATAAGTGCCATGTGTCGTCTGGCGTACGCGATTATAATGCTGATCTAATCTATAGTACATGGCAATTATCGAATAATTTCTAACTAATAGTAATGTAACCTACAAATTATATTTATTTGATTAAGGCAGTTGGAAAATGCAATAAACCAAATATAATGTTACGAAACAATTTTATTGGTTTACATTTTAATACAAACGATTCAATTAAAAAACTCAACTTAATTGTTGATTTTGTTTTTGGAGACCCTGAAGATGATTCGTTAACTACTATGCTAAGTAGGGCTCTTTTTAATCCTCCTGGATGTTTAATCCACCCTCGAATGTTTTATAGCTACGCCACTGAATGTAACAACGTTACTTTTGTTACATTAGACATCCTTACGTCTTTTTTGGTATGTCGATACTACGTTGTATTGGTTTATTTGTATGTAGACAAGAGTTTCAACTTGTATGTAGACAACACCCCCGCATGGGCGTGTTTGAGCCCGCGGGACACCGGACGGGCGTGTCGAGCCACCGGTACCTCGTCGGACGGGCGTGTTGAGCCACCCGCATGAGCCATCCCCGCAGGGGCGTGTTGAGCCCGCGGAACATCGGAAGGGCGTGTTTGAGCCAGCGATGTCATTAGTAACAGATGTGGTTGGATGGGGATGGCCCCCCACTCCTTCCAAATGTTATCTGATACATATAAAGAGAGTTTGTATGTTTTCAGATTCATTCTGATGCAGGATCGCTACCTGATCAGAAGTACTCGTAGGAGTCGTGATTTTGGATGTGATGGTCTGCCAGCCAGTCGAGAGGACACGGAGCTATGGGACATCATACGCCACTGTTTCAACCGGGGACCATAGAGTCATGGACAGCTATGCTGATCTCCGAAGCCTGCTACTAGACCTCGAGCACTTCAACGGAGGTTAAGGAGCTTACGGTGGCTACCAGTCGATCCCAGGTCTGCACCTGACGAGATCGTGGTTCGATACCCAACTCGGCCATCCAGCTCCAGGTCCAGTGCGGGAGTTCTCAAGGGAACACCAAGTTGTAAATATTAGAGATATGGAATCAGAGCTAATTTTTATATATTGTACATAGGGTGGGGATAGATGTAATAAAGCAGACCAGTGTTTCACTTAAACTGTGTTTCTCATTTTAGTTTAGTGACCCAGGATAGAATCCCCTTACAAAAGACTATTGCGGATGTTGGTTTTCCCGCGGGATAGAAGTGTTTATTGAGAGAGGGAAAACCCCTTACAAGGTCCAATAATGTTGTATGTGATTTATGATCAACAGTGCAATTTTGATTATTTAATTATTGGTTTATGCGGTTTAATTTTATTTTTATTTTAATTTTATAGTTTGTACTTCTCATTATTTTTTCGATTTGGATGAATGTTCTATGGAGAAATGTGTTGGTGTCTGTAGAATAAGATAAAGTTTGAGTGAGGTGTTAGGGAGATGTATACATTAGGAAGCATTGAAAGTAATAAATATACAATTATAAAATAACAATAATTGGTTTATTTATATTTCTAAGAAATATGTTTTATCGGGTTAAAATTGAATATGTTGTAAGGTAGAAATGTGAGGTCCAAACCACTATAAACTCCAAATTCCACAACATTTTAGTTGCCGTATTGCAACAAAATTATTATTAATTTATACTTTAGTTTAAAGATAACACCAAATTAATCATGCAAACCTCATTTCAGGACTCATAATATATGTAACCGTCAATGTCCATTGTTTTGGTCAATATCCTTTTAAATAAAGTTTAATGTTTTTATTATTTTAAACCTAAATAATAAGAATATAATTATAACTGTGCCTCAGAAATCAGAATAATCAATGCAAATCCAATTTCAATTTTATATAAAACATAGGTTGTTCTAAAAAGTCTCAGCGTCCTATCTCGAAGGGTTGGAATAAACTTCATTTTTTTTTCTCTTAACAGTCTGCATGAGAGCTCGAAAACTTACTGACTTTTAGATTTAATATTTTGCATGAAACTTTATTTCCTTACAGGCAACACCGAGGCAGATAACGGGGTATGCCACTCTATGCAACTTGAGTGAGCTTTAGCGAATATTTTTCTTTGGTCTTATATGAACTATAATGGCATGGCAAAAGTAAAATTTTAAATAATTTTGTAAAACTAATTGAGTACAATCACATTCGATTTAATACATGACGTATTAAAAATATAAGCTTTACTAATAAAAATCATGTAGTAAATTTATGTGCAGATATTAACTCATAGAGTGAAGATTAAAAATAGTAGAAAGAAAAATCTATGTTAAATATCAGTGTCAAGATTTGATATCACAGCACAATTGCGTTATCGCACACTTTCCAGTTCTCCGAAATTTTATTATTTGAACACGAGGCTTAGATATTGAATAAAAAAAGAATGTACCAAGTTGCTATATATATTTCATCCTTTAGTAAATATAAAGTTTCTTTTTATATCTAAAGTGTATATTTAGTTTTTATTTAGAAACTTTCTTATACATGAATGCTCATTTTCAACTCTATTGCGTATTATTCCTTCGGCAATATTTATGGTAAAACAATCAAATAATATTTATTATTAATTTACGATTCACAACTTATAAATCATGAACGATTAAAATAAAAAAAAACTGTGAATAGATACTATCTGAATCTACTTGCTCCAATAGAACTTCAAAAGCTACGAAATGAAATACAATCTCTTGTATTTAGGGTTCAGTAGAAATTTACTGCAACAAACCCTTTACATTAG
This sequence comes from Homalodisca vitripennis, assembly GCF_021130785.1. Lineage (NCBI taxonomy): Eukaryota > Metazoa > Arthropoda > Insecta > Hemiptera > Cicadellidae > Homalodisca > Homalodisca vitripennis. The sequence goes on from NC_060214.1 coordinate 23,935,496, forward strand.
GTTGGTTGGTTCTATTATTAGTATTTGGTTGTTGTGTTTGCAAGAGTTATATTGGAAGAATATCAGTTTTTTCAACAAAATCAATTTATGTTTAGAATATTTGTAATAATAAATTAATGGCAAAATTACACATTAAAAGTAAATAAATAAATTTTAAACTATTAAATTAAAATTTATTTCTTCAAAAGTATTCCTTAATTAAAACTAATATTATTTCTTTAAGGTAGCATTATATTTATTACATTTTTGTAACTTATTTTTATTTTGAATTTGGTAACTGAATAGGAAGTTGGCACTGACTTTATTAGTACCACAATTCAATTTCCTTAAAGACTTGACGAGGGATATTTCTAAATATTGTCCGACTATATAATTAACCTAGCGCAGGATGAGCCGTAACATGGGCCTTCCTTATGGAGTTTATTCTGGACCAATGAGAGAGCAGCAATGGCGCTAGCCACGCCCCCTGCCCCCCTCCCCACAACCCCCAACCGACTCTGGATCAATGAGAGGGCAGCAATGGCGGCTAGGCCATGCCCCTTGCCCCCACCCACCCCCTTCCTTACACCCCCTGTCACCTCCTGGTCCCCTCCCCTACCAATGGGAAATTGTCTCTTATGGGAGGTACATTTCGGTTTTCCTAACCCAGACTTCCTGTTTTCCGACGACTTATCTCAACCTAGACTTCCTGTTTGTCACACACCTTGAATTTTCTGTACTGCTTAACCACCCGTCCACAGGTCCCGTGTCGACGCCTATTGAACACTCACCTTTTTGAGATTCTTAACACCCGCAACCGCGTATCTGATGGCTCCTACCGGAGTCCGACACCGGTCCTACTGCCTCCCGTTACTCGAGCCTGGCGTAACGCCCATACCTGGATTTTGACCGCCTAACCTTTACCGGCCATGCACGACATATTTCGTCACCCATCCTTTTTCGAGTACCGGATTGCATGAAAAACCGCACCCACATTTCTAACGGCCCCTGCCCAAACATTTCAAATGCCTCCAATACTCTTAACCACATATATTGCCCACACTGTTATTTCTAACAATTCACTCCAGGACCTAGCCACCCAATCTATACCCCCGTCTCTTTACAGATCCACACCTGAACAGTCCCTCACAGGGTTCCAACTTATACCCAAATCAGTACTCTGACCGCCTACCTTTTATCGGATGAATGATGAAATTTTAATCGTGTGCTTTCACCCTGCCGAGACCCTACACTTTTCGATTGCCTCCAGTACTCCTACCCGAGCGTGTCGCTCTTAACCCGAATTTTTGACCAATTTACAGTCCAATGTACCACATAGGCCTGTGCAATCGCCCGTCTCCTGAACAGGCTAAGACCTACTTTTCTAACGGATCCTGCAGAGGCTTCACACTATCCTATTACCTCTCATACCTCGACTCTTAACCACGGATATTGCACATACTATGATTTTCCTAACTCCTCCGTGTGTATACGCCTACAGCCTCCCACCTCTCTCGTGTACCCAAGCGTCTTCAGCCCTCATCCGTACCCTGCCGAGAACCTACACTTTTCGACTGCCTCCAGTACTCCTAGCCGAGCGTATCGCTCATACCCGGATTTTTACCATGTTACAGTCCAATGTATCACATAGGCGTGCAATCGCCCGTCTCCCGGACCTGCACCTGTATTTCTAATGGTCGTTACAGAAACCTCACACTATCCTTTACCTCTCATACCTCGACTCTTAACCACGGATATTGCACATACTATGATTTCTAACTCCCTCCGTGTGTATACGCCTACAACCTCCCACCTCTCTCGTGTACCAAGCGTCTTCGGCCCTCATTTGCACCCTGCTGAGGCCCCACACTTTCCACTCCTAGTCAGGCATAAAAGCCTATACACAGATTTTTACCATTTTACCGACCAATGTACCACATAGGCCTGCAATAGCCCGTCTCCTGGACATGCTAAGACCTACTTTTCTAACTCCCCCGACCTTTTAACGCGTGTATGCGCCTATAGCCTCCCATCTCTCTCTCGTGTACCCAAGCGTCTTCAGGCCCTCACCATCACACTGACGGGACAACAACACTTTCCAACTGCCTCCCGTACTCCTACCCAGGGGTATCACCCATACCCAATTTAGACCACCTACACATTACCGACTAGTATCCACAAAGTCCAACAGGCATCCATATAATATGTCGTACACTACGTCTCTTAGCCCTTACACATACTCCACGACTCCACACTCTAAAGTGTTTACTACGCGTAGCGTCACATTCGAAAATTGTCTTCCCATCATTAATACCATGTACTGGTTCCCACACATATAGTTAACACCTTTACCGTATTAATCTCCATATACGAGTATTTACCGAGCATATCGCACAATCTTAGTTAGCCTTACCTTCGTAGGGTTCAAACTTGCATTTCGTTCAATTTCTAACATACTGAGGTCCCCATAAAAAAAAAACCAGGGCCTAACACGGCACTCTCATTTTACTGACAAATATTTCATACATTACCTGAAAGTGTAATGCAAATATTTACCGAGTACTTTCCCAACAGGATATTCCTCATCCCGAGGTCCTAGTCTCAAGCTAACAGCTTATAACACGAGGCGTACCTTCTGAGCGACTACTATTTGCCGATCAATGCCCGTGCATATGTTTCAATACCTGGACACCTAATGTCTACGAAGTACTTCATATACTCTTATCCCACGCAACCCATCACGGGACCCTAATTTCTGTTACCTTTCACTTGGATGTCTATCACTTCATTTCCGGGACCCAACTCTCTCAAGCAGCGTAAAAGAACCGTATTTCATTATTAACAAAGCACCATACATATATTTCAACTACTGCTTAGACATTTAGTTTTCCATATTAATCAAGTAATTTTGTTTTCACTTAACCACGCCTCCCTTTTACGGCACTCCAACTTTTTACCACATTAAATCCACCATCACTTTCTAACGGCCAGGCTCTCATTTTCATAATATCAAGCCGAGCGTAGCTTAATACGGAATACCATTCCCATACAATTTAAGCTTTACCGTGTGTAATTATTATATGTCGCTTATACTTGGACATCTAAAGACCCATCATACCTCACTCTGGTTTCCTAGCTGTTCCCTTACTTTAATTTATTTATAAAGAGACGCATACAGAGGTATTAGTCCAATCATCTCGAGACCGCGTTATATTAATGTTTATATTATAATCTATACTAGCACTTTATGAAATCTCGACCACAGTGACTTACCCATTGCACCGCTCATGACACTGCTCGTAACGGACAGTTTGCGGTTTGCGGTTACCTGCATCCTCGGACTCTGATAATTCATTCTCTACAACAATATTAAAACTAATAACTATTATAACATCTTCAGTACAGCACGGGATACTGCCATCCTGAATACAGTCGGAATAATACATAGGTACTGCAATTCGGTGTGTAATAAGTTTTAAGTTTTTCTACCAAGTGTGGATGTAAAGAGCTTTAACTTATTTATCAGTCTATTTTCAAAAACGTATACCGCTTCGTATACTTTGAATTTAGTTAATCATACCGGATGCGATGATTGAGGTTTGCGGTTACATGTAAAAACCCAGGCGAGTAACGGTACACGCTGCAACCGCAATTTTAAGAGACCATCATTGTGTCGGAATAAACGCGTCTCTGATTGGTCTAAAATAGCCTCCAAGCACTCTGATTGGTCGGTGTTCTACACAGTCGGCAGAGATTTCCCTGTCTCGTCAGTCTGGAGGTGGACGTCAAAGAGGTAAGACCTATGTCGCTCCGTTCCTTGATATTGCACAACATTGTGTAGTGCAGAGTCGATATCAAGACAAGAAATTTTATAAAAGTAAATTAGCTTATAGGAGTTTTATTACATTTTCAATTTATTAAGTGCTTTTTACTTATTTAGCGATCACAGACATTAAACATCCTTTACACTGTGTGTGTTCTTAAAGTGTTTATACTATTGCTTCACAATACAGTGTTATTGTGTTTTGATGAAAGTGAACAAGTTAATTCGTTGTGTTACTGTGTTTGTATCGTAGTGACAAACCCAACATAGATTTCGTTCATTTATTTATGTGTCGTATTTATAATCAAGTTTTGTGTAATTTATTTCGGTTATTACATCATAACCACAGTGTACTGTAAAAAAGTTTACTGCGCATGCGCAGTTCCTACACTTATTTTAAGTGCGTAACGTTGTCATTCTTGTCATTCTTAGACGTGACGTTGAACAGTCAACACCTATTCCAAAAGCTTGTATCAAAGCTGCTTGCTGTATTATTTTAGAGCTAATTACATACAAACATGGATCCCGTAAAAGTTTTGCATACCGGTGAAACCTACTAGTAGAAGGTTTAGAACATATGGGTCAGAAACAGTTTTCAAGTTTAACCCAGTACCCAAAAAGTGTCCGAACTTGATTGGATTAAAAAAGGGTTTTGGGAGTATTGTCGAAAAGGCGAAAGCCGGTACTACCGAATATGGACTACCTAGGCTTCACTTTAGATTCTCTGAATTTCAGAACCAAAGATTCCGGATATATCGCTTATAGACCTGCAAATAAAGTTCACGGGGATATAATTTGGGATATATTTGGAAAAACTTATCCAAAGTAATTCGGATTCGATAAAGTCCATGGACACATTTAGAGTTAAGTGCACCCGCACCAATATTCCAGTAGGCAGTGGTAGCCTCCAGCGACCTGGTTTGTATAATAACTTTGAAGAAGAATGTAAAGCACGTAGAGGTATCGTAGTCATTAAGATTAGCGATAGTCTGTGTCTCCCCCGAGCTATAGTGGTAGCAAAAAGCCTATGCCAAAAAAGATCCTCAGTTCAAAAGCAATAAGGCAGGACATGGTAAGCGACAAACTCTTAGAGCCCAAAAATTGGATGACCAAAGCCGGGGTCCAAATTTCTGAACAGGGAGCGGGGATCCCGAACTTAATAAATTTCAAGACCACCTCAAAAAGTATAATATTACAGTTTATAACTACGATAATAAGGGTCGAGATGTTTATTTTTCAGGTACTAACTCCGATGCTTTGTACAAAATAAACTTGTTGTATCACGAAAGCCATTACAAACGTAATAACTAGCCTAACTGCAGCTTTTTGCGTGCCATTTTTCTGCGAAGCATGCCATGTCCCTTACGACCACAAAAGGTTTACACAGATGTTCAAATATCTGTCCTGCATGTCAAACCGTTTCTCCACCGTGTAAAGAGGAGCATGGGGGAAATTTTATGCCCTGACTGTAACATGACCATGAAAAATCAGAACTGTTTTGCGGCTCATAAGAGTGAACGTTGTAAGTCGGTAAAAAAAAATGTTTACAGTGCCAAAGGCTTGTCTTTCTCAAACAGTCGTAAGTCAAAAACACGTGTGCGGGGAAGTTTTTTGTAAAATATGTAACGATTTTCATGCCCCCAAACCATCAATGTTACATGCGGGTCGATACAAACAAACCAAAAACCAAAGACTTTCCTTTTCATTTTCTTTGATTTAGAGACCCGTCAAGATGAAATTTTAACGGAAGAATCTAGAGTTCATAAAGTTAACCTTTGTGTTTCTCAACAATTTTGTTGGAAATGTATTAATGGTAAATCTTGTGAAATGTGCAAAGACCGAACAAAGATCTTTGATAGTGATCCTGTGAATCAATTTATGAATTACGTAATGGAGGAGAGAAAAAAATTCAAAAACGTATGTGTAATGGCTCATAACGGTCAGGGTTTTGATTTTCAATTTCTGTTAAAGTATGTTCTCGAACAAACAAAATTCACTCCAGAGCTAAGTCATTGGACTGGCGTGGCACTAAAGTCATTCTCATGGAGTTAGACAATGTGCGATTTATCGATTCGCTAAATTATTTCCCCATGGCCCTCTCTGCACTACCCAAAGCCTTTGACCTCCCCCCGGAGAAGAAGAAGGGTTACTTCCCTCATCTTTTCAACACTTTGGCAAACCAAAATTATATAGGCCCTATACCACCCAAGGAGTACTATTGCCCCTGAATCCATGTTTGAGAAGTCTTACAAAGATTTTGAAAATTGGCACAACGACCAACTTAACCAAAATGTAGTTTTTGACTTTCAAAAAGAGTTGGTCGAGTACTGTATCTCCGATGTGGAGATACTGGCGCAAGCGTGTATTAAGTTTAGAAACATGTTTTTGAAAGAATGTAACGTAGATCCGTTCATGGAAGCCGTCACCATGGAAGCCAGCGCTTGTAATTTGGTTTTTTAGACGGAATTTTCTCAAAGCCAACACTATTGGTCTGGTCCCTAAAAACGGATACCGTATGGTTGATAACCAATCGCCTATTGCTTTACAATGGCTGAGCTGGGAGGAAGAAACAGCGTTGTGTCCGCATTCAGCATGCGGGGAGGGACAGGAGAAAGTTAAAAATCGAGGGGAAATTAAAAGGATAGACGGTTTTGACGGAAGAACGAAATCTATGAATTTCACGGCTGTTATATTCCATGGGTTGTCCAAAATGTTTGTCCATTTAATAGAGAAGAAACCACCTCAAAAAGAAAAAAGGGGGGGGACCCCCCTTCCGACTCCCTGCACTTAAGGTTACAGAGAGAACCCCCCCCCCCCCCCACCCCCCCCCCCCCCCACCCCCCCCCCCCCCCACCCCCCCCCCCCCCCACCCCCCCCCCCCCCCACCCCCCCCCCCCCCCACCCCCAGATCTCTTGACTGAACCGGTTCAAAGATCTCTTGACTGAACAGGTCCAAAGATCTCTTGACTGAACCGGTCCAAAGATCTCTTGACTAGACTGAACCGATCCAAAGATCTCTTGACTGAACCGGTTCAAAGATCTCTAGACTGAACCGGTTCAAAGATCTCTAGACTGAACCGGTCCAAAGATCTCTAGACTGAACCGGTTCAAAGATCTCTAGACTGAACCGGTTCAAAGATCTCTTGACTGAACCGTTCAAAGATCTCTAGACTGAACCGGTACAGAGCTGTCAAGGGAACTCCTTGCTACACCAGGGAGACAAAGGCGAATAAAGAAGACAAACTAAAACACAACCAGTTTTATTTATCCATCAGTGCGTAACTAACAACGTGGTCTAGACTCCTGTGTGCCGTCTCTGTCTGGAATGTGCTGCTCTTGCCACTCACCGTACCATCCAGTCTTGTATTGGAAGCCCCAGTCATACGTCTCTGTTGATTCGGTAGCTCGGTCAAACGAACCGGGATAATAAACAATCAAATGTAGCAAATGAGCCTGATTAAAAATCCTAGGAAATTGTTACAAAACAAAATTGTGCAGAAAAGAGAACAAACATTTCTGACATGACTGGATGTATTCATCGTACTTCACACTTATAAATAACATTTTTGATATGTTGGCCTGTTACATTCTAAAAATTAAATGGCTGAGAAGTATAATGAATTGTTTTGTGATAAAATGTTACCCAAAAATGAATCATCCTTTGATACGAAATATTGATATTTTACAATTATATTTATTGTCAATAGTATGTAAATAAAAAAACAACAAAAATCATTACAAAATTGATTTAAAACTCCAAAAAAAGCTAACGACTTAGCCGCACATTTACTGAAAGTTTATAAATATGTAATTAAATGATTTTCAAACAAATATAACCAAGAAACCAACTGATTTAGACTATGTTCTGAATCTTTCGTTCAATTAGTTTTTTTATAACAACTGACAATGTAAAAGTTTGGAGATACAAGTTTTTGAACTTACATTGAATTCAATTCTTTAAAACTTTTACCTGTGAGAGAAAAACACATACAATTTAACTGAAGGTTGATTCATGTTTGTATGACAATAAAAAAGCATAGTTGGAAAAACAATAATGTGTTGATTTACTAATTGCTAAAATAGACGATAAAAATAAAAATACATCTAGTTCATTCTTGGTACTCCTTATCTTTTAATTACATTTGTCACATAGATTGATCGCAAATGATCTTTTAAACTATTATTAAATAATAACACCAACATATTATTACAGGCTCTATATATCTATTTAGAAATACATTGATCCTTCAAAGTTCAGATTGATATATAACATTTTAGAAAAGGCCCAGTCACTGATAAATGGAAATGTTGCTTATTATTTAACAAATTGGACCAATGGAATTATTTTGTTTTAAGCATTATGCTTATTGAAAAAATATGTTCCAAAACCAGTAAGGGCATTGTAATGATGTGAGACAAATTTTTCATCATTCTAAAGTTTTTAGATTATAAAATAAGTGTTCCAACAAACAATGCACAACATGTCTTTACTTGTGACTTACATCATTATTCAGGCAAACATTGATCTAAAACGCTTGATCTAAATGCTTAATGTAGGAATACAGTTATTATTTACCCTATGACCTACAATTTCCATAAAAACGTCCATTACAAATATACAGCAGACTGAAGCATTTGTGTGTCGGAAACAAACAGTAAATACAAATCTGTTGAGCACATAATTCTAGACTTAATCGTACGGGTAAGAAATAGAGCCAAATCTGATAATGACAATTTTACGTTGATTACGTAACAATCTAAGAATACATCACGTGGCGTTGTGGCAAAAAAACACACAGGAACGTTATGGCACTGCTTTTGATTTCATTTACGTTCTATTCATTATTTCTTCAAAAAATTACAAATTTTATTTAGGTGCACTTTACAATATTACATTGATTCTCCACTAACTCGATATTAAAATAAAAACAAAACAATTGAATTTAATATTTGCTGGTAGTTCTGTAACAGGAGCCATTACGTAAACAAAGCGACAAAAACCACTACTTGACTTGAACGGTAACTTCCCACTGACACAGAAAGTAACGAGTGTACAAAACCAGAGCATGCAGACGGTACACTGAGGACAGATTGTTGACTTGTACCGAATGCACCGCCGTTTCCAAAGTAAATCAGTCCTACATCGCTAGCTAGCCTACGAGATCACTAGTCTATGCTAAACTACGTAGAAAACAATACAAAATTAACAACTAAATTTTTGTCAAAGCTGAACGGAGAGTTACCAGGTTTGTAACAACGTGTGACACTTTCTTCGACAACAGTATCGAGACCCATAATTACCAACTTAACTGCTTTAACAAAATGTGAGAAAGGCATCATCGTATCATCTGTCGTGGAAAATCATTGAACAACGAAAAAAACCATTCTAGAGTTTATTAATTATGTAAACCCACATGAAAATTATATTCAACTATTTTTAAAAAAACACAGCTACAAGCATCTTATCGGAAACAAATCTTTGAATAATAATTTCACCTTTGAAAATAAACAATTAAAATACCTCTAAAAAATATGCAAAGTAATGATGTACAAATTTTTGTACAGCAGACTCCGGATTATCTGAGTTCTATAGCATTATTTTTACTATCAAGGCCATATAAATTTGTAGGAAAAGAGATTATCTAGGAATCTAGAATCTGTTTACAATACATCTCAACAGATATAAAACATGCCTTGTAAAAGTCATCAAAGCTTTTCTTTCACATAACCAGCTATAAACACAGAAAAAAGGGATAAAAATATGATAACAAAATAATACAGAGGGCATAATCGCACTTTATTCTATCCGTCACAACAGGAATTATGTTAGTACGGTTAAGTTAAGCAGTATGCCGTGAATTAGACATTGTCATAGATTAATCTTTGGTTGATAAAATGAGTTTCAATTTTATTTGTCCAATTTATTTTGATTGTTTTTTTAATAATCCAATATAGTTTCTTATTAAATCACAGGCATGTGGCATTTGCTGAACCTCTAATCTTTGTACTTCACAATACCTTAAAATAAAATTTTAATCCTACAGATAAATTGTTTTTTCTTCTGGTTAAATTAACAAATTACGGCCTGGTCTAGTTCTCTGCATTGGGCTAGATAATCAAGACTCTAATACGTCTATATAAATCCTAATATTTTATCCTATTGTAGCAACATTTTTACCATTGAAAGTTTCATTCATACGTATTTGCAGGATAACAACATTCTTGTACATTCGTATGAGTCGGACTATCAACTAAATTATTATAACATAACCAACAAATGGTACCGTTTATGTAACCACAAAAGTATCCGACACAAACACCTTGCAACGTCAGACCTGCGGAGCACCAACAAAATCCGGTAAAATAAACGCGCTATAAAAAAGCTAAACAATAACATGGTAAATAAAACATTATCTCTATGGAAAACACAACCAGATACTGCATTAGATAGAAAGAAAGGAAGATTGTACAAGTCACTATAACAAATTGTGTTTTAAATCCATGTTAGAATCCGCTACTATCTATTGTCTATGAATATAACAACAGTTACCTCAAGGTTTTCACTGTTTCTTCTTGTACAAAACAGCATCCATCACAACTAAACGCACAGGCATACATTCAAGATTAACCCTTTTAGTGCCGCGAGTCACGCTCCGTGACGACGGGTATCGGTGCGAAAAATGCCGTCGTCACGGAGCGTGACGATTAGTATTTGATTTATTTTAGTACTCTGATATTGTAATAACTGGCTAATATTGATGCAGACGTCTTCCTAAGATAACCGAGTATTGGGATCGATCGATGTTTGATGTTCAATATCCATTTTATATCGATCTATTCATTGTATACATAGTCTAATTCGAATTGGTTCTTAGTTTACATTGCGTTGAGTGGCGCTGCGTTCTGTTTGTGCTGTGAGTTTGAACCTTAGTTTCGTTTATTTTTATTTCGAAATTGAAACGAAATAAAGTTAATTGTGATGACTCTGGTTTATTGAGAGCCCTTTTAGAAGAAGTTGGAAGTGGTGGGGAGTTGGAAACTACAATGGAAACGTCGGTTGCTGACCAAAGTGTAAGGTATGATGGTACGCCTGCACAAAGTAGTATCTTGGTTGAAAATCCCACTCTAGATGTAGATGTAGACGATGATATTGATATGTCACCTAGGCCTACAGCAGGTCCTAGTGGTGTTTGCAATATCTTACCAAGAAAGAGGTATAGGCGACCTAACCTACTAGGCCTATAGGCTATGATTTGGATGTGTCACACATTACTGTGTATCCCTACCCATCAGTGCAAAAATTAATGAAATTAGCTTTGTGTAAATAGTTATTTAGTGTAAACAACATTATGTATAATATGCAATTTTCAAGAAACTTGAACTCACTAAAGCTGGATTGACAATTATACATAAAGTATGTTACAACAATACTTTTATTATTTATTATTATTATTTTATTATTTACAATAATTACTATGGTTACAAAATAGGTTTAGGTAATCAAATAAGCATTTAGTATATACTATTACATTGTTTTTACTTTTTCTTATAGTGGGTAAAATGGTTTGCATTACTGTCCTGATTAGACGTTAGATTTGCGTTTGGTACGCGTTGTAAGGTATTTTTGTTTTCCAAACAAATTTTTTTGTAGTTGCTTGAAAATAATATATTATGTACTGATTTTGTTCAGTTTTAGATGTACTTTGCAAATGTATTAATTGTTTTAATCAATAAAAATTCTACAGTTATCATTTTTGGACTCAAAGTCAAAAATGTTTTTTATTTTTTATTTTTGTTTAAGATTATAAATATTTAGTACAAGTTTTTTTACAATAACTAACAAACACAGTTATGCAACATTTATCATAGAACACAACAAAAAAAAATTCTATGAGTCTATCACAAAAAATGGATTTTTTATAATTTTTTAACTAAACACTTACATTTTTGCTCAGATTGGCCTGGCACTTTACAGCCAGGAAGGCGTTCAAGGTCGCGGCACTAAAAGGGTTAAAGCAATTCGTAAATTTGAACAATGTAGGCTAGAAGGTGCTATAAGATAAACAGTGTAGTTTCCCTATTGCTTTTCATTCACCAAATTTCCCTAATTCCGTTGTAAAGATGTGCTTTGAATCGTAATACACAAAACTGTTTCAAGGTTCCTTGCAAGTTGTGAAAAAAGCTCTGAAAGTCCTTTCTGACTATGAATTAAATATTGTAATTGGTTTCAAGTGGGCAAATACTTTAAATGCTCCAAACAACATCGCGAAATACATAATGAGGACATTATCTGTGATAAGTCGTTTATTTAGGTAAGGACTGAGAATGTCCATCGTGAACAGAGGTTGACAACCATAATATTTAAGAGATAGGCATAATGCAGAGATTTATGACAAAATAAGAAAAAACAATAATTTTTCACTATAATTATCATTACACGCCTTATATCACATACCACAGACAATTTTGAATAAAAATGTATGTGAGGGATTAATACAATAGCGTACTGGGACGTAACCCAGTACATCTGCCGCTTTCTGCACGTTTTGACGTAATCAGTACATTCCTTGACATATGTCTGGAACAAGTACGTTTTGTACGTAATTTTTGGTTTTAATCATCTGGATAGGATATTACGTTGTAGAATTGAACGAGTAATCGGTCTTTAGCACTGAAACTATATTGAAGTAAATTCAATATATATTTGAAAAGAAAATTAAGTTAAGAATGGTTCGAATTAAGAACCACGTCAACAGTCAGTGTTCAGTCTACGTAGGCATTCGTGTTTATGTTTGTTTTTCATCTGTATTAGGCAAAACGTTATTATTTTACGTGGCTTGACCGTTATGGCTGAACAATTTAATATTAGAGACAATGAAGTTGACACCCTTACAGATGATTTACAATTCAGAAGATTCTGACAGCGAATTTGAGATCTACTTTGCCCAAGAGTTCCAAAATATATGCCTACATGAAATTGAAATTGTTACGGACTTAGAAAGTGAAAATGCAATGAATACAGGCCTAAATTATCCTGTTCTTAGAAATGGAAAACATGCCAAAGGCATCTACCTTACTGATATGAAACTTTTGCTGCATGTATGTATAGTTACAGTTATGTAAGTGACAAAAAGGCGTTTAGTTCGTGTACGAACAAGTACTTGTAAAAATAGTAAATCTTAAATATCAGAAGAATCTTTTAGTACTAGAATTTATTTTTTATTGCAGATAATTGAAAATGTATCAATGTAGACGTATAAATGTTACAAAAATCTGCTGACTAATTAATGAGATTTTTTACATGATTACAACCTAATTTCTGTAGACGTAGGAAAATTGTGTAGTTTAATAAATTGAAAAGAAATAGGGAAACTAACACTATTAAACTTAAAACGGTTAGAACGCATCAGCTGTAGTGAGAAGACCTTGAGTTTTAAGCCCAAAAGGGACAATGTCAAACTTAAACACTTTACGCCGTTATTTATTGTTGTAGAATTGAGAGAGTTCCCTCAATTTAAAGATATAATTCAAACGCATCCAAACGATTTTTAGTTCTTTAAGTATACATTTTTTATCATAAAATGATGAAGTAGTAGAAAGATGATGTTCTTTTTATGAAAAATATAAACCGTTTTGATGCGTTATTAATTGTATCTTTAAAATTAGAAATATTGGAAATTCTACGACTAAGAATAATGTCATAAAAGTGTTTAAAGTTTAAAATCTTATGGGGCTATAATAAAGATGGCAGCCATTACAATCGGCTCTTACTAGTAAATAACAACTGATGTAAACAAATAATACAAGTAACCAATAAAGGTCTATTGAAAATATACAATTAAACAATAATTGCTATTTTTTTCAAGTTACATATAACAGCTATTGTACTCTGTAGTGGGTTATTTGATTCTTTGGCCAAGTTCATAGGGAAACTGAATTAGTTAGATATTAAGAGATCTCAAAATTGTTTTATTTAATTATTATAGCAGTCAGATAATTAATTTAATTTTAAACTTAAAATATTCCATTTTGACTGATTCAGTTAACCAGGTTTTCAGTTGACACAAGATCAGTTCTCGGTTTTACTGTAATTTGTTAAACACAATTAAACAATAAGTACAGTAAACTCTCAACTATATGTGGGTGGTAATTTGCTTTGTGAACTACCCATGGCATAAACTTTTACATCAAAACTACACTCAAATACGTTTTAATAGTTTAAAAATACATCAGATCTATTAAAGTGATATGAAATGATGGAGGACTACAATACTGTATTGTTCCTTGAAAAAACAAACACGATGAAGTGAGATGAGAATATATTTATTTATTTTTGCCAATGGCGTAGTGTAGCAGATACAACGGTTACCGGATCAAGCAACGTTGAGTGTGGCTGCTGCTTGGATGGGTGACCGCTGAGCGATCCTGTCCTTGCAAGCAGCCCGCCTGCCCGGCCGTTGGTGGTGGTTCGGAAGTCACCTTTAAGCCGTTGGTCCCCAGGTTGTGTTAGAGAGGTCTTCTTCGTCCTAACTTTGCTTTGTAAAATAAGACACCTATACTTTTACTTGTTAGGATGATTCACACACGATCGTTGTTATTCTGTGGTAGAAAAAGAAATCAACTGAAAAAGCAACAAGCCGTTTTTGGATTTGTATTACCTATAAAAGCCATATATCCGCAGTCCGTGCTTGTCAACTCTCCGAACACTTGAGAGCTTACTGTACTTCATTATGAATGTTAACTTTCGAGTAAATATAAAACCACAAGATCTTATTTTAATTTTATGTTAATTCAAATTGTTCTCATAACGGTACAGGCTAAACTAAAACAACACACACTATTTGGTAATCACTAGATTGAGGTTTAACAATTAAAATTTATTGTATTCAGGAACCACCTTAAACATGCATTACTGCCACATTTAACCACTTAAATCCTTTAAATTTAAAATGTTAGTTTCACTTGCAAATTCCACTAAATTTAATTTATGGAAAATTGATAATACGTTTACAATTTAATCTTTTGACATTATATATTTAACAATGCATATCTCGCTAAAATATTTTATAATCTTATATTTTAGAAGAATACTTTTTAAAATATATCAGATTAAAAAAAAACTTAATTTTGCAATCAACATGAAATGAGCATATTATATTAAAAGGTGTTCTTTACCAGTAATGGGAAGTTTAAATTATTTTTATTGGAAGCTTTTCTTTCAATAATATTTTTATTCTCTGAAAAAAGTGTATAACTAAAAATATTTTCTTCATTTAAAGTAAATCATGTAGCTTGAATTTGAGATGCTACAGGACTTTTTATCATTCAAACTTTTCTAAAAATTCCTCATTATAGAAAAGCACTCAAAATTAACTGTACAAAACCTGCATTTATTTTTTGTTTCTTTTTTCTAAATTTTTGTCATTCTCCCTCTTAAATTTTGGCTGAATACAAAACAAAATTCAGTAGGATATATTTTATTACTTTTATGTTTATGGAAAACATTATTTTCAAATATTTATTTATAGAACAATTGACTAACATCAACACAAGCCATGAACAACGATCAAGATAACAAAAAAACAGAGTATAAGTAACAAAAAACTGTACAAAAATCTGATTGGATACTGTCAGTACATGGGTTCAGTTTTTAGTATATCTGTACATTAATGTGTCTCCTCAAATTATGAAAATAGATCCTTCTCAGTTCACCAAAGGTGAATATTCCCGTTTAAATAACAGTTGTGCAAAAACTCTTCAACAACAGTCTGTCTTTTCGAATGAACAGAAATACGTATTATAATATTTAAAACTATTCGTAAATGACAATTTCTGTATATTTGCCAATACTTCAAATAATCATGTTTCAGGAGTACCTGTATTGTTTAGTTACGATACAATACAACAAACATGTAGCATTGTACATATTACGTAAACAATCAAAAACCTTCCTATAATACCTACAATAAATTGGCATTCTAATCAATCATTCTATAACAATGACATATTATTCGGTTTTTACATATGCTATTTATTTCAACGTAAATATATGGGGAAAACGTAATATAATATCAAATAAATAAAATGAAAAAATACTCTCTTTTACAAATAAAGTAATCAATATTTTATTCAACAAAGACAATAAATTAATAATTTATTTGACGAAATTGTATATATTATTATTAACTACAAGAATGCCTTTTTTGTTGAACAAATTTGCGTATAAAAAATAAATACAGCAATAACAATGAGTTTGATTCAAAATTTTTACCGACGATTTCTTTAGTGTGGTAACACATAATTTATCTTAACATGATCTCACACTTTATTTTATATATAAATAATACATAATAAAAATTAAGTAAATTGAACCACTACAAAATATAATTTGTATAGATAGTACAATAATAAACACCGATAAAACAATTTACTAGAAAATATAGTCACAAGCAGTGCAGCATCTACTATAGATCAGAAACAATAACAATAAATAACTTTATTTTAATAAACAAACTCTAACAAAGACTAGTAAACCAAGTTATAAAAGGCCATTTGCAAATGAGCAGTAATAAATAATGACATCGATTAAGAAAACTGGCATAACTGTAAGAGTTGGCTTGCAAGAAATACTTGTAGATGCACGTGATTTATTCCATTGTCTGACTGCCAAAAACTTGCTAATAAACTTGTAAACTAATAAAATTTACAGTACAATCTACACAAAAGATGTGAGAATTTAACAGGTATTTTAAAAAGTTTGAAAACTAAAGTAATAAAACAAAAATTATGGACATTTCCTGCAAACCAACTGATACGTACAACTCCTTTAAAGGGTCGCACTGTTATTTGGATTTGAAGCTAACATTTGCCACCATTTTTGAGGTCATTATGCATTGACTATTTTATCACCTGAAAAGCGTACACAGGACAAAACAACATTGCTATTGTTGGTCCGATCAGTTTTCAACAATGAGTGACTCGTGAATAAAAACAATTTTCCAACAATAACGTTAAACTGTAAAAGGTACGATACAGTGATATAACAGTTCAAACAAAATTATTGCTGCCGGCAAAAGCCGTAAGTAGGCTGCAGCGCTGACGCCTCTCACGAATTTCCGAACCGACACCTCAAGACCAACCACCGTCTGTCATTGTACAAAAATATTGAGTTCGAAAGTGGACACTACAGGTTATCTACGCGGGGGAAGGGGGTCGCTCAACTCTCGGGCAGAGCTGGGGTCGGGGAAGGAGTCGGGTTCTGGTTGTGGGTAGGGGAAGGGGCATCGGTCACAGTCGCTGAGCTCTTCTCCTCCTCTTCCTTGGCTTGTCGCTTCTCTATTTCAGCCTTGAAGTTCTCGATATCTTGTTGGCTATAATAACATAAACAATGAGGAGTAATTAGCACAAGTTGTTAACAACATGAGATCTAACAAACAAATTATTGTTATTATTTATTTTATGAGTTAGATAAAAGATCAAAATGAGACACATTGTTCTGTTATATAATTTAAGTTTTATTTGACAATTAATGATGGCATATTCCTAAAAAATATTTTACCTGTGTAGTCCTAAATGCTGATAAACAATTATTACAATAACCCAACACATCTAGTGAAAATGTTAGATAGATTCAATTAAATTCAAATGACTTTATTTGTATCATATACATAATGTACAACTAGATAAATTTGGCATCCTGAGAAAATTAATAAACTTAGTTAAGATGAGTGTCACAGAGTCAAGAGGCTCAGTAAGAATTAATGGTCGGGACTGTGTACCTTTTGGGATAAACTCAGGAGTCAGGCAAGGAGATGGTCTTTCTCCAATCTTATTTAATATTGCCATAGAAGAAGCACTTCAGAGTGTAGCAGAGAGGGATTTAGGGGTGGAAGTTGGAGCTAAACTAAACATCCTAGCTTTTGCAGATGATGTTGTCATATTTGCAGAAAATGTAGATGATTTGAGGTCACTAACTAGACTATTTATGAGTGAGGCAGAGAAAGTGGGGTTGAAGACGAATGATGCAAAAACTAAATATATGCACTTTAGAAGGAATCAAAATCAAAGAGGAGGACCCCTACAAATTGATGGGCATGTTTTCGAATAAGTTGAGAACTTTAAGTACCTTGGGGTCACAATATCAAATAAAAACACAGATGAACCAGAGATACAAAATAGGATCAACTCAGCAAATAGATGTGTATATGCATGCAATAGGATACTTTCAACCAAATCTCTCTCTCACAAAACTAAAACTAGAATATACAAAACAATTATATGTCCAGTGCTTTTGTACGGATCCGAAACGTGGAGGCTAAATAAGAAGGATGAGAAAAAGCTTCTAGTTTTCGAGAATAGAATTTTACGTAAAATTTATGGCCATCATATGAACAAGGGTATGGAGAAGAAAACATAATAGAGAAATCAGGGAGCTCTACAATAGTACGGATGTAATAGGAGAAAATAAAGTGCAGAAGACTCTGTTGGGCAGGCCATGTTTTGAGAAGAGAAGAGGAATGCAAACTGAGGAGGGTAATGTACGGTAACCCAGAAGGAAGACCGCCCCGTGGGAGACCGAAAGTGAGATGGTGGAACCAGGTGAAGGCTGATATGGAGAAGATGGGCACTTCAGAGGAAGATGCAGAGGACCGTTCAAGATGGAGGAGCTTTGTTGGTGCGGCTAAATATCACCTCCGATATAAATGGCCCTGGGAGTAAGTAAGTACATAATGTACAAAAGGGCGAATTTAGGGCCATAAGGCCCTGTCTTACAATTAACCCTAATATTTAACATAGATAGGATAGATAGGACAGTTGACAGTTTTGGATGGATGGAGATTATATCAAATGTCTCTTAAGTCCAACCTTTACTTTAGAATGGTTAAGAATTGTCAAATTAAACCCCTCTTTCCAAAAATAACTTAAAGGGATGAATCATCGAGTAATACCTAAAATTGACTCTTTTTAGTGTGGATACCTTAATATTGCAGAACGCTGAAACTCCCGTTTTCAAACATTTTAAATTTTAGCGTATTATATAATCACTAATTTTACAGACTCCGCTGACTCTGTGATATCTATTATGTCGTTACTCAAACAATTTTTCACTAGAATCAATGCGCAAATTTATTATATCACCTTGTTTCCAAATCAAAAGCTCTATTTGTTTAATTCTTCTATCAATATGCAGGCTCAGGCTGATGTTATGGGTTCACCCAGATTGACAAAAGTTTTATTAATCTCAATGAACATTTTTTTTATGTAAAAAAGAATGGTTTGCTTTCTTTGTTTAGACAACTTTGTTGATGAGTTCTTATTTTATTCAAACAACTGATATAAAATTGTTCTGTATACTTATAATAAAAATTAATTTCTAAATCACAAAAAGAAGAAGCCTCAAGGATTTCATTCATAAAAGTATCTTTTTCTATAATTTAACGAGTTTCTAAGGTATCATTAAAAACACAAAAATAAAACACTCAAAACTGCTAGCAACTTATGGATGACCACATATTTCACGCCTCAGTTCTTGTGAGATGAACCCAACAAAACCAATTTCGGACTACTTTATTCTAAAATGGTACCATTTGAATGAAGGTGAATCAATTCAATACCTCTAATTTTCATCATTATTCTTCTTTCATTTAGATCTTAAAAATGAGGTGTCACAAGATATGGTTATTGTTAAAATGTATTATCCCTCACTGAAAATGGGCGTTTTTAGGAGTAAATAAAAGAATTTTAACAGTAACTCCATTGTATAATACCTCATCTGAAGGCCTCATAAACTTAGATGTCTCTAAATTGAGACCATCCGATTACCGCTTCTCTATTTCAGCCAAAAAACTAAATCAATCCCATGAGCCCAAGGTTTCAGCCCCCCCTTACAAAAAAGTGAATAAATAAATTATAATTTTACCCATCATGCAAGACGATGAATACCAGTGAGTGAGCTAGACTGTATAGTACCTAATTTGTACAAAGAGGATGCCGTTGATGACATTCAGCATGTCAAGGACACTGCCCATGCTGGGGGGCTGGATCTGTATGGGGGGCAGACCCACACCCGGCTTGCCTGTGTAGATCTCATTCATCTTCTTCTGCAGCACCACGGCCTGGTGTGTCAGATGTCTCAGGCAGTCCGACGACTCCTTTGTCTTCTCGTGATCCTCTCCCAGCTGTTACATTATATTGAGTCAGTTTCGGTGTGTACAATATTTTTTTAACTTCTTACTAAATGAAAATTTAAAGAAAATGATACCATGTACAACTATCATAAATAATATACAAGGTTATTTTTTCCATTGGCAAAATCACACTAAGAACGAGGACTATCCAAGACAGTCACACACAAAATGGCATTTTCCTAACTGATACAAAAAAACTACACTTTTTTCCAAGAAACGGTTCTAATTTGGAGCAAGACTATTCAACATGCTTCCGCAAGACATTGAAAAATTTGATTCCTAAGACCTTATAAAGACGACTAAGCATCTGCTTCGAAGATAAATCAATCTATACCATTGAAAAGTTCAAGATTAACACACCTACCTCTGAAAGCAAATATGACGTATTTTAACCAATTTCAGTTGTTAATATCATTATCAAAATTATGTAAACTTCATACCATGAGAACATTGTAATTATCTAACACCTATTCTTTTTGGAATGAAAATGAGTGAAGATTAAACATCCAATGTATCTTACCTGTTGTTTGTATATGGCGTATGTCTCTTTCTCGTTGTTGAGCGCCGACCGGAAGTCGCCCATGCAGCTCTGTGTCCGTGCCACTAGATGGTAGCTCACAGCTACTTTCAATGACTTGGGTCCGTAAAACTTGATGTTGAGTGCCAGCGCCTTCTCCAGGAACCTCAACGACAGCTCATACTCGCCAACTGCATGTAGGATCAAACTGATGTTGCTCTGTCAACAACACACAACTTGCACATCATACGGTACGGTTATACTTGAAGGGATTTTGATGTTGAGTACCCATGTCTTCTCCAGGAACCTCAACGACAGCCGGGAATATTCCCAGTGGGAAGGGAATTTATAAATGGGAATATTTCCAGGGAACTTCCCGAAGGCTTTATAAGTCTCCAAAACGAGGGAATTTATGGAATAACTCATTTAAATGGGTTTTATTTTATCTTTAAACACTTTAGGAATAGGTTCTAAATTATCAATTATCAAATATTGTGATATACCATGGCAAAAACTTCATCATGGAAGAAACTGAAATGAGTTTGGACATGATGATGCGATGAAGATGATAAAACTAATTATTAACACATAACGACTAGGCTACACTCATTTACTGTGCACAATTTAATAATAGCCAATAAAGTGTTAATACAAACATATATTTTTTCTTTTTCTTGGAAGACCAGATCTGAAAAAATAGTGAATATATCAAATCTAATTTAAATAATGTAAATTATTAAAAATTCAAATATTTAAATTTACAGTTGAGTTTAATAAGTTAAAATGACCTATTAGTAATTTGGGAGTAGTTTGCACTGCTTTACAACAAATATGCAAGAATTTGTAATAGGTTTAAAAATTTCCTTTAATATTAGAAAACATGGCTGGCAGTGATCCACCCAGCAATCATGTGGTATTCAATAACATTCAAAGATAAACTCAAGTATCACAATTTTAAAATTTGTGTGAAGGAATTTAAGAGTTGTATGATTTTTATTTTTGAATATAACTCTTTAAGAATTGATTTATATGTTCATATTAATATATTAGATCTAAGGAATAAAAAAAAATTTTGGGGTGTCCACTGACCTATGCTTTTAAGAGGAAATCATAAATTCCCGGAAATTTATGAATTTTAGCAATATTCCCGGAAATTTTACATCACTAGCTATTCAGGTTAGGGCTGATTCCAATACTAAAGCCTTTTTTCACTAACCTATCGTAACCTTTCTGTGATATCCCCATCTGCCTCAAGTTGTGAACAGTTAGAAATTGAATTTCCTATCCAAGTCCTACTTTGAAGTAGTAATTATCAAACAATTCTAGACCTCCTATTGCTTTACAATTTAAAATGTAAGACTTTAAATATTTGTCATATTAAAAGGGAAGTTAACTAAAATATAGTCTCACAACACTTTTGGAGACTCGACACAAATGTAGAAGGCTGTATTCCTCGTTAAAATAATCAAAACAACTATCACCTGACAGAGAGGCAAACAAGCCAAATATTTGAGTTGATTCGCTATTTTTAGACTGTAACAAATCGCGAACTTACGTCCAGCAGCGCTATCTCCGGGTGGTTCTCCCCACACACCAGCAGCGCCAGGTATCTGGCTCGGTACAGCAGTTTGAGGGCTGTACTGATCTGACTGTTGGCGAAGCAGTAGAGGGCCAGGTGAGTCTGCAACAATGTTTACTGTATCGACAACTTATCGAGAGATCCAATGTCCAGCACATTGACTGAGACGGTTCTCATCACAAACAAGCAAAAGGAAGAATTAAAATACCCAAAAATTTGAGTTTGATTGAGACAATTTGATTTCTCAATTCGGATGTAAATAACTCAAATATAGGTTTAATTTAGATTACTAAATTAAAATACGTCATAGTACCATTTCACATTATATCTCATAAAGTAAATTGTTAACCCTCCGACTGTTGAATAACGACACAGACGTTCATCAATACCGCTTGTGAACTGATAAAGACATCACAGCTGTCGGTCAACTGTCCGCTATTATTACGCGAAAACCGTTTAGGTTATAAAGGCGTAAATTTCACCAGTCGATTCCTCCACTCATAAATACCAATTCATTTTATATGATTTATATTCGTAATATTACTCGTTTTCAGCTGATATCAATCTAAATGCCGCATGGCATACAGCTGACAGACTATGTAGCTGGTGACATGCACAGACTTGACGTTCTTTGTTGCTACTGTTGCTAGGTTATTATGCAGGCTAGTTGTTTATAATTGATTGTTATGTTGTGAAATGGGCGATCCTCAATGTCCAAATGATATATGTGAACTATTGGATGATGAAAGTGACATATCGGAAAATGAAGTGCATGATGATATTTCTTTGTCAGATTTGTTGTCTGGTAGTTTGGATGATTATAAACCGGTGGAATGTGAGTTGGGTTGTGAAAATTGATAGTGACGGCGAAAAGATTCATCATTATCTCACATTACTCTTGCCTAAATTTCATCAAACACCAATACCCTTCATGTACTGCAAAAAAAGGAAGTAAATACTCTACATTCTTATCAAAAAACTTTTTTGTGTTGTAAATAAGTGTATATATGTTATAATCTTCTTGTTAAATACAAAACTGTATATATTTTGTACATTTACAGTGTCTTACTATCTCAAGTTATGTGAAAGTTAAGTAGAGTGAAATTTAGAAATAAAAAAAATGTAAAATACACATTTTTCAACTCATGTACAAATAAAAAAAATTGCATTTAGCACATACTTTCAAAATTATTTAAAAAATATGCTGCGCAAAGACAAAAACCAGTGTATCATTCTGGGAGTTTCTTATTATCAGTCGGAGGGTTAAACAATTGCCTTAAAATTTAACGCTCCCTAAAGATTGAAGCCAAAATAAAATAAAATGTACATATCTTAGGTTTTAGGCCTATATCACTTACGCTTTGATCATCTGAGTCCTAAGACTTTTCTCTATGTCTCAGATCTAACCCTATTTTCCCAGATATTTCGTCTCTGGTGTAGGAAAAGCAACACCACAGTCCGACTCCTGTTCTACTAAAAAGCTTTTTAGGCCGGGGCGCCTGCTATTTTATTTCCAGAAATCCCTTCATGACCAGGCATCTTGCCAAGAAGTGCATTCCTATTCCCCCCGTTCAAAAATTCTGAAAATAATGTGTATTGGAATTCACGATATTTCACATAATGTTACAGAGAATTTGTAAATAATTCCAATATCATCCTCTGGCAGGAGACAAACTTTTATTAAAGTGACCAAAATGTGGTCTTCTCATTCTAAATGCTATAATTTCCAACTTCCCTAAAGAGATTGTTTTCCTAAGATCTGATTATGAGCCAACAGCTTAAGCAAACTTATTAACTTTTGTTTTTGAACCTTCCAACAAAACACATGCAGGAACCTGATTTTCACATAGACCTGTCATGCTTCCACTGTTTTTCTAATAATTTCTTGCGCCAAGAAACAAAGCAAACTAATGTGTAAATAAAATTCATCGTTCCTTTATCCTAACCCGTTATCTACTAATATTAATTTTGTATTTATTATACACATTTTGAGAAAACTAACGGATAACTTCTAATAAAACTTATTAACCACCTTAATTCATTTAGTGTCTAAAAACATAAAATGCATGGACAATCGTCAAAATACATGTATATACGATGCAGTATATAAAAGTAAGAAATCAATACAGTTACCCATGAAACCTAAAATAGTGTAAACTAATTATGAAGGTCTACATTTTTCTCTCTTCTAGGTATTCTCAAACACGGTTTATTATTTTAAAATAAGTAACTTTTAAAGTTTATTCAGGAATTCCCTGTCATTAGCAACACTTTTCATAAAGAGGCAAGACTTAAAAAGGCAAATGCAGGCATAAAAGCACTGATTTTCAAATAATTTTGTTTTGTCAAGGCCATTTCTAATCCTTAAACGGTAATTATGAATAACATTATTGGTGACAGTGAAATTTTGGGGATATTTTTTGTAAAAGGAAAGACATTGAAAAATGTAAATAGACGGGAAAGTAATGCACCAGTACAGCGTACTCACATATTCCGTGATGGTGTACGGGTGATCGATTCCATTGACTCGTTCGGACATGAGCACCGCTTTCTGCTGATACGCCATCGCTTCCGCGTGGTCGCCCATGATGTAGTTGAGCCTTGCGAGCATGCGCAGACACTGCGCGATCTCCGGGTGCATAGCGCCGTACACGTTGTTCAGCAGGTTCAGCGCCTCACTGATCAACTCGTAGCCCTCCTTCAGGTAGCCCTGCTGGATCTTGCTCTGGCCCGTCGTGTAGAAGTTGAAAGCATCACTCGCCTGTTCCAAACACTTCGCTCAGAATATTGACTAGTTGTAACAGTTCTTAGTTTTGTTTGATTGATATAAAACAGTCCTTCCGGCTTAGTCGGAAGAAGTAAGTGGATTTTGTACCAAACTGAAATATTATTAAACTTATTCTCTTGGGATTTACATGTACTCA
Source organism: Homalodisca vitripennis (assembly GCF_021130785.1). Classification (NCBI taxonomy): domain Eukaryota; kingdom Metazoa; phylum Arthropoda; class Insecta; order Hemiptera; family Cicadellidae; genus Homalodisca; species Homalodisca vitripennis. The sequence continues at coordinate 23,960,505 of NC_060214.1, forward strand.
AATGCCTCAAAAACAGTTTTTCTCTAGATTCATAAATAACAAACTTTTGAAAATTTATAGCTGCCATATTGAAACAAAATAGCGTACCAATCTGGCCGATGACTTAGCTAAGACATTTAAAACATCAATTTTTGTAAGTTTCAGCTTGTTTAGGCTTTTTGGGGACAGTTATTGTCTCCACAAGCTGCGTTATATAGCATATTTTATATATGTATTCATTTTAGAACAAAAGGATCAGAGGGTCTTGTTCAGTGAAGTAACACAGAAATTTCCGTTAAATACTACCTTGAGGAAAATTGCAATTGGCTGATTTTGAAAACAAAAAAGAACCTTAAATAAAGTTTTTCCCTTATAACAAATAAAAACTTTTTTTCTTGGTTAACTGAGCTTCAACAAATTTCTGAGAACTTTCAATAACAAAAAATTAATAGCAAGTGATAATAAGTTATTCTGCAGTTTATAATTAAAATAATATTACATAATACTTACTCTTGGATTGATATGTTTGACTACGGGGAAAATGTTGACAATGTCCTCCTCAAAGAACGTTAGTCTATTTTTGGCATCGAATGAATACTCTCGTAGTAATATTTGTACACCAGTCTTAAGGCAAAATGACCTAAAACAGATAGAATAAGTTAACGGATAGAATATATCAAAACTGCACTGATTGATTCTTAAAATGCAAAATATTTGGAAAACTATACATTTACGACAAAACTGTTTGTTAAATCACAATTCAGTCCTCATTACAATCAGGCTTTGGGAAATAGAACAATATATTCTTAGTAGTGGTGTCAATCAACCTATAGAGAATAAGTATTTGTACATACTTACTTTCTCAAGATTATTTAAAAAATGGTGTACTAGCACAGTTTCTGTACATACGTTTGTGTTGCAAGTTGCAGTTCTATTATTTTACAGGATTAAAAATACTGGACTAAATGCATATCTCAAGAGGTTTACAAAACATATTAAAAAAATTCACTTGATAGTTGTACCGTAAATTAGTTAATTAAATTTCATACAATGTAAATTTCGCAACCTAATCAGCCAGTATAATATAATATTATTTTACATCCAATGTTCCGGAACTCAATTATTGGGCGGAGTAACTCCCTAATTGGCACGCGTATGAATTTTTTCTTCTAACCCTTTGTAGCAGCCCAACTACGTAACCGATCAGACCTCGCGTGCTTTGTGTCCGTAAGTAAAATTTATCTTTTCGTATTATTAAAATTAGCCCTTTGATGCCAAAAACGAATAAAATGAATGTAACGTAAAGTAAAGATGTGAATAGTAAAGTAACTTACCCTTGAAGATCTTGTTATTTGCTTGATGGAGATAGATAAAGGTTGTGGCGTCGTCCTTATGGCGACGAGCACGTTGTTATAAATAGTAATTTGTATCATTAAATGGCTAATACCGTCGCGAATTTGTTTTAGGCGAGTTTACGTAGCTGATGTATCTCACATGTTGTTTGAATAGATGGCTACCATTTCCCAACAACTTCTACTCCTCTTCTAGAAATAACCGTTCTTAGACTACAGGGTTGTGAGTCTACCTATTGTGAAGGGAAGTGAAATATTATTGTTTTGTAAAGTAAAACGTCGTAGGCATAATTCAATAGAACATTGGATATTTTAGGCCCACCTAGAAGACATACTTTTTAGTTATTATATTCTAATTGGCAGCAACGTGGCATTACATAACTTTTCCTTTACCATCTAAAAGTGGTACTTTTAAGTTTTCGTAATTAAACTGAACTTATAAGTAAACTTTGTATTTCTATTATTTATTACTACGACCTCAGAAGTCACCACCCCCATGTGTTATCGTCATAACGGTACATAGTTATTGACTTTTATTTACATTTTAAGCCTTCCTGATAACACACAATTAATTTTAAGTCATGCTAGATTAAGAATCAGATGTTACACTAAATCCTGTAATGATTTTTTTTCTTATTACGTACCACTAATATGTTACAGGTAAAGGCTATCTGCAATCTTTCAGTGAACGTAATTATGTACCAAGTGTAAAATAATTTGTCAGAAGCACTAAACATTTTAAGAATACAATCTACATTAAAATGTGCTTAAAAAGACTAACTTGTTAGGAAGTAAAGTTCAGATCATGTTAAATAAACAAGAAAAAAATATATTGGGACGTTGTTCAATTTATCACACCCGGCATAAACCCAGCAGTGGTGCCAACTGACCTCAGCAAGGAGATTTTTTGTAGTGAGTACTGCTCGAGGGTGGCGTCCATGGAGTCAGCCGTCAGTTCCCAGTCGTAGTAGGCCTTCAGGTCACCTCGGATCTGCTGGAAGAGACTCTTCGGCGTGAGGTTCGTCCACTCATTGCTGTCCGACGACAATAACGCATTCATCCGACCCTTTCGTTTATTGCGTCGTTTTCGACGTCTTGCTCTGTAACTGTAGTCATGCAGAGGATTGTTAAAACTAATTTGTACATGTGATAATAACTTCAATACTGAACTATTATTTAACAAAGGGCTAAACATTCATTTAATCTTTTTAGTAATGGAAATCCTCTTTTGTATTATTTAACTACGATTAACTTTCATAAATTATACAATATAATGAAAAAGAATTCATCCAGTGACATTTGATCTCTACTTCAGAGAGGCCAAACAGGAGGTGAGACAACATTATTGATGACTGGCCAGTATTTGTCTTAAAACCCTTGCTCTTACAAACTATCTTTAATGCAGATAGACCAAATAAAGGAGGAGGCTATACAACATTATAACATCTTTATTTTGAAGCATTTTTCAACTTACACAAACCCAATAGTATGAGGTTGTCTTTGAGTCTCTTTGAAGAGAGACTGTGTTGTCAAGGGATATTCATACATGTGTTGTCTGAAAACTGGAAGAACATATAACATGGCAGGGAAAATAACCCTGTTGACAATTTGTAACTTGGATTGCTCTTAGAGCAACCCTCTAAGCAAAGACAAAACTCTTGTGCTGTGGTACAGTTTACAGTCCAAATACGACTTGAGAAGGTTAACTGTGTGTCCAGTGTTACGTCAAGAATCTTTATAGTCTCGGATACTGTCAAAGGTTCCCATACCGCAAATCACACTTCATGGTATGTTTCACCGGAAGAGGTTGAAAATGAACAATTGAGCATTTCTTAGGGTTTAATTTCAGACCATGATCCGCAAAAAGCTTGACTTCCAACAGATCCGCATTCAATGATGCACACTATTGACGATTGGCCTGTACTTCTCTACTGTTGTAAATTACCTCATCAGCAGCCTGCACTGGGTGTGGCATCTGGCAGGAGGACAGGAAACAGTTGAGGAAGTGACTGATAGCAGCAGATAAGCTCATCAGCTCTGTACTCTGAAACATCCAATCAATTCATTGTTCATCAAATCAATTGTAATATAAAAACCGTTATTTGTTAATAACCTTTTCAAAATTGTTTCACTATTCATATTACTTTTTTAGTGCTGTACCTTTTGATCAATAATTGTGCTGGAACAAGCATATACTACATTTCGTCTATACCACAATACGTCATTGCATTAAATTCATGCCTTTTTGAGATATAGTAAGTGCTGAAAATCACAACACATTGACAAATGTGTCACAGGATAGCTCACTAAGTGTGCATTGCATTTGACATTTCATCCTTTAATAAAGAGCATGGCAATTTTTGTATGCTCCTACTGATAATCAACATTGTTACTGGTAAGTTGTCCTTATGTGTGAATTGTATTTCTGGACAATAGCAGTATCTATCTAGATACGTAGATATATTTTGCTGACAACATTATAGAGTACTTTATTTTCACTAATAATAAAACTTCATAATTCAATTATTGAAATTTAAAAAATACTTTTTACTATTTAACTGACGCTTAAAATCTCATTAAAACGCCAGAAATGCCCTCCTTGTGACTTAATCAAAATCGTGTGGTCATCTTTGTAGTTAAAAAAAATTAGATGGTTGTTAGATGTCTTATAAAAGTACAATTAAGTTGACATGTTACTTGACTTTTTTATGGGTAAAAAAAAAAAAAAACACATTTTGTACAGATTTTACACTAAAACTCATTTCCTGCAATTTACGTAGACCATTCCAAAAGAAAGACTGGATTGGCAAACTTTAGTTGTCTCCTACACCAAGCACTTAACCCAAGCTAGCATGCAAAATCATGATTTTAACTTAATTTCACAAATTAAACATAGAAACAAAATGTTCTAGTCTTGGAAATTAATATGGACTACAGAAATACACCATGATCTTGTATACTCCAAGACACATTAGTACATTAGAATTTAGTCCAAAAGTCTACGGCAAGCTAAGTCTGACAGAGATGCATCATTAATCCATGCCCACTCAACTACATATCTAATTACAGTTTAATTAAACTGACAAAAGTTTGTTGAATAAGTTAATACTAGTATACAAAGCACACAAGGACTCTGTACCGATTGTATTAAATAGTAATTTTGGGGTAACTGGATTACCGGTGGAAGGAGTAGGCCCAAAAGAATGATAAGGACTGGACAGTACAAAAAGCCTTCTATCAGCGAGGCGCGCATCGCAGATGGGAGAGTTTGATAACGAAATTGAGAGGTGGGGTGAGGTAGCCGTACCTCCCATCTCAGTTGATCTGTAGTAGTGGTAACGATTAAAGCCTTTGAAAGTGTTTAGAGTTGTTTCTTGCTAATTGTCATCGAACCTGCGGGTAAGTGAACTTTTTAACTGGAGTCCAGTCAATATTCATTCTTAGTTATTTTGAATAATCTTGGGGAAAGAAATATTGTGAAAATTAAATTAAATGGGAATTTAGGAACTTGTCCTTTTGATCTGTGCAATATAAAACTTGTTGGTGCAGTGAGCACATGTATATAAAATTTTATGTAAAAAAATACTAAAAGAGTTTTGTGGTTGTTACAGATGCTTTCAGCAATTTAATTCTCTAACACAGAAGAATTTTTATAATACAAATATTGTTGATATTTAAAGTAAATAAATTCAACAAGAAAAAGAAGTAAAGAAGTAACAGAATAAAATTGAATTTTAAAGATAAATTAAAGTGAAGAACTGCCAGATCAGATTAGAGTGTGAAAGTTTTTAATTTTGAAAATTGAATAAAAGACAAGCTGTGAGAACTTTTTACATTTTTTGAGTGACTAATATATTACAAGTTTGAACTTAAAAGTCATCAAGAAGTTATTATTTTAATTTTAAATCCAGTGATTATTTTCAAGAAGAAGTTTTATTTTAGTTTGAACTTTAATAATTTCAGAAGATTTTCGTTTCCTTTTTGAACCTTCACAAAACTTAAATTTCAAAGCTAAGCCTTCATGTGCCAGTAAAAGGGTACAACTCCATGCACATTCTACGTTAAATTAAAGTGGTCATGCTTACAAGACAAAAGCAATTCAAAAAAGTTTTCTATACTGCTGATCTGGGACTTGCTCACAAGAGATTTTTCTGTCTTGCAGCAACAATTACAAAGAGAACACCACAAAAACACTTCATTGTTCAGCCGCTTCTCACCTGCATGTAAGTGGTGAACACATGCTTGGCCGACCGTGTGATCAACTCCGCCACAGCAATGTTCAGCAGGTACTCCAGTTGCTTCACCTTGGCCAGCATGTTGGCTATCTTGCCCAGGTACCGGATATTGATACCTCGCGTGTGCATGCCTTCAGAGAGTGTGACACCATCCATGGGAGCTCCGGAGTGGTCCAGGCAGTCTCGGATCTGACAGATTAAGTCTTCTTGATAAAGATCACAACTTAAAAGGCAATAATTTTACAAAGTATCCATTGAAATATTTGTTACACTATTTAGAATACACATAAGTAAAATAAATCCTAATCAATTTTAAGTAACAGTCTTATATTTAAAAATTATAGGTCCCACCAGTTTTATTGAAGACTCCAGTAGATCATGATTAATGATGCTGTAAACAATAAAATTTTGCCATGCATTGCAAACTTAAATGGCTTATATCAACATTATTTACTTACCGATTTTTATGATCTATGTGTCAAAATGTTTGTAATTAGATTTATCAACTTTTGTTATTCCTTTAAAAAATGTCATAATCTTATTAGTTTTTACAGTATTAAGTTTTAAAATTTCCAAACGTCCTTCATCTTGAAACTTGATATGATAATATAACAAATTTTTTTCTTGATTTTTGATTGCAAGAAAAATAATTGTACCAAATTTGAGTTTTATATCTTTACTGGTTTCTGCAATAATAAATAAAAACTAAAAAAAAAACAAATTCAGACAGACGGTAAATGAAAAGAGACAGACCATTGGTTACATTTAGTTTCTACTCATCTTGGTCCGTTGAACAATATCCTAAAGTTTGTGTAGAGTTTTGATACACCCTGTAGTGTATTAAACTTAAAAATTGAATCCATGTTTTTGCCAGAAACACTCACAAAAGTTGGAATCTGTGCTGTGACAAGGAAATCCGCTGCGTCCTTCACCAGCTGCCGCTCCTTCTTGAGACTCTGCCCGTCTGGACTCGCGTGTTGCACGCCGGGAGAGAACACGTCGGGGTTGAACCGCACATCAAATTCCGTTTCCTTCAGAGAACCAACAGCCAGAGCTGCCTTCTTCACGATCTCTTTGGTGCTCTCCTCCACTGCACAACAACAGTTAGTAATTTCAATGAGAACAAAAATATTAAAATTCTATCAATAACACGGTTAAACCATTCTACAATAACTTATTACTCCAACATAATACAGAACACAATGCTCTTACAGCTTTATAAAACTAAACACAATAACGCAAAGCAATGGTGAGAAGGGTTGATTCAATAAGAATGTTAAGTTCAGCTCCAGTTCACCTTCCACTTAATGCAGCATCTGAAGTCTAATGCTGTGACAGATTTGACTCCTGGAATCAACATCCATCTGAAGAGATCCAAAACAATCTCGAGACGAAGAAGCTCAAAACAAACTCCCTACATCGTTTCGACATCAGAAACACCTGGACTATAAAAAATGTATTCAAAATGAAGTGGTTAGGTTAGGTTAGGTTGTGGTGTTCTCATTGTCTAATCTGTGGTGTTCTCATTGTCTAATCTGATGACCAGATGAGACAAATGTAGATTCCAGATGTCAAATCTGTCACATCGTTAAGACTTCAGACGCTGCAGTAAATGGAAAGGTAAACTAGAGCTGAACTTAACATTCTTACTAAACACAATGTTAACTCCAAACATAACTTACACTCCTGTTTCTCCCCACTGGTGATGGAATCTGTGATGCTTTCAACGATTTTCTTGGCCTCATCAGCCTCCATGGAACTTTCCTCCGCTACTTTCTCCACCTCTGCTCTCGTTGCCAATTTGTTATCTATGGCCTTCTGCACAGGCTTCTTCTCCTTATCCTACAAACCAAGAGAAGAACTTATTTGGCATAATTAATATGAAAACTAAACGGTTGATAGGAATTTGACAGAGATACACTGATTCAAAAATGTTTGATACCAGAATTGTGTTTGATTTTGATTAATATTCAGGATCTGACCATCATCTAGTTTTTTCAACCAAAACATTACATCAAGATTCCAGTTACATACTGATAGGTGTTACAAAATTACAATCACATTTTAAAATGACTGAAACTTAATGAAAAATAAAAGGATAGTGGCATGATGATGATTTTGTTGCATATATACTTCTATTGGAATCAGTGCAACTTTAATTTGCTAGTTTTTGTTAGCTGCATGCAAATTTACTATCTATTTTTGTTTTTTAAATAATTTTAATACACAAATTCCTGAATATTGGTTACTAAAATATGCAATATTGCACAGCAGTACAACTCACAAGCAAAAAAGATATTTATAGGTTTCACCATAATACTTATTTGAGTGCTCAAAACTCATCTAGTCATAATTAATAAATATACACGAACACATTATTCAAATTGATATTGGAAAGAAGAACAAAATGCTAAATCACTAAATAATTATACAGGTAAGTCTTGAAAGGAAGCAAACTGTTTCTGAAATCAAGATAAAAAGATTTAAATTGGCATACACCTAAATTTTTAATTAGAGCATCAGTGAGAAGAAATTATATACAAAATTGTCAATCTTAAATTTGGCCATTTAAAATTTGAAAGAAGAGTTAATCTACCTTTTAACTTTAAAAGGTCTTGAATGCATTAAAATTATGGTATGGTGTTCTGAATATTTCTCCGTACATGAGAATATGTGAGTAAGACAAAGAAATTTCATTCAAACAATTTTCTTTATGAGGGTAAACACTTTATCTTTCTGTTCTGATGGTTCAAATATTTTACATTGGGCAAACGTTACTCAGATCTGAAATCCAACTATTTAAATTATTAAAATTTGATAGTTGCGTCAATTAAAGTTGATTTTTGGCAAGAAACAAGATATTTTCACAGCCAGTGTGACGGTACTAAGAAGTACGGTAGTTCACCTTTAAGTCCAGCTCCTTCTCCTGACTTCTGGCTTCACGCTCACGCTGCTTCTTGGCGCCCAACTGCTGCAAGTGGAAGGCTGCGTACTTGATGAACATCATGTAACGGGACCTGGTTCATCAGGGCAATGTAAAAAAGGATTCACCTTTCCAGCTCAATTTGGTATAGTAAACCTCAACTTCAAAAGGTATCCTACTCTTAAAGTAAAATATTTCAGAACTGCTGCTCACCATGAAGGTTTATTTCTTGCTGGCTTATACTTGATCAGTAACACATGAGCTGGGTAAAATTAAAACTGATTTTGTCACTTAAATCTGGACAAGTCAATAAGAACTCAAGACCAGTGCAGCACAAACAATAATCACAAATGTAGAGATAGTGATGAAGTGAATAACTTGATAGACCTGTGGAGGATAATGGTTAGAGAACATAATGTAGCTATGGTAGGAAGGGTTGGTTCAATTAAATTTTGAGTTCATCTTCAGTTCACCTTCCTTTTATTGCAGTGTCTGGTACCTGACGCTGTCGTACACTTGACTCCTGGAATCTGGAATCACGTTCGTTTGAAGAGATCCAAAGAAAGTCGACGACGAAGAAGCTCAAATTGAAACATTTACTTCATTTCAACATCAGAGACACAGGTAAAGTAGTCATCAGTCATTGTCTCATCAGGTACACACATGGGTGCACTACAATGTGAAAGACACAATCTCTAAGCGCGGTGGAGAGACTGAGTTTTTTGCACATAACGTAGCTAAGGTAGGACGGATTGATTCAATTGAATTTTGTTCTGAAGAGATACAAAGAAAGTTGACGATGAAGAAGCTTAGAGATTGTGTTTAGAGATCCCCCATGCTTAGAGATTGTGTCTATCACATTGTAGTGCACCCAATTGTGTACCTGATGAGACAATGAGACTACTACTTCACCTAGTTATAGGTGTCTCTTATATCGAAACGATGTAGATGTTTGGTTTTGAACTTCTTCGTCATCGACTTTCATAACTTTGGATCTCTTCATACAAACATGACTCCAGATTCCAGGAGACAAGTCTGAGACAGCGTCAGGTACCAGACGCTGCAATAAAAAGGAAGGTGAACTGGAGCTGAACTCAAAATTCAATTGAATCAACCCTCCCTACAATAGCTACATTATGTGTAATGATTTCTTCTTATAGCAAATATAAATGAAGTTTCAGTGAGCAATGTGAATGTTAACTTTTAATCAAGTTAATAAAATTCTAAAACAATACAATGATTATATCAGTTTTTGTTTCATAATATCTTGGTAATCTACTCACTCAACAAACAAAATATCTTGGTCAACTACTCAACTCAACAAACGAAATATCTTGATAGTCTACTCACTCAACAAACAAAATATCTTGGTAGTCTACTCACTCAACAAATTAAATATCTTGGTCATCTACTTACTCGACAAACAAAATATCTTGGTCATCTACTCACTCGACAAACAAAATATCTTTGTCATCTACTCACTCGACAAACAAAATATCTCGGTCATCTACTCACTCAACAAACAAAATATCTTGGTAGTCTACGCACTTAACAAACAAAATATCTTGGTCATCTACTCACTAGACAAACAGAAATATCTTGGTCATCTACTCACTCAACAAATGAAACACCTTGGTAATCTACTCACTAGACAAACAAAATATCTTGGTCATCTACTCACTCGACAAACAAAATATCTTCGGTAATCTACTCACTCAACAAATGAAATATCTTGGTAATTTACTTACTCAACAAACGAATCGATGAGTTCTTGCCGCAAACAGCAGAGCTTGTGTTTGTGCTCGATAGGAAAACCGAGTGCCATGACCTCGCGGCTCAGTTCCTCACCCGGCAGCCGCAGGAAGTTCACATCGGGAGGAAAGGTCCGCAGCAGGTCCAGGATGTAATGGCGTCCATCGTTGCCAATGATACCCTTGCACTCAACACTCGAGCAAAGTTCGACCTCCTCTCCCTTGTCATTCATCACTTTGTGTGGCAATATCTTCAGCTGCTGGGCCGCCTTGCTTAGCTGTCAATATTTCAAAATATTCATTTCTTAACCAGTGAATGAAAACATAAAGCAGGAAAACAAATAGTTTTAATTAGCCATTCATAATCGAACAATGTTATGTTGTTTGCAAAATAACACTGTGGATTGGAATGCAGGGCAGAAAACCACAAATACTCTGCATGGTTACAACTGAGCTAAAATATCAATCAATAATTACAATCACACCAGTCTGTTGTACAATTGGTTAAGGATAAAGAATCAATCAAGTCTTTGACATATCTCATTCTTACAACTTGTCAGTGTTTCTATTTCAGCATGCTTTTCACAAGCAGTGCCAAAGTCGTTCCACACTATTCTGTTCTATTTTTGCCATATCTGTTTTCCTACGCTTTGGCACAGACAAATTATTTTAACACTTATTTTGACGACTACTAGTCAACGTAATAAAAAATAATTTCTTGTAAACATTCTTTTAAGTAGAAAAAAGGTATTTCTAATGGTACATATTTTCTATTTTTACCCAAAAAATTATTTTCAAAACTTGATTTGTCATTTATATGCGACAAATTCCAGTTGAATAATGTGCACTAAAATGGGTTCGATGGATTCAAAAGGCACGTTAGCTAGATAGATCGATCTAAACTCTTGGCAAGTTATTGTCAAAATTATTTAAACTCAAAACATTAAAAAAAATATAAATGAAAGTTCAACACCATGAATGACATTAATTCTGAGATTAAGCTTGTGTGTTCTATTTAACAAACATAAGATGACAGTTTGACTAACCAGATCCATGTACTTTAGGGTGGGAGATGACTGTCTTGCCGAAGTCTATGGAGCCGTAGACTACGGACTGTTCCTGTTCTCGCTCCAGTATGCCAGGGATGATGCTCTGAGCTGTGACACGGTAGCCCCTGTAGTCTATGACCACTGTGCCCAGAGTGTACAGGCCTGCCAGGTCCACCGCACTGTATACCCTGACTCCCTGCAGGTCGTTCCTCTACAACACAGAGTCAGCCCACTATCAGCTGGGTAAATTACACCAACTTGCTGTTTAGTCAAGTGAAAACACCTTAGTATTGAATTAAATTAAATATCTTTATTCATGTTAGTACATAAAATGTACATGAATGGTGTCAAGCGTTTACAATAAAATAGCAATTATATATTCTGACGAAGGACTATACTGTGATTATGTATTGACCCCAAACAATGCAGCGAAAACGAATTCAATAAAACCCTATTTTACAATTCTTAAAATCTCATAAATAACGCAAAAATATGCTTCAAACTCTTAAAAAGTTATATAAAGTTGTGTTAATACAGTCATCTTTTAGATAATATTTGAATTTTTTTAACACTTTTCATTTTTTATATATGCAGGAAGGTTGTTTAAATATTTTGCACTAATGTAAGTTGTTTTCTTTTTAAAAAGTTCCAATTTATGGGATTCAGTTGCTATATTGCCCTATATAGGTATTATAACAGTGATTGCTTCCTAATAAAGGTAGTTTTTTAGCTTTTATTAATTGATTAGTGTAGAGAATAGCTTGGTACATGTAATCACTATAAACTGTCACGAGACCCAAACTAGAAAATTTATTTTTTACTGTATCATTCCAATCAAGGTCCAAATTATTTTTTTACGAATACACCTTTTTTGTAATATTAGTATCCTATTTTAAATAAATTTTGATGTAGCCCCATAAATGCATAAACCAAACGCAATTGCAGAGTCTACATAAGCAAAAAAATAAAGGAGTTTTAAAGTATCAATTGAGCAAATTTTAATAATTCTGGAGAAAGTTAAAAGTGGTTTCCACTGTATTCTTTCAGTGAATTATTTGCTGTAAGATTATAATGTATTGCAATGATGGAGGCTATATTGTGGAAGAGACTCACAGGGGCTACAAAGGCAGCAGCGTCGCCGCCCAACTCCTTGTAGTGGTCTCTCACATCGAATCCCAGCGAGAAGAAGATGTTGTTCCAGATGAACATTTGCATTTTTGACTCCTCTCCAGGATTGATGGCCATCACATTGCCGTCGATGACAGCCATCGCACCACGTGTCGCCCCCGCTACGAAGTCACTGTGCACCTGTCGACGAACACATATTTACGTCAAACTTTGGCTGTCTTACAGGACAAACCAGCATTTACAACAAAATAGTTATAATAGATTGTATAGGTGATAAATTAAAAGTAAGTAAAAAAATAAAACAAGCAAAATAATGAGTCAAGAATGAGCCAAACAATAATCATATTAAAGTTTTTGGTATAAAAATAACTAATCACTCAGTTACAGAATGAAAATTCTCTTCCTTTAAAAAGGGAAATATTTTGTAAGCACTGTTACCTCTAAAAATAAAGTGGCCTTCTAATTTTTTTAAAGAAAAAAGTAACTGTAACCACTGAACTTCCATGCTGAAATGTTGAACAATGTTAGTTTATAACTACATGAATTAAAACACATACTTCTGTCAAATTGGTGTTGTAAACCTTCACGATAGTTGGGAAAGAGACAAGAGTCTCCACGTAGTCCCGAAAAGACCTTTACGCCTCTCTTACTTAACGTTTAGACCTTCAGAATATGAGACTTTTACAGAAGCCTATATGATTTGAGGGATCCTATCTCTGATATCCTTAGGGCTGAGAAGATATGCCCCCAGATATGTTTTCCTGATTTTGCATATGGCAGGACAGTCTAGCCATATTGTTCCGCTGATTCTTCTGCTTCTCCACAGAGTCTGCATTCATCAGTCTGGCTTAGACCCACCTTCATAAGATTGCAATATAGTCACTGAGGCTAGAATTTCCGGTTTATTTTATTAGCAACAACTGCAACAATCCTTTGCCTAATGTTCATCAGACTGATGGCTTCTGATTTTTACCTTTCTTAAAGAAACAGTCAGAAACAAGCAGTACCATGTTGTCAAAATAAATACATACGTGTATATATATAGCAATAAATAAAACTAATCTCAATTTCAGTTGCACCTAAATTGACTCTTCAAATTAAAGAAATGTAGTTCTTTTCTTCTAGCTGCAGAAGATTACTAGCTATGACACAAATTCCACAGCTTGGACTTTTCAATACAACTCTAAGGTATTAATGGCAGCACCAACCTCCTCACCTTAAATATCGCCCGCTCCCTGAGCAGTCTCTCCGGCAAGTTCTTGCGAGGCAGTTCCCGCGTCGTCTGCAACTCCTCATTCCAATCCCTCGTCTGGCCAGGGATGTGTTCCTCGTAACCCAACTTCGAAGAGAACGCTACAAGCAGTCGAGCACAGCTATCACAGTTACGGTCGTAACTTCAGACTAAGTGTTGGTGGGACACCGGAGAGGATGGGTTGGGTGAGGACTTATTTGAATCAGGGATATACCATTAGACTGAAGTAGCTAGGTAGTTAACATCAATAATTCATAACATGGGTTGATGTAATAGAATTTTCTACATATATACAGTGTGTTCCAAATTTTAAGCACACTAAAGGGATCTTGGAAACTATAAGAGATACAGCAAAGATTAAATGGACAAAGTTGTGTGTGATAACAAGACCAACAAATTAATGGCATCAAGTTGATTATTAGTTGTGTTCACTCGCTGTGCTAAAAAAAATAGTTTTTGGTCTAAAATTTCAAACTGTCACAGCTCTCTTATTAGTATCTAAATTGAAACGTTTATTTACATGAAATCTGCCTGACTGAAATTTCTTCTCAAAAAGCTTATTCTCTGTATCAATTTTTTTAAACGCAATTTACTTAATCAAAAGAAAGCAGATTTTTTTACTGATTTCAAAAACACCATATATGTTAATGTTTCCCACGTGGTTTTCATCAAAGAATTCATAAAACCCCGCTTTTGTATGGTTCTGTGAAGGGAAATTTTATTCTACTATTCGGATAGTTTGGTAGACCTGACTAATATTTCACTGTACAGTATTGGAATCAGCTCTGACATAGATATATTCTTATAGAGTAAATATTTATACAAGTACATAAATTACAAGATAAACAAAAATGTATGAATCTCTAATTGTATACTACTGAGCAGTGGACAAATACGCACAGATGCGCGGTGATACACAAACTTAGATAAGACAAAAAATACGAACTGTAAATAAAACTTATTTATAAAAAACGGTGATTTATCGAATTGGTTATCTATCTATGTTTTTTTTATACAAGAAGCAAAACAATAACACATTTCCGAGATCAGTATTTGCATACTGACAATCAGCTGTTGTCTGTGAACACGCAGCAGAATCACAGTTACGCGCAATAATAAATATATAAAAGATTATTTTAAAACTTATAATTACTATTTTATCTATCTACACTTCACTATTCAAAAATTATGACAATAATACATTTTAGCGGTTAGTAATTTGCGCACTACTTATCGGTTGTGATCCGCGAATAGCCTTATTTGAAGATTCAGTGGATTCAAAATTCAGACACTCCACTAAAATTCGTGAAATTGTGACTTGTGAATTTGAAATAAAACAATTTGAGAAAATTAGTATCGGAATCGAACCATCCCTATTTTATACTATAATAGGGGTTAAAAAAAGCTTCTGTAGATTTAATGATGTACCCCTGCCTTTATTGTTCGAAGCAGTGTTGTTAAGAAAATGTTTAATTGCTTATCCTAATCAATTTAAACATATTCAATGGATACAGATTGCAAAATAACACACAAAGAGCCATGAAGATGGCAAATGAATAAGTAATCAACATAATCAATATGCTGTGGACATTTGAAGCAACAACTTGTATTTCTGATATTGTTTGCAATTAAAAACTGTTAACATGTAAAGCTCAGCAGTATAATTAAAATAACTGTATACAGCTGAGGATAATAATAGATATGCTCTTTTCTATGTATTTATTGTCTGTAAGTGATAATCATAGCAGCTTCAGTATTAATTTTTGTTAGGATTAAATTTTTTTAATTTTTATATATTTTTTTAGAAATGTTAATTATTACTATTGTTTTTCTTGAGAACTTTTGGTATGTTATTTTGAGATTGTATTTATTATTTTTTATATTGCAACTGCATTATTTGTGAGGTGTTTACTCTTGTAATAAAACTGCATGGACTTGACCACAAATTAATTTCAGAGCATAGAATTAGTATTTAGTATATTTAGTGAAAATTCAGACAAACCCAAATAGGGTTTTTGCATTTATGAACAAAATGATTTGTCATTGTTGTTATTTCAAAGAATAAATTAATTAATACAAAAAATTAAGGGCGTTTCAACACCTTTGCCAGTATACATTGCAGTGTAACTCAATGTAACATTAATGTGCAAAAAAAGTTATCAATTAAATGATGGAACATTAATGCACTCACTGTCCTCGGCACGGATGGCATCCACAGTGTGCTCTGTGAGAGGGGAGGCCCAGGCGTACACTTGATAGGGCGTGGCTACACGTTCGAACGGGTGCCGCTGAGTTCGTTTCTTCTGCAGCACTGAGAAATTCCGCTTGAACGCTGGACTCAGCTGGTTCAGGAGTTCAATCAACGAGTGGCACAGGTGCGAGGGGACGGCAGGCTTGGCGTTGAACTCTTCTTCTGTACACCTACCGGGGAAAAAGTTAATGAGAGTAGAGACTTGAATTAATTACTTCTGTTTTGGAAGGAACCCAGTGAAATTCTTCTAACAAACCTTGAAATGACAATTAACCCTTCCCGCGCCATGGACGGATATATTAGAATGGTAGACTTTGACCAAAACTCCAAATATAGTTATATTCGATATTATTGATTATGTTTCTTGGAGAGTTTTTTAGTTCACAAAAGGCCTTCAAAATGCCCGGTGCACGCTCTGTGCTTATCACAATTGCCAAGAAAGTATTAATAAACGACCTTCACTCTGCGGCAGGAGGAGGGAAACGCCCTTTGTCTAATTCCGACCACCTGCTCATCAGTTCTGCATCTCCAACAGAGCCATAACCAAACATATCTGTGGCATGTATTACTCAGATGACACGACTACTATGTATATCGTTATTATTCTTCAACGTGTGGTAGTGTTGTGATTAGTTTGAAATTTTTATCTTGTTTTATAGTAAAATATAATTAAACTTTTCAGTTTAGTTACATTTTACAATGAAATTGAAATTTATTTTAAATATACAGTTTTGTAAATAGTTTTTTTTTTAAATTTTTATCAATAAATACACTAATTTTAAATATAATATCCTGTTTTATACTTTTTTTTGCTTTTACCTTTTATAATTTAGCTATCATAAAAATTAGCTTTGAACTTGCCTTGGCGTTATAGGAAAGTTAAAGGATTTATTATGGTGTGCGAAGGGTTAAAATCATATTTGCAATGTCCTTACAAAATAAATGGCCTACATTGAGGAGTTGTATGTAAGAATGGATTTGTACACATATTCTCAAAAACAATGTATGATTTACGTACAGCCAAGAAGTTTAACAGCAAAGTTAGTATCAAATAGTAAGGTACAGCTGGAATTTGAGATTTTACAATCAACCCCTAGAACTGGAAGTAGACTTCTCAGACCTATCTATGTGTATTTTCTTGATAGAGGGAACAAGGCGACTCAGTTATGGCACAGGATATACCTTATAATGGAAGTAGATTACAAGGGCTGGAAGTAAATGCTTTTTAAACGAAGCAGATAGTCACCAGTGCCATATATATATATTTCTGAATCAAAGTAACAAGACACACTCAACTATGGCATTGGAAATACATTTCATTCGAACGAAAAGTGCTTCTTCATACGTAAAACTGGAAATAAGTACCAAGCGCAAAGCCTATTATGGGATGAATGAGTGTATTCCTAGTTTGTCACACTTTGCAAGTGTATAAAACATAAAATATCTGTTAACTCTTTTTCTGGAAATATCCTTTATGGGCAGTCTGGCACTAAGCCCAACTGCCTCCAACTGCTTTATCACTGCTCACTGTATTGTGCTGCCATCATGTAACAACTTTAGAAATATTTACTGTTGATGGAAATATTTATTGACAGCATTTTTGTCTCATTCATTGAATGCTTTTACACCAAGGGATGTTATATAGGAGTAATATCAATGGTTTTATAATCAGTTCTGTCACAATTCCTTCTAACTTGTGCTGCTATTTTACAGAACTAATGATCTATTATTAATTAAATTACATTGTTTTCACAGTTACATGTACTATACATAAAAACCTGCTATTTCTATATGGCAATACACTGTATATTTCTTGTACAAATGAGTTTCATTTAAATTTAATTTACCATGAGTAATAATCTTTCAAATACCATCATTTTATAGTGCATTTAATAAATCTTTACAACCATGTGTAGCATGTAACAGTCTTGTTGAAATAGTTGATAAAATTAAAAAAAAAAAAAAAAAAAAAAAAAAAAAAAAAAAAAAAAAAAAAAAAAAAAAAAAAAAAAGCATACGTGTTCCCTGTGGCAAGCAATCTAATCAAATCATCCCAGTAGCACCAGAAAATTCATGGTAATGTGGCCGGAAAAGGTTTAAACATACACCACATCAAAGGTTTATAGATATTAGATAAATTTTTTCTCGAGTAAGAACATAACATTTTTATAAGACCCACTGTTGAATTCAGGGTATTTAAAAGATTCTAAACTGATTCTAACGTTTTTTATGACCTAAGTAATGAGAGAATAAGACTAACTGGTTGAGGAAGAAGCCACGAGTGCAGGCTGTGATATGGTAGTGCTTGTCCTCCAGGGTAACGACGTACAGGTACATGAGGTCTCCATGCATCTTGCGGTACCCGGGCGGGGGGTTCCACCCAGAGGTGGTCAGCACCTGCAATACAGACAACTGGTTACATCTTGCCACCAGGTGGCACCAAGCCAAGAGCTGACTTCTCATGTTACTTTAGTCTGTCCCAGCTGCATTAACTATTAATTACAAACAGGCATGTACATTCATAAAAACAAATAAAGAAAGAACTTTATTTCTAGCAATATTAATATTTTTATAAATTTCTCAATTCTAACTAACCATGCATTTGAAAACTTACAGGTCAACCATTATACTCTTCCATTAGAAAAAATAAGCTTTCAAGAAGTCATAAATTCTTGAGGCATAATTAATCATATGTTAGTCAAGCATATGGTCTCAAATTCCGTGCACTGGGAAAAAATCACTACTTTTTCAAGGACTGTCATTTTGTAATATACTTTTGTTTGATATTTTGAACCCCCCCCCTTCCTACTAAAACATTTTCATTCTGAAATGTTTTTTGGAGCCTTATTATTTTTATTTATAATGACAATACAGCTTAAAAATATAATGTTTCAAATATATTTTACTACGACTAAAAATTAAATCTGTTGTAAATAATTTTATGATTACTAAAAATGTTCAATTTTCTTCATATTACAAAATAATTTAATTGCTTTAAAAACCTAGTTATTAAAGTTTTTATGTGCAATGATTATCTTATGACTATTTTCCACGTTTCCAAGGGTTTATTAAAGCATGGTCTTCAAGACTACATGCAACAATATTCAAATCTAATTCTTTATTGGCTTAAGGCATACAGCAATATTGACATGGTTAATATTTAGTATTATGAGTTATAACTTGTCACAGCAGTGTTCATATTACCTTAGAACTAAGCTAGGCTAATCAGTGTATACTGATAATAAAATAAATCATTTATGCTATGTAAAACTTAGTTGGCTTTAAAATTTCTTTAAGTAACATAGAATAAATAAGTAATTATATGAAAATTTTAACTAAATAAATATACTAAAAAAGAAAGTAGTGTACTATACAGAGCTGAAAGTCTTACATTGCTCCAACGCTATTGTGGCTATATGACCAGTAATGCCAAAGATACAGGTAACCATTTGCTTCTATGTGTTTCTTTCATGAACAACATTGTTGGATTTGGTTCATCTTGAAAGACCCACAGTTGATTGCTGTTCTGTTTCAAGGTCAAATTCACAGATCCATGATTCGTCAACTATTCAAATGTTGTACACAGTTTTTGATGGACATTTCAACATTTTTGAAGTGAAAACTTCTTTAGGCGCGTTGAGCGTTTTGGTAGAGGGTAAAATCCTCGGTTCGCGTCACTGACATGCTAATGATACTAACCTGCATGAAAAAGTCAGTCTCGCTGTGTTTTTTAACCGTAGACTTGGCCGCGGACTACTAACCTGCATGAAAAAGTCAGTCTCGCTGTGTTAAAACTGTCCCGACGGAGTATGAAAACAGACGGCGAAAATCAGTGACCTTTACGGCTTCCTCTCGCGATTTAAAAATGAAGCCAATGTCGTACAATTCTGTAAGATGCGTCAAATTAAAGCTCTTAATATTGGCAATCTATTGGTTACATTTTTAAATATTAAAAAAATTTTGAAATAATTTTGATTATTGTTTACATTTTACATAGCGTTTACAATGACAAGAAAAAAGTAGTAAGCGAGGATTTTTTTTATTTTTTGGTCAGACAAAATTTGTCAGCGAGAAAGTTGTGTGAAAATAGATGAATATTTTTGTTGTAATTTATCATTTTTTTTATTGGAAGTTTAGTTTAGCCTGTAGTAGTGTATGAAGTGATGAGTGAACGTTTCTGCCGGAACTGTAGTTGGCGCATTGGCTCACTGATACCGTATTAACTCAATAAATTAGTTTATTGTGCAATAAAAATACCTTTACGAAAGAACCAAGTTAATTTAACTAATTTATTAGTTTTAAAAATATTGTGGGTTTAATATTGTTATTGCAATTATATACTTTATCCGTAGCAATAACTGTATTATTTACAACGGTGTTGAACTCACTGTTGTTCACTCGGTGTTTACTCACTTATAAATGAATAATGAAAACAACGAATATATTTTTAAACATTTTTAATATTTGTACGAATATTTGTATTTAAAATTTAGCATTATTCATTTTAATTATGTTTTTAATATTTAACCTCTTCATCATGAAATGAGTATTATTACGGTATAAGATTTATCTTACTAGCGTGGTAAAATAGATTTCTAGTTATTTGATAATATTTTTTCGTGGATTTTAAAATTGGAAAATTAAAAACGCGTCACATTTACAATTACAGATGTACTGCTACTATAACGTATTGTTAATTACTTTCAACTTAATAGTTCCGTTTTCACTTCTATCGGCAGTCCCACGACTGCTACTTTTTTTCAAAATTCCAATGCATCAGCCTTCTGTTGAACATTGGTCAGGTTATACTAGATCCAATGGGAGGAAAACTTTTTATGGCCAAATGATCTTGTACTATTATATCTTGTTGTTGCTAGTCACACTAATGCCCAAAGATGTCTCAATCTCACGGTATGTCACATGACAATCTTGTATTCACGCACAGCATCAGTGTTTTGAGGCATTAACAAAAGAATTTGGATTGCCTTCATGGATTTCATCTTAGAGTGAACATCATCCACCTTTGAACACGTTGTACCAGTTTTATAAATTCTGTATGATGGGGTTTTATCGCTATATAATTTATTAACCCTTCCCACGCCGTAGACAGATATATTAGAATGGTAGACTTTAACCAAAATGCCTAATACAGTTATATCCGATATTACAGATTATGTCTCTTAAGAGTTTTTAGTTCACAAAAGGCCTTCAAAATGCCTTGTGCACACTCCGTTCCTATTGCCGTTGCCAAGAAAGTATTTATAAACGACCTTCACTCTGCGGCAGGGGAAGGCGAGTGCCCTTTGTCTAATTCTAACCACCTGCTCGTCAGTTCTGTGTCTCCTACAGAGCCATAACCAAACATATCCGTGGTGTGTATTACTGCTTTCTCGGTTGTCAAGAGTGTACGTCTACTACGTATCTCGTTATTATTCTTCATCGTATTTTCAGTTAAATTACATCTTAAAATGAAATTGAATTTTAATTTAAATAAACAGTTTCATTAATAGCTTTTTTATTTTTATCAATAAATACGCTAATTTTAAGTAAAATGTTCTGTTTTATACTTTTTTCGTTTTATCTTTCATAACTTAATTATAATAAAAATTAGCTTTGAACTTAAAGAAACTAAATTTTTTTTACTTGCCTTGGCGTTATAGTGGCGTGCAATGGGTTAAGTTCACTGATGTTCTCTTGTCATGAAAAATAATAGTTATGAGTCAATTCCATTTTTTAATTGCACTTAAGTGTTCACAGATCAGTTCCATTTTTTTCTCAAATGACAAGATCTTGTGGTTGAGATTTAAATTTTCAACAATGTAAAGTTTCCATCGTAAATTCCAGCTGATGCCCAAGGCCAAGAATATAAATAGCAAATCTCGCAACACATTAAATAATTAATGTATTAAAGCATCAAAGACTCATTTTGTTGTTTCAAACCGAGCCTAACTAGCACAAGGTTATACTTTTGGTTTTTTTTTTTAAGAAATTTATGTGATTCAAAATCTAAATAAATTAATCTTGTTGATCTTCTGAGTTTGTGTTTTCATTTAATTTTGTTATCACTATGTTGTTTAAAAAACTGTGTGTGTTTATTAAGATTAAAATGTTGAACATCCATTTATCTCAAAAAATGTACACCTATTAATATGATTTTTTAGAACAATTACAGGGGAAACTTCAAGTTGTCTAAACCAAGAAACCACCAACTCTTAACAACTCGCAATAGAAATTTATACTACTTTCACTATACCTTGATACATTGGGGGCCTTTCTGTTCCTTAGCAAAGGGCTGAAGGGGTAACAGGGGTCTCTCCTTGCAGCTGGGCATGATGTAGTCTGGGGGTGTGCAGTCCACACTCTCCGCTCGACTCTTCTTCTTTTCTATGTAACAGAGATCATGGTCATTGATAATTATATGGCTGAGTTACATGAGACTGCAAACAACAGGGCAGTTTTTGTCTGAAAGACGTATCTAACTTTTTTTAACAAACAGTGGACTAATGCCTTTAAATAACATCTGAATCATGGCATGTTTGAGTAGCCAAACCATCTAAAATTTTAAATCTTTACAACAAATATTCCATGTTAAACTTACTAACCCCCCACACGGACTTAGCAGGGGTAGTGTACTTGGATGGGTGTAGATGAATATGTTCATTAAGAAATGACATTAAATGCATTATAAGTGATGCCAACATATTAATTCTAATTCAACTAAGTATCTAAATGAAAAAGTAATCGAAATTTGATGTTTGATAAATCAAAAAGTGCAATTTGATAGTAAGGCTAGTAAATTATACTCTTAACACATTGGCTGCAACACGCAACACAGGCTTTAGTGGACTTGCTGTCTTATGAGAATACCTTTCACCACTTAGTATAGGTGTTAAAGGTCTGCACTATTTAAATGTGTTGTAAATCCGATACAATTGTACTATGATGCATTATAATTTTATAATAAAATCGTTGATATACCTCTTAATTACCTGTAAACAACAGAGTGTTATGTGTAAACAAATTATGTGTTATATGATAAACAATACACGTCTCTAGCTCTATAAAGTACGCTTCTTCAATTTGTTTCAAGTAGAGTTCATAAATAATTGCCTGTTGAAATAAAAATGTTCCTAAATAAATAGCTTTTATAATGGTAATTGTCAAGATGAACTTACAAGTCTTACCAGCTAAAAATATACATTTTTTGTATTGCTGACTAAGCTTAATTTTATATAAAAAAATTTACCTAAAACACATTTTTCATCATATATAGATAGCTTATAAATGTTGTAATAGTGTAAATAAATATAATTAAGTTAAAATAAGATAAAATGTTATCTATAAAAACAATTTTTTCTGAGGCTAAATTAAAAAATAAATAAAATGTAAACATTTTTTTAAATTTTTGTACAAATTTGTGCAACATTTTCCTCGAATAATCCTTTTTTATAACTGTATTCCACAGTTAAATATGCTAACAAACAATTTTTATCTTTAACATTGAATTAATTATGAATGACATTTCAAACAAAATATTCCAAATTAAAGCATTTTTGTGCTCAGTTTTTCAGCAACAAAGCACTGAAAGGCATTTGGCGTTCAATGGCACAATAACAATAGTGCACAATAGTTTACATCTATCGAAACAAATTATTATTTTTCAAATAATCTTTTTATTTTCACAGATTAATATTTCATGTTTCTAAATTTAACTTTAAATTTCCAATATACAATTCTGCTAAGCAAAAAAGTTGGGACATATATGTCCGGTTGAAATACAGTCATCTGAAAATACACTATACACAGTACATAAATTAAGCTTGAGCTGACATATGCCAGATGTCTGGAATTAAGGGTGCCAAATATCTTGGAAGGAGTTTGGGAAATTAAGTTGTTACGCATAAATGTTATAGTTTCAAGATGAGTATTATTTATTGCTAACTACTTTGGGTAAAAGAGAGGACTTCACTATAGTGGAAATGTAAAAATGTCTGTGGAATAATATATGCAGTGTGATTAACTGGGTCCCTACAACATTCATTGTCAAGACCCTTTAGATAGTTTCATTGAAAATAGTTCTTTAGAGCAGTCAAAACATGGCTAAAGCCTTACTCAGAACTGGTAAATATAAAACAATAATATCTCTTCAACTAGTCCTTGTCATGCCAACTGAAACACTAAAAAAAATACATCTGGCTCAGTTGGAAGAAATACATAGATTTTTTTATAACTGCAATATTTTTAATTTATTTTTTGTAGTTTTTCATTTAATCGATATCTTCAAAACCATTTGAGATTTTAAAAAATTGAGTACTATACAATTTTTATTAAATTTAAAAGCATTTAAGAACATTTTTTTAGTTTTATTTATACGTCCGAATTTGTGAATTTTTGACAAGTTTGAAGAATTGCCACATAAAAATGAAATGGTGCACCAAGCTGGGAAATAAACATAGCCAAAATATTTATAAGATCAATTTTTGTACCAAGTTTCAACTTTTTTGGGTGGGTTTTATTTTAGGACAGTTATCATTTTCACAAGCTACATTTTATACATACATAATGTTTTGTAGGTTATACCATTAGGACAATTGCAATAGTGTGGTTTTGTTAATTATATATATTAACATTTAAATATATATATAATTATTAAAATATATATAATTTAATTTAAATATATATATAGGCAAGTGAGAGATCCGGGTTCGAGTCCCGGCGGAGCAAGTACTTTTTGCGATTCAATGTTTATTGAAATTAAAATAAGGCTATTGCCATTTATACAATTTAATGTAAATAAAAGTCATTTGACAGGTATTTGGTCTTCCGATCATATGTTAGTTTGGTTATTTAAACGCATATGTGACAGATACGGCCAAATACAAAATAATTGAATCCTAAAAAGTGAGGGCTCTGTGGTGTAATGGTAGCACATTCACCCGGCAAGTGAGAGATCTGGGTTTGAGTCCCGGCCGAGCAAGTACTGTTTTGTGATTCAATGTTTATTGAAATATATATATATATATATACATTTGTCTGTATGTCCTTTATAGACTCAGAAACTATTTGACTGATCATTATGAAAATTTGTATGTATATGTATTTTTCCACAGAGAAGGTTTATATGCTATGCCCATTGATGTAACTCACCACCAGGTGGCGCTGCAAAATATAAAATTTATTAAAGCACCTGCATATTATAAACTGCAATTACAAGACAGTTAAGTATATTAAATAGACAAACACTATTTGAAGGCTCTAATTTTTTTTATGTACATTTGTCTTTAAAATAAATTTCTGGTTGAACTTAAAGCTTGAGTGTTAGACCACTTTATAAGAAAGTACATGTACGTGTACAATGGCTATAAACATACACTTTTGACAGATTTTCTTGATCATTGCAACAAGGTAAACTCTACATCAGTGTTGGAAATATAATTCACTTGAACCAGAAGTGCTCATACACGGGCAAAGCTTAAAAAAAGCGTGTAAAGCCACGGGAAACAGCTAGTCTACTTATAAACATAACTTTAGAAACTACATTACAACGTTTTGTGTTGATTGCACACTGAGCAATTACTGCTATGGTTCCAAGTTTATCTCTTAACAATAGCCAGGCATTAGATAACTTTTAGAAACATTTCAACATAGGTATGACAGTAATGTTATCAATAATATTAAAGAGGACGGTAGAGCAGTAATACTGCAAACTGGCAACTTCTGGTTACAAAAATCCAGTGGTTCCTGATCCATCTTTAAACTTGATCAATACGTCATTAATAACATTGCTTGTACCAGCATATTATACTCTCTGTAACACATGAATGGACGCACGCATAACCAGACATGTACCTAGGATGTCACCTTGTGTGATGACGTTGAGGAAGGACAGGGAGCTGCAATCGACTCCGTTGTAAGCGTCAGCTGGATCCAGGGACTTGAGTAGATCACGGACATGTCTCACATGGATCCGTGCCTCCCGCATTGTATACGGTTCTTCTACCACCTGTACAATCATCACAGTTATGTTAATCAAACTTCCACCTCTTACAATACAAAAGCGTAGCATTTCATGTATCAGCTAGCAGGAAAACTGGCTACAATCCTGCACTTAGGATACAAAGAGTCTAAGATGTACTTAAAACCCATATAATCGAGACCTTGGTGAATGTCATGTAACAAAACCACCAGTTAACTGATGATATAATATGTTATATAATTTGAGGATGAGAACTGTCAGAGTGTGATGACAAAATGTTACCCTGATGACACAAGTTCTTCTATGTGACCTTTAAACATGTCCATTCCTAACTAACATCTAAGATTTCCAGATCAATCCACGTCCAAACTTTGCTTAGACAATTACATTTTTGAAATGTTTCAGCCTCGATGTGGAGAGCTATCATCAGCCAACAGTTCTTTTGATAAACTTTTGAAGCCGAAACATTTAAAGAATTAATTCAGTAAAGCAGTTTTGAAGGGATCTGAACCAGAAAACTTAGATGTTAGTTTCCTGCTTATTTCTCATATTACTAGCGCCAGAAAAGGATAACTTGATGTTGTGTTCACAAAAATTTGTTTTTTTGTTTTAATATTTAAAATTAAATTACATTTAAATATAAGATTTGCTGTGTGGTTTTTATGAAGGAAAATTATTTTTCTGGTAACTTATTCTAAATGAAGTTTTACTTGTTCAGAACTCGGTGATGGCATGTGTATTTATTTTATAAAATTTGTTTGACTGTCATGTGTTTAGATTAAAACTAAGCAAGAAAAAATTAAAACAGTATTACACAAAAAGAAGTGTTATCTTTACAGTTTTATTTATAGTAAAATAATTTTTGGTATAAGTGTACAATTTTAGTTGTTGATAGCAGTATAGATGTCTTGAGGAAAATTTTTTTCAAGTGCTATTTTGCATACGAAACTGAAAAAATGTTTCAAAAACATTTTGGTAAATTATTTGTGTGTTTATTTATTTAATAAATTAGCAGCATATGCATTATATTCATGTTCATCTTTAAAGAAAATAAAATAAAAACTAAGAGTTTATCTAAAACTGTTTTGATTTTACGGATATTTTAGTTTGGGACAAACTTTTTTATTATGTTCCGGCACTAAAAGGGTTAAAAAGTTTAATGGTTAATTTGAATCTCTGATAGATATTAATTTTACTTTTATTATGATATATTAAAAATAATAATATAAAATATCCAGGTACTGTATTGAAGAAAGGTAATGAATCAAACAACACAGTGTATTATGTTAGACTAATGAAAAAAAAAAAAAAACAAAAAAAAAACAAATTTTTTTGTTAGTATAGAAAAACTTAATTTGTCGCCACTTTTAAATAAAATCTGAATAGTCAAGAATTAGACTGCTCTGACAAAGTAAAAAAGTTACCAGAACTTGCTGAACATTCACTGTTGCTAAACGAAACGGAATACATTAACACTGCCTTTCAAGTTCTGCAATCTAATCTCCTCCTCAGGTGGGTAACTATATGATAGACAACAATGTAGGTTAAGTGAACATATAATACCTATGTGTTATGACACACAGATTAGTTTTAATAAACGCATGCTTTAGAGATAGTGTGCATGAAGTTCAACGCACAAGTTTGTTGTGAATTCTGGTTTCTGCAAGTTGGTATGATTAAAAATCCTCCATTGAAAAAATAAACTTTAAAGAAATTTTTTTTGAATTGTCATATGTTTGACAAAGATTTTATACAAACTGTAAGCTGCTAAGATATAATCATGATGTGCAACTTTTTTAAACTCTAGCATCCTCAGAACTATTGCATTAGGTTCAATTCCAACTAAATGACATTACTCCTACTAGTTTAAAACTAAATGACCTTTCAGATTTCTGTGCTTTAATTAAATAATTTTCAATTTATATTTGAAATACAGTAGTTATATTTTTACCCTTAACCCTCCAACTGATAACCGACGGCATAAACGTTCATCAATACTGTAAACTGATAAAGACGGCATAGCCGTCAGTCAACTTTACTCTATTATTCAGATAGATATAAGATAGATAGATTGTATACCCATATAAATTGAAAATTCAGTATTTTGAATTTCATTTTTCAAACAATAGTTAAACGTGATAATCAAAGAATTCAAATCCCACAATGCTTATATCAAGAACATTACAGGTTGTAATATTTTGTCAGGTGCACAATAAGATGAGAGGATGGAAAGAAGTCATTACACAACCAACAAGAAGTTTTTCCATGTATACAGATATTTATAAAGCAACCAACAAAAAGTGTTTCCATGGATAAAGATATTTATAAAGTAATCAACAAGAAGTGTTTCTATGGATAAAGATATTTATAGAGCAATCAACAAGAAGTGTTTCCATGGATAATGATATCTATAAAGTAATCAACAAGAAGTGTTTCTATGGATAAAGATATTTATAGAGCAATCAACAAGAAGTGTTTTCCATGGATAATGATATCTATAAAGTAATCAACAAGAAGTGTTTCCATGGATAAAGATATCTATAAAGTAATCAACAAGAAGTGTTTCTATGGATAAAGATATTTATAGAGCAATCAACAAGAAGTGTTTCCATGGATAATGGTATCTATAAAGTAATCAACAAGAAGTTTTTCCATGGATAAAGATATCTATAAAGTAATCAACAAGAAGTGTTTCCATGGATAAAGATATCTATAACGTAATCAACAAGAAGTTTTTCTATGGATAAAGATATTTATAGAGCAATCAACAAGAAGTGTTTCCATGGATAAAGATATTTATAAAGTAATAGTGTTTCCATGGATAAAGATATCTATAAAGTAATCAACAAGAAGTGTTTCCATGGATAAAGATATTTATAAAGTAATCGACAAGAAGTGTTTCAATGGATAAAGATATTTATAAAGTAATCAACAAGAAGTGTTTCCATGGATAACGATATTTATAGAGCAAGAGTTAACCCAGCTGTCTACATGTACAACAAATGGATTTCTACTTGACCCTATTTAGCACTAGAATGCCTGTTGACTCGTCCTGTTCCACCAACTAGTCTCTAAATAGAAATCCCAGAAGGTCCAAACTTTTATCACTGAGCGATCTAGGACAAAAATAAGATTCATGCCTTCACTACTGATTCGCAGGATAAACAAGACGCCTCACCTTGATGACAGATCCCTCCTTGAGTCCTTCGATGTTCTTGAGTTCTGCAAAGTTGTCCAGAGTGTTTCCGTCCAGCTGGAGAGAGAAGCAGGTACGATGGCAGGTGTCCTCTCTGTCCATCAACAGCTGATGGATCTCCTGTACTAGCTCCATGCTGGATACCTGTGCACAGAGTTCAACCGCAATTGAATTTATATTCCCAAAATGTTATTCTCAAAATCATTCTCTGGTAATTATTCTTATATAACACAAATTTAACTCAAGATCTTGCCCACTTTAACATTTGTCTTTGCAGAACCAAGGATATCATAGTGCAATATTCAAATCATTGAGAATTCATTTGCCAATTAGATAGATATTTATTATTATCTATAAACAAGATCTAAGTTAATTTTAGGGAATATATGTCAACAATGACAATATAGCATTACTGTTCAAGATTAATGTAATATTAATCAATGTCATTTAAAATATATATATTAAATTGGAAAATTTTAATTAAAAAGGGTGAGGCTCAAAAAACATTACATTGATATCTTCACTTCAATATATTAAAAGAAGAGGGACAGACTAAGAATTTAGAAAGTAACTTAACCACAGGAGTAAATTTACATTATTTGGTTAAAAGCAACTTTTATATCTTATTGTACTACATTTCAAATACATTGTAATAAATAATATATAATGGCTAGAATGAAAATTTAATGATAAATAATAATAATAATACAAAACTAGTGAAATAAACTCGATGTTGCTCTGAGGGGTGATAATGGACATTAAATGTTACTGGATTTTTAATATTTAACATTAAGTCAACAAAATAGGAAAATTATCAAATTAAACACGATCTAACTGGAAATTGATGAAGAAAAAGGAGCATTTCAGATACAACTTATTTGATATAACCAAACCGAGCAATAAGTAAAATTCTAATAAAACTGTTAACTAAACTAAATAAAAAAATTGTATTCCATACTTGGAACATGGAATAAAAAAATATCAAAAATTGTTTTAAAATCTTGTATTATCAGTGTTTGTAACTTTTTGTAAATTAAATGTTTGTAATTTTCCAAAGTAGTTTTGCTTACTTTTGAAACTCTAACTTGAAAAAATTTGATTCATAGTGCATAATTTTTAACAATGAGATTAATTTTCAACCTTAAATTTTTAGATCTCCTTAAAAAACTAAAAATACAACAGTTCAAAGTGGCATTATAGTTATAAAGTACTGCATCGCATTCTCATCCCATTTTACCTTCTTTCTGTTTTGTGCTTTGAAGTTTAGAATTATATAATGTGAATGTTACCCATGTGTGACATTGAATGTGTTTGTTTATTTATTATACATTGTATACTTATTTATTTAGTTTATGAATATACTGCAATATTCCTATTGTTTATTATATATTACATAATATTTATTGTAGGCTATTTATATCTTGTATTTATGTATGTGTTTATTTACATACAGGAATATTACCAAGCTTGGCCTTTCTTTAGTTGTGGTTATTGATTGTGTGGTAATTAACAACTAACACTGTTTGCTACCTCAATTACACTTCATACTGTCTGATTTTCTTCATCAGTATTACCATAATTTGTTGCTTTATCACTTCCTGCTAGTGATATTTACTTAGATTGCTTTAAAGTTACGATTTTATTATTTATTAATACTAAGCCATCTGTGTAACACTGGATTGTATTTGTTAAAGAACTTGTTTGGCAATAAACAAGGTGAGTATACCACGTAGAAAAAATTTATGTTTCATGCAAAACTTAAAGTTTACATTTTAAATCTTCTAGATATCTTGCTACATGACACAAACATTTTCACCATGGTGAACACAAGAGTTCACTGAAATCAAGTCTTATGACCATCTTTAATCATTGACTTTCCACTAATTCATTAAATTTGTTAAAATCTTATATGATTTTACTCAATTGCTTAAAAAATGGATTAGTGTATTTTCTCGTTGCCTTCCCGTTGGTTACCCATATGACCAATATAAAAATATTAGCTTACGCTCAGCCAAATACCGCGGAGTGACATGTACCATCATCAAAAACTCAGTGTTGCCTTTATAGAAATGAAACTCCTTACAAAACTCTACGTCTATAGGTCAGTTTGTTTCCGAGATATCATCTGGACAGGCAGAAATGAAATGTTTCCAGCCTCTCAAGTGATAGGCTTCGCTGACGCTCAGCCAACAAATAAATACTGGTTCACAGATACAGCCAATAGTCAGGAATGGGGAGTGACGGAAAGAGTTGGAACGGAACGGATGATGGCGCTAAATTAGTACTGTGACAGTGAAGCTGGTTGTGTCCAATTAGGAAGGATGTGTGAGCCAGTGCTGTGTGTCTGTCTGTATGTTTGATCAGACCAAATCTGTTTACACGCAGATAACCTAATCCCCTTTCTTCACTACTGCATCTACTACCTACTCCAAGAATGTTTTCGAGATAAGGAAGGCGGAGTTATTTGAGTAAGATTGTACATCTTCACAGACTATTAACAATTACCCAACATTCGGTTTAATGTATTTTTAAATAGACCTCACTGGACAACCTATTGCAGTGGTAAACAATAGAACTATCCTCATTGTTCATTGTCCTTTGCAATAGAGACATCGACTTTGAAATTCCCTCTTCAAAGGAGTTTTATGATTCTCTAATTAGGAATTTTATGATTCTCTAATTACAAACAAAATTATAGAGCTCTCTCAGATGATTATTACGGTAAGTACCTCACTTTAGTTTTTGGTTTGAAATAAAACAAATAATAATAGTCCAGATTATATTGTATCTATTCTAGTAAATATGTTATTTATGATTTCAGTGAAAAAGTCATAACCACTGATAATGGTCAATTCGAGTAACTAATTTTGTCCCTTATCAAACTGTCAACACCGATTTCCACACTTGTAATGCCTAACTAAAATTAACACAGAGATAGTGTATTATGTAACCATTTCGTATTCTTTAATCATTACAAAGATTCTTCAATTAGCGTTTTAAGACCATCAGAAACCGGAGATCAAGTGTTGTAAGACTGACAATTTGAAATTTGTACTGACTTAACGACTCATCTATGGGATTTTAAATACAATCACAATACAAAGTTTGCTTTATATCCCCTGAATTATGTGTTCACATATGACTTGGATAATCAATTCCATTGAAAACTTATGATTGTATAAGTAAAAAAAACATTTAAAACCAAATTTGTTTAAAAAACACACAATTTTTATTTTTGTTCATAATTTCAGAGATATTACTGATTATTTTTGAAACTTTGCATGACACCATATTCATAAAAAAATAGTAAGGATAGAATTTCTTTAAAATAATTGCAATGTACTGAGACAATTTATTTTGGTTTGGTCCCAAATCATATTTTTCATAAAATGATATGTACATTATCATATTTTTGCAAGTTTGCAAGATTAGACTAACATGCACGTAGAAGTATGTACTTACATACACCATAGCACATTTAGTTAGAATCAACTAAGAAATGTGGTGTTTTATCAAGCCTATAAAACACTATGACTAATAAGTGCCTACTTTCAGCTTAAGGCAAGACTTTTAAGATTTTGATCAATCACATTTTCATTCACTAGCAGTTGAATGTCATGAACCATGTGAAAGATTTTCTCTTTGAAGTTTTGAATGGCCTGTGGGTACAAGTGACTTAAAATGCCCGTAATTAAAACAGTCACATAACTTTAGGCTAATTACAATCATCATTTTTTTTAATTCACATGGCCTGAAAATGTTTCATAACAAGCCGACTTCATCACCAGCAGCATGACAGGCCTGCAGCCTGCTTTATTACATCTATCTTTTATAGTTTAGGTCAAAAACTACCAACTTATAGTGTCCCGGAAATGCTCACCATTCACTTGCAAAAGATCTTAATCCACATCTCAAAGAAGCATAA
Organism: Homalodisca vitripennis; assembly: GCF_021130785.1. Taxonomy (NCBI): domain Eukaryota; kingdom Metazoa; phylum Arthropoda; class Insecta; order Hemiptera; family Cicadellidae; genus Homalodisca; species Homalodisca vitripennis. Next base: position 23,993,522 of record NC_060214.1, read on the forward strand.
AAATTAGTATAAGCACAAAACACGCAAAGATCAATTCTAAATGGATGCAATGAATTTTCATGAATACACAATCATGGACGTGGACTAAAAATGATTTAAGCAGATTGCAAACTGCAGAAATGAGATTTTTAAGAGGGATAGAGAAGAGTACAAGAAGAGATAGAATAAGGAACGAAATAACAAGAGAAAGATTGAAGGTAGTTTCTCTGCAAGAGACAATGGAAGGAAGAAGAATACAGTGGATGGGGCATGTGAAGAGGATGGGAGATAATAGAATGCCTAGAATGGCACTGGAGAAGGAGGAAAGAGGAAGAAGACAAAGAGGAAGACCGAGAGGAAGATAGGAAGACCAAGTGTAGAAAGACATAGAGAGAAGGGGACTACAGAAAATACAGGTGGAGGAAGAGGAGACCTGGAATGACAGACAAAAGTGGAGGAGGCTGTGTATGACGACCCGTGATAACGGAAACGTCTGATGATGATGATGACAACATGGGTTCTTCCGAATTTAACTGTTTTGATTGCTCAGTTATATTATCCCACAAATAAAACAAGCTTCATCACAAAATATCAATGCTTTTGAAAAATTGTAGTTTTGATCTTGATTTCTAGGAATCAAATTTATAAATTTAATAAATATTATGTTTTATTTATTTGTTTTTCAGTGTGTTTTTTCACACTCTGCTATGGGAATTCTTCTATTTTGTGTGAACTGAATTTTCATTGGATGCAACGGAGAACGTTTTAAAATACCTACATACTGCTCTAACAGGTTAGCCTTAACAAATTACACAAATAAAGCGATGTTCTTGTTATCGTCTACACTACCACATATGGCTTTAATATTTTCAAAGAAACTAACATATTTGAAAATGTACTACTCTTTTTGTGTCTCTGTTTCGTTGGATTTCGGAATACACTTTTGGGCTGACGACTTACTCTGGTGAAGATTGTAAGAAATTATGGAATGTTTTAGCAAAACATGCTCTGCATTTGTAATGAGTTTTCACTATCAACATGCATTGGCAATTCATGACTGCAAATGGAAGCTATACTGATGACATAACTGGATGTTTCAGATTCACAATTAAATGCAGATAAGAAAACAAGCTAATCAAATCAGTTGTAAAATAATCTGTACTGAAATCTAATAAGTTCCTTCAGTGACCAGGTCACCATAAAAATATAGGGTTAGTACGGATCTGCTAAACTCGTTACAAAACTCAAATTAACTAACACTTTTAGTCACCAGCAAGTCTCATACTCACAGGAAATCCCTATAAATTTTAGAAATATTATTTTCCCACATTCTATAAACATTCTAAAATGCTGTTTTCCCTTTTTTAATAACAAATATCAAATCATGAATTTAGAAAAAGTTTATTAGATTGCTTGAAGTGCATTTGAAGAATTTTTTTATTTTATTCAATTAAAAAAATATAAGATAAGGAATACAATTACAATTACCATCCTCTCGCATGAGAGACCAAATGGCAAACTGCCATGCTCTCCTATGAGACCAAATGGCAAATGCCATGCTCACTTGTTTGACTACCCTTTTGCACATTCTTCAAAGGATTGAACATATCATGAAATAAGTTACTCATAGTAATGGCTTCCTCCTTTGCTGAATGGTTTCTCCATTGTACTATATAATGTCTAAAACTATAAACTTAAAACTATAGTAACTTAAATTAAAACTTTTATCACTCTAAAATGTGAATTAACCCTTTGTGTACCGTCCAAACTAAACATTTTTCCCAAGGAATATCAGTGATATCTATCTGGATACTACAGCACCTGGCACCTGTTACATTCCGGCCTTGGCTCTTTTAATTTTATTTGTTTATGAATTATATTTAATTTATGTTGCATAGAAATAATTGTATTATTAAGATATAGTCTTATTGTAGGGGTCATAGATGTCATTTTATTATTAGAAATGAGAGTTGCAGTCATGAATAGTAAGGGTGACACCCCTAATATTTATGGCAGGGTCATCTAGAGGTGTTAAGTGCTTGTTCTCAGAACTTTCACCCCAATACAAGAATAGAAAGTAGACCAGAGCTATAAACTAAGGGATGTCACCCCCTTGGGGTGTCAAGGGCTGGACCTCAAGGCCCATTTGAAGAACAATACTCTCACTTCAGGGCAAGAACCCAAAACCAGTCTCCCACACTAGGAGAGGGAGCAATAGCTCTTTACATTACATATAGCATCAGCTATCTGTATTACATCATTACAATACAGTCCACTTCAAATCAAATCAAATTACTCTTTATTTTCAAATATACAATAATTACAATTCCGAACATACTATACTGACAATACCGCCACATGGGGTGAGGCCTGTGCGTGACTCTTATTTAAAATAATGCTAATAGAACAGACATTTTTAAATCTATCCATACTGTAGACACAATTCAGCTCTCACATCAAATCTTACAAAATGAAATAATAGTTACAAAGAAAAAGAGAAAGAAAATAAAAAATAAATATCTAAGCAACCGGTTGAACATTTTATATATGCTGACACGACAGCAAAGCAACTTTACTGAAAACAGTTATAGTAAAATGTAACATTAGACTTAACATTATTGTACTTGTAGTTTGTGCCATTATCATATAAAATAGTCTCCCAATCTATTATTTATAAATATAAATATTTTATTTATACACAATAATTAATTCCAATACTGGAAGGTGCACCGCAACATCACCTTAATACATTATTGCCTGTACGTTCCATATTTTTGGCTAAGTATTCATTTTTTTTTTTTTGTTCAGGAAGAAATTCTTTATCACCACATATAATAATATTACATGAAACAAATAAAAATCAAATAAATACTTTTTTTACCTTTATGTATTTAAAAATATTTTCAGTTTCAAAAAAATTCCTGAGTATAAAACTACTTATTTCGCTGAATACTGTATACACTGTTCAACTGCCCCAGGAGGTTCACTTCAAGCTGGTTTCTACCTTCCAGCTAACACTACACTGGGTGCAACAAAACTGATGTGTAACTTAAATTTGGGCAATCCTATGGATGCCAGGAGCGGCATATCACTAAACGTAAATGTCACAATATTGAGGTGCAAGTTTAGATCGATAGGTCTAGTCTACCCTATCGATGACTGAAGAGGCTAGTACACAGCTGGCCTCCCCTTCTTCTAAGATGACAGTCTGAGATATAGTGCTTGTTATCACTCCAAAGAATCTCGACGACAGGAGACGGCCACTCCCCCATCTTTGCCCATTCTGTTTCTGTTACTATGAAATCAAGCCCTAAGGTCCTTTTTGAACTAGAAGCAATGAGATGTTTTTCAGCTTTTTGTACTAAGAACAAAATAATTCAACACAAATTGATGGCTACCATTTTCTGAGATAAGGTGAAACCATAAATGCTGTTTTTTACTGCTTGACCCTCAGAAGACTTTGACAAGACATCCAGAACAGCGGTGTGACCTATTGTAACAAAGAGTTTGTTTGATCCACAACAATGAATGTGAATGCACACTTCTGAGACAACATGGAGCTGATTGACAGTTTTATTGTTTCATGAGGGAGGTTTTTGATCACTTCCCATACAGTCCTAGTCCTGCACCCAATGATTAGGCTATCGTATTTTCCCAAAGCCAAAGAGGTTTTTAGATGTAGTTTGCTTGGAGAATGAGGAGCTAAAGATGACAGTTAACAGGGAGTTGAAAGACATGACCTCTGTGACAGTTACCTGAATTAAGCAGGTGAATTCAGTAGAACTAAACAATGTAGGTAATTGATATCTTATATTTTTTTTTGCTAAACTAAAACTATTAAAATGTATTTTGAAAGATTTTTGTAAAATTAAAACTATGAAAAATATTAAACAGCCTTCAGTTTGTGGCCAATCCTTGTATAACTTTTACTGACAAAAATGTTTTCTAGGGATAGGATAAATTTGTTGGAAACAGTGTTAGTTATGTTTGCAGTATAATATTCAAAACAAGGTATATTTTGACAATGATGCTAATATCCTGTATTGAGTTTAAACTCATCTGAATATCAAACACCTCAGTTCCTGGGCTGACAATCTTGACGGTGAAGCCCATGTCCTTTATAACCTATATCCCAAGTCAAAGAAGGAAACTCACCTGAATATCAAAAACCTCAGTTCCTGGACTGGACTGACAATCTTGACGGTGAAGCCGATGTTCTGTATAACCTATATCCCAAAAGGAAACTCACCTGAATATCAAAAGCCTCAGTTCCTGGACTGACAATCTTGACGGTGAAGCCCATGTCTTGTATAACCTATATCCCAAGTCAAAGAAGGAAACTCACCTGAATATCAAAAGCCTCAGTTCCTGGACTGACAATCTTGACGGTGAAGCCCATGTCTTGTATAACCTATATCCCAAGTCAAAGAAGGAAACTCACCTGAATATCAAAAGCCTCAGTTCCTGGACTGACAATCTTGACGGTGAAGCCCATGTCTTGTATAACCTATATCCCAAGTCAAAGAAGGAAACTCACCTGAATATCAAAAGCCTCAGTTCCTGGACTGACAATCTTGACGGTGAAGCCCATGTCTTGTATAACCTATATCCCAAGTCAAAGAATGAAACTCACCTGAATATCAAAAGCCTCAGTTCCTGGACTGACAATCTTGACGGTGAAGCCCATGTCTTGTATAAAGACCACCTCGGGCCTGATGACACTTAACAGGGAGTTGAAAGACATGACCTCTGTGACAGTTACCTGAATTAAGCAGGTGAATTCAGTAGAACTAAACAATGTAGGTAATTGATATCTTAATTTTTTTTTGCTAAACTAAAACTATTAAAATGTATTTTGAAAGATTTTTGTAAAATTAAAACTATGAAAAATATTAAACAGCCTTCAGTTTGTGGCCAATCCTTGTATAACTTTTACTGACAAAAATGTTTTCTAGGGATAGGATAAATTTGTTGGAAACAGTGTTAGTTATGTTTGCAGTATATTATTCAAAACAAGGTATATTTTGACAATGATGCTAATATCCTGTATTGAGTTTGAGCTCATCTGAATATCAAACACCTCAGTTCCTGGGCTGACAATCTTGACGGTGAAGCCCATGTCCTTTATAACCTATATCCCAAGTCAAAGAAGGAAACTCACCTGAATATCAAAAACCTCAGTTCCTGGACTGGACTGACAATCTTGACGGTGAAGCCCATGTCTTGTATAACCTATATCCCAAGTCAAAGAAGGAAACTCACCTGAATATCAAAAGCCTCAGTTCCTGGACTGACAATCTTGGCGGTGAAGCCCATGTCTTGTATAACCTATATCCCAAGTCAAAGAATGAAACTCACCTGAATATCAAAAGCCTCAGTTCCTGGACTGACAATCTTGACGGTGAAGCCCATGTCTTGTATAACCTATATCCCAAGTCAAAGAAGGAAACTCACCTGAATATCAAAAGCCTCAGTTCCTGGACTGACAATCTTGACGGTGAAGCCCATGTCTTGTATAACCTATATCCCAAGTCAAAGAATGAAACTCACCTGAATATCAAAAGCCTCAGTTCCTGGACTGACAATCTTGACGGTGAAGCCCATGTCTTGTATAAAGACCACCTCGGGCTCGTCCTTCTTGTCACTTCCTTTCTCATTGGCCTCGGTTTCTCCCTTCTCCACCTCTTCGGTTCCGTTACAGTTGCCATTGACTAGTTCTTTTTCCTTTGTCTCACACACCCCATTGGCTAGCGGCTTCCCCCCGGGATCCTTTGTGCTTTCCTTGCCTGGAACACAGTTACAATTTTTTATTTCTGAGAAATTGTCATAAAGAACATAAGTTCCTCAATCATAAACCACTAGCTAATGTAATAATTGAATATTGCTTTGTTATTTTATATAGGTTTACATAGTAGAATTCTGAAGTGCATTTTTCCTCTTGAGTACAATGTTAATGACTCTCAAAGGATATTCGTAACAACCGCATATTGACTGTGGATGAACTTTCTCGATATTTCTCAAAACTACTGTGCCACTTGGAAACAAAAGTATTAGTATGAATATTGTTATACATAATGTCATATAACTGTTCCCACCTACCAAACAATGATAGCAAATTGTTATATTTTAAAGTTTATTCGGTAAATTTCACACTTACTGTAAATCTTATATAGTCAGAGTCTATGTTATGTGTTTAATATGGACGTAAATATATACCATTGGCTAATGGTTAAACATTTTTGATAGAAAAAAGTATTTTGTCCTACAATAGTTTGAGAATTATTTCGGATCTTATTTCTTGAACTATTAATAGTTAAGATTAGAGGCTTTGGAAAATAACAATTTGGTGAGCAAAGAAGTTATATCGTTTTCTTTTTTATTAATAAGAAGGTACATAAATTAAATTACTTAACAATATTAAGATTTTCCATGTTTACTAATACAGGTATGGCAGTGGTCATCTCATTCGATGTACAAATATTCAACTTTGGAGCTACTAAAATTTAGACACAATACACCACTTACAATCACAATTACGGCAAGCCCCTTACAAATAATTTAATCACAATAATTTCAGTGGTGTTTGACAATAAAACATTGACTGTGTAAGAGTAGGCAAGTAATGTTGTAAGTATGACCAAACCCTTAGATAGAAAGCTAGTCAGAATGTCTAAATTATGTAATGACAGCAGTAAAAAAGGCAACATATAATTAACTGAGGAGCCAACAGGTTTCAGTCCACTCAACCCAACTACATAGAGAGTATTGTTTGCAACTCTCTCTTCACATTCCAAAATGAGTTTCAATCCAGCTCAACGAGTGAAACCAACAACGACTTTGTTTCCAATAATCTCACTTCACACTACAAAACGAGTTTCAATCCAAGTCAACGAGCAAAGCAAACAATAACTTAAAGATACAGACAGACAAAACGTGTGACCAAGTATATTTAATAATATCTTCTGAGTATAATTCAATAATTTTTAATTCTCATATCCAGATCCATATAGCTTATAGGATTTATATATATGGAGCCACAAAAAGGGAAAACCTAATAGAAATTTTAAACATCCCGAAACAAACAATCAAAGCTTATGTTAAATCTCAACTTTTTGAGATTTCGTCAAAGATTATTAAGAACATCTAGATATTTTGACTGTTTTTGTGCTTCATATTTTAGAATCTATAACTTTCATGCAAAAATAATGTACAAAAAAATACTATTATTAACCCATGTAAAACAAGACATAAAAATAAATACAATTTTGAGTTACCACCTGAAATTCTATAAAAAGAAAATGACATTTGCAGGAAATGTTTTGTTCTTAATACCATTAGGAAATTTAAAGGAGAACAATATTGTAATATATTATTTAAGAAACACAAATTTTTACAACAGGATTATTTTCCCATTCTATAGAACAATTTGAAAGTGCTAGTTTTTTAAGTTTTATATTTAGACTTAGTTTTAGTTTAGTTTAACAACACTCAATAAAGAATTTTTGACTTTTTAAACACTGTTAACTCTCAAAAAATGAAATTCTAGACACTCTTGACTCCAAAAGACCACTGAACTCCAAAATTGTAGCTTTTTAAAAAAAATTCAATATTTTTTATTATTACTGTTTTGAAAATTTGCTACTCCCAAGAGTAGTATTTTGCTACAACCTTTATTTCCAGACATATTTGGGCATTTATCTTGTTAACCCTCACACTCCTGAGCATTTACTGGCATAATTAATAACACTGCCTTAGGTCTCAAGAACAATAAAGTGTAATAATTATAATACACTCATACAATTAATTAAAATAACAGAACTAATAAAATAACAACAATTAAATCAATTTTAAAAAAATAATAAAAAGATTTATATTAATCACTTTATTGTATTTGTACGTTTACACTGTATGTTATTTTTTTTATATTATTTGTAATGTAAAAAATGTAAAAACTTCTTTGTAGAAGTAGCTTGACGAAGAAACCTTTTGTTTTGAAAGACCTCGGCCAAAAAATAAATAATTTTGGATAAGTGTTGTTTTACTAACCGCTTTCTTATAATCTACTAAAATGTGATAGATGTATGAACAAAAAAAAATCAAATTAAAACATATAAGCATTTAAATAACTGAAATGGTTTTTTTTAACGTCAAATGTCGGATATCTATAATGTTTTTATAAGGTACAATGGGTTTTTCTACTGTTTACAAGTGCAACTTGCGTGCAACAACAATTATCAGCCGCATGCGCTACCGAGCATTAAGTGACCTGCGGTAGAAACAATAACAACAATAGGAAGCCTACACGCTATTAATCAGGGAAGAACCCATTGACTGTTTTGAATGGAGGGAGGACAAAGGCCTTGGCGAGGGCCCGAAATAACGGAGCTGAGAGGAGTTTAAATTTGGCCGTCCACTCCACGACCATAGAACGGTACAATGTGTCGCACCGCGGCACACATGGCAAAGTGTCACTAAGCAGCATAAGTGATAATATGTGGCACAAAACGAGTGAGTGCTCTTCGAGCCCATTATCAAAATACCTTTGTTAGACAGCTCTCTCCATATGTACTGCAGTCGGTTCGACTTTGTAGGTTCTCCTTTATCACAGCAGAAATTGTAATTAAAAGTGATATAATTCTAAATGATCCTAGGAAGCACACTGTCATAAGGGGATGGACTTTTGAAACTTCGATAAAATATTTATTTTTGCTTTACGCTTTACGAACTAAATCACTGTTTTGGCATTTAATCAAAATCAAATATATTTATATGTATAGGTAATTTAAATATAAGTATAATTACTCTAATAAAAATGTTTTGTATGATGTTAAAATATAATTCTTTTTTTTGCCCCATTAATAAGTGTAAGCTCAAAATCGTGCAAGAAGGCTGCCACTTAAACACTGTGCTAGTTTCTTCAAACAAAACTACATTCACACGAATGTTATTAATGTTTATGTAAATGTATAAGTTTTAATTTATTATATTTGTATTGCTAATATTCCTTTGATGGTGTCTGATTATAAAACAGTAAGTATGATAAATGTGTTTGTCTATATGTGTATACATACATCCATGTTTCCATGCAGTCATAAGGATCGAGGAAGTTTTGTGACTAAATAACCGATTTCTGACTTTTAATTTGCTAAAACACAGATAAATCCACTGACCTCAACAGAATTCATTTTGTCCACATAAACAAAAGTCTTGTTTCATTTTTAATTAATTTTTTTTTTATGTATACTTAAATATTAAAAACTGGAAAAAAGAGATGAAAATGAACTGTTTCTTTGCAAACTATGTGACGATTCTATTCTATAAATAGCGTAGATAAAAGTATTATGATGGCTCTTTAAAATAAATTTTTAGTTTCAATGTAAATATCCACTTTGTTACCTCTCGAATCTAAAAAAAACTTAGCAACAAAAATGTCAATCCGTACATGTGTATTAAACACCATTGTTAATCAAACTAACTGATTGATTTGATCAAAATTGACTCCCGAGGTGAAATTAATTTATAATCTAAACAGACAATGCCTTAATTTTTGTAATCAAGTTAAAAACACAACAACAATCAGAAATTTTTATTTCATTCATTTCATTTATTTATTTCCAAACAATTCATGAATACAAATTGACTTATAAAATAGTAAAACGAAAATTGGAATAATACCTGCAGAGACTCCACGTCTGTGTGCAGGATTAGAGTTCTTAAGTCAGTCCAGCAGCACTAATAAACTTATTTAATTGAACTTTGCTAGCTTACATTAACATTAAATAAATGAACTTCTAAATGTGGTATAATTTTAAAACTAAAACATTGTATACATCCTACATAATATATAAGTAAAAAAAAAAGTAAACACGACAATCTACGATATTCTATTAATTAATAAAGCTAAGGAGAGAGTTAATCCAAGAACTAAGAGAAAGTTATATACGTTACTGTCAGAATTATAGTTTAGAAAAACCCTTGCAAATTGGCCAAGATGGTTTTGCATGTATATAAGTTACTAAATGGCCAGTTGAAGGGTTAAAAATATGTTTAACATCATGTAACGTATAGGTATTAACATAAATAATAGATTAGCAATTAAATATAACACAACTCAATTCTAATTCAGGTATTTGCAAAAGTTGGAGGCCTGGCATGGTGGAGGAGTGGACCTTTGGTTCCAACGACAGCAGGATAATTAAATAATTTTCAATTATTTCTCTCCAGCATAGCTTAAATTGCAACTAACCCACAACATTAAATTTATTGCAACAACAATTGTTGTTTAAACAAGAATTCATTGACAGAAGCAATATATACAGTTTTGTTAACCATGTTATAGTAAACACGACATAAAAATCAAGAGTGTTTTTAAAAATAAATAGTTTTCTTTTTACGAAAAGTATCTTTTTTGGACACAAAATTATAATTTCTGATTATATCTAGTTGTAAAATAATAACATTGCTAGGTTAAATGCTTACAGGGCCATGGACGATATCGTCTGTATATTAGTCTGTATACCGTGTGATGCCTGGATGATCCCATCATTGTCTGTCGTTTCAGAGTTACGTGGTAAATTTATTAACGATTAAGCCAGAAGCTTATATAAAATGTTTTATATTACCAAATTGATTTGTGAGCCTCAAAGCAAATACTTGGAAGCTGACCTTGTATCACTGCCAGGAAAAAAAATCACACAGGTGAACATTCACAATGACTTGGCATTTTCCTCCTATTCCTGTATCTCTAACAGTTTAACTTATCACAGAAGCTAAATATTTGTTTAGTTTTTTTTTATTAAAAAAAACTAAACAAATGATACATTTTAACACCTGGGTACTGTAACAGTTTAACAACTTAACCCTTTTGAACCCACACGTATATATTTACAACATCAAAAATAACATTCCTATATAATATATAGGACATTCTTTCTATGATGTATATTATAAATACAAGGTAGGAGTACACCAAAACATGCTTCACGTAACAGATTTCATTGAGGTTGCATGTGTTATTATGTGACATGATTGTATTCAATATCCATTAATAACAATGTAAATTGCTCGCTAATGCTCATCAAAGTCACATAGAAGACATGCACCTCCATCAAACTGGATGTTACTTATATAGTGAAGTTTCATGGAACGTTTCAAGTCGATATGTCAGTTCATTTCCAAGAAACCGTGCAGACAGACAGACAGACAAATGGAAATTTTCCAGTCACTCAAGTGACCCCACCTTAGTCCATTACAGCTCCATTTTAATGTAATTCCACATGGGATAGAGTATTTGTAAATGTTATTAAAACAACACTTTTCCAATACAGATTATTTTTCCGACAAGGCCTTTCAAAACCGAAGGTTTCATCATCAGGTGACTCCACAAATAAATAGTTACATTACTTTTATTACAATTAATATTAAAATAATACCATATGGTATAAATTTGGAAATATTTCAGCCAGGATAAATATTATGAACTTTTGTATTTGCATATTTACACAATATGGTATTTATATATTAATTGTAATAAAAATTATGTAAATATTTATTCATAGAGTTGCCTGACGAAGAAACCTTTGGTTTCGAAAGGCCTCGTCTGAAAAATAAATTACATTGGAAAAGTGTTTTTAATAACATTTACTACTATTTGAAAATGTTTCCAATTGCTCCAAGAGTCTTCAATTAGACTATAATTCAGATTTGAAAGTATAATGTTTTTATATTTAGAAATTATTTGAGAGAAAAAACCCTTCTGAAGGCTTATTTTCTAGATTTTTCAGTATTAATAGTCCTAACATACTACAAATCTGTTATCACTAACAATTAAACTATTACTATTGTAGCAAAATTTTTAAAATTACTAACACTATGATTATTTTTAAAAGGTTTATAAATATATTAAATATGATTTTTGGGGGTAATTTGGTTTTTTAAATTCCATGTTACTGCTGTTTGAGTATTATGATGACTAAAATGATGTCACCCATGAATATCACTTAATCCACCTCCCTGAACAAGATCATCAATGTATCTCATCGAAGTAGAGGATGGCAAATCCCAGGTTTTAGTATTAACCTAAACACGATTGCAAATATAGTTAGCAAAGAACACACAGATAAGAATAATGATGATAAAAAAGTAAGTTTCTTTAAAAATCATTCCTTCTACTGATTATGATTTGATCCATAAGTTCAATACTACTTTAAGACAATTTTCTAAGTTTATTATCTCTACTGATATAGGTAGTTGTATTTGTTACAGCAAAAATTTACTTATTCATATTTAATTTTGTAAAGTGTTAGATATATATAGTAACTTAATTTTTTAAATGCCTCTTTTTTACAGATTTAAAAGTCAACAAATTACAGAGTAAACGTAAGGTGGATTATAAATACATTATTAAGAATGCAATGTGCTGTGTCATCTATCAAGTGTAGATTATCTCTAGGAAGGGCAACTGGAGTGTATCAATGTATAAATATACATTTCAGAAAAGAACTATGTCAGTTTTTGCTCTAGACAAATTAAAATATGTGACTAAGGACTTTGTATGCATGTCACACCCATTTGACTAGACAAAGACCAACTTCAACAAAAAAAATCACAAGGCTAAATGTTACGGTAAGTTCTTGTTTTTCCTTGTACTGTAACGGAACACGTACAGTGAGTCAGAACAGTCCAGTTGTTGAGGTGCTGCTAACCCAAATGCGGGAATAGCAGCCTGTAGATAACTTCTATCCCCATTGCTGATAATTCTCTACAAATGGGGTTTTTTAAAGTTCATTTTCAAAAAAATAAAAACCAGTTATACCACTCCTAACTTAAGCATTAATGGCTTATGCTGTGATTTTGACTATTGTAATTTTGCTAATGTGAATGCACCAGAGGCTTCGGATATCCCCTTCAAAAATGTACACAGAACACTAAATAAACACAAAATAACTTGGAATAGATACAAAAGTATTTGCTATTAAATGAGTCTAATAAGTAACAGAATTAGTCTTTTTCCAATAATGTTATGTAAAATATTAGATAAAGTAACTTCTGCTTGATAACCAAAGGCTAGAAATGAGCAGTTTAAGAACCAAACGAATCAATGGTCAGTGTAAATATAGGTCAATGGGTTAAATAAATATATTAACAATATTTAAAAAAAACTAACAATGATTCTTGAAGCATTGAACAGATTTTAATTTGATAACAATAGTAAATTTTCGCACATTTCTCAGGGTTAATTTTTATTTTTGTGAGACCTTTTGAAATCAAACGTTTCATCGTTGGGCAACTTTATAATTTTTTTTAAGTTGTCTGACGATGGAGTCTTTGATTTCAAAAGACCTCACAAAATAAAAATCAACATTGGAAAATGAGTAATAATTTACACAATCACTGATATTAATTAACAATGAACAACTACATTAATTAATTTTAAACAGCTTATACTTTGAGATTAATATTATAAAAATTCAGTCAATCAAAACCAAGCAGGCACTTCTTTCGTTATACTTCTCTACTAGCCCCAGCAAAGAAAATTCTTGGCAAAGTCACCATATGCAAGTTAACAGTGCCTGACAGACTTATTTTATTTTATATAACTCGAGACATTCTCTCTAACTGGAATATAATATATCATTACTCCCAAATAGTTATTTTTAATTCTATTAAAATAGCTTAAATGAATCACAAATGCAAACACATTTTCCTAGCGTTAAGTTACAATGCTGTATAATCTAGGTAAACATTAAATTTATACCCTGGAAGTTGAAAATACTTGTATAATCCTTAAAGTTAATCATCTTTGTCAATCTGTTTTTACAGGTATCAAGAGAGCTGGGCAGTGATTGATTTGTTGTTAACGTAATAAATACGTTTGTTTCTTTATGTCTTATTAAACATCACGGTTATGTGATTGATTTTCACTAACTCATTAGTGAATTGTCTGGATATACCTTGTACTTTAAATGAAGTAATAAAATAAGTAAACAAACTCTAGTCTACTTTAACTACTGCTCCCACACCAGCAAAGGTCACACAGGCTATCTTGAGAGATAAACAGTTGAGTTTAGCTATCGTTTACAACAACAGTAGCACAGATGTTGCGTAATCATGAACCAATCCAATTCAATTCAATTGATGTACAAGATGTGTACTTTATACTTTAACGGACCTTTGTAATACACGTCTAAACATAGATCGATGCCTCACTAACATTACACAGCAAACAATGTGTATATGTGTATGTATAGTAGGCAAATTAGCACATAGGTTAATTGTAATAACACATAATACAGCAATTATTTTGAAAATAATATATAAGAATGTAACTAAAAAGGAGTAACTCTTTTGTGCTGTAACTCTCTTTTTTAGTATTAAAATTCTTGTTTATTAATGTAGCCAATATTGTGCATCCAATGCCTTCTCTTAGCTCTATAATGTGCTCATGGCTACTAAATATTTAAATCTAAATTTAAAAAATGTATTAATACACAAATAAATATATGCTGAAATCGTACGTTAAAAACTTTTTCACGCAAATTCGGTGAACAAATTATTTTATAATAAGTACTGTAAATAATGGATCAAACAAAGTAAACATCAGCTCCGCCGTTTGTCTATTTGTGTATCTTTCTGTCTGTCTGTTTCAAAATGTAAACATGTTTACAATTTTTCTTCTCTAAAATGTTATATAGTACGAGACACATCATTGCAAGCCTGGCCGTATGGGCAGTTACCGCACCACTCCTCCCCCTCACCTTGCGGCGTTGCTACACTGTCATATCAGCTGATTCTCAACTTGAAGAGAGGCAACGTCTTGCTTCGTTCCGGTTGTTTACATCCACTCTGTTCGTCTTGCTTCGTTCCGGTTGTTTACATCCACTCTGTTCGTCTTGCTTCATTTCAGTTGTTTACATCCACTCTGTTCGTCTTGGTTCGTTCTGGTTGTTTACATCCACTCTGTTCATCTTGCTTCATTTCGGTTGTTTACATCCACTCTGTTCGTCTTGCTTCATTTCGGTTGTTTACATCCACTCTGTTCGTCTTGCTTCATTCCGGTTGTTTACATCCACTCTGTTCGTCTTGCTTCATTCCGGTTGTTTACTCTGTTTACATCCACTCTGTTTGTCTTGCTTCATTCCAGTTGTTTACATCCACTCTGTTCGTCTTGCTTCGTTCTGGTTGTTTACATCCACTCTGTTCGTCTTGCTTCGTTCCGGTTGTTTACATCCACTCTGTTCGTCTTGCTTCGTTCCGGTTGTTTACATCCACTCTGTTCTTCGGCATTCGATTATTCTGCATGTTTTTATTTTATCATGTCTGACTCACACTCTGTGTCATAGTATAAATACATGTTAATTTTAATCGTGAAGGTAAAAGATTCAGTAACATAGATTAGCCCCAGGAGAGTTCACCTCTGGCTGGGAACCCACAGCAAAAATCGATGAATCACTTAAATCTGGGCAACCTTATGGATGTACAGGAGTGGCACATCACTAACCGCACATGTTGAGATTCTGGAGAGCAAGGGTAATTCGATAGGTCTAGTCTACTGCAGGAGATGATTGTTAGAGTTGGTGGGACTCCCCAAGTGTTAAGGGCTGTATATAGCCTAGACATAAGGACACAAGGGTGTGCCACCCCCTGCCTGATTTGACTGGAGAGGCTGGTTCAAAGCTGGCTTCCACTTTTTCCGAGGAGACACGTCTGAGATTAATTCCCTAAATCTTTCCTGATGGATCTTGACAGCAGGCAGTCCTGATCCCCAACCTTATTCATCCAGGATATCCTGTCACTCTGGAAACAGCGTAAAGGTCCCTTAAGGACAAGTGCAACTTCTAAGCTTCTAGTCCTAAGAGAACAAGAAACGTATAATGATGACAAATGTCGCAATCATATCACCCTTTTAAATTATCTAATTCGATTCCAATTATCCAATTATTCAAGGGTAATTCGATACGTCTAGTCTACTGCGGGAGATGACTGTTGGAGTTGGTGGGGTTTGTTCCCTAAGAGTCAAATATTCTTGCCAGCCTAGACATAAGGGTGTGCTACCTCCTGCCTGCTTTGACTGGAGAGGCCGGCTCAAAACTAGCTGGCTTCTCCTTCTTCCTAGGGGCATGACTTGAGATAACTGCCCTACACTTTTCCTCATGAATCTCGACAGGAGGCGGTCCCTACACCTAACCTTACCCATCTAGAATATCCTGTCACTCCAGAAGCAGTGCAAAGGTCCTTACAGAACTAGGTGCAATTTTCTAACCTTCTTGTCCTAAGAGAACAAAAAAAGCGTGCGCGCGCACACACACACACACGCACGCATGCATGCAAGCACGCACGCACGCGCGCGCACACACGCGCGCGCGCACACACACACACACACACAGATGAGAAGTATATATGAGAAGTAACAATTCCTCAATTGCTGAATTGAATTGATTATCCCATCACGTCACAATCTAGACTTGCATTGATATGTCTCTTACTATAGTAAATTACATTTTATTAAGGGGTAACAACAAATCAATTTTAGAATTTGAAAAAGTTAATGACCATTGTATTTATAAGGTTGAGTATAAGTGGGTTGTTTTTGGCTAAAGAGAGGTTTTCTGAGTGACAGTAATGGGAAGGCTCGGCCAACCATGGAGAGGCCAAGTCACTTAACAACTACCTGCCAAATAACAGTCCACTAAAATACATAAGCCAGTGGGGACATCCAGCAAACAAAATTTACAAAGAGTAAACATTTTTTTATAATCTATAACAGTTTAAAAAGAAGAGAGAAACAACACTATTTTCATAAACATAGAAAGTGGAATTGACAAAGATAAAGATAAAGTTGGTAGGGATTTTAACTAAACTTTTTTTAACTTACAATTTGTTGTTCCTACTTAACTTGATAAAAATGAGGTATTTACGTAAACCATGACTTCTTGATATTCTCCATAAAATAATAATTCACTGAATGTGTCTACTGTGCATAAAAATACCAAACATATTTATATATCTTAACTGGAAGGACTGAAACTTTATTAACCAGACTTATATGCTTACTTTTGACGTTATTGCATTGCAATAGTTTTTAACTTTTATATTAAGTTGAATACTAATATACACATTTAATCATATAATCACTTTGTTACATTACACATTTAATCATATAATCACTTTGTTACATTATAATGGGTGTAGTCTTAAATCAGGATAAAGATAAACAATTTTATCTGGAATCTTCAAGTTTTTTCCAGTTCAAACCGCTTCATAATATTATCATCACAATTCAAATCTTTAAATATTCTTGCCTCACTGTGGCAAGAACACATGATGTTCAACAAACTTCAGTTTCAGTTGAACATTCTGTTCCTGTCACGTAATCATAAGAAATAAAATTTTACCATCAACTTGAATATCAACAACAATGAAAGTTTACTCATTTACTTGAGCAATACTTATTGAATAGAGAGTAAAAATTACAGAGTATATTACAAAGTATTGAAAAATGTTATTTTCCAATTTAGACTAAAACAATGTATATTGTCAAAGGTTAGGTTGATGCAAAAACAATATATTAATGCGATAAAAAGGAATTTTACACTTTTTGACAGTATTTATTTCACAAACTAAATCCATTTTCAAGGAAACAGGATTTTTCCAGACATTTGCCATTGTTCAGTGATGCATAAAATCAGTAACACCAAATCAGTTAAATCCGTTTACCCAACTTTCCATAGAATTTCACACACTCATATATACAGTACAAACATTCGTGGGATCAATCCCGAGGACTGCAACACTGCCTACCGCAAATATCAATCCCAGGTGTGCTCCATGAACTCATCAAATGAATAAAAAGGGATAATGCACCAGGTAGTGCTTTGATTGGGCTTTGAGCTTTTTGGGATTCACTGGTTTTAAATTTAATGTTTCAGGGAGACTGTTAATTAGTTTGATCCCAGCCTAAGAAGGGAGGCATTCAAATTCTGCTATTCTATGCTGCTGGACTTGCAAGTGTTCCCAAGCTCTTATCTCACATCTGTGTATATCACTGCTCTGAGTCAATATACACTGTAATAGACAGCAAAATGCAGTTACTAAAATATACAAGCTGGGTAGAGTTAGCAAGCTAAGCTCCCCGAAGGCACTTCGAATACCACAGGCAGTAATAAATCTTTTAACCTAATCTTCTGCGTATCACCTGGCTCATACAATTAAAGATTTTATTAAAAGATTTCACACATAACCAAGAGAAGTATCAGGATCTGACACAATTGAACTGACAATGACGAGACAGTCCAAAGTGATACAAGCTACTTGTCACGATACAAGCTACTTGTCACGATACAAGCTACTTGTCGCGATACAAGCTACTTGTCGCGATACAAGCTACTTGTCACGATACAAGCTACTTGTCACGATACAAGCTACTTGTCGCGATACAAGCTACTTGTCACGATACAAGCTACTTGTCACGATACAAGCTACTTGTCACTATACAAGCTACTTGTCACGATACAAGCTACTTGTCACGATACAAGCTACTTGTCACGATACAAGCTACTTGTCACGATACAAGCTACTTGTCACGATACAAGCTACTTGTCACGATACAAGCTACTTGTCACGATACAAGCTACTTGTCACGATACAAGCTACTTGTCACGATACAAGCTACTTGTCACGATACAAGCTACTTGTCACGATACAAGCTACTTGTCACGATACAAGCTACTTGTCACGATACAAGCTACTTGTCACGATACAAGCTACTTGTCACGATACAAGCTACTTGTCACGATACAAGTTACTTGTTGCGTTATTGGAGATCATTGCACAGTTCATAACTGATCGTTTGACCACATGAAATAGATTGCAAAGAAAATAGGAACCCTCATCTAAGAAATAGCACCTAATTACTTTAACAACAAGTGAGGCTGGTTCACATAAATAAAATAAAATAGCCTGTATATAAAATTTATTAACATTATCATAAGAATCCACAGTGAACTTAATTTCTAAATGTTGTAAAATAGTCAGGTTAACTCTACTATTTTACAAAGCTTTTTCAAAATTAAAAAAAACATATTTTAAAAATGTACTGCTTCTTTGGTTTGTATATTTTAAAAACAATTGAAATTAACCTATTTTTTACATTTAATTTAATATTAAAAGGATACAAAACAATTGTGTGTGACAAAATAATCTTATAACAGCTAAAATCAAATATTATTATTACAATTATTCATCGCTATTACATCAAAGATCAACTAACTCCAGTTTTACTGTTGTATAGCAAGATAGGCAAACAATACTGGTTACGAGTACTAGAAGAATTATATCCAGTTTGAACTGGTATACAGAACACAACAGACTCTCTTCCTGCCTTTACTTCACTTTTCCAACACAGAGCACTTCAATGTGAATAGAAAATATGCCCTAGCTCCAGCTCCGTACACCTCTATAGTATAACTGTAATTTATTTCTCTGCAAAGTATAAATATATTATTTTACTGTGAATCTTTTTTTTTTTTTTTTTTTTTTTTTTTTTTTTTTTTTGCTTAATGGAATGCCCAATAGCACTACAACATTCAGTCTTAAGGCTACCTGACAACAGAATAATTCATATTTTAGTTTTGGTTCATTCTATTACAAGGAGGGAGTACGTCACTTCATGTGTTGCGTAACAGGTTTTACTGTGGTTACATGCAAAATCTAACCTATAACTCATTTAATAATCAAGATGTACTGCGGGCATTTACACAGATAGACCATTGTATAGAAAATAAAGTGACTGAAAATTACTTTCAAAAACTACCATTGTTGGACATGCACATCATAGAACTCATTCTTGTCTATGTAGAAATTAAGTTTCATGAAACATTTAAAATCTATGCATGAAATCTTTCTCGAGATATCTTGCCACATGATACATTGACATTTTTGTTCATCAAGTTACATTTCATAGCAATGTTCAAATAATAAAATTACGATAAGGTAGGGAGGGTACTACAACACAAGAGTGTGCTGAAATCACATCTCATCACAGGCTTCTAGCATTGACATTCAATTCTATTATTTTTTGTTTTATTCAATTATTAGGTGGATTGGTTGTAAAACTTTTTTACTTTCTATTGGGTCTGTCTATAATCCATTGTATAATTTCTTTGTATATAGACAGGATAGAGTTCGATGATGGTGCATGGTCCCTCAATGGAATTTAACTGAAGGTTACTAAAACCTATAACTTAAGGTGATACCTCGAGATTGAAATGAGCAGTAACCTGGAAATGTTGTACATTTTGCTTAGCTATTAGCCTACTTAGAGTTCTAGCAAAACTCCTCTCTGCTGTCTGTATTTTTGTCTATCTGCCCGTGTGTTCGATTTCCGTTGAATATCTCAAGAGCAAATCGAACTATGGACTTGAAATTACGCAATGTAATTTCTACTTATGTAATGGCGTGTTTAATTACACCATTACATAAGTAGAAATCAGCAGTTTTAATCACAAATGACTTTCCTAAGTACATACAGGAATACAGCAACAGCATCAGGTATGCTGATGACTCAATGCTCTTGCTCGGCAGAAGAACTCCTGATCAACTACAAATAGATGCATACACAGCAGTGAATATGGCTATCCAATATTGTCATAACAAAACAGCTCATTCTAGGGAGGTGTAGGAAAAAAACTCCAAGGCTACCAGAGACCGATGACACCACCTTTACCAAGTACCTTGGGGTAACAGTTGACCAAGACCTTTCTTGGACACCACACAAATCAACAACCTCTGCAAAAAGCTAAGCACCAGACCGTATGTAATACGATGAATAAAAAAATTATTGACACGTCCCTCTACGGAATTTGGCTAAGCCTATCCGCAGAATATCTTAAGAATGATTTCATCTGTAGTATTAAACTAAAGATGTGTAAATTTTACATAAAATGTTTTATTTCTTTATAGACAAGAATGAGTTCAATGAAGGTGCATGTACGTGAGATTTGACTAAATGTTATGGATATCTATCACTCAGCAAAATATTTTTTCTTCTGTCTGTCTGGGGGCAGTAAAAATTTCTTCTGTGTCTGATTGCCTGCCTGTTACCAGGATATCTCAAGAATGAAATGAACTTCAGACTTGAAATGTTGTATACAATCTCACTTTTGCTGTAACTTTGAACTCCGACAATCATATGCAGTTTGCTCTGCAAGGATTAAGATTATTGTGCCAAATTGAATTCCAAAGAGAGTTACAAAATTCAACAGTAAAAATTTCAGAGTGGATTCTTCACATGGAGCCTAGAAATTTGTATTTGCAGTAACCGAGCACTTGTTTAGCCAGAATATCACTGAACTTTGTTTGAGAGAAAATTATAAATTGTCAGAAATCTCAAAGATACATATTTGCTCAAGTACTTTGCTACAGTTCATTTACAAAATATTCTGTTCCTTTACAGATAGTGTTGTGTTTAAACCTCAACGATTTTATCAATCAATAGAACGATCAACATTACAGTAAAAGAAAACTGATAGAAAAGAACAATCACACTATTTCTGCGCTGGTTAAACAAAATCTTAGGCCAACAAATAATACCAACTCTGAACGCTTTCTTTTCTTAAAGAGTCAAATTCCCAAAAACTTCCATTTAGACATAAACACATACACACAAATGCAGAACTTTGGCAAACAGGAGTTTGAAACAAAATAACACAAAATTGTGCGAGCAAACAAATTTGATTTATTGACTTAACTGTGTTAAGTCCATTTTAGATATGGGAGGAGTGAGCCCAGGTCTGAAGGTCGCTGATAAGATAGACAGAGATGAACTTAAAAAGCTCAGCCTTGTTGACTAGTGCTACGCACATATATTGCTGACTTTCATCATAAGAAAACTGCGTTTTCAGATGAACAGTTAAAGAATGCGATTAAACCAATTCCTAAAAAAATTAAAACTAATATTAATGTGAAAATTTAAATTGGAAATGGACTGGAAATTTTACAAGGAATTGTCTAAGTTTTTAAAAACACAGTTAATAATAAATCATTTATTTTATCACACACATAAATTTTTAAGTACCAATAATTCCACAGAGGTCTGGAAAATAGACTGAGTTTGTAATGGAAACTGATGATCAAATGTACAGGGTGTCCATAAATTACTCTAACAAACTTCCCATTTTATTTTTCAGGTCAAAATAAGTAAAAAAGTAAAATAGAGTAAAGCCCTATCTTGCTTAATTTTCCATCTGTATGTATTTTAGTGCTTTTTCAGAGAAACGTTATATCTTTCAATTGAATAAAGGTACAAATTTTTAATTTTAAAAATTTTTAGTCTAATTAAGACTTGTTTAGTACAATATCAGAATGGCGGCTGTAAAACATTTTCACTCTATAATAACTCAGAAAACGATGATTTATAAGAACAAGTCACTAGTCACTATATGAGAACATTTATAGGAAAAGTAAAATATTGTTTACTTTTAGATGAACATTACGATACTAAGTTATTTCACTACGACAAATTATAACTGAGCAGTTAAAGTTTTATTGAGCGCCATCCGTCACTAAAAAATCACTAATCAAGTTTAATGTTGTTTAACGGCTGATTAATAACCAGCTGATTGTTGCTTAACAGATGGGATTACTGGCTCCTTCTCATCATTTTGCTATAGAATTTTTTTGGGAGTAAGTATGTGATGTTTTGATGGATTGGATCTTGAAATTATTTTGTACTAAAACACCCAAATATGATTGATACAGATGCAATTAGATGGTTTACACAATTTTATTTACTATTTAATTACTTTAAATGTGTTAATTTACTAAAAAAATTAATTACTCTAAAATTTCATTCCTTGAATTGTAGCTGTCTGTGTATTACATCTAAAAGCTGACATTACTATATCACTGTGGTTGATTGTATTTAGTAAACAATCTCGTTTAAATATGAAAAAAACATATAACTGGTGTAATAAAACTGTGTAAATTAATAAATTCAATATTTAACTGGTATTTGGTTACTGAGAAAACGCTTACAACTCAAGTGAAAACAAGAGGACATGGCTTTAATGATGATTTATTGGATAGTAGCTAACTGTAATATGTAAAGCAGCTGAGAAGGCCAACCGGAGGGGGGAGGGGTCGCCAATCATTCGGGGGCACGCTCGTTGCGTCACTGAGCTCATACTGTTGATAGGATGGATGCCATCTCTGACTCGCTCACTATTATCAACCCATCCAATCAAGTGTTTAAACCTCATCTTGTTGTGGGCTCATGCCTGAGGTGATAGTGCCAACATTTTTACCACACTAAAACACTTTTGGAAAGGCAATAACATCAGCTGTTAAAACAAAGATAAACCTTCTTAAATATGACAGCTTTAAATAATATGAAAGATAAGCAAATTAATTAGATAGTGTCAAAAAACTACACAATTTGTATAAAAAACCAATGCACCAAACTAGTATGCCCAAATAACAATTTTAATTCTGAGAATAATTTTTTTCAAAACAAACTTCCTAAAAATTGGGACTCTGTAAAGTTAAGAACGGCTTTTTTCATATCAGCTATGAACTTAACTTAGTTACCTAACTGCATGATAGAATGAGTTCTCAATTCATTATTAGAGTTTGATTCATTTTTAGCACAAAATATTTCACTTTTAGAGGCTTCCCAAATTTTAGGGACTTTTTTCTTAATACGGACAATTTTCATGGTATATTTACAAAAATTTGACAACATCAACAGTTTTGGCTGAAAGAAGTAAAAAAGTTGATTAAGCACACTATTTTACCACAATGTACTTCTTTATGAAGTTTGATGTAAAAAAAAAACCTTTAACATCAAATGAATGCTACATCATTTTTTAAACAAACCATTACACAATGTATTTCTAACCTTTGGAACATGTCCCAATAGCATGTGAGGTAGGATATATTCTGTACTTGTCTAGATTTGTTTTGCCACTGTTCCATTGTATTACAATTGTAAAATTTCAAATTACCATATAGTTATTACATCATTTTACAATTTAACACCTTTCAATAAAACCTGTTGATAGTTTTGATATATTCTACTCGCCTACATCCTGTTGATAGTTTTGATATATTCTAATTGCCTACACCTCCCATCTGTGGGAGAAACTGTTCAGTTAGTGTGAACTTGTAGTGTGTGAGTTGTGAGAAGACAGAAAAACAATAATCCGTCCCATTGGTTCTTGAAAGATCAATAGAACCTTAGAGACAAAATAAAACTGAAGCATTAACAGACTATGTGATAAAACTTTTACTGGTCTAACCAGTATCCCTGCAAATCGTAATAAGCTCGTAAATATGAAAACTAAAATTTTTCTCATGATGTGGGTTGAGGGAAAGTACAAAAAAAGCAGCTTGTTATGAAAATTTAATTTTTACAACACTTTGCTGCTATCTGTATTAATGACAGTACTTTAAATAAAACAGTTTAGGATTGGCAAAAGATCAGAAACAACTAGAAATGTTAGAAATAGTTCAGTTACAAAAGCTCATTGCCATTTTCTATGCAGGGGGTAAAAATAACCATCTCCCCAACCTCCCCACAGTCTGCCAGATGTGAGTGTCTACTCTATAGATCTATTTTTAATCTATCAACACAGTTTTTATACCTCCTCAGGGGTAACTTCTGTCACATCGGGACATGAGGATTTCAGTAATAAAATATTACACTACACAATAGTAAATACACAATAGTTTGTCTATTTTTATAATAATAAAAATACAAAACATTTTTATATTGCATCGTATTATTTAGTATTGGAGCAAAATTTATAAATCAATATTTTTATGCAATTAGAATTTTAATACCACAGAATGTTTAGTGTATTAGAAAAATTTAAACTAACCACACTAATTAAAATACAAATATATTAAAAAAGAAATAGAAATACAAGTATAAATCAATACAATATAATACAATACAGATAGTGGTCATGTTGATGTTGTTAGTGAATCTAAAACAATAATAAATTAAAATTTTATACTAAAAGTTGATTGTTAGAACATTGTTACTAGATAACACTTGGTTTTTTGTTTAGTTAAAAAGTGTTAACCCTTTGAGTGCCAAGTATTTATTGAGTGGGTATACTGAAAAGTGCCAGGTATTTTTCTAGTGGGTGTACCTAAAAGTGCCAGCCCTTTTGCAGGCATTTTGCAAGGTTTTAGTAAAGAATTCACAGTTTGATTATTTAATAAGCTATCAACATGATTCTTTTTTTATTTTTCTCTGAAAACTCTGTTTAATTAACATAAAATAACAAAGTTACCATAACACTAAATTTAGGAATACCTAAAATGGACTTACCTAAAAAAAAATTCAAAAATATTTTTTAATTTCATTTTTTAACCAAATTATTATGACCAAAAAAATTCATATCCTTTTCTTAGTCCATATCACTGGAAAGTGTATGCAATTGTCTGTAAATCTTGAAAAATTTATATTATTATCTTCAATAATGAGTAAGTTATACAACTTTTAAGAAACTATTGTCACGTTGTTTCTGGTAGCTATGGCAACCAAAAATGTTTATTATGTGAGTTTCATAATTTAAAGTTTGATCGGAAGTGTACTATAACAATTTATTTTGAAAAGAACGATTCTTCACAAACATTTCAATATGATATTATTTAAAAATATTAAAGGTTACAATTTTTAGTGACTTTTTCCCGAACGTCCGGTAAAATCGGACGTTGGCACTCAAAGGGTTAATGATAGTGTACAAAGACTTTTTTGTGCACTTCAACTAGAGAGAACTCAATCACTTACTTTAGTGCAACAAAATTTTTGTTATACTTTTTAAAAAAAACCTTATCCACCAAGTAGGCAGTCTATGTGTAATTGGTACAAGAAATTAAAAAATACACAATGTCTGTGTGAATTAAAAAGTTCTGAAAGGCCAAAACTGCTTCAAGATCATGGGCAACAGGTTTCAGTTTCTGTCCTTTGGAGTCCAATAAAGTCAAAGGTAAGGGTGGAACCTAAAGATCTTAACCATCTCTTTAAAGAATTTGGAGAAATCATTTGAAGACATAACCTTACAAATACTACATAATAATGATAAGGTGGAATATTGAGCATTTTGTGTTGGCATCCTTTTGATGAAGATGGATTCACTGATCGACTAATCTTTGGTGACAAATCAACGGTTCATATCAGTGAAAAGATTAATAAGCACAACGTTTATAAGGGAACAGACAATCCTATAGTAAACTTCATTGTAGCATTTTCCAACTCAACCATTCTGTTATTTTTTAATGTACTAATGAATTTAATTTTTTCCTTAAATTACAAAAACTAAGAATGTATATTATATTTACAGTTATATAATGTACAAAGCATCTTTACATTAGGCATAATATTAAATATTACACTCTACACACACTGGAGAGAGTTAGAACATTAATTACTGTATTTCTAAACGTTGATTGAGTTTAATTTAAATATAAAAAAATACTCCTTTAATTTATACATCAGTCTAAAGAAAATCCTCAAATGTAGTATGTGCAGAGTAACCCTCATACTTATGAGGACTTCGCATGATCATGCTTAGATTTACTTAAAGTAAGAAAAACTTAACAACGCCAAATAATACAAAAAGTTGCCTACCTACACCAAAATTACTCAACTGTTTTAAAGCGTCATAAAAATATACAAATTCATATTTTAAATACACTATATAAAGCCTATCATCTCCTAACTTTGAATATAACTTCAACTTTTTGTATACTGTAAAATTGCAAATAGATTTCTATTCCACTCTAAATTATTTCTATTTCATAGATTATTAAATGGGCTTCTTCAATATGCCTCTTAGTTTTACTGTGTTTCATATATGGAAGTTTCATATTGTTTTAAAATATATTGTATCGAAAATGTGATTTCAATATAATATCTTTCACTTTTGAAATTCTAATAAGTGTAATTTTGTGTATGTGCGTAGTGCACATGTAATCTAGTAATAAATACTATTTATTTAACTGACCATTCTCTATGTACAAGATTGTGTTTCATGATAAAGAAACTTATAGTATTGTATTTCAACCACCTGATGACCTCCTCATTGATCACCCAGGTTGTGAATACTTAAAATGATTTAAATTTACAATTATTAGGTAAACGTAACCAAGGTCATAGTAGTTTGATTAATTTATTCACAGGCAAAAATAGAGCAATTGATAATTGATGAATCACATTACAATGGCATAATCTAGGGAAATGACAATTATTCAAGCATCAGTAGTTTATTATTTACATTGCTTAACTGAAAATTCAAGCCATCTTTTAATGGTTGCCATTTCCAGCTTGGTTGTCTATTTGAGGTCATGTTTGCGGTATTGTACTCTACTAATTTGATAATCTTTAATTTTATGTGCATACCAATCCATGCTTACATTTAAGATTTTCTTCTGAATCCTTAGAGACCGTTTGAGGAAGTAGCGAGTCACTGGATATGAGTTAATTTAGATTTTTTTGTCCAATAAGTCTGTACCAAGTTTTGTGGCTCTATCTTAATTCGTTTCAAAAATATTTAACTGTCCCAGAACTTTTTGGACACCTTGTATATTGCATTCTAAAAATAATCATTATTATTGTTAAACTATAATTCAAAACAACCTTTATTCAACATTTTTACAAATACATATAATACAAACAAAATATAGTGTAAATTTGTTTGATTACATGTCTTACCTAATTTATAAACTCTAATCCTGATCTATAGTAACTTAGTCAATATGATAAATGAAGCATATTGTACATCATAATTTCAGTCTTTACGGTTGTTGAAGAAAATGATCAAAGGATACAAAGATCAGCAATTAAGTATTGCTTTAAGTTTAGCTTCTTTTTAACATTTATAAAATTATTCAAGGCAAAAATATGTACCTATAAATAAATTATTAAAATGTAATGCCTGCAAATTGAATTGGTTTCTCCTTGTAAATTATACATTAACCTGTGGGACAATCAGCTGACTACGTTTCTAGGTTAGCTAAAGAATTAAAGAAACTGCTTTATTTAGGTAACTGTCCTTTGGTAGCCTTAGTGAAAAAGCAGTTTCCATGATGAGTTATAAATCAATGGTTTGAAAACTTAAATCTCAAAATATTCGCTTCACTGACTCCTGCCTCTACTGTAAATGTAACATAATTCGAATAGATTATTTTGTTAGTTAAATATGTGTGAGAAATGATACGGTTGGAGTCAACGGCATGCAAATATATTTTACCACTTAAATTTTACCCAGTACGTAGCTTATACAGCAATTCCTTAATATAGCACACAAACAGTACAGGACCAAGAATAGAGCCAGTGGTACATTACTTTCACTATTCACTTCTATAATCTACTTTCACTAAAAACACTAACTTATAGATATAGATTTAAAACACTTAGAAAACAGCTAACACTTGGTATCTGTAACAACACAGAATGTGTAAGAGCACTCACTTTTGCTGTGCCTCAATAGCTACAGTACAGTACACGGTCAACACAACAATTGAATCAAGGAACCAAATTAAATACAATAACAGGTACTTTGGTATCATCCAAATGCCACTATTTTTGCAAAAGTTTCTCTTACCCGGAACCTAAGAAACTATATTATTAGAAAGAACAGACTTTATTTCACTATGTTAATTATATATGCCATTATAAAGATTGGTTCTTGTTTTCTGCCTCCCAAAGGGAAGTGATGTCAGTGAGGCGACCACCACTCTGTCCCTCTGTCCCCCAAAGTACCCGAAAAGATTCTAATCATAGTTATTTAAAATTAATTATTGCCAACTCTTTGTAATGGGCTGCAGTATAATAAGAGGCCACCACCACAATAGAATCATATTTATGATTATCTAAACTATAGAAACAAAAATGTTAACACGAATT
This sequence comes from Homalodisca vitripennis, assembly GCF_021130785.1. Taxonomy (NCBI): domain Eukaryota; kingdom Metazoa; phylum Arthropoda; class Insecta; order Hemiptera; family Cicadellidae; genus Homalodisca; species Homalodisca vitripennis. The sequence continues at coordinate 24,022,413 of NC_060214.1, forward strand.
ACGTTAAATATAGAAACTATCTATGTTGTGTATGTATAAAATGTAACAAACAAAACAGTTTAACACTTAGTTACTTTTTACTGTTTTTAAGGATATACTATAATTCTATTGTGGTGGTGGCCTCTTATTATACTGCAGCCAAAGAGGCTATTATGATCTGAAATAGGTACCTGTAACACAATTTGTTTCGACACTTTGGTTTCAGTAATTTATATGATCATAGATGTCAATGATTCAATTTTGATGCAATTCGCCTATTTATTTATTTATTTAAGTCTGTTATACTACAGTCCTCAATATATCCTAGCATTGAATGGGTAATCTCTTCTGTAAATGATACAATCAAAGGTTATACTATAAAACACGTAACATATATTACAATATGCCTTTAATTAAATTAAGGCTACGAAGTTTACTACAACTTAAACTTCAACTTATTATCGATATTATACAAAGATATGTACATCACGATAAGCTCTAGTATACATAAGACTGAAGATATGACCTTTCATTCATAAATATCTAGGTTATAATTCTGATATTACAACAAGCTCTCAAGGAATTTAATTAAATACTGTTTCACATTTTTCATTCAATAATACACTATAGGTTGTGTTTATCAAATTTTGATACTGAAATCAGCATAAACATATATCAGCTGTTTCATTCATGATTGATCAGGAAAATTTTTTCCTCAAAATGCTCTTCATCAGATGGAATGGAATAATTTTTATTACGCCAATAGACCCACAATAATATGAAATCGTTAAAGATATGATTTATTACTTTTATATGAAATACATTATTTATTAGAGACAAGAAATGTTAATTCATTTTATAAATTATTGATGAAAATCGTTGAGATTGTACCGGTTACATCATCAAGGTTACATAGGAATAACCCGACTTACCAAACAATTTTAAAAACGTCAAAGTACTTACTTGTGTTTAACTTGACAAGGCCTACGTCAACTCCGTTTTCCAGTTCTCCTTCTGAAACACCATTTTCGACCGAGGATTCCAATGCCATGGTAAATTTTCACACACACTTTTCACAACCACAACCCCACAGACAATTTTGCAGACTGCACTTGCACTGTGCACATGTGCCTTTCAGATCGTGAGTAAAGTTTTACCATTGGCTAAAAGAAAGTGGGATGGTAGATATTATTTTGAATAAAAATAGCCTAAATAAACATATTTTCTTTATAAGAACAAATATTTAATAAAAATTTATCAGTGAATGAAATTAAGTTGTAGATAATTTCAATATATTTAAGAAAAATGTTTAATTTTATATAAGTTATTTCAATTCCAATATCCCACACATACAAATCCAATGCTACCATACAATGTTGGTTCAATAGATATCGTCAAATCATGAATAAAAGTGGAAAATTATAGCTCTAATAAGTAAAATAATGGACTGTATTTAGTAAAACTCTTCGCTAGCGTAAAAGGTAACAAGGATGACTCTTAGTATTAAAATATTTCACAAGAAACAGACTAGCTCTTTACATGCTTATCAGTAGTATCAGCTGACTAAAACCGCGGGGAATTTGAATTTGTTTAACCTTCGGCCTGCAAACTAATTCTTCAAAAGTTAACGGCTGGTATGATAATTAAACGTTGTTTCTCTTTATGTATGCTCAATTAATGAAAATAATACCCGGAAACTTTAATATTTTACTTTATTAGGATTACTTTTAATAGTTTGCTAGTACTAACACTAAGGGTGATAAACCAACCAGGAGATTAGTTTACTACATTAGTCAAAGTCAAAGTCAAAATTCTTTATTCCATTGATCAATACATAATTAAAATAGGAATCGTCAATAAATATAGTTAATTTAACATTGAAATAGATTCAAACAGTAAGATTACAACAATGAAAATTATTTTTAATTAAATGTAAAATAGATTATTTATAGATATAGATAAAATCTTTTTAGTTAAAATACCTATCAACTCCACATCACATTTCAAACATTCCTGAATCGTATAAAAAGGATTTATTTGCAGCCAATCAAGGATCCTGTTTTTTAAACTTTGTTAAAGAAGTGTTCCTGGCTGAACTGTGTAATTTGTTAAAAAATCTTATTGCATTTATCTAGTGAGATGATCCAATTTTAGCCTATCTATGTTGGGGTATATCTAATTTGTATCTATTGCAGGTTAATTAATTATGAATTTCACTCCTGCTTGAAAAAATATGAATGTTAGTTTTAACGAATATTAAAATTTGGTATATGTAAAGATTAATGTTTGTAATAAATTTTGCTATGAATAAATAAAGGCCTACAATGATCTTGTGGTGCCACTCTATAAATAGTCCTGCGTCTTTTATAATTCTATTATTTACAAAAAGTGATGTGTCGTCTGCATAGATGACTGAGTTTAGATTGAGATTGTTTGGCAAATCATTTATTATAAACTAAAAATAAAAAAGGACTAACCCCTGAGGTACTCCTATTGTGACAGTTTTCATTGTTGTGTTAGATCCTTTCCTATACAAAAGTAACAAAATAGAGAATGAAACTACAAGTTTGGAAATGGAACACCTCAGTATACCCCTAGTCTGTGAAGTAACAGTTGCCTCTATCAAACTTTCTGGAAAAGAACAACTTTATATGATAGGTGTATATCGGCCTCCTAATAATCTGACTGACATCACAGCAGAAGCTATCGAGGTCCTTCATAAAGTTCTGGATAACATTCCGACTCACAGCAGAATTATTTTGATTGGGGATATAAATATTGACATTTTAAGACCTACTAGGGAAACTATTATGTTTGATGAATTTCTTTTGTCCCATAACATGACACGACTCCAACTTTCAGCGACCAGAGTATTTCAAGGTCATCAGTCCTCCATAGATGCTATCTGCACAAATGCTGAAATTGATGAATCTCAAGTGAAAATTCTCCATACTGGTATAAGTGACCATTTCGGACAACTTTGTTATCTGCCTCTGTCTGTTGAATAAAAAAAAACTACTACCTCCTCTCATCGACACGTAAGTCCAGAGAACTTAACAAATCTCAAACGATATTTGGCTGAGGAATCTTGGACTAATGTAATTCAACAAGATAGTGTGGAAGAGGCCTACAGACAATATTTGAAGACAATAACATACTTTTTAGATCTCACTTGTCCAATCAAGAAATTCAGAGTTGTGGCAAAACCAAAAGCTCGACCATGCTATGACGAAGAAGCTCTCCGCTTAAAGAAAGATTTTCTTAAAGCAAATGAGAGATGTTGTCTTTCTGGCAGCCAAGAGGATAAACAAACTTCTACGCAGCTAAAGAAGGCTTACGACTTAAAACTAAGGACCTTAAGACAAGAGGCTAGTGCTGCTCATATTGACAATGCTGCTAACAAAAATAAGGCTGTTTGGGAGATCATAAACAGCGAGAGAAATCATCAGCACAAGGACACAATTTCTGGATTTGACTTCATAGTTAAAAACGGAGACAAAATTGACGACCCTATAGATATAGCCAACCATTTTAACAACTATTTCTCAACTATTGCTGATGAAACTCTCAAACAGAACCTGTGCATCAACCCAACAATGCAATTTGTTCAGAACCCACCTGTTGGAATGCCACTCACCTCTATGGAACCCACATCAATTGAAGAAATAAGTAAAGTAATAGACTCACTAAAAACAAAATCCTCTTTTGGCTTAAATGAAATATCCTCAAAAATTCTAAAATTTTGTAAAAATGAAGTAGCGGTACCGATTTTTCATATCACACAACTGTCTCTTCTGCATGGTACTTTCCCCTCAAGTATGAAAATTTCCAAAGTTATCCCTCTTCACAAAAAAATCCAGTAAACACCACATAGAAAATTTTAGGCCAATATCTTTAATTCCAACTGAATCCAAAATTATTGAGAAAATTGTACTCTCTAGACTTTTCAAGCATCTTCAACTGAACAACCTTTTGACAGAGGAACAGCATGGTTTTATTAAGGGACGATCCACCATGACTGCAATAGTAGATCTGTTTGAGCACATTGTGGACAATATCGAGGCTGGAAATAATGTAGTGGGAGTGCAACTTGACTTGAGTAAGGCATTTGATTGTCTAAGCCATGACTTGATTATAAGAAAACTTTTTCATCTAGGAATCCAAGGAACAGCACTTTCATGGTTCTCAGCATACCTTGAAGGAAGACGCCAGGTTGTAGAAGTGACTCAGACCATAAAAAGAATTACTACAATTTCTAGATCTGAGGTCCTGTCAATAATTTAGCGCAAGGCGAAAGGTTCCGCTTGGATTGCTCTAGCGGGCGAGGGGATAGAGGCGCTGGGATTTCTCTAGCGCAGGGCGAAAGGTTCCGCTTGGATCGCTCTAGCGGGGAAAGACGAAGAGGGCGCTGGGATTTCTCTAGCGCAGGGCGAAAGGTTCCGCTTGGATTACTCTAGCGGGCGAGAGGATAGAGGCGCTCGGATTTCTCTAGCGCAGGAAGAAAGGTTCCGCTTGGATCGCTCTAGCGGGGAAAGACGAAGAGGCGCTGGGATTTCTCTAGCGCAGGGCGAAAGGTTCCGCTTGGATTGCTCTAGCGGTACGCAAGGATCTGTGTTGGGGCCTGTACTTTTTATATTATTTACTAATGATTTTCCTAACGTTTTACATTCATACAGTAATTTAGTCATGTATGCTGACGATTCTATGCTATTAACTGCCAATAGCTCAGTGGAAAATCTAGAAATAAATTCATACATTGCTGTTAACATTGCTATGGACTACTGTAGAAACAATGACCTGGTTTTCAATGAATCAAAGACGAAACAAATTTCATTTGAGAACAAGAAGGATGACATTTCAGATCTACCAAATCTTCAATCTGTCAGCTCAACTAATTATCTTGGAATCATTGTTGATGACAAACTCTCATGGCTAAATCATATTAATAACTTATGCCTTAAACTTAGCTCAGCAATCTATGCCATAAAAAGGACGAAAGCTATAAGCACGACAAAAGCCACAATAACAGCCTATCATGCTCTGTTTGAAAGCCATATGAGATATGGCTTAGCGGTTTGGGGTGGTTCAACTGAAAGAAATCTTCAACGAATCCTCATTCTTCAAAAAAAAGGCTCTAAGAATCAAGGCCGGCTTGGGATTTAGAGAGAGAGCTGTAGAGGGGTATTCAAAGAGTGGAGGTTATCAACAGTAGTCAGCCTTTATATTGTAGAATGTATTGTGATAGCTACAACTCATAATGTCCAACAGCACCAAGACATTCACTCTTACAATACCAGGCATGCCAATAACTTTACTTTGCCAATCCACAAGTTAACTCTCTCTGAAACAAAACCAACCTATGCTGGAGACAATAGACAATAGATAAATATCTTTATTTGTAATTTCATTAAGAAATACAATGGCGTCACAGTAGTAAAAAAGAATTTCTTGCTTTACAAACTTTCAGATTTTGTTCAGGTAGTGTTGCGTCCCAGTTGATCTAAAAATTCCTTGATTGAGTACACTGGTCGTTCCACTAGAAAGTCCCAGAGTGTTTTCTTTAGTTTGTTCACTGGCGTAGTCTTCAGGTAAAATGGAAGGGAGTTGATAATTTTGCGACCAATATATGAGGGTTTCTTGCTGTATTGGGTTGTGTGATGGGCAGGAAGACTGTAGTCGTTTGCTCTTCTAGTATAATAGGAGTGAAAATCCTCATTCCTAGGAAGGTCTAGTTCCTTTGCATACATGACTACGGCATGGATGTAGAGTGCTGGAGCAGTTAGAAGCTTTAGGGATTTAAAAGCTTCCCTGCAGCTATCATTGTAGTTTAGTCCTGCGAGTGCCCTGACAGCCTTTTTCTGGAGAACTAGGATTTTGTTAAGATTTCCTTCAGATGTTCCTCCCCATGAGATCAATCCATACCTTATATGTGACTCAATCACAGCATAATATGTTGTTTTAGCTGTTTCTAGACCTCCTATCCACATCATTCTCTTCACCACATAAATTCCAGACGAAAGCTTTTTAGACAAGTTGTGTATGTGATCGTTCCAAGAAAGTTCCGCATCAATTGTTTATAGTTTGACCTAGAAGTTTATAGTTTTTTTCCACTGTGGAATTTCTGGGAGTTGCTCCTGTTTTCTGCTAAAATTTATCTGTGTTGTTTTTAAGGGGTTGATGGCCAAATCATTTTGAAGACAGTATTGAAGTGCTTTATCTGTTGATGATAGGATATCTGAGTGTAATCCTTGTGGAGTGTTATGTGTAAACAGAAGAGTTGTATCATCTGCATACATTATAGGTTCCACATTTTCCTTACTGATGAAGCTGGAAAAGTCATTTGTAAAGAGAATGAATAAGAAGGGTCCCAGCACTGAGCCTTGGGGCACTCCTCTGGTGACTGGGAGCTGTTTGGATCGATATGTACATCTTTTTCCATTTATGTTTTGTTGAATTTCAACTAATTGACTGCGGCCCTTCAAGTAACTGACCACCCACTCCCTCTACTCCCAGCGTTGACAGTTTTTTCAGAATAAGGTCATGACCTAGGCAGTCAAAAGCTTTGCTATAATCTAGCAGTACTGCTGAAACGTACCTGCGAGCCTCCAGATGGTCAATAGTGTGCTCAATTAAGGTCGTAGACCTGCCTTTGAGAAATCCATGCTGGTTTTTCGCAATTAGATCATATCTTTCCAGGTGGGCCATCATTCTTGAAAGTGTGATCTTCTCTATTATTTTTGAAAAGGTTGAGATTAATGAAATAGGTCGGTAGTTTTCCTGTTTAGTGTATGAGCCTTTTTTGTGTTTTGGGTATATTTTAGCTATCTTTAGAGCAGAAGGAAACTGACCTACATTGAAAGATTTGTTTATTATACTGACAAGAGGAGCTGCTAGTTGTTTGGCACAGTGCTTTACAGCTTTTGATGGAATCTCATCCACTCCACTTGAGAACTTGGATTTTAATGAGGCTATTGTTTTTAAAACTTCTTCAGTTGTTGTAGGTGTTAGAATTAATGGCTGGATATTGCTCAAATCAAATCAAATTTCTTTATTGCCAAGACATGGTTAACATGTATAGCATGCGTCAAATAACGTTATTGTAACTAAAATTTTTCCATCCGTTCTACATCAAAATCCTCAATCAAACATACAATTTCACCTTCATTCATTTCCTTTTATTCGCCAATCATCCCACCACCAGCGACGGGGCGACATACCTATTGGCTGGTCTCCCAGTTTTTTGCCAATACTCGTCGACATTATAAAATGCCTGTGTCGCTAAAAAGCGTTTTAGACGAGTTTTGAACGCCTTGAGCGTTGGGGCATTTTTTTATTCGGTGTGGCAGCTTGTTGATGAAATGAACTCCTGCTAGGTGGTAGGATCATTGGATGTGTTATTGTTTTATTTTTAAATTGGTTTCTATTTCTTTCTAAAGTTGCATCTGCTATTTCAACAAAGTATTTGTTCAATTGTTCAACGATGTCCGCAGGGCTCTGAACTACGAGGTTTCCGTCTATCTCTAGTTGCAGATTTGGTTCCTCCCTCTGTTTACATTGTTTTTCTGTGTTAATTACTTCCCAGATAGCCTTAGACTTATTATCAGCACTTGTAATGTACTCTGCTACAGTGTTTCGCTTTAGATTTCTTAGCTTCAGATCATAGTTTTTCTTTCTGTCTACCATTGATTTTTTGTCGTTTTCACTTCCAGTGATCTGGTATCTGTGTAGAGCGGCGAGAAAATCTTGTTTTAGTGTTTTGGCTTCTTCATCATATTGAATGGTTTTCTGTCCTTTCCGCTTTGCTCTTACCTTTTTACAGGGGCATGTATGATCCAATTTTAGTCTTACAGTTGTAAGAAAGGCATTGTATGCTTCTTCAGCATCGGGAGCACTATGAACTCTGTCCCAGTTTTCTTTGGAGAGTTCATCTTTTAGGCTGTCTAGGTTTTTTCTGGAAAAAATTCTTTTTTGTGTAGTTTCTTTTATAAAAGGTACATCTTTTTCTATTGTGACAGTGCATGTTTGGCCTGTGTGATCTGCTATTCCAGCTTCAACTACTGTAAATTCAATGAAATCCTCCTGTATATTGGTACAAATACAGTCTATAGATGTTTGTGAGTAGTTGGTGATTCTTGTCGCTGGAAGTGGTAGTCGTCTTGCTCCAAAGGTCTGTAGTTCATTTTCGAGGTATATGTTGTCTGCATTTTCAGTCAGCCTATCTACATTAATGTCACCCATTAAAACAAGGACTTTGCCTTCTGCTTGAAAAGAGGCAAGTATTTCAGATAAAACATCAACAGCCAGTCTGGCCTGTCCTCCTGGAGAGCGGTAAATACCCAGTAAGTAAAGTGTTTTATTTTTTATTTTTATTTATACTAATGCCGTTTCCATGATCAACTCTATGCTTTGGTTTGAGATATTTACTTCTTCTACCTCTGTATTAGCAAATTCTTGGATGTATATTGCAACTCCCCCCGATCTGTGTTCTTTTCGACTGAAGTGTGTTATTAGATTATACCCACTGATTTTAGTAAGTAATAACTCCTCTGTGCTCAGTCCATGCTCAGTAAGTACCAGAAAAGTAGGTTCGAGGTCACTCATTAAGTGATTTATTCTTTCTATCTTTTTTCTTAAGCCTTGAACATTCTGGTGGAAGATGGTGATGGGAGTTGTTCTGGTTTTTGAAGTAGTGGCCTGGGACCTAGCTACTTTAATTTGCTGTTTATTAAGTCGTGGTCTAAAAAATGTTTTGGGTGTTGTAGCAGGTCATTTGTGGTAGAGTACGTTGTTGGAGGTGTCAGTTCGACTGAGGTGAGGGATGGTTGATCTGGATCTTTAAGGTGTGGTAATGCAGCAGGTGAACTCAAGTAGCCATAGTGCTTGACCATGTGGTTCTTGAAAAACACAATGTGTTTAGAGAAGAACTCTTCACAGGTCTCATCCTTGGCCCTTTGCTTTGAGTTCAAAGGTGGGTTTTTAGACATTTTCCGGACATTTTCTGCAGAAGACACTGGTGTAGTCTCGGTTGGCTCTATATGGTGGGGACTAACTGCTGGTATGTGAGCAGCTTTTTTGTTTTGCTTACACACTCTATTTTTAGCAACTTGTAGGGAAACACTGAAGTGGTTGTTTGGAGTTGTGATTTTATTTTTGTTAGAGGGTATGTGCTTTGCTGGCCTGGGCTGGAGTCCATCTGCATGATTCTGCAACTGGTTCTGTAGTATTTTAATAGAGTTCTCAACTTGATCTTGTCGGGCTTTTAGATAGGTCATATCCTGTATTAGGGAATGGTTGCTTGGTTGATCGTCAGTCGGTTTACAAGTGATTGCCAGTGGCAAGGAAACGTCTCTAGTGGGTGGACTTGTTTGTGTATCGACATTTCTGTGTGGGACTTGGTGGATTTCTGTGTCGTTTGTCATTGATTCTAGCTTGGTACTGAGTAATTTTATGGTGTTAGCTAGGTTGGCAATCTTGATCTCATAGCTATCAATGATTTTACGTTGATTAATGTCGTGTTCTTCAAAGAACTGATGTAGTTGAGTTTGATTTTGTTTTTCTCTGTCTAGTTGGTTTTGCAAGTTTGCCAGTTCTTGGTGCAGATTCTCAACTTTACTTTGACATTTTTCCTTAATTTGGTCCACTTCCTCTAATTCTTCTGTAGTATCTGCCAACTTTGCCTCGAGTCTTGTGCACTTTTCAAGGAGTTGGGCCTTTTCTGCTTTTAATTGTAGATTCTCTTGTAGAAGGGCATTTCCTGCTTCAGCCGCAAGAGCCAGAGACAGATTAAGGTCAACCTCATCGGAATTCTCTAAATTTTGAATTTTTTCCACAATGGTATATGATGTATAATATACTTGATCCTGTAGAATGTCTTCTTTGTTAAGATGGTGCTCATTTTGATTTGTGATAGGGAGCACGCTACACCGTTTGCATTTCCAGGTGGTGTAACCAGCCTTTGAAATTTTTTTAAGGTCAGCACTTGTTATTCCCACACATTTTCCATGAAACCAGTTTTTGCAAGGCCCTGTGCAAGCAATTGAGGAGTACTTGACTCCTATACCACAGGAGCCACAAGGGTAGTTTGACATTGTGTAGAAAGTGTGTTATTGAATGTAGAAACAGTTTTTTCAGCCAGGTTTGTCTTATTCCTGTTGTAGATAAATTTGTTAAAAAAGTATAATATTTTGAGGAGTCAAATTGTCAAAAAGTGGAAATGTCAATATTGTATAAATGTAGTTGATTATTGAAATTCAAAAGTTAGAGAAATAACTGTTTTTGAGTCGAGGTTTGTCAGACTCCTCCTGTTGTTGAAATTCAGAGGTCAGAGAAAAACTGTCAATAACTTAAAATTGTCTGAATGGTGAAAAATAAAGATTCAGTTTTTTTATATCCTGGTTTGGCTGGTTCCAGTAGTCGATAAGTTAAGGTTGTAATACATTATCAATGGTAAACTGATATTTCTTCGTACAAAATTAATATTGTTGTCTATTGCATGGAGCAAAATTCTTCAATAATCTCCCTGATGAGCTGAAGAAAATGGAAGGAAGGAAGTTGAAGAAAAGCCTGCACTCCTGGTTCCAAGAGAGACCCTTTTACTCAGTAAAAGAATTCTTGAATTGGAGAGCCGACTCGCAGAGAATGTGAAGACCTAGGCAGCTAATGACAACAAACCTGGGAAAAATGTTTAAGATAATTTGTATTTGACGCCATTTCCTTCTTGATGAATGTGAAAATAAAGAATTGTCTTGTCGTCTTTCACACACACACATATTGCTGCCTATTTTCAAGATATGAAGTAATTATTTTACATGAAATCTCTGAGATACCATAAAACTTAAGTTTCTGTACTATAGAGGTAAATGAGACACAATAGAACGCCGTACTCAGATCCAAAAGTGACAAAGCTACAGATTCCTTACTATCAAATGCTTTAATGTGTGATCAATAATATTCATGACTGCATCGATAGTGGATCTTCCCTCTCTAAATCCAAACTGCAATTCAGAAATCAGATTGTTTTGTTCAAAATAAAGAGACAGCTGCCTGTGCATAACAGACTTAATTTACTTTACATACTAATATAGTATTTTATTTCTGGAGTAATTAACCCATTACCCATTATCAACTCATACAAACAAGCTTTGGAAATATTCTATTCCAAACTAGTATTGGGGAGTAAAATATAGTTGGTGTGTAAAACACTCTTTAATATTTTTCCAAAGTACTCAGAACTCAAATCCTTTACTACAAACAATCTTCAACTAATAATATTATTATTAATTGAGAATATACATGTACTAAAAATCTTCTATTTTTCAGATGGCCGTAACAATACGGTTTAAATACTCCTGAACGCTGTAAGGGTAACTGTTCAAAAGAAGAGTTTTCACACCTCTTTCAAAAGCTTTCGGCCTTGCGGGAGTCAGGCAGTGCATTAAATATTAATGTACCCTTTCTATAATATTGATGAGTTTTTTTCTATTAACAAAGTAGACTTTTAATGATTGTTTTAAGATAAACTCATGATATAATTAGTATAATTCTCAACTAGACAATTAATGTCTTGTATTATTATATATATATATATATATATATTCAATTAATTTTTATAAATTCGGCTATTGCCATTTATACAAATTAATTGAATGTAAATAGAAGTCATTTGACAGGTATTTGGTCTTCCAATCATATGTTAGTTTGGTTATTTAAACACATATGTGAAAGAAACGGCCAAATACAAAATAATTTAATCGTAAAAAGTGAGTGCTCTGTGGTGTAATGGGAGCACATTCACCCGGCAAGTGAGAGATCCGGGTTCGAGTCCCGGTGGAGCAAGTACTTTTTGCGATTCAATGTTTATTGAAATAAATTATATATATATATATATAAAATATTTTTGTATTATACTTATTAAATATTATTTTGAGACCATGCTATTTAGTCTGTAACTGAATTAGACTTTGTCAATGCATGTAACATGTTTTACGACAAATAAACAAATTTATTATTATTATAAAAAGCTTAGTACCACTAATAAAGAGATGACGATCAAAGAAACTTGTGTGATGTTTAGGAATTTTTGTTATTGGACTGCCTAGGATTATAATGAATTGGGGTGTGTGTTACGTGAAACAAATCAAAGTGTTTTCACACAAAGATTAAACAACTCAAAATTTAAAGGGACGAAAAGGTAAGAATATTGGAATCCTTGAAGATTGGCGTGGTTTCCTGAATGCTGCTCTCAATGCCCTATTTGAAGTTTGAATATTGACCTGGTGCGTTCACAGTCAAATCTCTAAATGGCCACAGCATAAGACAGGTATAAAACATATCAACCCATAGTATGCGGGCAAAGTTACTCGAGTATCTGCAAAATTGGATAAAGTATGAATTTAAAATGTCCCTAAACTCAATTTCTTGCGGACAAAATCAATATGATCCTGGAATTTTAGTTGGTTATCAATGAAAGGAGTGTGTTTTAAAGAAAACAGTACCAAAATATACAACTGTCTACTAGCAGAAATATGTTAAATAGTATTATTTAAAGACATTGTTAATCTGTATGTTTGAATCTTCCTTTCTTTTACCTGTCTCTTTAGTGTTTAACATTTTGTAATCTTCTGCTTTATTAAATATATGTTTGCCTTCTTTTTTGTCCTATGTTAAGATAAATCTTTATGAAGAGAAAATTCTCTATACAGATGATATCCCAAAGCCGTGCCATCGATATGCTACAATGAGGGTGACAGTGAATGAATAAAAACTGAATCCAAGGAGGTTGCTGAGGCCAAAAGACACTTCTAGATGAATTTTAGGTTTTTTACTTCGTCAGGTAATTTACTTTCTTTACAACTGGTAACACTGAGTGGGTTTTCTACCATCTACTGTGTAAGACCAGATCCGGTTATGATGTTTGTATTTTTTTCATTTCATATTTGAAACTCTGGATGATGGGCGTTATTTTACTCAAATTATAACCAACATTGTTATCAAGACACCTAATATGGTTTGGAGATTTTCAACAGCACATTTAATAGATAAGTAAATTGAGTGATAAAAGTCCAATTACATAAACTCTAAGTTAGTGTGATTCAATTTATGTTGCAATATTCCTAGTTTAGCACTTGCTGTCACTCTTAGTCACAGGAGCAAACTAAAGAAAGATAAACTGACCTAAGATTTGTTGTTTTTAAATGAGAGCAGTTATGATTGCATATATGATATAATGTCAATCCAACAAAAGTTTTACTGAAGGTTTGAAAATCCTCGCCATGCAAAAAATGTAGCCTATGGTACGTCTTGAAATGTTGTCTACATTACATTGTACGTAATCGTATGAAAATTGGTGTCCAACTGATTGATGATATATTTCGTAATTGTCTTCTTGAAAAATATGATGGTTTTAAATTAATTTTTATAAATTTACATAAAAATAAACTTATTTAAGGGAAGCAAAGCATATATTTTTGCTTTGTTATTTTTGTTTTTGCCTAATTTTAATAAATACAATTTAATATAAAACCTTTTACTGAATACGTATTGGACAACAGACCCCTGATAACTTTAACAATGTAGCTCAAATTCTTCATTCTCCCAGCTTGTTTTAAGAAAAAATAATAAAACTTTCACTCCTTAGCCCATTGTGCTTTCTGCCCCCAGCTGTACTCTATAAAGTAAACTACTACAAAACAGGATATTGTCGCTAACACTAAAACCCATTTTTTCAACACAACAAATTATATAAATAGAACAAAAGATAATTATTCCAAACAAAACAAAAATCACTGTTTATCAATTATAAGTACTTACTGAGACTGAACTACAAGTGTTTGAAGACAATAATTAGTAGTTTAAACTTTAAAAGATATATCCTTCAGAATTTAGTTCCTTGGCAAGGCATACAATGTATTATCTGTCTTATATGCTGCATTTAAAGGACTTTTGACTATGTACATTACAATGTACTTTTCCAGACATTGATTTTCTGTAGCACACAGTGAAAGGGAAATACATTTATTATAGGTACAGTGTTTTATGCTTCATTCTAATAATATTATTAATATTATATTATGATGTAAAAGTAACAAAATTATGTTTAGTTTCCTGTAGAAATGAGGGCTGCAGAACTTTATATTAACTATTAATAGATTTATTGCTTAAATAAAAATTGTGAATTAATTAAAATTAAAAATTAAATTGAAGGATGATGACAATGAATACTTGTTAATGACTCATCTGGTACTTAACGTTATTCAAAACTCCTTCATTAATGATAAGGTATTCCTCAAGGGTCAGTTTTGGGTCATGTTCTTTTCTTGATAATACATAAATTGATACTGGAGAGATCACATTAATTTTTTTTTAATGAACTATGTATGTTTTGATTTAATCTGAGAATAATCTCTTTTGTAATAAATTGAAACAATTAAAGCTATTTAATATGCACACGCTTGTAGGTACTATAAACATTATATAGTATAGTACTATTTTTAATATTTGCAGCTTAGGTATGCAGTAATATGCAGTGCCTAAAATTTCAAAATTCTAAAAACGATATTGAAAGTTGTTTTTCAGCTAAACTAAAAACAATTCTGTAAACCCCACCTAAAAAATTTAGAAATATTTACTCTCTCTTCAATTTATATTTTAAACAACTTTAGACTACATGCTGACAGGTTTCAAAAAAGTCACATACTTTTTGGTGTGATCTGTTATAAAACTCTGCACTATCCTGTTCATCGATTGGCCTATATGAGTAGGTAGTGTGCTACTCTTCTTTGATAATATACAGGGTGTTTCAGCCCACCTGGCCTCAACGTTCAGTAGTTGAACTGACAATAGACAATATACTTTATTCATTATCATTGAGACAAGAATGGTGTCATTAATCAAAATACAATTTTTTTTAAGTTGAGATAAATCACAGTGGTTCGAGAGATGTGGTCAGGTAGTTAGTCCTCCAGTTCAGGAATTCCTCTATTGTATAAAAAGGCCAGTCAAGAAGCCAGTCGATCAGTTTTCGACGGAGTTATTGCTGTTCCGTGGTATTCTTGAACTCTTGTGGCAGGATGTTAAGAAATTTTGCACCAGCATAGGTGGGTTGTTTTTTCATAGAGAGTCAAACGATGGGTGGGAAGTATGTAGTCGTGTGCAGATCTTGTGTTGAGGGTGTGAATGTCATTTCCTCTTGTCAGACGTTGTTGATTTGCATATGCAACTACTTCTAAGATGTACAGGGCTACTGAGGTTAGTATTCTTAGCTGTTTAACGCACCTCTACACGATTCTAGAGGTCCTGTTCCCGTTAGTATACGGATTGCTTTTTTCTGAAGCACTAGTACCCTTTGAGTGTTAAATTTGTCTGGGAGTTGCCCCAGACTGTTATTGCGTACCTCAGATGACTCTCGAAAAGAGCATAGTATGCACATTTAACTATTTTAATAGAGCAATAGAATAAACTCCTTCATTAATAAATCTCGTACAGCGAACATCGCAAAATTGGTTTTATTACGTTTAAATTATAGGGTGTCAAAAAGAGTGTCACAGATTCAAATAGCAAGACAGGTTGTGTGGTACATTATTTTAAAGATCTTTGAATGCTGGAACAACAATTTGGAACAAAAATTTTGAAAATATCCTAAATCTTGTTCAAATGGCAGGGATTAATTTGGCTTCTGGTAGATCTTAGCTTTGGGAGGTACCAGCCTCTAAAACTCCTGGACTCCCAGAGTTCCTGGCCATGAGAGTCTCTCACATCTCTTTTCGTTTCCAAAGAGTTCTAACATTCTTTGTTAAATGTTTGTTCCATAAAGTATAATAATTTTTAGTCTATGCATTGAAGAGATTAGAAAAATACAAATGTATTCATGGGAAAACATTTTTGTCCCTGCAGCTGAGTTTCTTTTGTCCATGAAAATAATGATGTCTGATTAAAACATGTTTCATAAAACATTTCCTACCAATTTATGTCCAATTCCACAGATCCGCCATTGTGTGAATGGAAACTGTCCTGCCTATGGGCCTTGATTATGAATCATTCTGAGGATTCATGGTTAAAGCTATGGGCTACGCCTCCATGACCCCAAAAGAGCTACCTTTATTTTGTTATAGTCAGTCCCATCTAAACAATAAAAATTACAACTTGGATTTTAGTCTATGCTAAGTGGGACAAACTAGTTCTGTAAAAATGTTTACAATCCTTGCCTCCACTTTCTTGGCTAAAAAATAAATGAATAAATCATTCTGTTACTACTTATTTAATAGAAAGAAGTCCATACCAATTTTGGTTAAATTTTATTGTCAGCCAGAATGTCCAGGATTGCTGTGAAGAGATAATCTTGTCTTTGACTATGAATATTCCTACCGGTTTGAACTAACATCCATCCAACAATGAACTTGCTATTTATTTGAAAAATGTTCATGCATTCATTTTTCTACACATAAGATAAGAATTGCGTTTACAATCATGGCCATATGTAACTAAAAAAATTTTTACTCAAATACATTCCAATAGGGAGATTTTAAATCCATCCAAGATAATCTCATGACTTTAATTCTTATAACAAATTTTAAAACAACTGTAAAAACCTTTTCTTCAGAAAAGTACTCGAACTCAAATAAATTTATTTTTAAGACATTTCCAAAAGTTGTACATGCAAAATGTATGAAAATTGACAGTGCATAGAGCAATATCTGAGCGTGCTTTCCAGATCCAATCTAGATAAGTACAAACTAGTAATAATCACAATAATAGTAAAATAATAAATCCCGCGTATGCATAAAAAATTTAAAAAATACATAAATTGAATTTAAAATAAAAGATTGAATTTTATTTCTATTTTTTAAAGAATATGTATTAGTATTACCATACATTTTAATAAAACAGCGTAAAAAAATAAATGATGAAAATGGCCAACCAAAAATAAATGATCACAGAGACAATGCCGCATGGATGATAGTAATGAATGAGTTGATAACTTTATCGGTAATGTTCGTAATGGCAATGAATTCTGTGTATTCATTGGTAGTGGTAAGTTGGGTAGAGGAGGAACTCAGCACCAATATAAGCACTCTTTGAAACATTTATTAGCTTTATTTCAACGTATTGGATCCTATTTTGAAGGTAAGAACTAAACAATGGAAGTTCCTTTCCTTTAATTTTAAGATTATTTACAATGTGACTGTCAAATGCTCGGGTAAAGTCCAAAAATACCCCAAATCACATGTTCTCCCTTAACCACTGACTTGATTATTTAATCAATAACTCAATACCTGCGGTAATCGTAAAAGTTGTCCAGATCGGAAACCGTGCTGTTTAAAGAAATTATTGGATTCTAGATAATAATTGGTTAAAAAAAAACTTTTTCATACATTTTTGGTAATACTGGCAGGAGAGACACTGGCCTAAAACATGCAGGATCATTTGGATCTCCTTTAAAAAAATAAGAATTACTTTAGCTACTTTGAACTTAACTGTGGAAATTGCTGATATCAGAGAAAAATTAATCAAATGCGTTAAGGGTTTCACTATTAGTGAGCAAGACTGCTTTAGAACAATAATTGAAATTTCATCAAATCCTGATGAGTATTTGTTTTTAAATGATGAAATTATTCCTTTTAGGTCAACCTCATTTACTGGTTTAAATTTTAAAGTAGTTGACATTTGGTTTGAGTGCTTACATTCAATATTGTTTACGTGGTTGGTTGAAGAAATGCTAGGAAGTATTAAGCTATCAACTGCTTCAAAATTATTAAAAACATTAGCAACCAAGGTTGGGTCTGCCAATGCTTTGCCATCTAGTGCAAGTGACACATTTGATATTGAAAGCTTCTGTTTATCGACTTCATAATTAATTAAATTCCAGTGGTTTTAACTTTCTTAGGCCCTTTAAAACTGGAAAACTTCACACCAGTTTAACTAAGACAATTGTCTTAAAATATAAAAAAATAATCTGTGAATTTTGTAGTTAAATTTCTTAAAACAAGATTCTTTAGATTTGTTATTCCGAAAATTTCCAGCAACTGTATATCATGATCAGACAAACCATGCACAAAGCAGTGAATTCTAAAGAGTTATAGCACACAGGTCAATATAAAGTAGTATTTGTACACAAGAAAATTTATTATCGTACATAACAATTTTGGTTGTCTGTGAGCGAATCGTTTTGGGGAGGTAACATATGAATGGGTTCTCCTCAAAATTCTATTCTTCGGGATGAACTCTACCACCAAAAATTTCAAAAACTTCTTGTCGAAGATGAATGGTAGAGGTGATTAAACGTTGTTGGACAGCAGCATCTTCAATCATCTTCACTAGAGGATAGTTCCAACAGACAAACGGTTTTTCTGATTAAGTGCTGTGCATCATGACAGGAGAGGCGGCAGAAGGGGCGACAGAGATGGTGGCCTGTCTGTTCTGGATGGTCAGTTGAACAGTGATTTCCGCCATACTACTCGCAACAACTCCTGTCAATGAACTCCTACAGAGGAGACCTGGTGTCTGCGGACGAGAGTGTCAGATACTTGCTCAGGTCCAGACTGGTGCACTGGATCCTGCACAACTCCCCCAACTTCTGTCTAAGTCTCAGCTCCAGATATCACACGCTGATGTAGACCAGGTTTTGCGACACCACTACAGTTCCGGGATCGTCGATCTCTCTCAGGGCTCTCTGGAACACCAGGGAGGTGAGTCAGAATCAGAATCATTTATTGGCCACATAAATATTTCATACAAAAATACATAGGCAAGTCACAAATTTTATCATACCTTAAATTCACAGTTATATCTTAAAAGTCTAAGATTATCCACTGTCCATTCATGAACTCCTGGATAGAGTAAAAAGCATTTTTTAACAAAAATTCCTCAACTCTTATCTTAAAACTAGCATTGTTAAGCAGTCTTATCTCTAGAGGAATTTTATTAAGGCATTTACTAGACATAATCAATGGGCTCTTATCACTCTTATGGAGCCTAGTTTGAGGCTTGTCGACATAATGCTTAAATCTAGTCTCATATGCATGGATCTCACCTCTTTGTTGTACCCTGTCTCCATTTTTCCGTACATAAATCAGACATTGGAGAATATACAATGAGAACTAGGTTAGTAATCCAAGATCTTTAAATAAATTTCTACAGTGTTCAAACCTACCAACTCCAGCTATAGTACGAATTGCTTTTTTTGAACAAGAAATGCATCATGTGCATGGACAGAGCTACCCCATGCTATCAACCCATACATCAATGACACTGGAACAGGCCACAGTAAGCTTGGCGGAGGCCATCCTGATCCAACTCACCACACAGACGCTTCAGAGCATAAATACTGCTGCTCAGTTTCTTTTTGAGGCCAATTATATGCGGTGACCAGTTAAGTGTGGGATCCAAAGTGAATCCCAGAAATTTTGGAAGACTATCAGCCGGGCCAGATTTTTCTTTAATTCCAAAAAGAACTGTGGAAGTCTTTTCTTCATTTAAAACCAATTCATTAGCAGTCAACCAATTTTGAACAAAATTTTGATTGAATATTGCTAATGCCAATGCTCGACTGCCAATCTTCTGTGTGTTGATGATGGTGGTATCATCAGCATACAGGATGACCTCCGTTGGAACACATGCGCTAAGGTCATTTATCATTACTAAAAAGAGTAAAGGCCCAACGACAGACCCCTGGGGCACTCCACAATTTACATGTAAAAGGCAAGAATACTTACTACTTAAGGAGATATATTGAACTCTATTTTCTAAGTAGGATTCAAAAAGCTTAAGTGATACATTTTTTACATTTTAAATATTTTAACTTATGAAGAAGAAGCTTATGTGACACACAATCAAAGGCCTTGCTGAGATCACAGAACGTTACTGCAGCATAGGCTTTGTTTTCAAATGACTCCATAACTTTGTCAACTAAACTAATTAAGGCATCAGTGGTGGAGAGCCCTTTCCTAAAACCAAATTGCGAATTGATGATCAGCTTGTTTGATTCTAGGTAATTCATTAGTTGCTTACCTATTATTATTTCCATAACCTTAGATAGAACAGGGACAAGTGCAATTGGTCTATAGTTGCTCAACTGATCTATTTTTCCCTTCTTAAAGATAGGAAGGATTTTTGTTATTTTTAAAACATCAGGGAAAAGTGCCTTGAGATAAACATCTATTAACTAAAACAGTGAATGGAGTTACAAAGTAAGCAATGGTGTCTTTAACCAGGGTGTTAGATAAGCCAAAGTGGTCTCTACTTTTTTCACTTTAAGCTGTCTAACTACTTCCAAAACACATTTCTCAGTTACACATTTAAAACCAAACTCCTGTACATTGTCTGGAATCTTAAAATTAGTCAACAATTGGTTAAAACTTAATCCTATATTTACATTACTTGATTTTGACATGGCTTCACTTGCCACATTTACAAAAAAAGTATTTACATCATCAGGAGTTTCTTGTTATTTACAATATTCCACAAGGCTCGAGTCTGATTACAAGATTCCTCAATATAGCTTCTGTTTCCTTTCTTTTTAGCTTCCTTAATCTTGTAACGATACAGTGCTTTTTGCCTACTGTACATAAGTTTGTAAGTGTAAGTTTGATTTAGCCCTGATTTGGATAACATATATAACAAGTCTAGGCTATTTTTAATATACTTTAGTTCATCAGTGTACCGCTTTGTACTGTTACTTTGATTTCTACGTTTTTGCAATGGTAAGTTCGCTTTAGTTTTATTTCGGTTTTTAACAAAGCTCAAATTAAAATAATAAATTACAGTATCTAGAAATAAATTAAAACTAGTATTTAAGTCATTAGATAAAATTACATCTCTCCAATTTTCTTTATTTAAATAGTGTTTAAATATCCTAATGGAGTCGTCATTTATATTTACTAAAACATTATTTACATAACTTAGTTCTGGTTCAGATTTAGGTTAGGCAGTCTCAAGTTCAGGGCTAACGGAAACAAGTTGTCCTAAATGGTCACTGACGTGGGAGTTCTCAACCAAGACAGCAATGTTGTCTTGAAGAGAAGTGAAGACATTATCCAGACAGTTAACCCCTCTAGTTGGCTCAAAAATTTTCATTTTTAGACCAAACATTCCACACAGTTTGACGATGGAAGGATTATGAAGGAAACAGTATTTTCCGGACATTTGCCATCATTCAGTGAAACAAAGTTCTTTACCTGAAGAAGAGATCAGATTGCAGATCTCGAAACGTAGTGTTACTGATTTCTTGTTTCACTGAACGATGGCAAATGTCCGGAAAAATCCTGTTTCCTTCATTCCACACAGATTTATAAAAAATTCAGAGTTTTTATCCTGACTAGTCTCCACAGATTATCAAGTCCTTGTTCAATCTGTTTAAGTAACTTAAAACTTGGGTAAATATTAAGATCAGCGACTACCGCTCCAATCGCCGTAATTTTTTGCATACTAACACAGGTTAACGTAATTTCACCGAAAAAAATAATCCCGATTACCGCTAACATATAAAAACCAGTTTTTCGGCAGTACAATGTTGGCAATACAAAACACATAAATAACAAGATTTTCGACTATCAAACTAAAAACAATGGCCAACCATGATCGTTTTGATGAGTTGACAGTAGTCACGTGACAAACAGGAAATTTTCCGATTGGCCGGGCGGATCACGTGACCTATAGGACGGCTTCGATTGACCGCCAGACGTAAACAAACAAACCCACATGGACAAGGAATAATTAGTGAAGTTATTGACATGGCGTGCGATGGTTCTTGTCACACGCTAAAGAGACCCTAGCTTGCCTATTCAAAAACTCAGATCACGCGATGCTTGCTCTTTTAGA
Organism: Homalodisca vitripennis; assembly: GCF_021130785.1. Lineage (NCBI taxonomy): Eukaryota > Metazoa > Arthropoda > Insecta > Hemiptera > Cicadellidae > Homalodisca > Homalodisca vitripennis. The sequence continues at coordinate 24,044,205 of NC_060214.1, forward strand.
AAAAAAATTAACTCGAGCTTGCAAATTCCAAGCCCAGATCACGCCATGACTGCTTACACACACAAAACTCAGACAGAACTAATGCAGGTTTCATTACAGGCAAAATATAAGCGGCGCGCGTTTATCACTGATAAGATAAGACGAGTTTATACTAGAAGTAGTACCTGGACTACTGCCCTACGAACTAATAACACCAAAAAAACGAATAAATGCACTGTCAGTCAGGTTTTTTTAATTTTATTTTTTTTCAAATTTTTTTTTGGGGGGGGAGTAAACAGCTACGGCGATAATCGGGACAATTTTTCGGTGAAATTACGTTAACCTGTGTTAGTATGCAAAAAAAATTACGGCGATCGGAGCAGTAGTCGCTGATCTTAAGATTTACCAAAACTTGTTCCATAACTTTAAGAAAAGATTCAACATTGCCACTTGGACTTCTATAAACAGTCAAAAGCACTATGTTAGAATCTAAGTTCTACACAAGCAATGTCACAGTCCAGTTCTATTGCTAATTTGTTAAAATTATGCATTACCTTGAACTGAGATGGGTGGTACTTCGTGTAGATGGCCACACCACCACGTTTTGAAGAAGATCTACAAAAGCTAACGGGTAGGGTACGATAAGCGGACCCGGTTTTTTTATATTGAAGAATGTAGTCATTGATACCTAATATTCGCATCTCAAATCCTAGACTATCAATTGATATAAAAGTATCTATAGTCCTCAATAACAATCATATGTTTTAAATTAAAATATGAATTTAATATGTACAGTGATCAAACAAATTATTATAGTAAAAATTAGGAAAACTGAAGACGACCATATTTGCTCCTCTCACAGTAACATTGTATCTTTCCCACAAATTTCACATAATGGGGTTTTCTGTACGAGTCCTGTGATTATATCGATGGTTATGATTAAGTAATATCATTTGCCAATTTCAATATAAAAAACCGGGTCCGCTTATCATAACCCTACCCAAGCTAACAGCCAATTTAAGGTTGTTTATTAACAAATACAAATACTGCTTCAGCTCTTCTTCTGCCATCCAATACTCAGTGAGGCATAAAAAAATCAAGATTCAATTCTACAGATAAATTTTCAATAATGCCAATTTTATTAGACAGGCACTGTACATTTTGGTGATATAAATTTAACGTGTTAGAGTTTACATTTATAATATCCCGATTTACACTAGATAGGCCGAATGAAGGATTTAAGCCTTCGTCATTTCTTAAGCTAATTAATTGATAGTGTTTGAACCTTCTCCTTTCTCTAAAAAATGTACAGAAGCACCACTAGACCTAGGCCTATTTTCACTTTGAATTAAAAAGTTAAATTTAGTAACATAGGCTCCATCAGGCCAGAAATTTTGTGAATAGACTTTGTCCCATAGAAAGAGGAGAATACCTACTTTAAATGATCTGTAACCCGGGTATCTGTTTTCAATTTGGCTTACCTCATGGGAACCTTTAACCTTAAAGTTCATGTAGTCCTTGAGATATTCACAATCAACGTCTTCACCTAGTCCTAGAGACGAAAAGGAATTTCTTCTTTTCAACTACAGTCAGTTTCCTATCATTTGTCGCAGATCCTATAATAAAATTAACTGATTTTTTACTTTTCGAGTTAATTTGTCCGTCAAACCTAGGTTTAAGGGGTTTCTTAGTCCTCTAAATATTTCTCATTTCTAATGTCATTGTTTTGGTTCAAGTTACTACTACCAACTACTTTATCGCACTTATCGCCGATGACCACTTTCTGATTCTCAGAACTGATCTTCAGTTTTCTGTTTTTCTTGGCAACCACAGTATTCCACATATTATTACGATTTAGGCCGTCCAATGTAACAGCCGAGACAAATCCATGAAAGTCGCCTGAGTCGGTAGAGGGTAGAAGACAACTCAGCACACGGAGCTGATGCAGTTTCTGCTTTGTTTGGGTCTTGGGATGACGTGGCTTGTACTTTACCATCCGATACATACCGGGTCGGAAGTTGAAAAAACCGGTCCCTCAGACGGAACCGTTCACGAGCACAGAACTATACGATTCAACTGATCTACTCTCCTTACTGATTTGTTGGTTACAGTTATTTTGAACAACTTCATTCAACTGTATTTTCATAACCTCACTTTCACTTGCCAATTGAGTTAGTCTTTCACATATAACCAAATTGTTTTTTTGTAATATTTTCAAGTTCGGATGTTATGATGCTAATTAAAGCGGAACTATCTTAAGTATGTTGTTTTTAAAAGTAAATGGTCACCTAAAGTTCTTGATTCTGTACACGGCACTTTGGTCAAACACTTTGGGCAGTACCATTTTAAGACCTCAATTCCCTTGTCCCCACCCCCCCCCCCCCCCACCCCCCCCCCCCCCCACCCCCCCCCCCCCCCACCCCCCCCCCCCCCCACCCCCCCCCCCCCCCACCCCCCCCCCCCCCAAGATATATTACTGAACGAAACGACATGACATTTTGTAGCTGTTTGTTTTTCCTCCCAGAAATGTGTACGTATGTTCATGTCACTGCGTATACGTACACTGAGAAACTATTGTGATACCTTTGGTATGGCAGTCAATGCTTAAAACCGAATGATTCTTAGGTAACTGCCGTCAAAATAAAATTTTATAATAGCAATAATTTACTTCAGGAAAATTTTGGTAAACAGTTTTCCAAAATTGTTTACGATAATGGCGACCAAGTTAGACTAAAAATGTTTTCAGAGCGCTGGGCTATAGAATGTAAAAATAATACATTAAAAATATATTAATGCACATATCAAGACTAATGGTTTTATTTATTCACTTACGAAAAGAAGCCGAGGAAACTTCCCCATTGCAATTAGTCCTAAAACAATAATTTTATGTTTGATTCCTGAGTAGCAGAATGTTTAGAATGTGTAAGGTAGGGATTAGGGTTTCCTTTTGTCTAGATCTGATGTTACATCTACCTTGTGAAGAAATAGTTGGCAATGTATATATCATATAACCTTGGAAGAAAGGAAGCATAGCTCAGTCCACCCTAACCGTCCATCCTTCACAGTCAAGATATCGATTAACCCTTTTAGTGATGTACCGTTAGTGATCAGCCGGTTAGGGATATGAATATGGATATTCATTCGTCATTGGGTCAAATGTAGGAAGCTGTACGTTTCGCTGGACGTTTAATTTCATCCAAAAGACATTAAATTGCAAGTAAAACCCCCTGGAAAGACGTTATGTTTTAATATTAGAGTGTAACAAAACATCGTGTCGCGGAAACAAGCACTGCCGAAGCTGCATGCAAAATGTCAAAGTCTAGAGCTCTATCATTTCATTTTGCTACATGTGCCGGAAAGTGCACATCAATGTTTAAATTTTAAAAAGCTAATACAATAGAAGTATAATCCGACATAACAATGTTATAGACTAGATAAAAGCATCTGGTGATTGCATGATTAGCGTGCCGCCATTTTACCACAATTCTCTCCAGCATTTCATTTTCTGTCAGGTTTTTAGCTCAAGGGGAGGAAATTTAGTAGTCAAAATACGAGTATTCTCTGTGATTTATCGTGTAATAGTCTTAAATGCTCGTATCCTTTAAAGTTATCTTTATATAACAGGTAAAAACTTATAATGTATGAAACTGTGCAGCTTTAAAAGTTTAGACCTGCATACTAAGCATTAAACATAAATAAAATGTACGTCTAAATATATAAATAACTTAATCAGAATTGAGTGTAGGTCGATATGTTTAAATAGGTAAAATTTATAATGTATGAAACTGTGCAGCTTTAAAAGTTTAGACCTGCATACTAAGCATTTAAACATAAATAAAATGTACGTCTAAATATATAAATTAACTTAATCAGAATTGAGTGTAGGTCGATATGTTTAAATAGGTAAAATTTATAATGTATGAAACTGTGCAGCTTTAAAAGTTTAGACCTGCATACTAAGCATTAAACCATAAATAAAATGTACGTCTAAATATATAAATAACTTAATCAGAATTGAGTGTAGGTCGATATGTTTAAATAGGTAAAAATTTATAATGTATGAAAACTGTGGCAGCTTTAAAAGTTTAGACCTGCATACTAAGCATTAAACATAAATAAAATGTACGTCTAAAATATATAAATAACTTAATCAGAATTGAGTGTAGGTCAATATGTTTAAATAGGTAAAATTTATAATGTATGAAACTGTGCAGCTTTAAAAGTTTTAGACCTGCATACTAAGCATTAAACATAAATAAAATGTACGTCTAAATATATAAATAACTTAATCAGAATTGAGTGTAGGTCGATATGTTTAAATAGGTAAAATTTATAATGTATGAAACTGTGCAAGCTTTAAAAGTTTAGACCTGCTTACTAAGCATTAAACATAAATAAAATGTACGTTCTAAATATATAAATAACTTAATCAGAATTGAGTGTAGGTCGATATGTTTAAATAGGTAAAAATTTATAATGTATGAAACTGTGTGCAGCTTTAAAAGTTTAGACCTGCATACTAAGCATTAAACATAAATAAAATGTACGTCTAAATATATAAATAACTTAATCAGAACTGAGTGTAGGTCGATATGTTTAAATAGGTAAAAATTTATAATGTATGAAACTGTGCAGCTTTAAAAGTTTAGACCTGCATACTAAGCATTAAACATAAATAAAATGTACGTCTAAATATATAAATAACTTAATCAGAATTGAGTGTAGGTCGATATGTTTAAATAGGTAAAATTTATAATGTATGAAACTGTGCAGCTTTAAAAGTTTAGACCTGCTTACTAAGCATTAAACATAAATAAAAATGTACGTCTAAATAATATAAAATAACTTAATCAGAATTGAGTGTAGGTCGATATGTTTTTTAAATAGGTAAAATTTATAATGTATGAAACTGTGCAGCTTTAAAAGTTTAGACCTGCATACTAAGCATTAAACATAAATAAAATGTACGTCTAAATATATAAATAACTTAATCAGAATTGAGTGTAGGTCGAATATGTTTAAATAGGTAAAAAACTTATAATGTATGAAACTGTGCAGCTTTAAAGTTTAGACCTGCATACTAAGCATTAAACATAAATAAAATGGTACGTCTAAATATATAAATAACTTAATCAGAACTGAGTGTAGGTCGATATGTTTAAATAGGTAAAACTTATAATGTATGAAACTGTGCAGCTTTAAAAGTTTAGACCTGCATACTAAGCATTAAACATAAATAAAATGTACGTCTAAATATATAAATAACTTAATCAGAACTGAGTGTAGGTCGATATTTTTAAATAGGTAAAACTTATAATGTATTGAAACTGTGCAGCTTTAAAAGTTTAGACCTGCATACTAAGCATTAAACATAAATAAAATGTAACGTCTAAATATATAAATAACTTAAATCAGAACTGAGTGTAGGTCGATATTTTTTAAATAGGTAAAACTTATAATGTATGAAACTGTGCAGCTTTAAAAAGTTTAGACCTGCATACTAAGCATTAAACATAAATAAAATGTACGTCTAAATATATAAATAAACTTAATCAGAACTGAGTGTAGGTCGATATTTTTAAATAGGTAAAACTTATAATGTATGAAACTGTGCAGCTTTAAAAGTTTAGACCTGCATAATCTAAGCATTAAACATAAATAAAATGTACGTCTAAATATATAAATAACTTAATCAGAATTGAGTGTAGGTCGATATGTTTAAATAGGTAAAATTTATAATGTATGAAACTGTGCAGCTTTAAAAGTTTAGACCTGCATACTAAGCATTAAACATAAATAAAATGTACGTCTAAATATAAAAATAACTTAATCAGAATTGAGTGTAGGTCGATATGTTTAAATAGGTAAAATTTATAATGTATGAAACTGTGCAGCCTTTAAAAGTTTAGACCTGCTTACTAAGCATTAAACATAAATAAAATGTACGTCTAAATATATAAATAACTTAATCAGAATTGAGTGTAGGTCGATATGTTTAAAATAGGTAAAATTTATAATGTATGAAGTGCAGCTTGTTAAAGTTTAGACCTCATACTAAGCATTTAACATTAAATAAAAATGTAAGTCTAATTATATTAAATAACTTAATCTAGATTTGAGTTTGGTTGGTCGCTGAAGGTTTAAATTGTTAATATTCTATAATGTATGAAACTGTGCAGCTTTAAAAGTTTAGACCTGCATACTAAGCATTAAACATAAATAAAATGTACGTCTAAATATATAAATAACTTAATCAGAATTGAGTGTAAGGTCGATATGTTTTAAAATAGGTAAAATTTATAATGTATGAAACTGTGCAGCTTTAAAAGTTTAGACCTGCATACTAAGCATTAAAACATAAATAAAATGTACGTCTAAAATATATAAATAACTTAATCAGAAATTGAGTGTAGGTCGATATGTTTAAATAGGTAAAATTTATAATGTATGAAAACTGTGCAAGCTTTAAAAGTTTAGACCTGCATACTAAGCATTAAACAATAAATAAAATGTAACGTCTAAATATATAAATAACTTAATCAGAATTGAGTGTAGGTCGATATGTTTAAATAGGTTAAAATTTATAATGTATGAAACTGTGCAGCTTTAAAAGTTTAGACCTGCATACTAAGCATTAAACATAAATAAAATGTACGTCTAAATATATAAATAACTTTAATCAGAATTGAGTGTAGGTCGATATGTTTAAATAGGTAAAATTTTATAATGTAATGAAACATGTGTCAGCTTTAAAAGTTTAGACCTGCATACTAAGCATTAAACATAAATAAAATGTACGTCTAAATATATAAATAACTTAATCAGAACTGAGTGTAGGTCGATATGTTTTAAATAGGTAAAAATTTATAATGTATGAAACTGTGCAGCTTTAAAAGTTTAGACCTGCATACTAAGCATTTAAACATAAAATAAAATGTACGTCTAAATATATAAATAACTTAATCAGAATTGAGTGTAGGTCGATATGTTTTAAATAGGTAAAATTTATAATGTATGAAACTGTGCAGCTTTAAAGTTTAGACCTGCATACTAAGCATTAAACATAAATAAAATGTACGTTCTAAATATATAAATAACTTAATCAGAATTGAGTGTAGGTCGATATGTTTAAATAGGTAAAATTTATAATGTATGAAACTGTGCAGCTTTAAAAGTTTAGACCTGCATACTAAGCATTAAACATAATAAAATGTACGTCTAAATATATAAATAACTTAATTCAGAACTGAGTGTAGGTCGATATGTTTAAATAGGTAAAACTTATAATGTATGAAACTGTGCAGCTTTAAAAGTTTAGACCTGCATACTAAGCATTAAACATAAATAAAAATGTACGTCTAAATATATAAATAACTTAATCAGAACTGAGTGTAGGTCGATATGTTTAAATAACCAATATGGTACTGTTTTATGGCCATATTAAATAAACTTTAAGTACCCCAGGATAGCTCATTTCTGGGTACAGGCAAAACCGATGAATCACCATAATCTGGACAAATCGATGAATGTTCCGGAGGGACACATCACCAATCACAAATTACGAAGTATGGTGTGCAAGGTTACATCGTTATGTCTGGTCTACTGTGGTGGACGACTATTGGATTCAGGCGTTTTAGTGAAACACTGCTTTAAAATATTTAATTAGGTGTTTCATTATTGAAAAATGATTAATTATATTTTATAGTTAATTTTTTATTAAATATTGTAATATTCGATATTCGATGCAATTAAAAAGTAACATGCTATTGTGATAATCAGGCACAAAATTTTCATTAAAAGCAATTTTTAGACTGATCTTGTCACACGATTTCTATGTTTCACTAAGCAGCTTTTTCCAACAATATGTGAAAGTTAAATATCAGTCAGGTTAACCAACCATCCGAGTAGTACTCTAATAGTAAAAATAGCCTTCTAAAAAAGACAAAAATAAAGAAAAGTATCATATGTGTATTGCTGGTAATGAAAAATGTTGCATTATATTTCAAATTTTGATGAAATTTCTAAAGAGTACGTATTATTAGTTTGTTAATAATTACAGTTCAAAATGTTTATTCAATTATTTCTGCAGAAAGATATTTTTACAAATGTTTTTTTGCAACAAGTATAAATGATACTTTAGTCGTATTTCCCGTGACATAATTAATTTACTGCTTAAGATTTTACCACTGACTATAAATACCATTGATCCTCACGTCGCGTCTCACTGAACTCGTTAACTTCCTTGAAGGATAATTGGCCTCGTTTCATGAAGTAATTAACCCTGTCAATACCGTATCTGTCCATTTAGTTAAGCGTGCAAAGTTTTAATTCTATTTTCATAAAAGCTAAGCTCAATACCGGTCAATCAGTTCAAATCAAATTCAAAAGCTTTTTCACCAAGCACTCAATTATTTAAGCTAGTACAATTAAAAAAAGAATGGATTAGTACGAAGAGAAACTTTCCTCTTACAATATTGACCCATGAGATAATTAGCATCATTATCTTTGGAAAGTGAAAATTTTCTGTTGAGATAAAACGTTTCTTTTAATAATAATCACATCAAATACACACATAGACATGAGATCATCGTTAAATTTGACTCTGCATATGAAAGTAAGAACTGAAATTCAACTCTTTTAGTCATCAGTGAATCTTTGGCCTTCAAATGGTTAGTCATTATTCTTTTTAGAAAAATCGAAGAACCGTTTCTTAATTTCCCATTTCAAAAGTATTGAAATACCAAACTAATCTTTACTATTATACTAGTTTATTTTGCGATTAATCAGAGCTTGTGATATATTCGATCAAGGCATGTTTCTAAAAACAAAATTTGAATAACGTGGAATGGGTGTAACGCTGGAATGATTTCAGTCTTACACGATTTGTCTTGTTCTTTGTGTAAAAATAACCAAAAAAAAGGCCAACACCATCATTCGGACAACTCATTATTAAGACAGGCGTTCCTCAGGGCTTAGTGCTGGGACCGTTGCTGTTTATACTTTACGATATAGATTTCCATAAGATTTTCATAAATACTAAAGATTAGAATGTACTGTAAACAACCCTCCTTTCAGATGGAACGTGTTTAGTTTTCCCCTTAGTGATTATGAGGTGAAATCCCAGAACTTTAAGTTATGAATCTTACGAAATATCATTCCCGAAAATCTATTAACATCCCGAACCAATTTTTTTCTCAACACTCATATTCTCAACAATCTCTATTCATTAAAAATTTCTTGGAGTTCATTTCAATATAAATTGGGGCACCCACATTGACTTGCTAGTTGGGTATATCTAGTTATACGACTTTTGCCCTAAGGTTCCTTTCTAATTTTGTCTCCAGGGAAACTCTCAGCTTGGGTTATAGTGGCTTATTCGAATAAAAAGTTAGCGTCAGATTTTCTGCTAAGCTCACCAAGTTCAGTAGGTTTTCTGCATCCAAAAACGAGTATTAACAGTTGCCTGTGGATTGGACGAGCGGGACAGCTGTAAGGAGCTCTTCCGATCAAGTGGTACTCTCACCCTGGCAAGACTTCTGATTTATCACACAGTAGTTTTGTGTTTAAAAACAAACATTGCTGCTCAGTTCTCAGTCATAATTACACTAGACACAAGATAAGTAGAGACTGTTTTTCTGGGGGACAGCTGTAAGGAGCTCTTCCGATCAAGTGGTACTCTCAACCCTGGCAAGACTTCTGATTTATCACACAGTAGTTTTGTGTTTAAAAAAACAAACATTGCTGCTCAGTTGTCAGTCATAATTACACTAGACACAAGATAAGTAGAGACTGGTTTTCTGGGGGACAGCTGTAAGGACCTCTTCCGATCAAGTGGTACTCTCACCCTGGCAAGACTTCTGATTTTATCACACAGTAGTTTTGTGTGTTTAAAAACAAACATTGCTGCTCAGTTCTCAGTCATAATTACACTAGACACAAGATAAGTAGAGACTGGTTTTCTGGGGGACAGCTGTAAGGACCTCTTCCGATCAAGTGGTACTCTCAACCCTGACAAGACTTCTGATTTATCACACAGTAGTTTTGTGTTTAAAAACAAACATTGCTGCTCAGTTCCCAGTCATAATTACACTAGACACAAGATAAGTAGAGACTGGTTGTCTGGGGGACAGCTGTAAGGAGCTCTTCCGATCAAGTGGTACTCTCACCCTGGCAAGACTTCTGATTTATCACACAGTAGTTTTGTGTTTTAAAAACAAAACATTGCTGCTCAGTTCTCAGTCATAATTACACTAGACACAAGATAAGTAGAGACTGGTTTTCTGGGGGACAGCTGTAAGAGCTCTTCCGATCAAGTGGTACTCTCACCCTGGCAAGACTTCTGATTTATCACACAGTAGTTTTGTGTTTAAAAACAAACATTGCTGCTCAGTTCTCAGTCATAATTACACTAGACACAAGATAAGTAGAGACTGGTTGTCTGGGGGACAGCTGTAAGAGCTCTTCCGATCAAGTGGTTCTCTCACCCTGGCAAGACTTCTGATTTATCACACAGTAGTTTTGTGTTTAAAAGCAAACATAGCTGCTCAGTCCTCAGTCAGAATTACACTAGACACAAGAAAAGTAGAGACTGGTTGATCGATCGTCTTTTAATTGCTCATATCAAGTTTTAGTTTTTTGGTCTTTTTAATTCAATTTTCGCATTCCTTAAAGTGCTAATAATTTTAAAACCACTTTAAACTGACTGTGATCAGCAGCTCGTTCTACTTTTGTGAATTTTTATTAATTTATTGTATATACTGTGATTTCCTTTGTATTCCTGTAAACAGATTTCTTAATGCACGAATGCTAATATTATTTTGACGAATATTGATATTACTTTTAATGTAAAGTAAACCTGTACAAAAAACTTCCAGCTGTGTAAATAAAGATGCTTGAAGTTTCAAGTTATAATGACGTACTCGTATTTCTTGTTCTTATCACTATTACGTTATTACTGAGACTTAGAAATTATAAAATACGCAATCCTCTCTGTGATGTTGTTACACGGCAAATGTTGTGGAGGATGTCGGTTCTGGTTGCAGTAACAACATTAGCGACTCCTGTTCTTGGCCTGAGCAGCGACCAACGTACAGGTAGATTCTTACATTTAATTGGATCTAAGAATGATAAAACTTGAAGATACTATAAACGAGCAGTCAGGTGAACTTTAGATTCATTTGAGCATTGATCTTACACTTAAGCCTCATGAGCCTAAAAGCTAAGATGACTGTAACCTGAAACTGTTCCACTGCAAAGTTACTGCTTAAGCTGCTCGTTGTACTTGGTAATGTTATACACACTTCTCCTTAGAAACTCGCTCAAACAAGACCCCAGCGTAATTAGTTTTTAACGGAGAAATGTTTGTATGTAGAATAAATAAATCTTCACTAGAAGAGTAAGGCTTGTGTTGAAGTTATCACACTAATATTCAATACACGTCCTAATAATATTATAAATGTGAAAGTGCCTTTCATGCGTAAACTATTCAACAGATTGTACTGAAATGTTGCATGGCAATTCTTACGGTCCCTGGGATGAATATAGGTCTATTCTTCTTTCAAAATACCTCTGGACCACACCCTATTGGTATTTAAAGTAATGAAAATCACACCTTGGTCTCTAAAGATGTGAAATATTAATTAAAAAGGATTTCTAATGTAATCAACTATTATGTGTAAACATAGTTTATTATGTTCAGGTTTACTATTTGTAAGTAATCATTTATCTTACAAAATTTCCTAAAAACATAGGATGGTCAGAATTTGACACCGAAGACTCCCTTTGAATGAGTCGGCAAGAACTATGCTACATGACAGTTTACTGGACTTTAATTTTCAACTAATGTACCAATTCCAGCTCTATATGTTCAAAAGTATTAACAATATTTTTTCAGTTTATAAAGAAAAAAACACGTAATATTATTATTAATGCACTTTTAACTGTAAATTTTGATAAAATATTAAGTATTATTATATTTACTATAAATTTAAAGACTGATATAAAAACTCATCTTAGTTCACTTTTGCCAGAAGTAGACTTCCCTTATCTTTGATATATCTACTTGTCGGAAAAGAAGTGAAGCTAACAAAAACATACTTAAAAACTATAATGGCCATAAATATAAAGTTTTTGACGTATTTTCCTCATCGTGGGAAGGAGGAAAACTCAACATTGGCGTCGGAAATATGACCCACTCGGTCCAGAATTACTCGTGCATCGTTTCGACATCAGAGACACCCAGACTACAAAACGTAGTGCAATCTAGGTGAGGAGGTATTCTCATTGTCTCATCAGGTGCACTACGATGTTAACTGATACCATCGGTTTCGACATCAGAGGCACTCAGACTACAAAACGTAGTGCAATCTAGGTGAGGAGGTATTCTCATTGTCTCATCAGGTGCACTACGATGTTAACTGATACCATCGGTTTCGACATCAGAGGCACCCAGGACTATATCTAGGTGTCTACTAGATGACTTAAATAAAATATATATATACATATAATATATATATAATATGTATAAATATAATATATAATATATATATAAAACATAATATATTTATATATATATATATATATATATATATATATATGTATGTATGTATAATGTATATATAAAAGTAAGTAATTCCGGAGTATGTACCCTCCATTAGCATATATTCATGACCAATAGAATATGTATGAATTACACCCAAAAGTTGATCTAAAGCGTATCAATTACTGCGCTGCCCTCATACCAATCAACGACTAAAAGATTTCTGATGAAATTCACCGATTAATTTCGTGGTTTAAAACTTTTGATTGTTTTCAGTTTGCAGGTTTAAAAGTTTCGTGCGTTTATCCTCTCACGTGGCTTGTTGGAAAACGCAACTTTGTTTTCAAACTAATTTTTCCAAATGATATAAATGATACATTCATAAAACGTACACAAACTCTACTTTTCTTACACCATTTACTGATTTATCCTACCACACTGCTAATTGAATTTCACGAGTACCTGGATAGACAATTTTATACAGTGCCAACCAACTAGATAAATCAAAACAAATGAATAGATAACAGAAGAGAAAATAGGACTGATTGTAAGATAACTAATCCTTAGAGGGTTCACTTTTAGCTGGTTTATACCTTCAAGTTTAACTCACATTGGGTACAGCAAAAATCAATGTCACTTAAATCTGGGCAACCTCATTGGATGTCCAAGAGCGGCACATCACTAACCGCAAATGTCGAGATTCTGGGGCGCAAGGGTAACTCGATAGGTCTAGTCTACTGCGGTAGACTGTTGGAGTTGGTGGGGCTCCCTAAGGATTAAAGGTTCTTGCCAGCCTAGACATAAGTTTGCCACTCCCTGCCTGCTTTGACTGGAGAATATGGTTCAGAACTGGTTTTCTCTTCTTCCGAGGACATGATTTGAGATTAGTGTCCTAAATTTTTATTCATGAATCTCGACAGGAGGCAGCCCTTACCCCCAACCTTATCCATCCAGAGTATCCTGTCACTTTGAGCATTATAGAACTATTTGAAATTATGTAAACTTCTTGTTCTAAGAGAACAAACCTAAAGATAACTGATGACTACAATACTGATCCCCCCTCACATTGGGTGGGTGGGAGTGATGTTTCAGCTCTGGTGGACATATTGCTCCATCCAAAAAAGCTCATGACTAAATTAAATATACAAGACTAACATTCATGCATCATGATGGTGTTCCTCCACGATATTGCTGAGAAAAGCTACATCGATATTGTAAGGTCCGGTGGTAATCGGAGGACATTTGTGACACGTTTTGAATGTGGTTATTTGACAAACCAGTGTGGAACTAACTAACAGCAACCACAGGATCGATCACACTGCGGGGTCATTGTGTCAACGTCTCGATTCGTTTAGTCAACTTAATCAAAAAGTATCTTTGTTGCATGGACTCCTTTTTCTCGAAAACAAGCTTCGTGGTAGCCAGTACTATTGCCTATTGACAAATAGTGATTCTTCAGTTTTTTTAATTTTTTTTTAAAATTAAGACTGTTCAGACTGCTACATCTAGATTTCTTTTGTTGTAATGGAAGTTTAGAGACTTACGTGGTATTTATTATTCTCGATTTTAGAGATCATTGGGGCGTAGTCCGGAAGGATGTTTGAGATACAAATAGGCGCAAGTATTAACCAGGGAGTCTAAGAATGTTCATACAAAAGTGTAATACAATCGGTGCAATAGTTTTTACTTCATTGAATAAAACAAACAAAAAAGGGCACCATTCGATTTTTATAATAGTGTGGACTATTGGTTTGAGTTTTCAAATCCCTAGAGTTTCACTCCAGTATAAGTCAATCCTGAATTTGAAACGTTGTTCTATTACTGATTAGTAGTTATATTCGCTAATAATGTTATATACTATTCTGCATGACAGTTGAACACAGGATTCATATATAACTACCGCAGTCCTTGTGGCAATTTCCTCTTATAGTTACTATTGTAGATTTCTTACACTTTTTTCAGGCAACTAAGAAACATTCTCCTGTTATTTTAAAACTGCAACTAGTTTTGTCATCTTTATAATTATATTATTATAGTTGTCAATACAGTATATGTAAATATGGTGATAACCATCTATAAATAAATAGCAAACATTTTTGTCGCTTTTTATGTTTATATTATTTATTACGATTTATGACACAACTATTCTAAACTACATATTGCTATGCGTTTTAATATATTTATAAACAGAAAATATAAAAAAAATACACTGATAGTTCTTTTATAAGTGTAATGAAAAAATAATTGTAAGTTTTGCCAGATATGAAATGCGAAGAGTGATGTTAAAGCGGCCTGTAACTCAGTATCAAACATGAAAGCAAACTAAAACACAATATACTTGTTAACCAAAGTTTCGGAAAGTTTAGACTTTGTCACTATCTTGTCAGACAGTTTCAAGTTTCCACCAATAACCGTTCACAAGATGTTGATGTATCGCTTCGCAAAATTGTGTTACAATGTGCTCCATCAAGGGTGCATCATTCATTCAAATTGTATTTGAGATAATAATTGGTTTTTAATTCAATTACGACAAGTTTGCTATCAACTAGTTATGTGTCCATTAGGGAAATGTTGACGATACAAAAGAAAAATTGAGCAACGTTGATTTATTTATTTTTTAAAGTTGTTTATCATTCTACTATCGGATATTAAAATATCAGTTTATCTAAACAGTATACTACATATATATATATTGTATAATATAATATACAATATAGAATAATATAATACATAGAAATATTTATAGAATTATTGATGTAAATAATGGTAATAGACGTCCTTTATAGTTCTTACAACCCTTATAATATACTCCTTAAAAGCTATTACTCAGTAAATAAAAAAAGTTCACAAAACCTGGCCACCAACATTCTGGTTATGTTCAGATTAATTCAAAGATACGATGAAACCATACAAATAATCGGTTTGCATCGCTGTCGAATCTTAAAGCCTATTGAAACTAGTGCAAGCTATTAGAAATCAACATATATTGGATGCTCAGAACCTCTAGGAGGCCCTCGGGTCAAGAATATTATATCCCCTATAAGCTAACGCTTTGTCTCTGGAAGACTAAGATTTACAAACTTCTTGCATCTGAAATCTTCCGGCGTCGGAAAATCCAGGATTCTAGAAACTCCCTATTACTGGAACATGTTTTGAACATCAGGGAACTCTGAGAGAGTTCACAACCTCTAGAATAACCGTCTTTCTACATGCTTCTAGAGTTTGGAATTCCCTTACCTCCAGTAATTTCAAGACACGAGAACGCTTAGGATTTCTAGGTGTATAAAAATGTTTTTTTCCTCTCGGAGGTCCTCGATTCTTAGACTCGAGCCTCGAGATTGCCCAGTCACTTGAGGTTTACGGGTATATTAAAGCGAGTGGCCTCTTCTGAAAGCAAATTTACTCTGGAAGACTGTCTAGAGACTCTAAAGGCACGCGCCTTCTCAAATAATATTTGTTCGTAGGAACGTTCATATCAATTTACGCTATAATAAATTGTGTTCAGGATATCTGTGTTGGAACTTGGATTAATCGTGAAATACTCTCTCTTGAACTCAGAGAATGACCATGAAAATTAAATATGGGTTAGTTAGTAATTGTTCGAAAAAACATATATTCGAATTTTAGGTTTAACCTATATCCTAACGGCGATGTTTATATGTATTTAATCCTGTTTGCAGCTTGTCAACATCACACCTCTGGTGACACAGTAATTCTGGAAAACTAAAATAAGTTTTCGTAAGGGTGTCTTGTACGTAAAAACTAAAAATAGAAATGTGTTTAAGTATATGTCTTTATACCATTATAATGCACACAGATACGCAATAAATCATTGCTATGTCTATATCAAATTGGTTAATCGTATTGGTGAAAAGTGTCATTGAAAAATGAAATTCACATTATTCAGTAGATAAAGCGGTTTTCAGTACAAACAAAACCATCACCAGTGGAGAACAATACATTAGAGAATACGTATATACGAGGCTATTATACTAATACAGTATATAACGCAATATAGATGTTTTATCATTAGCTCCTTTTTTGCCAAAATTATCATTACATATATAATCTCACATAGAGAGCGATATATTTGAGACCATGTGTATACGCGCTTATTATAATATAACGATCATGTTGACGTTTTACGTTTTCATATTTATTAAAACCAATTTCAGTGCACACAAACCATTAAATGTGTAATCACCATTTTGAAACCGAAACTTCAAAAACAAGCAAGGCCTACTTAAAGAATAAAATAACAACATTTTCAAAATCTACCCAAATCATCCCTTATCTTAAAACTCTTATATCTCGAGAACTGTTTGAGATTTTTTGATGAAATTTGGTACATAGGATCAGTAAATATTAAAGTATTTTTTTTAAATCACCACTTCCGGTCCAACCCTTAAGATGACCTTGAAATAGATTTTAGCTAATATCATCCCTATTTTAGAAACTTTTTTATATAATTTAAAATTAATACTTTTATCAATGTCTTTAACAATTATGTAAAATTTTAAAAACTATCCGATGAACATAATAGAAAATACAACGATTTTTTTCTTGATTTTTATGTCTATCTGTTTGAAAACCTATAATAACGAACTTGGGATTCAATATATGTATATAAATATTTGTGATATCGAACGGATAAGTTGTTCCAGTAATAAATTTTTGTTGAAATACATTGCTAATCTAGAAAAGTAAACATAATATGTTGATATTTTGTAATTTCATCAATTAACCGAATCTATCATTGGAACTCGAATAAAAAACTCGTTAATTGTAATTTTTTCCATCAACTGGAATATCATTTCCAGTTTTTGTTTACAATATAGCATCATCATCTTCAGCTCTTATGAAACTAATGTAAAATCCACCTTTATGGATTGGTAAATTTACATTTTTTTTAAAGAATCCTAAGCCGAAATGTGCTAAATCGGTAACCGCTTCAAATTGTCCAAATTTAAAAGTTGATTCAAAACTATTTGAAAATACATAATTTTTTTAATAAGATATGATTACTTTAATTATACTTAATTGACCACAATTTTCAATTTATTCTGTTGTTTTTCTTACTTCAATTTTAGAGAATGAAAATGGTAGAAACTAGCAATTAATCTGACATTATTTATTCCAAGATATGCTTGACCATCTTGTTTTGTTAAAGTTCCACAAATATAAAACTGGAGATTAGACGAGCAAAAATTATCTCCAAAACCTATATTAAACTCGGTTCTTTTATTTGGTTCATTCAAATGCTGTTTACTAATTGGATACAAATTTTTAAACTGTGCCTTTTCAATAGCGCTTGCATACTTTCTGTAGTTCGCCATTTATTAATAAAAATTTCAAATAATTTAAATAAGATGTAATTATAGTTTTTGAAGAAATTATAGAATTTTTAATAAAAGTTATCTTTATAGCTCACGAATCGTGATGATCTACTTCATCATATTTAGGATTCTCTTCCTTAAATTTTACAATTTCATGTTTCAGTAAAATTTGCATAGGATAATATCCACTATCTATAATATTATTCCAATCAACTAAATCTTTAAATTCTTTCAAAAATGCTGGAATCAAGTGTTAATAAAGTCAAATAACAGACATGTATTCTTTCAATTGGTAATGAATATTTTCTTTAATGGATTTTGAGGACAAATTTTGATATTTTGCAATGTTATACCAATTTAATTTGTTAATGTACAATCTCATCATATCTTCAGATAATTAATATTTTTTCAGAAATATCATCCCAATGTTCCTGTTTTAAATCTCTTTCAGGTTCCATTATAAAAAGATCAAAAGCACTGCTAATGTCCAGCCATCTCTATTTATTACGAAAAATTTCAAATTAGGTTTTTATAAATTGACTTTTTCTGGTGTTACATTCAGCACATTTTCCAGAAATTTGTATCACTCCATTAATGTTTGAATAATATTTTATATCTTTACAAATATTTTCTTTACTCCTCACACAATACATGAGTACCATTTATAAAGAAAAAAATTTAAATTGAGTCATCGTAACCATCTAATCCATTAAATCTGTTGTCAATATTTTTAAAAGTTTTATCTAGATTTTCTTTAAATTTATTGAAATTATCCTTTAATTTATCTATTCCAGTTATTAATTTTCCAATACTTCTTTCATTGCGTTGAATACAATCATCAAAATCACGTTTACATGTATTCACAATTGTGGAAATGTTTCCCTTAATTTCTAATACTTCTTTCTTGTGCAACTTTTCCAAGGTTTCGAATTTTAACTCAAGTATTTGAAAATTTCTCTCAAAGTCATCAATAATTCTATTCATGTTTTCCATACGTGCATTATGCTGTTCATTAAACATATTATGATCATTTTCCATAACTGTTCTAACATCTGAACTAAATGTATTATAATTTTCTCCAAAGTTTGTTCATCTTCCACTAATTTCATCACAGTGTTCTATAAATCTTTTATTTCTATCTTTTAATTTTTCATAGACTTATGTGGTAAAATCTTTAACATCTTTTTTGTGGTTCTCAAAATTTTCGTTTTTAGTTCATCAAAAATGTTTATATAATCATCTAATTGCTCTTTTACGATAACATCAAACGGAAACATTCCTTTACTAACACGTCAAATTCTTCTTCCTTTAAAATCTAAGGAATTCTTAACAGATGGATCATTTAAATCAAAAATATCGATGTTTTCCTTCATAATTTTAGAGGTTTCTGCTGATCTTGAACAACAACATCACGTTTATCAATACTTGGTTTTACTCCAAAAATTCCTTTTTTACTAGCCAAACTCACATAATCAGTTATCTTATCAGCTGTTTCGATATGAGACATCATTGTTAAACAACTTTTATCGCTCCAGCTTCAAACTCTTTCTTCAATATTTTTATTTTTTCATCAAATTCTGTTCTCAAAGTTAGTAAATTGCAATCTTGTTTTCATATTCTGTTTAAAATCTTCAATTTTTACATCAATAACATCCGAATCTGGAGGTTTTGAAATACATTTTCTAACTTGTTATCAAACTTATTTGTCAAACAAATTATTTTCATCAAATTTTATGTTAAATCTATTAACTTTATTTCTAATAATCTAATCTAAAGTTTTTTTGAACATTTTTCAGTTTTAATTTCTGTTCTAAATACACCAAAAAATATTTTGCAAATCCATATTTATTAGGTAATAATTTGTTAAAAACTTCTTTAAAATCCTTACCATCGTCAATTCATTCAAAACTAAAACACATAAATGACCACAGATTGGTAGATCTTTGAAGTCATTAATTTGAAAATCTTTATAATAAATGTGTTACTTTTAAATATTGGATTAATTCTCTCGGTGGTTTGTCCTCAATTCTTCAATACGAATCAAAATAATATGCATTCGCATCAATTTTATAATAACAAATCCAATGCGTTCCACTTCCTATAATCGAGTCTAAATTCACAATTCCACACTCAAATTTCTTAACTTTTTCAGGTAATGTATCACGCATGAAAATTTCTATAAAATTTTAATGTTTTTGCACATTTCTTCCAATTCCCCGAATGTTAATGGTTTGATTTCAAATTTTTTTTTTAATGTTTTAAAAGTTTTTTTCATCTAATCTTTTTCTTTCAGATCCTGTAACATCTTCTAACTCTTTATCTAACCAATTTAAAATGTTTCGAACAATAGGAATCACGTCTTTTTTAACAATTGGAGCAGCTTTTCTAACATATGGAACAACATTTTTAACAACTGGAATATTTTCTCCAAAATCTAATAAATCTATCAAAAGTCCACCATTTTTAAGTTCTCTCAACTGATTTCTAGAACATTTCTATTCTGATTCTTCTCTTGTTTTTCGAGTTATTGTACTGTCTATTTGTTAAAAATATCTCATCGTTTCCATTTTTAAATTGATCTATTTTAACTATTTTAAATTGAATACTAACAGGTATATTTTTCTTAAAAGCAAATTTTATTTTTTCTTTCTGATTTTTACTAAAAATTTACGTTCACAGATTTCTTCTCCATTTATATAGCTAAAATTTCAAATTCTCTTCTATGCCCATTCCTAATTTTCTCTTCAATAACATTGCTTCAGCTGTTGAAATGTAACAAATCTCTCACTTAAACTAGCCACTTTTAATAAAAATCTATCTATTGCTTTATCTTATAAAAGTTTTATCTGCAATATGTTTTTGAATTTGTATCTCTACGTTTTGCATAAAATTTATCAAGTTCCATTGCTGCAATATCTAATTTATTTATACCAGGATCTCCTCTTTTTTCAACCTTTGTTCCAGGTCCCAGATACTGGTATCCAGGAACGTGCAATTCAAAAGGTAAATATTGTTGATAACATCATTCAAAAGTCTACTATCTTCAATGATTCGAGGTCTAAATGGTGTTTAAGATTGTAATTTTGGAAATTCAAATTCTTTTACTTCAGATTAAGGAATAGACATATCAGCAAATTGGCGTACAACTGGAACTAAATCCATCATATTTTCATTTTATTTAAAACATTTTCAACTTTTCCTTTAAAAATGTTAATAGCAGAAGTTACAGGTTGAATAAATTTAAATTTTAAATTCTTTGATTAATTTCTTTTCTATTTGATCAAGTTTTTTTTTTGCTTCTTCTGAAGTTACGTTCGCCATTTACTTAGAAACAATTTGAAACGTGAACGTGGAACGTAAAATCTTTCTGTTTACATTTGAGACAGTGAATTAAATCATCTTCCATTTATAATTAACAATTTTCAAAGCTTCCTATTTTATTTTATTCATATAATTTATCAGATTTTGTTTCTTTTCATAACCATACTGTACTGTTTCGATCTTATTATCGAAAACAATTCTCTTATAATCTTTCGAGCTCCGTGCAAGCTTGTTTATGTTAACTGTATACATTTGATGATTATAACTTCTAATGCAAGTCATCTCACGAAATTCATCTTTATCATCGAACAAACTTTTCTTTAAACTATCCATATTCATTGTTTTATTTACAAACGCTTCTCTTAATTCCTTTACATATAACTGGGTTTTTATCTAGATATTTGTACGATTACATATTCGATCCCAATGCACAATATTCTTCTAAAACTTCGCTATTCAATTAATCTTTGAATTTTTCCTATGACTTTCTTATATTTATTAGTTAAAAATTCATGGTCTTTTGGTTAATCACTTGTATCATACTCATCGATATTTTCTTTAATAATTTTATAAGGATCTCGTTTCATTTTTAGAAAAAACTATCTATATCCGTATAACATAAATTTAAATATGGATCATATTTATTAAGTTTATCATAGTAAAACTCATACATTAACAATTTTGATACATCAAGAACTGAAAAACTATGTAGATTGGTTTGTTAAATTTAACTTTTTGCTTGTACATATGACTCGCAATTCAATTTTTATCAAATATCTTGAAGCATTTAAAGTTTGTTTTCTTGGCGAGCGTCACAGACAATTATTCATCAAACAAAAATATATTTTATTCAGACCAAAGGGTACTATTGATTTTAATCTTAACTGATGTGACTGTACTAAATTAGTAGTAGATTTTGAGTAAATTTTGTTTACATCTTCGGGTACAATGCCATTCAGACATATACGTAATTATTTCCTTATTGTAAATAGTAAATGAAACAAACCACGTATTAAGGTAAAAGAAAACATATTGTTATAAAACAAAAATACTACAAATTATTGCTCCGATTCGTTAATTTCAATTGTTGGTATTTAATGTGATATGTTACCTTTCTACTATGGAAACCAAAAATAAATATTACATCACTTTAAAAACATATGATTCTATAATATAATATTTTATATGTTATGTACAAATGTATATATTGAAAGTGGGATTTATATGATTACTCCTTACTTTGCAATTCTATTCAGACATGAGCGTAATTATTTCCTTATTTTAAATAATAAATAACACAAAAAAGACGAAATATTTTTTAGCAAACAAAAATACTAAAAATTATTATTACGATCCGTTAGTTACGACTTTTAGTATTTAATGTGTAATTTATAACCTTCTACAATGGATATAAAAAACAAAAATGAGATTACTTTTCAAATATATGATGCTATAACACTTCATATGGTTGTTTAGAAATATATATATATAACAACTAGGATTTTTTATAATTACTCGTTACATAATATATTATTATTATGCTACAACTCTTAAAATAATTTTGAATACTTCAATGCATGTCATTCAAATAAAAATTGCAGTCAATATTAATTTGATTGCGAAATTGTTAGACATTGAAAAGTAACAAAAGTTTAAATTTATTTTATTTCACTAAATGGTTTATTTTCACATTTAAAGTAGGGTAAACCTAGGCTCAATCCAATTAAAGCATTAACATAACATAGGTTGTTACTACTTTGTGTCTAAACTATCAAAAGAACTGCAATTGTGAAATTAAATATACATTTTTGTATTGTTTATACAACGAATAGAAACCAATCAAGTTACGTTCCTCGAGACCAACTTTGAAACAGTCCTATTTCACCATTCCAAGACTTCTCTGCCCAAGCAGTGATGTCTGCAACACCGTCGGCTTCAATACGGTCAAACTTTTACAAGTTACCTATTAGATATGCTTCAACGAGTTCCTAACTTAAGTCTTGATATTACACTCATTCATGAAAGTTTGTTTTTTTTCTTTAATTACCTGTTATTGTTTTCCTAGTATTCACTTATGATAAATTTGCTTACATTTATTATTTCAAGTTATAGTTGTATTAATTTATTGTTATTTCATATACAGGGTGTATATTATGTCTGGAAACACCCAAATATATCCTTTAATAATTTAAATATAAATTTGAAACCTCTTACAATCGTGATAGAGATTGGGCATCTACTTTTGGAACAATGTTTTGTTATGTCACACCAACGGGGGACGTCCTGCCGAGGGTATCGTGAATATTCTTAATGGAAGCCTATACCTTGTGATACATAATTTTAAAGGTAATAGCTTACTGAATTGAATGCCACAAACCGCATCTCAAAGGAATTATTCTATCAGAAAATAGAGCATTTTTAGTATTGAAAATTTACTGATGTTCAACAATGTAATTTTAACATAGTTCTTGCCACAAAATGTGTTACACTAATTTTTTAGCATTTTTTAAATGTTCAATTAAAATAAAATAAACAATTTATTTTTAAGCTGGTTTTCATTAGTACAAATTTACCAGTTTTTATTACAATGAATAAAACTTATGAGTCACTTTCTCTGATTACTTATGAATCTGTACTTGGTGTTTTCCAGTCAGCAGGAAGGTTTAAAGAGACAAAGGTCACTAGCCTATGAGAAACATTATTGTGTTATTAATCATCTGGTCTACAGGTTTCAGTTTGTTGAGCATGGAGCTTTCACTAGACAGGTCTAAGCTTGGGAATTACAAATGGACAAAGGTCATATCATTCCTGTCGAGTTAATCAGTGTCTCTGAAGCATTGCTGTCAACAAGTTATCTAATTACAGTAGTTCAGTTTTTATTTGGCATTTTAATGGAATTGTCTGAAAGAGAACGAACTACTCTGTTGATGATGCGAGGATATGGCGATCGTCAAAGATCTTATATCGGGAAGTTTGTAATTTGTTTAATGACACTTTCCCAGAAAGGAATCCCATAAGTGTTTCAACAATATCAAAAACTATTTTGAAATGACAGGGAGTGTACGTAATCGGCCAAAGTCGGGTAGGATACAATCTGCAACAGATGAAGAACATGCACTAGATGTTTTGCAAACATTTATTGAAGACCCACATACATCGCTCAGAAAAGCTGCACAGCAACATGATATGCACCCTATGTCTGTGAGTAAGATTTTGAAAATTAATAAATACAAACCATTTAAAGTTCATTTAGTCCAACAGTTAAGTGAGGATGATTACGACAGAAGAGTTGAGTTTTGTGAACTTGTGATGCGCAAATGTGATGACAATAGAGATTTTCTGACCAACATACTATTTTCTGATGAGGCAACTTTTTTCCTAAATGGCAATGTTAACAGGCACAATTGCCGTTACTGGGCTAGTGAAAACCCACATTGGATTACTGAGTCCCATTCACAGCAACCACAAAAACTGAACGTACGGTGTGGAATTTTAGGTAACAAAATTGTTGGACCCTTTTTCATCAATGGAAATTTAAAATGCCGAACTTTACTACAATATGCTCCAAAATGAAATAATCCCAGCTATTCAAATTGCATCAGGAGAATACTTTGATAATGTATGGTTTCAGCAGGATGGTGCTCCAACCCCATTATGGGAGACAGGTAAGAGAGTAATTTGGATTTAAGGTTTCCTCATAAATGGATTGGCCGAAGAGGAGAAAATCGAATGGCCTCCAAGATCTCCGGATTTGTCACCAATCGATTATTTCCTATGGGGTCATTTAAAATCCAATGTTTATAGAAGAAAGCCTCATAATTTGGAAGACCTAAAAAAAAGGATTATAGAGGAGATTGCTTTGATAACTGAAGAAATGTTAGGCAACTCTGTCGAATCATTTTACACAAGATTGGCTCATTGTCAAACCGTAGAAGGAACACAGTTCGAACAATTGCTTTGACACCAAATGCAGGTAAAACGTTTGTTGTAAGACTTTTCTAACAGCATACATTATTTTTTATTTGTAATAAGAAATCAATAACATAAGTATTTCCATAATTGTACTGTAATAAAAACTGGCAAATTTGTGCTAATAGAACCAGCTTAAAATGAAATATTTGTTTTATTTAATTGAACATTTAAAAAAATGCTAAAAAATTAGTGCAACACATTTTGTGGCAAGAACCATGTTAAAATTACATTGTTGAACATCAGTAAATTTTCAATACTAAAAATGCTCTATTTTCTGATAGAATAATTCCCTTGAGATGCGGTTTTGTGGCATTCAATTCAGTAAGCTATTACCTTTAAAATTATGTATCACAAGATATAGGCTTCTATTAAGAATATTCACGATACCCTCGGCAGGACGTCCCCCGTTGGTGTGACATAACAAAACATTGTTCCAAAAAGTAGATGCCCAATCTCTATCACGATTGTAAGAGGTTTCAAATTTATATTTAAATTATTAAAGGATATATTTGGGTGTTTCCAGACATAATATACACCCTGTATATGTGTATATGTAACCCATATTATTGCTATGTTTATTAATGCATCTATTTTGGTTTGCATTATATATATATATATATATATATATATATATATATATATATATATATATATATATATATATATATATTAATGTTACAGTTTTATTATTTGTTATCCTATTTATTAGGCTGTCCATACAGTATGTTTATAATAGTAGGATTTGCCTACATTGACCCAAGCCTACATCTCATTTGTTATTGTTATGTTCTACAATCATTGCTATTATATCTTATGGCTTTAAACTGTTAATACTGTAGTGTCTTATTGCTGATATTTAATCTGTGTTATTGATAGTTTTCTGTATTTTTATTGGCAATCGTTATGTCTCATTATTTTTTTGATACTATCTCAAGTTATTTTCATTGGTATAGTATATTTATATATTGTGTATTTTTTTAATTAATACCTCTTACGTTTTTACTACCTATGTGCGTAGTTTGGTATCTGCTGCTTTAGTAGTTCTTAGTAAATTACTTTTTTACAAAATATGCACAATACTAGCGACTAAAAGAGTCTTTTTTTGACATGTTTATATGCAATTCTTTGTTTCAATTGATGATCACTATTCTTACACTTTTGTTTTGTATTACTCGTACCATATTTTTCGCAGTAAGTCCTAGCACTAAGATAGCTTGTTATTTATATATAGTACTGTAAAACAATATTACCGTGTTAATAACTAAATACAATAAAATAAAACTAAGTACAGCTAAACCTCCTTTTAAAGAGCAACTAACATTAAATGTATAATAAAACCGATGTTTTATTCTTATAATGAAACTCGGCCAGAGTCAACAAACAAGACAGACAACTAGAACATTTCCGCTAAAGTTTCAACTCCTCTTTCAAAAGGTAATGAGTCCCTTTAACACTGTAGATCCCATTTACTCCAGTTCCAGATTCAAACGCCCATGCATTCACAAGGAGCAATGGTTACAGTATATTCATACATTTCATTCATTATCATTAAATATATTTATAGAAAATGTATTATTTTTACACGTTGTTGTCTGTAAAGCTTTTTCAATAATCAATCAAGGTATTACTAAATTAATAATGAAAATTTCATAATTTAACGAAAATCATAAACAAAGACATATTTACCAAATTGTTCTCAATGAATTTATTCTAATTAATTCCTCCTCTAAAACTATCTTAAATTACTGCTTGGGAACTTAAATGTGTCTCGTGTGAGTTTCGATAGCCAGTCTCAACTAATGATAAGTTGATGACCATTTGGAAATTTTTCCAAAATTGTATTCTTGGTTTTTACACAACATGTACCTAAAATAAACAATAATAACTTTCAGTAATTTTTAGAAACTTATGTTTTTTACGTCGCTTAATGTTTCAGTTTGGCAGTTTTTCAAACTGTTTAAAAAGTATTCTAGTTGAAATTAAGTCCCAATCCAGGCATGAGGTTATTTAAACAAAGAGATTCAATACCGCACTTGTCAATTCGTTTATGAATAATTTTATTCTTGGTTATTTCTCAATATGATTTCTACCAGGCGGTTTTCTTCCACGAGTTTTTGCCTTTAGACGCGTTGCCTCATATTAATACTATTGGTTAGATACCCGTTTGATTAATCTTATGCCTTTAAATTGCAGTAAATTAGTTAGTTATTTACGCTTGTACTATTTAGCTATGCTATTTTTGTGTAACTAACTATTAACTATGTTTATAGCATTTTTTACACTATCTTGTTTCTTAGGTTATGTTACTTTGTACTTGTATAAATTGATGTTTATTTTTACACTTTGTAAATATTATTATGCCTGGCCTTTACACAATTAGTACTATTTATAATTTTGATAGTGATGCCTTCATGTTTATTTTTTCAATCCATTATCTATTTATTACTATTTTATTTTCTACTCAATATTAAAACATATTTTATTTACATGCGTGAACTCCTACATGAGACGTATTTAAGATGGTTCCAACAATAAAATAAAATAAATATTTCCTAAATTTGTAATCTAAAATACTGATCAGCATTTTTATCGCTACATCGAAACTATTTAACTAGTAAGGTTTCAAGCGGCCCCTCACTCGTAATAACATGTCAGTACAAATCAAAACTAACCTTGTACCGTGCGGAATACCAAACCTCGATTTTTAATTAATAAGAAAATTACAAAAAGTGCCTGCAATTTTGGTTTTTTAAGTTTCTCCTAAAACCACATTTGTTCGATAGAGGTACCTATTATTAAACAACCTTATACTTTTATCTGAGTTTTGCCTTGCGCCAGAGCGACGTTTGGTCGTTGGTGGGATCATCCAACGTGTATAACTGAGGTAACACGAAAGGACGCTAATTAACGTTGTAAGCATCGAGTGTGACGTGATATACGGATGTAAAACCAGTGCTGATGCATTGTGATATGCTGAAATGAGTTAACGCAGCGTGGTAACATGCTAGAGAGAATTTAATTTTAACTCAGTGCTCAAACGCATTGTGTTTTTTTTAGAAATTATTGTGAAATAAATGTTTGTTTTCTTTTGAAATAATTTAAAATGTATTCGATCAAAGCGAGTGTAGTTTTATTCAACTAATGACGTACCTAGATTTGATTAATGGCTGAGCATTAGTGAAGATTATTACTCGTCATGCTGGAAAAAATGCATTTACTCGTTTGTCCGTCTGTCTGTACGCTTGATATATTGAGCACGAAGTGACATAGATTGAAGTTTTACTTGATGGCATTTCTGTACAGCCAATATCAAACACAACGGTGGGTGAATGTCACTTCATGTAATTTGGACGAGCGTTAGCAAACATTATTACATTGGTCTCATAGGCAATGACGAAAACATAACAGAATAAATCTACAATAATATAATATATAGAATTATTTTAAAATGTGAACCAGTAACCCAGGCAGCCTAACTACATGGAAGATATCACAATAAAGATATCATATGTAGACTTTGAATGTAGCATGGAAATTCATTTCTACACAGACAAGAATGATTTCGGTGACGGTAAATGTACATCAGTGGGATTGTCCTGAGCGTTGCGCATGGAGATTGTCACACGGTAGTTGGTACAATTCCCTTTTTATCTAGCAGGGATGGACAAATTTTCTGTTTGCATGATCGTCTTCCGTCTGCCTGTCCCCGGGAAATCGTAAGAAAAAATAATGACAGTAAATGAACTATTATAAAATTTGAAAAACCGGATTTAATGTGATCAATATCATTTCAACCGTTTCAATAAAAAATATTGTTTTTTGTTTGAACACTTATAATAATAATAAAGGCAATTGGAAACACAACACATATATGAACTTGAAAAAAATTTAAATAATTATTATGAACATTTAACAAAGTAGGGATCTATTTATAGTAGCAATGAACTGCTTCTTTAGTATATCCATGTAAGCTTTATGTCTAATTATAATATTATGTTGATTTTAAATTTATAAATTTCTAACGTAAATAGAATTCTTTGTTTAATATCTTACTGGTAACATGGGTTATGTACAGATACCGAGACTTGTATTTTTTTAAAGAATACTTACCTTGCAAGTAAATCTAATAATATTGAATCTGAAATTTAAAGTGCCTCTGAGAAATTTAAATCATGGCAGAGGCTCTCACATTGAATCAACCCATTTCTCCAGAATAAGTTACCAGAGAAGGGTGGATCAGTGCAGTGTTCCATTGTTAAGAATGAGTTACGGGATATCTGGGGACGATACAGGAAATTCACTCTCAAGAAACAAAGTAATCCATCCTCACACCTCTCTAAGGCGTAGTTACATTTAAGAAATTCGCTCGGCCGAACTTGAATGCTGCAAAACTTCAAGATTTATTTTGGATTAAATTATTATATTTCTTAGTTAAATACTAGAAATATAATAATTTAATATTGATTCTATTTGATTCTATTGATAATATAATCATAGAAATGAATGAACTAATTCGGTAATCAGCTGTTTTATTTGGACTAGGTGCATTTACGGAATAGGATATTGTCGATGATACAATCCAATTATTTTAGAAATCCAAGCAATCTGGTAAAAAATCAACTATTGGATTTCTAAAAATCGATTCCTTGTATATTCTTGTGTTTATCTGTGCAATAAATATTAATTGAAAGACCCTCGAGATTTTAAATTTGGTATATTGATAAATAGGATTCAGCCCAAACAAAAATTTTATTGATTTTGGAGTAAAAATATTTGTACACGGTTCCTGTGAATAATTATGAAGGCAACGAAGTAGTCACAGAATAAACCAATATGTAAGCAAACTGAGTAAAATGATAACATTTTAAAAGTAAAGTGGACTCAAAGAAAAGAATGCCTTATTTCACAAGGTGAAGTTGAAATAAAGAAGCCCTCTCTAACACTCCACATGGGGACCAACGAATTGAAGGTGACTTCAGAACCACTGACAACGGCGGGTAGGTATCGCTTGCAAGGACAACATCGTTTAGCGGTCACCCATCCAAGCAGTAGCCACGCTCGACTCTGCCGTTGGTAATCGCATTTTATCGTCTGTAATAGTTACACATAATATGGTGAAGTTACTTTTGTTAGAATGGTTAGTTTTATAAAAAGGTAATCATCTGATTATTAAGATGTTACGTTCTGTCGAGTCCTTCGATTAGTATTTGTGTATTTCCTACTTAAAATACAGGAAGTGTAGTAAACGCATCATTCATCCTAATCCTTGGCCTTCAAGATCCCTTCCCAACCCCACAGTAATTACCACCCTCGAAGAGAGATTCATTCTCTTACAGTCTAGGATTAATTGAGCAAATTTACAAGAGACAAGTAGGTTTGAACTTCAGTAATATCGATAATCGGATGTATCGATTATAATATCGTATGAGCTGATACGATGTACGATCATTCGACTCACCTAGTTCAGTGGTTCCATAAAGGAATATTCCGAATTAATTGTTTGGAAACATGCAAAGTTTCGTGTTGAATAAATGTTTGAAAGCTGTAACGATTTAAATATTCATTATGACTCTTAAATGTAAAATTAAAATATCGTGCGTTTGTACAAATAGTGGTACTAATGTGTTAAGAGAAAGCAGATCATTCGATATTTGGAATCGATATCATTATGCTAATTGGTACTTATATAATGAAGTGACCGGTTATAATGAATATTCCGCTAACGATATGAGGGGGCTTACCTAAATGATCAATTAGAAAGAATTTATTAGTTCGCTTTGGTTGAACAGCATGTGGTGTTTTCCTTATCACTACTTTTTACATTTAGATTAATGTAACATTTAATATCAAACACAATCATGTTGACCAACCGTTTTTATTATTCCATTTATAAGCGGTACGTAGCTAGTAAAGTAGACATTAAATAGTTACAAATTTCATTCCTAATTATAAAAGGATTTTTAAACACGGCGTCGGTATATAGCATAGTGTTCTATTCATATAAAGTGTCTCAAATCGATTGAAAGATAATATAAAATCACATAATATTAAAAATTGTTTTTCCCAGCAAAATTAACACTTCTGAAGCGTTTAAAGGAAGTTCATTAGTACAGTTATAAATAATTTTAAATCTCATTGTAAGCAAGCGTTTTTGTAAAAACAAACTTTTTACTTCTACTTGACAATATGGTAAGTACAGTTGTTAGAATACTGTAACATAATGTTTTACATTTACTTTTACAATAAACTCACGGTTATTTAGGCATGTAACACAATTTTAACTCTGTGATCCAAGTCAACATATCAATAAAATCGATTTTGTCATATTTCAAATTTTTCAAATTTAAACCAAATGAGTTTTTATTTTCTAATAGTATTTACGTCAAAATAAAGACTTTCTATAGTTTTAAAGTGTTAATGATTGTATAATAATAAGTTAATTCAATTAAATGTAAGAGGATTAAGCCAAGAAAGGTTCAAAATACACGTTTCAATAGACTTCCCACGCCCAAGCCGGTCCAAACGTAAACACGTGGGAATATTTACATGATTACATAAGTGGTAAAATTGAATATAGAATTTTATTGGAAACGAAAGATTTCGGATTTTTTAACATTTAGTTTGAAACAAATGTTACAATTTTGTGGTCTAATTTGTATTATTTTGATACAAAACATTTTTAATGGTTTTATTGGCATGAATAAAGCGTTAAACATATAAACGCCACTCGAGTTGTGAAAAGCAGTAGTCTGTTTCATTCAAATCCTTCTGTTTTCGTTCAATAAACTGCAACTAAAATAAAGTTTCTTGAAAAACTAGTGATTTTCTAACAAAAGTTTTAGAATAATTAGCAGTAAATATTAACATTAATATATATTAAAAGGGAACTTCCTACACAGAAGGATGATTACACAGAGAGAACAAGAAATTACCACCACAACATGGTTGCAGTCTTTCCCCCTTTATATCCCAGATCAGGGTTATTTCCAAATGATTTAGGTTCAACTCAGTTTTCTTCCTTCAGGAATAGGAACTGCAAGTTAAAGGTGGTACGGTATTTAGATCTAGGTGCTGACCTGATTATGTAGACCACGTATTACAGATTGCGCAGTGGTCTAATTAAGTGTGACTCCGCTGTATGTGACACATTGTACACAGTTATAGGCTTGGCTGTAAGACAAAAGCAGGTGTGTGTCACTGATGAGGGATGCCACAAGTTCGATATGATCATCGACAGAGACGTAATTATTGACATTCACCTACTTAGTGTTGGATGACTGTACATACTAGACTGCAATACAATCTGTAACTGTAACACTGATTCTAATAACATCATCATGGAAGCTAAGGAACCTCTCAATGCACTTGATCCTAAAAGGATTTGCTATTGTTTCCGGACTGGAAGGGCATTCAATGTGGGTAAGGTTGGAGGTAGGGGCTACCTTTTGTCGAGATAACAGGCTTCTTATCTCAAGCATATCACCTTGGAAGGGATGAAGGCTGTTTCAGTCAAAGTGGAAAGGTGACAGCTCTCCTTAGTTTCCAGGTTAGGAACAACCTTTAACACAAAGGGAGATCCATCCACTCCAACTAGACTAGATTATCCTTCACAGTAAACTACTTTTATCCACCTTTTCAACCCAATATCTTGAAATGTACTGTTAGTGGTGTGTCACTCCTTGATATCCATTGGGTTGCCCTGATTAAAGTCATTTAAGGGCTGCTAAAGGTTCAATTCTTGGACACGATCATTTGGTTGAGAGAGGAAAGTCAGGTGAGACCAGTACTCCTATTAAGTTACTTGTTTGATCTTAGTGAGGAACGCCCAAGGAGTCCTATTCGAGCTCAAACATAGTCGTGTAAAAACATCAACTAATGGATAGAAGGCATTGAGTGTAGGCTAATATTCAAACCATCTTTTACATTTAAGAAACTATTTTACAGCATCCTGTCCTTAGTAAATTGTAATATGTAAAGAAATTAACACACTGAATATCTAACTCCTTAACTTGCATATTCCATAGATTACATGACGTTTATTTAATGCAGCGTCACCAAGTTGATATAATTATGTTATAATATAGTCCATACAGACTCAGGAAAGGGAATATTGTAACATCTCGTAATCCCCATGCAAATTCTCCATCTGCTAAAATTCAAAACAATAAAAATAAAGCTTTGTGACGTACAGCTTCAGATTCTTTGAAATCAGAATTGCAAAATTAGCAGGAGAATTGTATAAACTATAAAATCTCTAAAGCCAGCAAATAATTTATATTTCAATTACTTCACTGCCTTCAGTTGTTGAGCTTGGAATATGTAAAAATTGTACTTGATTCCACTGTATAAACACACAACCTTATTTTTTATACCAATAGTCAGAGGAATTCCTTCCTAGGCTAAAATCGGTTATGAGCCAACATAGTTTTGGTAAAAATCTTATAATAGTCCTTTGAAAGGGTTAAAAATCACGTTTTCCAAAGTTATATTATTCAATAGTTTGATACACTTAAAAACTGACCAATAAACATATACATTATTAAACACATATTATCTAGTTTGTATTACCGCCAGATAACTAGGTAAAGAGAGTGACAGTAGCAACTTTCAGGGTCAGTGTATGATTAGCAGACGCGATGTAACATTTAATGACAATTGTTTTGAAATGTGTCAAGTTTAAATAATGTGATTTGAGAAAATATTACAGAAAATAAAAAACACTTTTCATGCCTTCTCTTTGCGACCACCACAAAAACTAGAGGGGCTGATCAATTATGTTATAGGAGAAAACTATACCTATAGATTCTAATAAAAACCAGGTTGTGTGTTTATGCAATGCAAGTAAGTTCTAGGTTTCTGGACTATGAAGTTTATATGCTGAAAGAAGTTGAAGGTGGAAATCTAGTTAAGAAACAAATGTATTTTAATCTTTGATTGAAAGGGATGAGTTTTGCATCTTTGGTTGACAAGGGAATCAATTCCTTTATTCATGTATAACACTACGTTGTTCATTAATTTTACGAATGTCCGAAAGGATTTTTCTATCTTTAATCGCATCTTTAAAAGAGGCCACGGAAACTTCATGAAGTCTATACCGGTCGAGCACATTCCTCCCAACTGTAGGGGTTGTAAACGTTTCAGACATCGTCACTTCTATTTGAGACAGAACCTGAGAACTTTGTTAGAGTCGTGCTCCAGTAACGCAATTGTGCTGGAACTCTATAATCTGTTTTGTTGAGGTAGAGCAGTGATATACAGGAT
The DNA here is from genome assembly GCF_021130785.1 of Homalodisca vitripennis. Lineage (NCBI taxonomy): Eukaryota > Metazoa > Arthropoda > Insecta > Hemiptera > Cicadellidae > Homalodisca > Homalodisca vitripennis. The sequence goes on from NC_060214.1 coordinate 24,078,612, forward strand.
AGAGCACCCTCATATCGAGTGTTCAAAGGCCTTGCCTGAGGTTATGAGTAAACAATGTCAGTGTATAAGTGTCGACTGATGTGAAGAGAGGAAAGTTTAGAGAGTAGCTCAGGGGCGAATAGATAAATTCCTCTTCACTCCTAAACAAAAAGATCAAATTTATTGTATACATTTACTTATTAATGACCATATTATTCGTAATGTAATAAAAATATTTTATGTATGTCATCATAACATTTATAATAAAGTAACAGTTGTTTAACGGTACGTTAATGGAAGGATTTTGAAAAAAAAACTGTTTGTTATCTTGTATTACTGAACGATGACAAATGTCCAGATAATCCTATTTCCTTGAAGCTGTTATAATTAGATTATTGCTCCAATCGGAAAATACCATGTGTGAATTCCTTTTTTTCGAAATAGAGAGACAAATTTAATGCGAATGATGAGTTCAGTTCCAGTTTAAATTCCTCCACAGCATCTGGAATCTGATACTGTCACAGACATGACTCCTGGAATCTGGAGTCACGTTCATCTGAAATGGAAGACAGAAAATGGCGACTTTCAATATTTTTATGACGATTATAAAACTATAATTTAGGTGGCTACCGGTTTAATCTATGCCATGGAATTCCCAAGATAATACTTGAGCACTAATTATAAAACATTCACCATCTAGTGAACGTTTATTAGTTATTAAATTACCTAAAGAACTTATGCAAAGTACTTGTAATAATTATTATTACTTCTGTACCAAGTTAGTACGATTCAATATGGACTTACGACAGTTTTCCTGTCCACAAAACAATAGTTGGTGTCCTAGTGATATAGATGGTGATATGCGAAAAAGCCTCTATAGGGCACAGCTTGTGGTGGTAGAGTTTCCCGGGGTGGAAAGAGAGAAGGGGGAAGGAGGGAAAGAGGATGAGAGGGAGGGAGGGAGGGTTGGACAAAGCTAGGGTCGTGGTTGGATTGAAAGTTTTTAAGTTGACCCTAACTTTCAGGAAACGGCTGGGACTCAACAACAATGGTTTGCGTATCCCAGCGACATCAATGTGAAACTCTCTTTAACTTTCAGTCTGTCCTTTTTAACGAACGTCTCAACTTTTAACATCTATATTCCGTTTTCATGTGAATAATTTAAAAAAAATATATTGGTGTTACACGAACAGATGTAAACGTTTTATTTTGTATTGCTGCCCATTTATTCATGAAAACATTTTCTAACTCTACACAATTCATTTCATAGGTTTTAAAAAATATCCTGCGAAAATTTCAGCTCTCTAGCAATTATTGAAACAAAATGGTACCATTTTTAAACACTATACTTTAAAAACGGTATAAAACTGTATTTTTGGTTTTGTAAAATTATTTATTATCATATTCTAGAGAAATAAATCATTTTAATCAGAAAATTAGAACATAGTCTATTAAAAGTCCTACAATTACAGTGCACAATTATTCGAATTGTAATCCGTCCACAGAGACACACTGGTAACAGCGTTTAAAAAATTATCGAAAGCTCTTGCAAAGAAATTCTGCGGCATTCAAAGCAGTTCCTCTTCGATTGATTGTTTTATTTCCTCATCATTATTGAAGCTACGAGTATAAACTCGTTCCTTTAAGTAACTCAATAGAAAGAAATTAAACACTGTTAAATCTGGGGATCGGGGTGGCCTAGCTAAAAATGTTGCCATACACAACACTTCACTTTTTGTTCAACATTAAAAGCCTTTTCTCGAAGTTCAATATCAGTAAAACTGTAATGGAGGAGGTTAGGTTATTTTTTTACATCACAAAATATTTTTCAATCAAACAGCTGTTTTCAAAAATGAGCGTTATTAAACAGCTGCTCTTTAAAACTGCAACACAGTAATCAATTCAAGAAATAAATTTGTATAGGAAGCAAAATGATAAAATCTTCAATATGTCACCATTTTGGTTCTAACAATTGTTAAGGAGCTTTAATTTTAACAGAATATTTTTTAAAAAACCTATTTTGTTAAATGTGTAGTTTGAAAATGTTCGGTGCATAAATGGGGCAAGTAATATAAAATCAAATATTTAAACCTCTTCGTGGTTATGTCTCATGCAACTACCAGGTTTAAATATATATATATATATAATTTATGCTACATTGATTGTTAAAATATACAATGATTGTAATTCTAAGACGACCTCTACTACTTAATACGCTAATGTAAGATCTAACAATGTAAGGGGTGTAAATACAGTAGCTGTGAAACAGAGGTGGTTTTCCATTTCAGTACGATATGAATGAAGTCTGCCTTATACAGTTAACGGTATTAAAGAAAACTATCACAACCATTAATTAGATTTAATTCAATGTACTTTTCGTAAATTAATTCAGGGGGATATTTTATTTATTTATACTGAAATACATTTCATTGGTGTTTACTTATGGAGTACTGCTTACTGCTGAATAAATTCACTCCAGTAAACAAACTGTGAGAGTAGTTGATGTTCTACAAAACTGTTTTAATCTATTTAGCATAAATAATTAAAAACATTAACTCAACATTCCGTCTGAACTATGTTGATTTTACCGTAATGGAGATTATCGCACTAAATGCATTTTAAATTCTATTCTATATATGCTTAAAATAAAGTATATATATATATATATATATATATATATATATATATATATATATATATATATATATATATATATATATATATATATACATCGTATTCCAATTAAAACAAATATTTTAGATAACGCTTTCAATAACGGTTTCAATAACCGGAATTTAACCACTTCTTCAATGCTTATTTTAAAAGGTTGTGTAATTTTGTTCTTTCCAAAAGTACTAGTCACGTTTCATAGGACACAGTATATTCATGGTTATATCGACTTATTCTATATCACTATTTTTATCGAGTCTCAGTCGTTAGCCTACCTAAAAGATAGAGCCGACTTCAGAATTTCATCTAAATTTTATATCCTATGAAACTTCTCTGACCTATTTAACAATATATCTCTTGCAAAAACATACCTTTTGGCCATATAGAATTACCTCATAATTAAGGCATGTAAAATTAAAATGTCCTGGCCAATCCCTATTCCACTAAGAGTATCATTCCCTTAGTTGTTTCTTTGTTGGCAGATGACCCAAGAGTGTATGTTTGGCAGCAGGATATCAACCCTACAACATGGTTCAGTTTACGATTTCCCTATATTTCGCGCAATCCTTTGCTCCAATTATCATTCCCCGTCAACAAGCAGCAACAGTACGTAGACTAAATGCTCTGCTAAATATGTGCTTTGCTCTAAAACTACACTCTAATATTTAGGAATAATATTAGGAAACAAACAGTAAAACTGTTCCTACATGTTGAGTCCGAAGATACAGCCTAACAAATTAAAATGAAATAAAACTTATCTTATAACTTAAAATTTACAGTTTTTACTAATATACAAAGTATTTATTGACTAAAATATCAAAATCTATGCTGGCCCAAGGCAATAATTAATACTATAATTTTTTTAATTAAGAAATAAATTTGATGGTGATTTGCGATCAGATTTTCAACACACTGTTCCGTAAGTAGTTTTGCATTGTAACACCAGGCGCGCTAGTAAACTGCAACTGTACTGTCGGCAACAGTAATGTGCTTGGGGCCAGATGTTTTTTTATATTTATTTAGCAGTATAATAAAGATAATACAATGTGAACGATCAGATTTTTTATTTTATATGTTTCTCATGCTTAGACTGCTCTCAAGTTTTGTTTTCTTCTTCATAAATATCTGTAACACAAGCACTGTGGTTGCACGACAAGTATCGAGTCCACAGTTACACGTGGAACTGTACTGTGGTTGCACGACAAGTATCGGGTCCACAGTTACACGTGGAACTGTACTGTGGTTGCACGACAAGTATCGAGTCCACAGTTACACGTGGAACTGTACTGTGGTTGCACGACAAGTATCGAGTCCACAGTTACACGTGGAACTGTACTGTGGTTGCACGACAAGTATCGAGTCCACAGTTACACGTGGAACTGTACTGTGGTTGCACGACAAGTATCGAGTCCACAGTTACACGTGGAACTGTACTGTGGTTGCACGACAAGTATCGGGTCCACAGTTACACGTGGAACTGTACTGTGGTTGCACGACAAGTATCGGGTCCACAGTTACACGTGGAACTGTACTGTGGTTGCACGACAAGTATCGAGTCCACAGTTACACGTGGAACTGTACTGTGGTTGCACGACAAGTATCGGGTCCACAGTTACACGTGGAACTGTACTGTGGTTGCACGACAAGTATCAAGTCCACAGTTACACGTGGAACTGTACTGTGGTTGCACGACAAGTATCGAGTCCACAGTTACACGTGGAACTGTACTGTGGTTGCACGACAAGTATCGAGTCCACAGTTACACGTGGAACTGTACTGTGGTTGCACGACAAGTATCGAGTCCACAGTTACACGTGGAACTGTACTGTGGTTGCACGACAAGTATCGAGTCCACAGTTACACGTGGAACTGTACTGTGGTTGCACGACAAGTATCGAGTCCACAGTTACACGTGGAACTGTACTGTGGTTGCACGACAAGTATCGAGTCCACAGTTACACGTGGAAACTGTACTGTGGTTGCACGACAAGTATCGAGTCCACAGTTACACGTGGAACTAATGTCATAAAATTGTTCTCAGTCCGCTTAAAACTTTATTTATTTATCGTTCGTTCAGTAAGCATTTTACATATTAAGTAAAAAATAACTAGTCTTTCAACAAAATCAAGTGTTATGGCTGTATAACAAAGTTGGAACTTGAAGAAACTCATAAAACAAAGTCTCGCTACAAACTGCTGTAGTTTACTTTCATACAAAGTACACCTTCTAAGAGTTGCGTAATCCTCAAGCAAACTTTACGAATTAATCATCGTTTCTCGGTGAACACTGTATCCACAGTAATTGAAGAAGTGTTGTGGTTTAGTGCATTATTTAATCGTCTTTGCTGTTATCAATCCAGATTTGAATTAGATTGTAACAAAATATAAGGATAACAACTGAAGATAAATTGTACGAGAAACTGGTTTTATTAATAAAAAAGAAACAAATATGGAGGTATTTATATACATAATAGAAAAACGAGTATTCAAATGAGTTGTAAAATAGTTAATATCAGTTTGTATCTACGGGAAAATAACCGAAAAAAATTAATAATTTTAAACTCGATATATGTATAATGATAACAATAAACAAGAAAGAGACGAAGGTCAGTTTAATTAATTCACTTTTTAAATATAACAGCGAAGATATATAGCTCAGTAAAAGCTTCAAAAGGACCCTTTAGCGCTCAATTATACAGAGAAAATTTACTTAGTATCTTTGGTGGTGTTTATAAAGGAGAATGCGTTTATATTACACTGTCTATGTAAATGTAAAATGTACACGCTTTACACTTACTGTTCTAACAAGAGATGAATTTATGCGCTACATAATTCCGTATAATTTGCATCCTTAGGATGTGTAGTATTGGTATTAGTCCTATCCTACAGGATGTCGCTCGTTTGGCATTGATGATTTTTTACTTTTACTCAAACTAATATATTCCGACAGTTTCGCTGATTATTTTACTTTCACTCAAACTAATATATTCCGACAGTTTCGCTGATTATTTTACTTTCACTCAAACTAATATATTCCGACAGTTTCGCTGATTATTTTACTTTCACTCAAACTAATATATTCCGACAGTTTCGCTGATTATTTTACTTTCACTCAAACTAATATATTCCGACAGTTTCGCTGATTATTTTACTTTCACTCAAACTAATATATTCCGACAGTTTCGCTGATTATTTTACTTTCACTCAAACTAATATATTCCGACAGTTTCGCTGATTATTTTACTTTCACTCAAACTAATATATTCCGACAGTTTCGCTGATTATTTTACTTTCACTCAAACGCCAACATTCCGGCGATGTCGCTGATTTCTGGCTTTCACTCAAACTCTTGTATTTAGGCGATATCACTGACTTCTTAATTTCACTCAAACTCCTACATAGGAGTGACATAGCTGACTTCTCACTTCTTCTCAAACTCTTACATTCTTGTGAGATCGCTGATTTCTCACCTTTACTCAAACTCCCATATTATTGCAGCATCTCTGATTCACTCGAACTACTACATTCCTGTGAGATCGCTGATTTTAAATTTAACTCAAACTCTAAGATTCCTGTAGCATCGCTGATTTTCAATTTCACTCAAACTCTTACATTCTTGTGACATCGCTGATTTTCACTTCCACTCAAACGTCACACCCGGTGAGGTCGTGCACTATCGCCTAATTGCAGTCAATACGAATTTATCATCGAATCTTTAACACGAGTCTAACTTGTCAAACGAGTTATTGAAAAGGTGTTTCAATCTCGATAATAGAAAAAAAGAATATTCCGTTTGTTAAGCTGCATGAAACTTTTCCTACACTCTGTGAGCTGCTGGCGACACTGATCTAGTTGACAAAAAGGTAACAAAATATATATATATATATATATATATGATTTCAAAAATATTTTGGTTTTTTTAGTTTATATAAAAATACTTAACTTAAGTTTATTAAAAAGGAATTATTAAATCCGTACAAAATATATTGAGCATAAATTCCTTTTGAATATATATATATATATATATATATATATATATATATATATATATATATATATCGTATATATAGCCATTTCGGAATTTTCAGGCTTGAAAATCATAAGATTTAAAATTTGTTCCTGTTGATAAAATGTTTATACAAAAATCTTATGAATACAAGACCTGCAAATTATTTACGTATAAAGTATCATAAAAACCACTGACATTTTAGTGTACCGCGTAATAATGTGTGTCCTCTTACTCGTATGGAGGTGACCGCAGTAGCTCGGGTTGTTTTAGAGGTTTTGTTAATTAATACTCCTCCAAACTAAATTTAATTACATTTAAACATTTACAAATGAAGCAAAGATTATTCCACATTCCATTTGTGTAAGACTATATTTCATAATTTGATCCATTGTGTGGAATCAAATCAAAAAAATAATATTCTATTCTAAGAATATCTAAATATTATGAACATTCGCAAACTCTGCCAAGAGAATGGAATATCATATTCTGCTATAACTGTAAACAGATACATAGGGTTTATACAATTAATTGAGATAATATATAATAATAATAGTTATAGAAAAATCAGTTGATCACCCAATTAAAGTTACTCAATTTCAGTTATCCAGTTTCAAGTTTCATCGAGTTGATTTGAAAAAGTTCCTTACAAATATTTTCATAGTAAAGAAAAACAACCAGGTGATTTTCCGTAAACGTGTGTTTTATAATCTTGATATTTTGGTTAGACAACCTTTTATTTGATATGTCCAATATTACCATTTGATTTATATTTTTAGCACATTACTCGTAAATTGACTTAAACTTAATAATTAAAATTACTGTAAAATCTGCCCGCTTTCATGCAAAACCTTATGGATATCATAACGACAAACAAAAATTATGTTGTAAGACAATAATTGGTGAAAACTGGTTTTGGAATTGGATGAAAAGTTTTGTTTGATAAGCCATATGTTTCATTCTTCTTGAAACAGTTTTGAAATTCAATCTTTATAGGATGAAAAATACGTTCTAGATCACAAATATATTTTATTTTATAGAACATTATTTTCTATCTTGAATTTTTTATACACCAATAATACTATATTTAAGCACTAACGTAATAACGTTTTAAGCACTTTTGAAATATGCATTCGGGAATACATCAAAAGAATCTGGTTTGATCTAGAGTACAAATTGATTACTTCTATAATAATAACTAGTGGTTGAAAAACAAATCAAACTTGATGTACAAGCAGAATTTTTACAGAGTCAAAGATGTCAGTGTTGTATGATCGGTACATTCTAAAATGTGAAATGAATAAAACACAGACGTTTTTGAGATTCTGTTCATTCACATACTGACGGTGATTGTATCTGTCAAACGTTGGCTATTAATCTAGCGGCGTCAATGGTTACTGACTAAAGTGATAGTGGTGTTGGTGGCAAATTAATGATAAATTATCCGGTGAGCTAGGAAGGGTATTTGAACGCATGAACAAGCTGACATCAAAACTTGCTACCAACTTTAACGTTGAATATTACTTAGTGTACTATGAATTGCATTTTACACGTTAAAATTCATATTATTCATATATTATTATTCATATGAAGTGACAAGCACTATCATCTTACGCATTGTTGCTTACAAATGAATGAAGCTTCATGCAAGATTTAAGTGTACCGGTAAATTCGTTTACGAGATACCGAACGTAAAACATTCAGATAGACAAAGAAACAGAGAAACAGGAATAAAAATTCTTCTAGTTCGTTGAGTGATAGTCTTCACTAACACTCAGCATATTACGTTTTTGACACCAAAAGAAGTATGTTGATAATTTCCAATCCTCAAAGCGTTATAGTTGTTCATTTAACATAATGTAATGATGGCAAACGTTCGTAATCTTGAAATTCGTACTACGAAGGAGCTGGTATATAAAGAGAAATTTGTAGCAAGTAATTAAATATTAGATTTCTAAATATAAGTTGGCTTCAAATACTGCACATGTAAGTAGCGAAAGCGGTAGAGTGATACACGACTGGTATCTCGACTGCGGTGAGAATATCTGCTTATAGCTAACAACACAGTTAAGTGCCTTGCTCTACCTACGCTACTGGTACTCTAATCTTTCAACATCTGAAATATGATTCTTGTTCCTGGAAATACAAATATTCAAAGCTAAAGCTATTCATGGTGTATATTATGTTACAAAATCCTAGTGAATCAGAGGGACACATTAGTTTCTGTTGTGCCCAGTATGGGTTCAACTAGAAAGTACAAAACAACCAGAAGTGACTCCTGCTGGGTGAAATAAAAACCGTTACGGAGATAACAATTTAGTTTACGTTTTTACGGTATTCTTTTAACATCCGGGTGAAATAAGTGTCAGGTCTACAACAGCTTCTGCTACAGTAGTAGTCACATTTATGAGTCCAGTTTTTACTTGTATAATAGGACAAGTTAGAATGCAAACTATTTTTTAAACATTTTTCGTAGTATGCGTTTGCTAACTGTTATATTTTCTATATCAAATACACATAAAATAAAATAAAAATAAAGTAAATATTGACCACGTGTAAAAATAATTTTAGCGTCAAAAAGACTTTTGTAGACGTGCATAAAATAAACTAAAATTATATGTACCATTGGGGTCGAGGGAGAATATTAGCCAACAAAATAACTAATACATTTCAATAAATCTAGTCTGGATATGACCAATAACAGCTTTTGAAAGGTTCATGTTTGCCTTACGTAATGGAATCCCAATGCTATTATTGTGATTATACGAAATCCTATTCTTGCTAGATGACGTCATTCTTATCTGAGGTTACCGCTAGAAATGTTATTGCCGCTGAGGTATGCACACCTGATTGTATCGACATTTCCTCCGATATTATTCGCGTTTCCTACTGTGTGTACTGGAATTATTAAAACTTGTATATCACCAAAAATAACCTCTAGGGGCTTAAAAATCCCTAAAAATGTCAAACTTATTACGAAATTGTATGTAATACATAACTAAACTAGTTGGGAGTAAGGCGTTCTATGTAATAAAATTTAAATCGGCAAATGTTAAAACTTTTTTATAAATTCACAACACCATAGCTTGTGGATCTACATAAGTATAAAGATAAAAGTCAAAGTGTTTATTTACCAATTAATAATTGATTGCAGGACGTTCATCAATGTAAATAGAATAACAAAAAGCCAAGGCTGAAATTAACAGGGCATAAACATCATTAAACCTGTCAATCTTTTTGATTTGGACATCAAGTTATCGAGGGATGTCGTAGGGATGTACGCAAAGAGTAGAATTCATTTCCTTACGCGCAAGTTACTCACTACAGTTTCTGTTCTCAATTTCAAAGGGAGACTTTTTAAATAGTTTAATTGCAGAATATTCAAATAATGGAATAGCAGTACAATAAAATAGTAAAATTAGAACTAATTAGGCGTTTATTACAGTAGAATACCTGAACCAAAATCAACGAAGATAAAATTGTGTGATAAACTGCAGTGGAAAGAAATAAATGTTAGAGGAGAAAATATACTTATTTATATATTGTAACGTATATTACAATATCATAATTGTTTAATATCGACCTATACTATTTATTCAAAACAAGCTATTTTGGATACACGTTTTAAAAACGCCGTAGTTAAAGTACAATTTGTTTTGGAGAAACAACGATTTCATTACATATTTAATAAACACCCCACTGTTATAGACCGTACCAAAAACACCTGGAAATATCACATCACATACAGTCTGAACAACTCGTCTATAACATATTAACGTTAAATGGAATTTCGTTCGTCCTAGTTCTGTACCAAGAAGGGACGCAACAAATTGCTTTAGTTCTAGTTTCTTTAGATACGTAAGAACACTGATTAAGATTATACAACTTCATTCTAGTATCCAGTTGTCCGCTAGAATGCACAAGTCTCGGTTACGTGGTTGTGTTTTAAACACGTGTTTTGTGTTTCTGTTGCTACTTATTTCAATACTATTTCCACAAACATCTTGCCTCGATAAATAATAAATTCTAAATCTTATATCTATTGATAATTTTGTTCTTTTCATGAAAAAAGACGTATCTCATAATGTGAATTAATAAATATCTTTCGGTATCCACGAATATCGAATTTCTTGTTTTAGGTGTTTTTACAAGTTTGGAAATTGGAATCGCAATGAAGTTGCCAGTTACATTATACATTAAAACCACCTGTACATGTTGTTTGGTAGGTTTAAAATTTATATTTAGTACGTAATCAGATTGCTCCTTTTTTCAGGATTATAAATTCAGGACTGATATTGAGAGTGGATGTAGGATAAGTGCAGTGAAGAAAATCCTAACCTATACGTAATAGTATATAAATCGACTCAAAATTGAAATTTTTAGGTGGTGATATTGCCATGTAAATAAGAAAGGTCTTTTACATAGAATGGAAATGGTTAACTAAGAGTTTAGACATGAAAGGGATGTTTTATTACTGAAAATATAAAGTCATTTTTCAGAAATTGGACTTTACACTGTCAAAAGAGAAGCTTTATTAAACAAATTCCACAGCCAACAACGATATTACTTTAAAACTAGTTAGCAAAACCTTGACACATCTCTACAATAACAGAAATGGCAATTCCTGGATGTTGTTTTACAATAATTGTAAAACGACACAAATTCTAATATTGTTATTAATGATATAATGAATCTGACGCTGTCACAGACTTTCCTCCTCGATTCTGAAATCATGTTCCTCTGAAGAGAAAAATATCCAGTCTCGAAGAAGCTCAAAATGATCTCTTTTAGCCATTTTGACATCAGTGACACCAAGACTACAAAATATCGCGTAACTTCGGTGAAGAGGTATTCTCATCATCTCATAAGGATCACAACTGAATGCAAAGCGATGTTTTAGCACCATCCCAAAGTACGGTAGAACAACCGGATGTTTAACACATCGCAGCTATTATGGGAAGGGTTGAATGTGAATTTTGACGTTTCAGATAACACTAAGAGGAAGGTGAACTGGAGCTAAACTCAATATTGACTTTAATAGAAATATCAGTGTAGGCTCGAAATACCCAAGAAGGAGTAAATATTGGCAAAAAATTTAAATACTGTAGAAAACATGTTACATTTCCATATATGTGTTAATTTCCGTAGGTTTTCCAATATTAAGATCTAAAATTTTAGCAAAACATCGTTTATTTTATTGAAACATTATTTCAAAATAATTACTATGTTAACCTAAAAATAGATTATTGCTGTTTGGCATTTCTTACCTTAAAGCTTAAAATGTAAAAATATCATACGATATTTGTGGTTAGAAATGTATGCGCTCTTCTAAAAATAATTTTAAAAGGAGCAAATAAAATATATATATATATATATATATATATATATATATATATCATTTTGTTTAATTTGCATACTTTTTGTACACTAGCACGGCTAATCTGAAAAGTACAACATAATTATTAATCCTTGTATATGTTTATAGACCACAGTAATGCAAATTATATTTACTAATGAGAACAAGAATATCTAAGACAAGAAAAGTAATATAAGTTTTAATGAACTATAATTTATTTAATTTGAGAGAGAAACGTCTACCAGCGGGTGAAAAGTGAACAGAAGCTTTAAACCAACAACATGGGCAATATAATGTTACTACAAGGGAATGAGAAAATACAACTTTGTTTGTGGTAGCAGCCTTACCTAGGATTTGGCCTCGTATTGTCTGAACTTCAGATTATTAATTGCACACGGTCAAGAGCTCAGTAAACCTTAAACTTTCCCCTATATCGTCATTTGTTTAACTTTTTATACTGTAGAGGGAAACACAACAAAATGAATATTATGATTAAATGATGCTGATTCCATTAAACGATATGAATAAAATTATTCGCAAAGTTCTATATAAACAGGGTGTAACACAAAAGGTTGGTCTGGCTATGCATTTCCAAATTCTGTGTGTGATTCTAAGCTAAAAATGAAGAACAACATTTTTACAATTTGCATTTCGTTTAGCCGCTAGCTGCTATTTTGTATTTTGTTCTTAACAAATTATTATCTTTAAAACTAGTAAAGCTAAAGAAACAAAATTTGGCACATGGGTTTCAATTGGTAAGAGTCAAATAAAAAATGTGTTATTTTCATTAATATTAACAAAATGGTCAGTTGATAATTTTAAAAGTAAAATAACAAAAAACCAGTATAGTTATAAAAATTGTACTAGATTCCAACTATTTGGAGAGTTTTATTGCAATTCTACTAGTTTTAATAGAATTTGTCAAGAGATACGCGAGCACGACCATTTTAAATACACTCTTGTAGAAGCCAGAAGCAACAAACAACGGATAACTCTCAACTATGAAATTTTTGGGGAAAATATAGGGGTAGTTTTGTGTTTACAAATTATTTATCCAATTTTTTATTGCCTTCTGGTTATATAAATTGACTTACTTAATCATCTGAGTACATATTCAGGCATGCAGTTCATTATAGTTTTAAATTAATATTCTTTTAGGTGTCGTATTTAAATGGGGCTGAAAATAGAGAAATCTTTCCGTGTTAAAGTCATTACCAGATTCCATATCAATAAAACACTGGTTCAACTACGCACAAGCCAATGTACTTGATGTATACAGCAAATCTACCTCCTCATTTACTGAAGGTGTAATCTGGTAGTATTTAGTTTTCAAAGGTATAGCAGTTCAAAGTCATCTCCAAAATCCGAAAAAAGGTCTCATCGGAGTCAGTGTTTAGTGATCTCTGTCCAGAGAGACGCTGAGTGTTTCTTTATGGCATAATTGAAGGTTAGTTTTTGAGAACAGTGAGGTGCACAGACTAGATAAATCTCAGCTAAAGAGTTTCTAAGTGAAGTTGGGGACCACACCAAGTGTAAACTGAGTGAGATATATCGCGTGTCTGGATTCGACCTGGAAAATTGGTTGAAAATGTGAGGTGTTACATTTGAGGAAGTAACAGTTTTAACTGGTTTAACTCATTACTTCCAATCTTCAAAGCTCGTTGAGAGCAAATTCTCTGACGGATGAAAGAAAAGTCAAAATGTACAACAAATTAGTATCTTTGGGTTTTCGTGGGCTTGGGGGCAAATTCAGAACCTGTAACATCATACTGATCTGCTGATTTATAAAATAATAAATCACAAAATAAAATCAGCTGGCAACAATAACAACATAAAAGCCACTGCAAAAATAACGTGGGAGTGCCCAGTAACTCCCTGCCATGCATTAACATTGCTAATTATTGCTAATAAAAACAAGCAAACAGTATTTAAACAAGATAATTCAATGTGTTTTTTATTTACGTTAGTCACTGTTTTATTACAATTTCAATACATTATTGTTTTAATAATTCCAATGTTGTTGTTGCAATGATATCTACCTACAGTATTGTGTGTATGGTCTACGTGTAACTAGTGTATGATGAGCGACATGCATTAGTTGTTTTATTGAAGTTTGGTTACTGATTTTTGTACATTTTGTTGAAATCAGCTTTAGTTATCAACCAATCAACCTCTGAAATTACAAATGAAACTTCGTAATGGCAAATTAAAGATATATGAATAGTTTCAAGGGCGTTAATCCAAGGCTTCAACACTAATTAGTTTATTGTAACATTTCCTTTTAGAAAATTTCTAAATATGACCAATGGCAATACATAAAAATTTGCATTGTCCAGTAAAACACATTTACTGATTTTCAGGTATCAGGAGGAATTTCCTCAGTCAAAACTTCAAAAATAATTGAAATCTAAGGCCCTCGTAAAGTTTAAAATTTAACAAAATATTTGTCTTTAACTTATAAATAAGAAATTATGAAAACTGTTGAATCATCATACATGAGGTCCACGCTTAGTTCACCTCATTTTTACGAGGGGTACGAGGGGCTGGAATGATTTTATTACTCTCTGTTTGTCAAGTCTGTACACATGATATCTCGAGAATTAAAAGAGCTACATACTTCAAATTTTGCATCAAGCTTCATTTCCATATCAGCAACACGAGGTTTATGATGGTGCCTGTCATTCCATGAGATTTTTCATTTTATATTAGTCTTATAGGTAACCATGATGGCAGAGAGCAGATTGCAAAATAAATAAATTTGTACACAAACTTAGTATTTTAACATGACAGATGAAGATGATTTGTAACATACTAAAAAATAAATTCTAATGACTTTAAAGTGTGCATGCAATTATAACGAAGCCAGCCAGTCTCGTGACACGTGGTATGGCGTACCCTTACCTTGTAAATACACTTAAACTACTTATATGTTATCTTCTGTAGACTATAAGTTCAAACAGCCACATTGTTTGTAAAACCCTGACAAAACTGTAGAAGTTGAATTTACTGTTATACCAGATAACACAGTACATTTTACACTGCAGAGTTTACAGCCGGGTCACATACATCGGGCATCCAGAGAAAACCTGTCCTGGTGGTGTTCCTATTGCCCTGTCAGCTGGAACTACAATACACTTCCTACAATAGAGAAGCTTCTCAAAATCCCCTCTGTGTACGACATCTAATTTACGGAGGAACTTTATTTTCTAAATGAAAATGATTGTAAGGGTTATATAGTACAGTCAATAGGTACAACTTCTAGAGTGTAAACAAACCAATTGGTTTCATAGTAGCTTAAAATGTGAATGTACAAACGATTTAACAGCTATTTAAGAATTTGATTTCCATTTCTAAGAGTTTTCATCCTTGGTATTTATTTGGAACAATCCGTTATTACTTATAAGTTTAACAATCAATAAAGTTAAAGAAAATAAAAGCATATCTACAAAAACTAAATTTGATTTAAAACCATTGGTTTGAATATAAAAATCCTAGTTTAATACATTTTGTAAAACTGAACACACTTTAATTAGTTATTATAAATACGTCAGAAAGAGTAAGATTTTGGAATTGAACACAGTTTGAACAGTTTGGATTTGTTGTTCATTCAAGACAAGAAGCTGAGAAACCCTCTTTGCACTTGCTTCCGAAGTTATTTTCAGGATAGGGTTGATGATAGGGGCCTCTTCCTGCTGAGATTTCATGAGGAGGGGTATTGTGTTCTATACCTCATTTATTTCACCTTGCAAAAAGGAAATGCTACTTTTCTACCAACCTACTCCGGTCAAAGCGGGCGTAAGTAGGTTCTCTCTCATATGAGGCTAGCAACAGCAACACTAAGGGGGGCTTGCAATAAAACTTGTTTGCTTACTAAGGTTTTGTTTTAGACCAAAAGGTTTTATTTTAGACAAAACTGTCTGTTTTAAGATATGCAACCTACTTTAATGAAAAATTTATCAAAAACACTATGTAATGCATGACAATAAAGAAAAACCTCAATGGAATGCCTAATTAATTCTATGTTGCGCTTTTCCTTCAAATATAAAACCCTTACATGTTTACTTGAAAATCCCTGCAATATTACATGCAGGTAAGGAAAGGAGTGGACACAATTCTATGAAAGTTAAACATTACGAGATTACGAGAACTCATAATAGCGTTTGTATGGCATGTCTTTGTGTGGGCGCGCAACCTTTAGGAGCTATGCAACAGTGGCGGACGTCTTGAAACCGCCATCATGGATTTGAATAGGAATTGAAAATAAAAAGGGGATCATCTGTTACATCAATTCAATAGGAATATAAATGCTAAGTCTGTTTTGAGACTTCTTTATTTTTTTAGGGGTTGAGTTCTGATAAGTGTGCCAGTTACAGGTTATAAAAAAAGTTACAAAATGTTTAAAATGTATTAATACCAAGCAGTCTATTAATATTTCACCAATCCTTTAGTTAAACCGGCAAGTGAATAATAGACAGCACATTGTTCTCCTCTGATGTTTATTTCATTCTATATAAAATTTCTCCCAAACAAAAATTCAGTAATATTTTTTATATCTGTTCATAGGCTGATTCTAAAATTTAAAACCAATTTATCTATAATATAAGAGAATATAAGGCCTCCAAAGATTAATGTAGGCCTATAGGAATAGTTTTCAGAAAGCAGTAATAAATCTATATCTCACTCAAGATATAAAACAGGGTGTTTCGTGAGAGGTTGTCACAACTTAATTAAGACTTGTACTTAAAATATTATATAAGAAAGCATAAACACTCGCCAACTAATATTGATGTCATTGTTTTACTCCTTAACCGATTTTAACTAAGTTGGTTTTGTTATTTTTGTCATTAAATATGATATAAATAGTTATTATTGCAATTTTTACAACAGTTTTTGGGATATCAAAGTTTGAGCAATTTTAAATGCCGCCATCTTAAATTGAAAAGTGATAATACTTTTTTATTTTTTATTTAATTACCTTAACATAACTGCCAAGTTTCATGTTTTTTTATTCCGACGAGTTCTGAGATACGATTCTTTAAATAAAAAACATATGGACAGACATAGAAGAAAAGACGGGAAATAAGACATATGCACTTATTTCCCTTTTTATGTCTACAATCATAACCTGGAGTTGTGCCAACCTCCTGCGAAAAACCCTGGATTTGTATAGACCCAAACCTTCAGAGAACGCAGTCCCAAGTCTGTAAAGTTATCTAAATGTTTAGGGTTGATTACAGTGGCTCGGGTCGAGTGTGAAGAGTTCAATTAATTAATATTCCACAAAACTAAATGTAACTATTCTTTAACTTTGACAGCGGTAGTAAAGATTACTCTAAATTCTCTGTGGTGTCAGTGAGGATTAGCTAAACACTTCTCCAACTAAACAATTTTCACACGGTGTTAAGTTAATGAAATGGTATATCCTAGTAAATAAGTTCTGTATTTAGTAATATAATTACTTTTTTCAGCTATTCAGCAAAGTTACGACATTTTTACTTACTACACAATAATCTTTGATAAGATAAACTGAGTAAAAAACTTCATCTTGGTCGTAATGAATGAGCATTATTTAAAAGTAAGCTAATTATACAAATACTTATTTATTACGATATAAAGAAAGGAATATAGATTTTGATTTTTCAAGAACATAAAGTCATTCGTATTGTGGCAGTAGTAACAACTTTTCTTAAAAAATTGTATGTTTTCCAACTTTTATTTGTTTTTAGTCTAACTATTTTTACCTTTGGATTGATATTTTCTATCATAATAACCCGTACATGGATATAATAAGTTTCAAAATATATCACATTTACAAAATACACATTTCCGTAGATTCTCCTAACATAACTATTTCTATAATTTACTTAATTGACATATTCCGGCCTCATGTATTTTAATTCAATACATACACATGATACTTAATTAAGAGTTATTTCACAATTCCTATTCTGAAGTTATAAGAAGTGTAACTTGATGGGAATTTCGGACAATAAGAGCAAGACTTGCAGGTCGCGTATACCTCACTTTTATATCTGTTTAAGTCAACTATAATCTGGCCAATGGCGCAGTGTAGCGGGTACAACGGTTATTGCAAGTTAACCGGATCAATCAATGTCGAGCGTGGCTGCTGCTTGGATGGTTGACCGCAGAGTGACTGTCTTTGCAAGCAGTCCGCCTGCCCGGCCGTTAGTGGTGGTTCGGAAGTCACCTTTCAGCCGTTAGTCCCCAGGTTAAGTTTTTAGAGAGGGCTTCTTACCCCTAAGTTCGCCTAGTAAAATAATACATCTTCACTTTTACTTTTTACTTCTTTATAATCTGAAAATATACAATATAAACTTTAATTCATCATTTTATTATATAAAACTCTCGTTTATTTATCCTTAGTTACAATGTTACTAAAGTTACTAATTCACCAAAATAACGCAATGAGGTTCAGCCATTTATGAAACTTTTGAAATATTATTAAATACATAAGTTACATTTTAAAAGATAATAGACACTGAGAATAGTCTTAAAGCTAAATACGAAGTATCAAAACTATAGCTACGGTCAGAATTCTGTACAAGCATTCTTAACATTGTCTAAATAAGATTTTGTACCGTCAATATTTATTAATCTCTGGCCGTTGAAAAACATGTTTTACATACATTTTAGAAATGCAGAATTTTGACGTTATACACTCGTATTTAAAAAGCGCAGTAAAGTCTAAAAAGTGTGTCGTATAGGAAAGAAATACTTCAGCTCAAGTAGTGACGGTGATCTGGATCTTTAGAGAGAGCGGTGGCAATAAACTTACCGGCGTCACTGGTTATGGGCTTTGGCGATGGGGTGGTATGAAGGGGAGAGGGTGAGAGGGATGAGCAGGACATCTATATATTGTCTACGCAGTCGTATATAGAAATATAGTCGTGTTGTCAGAGAAATATATTGATCACATTCTCTTTTTTCCACTCGTACGGCTTAGTTAAATACGTATTAGTGAAATGTAATATATTTCTATAAGTCCTTTCGCTCATAGCTTAAAAGAAAAGCTGTTAACTGTTAAGTTCAAAATTTAGTTCAAATGTTATTTATTGTAATTTAACCTTTTTTATAATAACAGAGTTTTGTTGAGCTACTGGAGTTATGTTGATAGAGTTTGAAACTTAATCATAGTATCGACACTCTGAAGTTATTCCGGATTGTTTGCGATGAAAAATTCGACTGATTTTACACCATGAATGGTCAAAATATTAACGACATTTTATGTAATAGATGATGGAAGAAAGTGTTTACTCAATATTAAAAACTATTTCGATCGCTTGCATCTTTCAATATTCTAGAACCTTTAACCTTAAAATTTGTACTAACCATACAGTCATATCATAAAGTAAAAGAGGAAATGGTTGCCACTATTTGATACACATTATAAACACATTAAAGGTGAACATTAGATTGTAACCGAAGGCAACATGATGTGGATGCTCTGTTAAATTATGATAAGATTATGATGCTCAAGATTTCAACGGCCTTGACACAATCGAAAAATGAGCAAAACGTCCTTCAACTAAGAATTAAATGTTCTTTACGTTCCTCCGGTTAGGGTCAACAGTGAATTGGACAGATTTGAACTCAATGCAATAATCAGACCTGATTGGAGTTAAGAAGTTATCATAGTCTTATAAAAAATGGTTTGCAATTCACTTTGGAAGCTACATACATCATCCTAAAATTTAATATCCTTTTAAATTTTTATCAATTATAAGTTGAACATTTATTTCAGCTAATCTCGGAGCATACTCTTTGATTTCGCAAGTGTTAGCAATTTTAAAATTTCCATTCCATGTAGTAAATATTTGGAGCATACAAATTTTAAAAGTTACATTTAGATATTAAATTCAATGCCTTTCTTTTCTTATTTGGAACTAATGCTGGTTATTATATTAGTACAGCATTTCTACTTATATTAATGTTAAATATTAAAACTTCAACAAAAACATACAAAAGTAGGAAGTTTAGTGAAAGCATAAAACTTATTTTATTTTACTATCGCGCAATTCAAATCAATTGGTATAAATGTCGTATCTAATAGCCAAAGCACAGAGAAGATCGCGTGTTTAGGTTTAATCTGGCTACAATACGATTAGTCAGAACAATGATAGTGTTTGCCGAACGTGTTTGTTTGTTCGAGAGCGATGTTGCAGTCAGTTATAAACGAGAACAATGCGTCATCATTGATACCCAGTCAAAACATTTCGCATATTATACATGCTGCGGTGGAACCCCTACCCTGTCTATTTCATACCGATTATAACATTAAATACATATGGGTCCCTATAGAAAACATTACCAAAATATGAGTTATAAATAATACGTTGAAACATCGTTGCTTACGCAAAATAATTTAGTTAATCCTTTTTGAAATGTTCTTAAAATAATCATGAGTTTAATCATTTTTAAGGTTTTACAGATTAAGATGTTCTTTTGTAATGACTATATTAATTCGATTCCCGTATATGCTAAACTAACTATACAATTCCCTGCGTTTTTTTTTTTTTTTTTTTTTTAGGTGGAATTTATTATAATAATGCATAATATAAGTTACAACTCTACGCCGTTGCGTAACAGGCTTCCCTAACGTTACATTCAAAGTATTCTTATGTTTATCTCATTTAATTCTCTAGTTGTCTTGCGGGCAGATAGACAGAAAGGCAGTTATACAGAGAATTAATTGACACACATTTTACGTTCAGCCAAGCTGCGTGGTTGGACCTGCACAACTATATAACACCTTCTTGTTTATGTAACAAATAAAGATTCGTAGAAAATATTGATGAAATTTGCTTTAAATATCTTTCCACAATAATACATTCAAACTTTTTTTCCTTTAAGATAGGTTCTATAGCAATTATCAAAATAAAAGTTCTTGTGAGCAAGAACAGGTGGTTCTACTCGAATATCCATTAACGCTATGAACAATACTTTCACATGCTCAACCCACATAAGGTTTTACGTAGTTTAATTAGAAATATATTTATTTTAACTTTTTCTCGATGCCACATGGTTACTCTTAAGACCAATATAAAAGTATTCGTTAACGCTCAGCCACATCCTGTGCAGTGATAATCGAACTGAGTGCTTCTTATATGGAAATGAAGTTCCGTGCGAAATTTCAAGTCTGTAGGTCATTTCGTCTTCAGGACATCGTGCGGAGAGCCATATAGACAGAAATGACACAGAGAGGCTTCGCTAAAGTTCAGCCAATTATAAATCCTTATGAAAAACACTATGGTATAATAAGTACTGCAATCACACGTAGCGAGGCTATGGAGGGAAGGTTTGCTTAAATGCGGATATTAGTTTAAACCCAATTGTTCACATGATGATACTATGAGAAGTCCTCTTCATCGACACTACATTGCATAGCTGTTGAGTAACACACTAAGCTGTGTAGCCAAGGTGTTATTTGGATTACAGGTCACAATCTGTATCAGTATTAGATTCCATATCCTGCATTAAGCGGAATGTGAAATGGAGCTTTATACTCAATATTGGTATTGCATTTAATTAGTTTGCCTCATAAAGCTTTTCAGGAGACAGAGTATAATTTACGTTGTTATTGCATTTAACGAATATTTCTCTGAAAATTAGAAATGTAAGGAGTACTCCAAGGATCGGTATCGGAGGCGATTTTGTTTCCATTGTCTATCAAAAACCTCCCTCTTCTCTTTTATGTAATATTATTCATCCTCTTTACCGATTGCACAATATTTTAATGTACGTAAAATTCGGTTGGTATTTCAATTGGACAAAACTAATACCTTTTGAATAGAAACATTTAGATCAGAGGTTAGACATAACCTTGTGCTGTAAAGTTATTAAGGTGTAATTGGGGTTGAAACATCCATAGCAACTGACGCAAGAAAGTCCCTATTTGTTTATGCAATATACAATTTACATAAAACTTTACTATACAATATATAGAACTTTATATGTAGGGTTCATTATAACCGTTTTATTGCTCATAAAGTGTTATTTTTATTTACATTACAACCAACCAATAACATGACAAAATAGTCCTAAATGAAATATTACACATTTTCCTCAATATTTTGTCATCATATGCATTAAATACTGCCTCCCACGCATAGAAAGTATAACATTTAAGGCTTAGTGTGATGTATCGGAGCCATCTGTTTCAAAGAGAATTATCAATATTGAATGTCATGCTTTAACATTATATTTAATCAACCACGAATATTTACAATTAGTGGATGCTAAATAACACAATGAGAAATAAGGGAATTTGGCCTTTGAAAATACAACTTATATAAAATACTATCACAAACAAAATTAGTTTCTCTAAAAGGGTTCATTGTCGTTGTAATGAGAAACTTTCGCTAAAAAGAAAACAAGAGTAAGTTCAGTTTCTTTGTGTTCGTAATTTGAATAGGTGCACAACTTCAAAGTTTCACAGAACTGAAGTTTTAATTTTAGCTAAATATTACAACTATTAGTAGCTCTCTAGAGTATCTTGCAAGGAACTTTGTAATAACACAGTCAACGTTTCTGTGAGTAGTCCATCACCGAGAGGGGGATTTCGACATAGCTCTATAGTCTGTGAAATAAATTTGGTAGGTACTCATTTGATTTGTATTATTGATTTAATTGCCGTTCAAAATACATTATAGATCAAACAATCGACTACGTATAACTAATAAATATCTATTGTTGCAGCATATAGAATAACTTTCTTCACAGTTATGAATCTATGAATTATTTTTTAAACGAACCTAATGTTTACATTGTCTTAAAATAGTTGGTATTATAATTTAATAAAAAATATAACTGTGCTCTTTTAGACTAATAGAAGGAATAAGAGAGGATGTATAATAAACTTTAGCTTTAAAATCATAAATTTAATTGTACATTTACAAGCAAACAAGTATACAATAAAATAATGTTATGAAATTTTCAACCATAAATATGAGCTGCTTCCTTTAGAACAAAATTCATTGAAAGAAACAATTATTTCAGTGCCTTTTATGAAGGTAATCATTGATTCCACAGTACAAACCTTTTGGTGAGCTTGGATAATCCAGCGTCCTCATCATTTGTATTCTCAAAAACCATCTTGAAACTAAACCCGAGAGATCTAAGTACTCTCTGGTCTAGTGGCGGTAGTCACGTGCGATAGCCTCTTTATATGTAAATGTCAACAGAGAGTTGTCAAGGCGGTCTTTATTTATATGTCATACAAAGATAACATTTTTTGGAAAACATAACAACTGAAAATGCTCAAATTCCTTGAATCCTCAAAAGATTATCCTTTGACACATAAACAGGTATTGAAGATATACTATAGTTATAACATTAAATTCTGGAAATCATTTATTTAACAATTTTAATGTCAAATTTTCAAGTATATCCAAGTTAATAATATTTTTATCACAATGTATAGAATATACATTATCTACTATCAGAGAGCTAATAAATCTTACTAGACGCGTCACTGCACTTTACAAACTACTTAGCGACTAACAAATGGCGTATCGGGTGTCCAGGAGTGCCAACGTGAGGAGAAGGGTCCTTAATATCTGGGCAGCGATCCAGTTTTGGCGACAAAACCTGAAATACATAGTCGAGGAAGTGTCACCGTCCTTTGAGCAGCACGTATCTTATGTACAGCACTGCAATCATTGAACAAAGTACTCTCTTAACAACAGATGTTTTGTGAAATTTCAATTGCAATAATTAGTGGCTAGCTTTATATAAGCCTTTAACAGTTTTGAAAAAGTAACTTTGATTAGACCACATAGTAACCAATTACAGCTATTTCAGACTTAAAGCAGCGGACTCAGGCACATTGACATTAGGTTGCAGTCATAGTACCGAAATAGACAAGAAGTTTTAGATTTTCAAAACGGTTGAGAGCTTAGTTTATAACAAACATCCACTTTATTTCTACTGTTATTGTACAAATTGTGAAAAAAAATTTTCTGTGGGTATTGTAACGTTATTCGGCAAAACCAACCACAGATAATGTCCAGGAGATAAAAATAATGAGGTAGATTTTTCCTATTCTGCCTTTCTACTTGCGTGGCCGAATACCTTAATGTTGGTTAAAGCATATTTAAAGAGCGTAATTTGCGTGTTGCCATCCAGTCATATTAACACTATATATTGTACCTGAGTAAATTACATTGGCAAAATGTACAATTTTCAACATATTTTCCAAACTCCACATTGGCGTCGAAAAAAATATAATTCAATAGAACCAGAAGTTCTTAAAACACGTAAGAGCGTGAGACGCCGCGGGTAACCACTATTAACTTATACATACAACTAGGTATGGAAATGATATTAGAAAGAATTCAAAACTTAAGATTAAAAAACTAACAGTAGTAAAGTATTACTAACAATTCGGTGATTATATATTAATTTCTTTATAAGGTACCAAAAATGTCCTCGTATGTATCAAATGAATCTAAAAAGCTACTAGAAATTTCAAATATTATAACTTATATAACAATAACTTATAACACAATACAAAGAGCGGACTGATATCTTACTCGTATATCACAGCGTAATTGATGCTTCTTGGAATTCTGTCGAAATAGAACGGTTAGATATAGCATAACTTGTTCTATCTTAAAAAGAACATTTAATTCTTTATTTAATTTCAATCTAATGACAACTTTAATTTACTCCTAATATTTCATAAGCTTCTCAGAATTCTTTCGATATAGAATATTCGCACGGCATAGCGAAAATTGGAACCAATTTATAATAAGAGAGAACCCTCTTATAAAGAACAACTTTTTTTAATTTAAATGAAATTACAAATTTAATTTATTCATGTTTTCATAAGCTTCTCGGAATTCTTTCGATATAGAATATTCGAACGGCATAGCGAAATTGGAGCCAATTTATAATAAGAGAGAACCCTCTTATGAAGAACAACTTCTTCTAATTTTAAATCAAATTACAAATTTAATTTATTCATGTTTTCAAATGCTTCTCGGAATTCTGTCGGCATAGAACGGTCGTATATCTAAACGTAGTTGGTTTATATGATCAAAAACAACTCTGCTTATTTACCTTCCATTGACATTTGAATTTACTACAAAATGCTTCTCCGAATTATATTTCAATGCAGGATGATTAGGTAACATATCATCGCTTATTTTCTTTCATCATTGCTTTTTAGTTGCTTGGGGAACAGATTCATAACTAAAGTAGTTATGGTATTGACAGTTAAAAGAAGCGAGAAGGGGATTGACGTGTACTTTTAGTTAAAACCCTTAAATCATATAGGGTGCAACATGTAACAACCACAAAAAGCCTTAAGTTTTAATCTGATTACAATAAGGTTATTAACAATGCACGCGTACATACCAACATAATTTTACTTGTGTATATTCATATTTGCAATAGTGAGCAAGATTAAACAACACAATAAAGGAAATGTGTACTTTTTCTTGAAAATATTGAAATATACCAGCAACTGGCACGGCTGTACACAGCTGATGTATTATAATATTGTGAACATTCTGGTTTCATATCTGCTACTGTGTGTTTCCTACACATGGATCAATAATACTAATTATAACTGACTAATAAATGCACTGAGACGCAGTATAAGGTCGGGTATCTTGTAGGTTCAATATTAATAGGGTATTGTAAACCTTCAAAGGATTTGAAGGCCACGATGAAGTAAAAAGACCTGTTCAATTAATTCGGTTGTTAAGAATTAAGCGTTAAAAATATTGCTATACAAAACTAAATTTAATGGCAAAATTATGAACTTTTAGAACTCAGCGTGGGCAATGCTTAATATCTTGAATCAGTTCTCCAGAATAAAACATAAAATGTTAAATTACCCAAACATTTTCCATAATATTTACAACTATAAAATCAAAATAGTTAATTAATAACTGTATTGTGTAAAATTTGATGTTAATCGGATCAAAAGTTTCCTACTTATGATTTTTCAAAGTTGCAGTTTGATTGAAAAGCGCTCAAAACCGGTTTCATATTTGAATTGTTATTGACATGAAAACTAGAATTTGTTGGTTGCACATATTTGCTTTACACTTCTACTCAAACAAGTAAACTTTTGGCGTAAATCTCGTCCTGGTAACTCTACTGTTTAGTTTGTAATTAGCTTTCAAACTCGGATATCTAAACGCTCTGACCCGAGGGTAGTATCCTACCTTCCGACTAATATCCTAAAGGACACGTTCTCCAGTGAACGCTCCTTCCTGCACTGATTGCTGGTCTGACCTGGTTTACTGACCGTTATAAACCTTCTTTATCAACTTCAGGTATAAGTTACAATATAGTAAGCTTTTTCTATGACCTAGTCTCTTACTTTCTGTAGTACAGTTCTGTACTTAACACGTATTATAGAGGCTATGTAAACATATGTAAACGTGTCTATGCTTGGGTTTTAATGAAAACAAAACAATTCAAATTTTTATTTTATTTTTTGTTCTGATGAAAAACCATAGTATATATTTCTTAAAATATCTAAAAACGTAAAAGATACTGTCACCATGATTATCATATTAATGAATAGCGAGCAGTGTTCGAGAATTGTAAAGATTTTATTATAAGGCAAGATGTAATCTCGTATGTCGGCTGTTACACAAAAATCCACAATCTCACTATCGTCACTGTAACGAAAAATTTAAATACAAAACTAATTTCCTACCATGTTTTTGTATCTAAAAGTAACATTTCAATAATTTGTGATTACTTTGCGTTCAAAAAGCTGCTACTGTAAGTTTTATTGGCTAAATTCCTCTCCAATCTTCGTGTTCTTTATGGCCAACCTAACATTATATGGATATTCTGTATTCACTAAAAGTTCCAAAAAAAAGTACAAGATGGAAAATTGACTGATGCTTAGAATTAAGACTCTAAACGCTTGTAATTCATCAACTTTTAAGAAAGCTGTCAACAGCTGAAAATATCCTCCTCCATAATGAACAAAGGACGATCAAATTTGTAATATTCTAATTTATATGCACAGTTCTCAGTTATTTAATATCAGAGAATCGTTACAGATACTTTAGGGTACTTGAGATATACAAACCCCCTGTATAAGAGACGATCATATTTTGTTGATCCAAGAGTACAAAGTTGTAAGGAAGTAATAAGCACGCATACGGCACGACAGGCAGGCGCAATACAGGCTTCGTGATATATATTAGTTCCATCACAAATACGTGGCAAGTTTATATACATGGATAACCTCAATCAAAGTAATATTAAGAGTGGGTTTTAAGCGTCAATTTATACACAAAGCGGTATTCCACAATTGAATTCCAATAATCAGCACATTCAGATATATGAGCGTTTTCATGTCCATATTCCTCAGCTGCATATTTGAGGTTTACATATAGTGAGTGCATACTTCACCAATGTAATAATGAATAGTTTGTTGTAATAGTTTAGGAAAACATACTCGTCTATGGGTGTGCTCTCTATTACTAATCACTCTACATCGGCTTTTATCACAATAATTACTTTATTCTCACAAATAGGATTCTAATATTCATTTATGTATTCCTCATTGGTGGCTATGCTTTAATTGTACTATGTGAAGCCAAAATTAATAATTTAATCTCTTTACCTGAATATCTGATACAATATCTAATGTAGTATTTAAAAGTGTATCAATTGCGCGATTTGATTGGGAGTTAAATCGTAGATTAATCACGTCACCCTCCTGAACCGCCCTTCAACCATCGCAGATTCACCATATGTCACTTAGTGTCTATAGTACTAACAATTATAGATTGTAGCTAAACCCAGGTTGGTTCACACACAAACGCACACGCACAAATGCAGGGGGGTTGGGGTTTGAACCTACCGTACAACCACCCAGAGCATTTCCTCAATTAAATCCAGTTATATATAAGTTAAATTTCTTAATTTATAATTTTACGTTAAAGTGGCTACTGTACAAACTGTCCTGTATCGTAACCACTTTACATTTACATTACTACGCAAACTTTACGTACGTCGGTGTTCTTCTGTTCGGAAATCGTATTTCATATTTACGTTTAGCTGCGCGACTACTTCCATGTGCAAAAACATAGACAGAACAATATCTGCGTACTTTTAATTTGAAAATGTTAATGACATATTCTCGTCAAAAAACACGAATTAAGTACATACAGGGTGTCAATTAAGTCTGGAACCACTTTTTTAATTTTTAAACCACAATATAAAAAATACCAAATTTCACACGTGCTTACTGGTGATAGTAACGCACATATCTGCCCAATTACCGACCAGATAATCCCTTTGGGGTACGGTCCACAAGGAGTCAGGACAAAATTCTTAAATAGCAGCATAGGTCAAGTTTGGTATCAAATTAAAGGTCTTACTTAGCAGAGTACAATGCCGCAAACCGGACATAAAAAGGTGGATTCATTCCGTACTTATAGCTATTTGAATTTTAAAACAATTGAACAATGTAAATTATTAAGTATTACAAGTAAACACCAATTTTTAAGTACCTGTGATCAAAGTAAGTGTTCAAAATGTTCCCCTACCATCGTCTGGCAATGTCCTAGGCGGTTGTAAAAGCCATCCACTGCATTTTGAAGGTAGTCACGAGGAATATCTTGAGCTTCTTGGACTATGAGATTTCTTAGGTGCGCCAAATCTCGAGGCTTAGTACGATAAACTTTATCTTTGAGGTATCCCCAAAGAAAAAAAATCCAGCAGAGATAAATCAGGGGAACGAGCAGGCCACTCTACTGCACCACGTCTTCCAATCCATCTGTGAAGGAATATTGTATCCAAGTATTCTCTAACAAGGAGAGCAAAGTGTGGTGGCGCGCCATCTTGTTGGAAATAAATTCTTTGAAATTGTTGACCAAGAGCAGCTTGTAGTGCAGGAATGATCTCATTTTGGAGCATTGCTAGATACGAGTCACCATTTAAATTACCATTGATAAATAATGGGCCCATAATTTGATTTTCTATAATACCTGCCCAAACGTTAAGTTTCTGTAGATGCTGTGTATGACTCAATCTGCCACTTTCACATTCTAACAGTAGTTGTGTTATTGGTAATAATTATTGGTTCCTGGCTTCGATTACCACATTGTCAGATGATGGGAGGGGAACATTTTGAACACTTACTTTGATCACAGGTACTTAAAAATTGGTGTTAACTTGTAATACTTAATAATTTACATTGTTCAATTGTTTTAAAATTCAAATAGCTATAACTACTGAATAAATCCACCTTTTGAAGTTCGGTTTGCGGCATTGTACTCTGCTAAGCAAGACCTTTAATTCAATACCAAACTTGACCTATGCTGCTATTTAAGAATTTTGTCTGACTCCTTGTGGACCGTCCCCCAAAGGGATTATCCGGTCGGTAATTGGGTAGATATATGCGTTACTATCACCACTAAGCACGTGTGAACTTTGGTATTTCTTTCTATTATGGTTCAAAAATTAAAAAAGAGGTTCCAGACTTAATTGGCACCCTGTATAACACAATAATGCACATACGAGTACACTGCACAAACCAAAGATGGTACGAGTTACTGCAACAGCTAAATTGTTACAATAACTTGTATTCAGGTATTTGTTACAGCAGTGTTGCCAACTCCCGATTTTCAATAAACTAAAACGATTTCAATTGAAGCTTATTTAAATATTGTTTCTTAACCTACAAAAAAATGTGTTTATATTGTAAATTTGTGGTAACTATTTACTGGACTGAAGAAAATCATTAAATATTTTGTTTTTTAAGAATTCTCATTAAATAAACAGATATTGCATTTTCTGTCTTATTTTTCTTATGTATTCATTTAATTAAGTATAATTTTGTAACTTTGGTTCGTTTATCATTAGCCTATTTTACATTATTCTTTCGAAATTAAATTCTCTAAAAGTTTTGGTTAGAAAGTTTGCGTGTTTATTACCCATTTAATGAAGTTAATCTACTTCTAATCTGAACAAAGCATGTGTTTTCAAGACCGCATTATGCATTTATTGTCTGGTATCTTAGAAATGGTTGTACAGGTCTGGGACGTATTTTATTCAGTTTTACAGTTCATTTTACATAAAACTCAATAAATTTAACAGCTATATTTACGCCATAAAACGTCAGTTTCGCTTCATTTCCGTCGTTTTCTAGAAAACCTGGCGAAATTTTCGCGGAAATAAGGTTATATGAACTTTTTTCATTGTTTTGATAAGAGGGAAAACCACCTGAGATGTTTATCGGGTTACTCGTGGGACACCCTGTATATAGATTGTAAATATCATAACGAGTAAAATTATACCAAAGAACACTGAAATTGCCACAAAGTATTGTCTAGGGGTGAGTCTAAGGTGTTACCGAATAACCAGATCAATGACACTGGGTGACTAATAGGGTGGAAGATGGTAGGTGAAGGGCGCTCATGAGTGTGGGGGTGCGTGCGTGCGATACAACAACCTGGCACCTCCCTCGCAATCAATTATTGGTAATACTATAATACTTTCCACTCCTGTGCCCTTTTTGTTAACCTCGGTGATATTGTTAGGGCTCGTGACTACTGCAGTAAGTTTCTCCGCGAACTTTCATGGTTTGGCAGAACTTCCAGACTCCTGAATAGTGCTCCAAGGTGTGTGTTCAACAAACTGCATACTCATTGCTCCATAACCAGGTCATTCATTGCATTGTGTCTAGAAAAGGAGCTGAGTAAAACTTTTTTTTTTAATAGAGAATAAATTACATCTTTTTACGTTTTTAATTAGGATAAGAAATATTATTGATGCATTGCATAAATTTTCTGACAATTGTCTCTATAGTATGTTTTAATTAATTTCGTCGCGTCGAAAGGTAGGTCCGGAATCGCTCCATTACTGAGTAATGGCTGGCGAAAGATTTTGCTTTGTTTTCAGTTCACCTGGTGAAATTAAGTGATTCTGAAAGGTTTTGTTCTTACTTTTTAACTCAAATAAGATGGATATATAAGGAAAATCACCTGAAAAATCTAATAAAACCACTCTAGAGGTTGTAGTGTAAACATTTTTTGAGAAAAAGTATGAAATTTGCCAAAAATCTAATAACAAAAATACCGTCTTAAATGTTTGTTGTCGAATAACATTGTTAAATGACCAATAAACAAATTGTTTTTCCTAATACAGATTGTAGAAAATTTAATTCTGAAAACAACCATAATAAACAAAGTTAAGTAAATGTGTAAAAAAGTTATGAAATTGACTCCTCACGTATCACACTACACAGCAAACTTTTGCTGTTTTATAAGAATTTTAGAATTTTATATCTTTATTTTAATTCAAATACTTTAATTTTCCTTGCAAAACATAAATAAACGAACGAACATTAAATTAAGTAACACAGGACTATAATATAATATTTCTTTACTTATTGTGACCTGACAAACAAAATTGTAACATTCATAGAGAAATGTTTGGGACATTTTGCATAATGCCAAAGGAGGTATTTTCTTACAGTAGAATATTTTTATGCAGGTAAGATTGTATTTGAAACTAAAAAAATCAGTCGAAATGATCAGTTCCGGCTGATAAACCGAGAATCTAGTAATCAGAAACAATAATGCCAATATATTTAAAACGATCGAAAGATCATTTACTATTAACCTATAGCTGCCAATCACGAGTTAAACCTTAAATCTTATTGCCTTTTGTTGATCTTTAATAATAACGGTTTAATGTTAGTGTAGTAAATTTATGGAATATTTCGTTTAAGCAAAAATATAATTCTATAAAAACCTGCTTACTCAGATTTTTACCACTAATCCAATTTTTATATTATACAAAAGTTTGAAATTTTTTTGATATTTAAGTAAATCTCTTTTGTTTTGGCATTACTGGTACATACAGTCTATGAAATCGTACAACACTAAATCTTTCTTATATCGGCATTTAAGGTAGTTTTTATTCAATTAAATTTTTCCTTACACTTGTAAAAATCAGTAAAACTCAAACTCTAGTTGTTTTATAAGGTAAAGTTGTTCTAGGTGTGTACTGATCTAAAAATACTTGTTACAGTTAGGTCGGATGATATATTATATTATAATTCCACGGATTACAAAAAATAATGATCTCAATAACAGACAAATTATACTAATAAGATTCGAATTTATTATACTGAAAAGAATAAGAATGGAATAATAAAGTCATAATCCATAACAAATAATAAACTACACGATTAGGTAAGGAAATATCCGTTGGTTGAAAAGTTAATGTTAAATTTATGCCGCCGGAAACTATAAACAGACAACAATGGAAAGATAATGTTATTCGTAACGGAATTGAACAATACAAATTTTTTTGTGATTAAACATTACCTGGGATCTCGTTTGATATTGTTGAAAATCAGATTATTAATTAAAAACTAGGCCAACCCTTTAGTAAACCTATTGTATTGTATGGTATTTCGTCCATGTTGAACATATTGCACAATATAATGAATATTTGTTAATATTACTTAATTCATTGAATATGTAACCCAAGTAAAAAGTGTACAGTCCAAAATTCTAATTAATGCATTCTTTTTTCACGTATAACGATGGTAAATGTGTAAAATTCTGTAATTCGTTCAAATCATTTAACGACAGTAATAGGTTTTTTAACAACGTATTTCTGTTACTTAAAGTCATTTTGTCTAATTATCAGAGAACTGCAATTAGCGGTCTCAGTTTGGGTTTCGAAGCTAAAAGAACTTAATATGGATTAGGCCACTACATAACATATTCCGCTGAGCGTTAGGTAAGTTTATCACACACGGAACTATATTACTGTCTGATTGCACGATATATCAGGAATGAGTTGACTAGAAACTTAAAATTCCACATGAAGCGATGGGATTTGGCTGAGAATTAGTATACACTGGTCTTGTAGGTAGCCACAATTGTACTGGGGAAATTTATCACAGGAAATATAAATTTTCAAATAAAACTGAGAGCAATTATATTCTATTTAAACATGTTACATAGTAATACGCGTAGCTATATTTGCATACAACCTCAGCGGAGCCTGTTACGCGACACGTAATGTGGCAACTTATATCTTGTACTTAATACAATCTACTCGCATATTAAATATTCCTGTTATATTGAGATATTTTTTGTTATATTTATTTAATATTTGTGGCAAATTGTTTTCACAAAAGACTGTATTAAAAGACATAGAGAATATTCGTAGACTTCATTGCATGACAAATGTGCATATAATCAGTAAGTTACATTACTGCCGTGTTGGCCGTGACAAGTTAAACCTAGACTTGGGAATCGGGACACCAGAAGTAAAGTTAAGCTCAGACCTGATGTAGACATATTGTGTAGCAGTTCTTCTTTACCAGATACAGCAAAGTTTCCCAGGTTTAACTACACTTCAGCAGCCGTTTGACGGCTCCATTTTTTTCTGAATGCCCGCAACCAGAAGTGGTATGCAAGGACTAGTTTAGTTACAAACTAGTGTTACTTAGTTAACTTCGTCTATAACACAATAAAACATTTGTTTCCATTTAAAAGATTAAAACTAATACTGTATTAATTCAAATTGCTGAATTTATTAATCTCTAAGTACTTACTAAATTACGAATTAAAAAAATATTATTATTATATTTTATTACAAATAACAGGCATATTATATGTGTTATACTAGTTTATTATTGAAATAAAGACAACCATTTATCATATCTTATTAGTAATGTAAAAAAACCGATAAAGTTTAGTAATTAAAACTCTAACGCAGTGTAAAAGTTTACCGGAGATTTGTACATTGTCTTTAGCAGAATACAAGCTGTTTCTAACAATATAACTATAAAGATTTTAAAATCCAATACATACTCATTATTTTTTTCAAAACAATTGATTCCAATTTGAAATTAAATTTGTATACATCGTAGATACAATTATTTATTGCGAAATTCAAGTACGGCGTGTGTTCATATCTACCAAGAATGTGACACCATCACAGGATAAGGACAAAAGTACCAAGATAATGTGGACGTAGGTGTACTGGGTTATCTGATCGATGACGTCATCTCCATGCATGAAACTCGGCCTCACACGATATATCACGCCTTGCCGAGCATGATCTCACTGATTATTGATGAGTGTAAAACTGTACCGATAGAACTTGAGTGTCGAGATTAGTAAGCATTTTGTCAGTTGTTGCTCCTTCACATGTTCGTGTAAAACTGTAGCGATAGAACTTGAGTGTCGAGATTAGGAAGCATTTTGTCAGTTGTTGCTCCTTCACATGTTCGTGTAAAAACTGTACCGATAGAACTTGAGTGTCGAGATTAGGAAGCATTTTGTCAGTTGTTGCTCCTTCACATGTTCGTGTTAAAACTGTACCGATAGAACTTGAGTGTCGAGATTAGGAAAGCATTTTTTCCGTTGTTGCTCCTTCACATGTTCGTGTAAAACTGTACCGATAGAACTTGAGTGTCGAGATTAGGAAGCATTTTTTCAGTTGTTGCTCCTTCATATGTTCGTGTAAAACTGTACCGATAGAACTTGAGTGTCGAGATTAGGAAGCATTTTTTCCGTTGTTGCTCCTTCACATGTTCGTGTTAAAACTGTACCGATAGAACTTGAGTGTCGAGATTAGGAAGCATTTTTTCAGTTGTTGCTCCTTCATATGTTCGTGTAAAACTGTACCGATAGAACTTGAGTGTCGAGATTAGGAAGCATTTTGTCAGTTGTTGCTCCTTCACATGATTGTGTAAAACTGTACCGATAGAACTTGAGTGTCGAGATTAGGAAGCATTTTGTCAGTTGTTGCTCCTTCACATGATTGTGTAAAACTGTACCGATAGAAACTTGAGTGTCGAGATTAGGAAGCATTTTGTCAGTTGTTGCTCCTTCACATGATTGTGTAAAACTGTACCGATAGAACTTGAGTGTCGAGATTAGGAAGCATTTTGTCAGTTGTTGCTCCTTCACATGATTGTGTAAAACTGTACCGATAAAACTTGAGTGTCGAGATTAGGAACCAATTTGTCAGTTGTTGCTCCTTCACATGTTCGTGTAAAACTGTACTGATAGAACTTGAGTGTCGAGATTAGAAAGCATTTTTGTTAGTTGTTCCTCCTTTAGATGCTTGTGTTAAACATATCAAAAGTCTAAATAACATCAACAAAGTTCATATAAAGTAACCTATACAGCACAGTGTCGAAGGACTCGACAGAACGTAACGAAACAATTATCATCGCACATACGGATATGAATCACAAACTGTATTTGTACCTTTTGTCCCGAAGTGTGTAAGTTTCCTTCTAGAACCGACAGGAATACGTGTATCATGTTGAAAGTGCATGTCTTGTAAATTTTTAAAATCATTAGGATCAATAAAAATTTCCTTGTTCTGATATAGAATTAGTATTTTATGTTGACATAACATGCAATACAATTTTTTATTGTTTTTACGTAATAAAGAATATTATTATTATTTTACTCGTACATACATTCTAGTCAGCTTGAAGGTACATAAACTGTAAATTTAGTATTTTCTCTTTCAAAAATAATACTCCACCAATGAAAATATAAAATCGATATGCACGTCATCAATGTAGAATAAAATTATTTTATTATTAATTGCAACTTTGTCTTAGTACACAATTTATAGAAATTTTATAGAAATTAAAAGCGACATAACTGTAAACACCTATAAACATTGTCTTTGAAGAATAATAAAACCGGTATTATAATATGATGATAGGATTTGTCGACAAAATCATTCTCTAATCCACATCCATTACTTTATAATACAAAAAACAAATAAATTTTGTAATTAAAATTCTTGGAATATTTTATTTGATAACGTCTGAATAGACATGAACATTGTTTAAAGTATGGAAATGTATGTTAAAAAGTGACACTGCAGTATTCAGCTTTACTCAGAATGTAATAACTTTTTTAATTCTTACTAATTTAATAAGAGAGTTAAGCTGTTATCAAGCTTTTAATAAAATTGTGATTTTGTACAATTATAATTGAGTGTAAAACACAACACTTTTATTCA
Source organism: Homalodisca vitripennis (assembly GCF_021130785.1). Lineage (NCBI taxonomy): Eukaryota > Metazoa > Arthropoda > Insecta > Hemiptera > Cicadellidae > Homalodisca > Homalodisca vitripennis. The sequence continues at coordinate 24,114,643 of NC_060214.1, forward strand.
TTTAAAATATATTTTATTAAATTACCATTTAAATTGTATTAAAGTCACAAATTTTGTAGAATCCACAATAACAATTACATGTCTTATTATTAATATTCAAAAACTTGCTCTTTTATTTATTATATTTCTTCATAAATAAACAACTTCTACTTTTCAATTGTATTTTAGTCATTGATATCTATATCTAATAAGCCTACTCATGCGTCTGCTTTGTCTAGAAGTAAAGCAAAAGCAACTGCGATTGTAAAATTAGCGATGTAGTGAAATTTTGCACGATTAATTGTGTTGTACATTGAGATCAGATGATTATAAAAATGAGACAAAAAACCCGTTAAAAAACTGACACAATATTGGGCCTCAGAATACTGCACAACTTTTGTGATGGTTGTAATAATTAATCCTAAATATGTAAAAATAATTATTCTCTTAGAAAAACTAATATCCATTTATTTACATTAAGAATAGGTTTAGTAAATTAATAGCATATAGTTCTTATTACTTTGATGCAACAAACAAACAACACACTTCCGTATACAAATGTTATCTTTTGTGTTACATGAATAAAGTATAATAAATGAGTATTGACAATGTAAAATTGTAATGTCTCCGCAATTTAAAATTATAATTAGAATCAGACTAATAAAAATATTACAACAAAACTTAATATATTAATTTCCTGATATAAAACATTTTCTTATTTAAAAAGTGATAGACTCAAATATGGAGATGAAATTTATTCATTTAAATATTTTAATCTTTGATTGCATTAGTTATATAAGAGATAATCTATCCAATGCTATAAATTGAGGTATGGAAAAAGTGAATGCTGATTCTGCTCTGTGGAGAAGAAATATCCAGATAATAGTAACAATCAAAGACACGTGGCGCATCCCTAGCGCCGGTCCTGAGAACTAACTGAAATAATCCTCCGGACGTTATAAATACGATAATCATATTTATATTTGCCACCTAATATAATTTTAATTTGAAAGAAGACTTCATAAAGAATCATAAAATAGTCATAAAAAGGTAAAGCTAAGTAAAACAAAAATAAAATCTCATTTATATTAATTATTTTTCACTTACATAGTGTATTTATAGCCCTTTTTATGGAACGTAATAATGCGCGAAGTTTCTAATAATTAAGCGGAAAATCATTCAAAACCATATCGGAAGACACATTCGCTAAGGCAATGTCTTCTTCAATGAGTTAAAACAAAACGACTACTGCAGAGATTATTTGTATCGAAGACAGTACAATTGGTTGTAATGTAATAAATTGTTAGACCAATCTCTTCCGTCAGGTGTTGATAAACGCGTTACACGTAGCTTACATTAACATGTTCAGAATATGATAATGTTGGCAGTTTCTGTGAGAAAGTCCGGTATGTCAAGGTTAAGGTCAATGATCAAATATCGACGAGGATTCCACCACGATTTAGTATGCGCCACACAAACTCCACGTTATCTATATCTCACATCTACCAGCGTGCTTCTTACTCCACCCTGCAATTTTCCTCATATGAGAAAAACCGAGTGCCCTTGAACTTCTGTAATTAATATTAATATATTTAATTCAATCTTTTTTGTATAGTTAAACTTTTATTTCTTTTGTTTGGTGATAAAGTCCTTTGAAATAGTCTAATATATTGCTAGTTGAATAACAATTATTTTTTTAAATTGCATTTTACTAATTCAATACAGTCATTCATTAAAATAAAAAACAATCATGAATGCAATGGAAATGGCACTTGTTTTTTTGTTTTTTTTAGTTCAGGAGCTGAGAAACCAATTTACATATAAGCACACAACCTGAGTTTTATAGAAATCGAAAGATAATTTATTTTAGAAAGACAACAATCATCAGCCTTGATGTTTTGGTGCAGGTCGAAATAGAAAAGTATGAAATGGGGTTTAAAATATGAGACAGCATCATTTCTTAGATCATATTTTTCTTAGCTTGCCGCACACAAAAACCAGTATTTTAACACGTAAGAAAATACAAGTATGAAATCAACGTCGGCTCACCATATACCTTAAGGTGGTAACTTTCAGTCTTTGTTCTAGTTGTCTGACGATTATATAACTATCGTTTATGTGTTCGAGAGTTGGTTTTAAGTGTTTAAACATGTATCAAGAAAGAAAAAGATATATATTTTCAAATTTAAACCCTTATGATAACCTCTCATTTCGACCCCCACCACAGTTAGCTCGGCTGACGATTGTTTACTATGTACAGGGAAATATCTCTGCTGGTTTCAATAAAAACTATGACGTGTGAAAATTGACTCTCAGCTCTTAGACTATTGTGATTGTTCGATCATCCATCAACTAGAATCGTGGATTCTTGATAATCTAATGGTATGATATGAGTTTTGAGATCTATATTTGCTTTTTAATATAAAATACCGGAACGATGTTATTTAAAACTCTAGTCCAGAGCCAAAACTTACCTAGTCCCAACGCATGCAAAGACACCAACTCGTACCTAAAACATACCAAGCAGTAATGTATCACGTTGAATGAAAGCACATGTGTTTGTTTCAAAAACGCGTTTTCGTTATTTTTTTCATATACTCTGCACAAGATCTCTAGAGTCTAGAGTTATAGACTGTGTCACAGCTGGAGTTGAGCTTCCGCCGGTCACGTGGTAACTGTCACGTGCTCATTGGACAGAAGACGTGACCCTTCTTTATCAATTTTTATAGTCCTGGATATGTTGCATTCAGTTTCTACTTGGCCAGTTTCAGGTTATAGTAATGGCCAAAACGTGATTACAATATTCATACAAGTAATTACAATGCACTACTAACCAGTCTTCAGAAATGCTATAAAGATTATAGCTGATGTTTTATAACATATGTATAGAACGATTTTGTAAGTTCACCACACTCAATTATCATCTACCCCATCCATAAAATTCTTAAATTTAAATCGCAAGGTGGTAAAGATTATTGGTCAATATTACGTGATATGTAACATTATAAAACGTTGTATAAAATCAGCAATACAATTTTTGAATCTTTCTAAAGTCAAACCCATGTACACCGATTAGATTTTTAAACACCAAATATGTAACTGTTAGTTTTTTTACCTATGGCTTAGCTCGCTATTTCCCTTGAATAACAGGAACTTTATCGGTAAAACATGTTTCAATGAGTACATACAACACTCCTGAAAATACATCATTGTCACACAAAAATACGAGTATTTTAGTCTCTTAATATAATTCAGAATAATTTGACTTTAAGACAAATTTATTACGAGTCTGAAGTCGGAGCAGAAAACAGTTTCCATGATGATCAATATAACACACACTCATTTCTCTCCAATATTCTATAATATTACAATGAATAGCTCCAATAACACTTGCCATATTTTATAAAAGAATCTTAGCAATCTATTATGTACATTAGGGGCCCTATAATAAGCGTAAATTGAAAGTAGGACATATTTATGGTACTTATTATGTCAGTGATCATTGTTAAAAGGTTCAAAAACTGAACAGAATTGCCACCGACTCTTATATGAGCTAGAGTGTGTGAAGAAGCGTTTTCCGGTTTCAAATTTCACACGCTGTAGAGTTTTCCATGTAGCCACTGTTAAAAAAATATATAAATATTCAGTCTGAGAAGTCTACTTCAAGTGAAAAATGTAAGACTCATATGTCTTACTTCCGGTGCCGTAGTGGTGTTTGCATTGTTGCCCGATTAAAAAGATATAAAATACGTTGTCCTCAAAAGTCCAAAAAGGACAACTTTTGGCTAATTTAATTTTCTTGTGGTATAAGGTATATTTGATGCTGTAGTTGCGATTGCTTTGTTAAAGAAAGTATATACGTAAGATGGTCTGAAATGTCTACTTCGTTGAAAAAGAGATTACTTCCAGCCATCCTAATCTACCTTCGATCTAAGGTTTTTCCACCGGTTATCTGTTAAGAGCATAATAAATGTGTGTAAAATTTTACATTTCTAGAAACAACGCTATGTTAAGAACTTAGGGCATAAATATAGTTCTTCTCGTTGTTGCAACCCTATTCCAACCCCTGTCGATGTTTGATTTTGTATGTACATGCTTTAGTTTTCCTATTTAAGTTATGACGCATACGAGTGCCAAATTTTCACTTTCAAAATATAGGGAAGTTGGAGAATTACTGATTAGTGACTGAGTAAGGACTAGATTTTTAACACGCTTTTTTATAAGCTTCGGTTGTATCTATGTAACGGAATCTTTGAGCATAATTTTCACCAATTTCCAGAAGTCTGATTAATTTGAAATCTTTTATAGATCCTCTGTCATAGAGCTAGCGCGCGATCTGCGCTAACCCAGCGTTCAAGTCTCCATTCGTCTCGGTATTCTCGGATGTGCTTGACTCTCTTATTAAGCTTGTAATATTTATAGTAGTCATCCAGTCTCTGCCATTTCCAGTGGTTTCCTTGACAGCTATATCTCTAAGTACACGATCCATGCATGTTCTTTGTTTAGTATACATTACATAATACTAATTTGAGTTTAAAAACTAAAAAAAACACGCTTTTAGCCTATAGCTAACCAAACTAAAAAATAGAAAATAATTTTGATTAAAAAAAGATTATATTATGGTAGAAGAAGGCAAAAAAAACATTCATAGTCAATCACCTCAAAATAAAATTATAATATAAATTTAAGTTATTAACAGAATAAATTAATTCAGAGTAAAAAGTGTGGGGTGCATTTTACTACATTTCATAAGTCTCCTCTCAAAGATAATTACCGGTAGAATGATTGTAATATTTAATATATCAAGCCTCCACGCTTTTTAGTCTAAATTAATTTATTCTGTAATAACTTAAATTTTATTATAATTTTATTTTGAGGTGATTGACTATGAATGATTGTTTTGCCTTCTACTACCATAATATAAACTCTTTGTAATTAAATATTATTTTCTATTTTTTAGTTTGGTTAAGCTATAAAAGCGTGTTTTTTTAGTTGTTTAAACTATTATTTATTATACATAGAAATTTACCCTATACAACGCAAAATATAAAAGTTTCTGTAATACATGTGAAATCATTTCAGTGTTTATTATACAAGATAATAAAACACACCTAAAAGACTTCACAGGTTTTAACCAACATTTTAAACATAGATCTCATTTTATTAGGCTACATGCGTTACTATATCACAATAGTTTCCAATAACCTAATTGTACTCAGTTTATTTGCAGTTAATTTATTTATTTATTTAATCTACAAGTCTCTCGTTACTAAAGAGGTTACTATTGAGCTCAATGTAAACATATAAAAACGTTTCAAGCAAATTTCAAACATACGAGATACATTCTTTCTCCAGATATCGTACGGACAGACATGGATACAAAAATCAATTTTCCAGCCAATCGTACTTTGCAAATGTTCAGCCAATTAGAGAAATATGATAAAGCAATAATTGAGTGTTTTCCTTTCAAATATGTTGGTATCTGCATTTAAAAATATAAATCATAAACGTTATTTACTATTAAAGATTTATAATATATAAAACAAGAAATTATAATATATTAGTTACGGCTATTGTCCTGTCGAGCTTAGTGTCATGTATAATTAATTGATTTAGAGTGACTGACTTAGAGTAACTGAATTTTTTATAATTAAGTTTTAAGTTAGGAAACTATTTAAATGTATTTACGCTAAGCCAATATGTATTTTATATGTTTAGACAGTAATACAACATGTGTTTCAAAATATTCTTTCTCACAAAATCAAGTGATTAAATGTGGGACTCGAACTTGTAAAACAAAGTCTCGGTACAAACTGCTGTAGTTTACTTTCACACAAAGTACACCTTCAAAGAGTTGCGTAATCCTAAGGAAAACTTTACGAATTAATCATCGTTTCTCAGCGAACAATGTGGCTAAAGTAATTAAAGGAGTGTTGTGACTTAGTGTATGATTTAATCCAGTTTGAAGTACAAGTCTGTATTGTTATACATGTAGTCTGGAAGTAAATTATAACACAATACAAGTGGTTTGATACTAAACATAAAAAATATACAGCTTGTTATATACATATAAGGAAAATAATGGTTTTAGAAGGGGTTTGTACAATATTTAATATATTGAACTCAAAATAAAGTACACCACAACAATATAACTATGAATCTATTTCGTTAGAAAAAGTGTATGAACAAATGTTATGATTTTAAATAGCACGTAAATTATTTGTGTAAAATGGATATGTCAGCGTATCAACCTGACCAAAACATTTATTCTAGACATTTATGAAATCATCCTGTACCAAGTTTCAATTTGTTTGGGCTTTATTCGTGTATTAATCGTTTCCAAAAGCCGAATACACGGCATGCGTTGAACTTATTTGCACTAATACATGTGTTTGTCTTGTACATTCTGAGCACAACTATACTAAGCACAAGTTACCTAATAATAACACGAGTATAAAAACTTCAGGTATTTTTGAACAGTTTCTTCTTAACATTACACATATATTTTTTTTTAACTTTCAACAAACTACATAATAACCCACACGGGTACGCTTTTAGTATTCACAAGTGATTGTGCATCTTCACTGTATGAAATAAATATACATATTTTCTTGCAATGTCTATGTCGAAATAGCTTTTGTAAAGCGTAAAAACTTCCCTGAAAAGTTGGAGTAATAACTAAGTACTACAAAAACTCGTATTGTTCTGAATAACCAATGATGTGGCGACATAGAAAACCTACTTACAAAATATAATATTTTTGTACATTATTTATGAATGAGAGTTCCCAAAACCCACTGAAATGGTGTCTACGGACAATATATATTTGATTATTACTCTTACGTCGTTGACCGCTGTAGCTCTAGTAGAGTGCAATGAATTCAATTCATATTTCTCCAAACTAAATTTAGTTACATTTAAACTTTGGCAGAGGAATATAAGATGTTTTGTACCTGGACTGCAGTACGAGAGAATAAACCATCTAACCAACTCTCTTCATAATAGCAACTTTATGTGCTGTAAACTCGGTTGCTCCACCGTGCTTTGGTGCCGTATCTAGACACTCAACTGTACACTTGAGGCGACAATGACAACACCTCTGCGTCTAAGTTACACTGGAGGTCTGCTGGGTACACAAGATGTAACTCTTTTGTAACCTGAGTGACCTTCGTGTCTAAACGACGCAACACGTAAAAACGAACAACTCATCGTTTGGCCGAGATCATGTTTCCAAAACTGAAATCATGCTAAAGTACTATGCAGTATTTCCAAAGTACTGTACAATTTCGGTTGCCATGGAACCCCCCGAAGTCTATGGCATTGTCAGATTTCAGACGCACTAAGCGTAAGGTGAAATTGAGTTAAACTCAACAATATCATTGAATGAACCCTTGTCACCGCAGCTGAGCTATTGTTGTACGTTAGCTCCTTGTACACCGAATGTCCTGTACTCACCAAATTGAGTTAAACTCAACAATATCATTGAATGAACCCTTGTCACCGCAGCTGAGCTATTGTTGTACGTTAGCTCCTTGTACACCGAATGTCCTGTACTCACCAAATTGAGTTAAACTCAACAATATCATTGAATGAACCCTTGTCACCGCAGCTGAGCTATTGTTGTACGTTAGCTCCTTGTACACCGAATGTCCTGTACTCACCAAATTGAGTTAAACTCAACAATATCATTGAATGAACCCTTGTCACCGCAGCTGAGCTATTGTTGTACGTTAGCTCCTTGTACACCGAATGTCCTGTACTCACCAAATTGAGTTAAACTCAACAATATCATTGAATGAACCCTTGTCACCGCAGCTGAGCTATTGTTGTACGTTAGCTCCTTGTACAGCGAATGTCCTGTACTCACCAAATTGAGTTAAACTCAACAATATCATTGAATGAACCCTTGTCACCGCAGCTGAGCTATTGTTGTACGTTAGCTCCTTGTACACCGAATGTCCTGTACTCACCAAATTGAGTTAAACTCAACAATATCATTGAATGAACCCTTGTCACCGCAGCTGAGCTATTGTTGTACGTTAGCTCCTTGTACACCGAATGTCCTGTACTCACCAAATTGAGTTAAACTCAACAATATCATTGAATGAACCCTTGTCACCGCAGCTGAGCTATTGTTGTACGTTAGCTCCTTGTACAGCGAATGTCCTGTACTCACCAAATTGAGTTAAACTCAACAATATCATTGAATGAACCCTTGTCACCGCAGCTGAGCTATTGTTGTACGTTAGCTCCTTGTACACCGAATGTCATGTACTCACCAAATTGAGTTAAACTCAACAATATCATTGAATGAACCCTTGTCACCGCAGCTGAGCTATTGTTGTACGTTAGCTCCTTGTACACCGAATGTCCTGTACTCACCAAATTGAGTTAAACTCAACAATATCATTGAATGAACCCTTGTCACCGCAGCTGAGCTATTGTTGTACGTTAGCTCCTTGTACACCGAATGTCCTGTACTCACCAAATTGAGTTAAACTCAACAATATCATTGAATGAACCCTTGTCACCGCAGCTGAGCTATTGTTGTACGTTAGCTCCTTGTACAACGAATGTCCTGTACTCACCAAATTGAGTTAAACTCAACAATATCATTGAATGAACCCTTGTCACCGCAGCTGAGCTATTGGTTGTACGTTAGCTCCTTGTACAACGAATGTCCTGTACTCACCAAATTTCCTCTTTATCATCTGCAATAAGATGAATGCCAACATCGGCAGCCTATACATTTCAGCTGATAAGTTGGCTTTGTTTTTTGAATTTTTTGTATTTTTTGAAAAGTGGTAGAACTGTTGTGAGGATATTTTATTGGTGTTTTCAATTACTTTTATAATTAACGAGGTAGTATTATTTTGAGTGTAAAACATAATTTACTGTATGTTATGTATGTTACATGTCAACATTTTAATAAACGGTATTTTACTTTTTAAATGTATTAGCACTAAACATAAATCTGTTAAAACTTGCATCAATTATTTAAAGAGTTTTCATTTCTGTAACTATTAGGTACAATCAAAATTTAACTAAATGAAACTAAAATTTAAATACAAAACTGATAGGAGGAAGGAAAACCAAAGATCGAACATCAGCAGAGACAAACGTTATAGGCCACTTTACAAGGAAACTACGGTTCGCAGCGCCGTGATAAGAACCCTTACTTTGTGATCACGTTGTATTATAGGTCTCAATATCCAATCCACCCAATAGTTGTGTAAAGAATCGCACAACTATTGAATCCACATTATGTAATATATAGTTTATTAACTTATAAGTTTATAGTTTTTATCACGATTAATTTGATTTTATTATTCGTCTGCTAAAAATAATTATTTTTGTATTCTGTTCGTTGAAATTATATTTATTTCCAATAAAATCTACTGATTTAGAATTCTGCAAGTGTATAGAGTTCGTGAGCTGTCGACATTAAACCCGACTATATCTCTGGGTAAGATAACAGATTATTAATGACTACCAACCGTATGTAACATGCTGTGATAACTTATCGATGTCATTTAGTTACATGATTTATTGTATGACAGGAGTTGGAGTTCATTATGTGTATATTTTCTATGTATAACACTAATAAATTAGATTCATGAATACAAATGACAAGACCATACAGCTATCATGGGTGTTTGATAACAGTAAGTATACTTCATGGATATTAGTTTGTGGTTCCTTCACTATGTATTAAGAAAAGAGGATTTTACAGAAATGTCCCACCCCTTTGTGATAAATAATCCGTAACACTACGTTTCATGATCAGCCATCTGACCTCTTCCTCAGGTGAATCAAACTAACCTATCACATAACTACAATATAGGTTGTCTCCTTGAACATTCTTGAATATTTTGGCATCTTAGGTTACATTGTTATAATGCTTTTCACCTTCTAGGACATACTATAGGTCCTGATAGTTTCCTAGCAGTCACATCCAAAAAATTACACCTACGATTTTATAACTATCATTTTATCAGATCACCATCTATTGCTCCATGTTTAAGGTTTTAAGGCTACAAGCACAGTACATAGTTGAAGATTTTATATTTACGTTTTATACGGTCATAAACAAATCTGGGTTAAGTAAGTGCTTTTAGGTGTATTATAGCTTGTAATAGAGAAATATTCATGGGTTCATGTTTATGAGTTCATATTATATTCATATATACAGGGTGTCTAGCAACCTTTCGAACAAACTTTGCCACATTGTTCAGCAGGCCAAAACTAACAAATAATGCAATATAACAGGTGCCCTATTTCACTTCGTTTAGCGTCTGTCTGTCTGTATGTGTTTTTTGGGAAAAAATTACTACTCAAAACCACTTAAGATACAGAATTCAAACTCAGCAGTTATGTTAACCTAGTGTTGGTCCTTTTCAGTGTGAAAAAAATAAAACAAATATCTCATTTCATTTCAAAATGGCGGCCGTTCAAAATTTTAAAATTGTGTTAGCTTTGAAACGGCTACTTTGACAACAAATTCATCAGTATAACTTTTTCTAGCGTATTTTATTACCAATTCAACAATTTTTGTTTCAAAAAGATTGAATAACAAACAACTGAGTTACAGCACCAAACGTAAAAACAGGTTAAATCCATGCATTGCAAGTACATACAACAATGTAGTGGATTTTTACGAATAAACTTTTTAAGGTTCTTTATTAAAATACTGAACAATTATTATAACCTAAAAAAAATATTACTATCATTTTTGTTCCATTTACAGTAATCAATGTGTTACACACACACAAATAAAAAAGAAACAAACTATTCACAATGCTCTTAAAAAAACAATAGCATAATATTACATGAAAACAGCTGACCAACAATCAGCAACCAAATCAGGCAGGGCCGGATCCAGGGAGGGGCAGGGGGGGCATGTGACCCGGGGCGCCGAGTTAGGGGGGGCACCAAATGATGGGATGAGGCCACCATAAAAAAAACATTTACCATTTCTACTGTCAAGTGTCAATAGCACAATATAGTCTACGTACATACAATTTCTTACTTCAGTAAACTATATTTGCGCAAACCAAAAGAACATAGGCCTAGTAAGAAATATCTTTAAAGCGGCAGGGTATTTTCATAACTAAGGCTGTGGGTTGGCAACATTGTCTACGGCTTGGACTAGGACTAGAAAGCGCAAGCGCAAGTCTCCCGCTCCCGCCCCTGACTAGTGACTCGTGAGTGTTCCCGCTTGACGTGAGCGTGAACTTTTGATGAGTTTTAGGTTAGATTTCATGTCGCAGTTGTATGAATACCTGTGAATAAACATAGATCAACATGTCGAAAAAACCATCAGGGTGTTTCCACAGAAATAAAGCTAAAGCAAGACAACAAGAGGCCGCGAAATCGTCAACTTTAATGTCATCATGGTTGCAAAATATCAAGGACCAAGGTAAACTAATTTTTGTTGTATTTTAATTTGTTAAGATTCATTTTGAGTACAAAATAGTTATAGGCTATAGCGGCATAATAACAACAAACTTCAGTTTTAATGTTTAAAAATAGTGGTTATAGATCATTAATTGTAAATATAGTTTTAGTTTATAGATATTTTATAGATTCGTTGCCTGAATGAAAATCCTCTCCCTTTCACATTCGTCGGCCGACGCCCACCACACCTTGCGTAGCATAAACACATTTAAATATTCAGAACTAAATACATTAAAAAACATATACATAAAATGCTTCTTTCACTTGCTTTCTATGCTATTATTAACGATAGTTTTAATACGGTAACATACGTACTAAAATGTTAACAATACATTGATTGTAATAATATCCCCTTGGCCCTTACTACTAAAACAATTAATATATCGAATAGGCTGTAGGCTAGTACTGTAATAGTATCCCAATTAAGATAGCATGTTTTTTAGCATTATTGGCACTATTTAACAACATTATATTTTTGTAACGTTTTTAGTTAGGCCTACATGATTTATAAAACGTTACACAATGTAATAATTTGTTTATGTTGTACATGTAACCTACTTAAAAAATTAAAATGTTTGGTCATGTGTGCATTTATGTCTGTTGCTTACAGACGAAGCCGAACCTGAAGCAACGAGAAATAAACCGTCTGTTCAAGAGGATGCGGTGGGAGAAGAAAACGCTGGAGGAGAAGATCTCATGGACGTTTGTGCAGAGGAAGAAGACAACAATGACTTTATTTGTGAAAAACCAGATACTTCGCATGCTACTGATTTTTGGGCCTCTTCTACGTCATTTCAAGAAGCCGTTTAAGTTTCAGACTCAAAAGGGCCTAACCATGAAGAACAGGAGAGTGAATGTGAGTACAATTTTAATTTTAATGACCCTGGAACTTGGCCAACTCAGCTTAGTGACAAACAAAGATGTTACATCATACAAAGGAGATGTGAAAACGATGATCATAATCCTGATTTGAGTAAAAGCGGTAGGGAGGGCCGAAACCTTACAAAAGATTGGTTTTACAAAATTTTGAAAAAAATTGGTTCAAAGGTCAAAAGATCTTATTTGGCTTACAGCGAGACAATGAATGCTTTGTACTGTGTTCCGTGCAGGCTTTTTTTGTCATTTGAACACAGAACATGAATCAACAATTTCGTTTTTAGCAAGAAAGGAGGGATTCACAAATTGGAAAAAAACTCAGTGACAAATTGCCAGAACATGAAAACTCCCAGTACCATAAGAAAACCTTTGTTTCATGGAAAGCATTAGAAACGTCACTTGGTAAAGGAGGGATCGACAAGGAGTTGCAGGATCAGATAAAAAAGGAGGAATCCCACTGGAGACAAGTACTACGCTGTATACTAGATGCTGTCTTATTTTCGGCAAAACAGGGTAGTGCATTCAGAGGGACAAACGAAACTTGTAACTTTGCAGATCCAAATAGTGGAAAATTTCTCAACACTATAGATTTAATTTCCCACTATAATGAGACCTTGCGTGAGCATATTGGTCGCCATAAGAAAGGGCAGCTCAGCTATTTTTCTCACACAGTACAAGATGAGTTTCTTGATCTCATTGCAAATGCAATTAGAGAAGACATAATTCAGGACATAAAAAAGCTAAATATTTTTCATTGATTTTCGACTGTACCCCTGATGTAAGTAAAAATGAACAAATGACTGAAGTCATTCTTTACATTAAATATACTGACGAAGGGCCAGAGGTATGTGAAAGCTTTTTAGATTTTTTTACTGTGAGTGAAAAAACAGGCGAGGGGCTTTTTGAAAGCATTGCTAAAAAGCTCAAAGAAGATGGTCTAGACTTGATGTTTTGCAGGGGCCAGTCGTATGACAACGGAGCAAACATGGCTGGGAAATACAAGGGTGTCCAGTCAAGGATTGTGCAAGAGAACAAACTGGCCTACTTTGTCCCATGCTCAGCCCATTCCTTAAATTTAGTTGGGGTTCATTCAGCAGAGGCCTGTGTTGAAGCAAAATCGTATTTTGGTATTATAAACAGCCTCTACAACTTCTTTCATGGCTCTACATCAAGGTAGGAAGTTTTTAAAACAACATGTTCCCCTTTCGTTAAAATCAGAAAAGTAAAACAAGATGGTCAGCAAGGATTGATTCTGTGGAGGTTATTTATAAACATATGGACAAAGTGCTCTCTTCTCTTGAAGACTTAACTACCCATGAGTTCTCATCTCCTGAAACAAGAGCTGAAGCTAAATCGCTACTTAAAAACATGAAAAGGTTTGAATATTTTATTATGACATGCTTTTGGTATTCAGTTCTCAAGAAAATTGATAGAGTTAGCAAGTTTCTACAAAGAGAGGACACAACAGTAGACAATGCTGCAAGAAACATACAAGGTCTTCTAAATGTATTATCTTCAACTAGGGATTTAACTGTTTCAGAGGCAATTGATGAGGCAACATTTTTAGCTAATAATATGGGCATAACAGCAGAGTACAAGGAAACAAGAAAGAGAAAGAAAAAGAAAATGACAGGAGACACACATGAAGATGATGGGCCAAATTTTACTGAAGAAGAAGAAGAGCTTTTCAAAAGATCACTTTTTCAAATATGTGATAGAATTATTAGTGAGCTAACTAACAGATATGATGCGTTAAAAATCGTTGCTGATAAGTTTAATTTTTTGTGTGGGGATCAAATAAAAAAAATGGATGTTAAAACTTTGAAAAGTAAAGCAAAAGAATTAGCTAAACATATGCCAGTGACTTAAATGAAGAAGAGCTTGTGAATGAAATAGAGAGTTTTAAATTTCATGCCTTAAATATGGAAGATGGATTGGAAGACGCAACAGCAGCATCTTTGCTCAAAATATTGCATAACAGCAAGTTGAAAGAGGGTTATCCAAAACATATATGTAGCTCTTAAAATCTTTCTAACGCTTCCAGTCTCTGTAGCATCTGGAGAGAGAAGTTTCAGCAAATTGAAGCTTATAAAAACCTATTTAAGAAATTCTATGAAACAGCAAAGACTAACTAATTTAAGCATTGTATCAATTGAATGAATGAATGAAAAATTTCTTTATTGTTGTCAGTTGTACATTTTACATACAGTAGATCTTAAACTAAAATCAACAATAAAGCCCGATTCGGGAATTACACTAGTACACATAAAGAAACAGCAACTCGAAAAAAAGGACTGCCCTACCAGATCCTCGTAATGATACACTCTGAAACAACTATAACTAGATTAACTTCTAAAAAAAAGTAACATAAAACAGAAATATATGTGAAATGTTGATCAGATGTTCAAGTAAATTATAATATAAAGTTACAATTTAAAAGTGTAATGATCATACTATAGTGTTGTAAAACCTGTCTACATCTTCTTCCAATAACAAAACATGCCGAAGCATTTTAACAAACTTATTTTTGATTTTACATTTTCTTAAATATTCTGGTAAACAATTAAAAAACTTTGGTCCTAAAAAAGATAGAATTTCTTAAACAAGGTTAGATGGGGTCTCGGAACTTGAACGTTTATTCTTCTCTGACTATAATGTGAATTTGCATTGTAAAAACTGCTGCTTTGATTATAAAATGATTTTAATACTTTATAGATATACAGATTTTTTATCGGTAACACATTTAAATCTCTAAAAATTGGAGCTGAAACTCTCCATTTTATTTTTAAATTTTATTATTCTTATGAAATGTTTTTGCAGAGTAACAATTGGTTTGAGGGTTGTAATATAAGTTCCTCCCCAAATTTCTAAACCGTATTCAATTTTAGAATTTATAAAGGCAAAATAAACTTGTTTAAGCAATCCTGTATAGCATACCGTTCTAAGAGAATAAAAAAGTCTAACATACTTCACTAGTTTAGACTTAACTTCAGCTATATGAGATTTTCCAATTCAACTTTGAATCTACCAGTAATCCAAGATACTTAATACTATCAACCTGTTCTAAGTTTGAAACAATTACACACTATATTATTATTAGAATGACAACTCAAAACATGGTATTTAACAGGTGAAATAAAGGATATTTTTCTACATAAGTTAAATAATAAGTATTTGGTTTTAGGGCTCATTAACATGAAATTATTAGAAAACCACCATCTTAAAGCATTTACATCATGTTGCATACTCAGTTGTACTTGTGCTAGTGAGTCTGCTTTATAAAATAAAGCAGTATCATCCGCAAATGCTACAATCTTGCCCTTGAAATTACCATTGCACAAATTATTAATATAAATTAGAAAAAGAGGGCCAGACAAAACTGATCCTTGGGGTTATCCCTATACTTAGTTTACCTACTTCACTGAAAGTTTTATTAGCTCTAGTTACTTGGGTTCTATCTGTCAAATAAGAACAAAACCATTGCAAAGCAATTCCCCTGATGCCTGCGTCATGCATTCTATTTAAAAGTACTCGATGATCCACTGTATCGAACGCCTTCATGACGTCGACAAATAGTCCAGCGCACACTTTTCCTTCATTCATGCCTGTGTAGACCTGAGACATGAAGTCCAATAAGGCAGCACTTGTATTTAACTTACTTTGGAACCCATACTGTTTTTTTACTATAAAAACTATGTTTTGTAAGAAAAATTCACTAGCCTCACCTTAACAACTTTTTCGAGTATTTTAGAAAATATTGAAAGTAACGCAATAGGTCGATAGTTGCCAGGATCTGATCTGTCATTTTTTTTGAAGAGTGGAGTGACTACCGCATGTTTTAAAATTTTTGGGAACTCTCCTGTCGACAAGCGAAGATTTATCAAATAAACTAGCACGTCTGTCATTGATTCGGATATTTCCTTAACGATAACAGGTGTAATATTATCAAAACCAGGAGCTTTGTTATTTTTTAAAGATTTTATTTATATTGTTTATTTCTTTGTTATTAGTCGGATACAAAAACATCGAGTCTTTTATTGCCACAGTATGGAAGATATTTTGGTGACAACTATTCATACGAAGTGGGATTGGTGTTTTCTGCTTCTATTGTTTGTCTCAGGTCTACTGCAATTGAACAAAAGAAATTATTCAAAATGTTGGACACCTCTTTCGGGTTTGAAGTTGTAATATCATTGTGGTTTTTCACCAGAATTACACCTGAGTTTTTAACTTTATCCGCTACTAATTCCTTTATAGTTTTCCACTGTTTTTTTGTATTGGTTTTATTTGACTCTATAACATGTGAATAATGCAATTGTTTAGTGCGCTTTATTTGGTTTTTTAAACTGTTGTTAATAATCCTGTACCTATTTCTTAAATTCACATCATTAGGCCGCTTAGCAACTTTTTTGTAGAAATTATTTTTTTCTTTAACGGCTTTTACAATACTTGCATTGATCCAGGGTTTTAAAAACTTATTACTAACGTTTACACAATTCGTAGAGACTGAAACATAACTTTGAATTTTAATCAGGAACATTTCAAATGCATCGGATATTGAAGTACAGTTGTATATTTCCAACCAGTTTTCTTGGCTTACAAGTAATTTAAGTGTATTTAAATTTACTGAAACATGTTCAAAACAGTTTTTTGTTATACGTGATGTACAATTATTTTTAATATTTAAACCCAAAACTGTCATCCAATGATCGGTTATATTTATCTTCAAAACTTCTGCTGTGTACTTAACAGAGCTATCAAACTTACTTCTACAAAAAACATGGTCTATACAGGTTTCTGAATGATTATTTATCCTTGTGGGTTCATTGACAAGTGAGTTGAGTCCATGACTTGCCATTAAAATTAAATAGTCCTCTACACTTCTAATAGATGTATCCAACAAATTAATATTTAAATCCCCTTTCACTATGAAATTTGCAGATTTTATACCGTTTAGTGTGTTTTGAAATTCGTCATTAAACATATTGATTGAGAACGCCTGTAATCTGTAAACTGCTAAAAGATCAACAGCTATGCCCCGTTCAAGTTTGAAGTGAAGGTGTACGACATCTGCCGTCGCCATTGTTGTTTTAACCTGACGTACACAATTCAATTGGTCGGATACAAAAACCGCCACGCCCCCCGCACACGGTACTTATTATTACATTGAACATTTAACAAGAAAGTAGGCAAATTGTACTGACCCACCTCACTGTCACTTATCCAAATTTCTGTTAGTACAATAATGTCAGGCTTTCTTTTCAAACTTTCAAGAAACACTAAAAAATCGTCAAAATTAGACCTTAAACTACGGATGTTTTGATGTACTATTATTAAATCTGAACTATCAATAGTAGTAAACAAACTATTTTTAAAACTTGTTTCTTTTAAACTATTCATTTAGGTGAACATGATGAACTGTTTGTACTGTTGTCTGTGAGGAGTTAGTTACCTGGAGCTTGAGGCGAGCCTGTTGCTGCCGGCAGCTTCCTCAGCTTCTCCACGTCGTTCCAGTTGCTCACTGCTGACACCTTGTCACCTTCTGATGGTCGGACCAGGATCTTGCCGTTCCGTATCCAGACGAACGTGAATCCTTTTTCTTTCTTGATCGATCGTACTTCGTTGAATATCCGCCGTCTTGTAGGAGTAAGGCTCTCATTTATATAGATGACACTTGCTGGGCTTGGGAAAACCAATGTCAGACGTATTCAGATTTCTCTTGACTCTCCTTTTTTGTAGAAAACTCTTCCTTGACTGTTTTTCTTGTAAACTTCACTACGATGCCTCGGGGTCTTTCGCCACTTTTCCCTCCAAGTCTGTGACAGACATCCACCATCTCTTCCTTTACTTGTATGTTTAGACTGTTTCCGACTTGTTGAACTAGACTGAAAACATTTTCATTTTCTTTCTCAGGAACCCCATGGATTTCTATTGTATTAAGTCTAGAGTATTGCTCAGCTTCGTCTTGACGGGCTTCCAGCTCAACAATTTTAATTTGCAGCCTTTTATGTTCGAACAAAAGTTGTTCATACAAGTCTTTATACCTGTTCAAAGCCTCAGACTGTGAATCCACAGTTTTTCTTAACTCGGAGATAGTTTGATGGCAGAGTTCGATGGATTTTCCAAGTTCAAGTTCAAGTTTTTTAGTTTGATCTTTGTTTTCTTGTCTCATCTCTTGTAGTAGCTTCATGACGTCACTTATGTCTGGTGAACTCTTCTCCAGCTCGGATTCCACTTGCATACTTGTTCTACGAAGCCTACTGCATTGTGTACATCTCCAGATTTGATTTTCCTTCTGAATAAAATCAATATCATCCTTTGACATCCCTGCACAAGCTCCATGAAATCTGTTTTTGCAATCAACGCATTGTACTTTCAGACTATTTGCCACAACTTTTTTAACGCAAACTCCACATTTATCCGACATGATAACTATTATTCGAAAAACAACGCACTTACACTCTTTACAACACCACAAAAAACAGTAGTAACTCAGACAACAAGTCCACATTAACAAAAGTTAACCTGTACACACGCTTGTTAAAACATACCGCTCTGTGTTTCACTAGGTTACTTCAGATAAGGAACTGATAAGAGGCAGACCGTCCGTTCCCTTCGAGCTCTGACGCATAAGGGCTTCTTTGATTTATTTTGATCAGATAATTAACACATTTGCAGCAAAAGAAGGCTCGGAAGATAAATATTCTATAATTGTTAGTATTGTTTTTTTTCTAAAACAATTGTATTGTTTTGGATTCATGTAAAATTGTAAAATAGACATTTCTATTTCATTAAAATAACACTTTCTTATTCAACCTAAGTTTTATTTTATTTCAACCCCATATACAAAGCATATAGTAGTAAAACTTATGGTAAATAGTTTGGTATCGGGGGGGGGGCGCCAAAAGTCAAGCTTGCCCCCCCTAGAAGAAATGATAGATCCAGCCCTGAAATCAGGTGTTTTAAATGAAGAAAAACTAATAAATAAACTATCAAGACATTATTGAGCAAGTCTATGTTTTGAACGTGATTGTCACTGTTTGAATGTTCTGTTCTTCTTTGTAATTCCTGTTAGTTTTTCCTGTTAATTTAAATTTCTTTTATTACTTTGTTTCTTGTACGATATAAACCGTTTTACTTTTGAAGAGTATGCTGATATTCACTTTGTGTACGGACTTGCTGGAGGCAATGCCAGATTAGCTAGCAGATTGTACAGAGAGCGCTTTCCAGATAGGCTGCACCCAGATCATAGCGTCTTCAGTGCCGTTCATATTCGTCTTAGGGGAACTGGACATTTGAAAAATAATGTTTTTAGAACGGGTAAAATCCGTACGGACTGTTGATTTTGAAGAAGAGGTTTTATTATCGTAGAAGAATACCCCTCCACCAGCGTTCGCGCTATTGCTCATAATTTGGATGTATGCAAAAGTTCTGTGTGGAAAGTGTTAAATGAAGAACGTTTGTGCCCTTACAGACATCAGAAAGTACAAGCCTTAGAACCTGCAGATTTTCCTCTCAGGGTAGACTGCTCTCGTTGGTTCGTTCACAAATTAGTTGGTGAACCCGATTTTTTAAGGTATGTTCTCTTTACTGACGAAGCGTCATTTACTCGAGATGGCATATTTAATAGCCGT
Organism: Homalodisca vitripennis; assembly: GCF_021130785.1. NCBI lineage: Eukaryota > Metazoa > Arthropoda > Insecta > Hemiptera > Cicadellidae > Homalodisca > Homalodisca vitripennis. The sequence goes on from NC_060214.1 coordinate 24,134,589, forward strand.
AACAGCCATTTATGGGCTGAAGGGAACCCTTATGAAATTGTGCAACGTAAGTTTCAGCACAAATGTTCTGTCAATATCTGGGCTGGAATAGTAGACGGATATTTGATTGGGCCACACATTATACCAAAACAGACTGAACGAACATACTTATGAAGCTTTTTTGAGGGAAATCTTACCTGAGCTGTTGGAACATGTTCTTATTGAAACTAGACAAAGAATGTGGTTCCAACACGATGGAGCACCGGCCCACTTTTCCCTGATTGCCTAGACAACATTTGAATGAAGTGTATGGAGATCGTTGGATTGGACGTGGAGGTCCCGTCCCTTGGCCTCCACGGTCACCTGACCTCACGCCCATTGACTTTTACTTGTGGGGACACATGAAGCAATTAGTGTATACCACTCCCATACAGAATGAAATGGATCTAGTAGCTAGAGTTGTTGAGGCTGCTGCAGTTATTCAAGACAGTAATCCTTTTGAAGGGGTGAGAGAATCGTGCTTACGACGCTTCAGAATCTGCAAGAGTTACAAGGACGCCACTTTGAGCAACGATTTTGAAAGTTTTACAGTAATGTAATCATTGATTTCTTAATAAAAAATATCATGTTCAATAAAATTTTTCAAACACATTGAATTAATTACGCTATTTCACACAATTTCCATGTAAGAAAACCTTATACCCAACCATAACATTTTTGAATTGGTAATAAAATACGCTAAAAAAAGTTATCCTGGTGAATTTGTTGTCAAAGTAGTCGTTGCAAAGCTAATACAATTTGAAAATTTTGAACGGCCGCCATTTTGAAATGCAATAAGATATTTGTTTTATTTTTTTCACTGAAAAGGACCAACACTAGGTTAACATAACTGTAAGTTTAAATTCTGTATCTTAAGTGGTTTTTGAGTAGTAATGTTTTTCCCAAAAAACACATACAGACAGACAGACGCTAAACGAAGTGAAATAGGGCACCTGTTATATTGCATTATTTGTTAGTTTTGGCCTGCTGAACAATGTGGCAAAGTTTGTTCGAATGGTTGCTGGACACCCTGTATACCAATTATATAGTACAGGCTTTATACCTTGTATCATAGTACGAAACATTTATAAAGCGATCTAAATTTAATTTTTTTTCTCCTTATAAACAAGTGCTTCAATATGTAACATATCAACATTTCGTAACACCATTACAATATAAATTTTTATCAAATTTAATTAAATTCCCAAACTACTTTTTTAATTATGAGCTTAAAAAGTATTGTTTATTTGTGGGATCACGAGGAGATATTGATAGCCAACACGATTGACTAGTAAATGTGAATAAATCTAGTTTGTAAATTAACTCAAACAACTAATACAACGTTATTGTTGTTTTACATAACGGAATCCTACTGCTGGTAAAGTAATTAAATCAACTCCGATCCTCGCTCGGTGACGTCATTCTTCTCTGATATTACCGCTTGATATGATTTTGCAGCGGAGATATAGATGCACACTTGATTGCATCTACATTTTCACAGCTATTATTCGCGTTTCTAATTATGTGCACTGTAGTTATTAACGCCTCCCTTATTAAAGTATCTGCTTCTATATTTATACGTTTTGTGTTTTGCGTTATACACATCAGTGATGCATTGACTGTAGTACATAAACACTGGCAACACAGACATTTTATATCCAACCAGAACTTCTTTTTCACCTAGGTGTCTTCAAACCAGGTTCCACTGATCTCAATAAAATTGTTCTGCATCACGTGACATTTTTTTTTAAACAGACATTTTTGGCAAACTAAAATATTTTCGCAGACCTTCCTACCCATACAGAACTAGCAAGCCAACAGATCTAACACTCAGTTTTAAGTGCAATCAGAAATTTATTTTCAAGACAAATAAACATCAAAACGTAGCGCCTTTGAATAATGTTTGGCTATTCAATATACGTAACTGTCTCGTAATTGCGGTTTAAAATGTGGAGGCGTTTTCATAACTTTTATATTTTACAGCGCCGCCTGGTGGTGAGTTCCATCAATGGGCATAACATACAAACATTGTTCATGGAAAAATATATACACATGCAAAATTTTAATAATGATTGGTCAAATAGTCTGTAAAGGACATACAGACACACATTCATTTATATAAAGCAGTGTTGAGAGTAAGTGTGTAGAACAGCAGCAAGACTGCTGACAACACAGTCGGCACCTGTGTGTGCTGGAAGTGAGTAGGACAGCAGCAAGACTGCTGACAACACAGTCGGCACCTGTGTGTGCTGGAAGTGAATAGGACAGCAGCAAGACTGCTGACAACACAGTCGGCACCTGTGTGTGCTGGAAGTGAGTAGGACAGCAGCAAGACTGCTGACAACACAGTCGGCACCTGTGTGTGCTGGAAGTGAGTAGGACAGCAGCAAGACTGCTGACAACACAGTCGGCACCTGTGTGTGCTGGAAGTGAGTAGGACAGCAGCAAGACTGCTGACAACACAGTCGGCACCTGTGTGTGCTGGAAGTGAATAGGACAGCAGCAAGACTGCTGACAACACAGTCGGCACGTGCGTGTGCTGGAAGTGAGTAGGACAGCAGCAAGACTGCTGACAACACAGTCGGCACGTGCGTGTGCTGGAAGTGAGTAGGACAGCAGCAAGACTGCTTACAACACAGAGTCGGCACCTGCGTGTGCTGGAAGGTAATCTAGATCAGGCATTAGACTCGGTAACATAAGATTCTCTGTAGCTCTATTATAACATTTTCTTTATAATTATGTATGTTTTAAAAGAATAATCATTCAATCAGGAGTATTCTTGTATTACGAGCCATTTTGAATTGTAACATTTTCTCAATCAAAGAAAAGATTAAGCAGTGTTTTTTCTTTAGTTTAAACTTTGGTGGTAATGGTATCTACCATTTTTTAATATTTCCTTTCGGACCCGTTAAACTTACACTAGGAAACACCCAATTACATTGCTAAACATAGGAAGACTTCTGATCGTCTGATGTCTGCCATAAGGAAGCTTACCCGTCCAGTTCTCCCGATTTTCATCCATCTTAAAAATTCTTGTAGACAGCTGGAGTTGTTTAATCTCAACAACTCGTCTATAAAACGATGCTGTAAACTTGAGTTTCGTTCGCCCTATTTCTCTATCAAGAAGAGACGCAGCAAATTACTTTAGTTCTAGTTTCTTTAGATAAGTACGAATACTGATTAATACTGTAGGATACTACCTCGTCCTAGAGTATGGTTTTCCGCTAGTATGCACAAGTCTTAGTTCCATGGTTGTATTTCAACATGTACTTTGTGCTTCATTAGAACTATTAAATCTATTTCTTCAAACATCTTTGTCTTGGTAACTAATTAAATTTTAAAACGCAGTCTTGTGTCTATTGATACTTTACTTGTTTTCGTTTAACATGAGTATCTTACCATGTTGTGAATTAAAAATAAGTGTTGGTATCAGCTAACTCGAATTATATTTTTTTTAGATACCAGTAGTCAGATGGGAAAAGTAGCCTCAGGACGTTAGTTCTTCTGTACAATATGTTTTATAAATTTAAACATTCTAATTTAGTAAATAATAGGTTTGCACCTTTGTTTGAATAATAGTAATTAAGGACAGAGTATGACAGCACAAGTCCAGCCAAGAGAAACCTAAAATGTAGTTGTTCTAGTTACTATAAATTAACTTCCTAGTGAATAAAAAGTTTTATTGCCTAAGTAACCCCACGGTTATCAAAAAGATCTATAAATGAAAGGGAATGTGTAATGGTTAAAAATATAATATTCAGAGAACTGGAGTTTTACCTTGTCAAAACAGAAAATATATTGGACAATGCCCTCAACCAACAATAATATTAATTTAAAACCAGTTAGCACATCTTAACATCATAACATAAGAGGAATGATAATTTCAATCTTGTATAAATTAAAAGCAAAACTAAGTGACACAAGGCTTGGAGCTGCAGGAAATCGATGGTCGGTATAAACGAAATCAAAATACAGAAACTGTTTATAATTTTTTTAAATCAAATTTGCCATCTTCAGAAGGAATATATTCCTATCAATAAAATGGGGCTTAACAATCAAAAACAAAAATGAACCTTATCTTCTGAAGAAGATATAAATGACTGCAGCTCTGTTTCTTTAGTCGGCAGGGATTCCAGCTTATTCAACACTGAGAATTAGCTTTATATTAGTTACACAGAAGATGCCTCATTCATATCGACGAGGTATGCTGAGGTCCGAAGCTAGGGTTGCACCACGTGACTTTGTAACCACTCAGATTACGCCTACGTGACCTCTCACTTCACAGAAGGCAGTCCAAGGTTTCAAAACAGATTTATAGCATGGGACTAGTGTCCTGTGTAACTTAAGGTTTCAGTCAGAACATGAGGTCATCATTTATTGACTAATTAAAGCTCGAAAACCATATATTTATACAAACAGTACAAGGTTGAAGAACCCCGTGAACAGAAGAAATGCATGGCACAATTCAATAGCGAAATGCTTCTCTTTTATAACATTCACTTCAGTTTCTTCGCGCAATTAATTTCTTTCAAACATATTTACCTTAGTAAATTCCTTACAAAATATTTTTTGAATGGAATACTGTATATTCCACGTGAAATCATGAATGTGTAGTTCTCCTCCTCAAGCCAGGTGCATTTTGTTCTCCACACATAGAGGGTGTTTCGCAAGAAGCTAGCACAACTTCAGGACATGATAGTAGACACATAAACAACGAAATACGTTCATATGAGTAGATGTCCTATTTCACTTAGTGCTTCTGTGCCTATATGTGTTTTTATTTTAAGAAGCCGTTGGAGCAAATAACATGAAACTAAAGGTATTTTAAGCTAATTAAAGTGAAAATAAAAAGTTTATATCCCAAAAACTGTAATTCTGTTTGTTTTTAACGTAAAAAGTTAAATAACAAACAATTAGGAGTTGTACTTAAAAATAAATTCCACGTGTAAGAAATCATAAACACTCGCCAACTAAAATTGATGTAATTATTTTATTTCTCAATCGATATTAACAAATTTGATAATGTTACATTTTTAAAAAGTTAGTCTTCTTGTAATGGTTACGTGGGATTAATGGTTTTTGGTATCAAAGTTTGAAATATTTAATACCACAATTTTGAAATGAAAAGTGATAATAGGTGTTTATTTTTTTAATTCTTAACTTAATTAGATAAACATAACCGCCAAGAGTAGAACGGGCGCCACTTTGGCCGTAACATGGGCTCTTATGGAGTTATTCTGGACCAATGAGAAAGCAGCAATGGCGGCTAGGCCACGCCCCCTGCCCCCCTCCCCTCCCCCCTCCACACACCCCCCGCCCCCTCCTAGACCCCCTGCGACGACCCCCCAGCCAATGGGAGAGCAGCAAGCCCCCCACCTTACGAGAGCGATGGCGGACGAGCGATGGCGGACGGTGTCATGGCGGATGAACAAAAATTTGTGTCTCCGGCGGCCGGTATCCGAACCCGGACCCCTACGAATGCGAGACTGTCGCGCTGACCACTGGACCACGGAGACGAGTTGTGCGTGGCGGCGCGATATGGCTGTACGTGCGGCGCGGGGCGCCCGGCGATCAACGAGTCCAATAATAACTACACAGATGTGCATTCCAACGGCTCTTCTCCCTCTCTCGGTGACGGATGCAGGTGCACATTCCAACGACTCCAATAATAACTACACAGATGTGCATTCCACAGTAACCAACATGAAACATTAAATCATATTGCGTCAGCCTGGGAGCTACGTGAGCCACGTGCAGATCATTAGTCTTCAGTCCATACCGGTGAGTCAGCTATTTATAGGTGCTCAGGTTACCGAACATTACCGGAGCGCTATATAAATAGAGCGGCCGACCGATGGCCAGTCATTAACCGTGCTGCTCTTCACTGTGGTAAGCCTGCTTCTTACTTGTTCACTTAACACTATTCTGTCATTGTCATTGTGTATAGCTACATTGTACCATCTCAACAATAGCCGTTCATTTAAACAAATTTAAAATAACATTGTCATATTTGTTTAACATAAACCTCAACTACATTTCTCAATAAGCCATATATCATGTCGGTAAATATGCTAGAGCCTGTATATTTAGTAAACACCAGTGAAACGTATGTCAAAAAGTTTAGACTTTACGGTATGAGGACAACGTTTAAATTCAACAGTCCTCCTGAAGGAATATCTGAACTGGATTGGATTAAGCGGGGGTTCGGAGAAGTTGTAGAGCAAATGAAAGCTAAAGCTTCAGATACAGATTACCTAGGTTTCACTTTGAACAGTTTAAATTTCAAGAATAAAGATCCGGGATACGTAGCCTTTAGACCAGCTGATGAAGTTAACCTTGACGTGTTATGGAAAATCTTTGGAGGTATTGTACAGAGTAACGCTGAATCTGTCACTTCTAGTGATACGTTTCAAGTGTCTTGTACGGTTGTCAATCTGCCCGTAGGTAGAGGTAGAAATAGGCCCGGTAAATACAATAGCTTCAGCGAAGAGTGCAAAGGACGAAAAGGTATCGTAGTCATTAAGAATAGCGATAATCTGTGTCTGCCCCGAGCTATAGTGGTAGCAAAAGCCTATGCCAAAAAAGATCCTCAACTTAAAGCTATACGAGAAGACAAGGCTAAGAGACAAACATTTAGAGCACAGAAACTAATGGCAAAGGCAAGAGTTAATATTTCAGAAGAGGGGGCTGGTATAGCTGAACTTGAAAAGTTTCAAGACCACTTGAAGAAATATAACATAACAGTATTCAGCTATAATGCAAAAGGGCGGGACGTATACTTCAGTGGTAACAATACGGAAGCCTCTTATAAAATAAACTTGTTGTTTCACAAAGGTCACTTCAACGTGATAACTAATTTGACAGCAGCTTTCGCTTGCCATTTCTATTGTGAAGCTTGTCATGTGCCGTATGACCACAGAGGTGATCACCGATGTTCTAATGTCTGCTCTGCTTGTAGCACAATCTCACCTCCCTGCAAGCTCGAGCATTCAGGAATAACTTGCCCTGAGTGTAATCGTCACTTTAAAAACCAGCGCTGCTTTGCTGCCCACCAAGGTGATCTCTGCAAAAACGTACAGAAGTGTCTCGACTGTGAGAAAAACATATACAAGAAACATAGAAAAACACAACATGAATGCGGTGAAGTATATTGTAGCACTTGCGCAGAATTTAAACCCGCTAATCATCAATGTTACATGCGCCAAAACAAAGTACCCACTAAGAATGATAACTTTCTGTACATATTCTTTGACCTGGAGACTCGTCAGGACGAATGTTTAGAGAACGAGCCTGACGTCAAGGTTCACAAAGCTAACTTGTGCGTCTCAGAACAGTTCTGTAGCCAATGTATAAATAATAACGAGTTTTGTGAAAACTGCCTCCAACGCAGAAAAATCTTTCAGGAAGACCCAATATCCAGTTTTATGAACTATGTAATGGAAATTCGCAAAACCATACAAAGACGTGTGCGTCATAGCTCATAACGGACAAGGATTCGACTTCCAATTCATCTTGAGATATATTCTGGAAGAGACCAAATTCACACCGGAAGTCATTACTCGTGGGACAAAAGTAATTTTGCTGGAGTTTGACAACGTACGTTTCATTGACTCTCTCAACTACTTTCCCATGTCACTGTCCGCTCTTCCTAAAGCCTTTGATCTTGGTCCCGAAATGAAGAAAGGCTACTTCCCTCATCTGTTCAACACGATCGCAAACCAAAACTACGTGGGACCGATACCAGCAAAAGTATTCTATTGCCCAGAGTCAATGTTTGAAAAGAACTACAAAGACTTCGAGAAATGGCACAATGAACAGGTATGCAATAACTATGTGTTTGACTTTCAGAAGGAATTGATAGAATATTGCATCTCTGACGTTGACATACTGGCAAAGGCGTGTATTAAATTTAGATCCCTATTTTTAGCCGAATGCAATGTCGACCCGTTTCTGGAAGCTGTCACCATAGCTAGCGCATGTAACCTAGCGTTTAGACGTAAATTTCTTAAAGCCTGAAACAATCGGAATATTGCCAAAGAAAGGATACAGATTAGTGGACAATCATTCTGGCATTTCTTTACAATGGTTGACGTGGGAAGAAGAGCGGCGAGGTGTTAGAATACAGCACGCAGGAAGAGAGCGAGAGGTCAACATTGAGGGAATGAAGGTGGATGGATTTGATGGAGACAGAATATATGAATTTCAAGGTTGTTACTATCACGGATGTCCAAAGTGTTTCCCGTACAAAAGAGGTGAACCGTTGAAAGAAGATCCTTCTGACACCCTCGAACTCAGATACGAGAGGACAAGAGCCAAAATCGAGAAGCTGTCACGTACACCTTATGAGGTGGTAGAGATGTGGCAGTGTGACTTTAATAAACTAAAATCAGAAAAGGAGCTAACATATTTGGAAAAACCATCCCGTGTTGAACACCTTACCGCTCAATCCACGAGACGCATTTTTCGGAGGAAGAACCGGAAATGCCATGACGTATTTACAAGTGTACGGAAGATGAGACAATACAGTATGTGGACGTATGCTCCCTATATCCCTACGTTTGTAAACATGGTAAATATCCGATATCCCATCCTACCATCTACATTGGTGACAAAGAGTGCAGAGAGAGGGGAATGCAGGTTGAGGGCTTGCTAAAGTGCAAAATGCTACCTCCAAAAGATCTTTATCATCCAGTGCTTCCAGCTAGAATGAATGACAAATTAATGTTTGTACTGTGCAATGTCTGTGGCGAAGAGCTCAACAACGATGACTGTCAACACAGTGACGAGGAAAGGGCGTTGATTGGCACATGGACGATGGATGAAGTACGGAAGGCAGTTGAAAAAGGCTATAGAGTTGTTGAAATGTACGAGCTGTGGGAGTACAACGTAGCCACTTTCGAAACGGGCGGATTGTTTACAGACTTTATCGACAAATTTCTAAAGATAAAACAAGAGGCGTCGTTTGTCCGGCTATCCATCATGGTGTCGGTCAGACGAGGAAAAGGAAAAATATGTGCAGGATTATTACGACCACGAGGGAGTAAAGCTCGATCCGTCAAAGATAGAGAAAAACGAAGGCCTCCGCTCTCTAGCAAAGTTAATGCTTAACTCGTTCTGGGGTAAGTTTGGGCAGAGAGAAAACCAGACAAAAACGCTCATCACCAGAGACCCTGAGGAACTGTTTAAGCTGTGTATGGATTCTAGCGTTGCCGTAAACAGAATACAGGAAATCAACGATGACGTTGTCCTGGTAAGCTGGCAACATTTAGAAGAAGTGGGCGAGTCATTAGCCACTGTAAACGTTGTCCTAGCTGCCTACACTACAAGTCAAGCCCGTTTAAAGCTTTATGATCATCTGGAGGCACTGGGTAAAACAAGTATTGTACTACGATACAGACAGTGTTGTGTACGTATACAAAAATGGCTTGTACAGAGTAAATACCGGCGACTACCTAGGGCAGATGACAGACGAGCTGGCTAAAAGACTACGGTCCCGGATCTCATATTGTAGAATTTGTTTCCGGTGGTCCAAAGACGTATGCTTATCGCGTTTTTTTCCACAAACAAAAACGATTTTGTATCTGTCTGCAAAATCAAGGGTCTCACTCTTAACCTAAAAACTTCAAAAAATCTAAATTTTGAAAAACTTAAAGAAATGGTTCTTAGTGAAACCTGGGTAACACTCGATATTGAAGAAAACAGAATTAGGAGAACAAAGTCCAGGCAAATAGTTACTGTCAAAGAGACAAAGGTTTTCAAAATTACAGGTCCAAAACGCAGACGCGAAGGTGAGTATGGAACCCTGCCTTATGGTTATTGTAAAATGTCAAAAACCAGTTAGATGGTACCTTATGCTGACAATACAGAATTATGTTAACAAGTAATGAGTCTATTGTCACAGTCGAATTGAGTTTGGAGCGAAAATGAGAAAATAATGAATAAATTTACCTCTGTACTGTATTCCCTTTAGTCGTACTCCATCCACCATCACCACGACACCGGAAATATTTCTGGTTCTTCATCTTCCTCACCCGAATATCCTGATTGCGAATTCCGCAAAAAACTACTAATCACTAGCACTGGAGACCACGGATGACGCAGAGGATGATCGTGATAGTGGTATTATTAAAAACGTATCAACGAGAAACGAGTATAGGTGATACGCACCAAGAATAATTGGTAGCACTCTGCACGGAGCCGAACTCAGTACTGACTGAGAGCGGGATACGTGGTAGAAACGGCGCCTCTACTAGCACATGTGGTCAACACATGTTGTGACGCACTTCCTGCGCTGTTGTATTCGCGGTTCCAGAGCCGGGGTGACGAGGAGGTTTGGTCTAAACACCGTAGAAACAAACTTTTCCTTCGGTCGTTACGAGGTGTGACCATGTAAGGTGCGAGGACTCACGCATGTAGATGGGTGAAACCTTCACTGGACGGGCACCTCTAGCGTCCACCACCCTGTTAAAGCGCTCGGAAACCCGTGTTTACGTCAGCAGGTGTATAATGATATGAAGTATGCAATAAGGCTAATTTCAGCCACTAATCCGATTTATGCCTCTGCAGACTCTAGATTATATAAACTCTTTCCACAATCCTACTACCACTACTAAAGGGAATATAGTATCATACTCTCGGTCTTTATCGCTGCTCGAGAGAATACCCTTGTTCAACGGACAAGGAAGGGAGGTGGGAAACTCGTTGTCCCATCACAGCATACAGCGTTGGTTGGGGCTGTATGGGTATTCCCGGTCGGCGTGTTGACAGTCGATCAGAGTGTTGACAACCATCGGTAATGCCAGGGGGATAACGGAGGCATGAACTAGCGTCTTTTGGAGCATGCCACGGTCTACAGCGGTGGAGGGGCTGTAGAATTTAGGGGGTGTTAAAATATAAAAGATTACTTAGATATTCATCATTTGCGTAATGGACAAGCGTCAAGCAATAGCTAACGAGCTACACAGACCGGCTCGTCGCAATTTCAAGAGGCGTGGCGTCACCTTGAAAGGTAAAGACGATTTGTACCAAGCGGATCTTGTAGAGATGCTACCGTACGCTGGTGAAAACAAAGGTATGAAATACATACTTACGATGATAAATTGCTTAACAAAGTTGCTTTTGCTGTACCGCTAAAGAGTAAAACCGGATTAGAGGTAGCGAGAGCGTTAGAACCAATTTTGAAGAAGCATAAGATGAAGAACTTTCAGACCGATCAGGGTAAAGAATGGTTCAACATTCATGTTAACAAACTGATGACGGCGTACGAAATAAATCACTATAACACTTACTCAGAGCTTAAAGCAAGTATAGTAGAACGGCTCAATCGGACGCTAAAAGAAAAAATGTGGAAACTGTTTACTGCTAGAGGTAATTACGAGTGGCTCTCCATGTTACCGAGAATAGTTAAGGAGTACAACGCGTCCGTTCACAGGAGCATCGGTATGAAAACCGAAGGATGTGAGGGAAAAAACACGTAAAGCTTATTCTGACGCGTATCGAAAAATCGAGAAGAAATAAAGGAAAAAAAACAGATCGAGTCAAAGTTCAACGTGAACGATAAAGTAAGAATTAGCAAGTACAAGCGTGTTTTTAAAAAAGGTTACATGCCGAACTGGACGAATGAAATATTCACAGTGTTCGCCGTGAAACCGAGCAATCCAAAGACATACATTCTGATGGACTCTAGCGGGACTGTGTTAAAAGGTGGTTTTTACAAAGAGGAACTAGCCAAAGCAAAAACTGGTGACGTTTATCTAATTGAAAAAGTATTAAAAAGAAAAAAAGATAAAGTACTTGTTAGATGGACAGGTTTCGATAAAACAAGTGATACGTGGATAGACAAGAAGCATATTATCTGAGGACTTAATGTTCCGTCCAAGAGAGAGAGAGCGACTGCTGGTGCAAGCTATATTTAAACATAGATATTTACGATGCGCAGTCAGTAACAGCTGGAATGCGTGTCGTGAAGCAGTCTCTGGAGCTACCCGTGTCTAATTTTGACCGGTATGTGGGTGGAGGGGGAGACTTGGAAAAAAGCAAGCACGGTCTTCTCCTACCAAACTCTATACGCTGTATTATTGCAGGGCCTTCTAATTGCGGTAAAACCAACGTGCTGTTCAACCTCTTGTTTGATCCAAAACGGCCTTGTTTACGAGAACGTGTACGTTTTTTCTAAATCACTTTATCAACCCAAATACCAATTTCTTGCAAAGGTATTGCCTAAAGAGATTGGTTACTTTCCTTCAGATGACAATAACACCGTTATAAGTCCTAGCGAAGCCAAACCGCATTCCATTATGGTTTTCGACGACATAGCGTGTGAAAAGCATGACAACATCCGCGCTTATTTCACTATGGGCCGTCACAACAATATCGATGTTTTCTATCTTGGCCAAACGTACAGCAGGATCCCCAAACAACTGATACGAGACAATGCAAATTTTTTAATACTCTTTAAACAGGATGACATGAATCTTAAACACGTGTACGCTGATCACATCAATACAGACATGCCGTATGACTCTTTGAAAAAACTATGCACTCTAGCGTGGAATGACAAGCATGGATTTCTTGTCATAGACAAGGATCGCGACCTTTATAAGGGCAGATACCGCGTTGGGGTTGACACTTTCCTTGAGTCACTATGAGTACGCGGATCTATTACTACAACGACGTTAGAAGGTATGCAGATGCCGGTTGCGGTGGTATCAAGAGACTTACAAAGGTAAGCTCTAATCTTTGCACGTGGTATTACGCAGATAAGAAAAGGTTTTGCGGTAACTATTGCAGTAGGACGTGGTGCACACGGTCATGCGTATAATAGACTTTGTTGGCGTCATAGAAGACCAGGTTGCTACAGCAGGAGCTTACCGCCAATAGTGCTGTTGATGATTTCATCTAGCCAGCGTATATACAACAGAGATAGGTGGATAGCGTTTATAGCCGAGTGTCAGGAGAAGAATGTACCTATTGAATTGGTAATTTACCATGAGGACATGCTAAACGGTTACGGTGCGTGAACCCATGAACCTACTGTCTCGGTTTAGACCGTTCCCCGACCTCTTTGGCAAGCCGATATTGAAACTCAGTAACAGTCACGGTAGTTTGAACTTTACTCAGATATACTTAAGGATGTTGAAGTATGCTTGTGATATTCCTTATGCCACTAAGTGTATAGTGTTGACTGAGCGCAGTATACCAGTTAGATCCCCCGTTACACTCTATAGACGTGCACTGCGGTCGCGGTGTTACTTAAACATAAGTTACAATGTAAGTTACGGCCCAATGCCTAGTAGTGTAATGGGAAGGCGGGGTAAACCGTTTGCTGCAGTGAACAACATATGTCAAGGACTGTACACAGCAGATTTCTTGAAAATTGCATTACCCACAGTACCACTGCAGTGCGAAAAATTCGGCATCTCTTTGGTAACGAAAACCGGTGAGTATAAAATAACGCAACCAAACCTGTTTAGAAGCTGGCATGAATTTACCGGCGCAAACTCGGATGAGTTTCTTCTTCTAAACTCATATCTGTTGCACAACACTAACGTTGATCGACCTATTCAACGTTTGAAGGAATATATGGACAGAAACAGTGTCAAACGATCAGTATACGGTCGCTGAGATCCCTCAGTGGCGGCACGGTATTAAAAGAACATTTATTTTTAGAGATATGACGCTACGAGAACGCATACCCAGATTCAATCCTGAGACAGACAGATATTACTACGGCCTACCATTGACCTCTGGTGTTTCACTTAAAGAAGTGATTCGTTACATTAGAAAACACAAGAAGCGGGCATTGTTTTTTAGACAAGTAGAACTGCCATGAAGAGGGTAAGGTTTGACGATAGAGTGGAGGTAAGGCTAGTTTCGCGGTATGACGAGTGCAGATTATTCGATACTTCATCATTTTTCGAACAGATGAGGAAATCCTATATAAATAAACAGATAGCAGGCTGTGGGTTCAGTGTCAATCATGGCGCGAAACAAGAAGCAGCTTATGACGGAGATATCAAAATTAAAGAAAGCTATAAAACAAAAGTATAATCGGTTTAAGCGGGGTGAATTGGAGTCCGAGGAGATGTTTGAAAAGCAATACCAGCCGTTGATCAAGGAATTGCGTGACACCAAGGAGACCCGCACTTTACACACCGATGTCAAGAAGGAAATCAAGAAAGAGGAAGATGATGCAGATGATGACGATGATGAAAACTCAGAGTTTCTACCAAATGTATTTTTCTTCGCCTAATCTTCCCCATTTAAAACCATCGGTCTCCACTAGACTTGATTCTGGAGCAGAAGAAGTGTTTGAGACAGACGACCAAGGTGATGGTGGAAACAACGAAATTACAAAAATGCTCTCAACACCTACGGGTCTACAGACGGCGTCCCAATATATCGCCGACAGCTTTGCTCATCCGTTGACCAGAAAGTACATGCAAGAGCTTATGAAGGATTTGGGTGGGCGTTCATCTAAAATTGACCATCTTTACGGTCCTCGTTACGAAAAAAATACTTTAATGGTTGGCAATAAGGAATTGCAGTTTGATGAGGACGGTAGTATTCGAATAGATGATGTGGCGTATAAGCCACAAGAGGGTCTGTACGAGTTGATTTTCAAGCGAATACCGGATGATGAAATCTACAATGACGAAGACAAAATCGCTTACAAAGATATACTGAAGAAAACTAGCGCTCATAAAAGAAACTATAACCCAAATGGAGTTATCAATCGCAACACGTCGCTCAAGTATAAGTATGTAATTTCAGACTTATTTCCAAAAGTAGTTAAGGGTTCTGGAGCTGACAGGAAAGCTCATAGTGTGACTAAATCACTATCAGATCCCGATACGGTTTACTGGAACGATCCAAATGAGTTGTGCGACCGTCTTAGGCTGTTGGTGGCATCCGCTGAAGCTGGAAACACGAACCACAAGAACGAGATTATAAATATCATTGAAGAATTGAAAGAATCAAAGACTATATCAGGTGATGGTAACGCGAGATTCAGATCATTGATGAGATGACCGTCAATAAGTTTGGTCAGAGGCCACAATCTCTGAAGAAGCAAGACATCCAGAGAGTTATGAATACTGTAAACAAAAAGCTAAAGAAAGATGTAAGAAGATTGTACTCTCAAATTGCAATCCTTCAGAATCAAGCGCTTATTCAGCAGGATCAAATAAACAGCTTACAAAATACAAATGAAGAAGCTATAAGACGTCTAGCAGTTCAACTATTTCACTGGATCAACAAGATACACACTACCGTACCTCCAGCTCGCTTCCACGCCGTCTTAGATGCTGATGAAAACTCATATATTGACTGGGATAAGATATTTATAAAGAGCAATGTACAGGAGGAGTCTTCATCACTTGTAAAATGAGTGTGGACAAGTTTGGACGACGCTTCAAGCGTACAGAGGCTAAACAAGGTCCGAAAGGCGAGGGATTCAATGTGACTGCCGAAGGTGACTATGACGTGCAGAGAAAACGTCTGAGAAATCTAGGGAACCCTGAAGATGAACTAGACGCTGTTAATCTACAGACGTTGATCAGTAAGTTAGGAGATCTGCAGACCGAAATGATTACTTTAACCGACAAGTTAAACAGCTTGAAAGATTCACAAGAAAATTCTATGAAGCTTTTAGCGGTTCAATTGTTCCATTGGATCAATAGAGTACACAGTACCGTAGCTGTTGGTAGGTTTCAAGCACACTTTAACGTTGATGCACATACATATATCGACTGGGATAAGATATTTATAAAGAGTAAAGTTCGTGACTCGCCATCACTTGCACAATGAGTGTTGACAAGTTTGGACGGCGATCCAGGCAGTTTGGGAAAAGGCGGTTTAAGGGGACCGAAAGGAGATGGATTCAAGCTGACGGCCGAAGGTGACTACGACATTAACGGGAAGCGTCTAAGACATGTAAAAAGTCCAGAAGATGATCTCGACGCCGTAAATCTACAAACGCTGACCAGTAAATCGGTGATAATCGGGAAAGATGGAATTGACTGTCGGAAACAGAGATTGAGCAATATAAGTAAAGCTACAAGACCATACGATGCTCTACCACTCGCTCAACTGGCCGAACACATACCGTCAAAAGATTTAAAGGATAAATCTTACAAGTTCCAGCGCTTTAGATTACATCAAATTGGGGAGCCTAAACAAAACGATGACGCGTTAACACTCGGTTACTTCAAAAATAACACTATCAAAAAAAGGCAGGATGGTTGGGAGCTTGGAAACAAAAGGCTAAAAGCTAGTGGCCGATCCTGTCGAGCTTCGTGACGCTGTGACGCTCAACTATTTCAACGCAAACACAGTTACAAAGAAGCAAGACGGTTGGGAGTTTGCAAACAAAAAGTTAGGGTTAGTTGCAGACCCTACCGAAATGCAGGATGCTGTGACAATGAACTATCTCGTTCGTGTCTTAAGTGAAGTGTTTTACAGTTTCTATATACGTCTCCGCTCCTCCTGGTGATAGTGTTAGATCGGTCGCTAAAGACCAGTGGATTCGTTCAAACGTTGTTGATCCGTTTTTCTTAAACGCCAAAACGAAAATAATGAGATCGGAAGACTAATTATATAAACTGTGATTGCAAGCCATACACTGCAGTCTGGTTTTGGCCACGGCGCGGATAAAATGGCAAAGCGCAAAGGGTCGTCCGTCAGACGAAAGCGAACCATCGGAGGAGCAGGAGGTATTATCTCTAGTGTTATTAACAAGGCGATTGACCTTCTACCTTTTGAAGCACACATCCCCGGCTATTCTTTCTGCGGACCTGGCACATTTTTGAAAAAAAGAATCGCTAGGGGTGAGAAGGGGGTGAATTTATTGGATGAAGCCTGCCGTATTCACGATATAGCTTACGATAAATACAGTGACTCGGAGCATCGCAATCAAGCAGACAAAGAGTTGGCAAAGCGGGCTTGGGATAGAGTAAAAGCGTCAGACGCGACTTTAGGTGAAAGAGCAGCTGCTTTAGCGGTAACTGGTGCGATGAAAGCTAAAACGGCTTTCGGTGGTGGTGGTGGTGGTGGGAAGAGACGAAGGAAAGTTGTTAAGAAGAAGAGCGGAAAGACGAAAGTAGGGGCCTTTACCTAAAACCTTATCCAAAGAGGGGAGCTGGTGTTAGAAAGAAGAAGAGGAGTTGTTGTAAAAAAAAAAAAATCTCGATCCCGATAAGACCGTTGACAAATTTCGAGTTGATCCACTACGCTAAACAACTAAGCATTCCCAATTTTAGAGGGGTGTTTATGCGTGACACGTTACCTCAAACAGGGCCCAGAAAATACGAGTCAGCTATAGTTAATCTGGACTCAAGTTACGGTGACGGTACTCATTGGGTTTGCTACAGAAAACGCCGGCATAATGTGAGCTATTTTGACAGTTTCGGAAATCTTCGCCCTCCTTGGGAACTCATATACTATTTCGGACCCACCGCTGACATACAGTATAATTATCAAAGTCGTCAGGGGTTTGATTCAGTTGTATGTGGACATCTGTGCTTAGAGTTTCTCAGCGGAAAGAATGTTTTGCCTGAGCGGGAAAGGTTCAAGAATAACTTGTGACGTATTTCCTCCATACGACACCAGTGATGGCGATTACGTAATTGGATTGATAGATCTGAGCACGTTCAATTCTATTCCCAATATTGAAAAGAATGTAAACGATAAATTTTATTACGGAAACCATGATGAAGTGATAACGTTTGAGGAAGGTTCTTACGAAGTAGAAGATATTGCGAATTATATACAGGGGAGACTACCGGAGGGGATCACAGTCCGCTTGAATGCAAATAACAATACTCTTAAGACCGAGATTAAAAGCAACGTGCAGATTGATTTCAGCAAGAAAGGCACAATTGCATCGATATTGGGCTTCAGCAAAAAGGTGCTGCAAGCTAATAAAGTACACACTTCAGACCTGCCTGTGAATATTCTCAAGGTGAACAGCATAAGAGTTGAGTGCAACGTTGTTCGCGGCTCGTTTGATAACGGTGTAAGAGAGTCACGTTATTCACGAGTTCTTTCCACAAGTAGAGCCGGGGTATAAAATAGTCGAGACACCTGGTACAGTGATTTATTTACCGCTCAACGTTCAGAAGGTGCACACCATAACTGTCGAGCTTAAAGATCAAGACAACAATCCTGTGAATCTCAGAGGTGAAACGTTATCTTTGAGGTTGCATATAAAGAAAGTGGGTGCTCATGGGTCTAGTATTTAAGGAGGGTGTGAACATAATTCAGGTCATTAGACCGTCGCGCCTGATAGTGGTAACTTCTGCTAACGCAAATTTCTTGCGCTCTCTTGGCTTTAAAGTTAACACCGGCGCAATTCGTGAAAATGCTCGATATAGAGAGTCCCCGCTGAGTACAATGAAATCATTACCGGACTGGAATATCACACACATAATCCGTATGCTTCAACCACGTTTAATAATAACGATGAAATAAGGATACCAATCAGTTATCAGGATTTAATAACAGCTCCTTTTGAAAGCACACTACACGTTGTGGGTACAGTAAGCGGTAAGAAAGCTGACGGTACAACAGATGCTAAAAGTGTCTCTGGTTAACAACGCGATCGCTTTTCTCTTTGATGATATCCGATACGAGATTGGCGGTGTGGAAATTGATCGCACAAAGAATGTAGGTATAGCCAGTTCGTTAAAAAATATATTATCAGCTCGTGCGGAAAGACGAAAATAATCTGGAAAATGCATGCTGGTTCGGCCCCGGTGGAAAGAAAGAAATGAACAAATTCTCATTTTCTGTGCCTTTAAGGTTGTTGTTGGGATTCGCAGAGGATTACAAGCGAATAATTGTGAATGTAAAACAAGAGTTGATACTGCTGCGGTCGGCGACAGATGCCAACGCTATTATTAGCGATGACGCAGCGACCCACACGTTGAAGATCACCAATCTGTACTGGCGGGTGCCTCACATCTCTGTATCCGACTTGTTTCGTGCTAAAATCCTACGTCTAGTTGAAAAAGATACTCCAATACATATACCGTTTAGATCGTGGGAGTTGCACGAATACCCTGTACTACTGCCGCAAACTGAACGTCAATCATGGACTATAAAAACTTCTTCTCAATTGGAGAAACCACGATACGTGATTGTAGCTTTCCAGACAGAAAGGAAAAACAACTTAAAGAAAGACATGTCATGTTTTGACAGTTGTAAGTTATCGAACATCCGCCTGTATTTAAATACACAATATTTCCCTTATGACAACATTCACGGAGACACCGCTATATTCTACGAAATGTTTGTAAGATTTCAAAACTCCTATTATGGCGATTTAGGTGGTCGTCGGTGGCCTGACGTCAGTCTGGACACGTTTTAAAAATAAAAACACCTCTGTATGTGATTGATTGTTCACGCCAAAATGATTCGGTCAAGTCTGGACCTGTCGATGTACGGCTAGAATTTGAGGCTACGGAAGCGTTCAAGGCCAACACCACAGCCTACTGTCTACTGCTTCATGACTCGTATTTCGTTTACACAATGCTCAAGGGCACGGTAAAGAAGATGATGTAACGTGAATAAAACACGATGCAAATGACAGAATCTTTCAGTTTCAAATTGGACGCCACGATGGAAGGTTCACGGAAGATAAATATTGTCCTTGATTTGGTCGGTGAAATCCGTAGACTAATCCGCAATCACCAGTTTAACAACAATGAAACGGACGAGTGATGGCTACATGCATTATTGCGAATGTGCGTATACCGCACCGGATTGTCAAGATGTACCAGACACTTGTGTATGTGTAATGATTGACAGGCGGAAAGATGAAATATTCAGACTGTTAAATGAAATTTACGATAACACTGTGCAAAACGACGACGACGATGTCATAGAAGATGATAGTGACTATACGATATCCTCTATGGAAGAAGGGGAGGAGGAGGAGGAGGAGGAGGTATGTAATTGTATAAGCCAGTGACTAATACGTCAGGTACTTAATGGTTTGCTCAAGGTGTACAGAGTCATTCGTGATCATGGAGCGAAAGAGTGAAGACATACTGGCTACTGTCGCTGATGCTGTGTTCAAGGAGGAGGAGGAGGAGGACCAGCTGGTGAGTCAACCAATGGAAATAGACAAGGTTAAATCAGTCCGTAAAAGCTCAAAACGAAATCTCCCGAATCTAGTTACCGGTGTGTTTCTAAAGTCTCTTTACTTTTTGAATCCTGATTGTTCCAAATACTTGATTGTAGGATTGTTTGTTGATCACGACAACGGTGTCGGTATCTTGATGAAAGGTAAAAGGGGAACGTTTGCGTTTTGGAAACCTGAAATGTTCAACATTCTATTAGGGTGCGCGAACCAAATCACCGGACTCTTGGAATCGACAGGCGTGCATAGATTCAGTAGTTCTAAAAGCGAAAGTGGAGAGAATATAGTGGTACGTAGAGTATTTTGGTCAGCAGTACGTTGTACTGTACGACGGAAAGAATACATTAACTCTGTCCGTAGACGAGTGGACTCAGTTCACCAACTGTCTGCCCTGCGTAACACGTCAAATCAACGAGTTGTTTTTAACGGAGGATCTATTGAGATCTTACGTCGGTGATGTGTTAGCATTGCCTAACAACGGAAGTCCGGACGAGGGTTACGTTGATCCGCCTGAGGCTTTACCACGTCACCTTTGCGACAGACTTTTTGATGACGTCCAGTGCTACAAACGTTGGCCACATTCCAGCGGCGATGAATGTGGCAGTAGTTGAATTTCAAGCTTTTCAAGGTAACAAAAAACCGTTTATAATCAAAGAGTTTGCCATTGTGGCTAATTCATTTCAATGTCAAATTGTTTTCAAACCTCCGTTTCCTAGGGAGAGATTAAACAAGAAAATGCGTACAACAGCTCTGTGGTTAGAGAAGAACTACCACAAGATCTTGTGGGAAGAAGGCGATTTCCCTTACAGTGGAAGTGTCATTCGCAACCTGTGCAAGCCGTTTACCATAATTTATACACGTGGTCATGAGAAAGCGAAATTTTTAAGACGGTTTCACTCTAAACGTTTGTGAGCTGGACAACCTGGCATGTTATGACAGTAGTACATTATGCAGTTGTAAAGGATCGCATCGGTTTTCCTGCTCCCTACCGCAACACAGCGGCCGTGATGGAGATGTACGGTGTGCAATGCACGCTGCTAGATGTCGTTTTGAAATCCTGAATAAACAGACTCACCAGTCCACTTAGTAGTCATTCTGTTCACGGTCACTGTTGAGATTACATCGTGTCAGCATGGCGAGTACAGCTGCTGCTGCTACCGCTGCTGTATGGGACCTCATTTCTCGAGAGCCCAAAGTGCCTGTCGGTGTGCTCACTGATGCGTTCATTTTGAAATTTAGTCGCTTTCTGAATTGGAAGCTTTTATCGGCAAATTATACTTTTTCGTTTGACATGTTGAGAATATTTCAGCATAAAGTAATTTGGACCACGATTTTGGAAAATTCTCGCCTTCCTGAATTCATTTTACGTGAAATGATGCCGAACTTTGACACTTACTGTTGGATAGTAATAAGTCGTCACCAGGTTCTATCGGAGCAGTTTATACACGATTTTGCTGAACAGCTGGACTGGGATTACATACTATTGTACCAAAACCTTAGTGGAAAGTTTCTTCAGGACCATTGTAATTATTATAGTGATGAAGCGTAATGTGTCCCGTAGAAAAACTCCAGTTTTTACGATAGACCACATTGAAAGGCTTCACCGAGTAAAGTGGGTCAACAACCGATTCTCTGCTTGTGTTTCACGAGTCACATTGAAAGGCCTCTCTGAGTAAAGTGACTTGTAGGAATCTTACTGAGAATCGGATCTCGCTCATCCTCTGTAAGTTACAACGAGTCACATTGAAAGGCTTCTCCAAGTAAAGTGGCTTGTATGAAACCGACTGAGAGATGCTTCAGCTTCACCTGGATGAGGCAAGTCATATTGAAAGGCTTCACCAAGTAAAGTGACTTGTCGCGTCCGCCTAGTAGTATAATGTAGATTAGTACAAAAATGTCCTTCTCGGAAGGAGGAGGAGGAGTTCGGCATTGAGTTGAGAACTACTCCTGGAAAAAATGTCTTTGCGAGAGCTAAGGAGTTTGGCATTAAGTTGAAAACTTCAAAGCTCACGTGGGGCAGAAAAAACACTTGCAAAATATAAAAGTTTTTGCGAGTACTTGACAGTGAGACGGAAAGGTTCGGCATTTAGTTGAGAACTTTAACGGACTCGCTAAACGGTCTCGCAAGGACACCAAAAAAAAAAAAGTTTATTTTTTCGGAGGTGGCAAATTTGTTATGGAGTGGCCATCACGACAGAGTGGGCGATGGTTGGGGCCCACTCGCAAAGAGAGGTGACACGGAGAGGTTCGGCATTGAGTTGAGAACTTGAACGTGTTCAGTGTTCTTTGTTAAGTGAGATTAGGCCTCCTGGGGAAAACTCACTATAATAAAAAACGCGCCGAGAACCCCTACGGCCTGGCTCAAAGCCTACCGTGGTGATGGAAAACGTGGGTCAACTACGCTGCATTCCTGTCTATATTCAGCTTGGCAGTTTGCCACGACCACAGCTGCGACTACCTCCACTTTCATTCCAAGGTATATATATACTACCTGTGGCAAGGTGATCGTCCACAGTCACTCTTCGTCTACGTGTCGACGCTCTCATTACAGGTAAGTGACTACACTACACATTTAACTGTTTTCTTTAAGATATTCGACTGCGCTCTCTATTTGCGGTGTGTTGCTCACGCATAGTTATTCTCAATCCGCTAACCAAGTTAATAGATTTACAATGAACTCGTTGTTAAGATTATTCGCTATACAGATTGTCGGTTTTCCTTTACAGATTGAAAAATGGAACTTTCTACAAAGCTTTCGTCCCTGGAGAAGCATGGTGAACCCACACCAAAGATGGCGATAAAAGAGTTGACACGGAAAGCTGGCTACAGGATCCTGGAGGCAAAGAAGGTGGACACTAAATTTGACCGGAAGGCAGTGATGTTACTCGTAGAAGTGGACAGCACCAAAACAGCCGTCACATTTCTACCGGTGAGATTTGAAAAGACTTTAGATGACAGTGATCTACAAGAAATGACGTCGTCTAAAAGGTATAAAGTTAGATGTACGGGTGTTAACGGACTTTTGGTAGATGTTAAGATTTGGAAATGTATGTAATCAGAACGCTTTTAATAAACGTAGTACGGACGTAAACACGTGTGTTATTTCTGCAACGACCCCGCCTCCCGGCTATTTTTAGATAGTGCATCTATGCAGGAGATGTACCGTCACATGTGGTGACCACATGCAGTTGCTGGTGTTCATAATTGTGGGTCTTCTCACTCAGTACTGTGTTCGCGCCGACTCGGTTAAGATGATATCAGTAATTATTGCTGCTTATTCTTTGTATTTACGTGTTATTGACCTGTTTGTCGACTCCATCACCACCACCGTGTCCCCTTTCGAGATCGTCCTCATTCATCTCTTCAACAGTCTCCTGGGGTAGTGTTTAGTAGCGGTTGGGAGTTTTTTTGGGACTCAGAATCAGAAGAATCCGAGAGTGGATATTCAACACTAGAAGAAGAAGAAGAAGACGATTTGCGTGGTGGTGGCTGGAACGGCTGGAGAGAGTACTAGGCTACTAGACTTCCAAAAAGGGTGAGTTATTTTTATTGTTGTCTCCGGTTATCATTAACAGATCACTACATTTCACCGTGATAATGTTTCCGTCTCTAGTTCACCAAATACCAATAGCTGAAGATTCCGACTCTAGCTGGTTTTAGATTTTTTTTTTTTTTTACAATAACCGTACGGTAAAGTACCATATTCACCTTCACGCTTGCGTTTTGGGTCAGTAATTGACAGAGTAAGGCGTACAGATGGCCTGGTACACACATGTGCAGTTGTAGTCATTGGAATGCACAGCTGTATCCGCTCTGTCACCATGTGCTGTAATGAGATTATGCTCGCCTACACGAGAGAGAGCAGTCATCGCTCTTAAAGGTATGCCAACCGAGTGGTCTAAGCGCTCGTCTTACGTTCCGCGGGACCAGGGTTCAAATCCTGGGCGGCTTGGTATACTTTTTGCGTCCTCACTTGTCGCTACCAGAATGTTGTAAGCCGTCTCTACCAGATAGCAGCACCGCAGTCGCACACGTACGCTAAGAAAAATAGTGTTACAGTAGGCATACTTTTTGCGTCCTCACTTGCCGCTACCAGCATGTTGTAAGCCGTCTCTACCAGATAGCAGCACCGCAGTCGCAAAGCTAAGAAACTACAGCTGATATGGAAAAAAACCCGTTGATCGCCGGGCGCCCCGCGCCGCACGTACAGCCATATCGCGCCGCCACGCACAACTCGTCTCCGTGGTCCAGTGGTCAGCGCGACAGTCTCGCATTCGTAGGGGTCCGGGTTCGGATACCGGCCGCCGGAGACACAAATTTTTGTTCATCCGCCATGACACCGTCCGCCATCGCTCGTCCGCCATCGCTCTCGTAAGGTGGGGGGCTTGCTGCTCTCCCATTGGCTGGGGGGTCGTCGCAGGGGGTCTAGGAGGGGGCGGGGGGTGTGGGAGGGGGGAGGGGAGAGGGGGGCAGGGGGCGTGGCCTAGCCGCCATTGCTGCTTTCTCATTGGTCCAGAATAACTCCATAAGAGCCCATGTTACGGCCAAAGTGGCGCCCGTTCTACTGCCAAGTTTCATGTTATTTGCTCCAACGGTTTTTGATATACGATTTTTAAAATGCAAACACCTATGGGCAGATAGACATTAAACCAAGCGAGATAGGACATATGTCCATATGAACTTTTTCCTTTTTTGTGTCAACAATCACATCCTGAAGTTGTACCAACCTCTCACAAAACATCCTGCATACGATTTCGATGAAATAATAATAAAGGCCTAAAATAACCTTTCTTATCTAAGTATTTTATTTCTGAAAGTCTTAGAATACATTCTCATACGAAATATACGCACACTGATAAAAATAATAAGGCCTATATCATTGTGTTGTATAATAAACCTGCATAACTAATCGAAAAGGCCCAAAGTACGTTTATTAATGCTACAAGTTTATATTTTATAAGTTATGTTTATTTACAGATCAGTAATACCTAATGCAGTAAAATTAATAATAACATGCTACACATCATTCAGTTAAAAAAAATAAATATGTCGGCGGGTGAGAAGTTAACAGAAGCTATAAACCAACAACATGGGCAATATAATGTTACTACAAGGGAATGAGAAAATACAACTTTGTTTGTGGTAGCAGCCTTACCTAGGATTTCGCCTCGTATTGTCTGAACTTCAGATTATTAATTGTCCACGGTCAAGTGCTCAGTAAACCTTAAACTTTCCCCATATCATCCGTTACTCAACTTTTTATGCTGAAGATAAAACACAACGAATTCAAAAAATACTATAGAATATTTAAATAATTAATCACTGAAAATGAAATAGAATAATAAAAACATAAATAGCTGTAGTCATATATATATATACAGGGTGTATATTATGTCTGGAAACACCCAAATATATCCTTTAATAATTTAAATATAAATTTGAAACCTCTTACAATCGTGATAGAGATTGGGCATCTACTTTTTTGGAACAATGTTTTGTTATGTCACACCAACGGGGGACGTCCTGCCGAGGGTATCGTGAATATTCTTAATGGAAGCCTATACCTTGTGATACATAATTTTAAAGGTAATAGCTTACTGAATTGAATGCCACAAACCGCATCTCAAGGGAATTATTCTATCAGAAAATAGAGCATTTTTAGTATTGAAAATTTACTGATGTTCAACAATGTAATTTTAACATGGTTCTTGCCACAAAATGTGTTACACTAATTTTTTAGCATTTTTTTAAATGTTCAATTAAATAAAACAAAAATTTCATTTTAAGCTGGTTCTATTAGCACAAATTTGCCAGTTTTTATTACAGTACAATTATGGAAATACTTATGTTATTGATTTCTTATTACAAATAAAAAATAATGTATGCTGTTAGAAAAGTCTTACAACAAACGTTTTACCTGCATTTGGTGTCAAAGCAATTGTTCGAACTGTGTTCCTTCTACGGTTTGACAATGAGCCAATCTTGTGTAAAATGATTCGACAGAGTTGCCTAACATTTCTTCAGTTATCAAAGCAATCTCCTCTATAATCCTGTTTCTTAGGTCTTCCAAATTATGAGGCTTTCTTCTATAAACATTGGATTTTAAATGACCCCATAGGAAATAATCGATTTGGTGACAAATCCGGAGATCTTGGAGGCCATTCGATTTTCTCCTCTTCGGCCAATCCATTTATGAGGAAACCTTAAATCCAAATACTCTCTTACCTGTCTCCCATAATGGGGTGGAGCACCATCCTGCTGAAACCATACATTATCAAAGTATTCTCCTGATGCAATTTGAATAGTTGGGATTATTTCATTTTGGAGCATATTGTAGTAAAGTTCGGCATTTAAATTTCCATTGATGAAAAAGGGTCCAACAATTTTGTTACCTAAAATTCCACACCATACGTTCAGTTTTTGTGGTTGCTGTGAATGGGACTCAGTAATCCAATGTGGGTTTTCACTAGCCCAGTAACGGCAATTGTGCCTGTTAACATTGCCATTTAGGAAAAAAGTTGCCTCATCAGAAAATAGTATGTTGGTCAGAAAATCTCTATTGTCATCACATTTGCGCATCACAAGTTCACAAAACTCAACTCTTCTGTCGTAATCATCCTCACTTAACTGTTGGACTAAATGAACTTTAAATGGTTTGTATTTATTAATTTTCAAAATCTTACTCACAGACATAGGGTGCATATCATGTTGCTGTGCAGCTTTTCTGAGCGATGTATGTGGGTCTTCAATAAATGTTTGCAAAACATCTAGTGCATGTTTCTTCATCTGTTGCAGATTGTATCCTACCCGACTTTGGCCGATTACGTACACTCCCTGTCATTTCAAAACGCTCAATAGTTTTTGATATTGTTGAAACACTTATGGGATTCCTTTCTGGGAAAGTGTCATTAAACAAATTACAAACTTCCCGATAAGATCTTTGACGATCGCCATATCCTCGCATCATCAACAGAGTAATTCGTTCTCTTTCAGACAATTCCATTAAAATGCCAAATAAAAACTGAACTACTGTAATTAGATAACTTGTTGACAGCAATGCTTCAGAGACACTGATTAACTCGACAGGAATGATATGACCTTTGTCCATTTGTAATTCCCAAGCTTAGACCTGTCTAGTGAAAGCTCCATGCTCAACAAACTGAAACCTGTAGGCCAGATGATTAATAACACAATAATGTTTCTCATAGGCTAGTGACCTCCTATGTCTCTTTAAACCTTCCTGCTGACTGGAAAACACCAAAGTACAGATTCATAAGTAATCAGAGAAAGTGACTCATAAGTTTTATTCATTGTAATAAAAACTGGTAAATTTGTACTAATGAAACCAGCTTAAAAATAAATTGTTTATTTTATTTTAATTGAACATTTAAAAAATGCTAAAAAATTAGTGTAACACATTTTGTGGCAAGAACCATGTTAAAATTACATTGTTGAACATCAGTAAATTTTCAATACTAAAAATGCTCTATTTTCTGATAGAATAATTCCTTTGAGATGCGGTTTGTGGCATTCAATTCAGTAAGCTATTACCTTTTAAAATTATGTATCACAAGGTATAGGCTTCCATTAAGAATATTCACGATACCCTCGGCAGGACGTCCCCCGTTGGTGTGACATAACAAAACATTGTTCCAAAAAGTAGATGCCCAATCTCTATCACGATTGTAAGAGGTTTCAAATTTATATTTAAATTATTAAAGGATATATTTGGGTGTTTTCCAGACATAATATACACCCTGTAAATATATATATATATAAGATCCGGGTTCGAGTCCCGGCGGAGCAAGTACTTTTTGCGATTCAATGTTTATTGTAATTAAATAAGGCTATTGTCATTTATACAATTTAATGTATATATATATATATATATTATATATATATTATATATATATATACATATATATATATATCTACCTAGAAACTGATCGAATGTAAGTATATTAGTTATTCATTTTTTTCCAAATTCATTATTCAGTTAAGATGTTGATTCAATCAGACATTGACTTTTCCTAATAAGTATGCATTGAGAGTAATAATCGTGAAGTAAAATTAATCTAATATAAATTAGTTTGCGTATTTTAAACAAATTTAATTCAGGAATTCAACTTTAAATAAGCCAGAATAAAACATTACCAGGAAGTTTTATTTGATATATTTTGTGTAAATAATTTAGAAAATAAAGAATTAAGTTAAATTAAAATTAGGAATGTAACTACTTTTTCATGTCAGTGTAAAGCGAGTAAGTAGGTTTCTTATTAATGTCATAATTGGACAACACGTCAAATGTCAACTCATATATGACTCCGAACCAAGCTAAGTTATTGATATGATGTAAGAATTATAAAAATTGACCCTTATTGATTACGTGTTAAAAATGCATAGATAATGTCCGTATATTTGGATTTTATTCCAAATGTGTGTGTTACAGTAAGTTATGTCAGTTACTTAACAAACTGATATATTGCTTGCGACAAGATTAAATTTGATATAAAACTCGGGAGGCCAGAAGTTTAAGCTAAGCTCAGTCCTGGTGTAGACTTGAGGAGTTGTTTCTTGGTTTACAAGATAAAGCTAAGTATTTCAGGTTTAACTTCAATGTTAAGGATGCTTTATTTTGTTGTCCTTAGTAAACTTTATAACTTAAGTTCTTACTTTTTTATGCCCTTGACACTAATATTTTTATTGTTATTCCGATTTATTAATGCAATTAAAGAAAGAATTAGTCTACAAGTCTATACTAATTCGTTCATTGCAATGAATAAACTGAAATAAAAGTGTGGCTTTTTGCCAAATTATGCACAGATTGCAAAAATATTTTTCTTTTCATATAAGGCAAGTGTTAGTCCTGTTTGGAAACAGACTGTACTCTTTAGTAAAATCTGCCCAGATTTAAATCCCACCATTCTGTTGTTTTCCTCCATATTGATCCAGCGACGCCTACGCCATCAGAGTCAGCATATAAATAAACTAGTTTAACAGTGTACTCTATTGTTTAAAAATCAACTCTTATCATAAGTAAATTATGAAATATATATCCATTATAAAATTCCATTAAGTTATACTATATATTATAAGTAAGCAAAATGAAACAATAATTAAGAGATTTATTTTTGACCTAAGTGTAATGAAATATGTAAACTTTTTAATACCTGATAGTTGCGTCAATGTCAAAAGTCGGGCCGGAAATAAATAAGCCCTCAAAAAAGCACTTTTTACCTTTTAACCTTGAAAGCGTTAAGCTCTCCGTTATGGCGTATTTTCTTAAGATAACCTCATCCGGAGCATAAGATATGGTGGCTGTTTATTAATGACAACCAACTGAGCCATACAAGTCAGAAGAATGCTTCTGCCTACATGAGTGACATTTAACAACTAATTTGAAGGAGAAATATGGCCAAATTGGCATTAAAGCCAAAACCGTTTTTGACGCTTCTTAATTTCTACAATGTGTTATCTTAATAATATATTGTTGCCATAAGAGGAAAACAGTAGAACACGACTGACAACATCCCCAAATGAATGAGCTAAAGTTTAGCAGATCCTGGAAAAATTGTTTCAAAATCTGTTTAGAAGCCTCACTCTACAGAGAGCGAGTTGGAAGACGAGATTGACGTGGCCTGAGATCAACCCATCGCTACTCCGAGAGTTGTCACTACCGGGCCAGGTCCCACCGCCGAGAGTACATCCGCCATCACTGTATCAAAACGTTCTAGATCAAAGTGCGGTATTAAAGCATTTCCTTAATTTTAAATGAAGGTTGACACCTCTGTTGACAGACCAACGCGGCTCATTAAATAATTAATGGTTAACAGCAATTGCTGTCTCTTCATTTATATAAGCACATCGCAATAGAAAAATGGCTACTGCCTTTTACATACAAATTGATAGTACATTTTATCGTGCAGACGAAAATATGATGCGTAAAAGTAGAAAAATACTGGATCAAGACCTTCAAATAGACTATGAAGCTTAAACACATATATTACTGAATTGTTTTTATGTTTGCTATTTTGCAGGTACGATATGATCAGTGTAATCGCTCCCTTGCAAAATCTATAATAGCTCATCTTGAATCATAGAATTCTATAATGGAGGATGATCTAACAATATGAAAGTACTAATTTTTCCTTTAATCCTTGGCCTTAATTAAATGTTGAATCAAGTGTATGACGGCTGCTCATGCGGTATGATGTCTTTTAAATCCAGATTAAAACTTTGCGAAGTAATTGGGCTATTATGAATGTGGTTGATTAACTTTATCTTAATAAGTTACAGATATCACACTCATGAATATGGGTTTTTGGTTTGGAAAGGAAGGAAACAATGCAATTAATCTATTCTGTGAGACCATCTCATATTTTCGTTATTACTCGTTCCCTGATTTTGTTTATTCTTCTTCGCCATAGAAAGAATCACCCTAAGAAGGATATATTTATAGGTCTGAAACCAGTTTAGTATTTTTGTTTTAAAATCATTACCACATCCCATGTCAGTAACAAAATGGCTAATCTTGGCACATAACAATTTCGGTATATTACAACTATATCCAATAAAAGGGTCCAATACTTTTGCAAGAAAACATAGATTATAATATTGTGGACCGACCCTACCTCCTCAAATGAATCAAGGTTAAATCTGGAAGAATATAACTTTCAAGGTGGTCAAATATCCTAAAAGAATCTCGTCAGAGTCAGTGTTTAATGGACCTGATATCCAGGTGGACGCTTAGTGTTTAGTTATTGTTGAATACGTAGCTCATCAATGTGGTTGAATCTGACGAGATATGTAGGAAAGTCAGCTTGAGAAAGGTGAAATCTTCAGCCAATACACAAGTGGAAGTTAGTAGTCTGAGAACAGCGAGGTGCAAAAACTCGATCATTTACAGTTAAAGAGTTTCTGCGTGAAGTTGAAGAACAATCGATTTCTCCTGAGGACTGTTGGAAGTATAAACTAAGATTACGGGCTTTTGTATCTCCGATAGGTTTGTACGGAAATAATTCAGCAGAGAACAACAAAAAACCGACTGAAACATTAAAGTGGGAGGACCGAGTCATGCATTAGCATTGCAAATTATTTTTGATGAAAACAAGCAAACCAGTATTTAGCAATTGAATAATTCAATTCACATTCAGTGTTTTTGTATTTATGTTAATCGCTGTTTTTATTACACATATATTACAATGTAAATATATTATTGTTTCAATAATTACAGTGTTATCCACACTGCTATTTTATAGTTTACGTGTTAATGTTTCCACGATGAGCATCATACATAGTTTTATTGAAATTCTGTTACTAATTAAGGTTCCTTTTTGCTGTTCTATAGTGATGATCTTCTACAGGAGCATATATAGTGATTGATCTTAATTTTATATTTGAATGAAACGCGAATTTTTATCAAACAAAACTAACTCAATAGTTCAGGAGGCTAGAGCCAATTTTACAATTATGAGGAAAATTTTAATTATATATATATATATATATATATATATATATATATATATATATATATATATTTATCTCTTTCGATGCCTCCGATTCCGATATCTACCAAAACTAGCGTAGCTGTTCATCAATTTCTTTCTTAGAAAAAACCTAATGTTTTTAAAATCTAGGTCAGCGGGAGAGGTTTCGGATGACAAGCGAGACCTATGAAATGTTTACAATTTTCAATTTAGATATAGAGTTACTACATGTAAACTTTCCAAACTCAATTTCAGCTATGCAAGTGAACTTATTCGAATATTTCACTATATCCCAGCGCTGAAAGACAGAAACCTGATTTCGTCAGAAACAGTGAGAAAAACATCGCGAAACTTTTGGCAAATGAAGCTCTGTATTGCCTAATTATAAATATAAAAATATTCTAATGAGTGCAATCCTAAGATTTTACTACAAATTAATTTATTTTTGTTCCTTGCAAATATTCTCAACAGAAAACCGAGTTCCCTAGTATCATAAAAAACCATTGAAATAAATAAAAACTGCAATGTTTTTTAGTGGGAGAAGGTAGACCTCAATATTACCCTACCCTAAAGACCTTGGATCCTTCCTAGGCAAAAAAAAAAAACTAGAAACGATTATTAGGGCTAAGTTCAAAATGCGGAGTTTAAACTTGAAAATATGTGTACTTATCAAAAAACAATTATAATGATCAGAACCTTTCGAAGTACCACACAAGACATCCAAGTTCCGTTCACCTTTCAATCGATATTATTCAAAATATTTATTTCGGTCCCTTTGTCTGTCCGCATATGACGGTATCTCGAGATCCATCTGTCCTATTAATAGACTTGACATTCGAAGCTGTATTTCTATATATAGAACCATCTACATCTCTTGTGGTGCATTAGGTGCGTCACGAACAGTGGGACAGACGCCGCTAAAACGTTTCGGCCATGAAAACTTAGAAGTTGATATTTATAAATACAAATATATCTTTATGAGTAAAATACTAGATTGTACTACGTATTAATGTGTTGTAAGATTCCCTTTTACGTGTTCTCCACAGAAGTAGACACAAATCGAGTTCACCTGCATAGAAACTGCATTGATCTCCACGTGGAACAAGGTATTCAAAGTCACTATGTGTAATTATTAGAAAAGGGAATTATTATTGTTCTAATTTCTGTAACCTCAATAACATAGGTTCTTTATAAAGTTAGTTCAGATATTTTTTAAATATTTATACTTAATACATAAACAATACAATTGGTAGAATCTAGTATAGAAACTCTCGAACAAGAGAAGCATCTTCCGCTCATCTTGTGTTTAATCGGATGCACGATACTGTAAGCCTATCAGTCGAAAGCTGTATGTCTGTCTGTCTGTCTGTCTGTCTGTCTGTCTGTCTGTCTGTAGGGTGTATCGAGATCGAACTGAACTGAACTACGGACTTGAAATTTGCATGAAGCTTTCACTTCTATAAAGGCAACATCGAGTACAATTAATTATACCTTACCGAACATTGGTGTCATGGGTAGCAAAGATAGCAATAAGACAATCGAAGACAAAATAAATTTGTAAACAAAGCGAGTACGATCTCACGCGACGTTGTATCACATCTAGTGGGTTACAGACACATGGTGTGCGCTGTACTTCTACCTTGCCAGTAACACTAGATGAGGTACAAGTACCAACATCCACATTGCTGGTGTAATCCTGACAGACTGCATTGACATCCACTTCGTCATGCAAGATAGCACAATGTGTTTTTATTAAGTGGGAAGTTTCACATGGAGTGGGTTACAGACACATGTTGTGCTGTACTTCTACCTTGCCACTAACACTAGATGAGGTATAAGTACCAACATCCACATTGCTGGTGTAATCCTGACAGACTGCATTGACATCCACTTCGTCATGCAAGATAGCACAATGTGTTTTTAAGTGGGAAGTTTCACGTGTAGTGGGTTACAGACACATGGTGTGCTGTACTTCTACCTTGCCAGTAACACTAGATGAGGTATAAGTACCAACATCCACATTGCTGGTGTAATCCTGACAGACTGCATTGACATCCACTTCGTCATGCAAGATAGCACAATGTGTTTTTAAGTGGGAAGTTTCACATGGAGTGGGTTACAGACACATGTTGTGCTGTACTTCTACCTTGCCACTAACACTAGATGAGGTATAAGTACCAACATCCACATTGCTGGTGTAATCCTGACAGACTGCATTGACATCCACTTCGTCATGCAAGATAACACAATGTGTTTTTAAAGTGGGAAGTTTCACATGTAGTGGGTTACAGACACATGGTGTGCTGTACTTCTACCTTGCCAGTAACACTAGATGAGGTACAAGTACCCAACATCCACATTGCTGGTGTAATCCTGACAGGACTGCATTGACAACATCCACTTCGTCATGCAAGATAACACAATGTGTTTTAAAGTGGGAAGTTTCACATGTAGTGGGTTACAGACACATGGTGTGCTGTACTTCTACCTTGCCAGTAACACTAGATGAGGTACAAGTACCAACATCCACATTGCTGGTGTAATCCTTGACAGACTGCATTGACATCCACTTCGTCATGCAAGATAAACACAATGTGTTTTTAAAGTGGGAAGTTTCACGTGTATTGGCTGTCCAGAGAAACTTATCCTGGTGATGGTCCCATTGCCCACACAGCCGGAAACACAATACACTTCCTACAATAGAGAAGCTTCTCCACAATGGCGTCTGTGTAGGAAGTCGCATTGTGCTGGATAAAGCTATTCTGGACATGAGATAAGTTTTGGATGTGTTTAGCGACAAATGCAGCTGACATAGTTTCATACATCCTGCTTTAATTATGTCAAATACCGGAACAACCATTAAACTTTTAGGTATTCCTCCAATGGTAGAACATCATATTTTTTCTTATTTTTTATTAACAGTAGTACACATTCATTTAGTTAAATCTAACATGATTTTAAATGTGTACCTACAAATCGATTTAAATGAATATATATATATAACAAGTCTTCTTGCTTTGAAACCTTGAAAATGATAATACTCTATGACTAAAACTTTAACAATCACGAAATTTGATCAAAATCAAAAGCATATCTACAAAAAAGAACACACCACAGTTATAGGTAGCTTTTTTTTATAAATCATTAGTAAAATTGCATCACTCACTCGAACAAGAACATAGAACAAGAATCGAACAAGAACATATAAATTGTGATCGAGACAAATTTTGCTACATTTAGCAAAGTTAGGTAGCATCCACTATATATAGCATTTTCATGTCTTTGCACGAGTGGGGAACAATTGAGAAACTTCCGAATTGAGATACTATGACATGTTTCGTGCAATTTTTATATTGAAAAATATTTTCAAGTGGAGAGTAATGTAATAAGTAAGTTTAGATGATATTTCCTGAATGACTGAAAAGAATGAATGAAATTAACTGGGTATTCAAATAAGCGCATATTTCTTCCATTGGTTATTACCGAGTTCTACAAAGAAACTCCTCAAAAACAACCATCTAATAAGTTTTTTATTTCATCCAAAACTGGTTGTTTTATTTCGATTTCCACCAGTTTATGGACCAAGTCAAGATGATTTAAAAAAAGTTTTCTAGAGTTTAATAAAAATATGTTGACTATAAGGGCCGTAATTTGTTATAGCCCGTTATATAGTATTTCTACATTACTTAAAAAACGAGCCAAAACATGATCTAAAGACTACGAGAGATATATATGTCTCTATTACGTGTTTGGATGTAATTATGAGGGGACTGCAAATTGCTCATTTTCCCCTGTGGAAATTCGCTGGTAAAAGTGCAAAAAGTTTTACAACTCTGAAAATTTGTCGAGTTAACAGCGTTCTCCGAAGGTTTTGAGGTGTTATTTTGTAAATGATCTATAGTCGATTAAAGTTCCTCGGATCGAGTGTTATGAGTTTAATTTAATTAATATTCCGCTAAACTAATTTGATCTGTATCCGTGACGACAGGAGCAGGGATTACTCAATATCACGTCACGTCATGTCGGTGAGTAATATACTTCTTCCATTAAACATTCTCACACGTGTTAATTTGTCTAAATATTATATTCTGTTATAAACATAAATAAAGCTCTATATTTTAGCAATATAATTATGTTCTCTGTACTATATATACATACTATATGTACTATGTATAGTATACAGTGAAACTAACTATACAATTGTCTCCGATTCGATAAAATTATCAATAATCTCAACTTGGTCGTTAATAACGTTGTGATGATTAAATAAACATTTTGGTAATATTTAGAAATGCTAGTACTTATTTGATAATTTGTTATTCCATTTTAAGAAGGCATCTAAATTTTGGTATGGTAAACCAAAATAAGGTGTTTTTTGTATACCTAGAAATCCAATTTTTGTGTAAACTTTTTCCCTTTTTAAAGTTTTCTCCTAATCTAAAATACGTTTCATTTGCATTTAAATTTTTAATATAGTAGGCCTACTCTTACACTGATTCTTTAAATAAAGATTTAACTATTCATTAACATACTGTATTTTCTTTCACGAAAATACTTAAATTTTTTCTACATCAATAAATAATTTTTTAAAACGAACAAAAACAGGAAACTCTCAGGGTCAAACAAAGAGTAACCGAATTATAATTCCCTTTGCCTTTTGTTTGACCATTCTTAAGATTACCTTATTAAAATGTTTTAAATCGTTCCTAAATTTAAATTGATTTTTAAACCATTATAAACTATGAGAAATGTCTTAGGCACAAAAATGATAGAAAATAATTATAATTGTGTTCACCTTCTGTATAAGCATTCATAAGATTACCTAAATAGCATTTTTGTATCCATTCAAAATATTTGCCTCTTTTATTTGTGTTTTAAAATTGGAGTACCCACAATTAATCTTTAATTTTAAATATTTATGTAGTTATGAAAGCCTTTCATAAAAAGCCTAAAAAAATATACTAATAAACTTTGAGTTATATACCTATGTATATAACTGCTTATCAGTTCTATATTCTTACTGTTGTATTCGATTCTTGTGATAATTTTTCAAGCATTTCATAATGGTCTAGAGACTACAATTAATATTACTCTATCTCTGTCCTTTGAAAAATGTGTTTTACCAAAGCATTAATTAGAAATTCAGAATTGCTGAGTGTATGACAATGCTTGGACAAAGAGCACTAAAGTTTAAAAAGGGCATTGTATAGGAATGAATGACTTCTGTTGAAATAGTGATGGTGATCCTGTATCTTTATAGAGAGAGGTGGCAATAAACTTAACAGCGTCAATGGTTACGGGCTTTTATCGATGGTGTTGGTGGCAGGGGAATAAAGAGGGGGTTGGTGGGAAGGGAAGTCTCAAAAGAGACCAATTGCAGTGTAAACTGCTATCGAGCCCTGCAATACAACTTTCCAGACGAGTATTAAACGACGATTTTCATCACGATAATAAAAGGACACGAAACTTTTAAAAGATTATCAGACATTTCTCAGTCTTGTTATGAATCTTCCAAAAGGAAATGTCACAATACCATTTTATAATTAAGTTTGTTGTTAATATATGATTGAAACACAGGACTATAAAACAATTACGAAATCACACTTTTGCTCAAACTAGGAAAGAGTTGTTTACATAGAGAAAGTAATTTTGAGTAGAAGGAAATCAACTGACTAGGCTACGAGGGAAAGGATGACCTAAGCGGATCTCACCTGTATTGGAAAGTAACCCATTAACAACTTGGGTGTTGGGTGTTACCTTCTCTGCTGATTTCTCCTTTAACGCTCACGTGGATGATCTGTGCAGACGGGCACACAGGATGTTGGGGTTCATCTCAAGGTCGACTCGTGGCATGACGAGCCCTGTTGTTTTAAAAACTTTGCTTTATTCTTCCTTTGTGCGGCAACTACTGGAATATGCTAGCCCCGTTTGTTCACCCTACCACTTGACTTTCATCCGGAAACTCGAGGCTGTCCAGAGGAGGTTCTTAAGGCTGGTGGGAACGAGGCGGAGGCATCAATTCAGGGAGGTTCCTCTCGCGGATCTGCAGAACGAGCTACTCCTACCAGATCTCCTAGCCAGACGAAAGGCTGCAGATGTCCTGTTCCTTGCCAAATTGCTGAATGGTCTGCTTGATTGTCCTTCTCTCCCCGCACAAGTGGATATCCGCATTCCTTCAGCTACTCGGTCGCGTGATCTGTTCGGCAGGCGTCACTCTCGGCGTGATTATGACTTCCATGGTCCCCTCGCCCAAATGATGAGGCTGGAAAATAAATTCTGCCACCTTGTCGATCTTTTTCACGACAGTGCTTCGACCATCCGGGGAAGAGTGCTGGAATCCCTCCGCGGTCCTGAGTAGAAACACAATTTCTAATCTTTACATGTTAAAGTATTTTATTTTATTTTATTGTTGTTATGCTTGTTACCCCTCATATTGATTGTTGTCTTAACTGAATAGTTTTTACTGCTTTGTTGTTATGTATTATGCTATTTGCTGTTACTGTTTACTTGTATTATTAATTTGTTATATGAAAAAATTTATGTAGTTGTTTTTGTTAGATTGTCACTGTCAACTTTATTGTTATTTAACTCATTGTTTCTTTCTTTCATTTGATATTTTAATATACTACCCGCTTGTACTTTGGCTTGTTTGCCGTTGGAATGTAATAAAATAAAATAAAATAAACATATACTGTCATAAAAAATGTAATTTACTATCATGATTTTTCCATTTTTTATTGATTCTTAACGGTTTTGTTTAAACCACTTTTTTTAAAACTAACAACAGAGTTACTTGAATTATTATATTTATCTAACTTGAGAATATCGATTATTAAACCTTATTTGTGATTAAAAGACCGATTTTTGCACACCACTCATTTCCAAATTCTTAACTGTATTGTGGAGTATACAATGGAGGTGGTATTTTATTCATAAATAAAAACTATTACGACCTCCTAGAAACATCAACCGTCGTTTCCGACGACGTACGGTGACATTTTCAAGATCGAGAAGCAGGTATTAATCAATTCCTCATACAGCTGTGTAACAAGTGGAAAGCTGTGTAAAGTGTTGCAAGCTCTACCATGGAGGAGCTCGCCTTTACTTACCGACATATCATATCCTTGAGGGTGCAGTTTTTTATAAGATCGGTCAGACCCTACGCCATGTTCTTAGAATGTGTTTCTTTGTTCGAGAGTAATGTTGCAGTCAGTTAGAAACGGGAAAACTGCTCTGCTTCATTATTGATACTTGTCAAGGTAATAAACTTTTAAATTTAATCAATAAATTTCATGTAATATAGGTACTCGCGGCGGTGGAGAATCTGGACTATTTTTTAATCCAATTTCAATACTAAAAGCATATGAGTGCTATAGAAAACGTTCCAAAACGTGAGTTTTAAATAATAAATGTTGCTTCCAGCGTGCAATTTTGGTCAAATAATCATGATTTATTTGGGTTTTAACAATTTCAAAAGTTTTAATAATTAAAATATTCTCTAGTAATGGTTATAAGTTAGACTACCCCACATGATGAATCTTATCAAAATACACAATTATTAACATTGTAATAAACCACTTATGAAAAAATTAATTACTGAGGAGTAATAAGTTCTTTCATTAAGAACTAAGAAATTTCTTCACGGAACAAAGTATCATTAGCACTGTTAATGCACATTCCTCTGGAAATTTTAAACGTAAGGAGTACTCCAAAGGATCAGTATCGGGCCCGATTTTGTTCCCATTATTAATCAGCAATCTTCCTCTTAAGTTATCGTAGCATCATCCATCGTCATTATTGATTATACCAAACATTGGATTTTAATGTACCTCGCAATGGGTTGACCTTTGGCTAGACAAACAAATTAATTTTCTTCGTGGATTAAAGTTTTTTAAGATAAATCCTTTTATTCCGAGCACTTTAGTTGAGATCAAAAATTTCCATAGCAACTAATGCACGAAATCTCCCTCATCTGTTTGTACAGTACAACGTATAACAATATAGTATAACAAGTATATAACAGTACAACAATAATAAACTTAATTTAATATTTCATGCAATATATATATATATATAATATATATATATATATATATAACTTTATAAGCAGCGTCCTTTATGTTTTATTACTCATAGAGTGTTATCTTTATTTTGGTTTTCAACCAACCATCAAATACAACAACATAGTCCTAAATGAAATATTACAAATTTACCCTCCGATA
Organism: Homalodisca vitripennis; assembly: GCF_021130785.1. Lineage (NCBI taxonomy): Eukaryota > Metazoa > Arthropoda > Insecta > Hemiptera > Cicadellidae > Homalodisca > Homalodisca vitripennis. The sequence goes on from NC_060214.1 coordinate 24,174,455, forward strand.
TTAGTTGTTTTGTCGTCATATGCAATAAGTTATTATAATAATATCATAATAAACGTGAATTATACAGTATATTATAGTTAAGGCTCAGCGTGATCTGTCGAAGGTCATTCGTCTCAAAGAGAATGATCAACATTGAAAAGTCCTGTTTTACTGACGTGTAATTGCACTCTGACAATGTTGAGCATTAATAGAATCGGCCCTAAAAAATCTAATGGAAGTTCTATCACAAAAAACTAGCTTCTATCAAAGGATTTATTGTCGTTACACTGAGAAAATGTTGATAAAAAAAAAGTAACATCGAGTTTAGTTTAAGTTCTTCCAATAGTTTGCACAACTTTTACTGAACTGAAGTTTTAATTTGAGATAAATTTTACAACTAGTAAAAAAACGAAAGCGTGTCCTGTTGGAGACTGTAATAGTAAGAGGTTAATTCGAAAGATTGTCTGACAATAAACATATGTGATATTTCTTTTAAGCGTTTTACAATTATTGAATACGTGAAAAGATTACTCAGGAGAATAAATACTTTACCAAAATGCTTTGCATCCTAATTTGTGACTGTATCATACATCGCGCATATCGTAACTTAAATATAGTTAATTTTTTGTACGATAGGCCAATAACAAGTTTTATTTCTAGTAAACAGCTATACTCGACTATGAAAAGCATGATTTGTCCGATTAATGGACCAATCCAATTTATTACAAATATTTGAAAATGTCAGATGGTAGGTTTCGAATAGCTAGATGTAGTTTGTTATACCTACGTCACCTCTTCTATCAGCACCTCTAAAGTGCTGATAAAAATTACTATTTAGAGTTAAAAAAACATCTTGAATATAGAATGACTAGTTAGTTCCTAGCTGAGACAAGAAAAATAATCTATATACAAATATAAAATTAAGTAAGGTTACACACAAAGACGGAACTGTGACACTTATTAGTTTCTGGAAACTTGCTTAAATGGTTGTTTTCAAATTAGGCTGGCCAAGACTCTCGTTGTCTTTATTTGAAAGCTAAATAAAAGACGATTATAATACATTAATCATAAAAACCACTACATTTTTTTGTCTGTCGACTACCAAAATATATGTTTTGAAATAATTGTGGGAGAGTTTCTGAAACAATTTTTAAGACACGGGGTGCCCGGCGTAAGTGCCGTCTACATAGTTTCAATACGCGGCTTGCTTACAAGTAACAGGAATATCTCTAAACATTAAATAAATCAATTCTGTTTTGCTGTTATTGATAACTATGTTATTACATTCTAATCACCTTCTACACGAGTATCAAATACAAAATTATCAAGTAACAGGAGTATCTCTAAACATTAAATAAATCAATTCTGTTTTGCTGTTATTGATAACTATGTTATTATATATTCTAATCACCTTCTACACGAGTATCAAATACAAAAATACAAAATTATCAAGTAACAGGAGTATCTCTAAAACATTAAATAAATCAATTCTGTTTTGGCTGTTATTGATAACTATGTTATTATATTCTAATTACCTTCTACACGAGTATCAAATACAAAATTATCAAGTAACAGGAGTATCTCTAAACATTAAATAAATCAATTCTGTTTTGCTGTTATTGATAAACTATGTTTATTATATTCTAATCACCTTCTACACGAGTATCAAATACAAAATTTATCAAGTAACAGGAGTATCTCTAAAGATTAAATAAATCAATTCTGTTTTGCTGTTATTGATAACTATGTTATTAGATTCTAATCACCTTCTACACGAGTATCAAATACAAAATTATCAAGTAACAGGAATATATCTAAACATTAAATAAATCAATTCTGTTTTGCTGTTATTGATAACTATGTTATTATATTCTAATCACCTTCTACACGAGTATCAAATACAAAATTATCAAGTAACAGGAGTATCTCTAAACATTATATAAATCAATTTCTGTTTTGCTGTTATTGATAACTATGTTATTAGATTCTAATCACCTTCTACACGAGTTATCAAATACAAAATTATCAAGTAACAGGAATATATCTAAACATTAAATAAATCAATTCTGTTTTGCTGTTATTGATAACTATGTTATTATATTCTAATCACCTTCTACACGAGTATCAAATACAAAAATTATCAAGTAACAGGAGTATCTCTAAACATTATATAAATCAATTCTGTTTTGCTGTTATTGATAACTATGTTATTATATTCTAATCACCTTCTACACGAGTATCAAATACAAAATTATCAAGTAACAGGAATATCTCTCTAAACATTTAAATAAATCAATTCTGTTTTTGCTGTTATTGATAAACTATGTTATTAGATTCTAATCACCTTCTACACGAGTATCAAATACAAAAATTATCAAGTAACAGGAGTATCTCTAAACATTAAATAAATCAATTCTGTTTTTGCTGTTATTGATAACTATGTTATTATATTCTAATCACCTTCTACACGAGTATCAAATACAAAATTATCAAGTAACAGGAGTATCTCTAAACATTAAATAAATCAATTCTGTTTTGCTGTTATTGATAACTATGTTATTAGATTCTAATCACCTTCTACACGAGTATCAAATAAAAAATTATCAAGTAACAGGAATATCTCTAAACATTAAATAAATCAATTCTGTTTTGTGCTGTTATTGATAACTATGTTATTAGATTCTAATCACCTTCTACACGAGTATCAAATACAAAATTATCAAGTAACAGGAATATATCTAAACATTAAATAAATCAATTCTGTTTTGCTGTTATTGATAACTATGTTATTAGATTCTAATCACCTTCTACACGAGTATCAAATACAAAAATTATCAAGTAACAGGAATATATCTAAACATTAAATAAATCAATTCTGTTTTGCTGTTATTGATAACTATGTTATTATATTCTAATCACCTTCTACACGAGTATCAAATACAAAATTATCAAGTAACAGGAGTATCTCTAAACATTAAATAAATCAATTCTGTTTTGCTGTTATTGATAACTATGTTATTATATTCTAATTACCTTCTACACGAGTATCAAATACAAAATTATCAAGTAACAGGAATATCTCTAAACATTAATTAAATCAATTCTGTTTTGCTGTTATTGATAACTATGTTATTATATTCTAATCACCTTCTACACGAGTATCAAATACAAAATTCAAGTAACAGGAGTATCTCTTAAAACATTAAATAAATCAATTCTGTTTTGCTGTTATTGATAACTATGTTATTATATTCTAATTACCTTCTACACGAGTATCAAATACAAAAATTATCAAGTAACAGGAGTATCTCTAAACATTAAATAAATCAATTCTGTTTTGCTGTTATTGATAACTATGTTATTATATTCTAATCACCTTCTACACGAGTATCAAATACAAAATTAATCAAGTAACAGGAGTATCTCTAAACATTAAATAAATCAATTCTGTTTTTGCTGTTATTGATAACTATGTTATTAGATTCTAATCACCTTCTACACGAGTATCAAATACAAAATTATCAAGTAACAGGAATATATCTAAACATTAAATAAATCAATTCTGTTTTGCTGTTATTGATAACTAAGTTATTATATTATATTCCTAACCTTCTACACGAGTATCAAATACAAAATTATCAAGTAACAGGAGTATCTCTAAACATTATATAAATCAATTTCTGTTTTGCTGTTATTGATAACTATAATATTATATTCTAATCACCTTCTACACGAGTATCAAATACAAAAATTATCAAGTAACAGGAATATCTCTAAACATTAAATAAATCAATTCTGTTTTGCTGTTATTGATAAACTATGTTATTAGATTCTAATCACCTTCTGCACGAGTATCATATACAAAATTATCAAGTAACAGGAGTATCTCTAAACATTAAATAAAATCAATTCTGTTTTGCTGTTATTGATAACTATGTTATTATATTCTAATCACCTTCTACACGAGTATCAAATACAAAATTATCAAGTAACAGGAATATCTCTAAACATTAAATAAATCAATTCTGTTTTGCTGTTATTTGATAACTATATTATTAGATTCTAATCACCTTCTACACGAGTATCAAATACAAAATTATCAAGTAACAGGAGTATCTCTAAACATTAAATAAATCAATTCTGTTTTGCTGTTATTGATAACTATGTTATTATATTCTAATCACCTTCTACACGAGTATCAAATACAAAATTATCAAGTAACAGGAGTATCTCTAAACATTAAATAAATCAATTCTATTTTTGCTGTTATTGATAACTATGTTATTATATTCTAATTACCTTCTACACGAGTATCAAATACAAAATTATCAAGTAACAGGAGTATCTCTAAACATTAAATAAATCAATTCTGTTTTGCTGTTATTGATAACTATGTTATTATATTCTAATCACCTTCTACACGAGTATCAAAATACAAAATTATCAAGTAACAGGAGTATCTCTAAAGATTAAATAAATCAATTCTGTTTTGCTGTTATTGATAACTATGTTATTAGATTCTAATCACCTTCTACACGAGTATCAAATACAAAATTATCAAGTAACAGGAATATATCTAAAACCATTAAATAAATCAATTCTGTTTTGCTTGTTATTGATAACTATGTTATTATATTCTAATCACCTTCTACACGAGTATCAAATACAAAATTATCAAGTAACAGGAGTATCTCTAAAACATTATATAAATCAATTCTGTTTTGCTGTTATTGATAACTATGTTATTAGATTCTAATCACCTTCTACACGAGTATCAAATACAAAATTATCAAGTAACAGGAATATATCTAAACATTAAATAAATCAATTCTGTTTTGCTGTTATTGATAACTATGTTATTATATTCTAATCACCTTCTACACGAGTATCAAATACAAAAATTTATCAAGTAACAGGAGTATCTCTAAACATTATATAAATCAATTCTGTTTTGCTGTTATTGATAACTATGTTATTATATATATTCTAATCACCTTCTACACGAGTATCAAATACAAAATTATCAAGTAACAGGAATATTTCTAAACATTAAATAAATCAATTCTGTTTTGTGCTGTTATTGATAACTATGTTATTAGATTCTAATCACCTTCTACACGAGTATCAAATACAAAATTATCAAGTAACAGGAGTATCTCTAAACATTAAATAAATCAATTCTGTTTTGCTGTTATTGATAACTATGTTATTATATTCTAATCACCCTCTACACGAGTATCAAATACAAAATTATCAAGTAACAGGAGTATCTCTAAACATTAAATAAATCAATTCTGTTTTGCTGTTATTGATAAACTATGTTATTAGATTCTAATCACCTTCTGCACGAGTATCAAATACAAAATTATCAAGTAACAGGAGTATCTCTCTAAACATTAAATAAATCAATTCTGTTTTTGCTGTTATTGATAACTATGTTATTATATTCTAATCACCTTCTACACGAGTATCAAATACAAAATTATCAAGTAACAGGAGTATCTCTAAACATTAAATAAATCAATTATGTTTTGCTGTTATTGATAAACTATGTTATGAGATTCTAATCACCTTCTACACGAGTATCAAATACAAAATTATCAAGTAACAGGAGTATCTCTAAACATTAAATAAATCAATTCTGTTTTGCTGTTATTGATAACTATGTTATTATATTCTAATCACCTTCTACACGAGTATCAAATACAAAATTATCAACACTTTCAATCACATGTTTAAAGACACCATCAGTGTGATCAGTAACATAAAACCGATTAAAACTAATTAACTTTCTTAAGACTGCACCTTCACAGATACTAGTTTTACAAGGGGTACGATGCTGATGCTTCGTGAATGCTGAGTTTAGCGCCAGTAGCTGATGTTGAAACAACGCAAATTTTTTCATTTACAGCTCCTCTCACCGGACTTTTTAATTCTCTTCAAGATTCCAGACGCTGCACCAAGAGGAAGGTAACTGGAGCTAAACTCAACATGCACTTTGAATCAATCCTTCCCACCATAGCAACGTTTGTGAGCAATTTATGTTTAAAAAAAAATACTGAAGATAGAGTATGTGGGTTCTGTCCGCAATAAACTCCAGCTAAAATAAAACCTCTAAGCCCACAATAATGTATATATATTCCTTGAAAACCCAAATTTTCGTTAAGATAATACCAACAAGTGTCTGGCTCGGAATTGCCTCCAGCTGACCTAATATTTTTTCTCAAGGACCTATTTTTTAAAAAAACAATAGTTTATAAGTTATTTAAGTAATTTTTTAAAAATAGCCTGTAATATTACTCTTAAGTTCAACCTACGTCTTGATTACTTGGACACTAAACCTGTCTTGTCATCCGTGGTCATTTTGATTACTGTCCGGAGCCTGTAGCGTTTTATAACACCATCTTTAGGCCATATATTTGTAAGCTCTGCACAAAGTTTGACGAGTTACAGGAGTCATTCACACCTAACAGCACATTGAAATAGTGCTGTTTCTAAAATTAAACTTTCAAGTAGGTCGTAATGAGCAGTGGCTGTAGTATCTAAACATGTTTATAACAGTGGCAGTAGTATCTAAACATGTTATAACAGTGGCAGTAGTATCTAAACATGTTTATATAACAGTGGCAGTAGTATCTAAACATGTTTATAACAGTGGCATTAGTATCTAAACATGTTATAACAGTGGCAGTAGTATCTAAATATGTTATAACAGTGGCAGTAGTATCTAAACATGTTATAACAGTGGCAGTAATATCTAAACATGTTAGAAAGGCCACATTCTACGTTCGGTAGGACTACCGTCAACTACTTTTTCATTCTATAGTTTGTGACATAAATTTTAATCGCATACATTTTCAACATTAATGTGTGCTATTGGTTTACGTCCATTTTCGACATGGAAAAATTACACTATAGAAAAATACATTCATTTGTAATAATATTAATACGTTTATACATACACATAGTTTATTGTAGCCTATAAAATCACTTCCTTTAAAATGTATCAACCAATTTTCTTGCGATGCAACAAATTAATTATAAAACCAGGTTGATGTTTACCTTGTCGTTAAATTATAGTTGTTAAGAATTTTGAAAAGGGATAACTAGACATGCATCGGGAAAGTAACGGGTTTTTCAGTACGTACTGTACACGTAATCCATGATTTTTCAGTATAAACGTTCAGTATGTTGGTTAAACTAACTTTTCATCCGTATTCTTAGAACCTCTCTGGAAACTACATCCGAGAGATCTAAGCACTCACTGGTCTAGTGGAGGTGGTCACGTGCGACACACACTCTATATGTAAATGTCAACAGAGGTTTTGTCCAGTTGTACTTTATTTAATCTGTCATACCAACTGACATCCTTGTATCTTTTCGTACATTATTCTTAGACAATCTCTGTAAACTAAACCCGAGAGATCTAAAACACTCACAGGTCTAGTGGCGGTGGTCACGTGCGACACACATGTAAATGTCAACAGAGGTTTGTCCAGTTGTACTTTATTTAATATGTCATACCAACTGTCAACCTTGTCTCCTTCAGTACCGTAATACAAAAGAAAAACAAATATACACATTTACATAACCAATACAATAAAAAAATTAGATTATATTTTTAGATAAAAAAAAACTCATGTTTTATACCAAATAGTATATGACTATTATACAACCGTATAAAAATATCAACTCGGTCTTATTACGTTTTTCGGGTGTTATTAATTTTTTTTTTTTCAGAGACAAATACACCGGTAATCCGTGGTCAGGCAAGTTATGTAATCAAGGACTTTATCAACAATATTATATTAGATTCTAAATCATAGGTGTCACATTTCTTTCAAGGCTAATGTACAATATGATATTTCATACAATTTTAAATATAAGATAATACATTTGGTTGCAATATATATATATATATATATATATATATATATATATATATATTTGGATCAATTTTGCGTGCATACTCGTACATATATTGGGGAACTACTTAGACATTAGGCATTTTCAGTACATGCCTCTTGATAATTATTTGTTAGAAAACAAGATATATATTCCCACGCACAAGCCTGTTAAGACCCATTTGAGAATATTCACATTATTACATAAGTAGTAAAACTGTATATACAATTTTACTGGAAAGAAATGTTATCACAATGTATTCATGTTGAGTTGGTTCTACTGTCTGAGAGCTATAAATCCTACTAGACTTGTCACTGCACTTTACAAACTACTTAGCGACTAACAATAATGGCGTATAGGGTGTCCAGGAGTGCCAACGTGAGGAGAAGGGTCCTTAACATCTGGGCAGAGCGCCAGTTTGGCGGCAAACCTGAGATACGAAGTAGAGGATGTATCACCGTTACTTGACAGGGTGTTGAAACAGATACCGACCAAATGTTTTACTGCTCACCTACATTCTACACACTGTTGTCTGCAAGAACTGTCTCATAGTCATGCAATTATTTCAATAATAAAAAATACTCTCAAACAATATACGCATTTAGAATTTCCTCAATATTTTCCTAATATTTATCGCGTATTTTAACCATCTCATCAATTATAAAAAAAATTGTTTAAATGTCACAACAAATATACAACAACAAAAATAAAAACTTAATAAAAGTTGAATGCTACTATGTGTGTTTTTATTTTCTTGACACAGCATTGTAGTTAGTTGTGGCTAAGCTTTTGACATATTTACAAAGCTCCTTTGCTTTATACCACTTGTTCTACCAATTGCAGCTATTAAGCCATGAAACACAGCGGATAAAATACATTCACTAACACCAAGTTTTAGTTCATTACACCGAAATACATGAGGAAAACGTAAATGTTGATGTAAAACAGCAAAGGGGTCTGTTGTTTTCTATAAGTCCACTTTATATCTACTGTTTTTGGAAATATGACGTTATTCGGCGATACCAAACGCTTTCTTAAAAATTTACTTTTCTTCATTGTGAGACTGTGTAATTTAACACGGGAAATTTGATTTGAAACGAAAAACTGAAGTGTTTTAAAGAGAGAAATTGCGTTTTTACCATCGAATCACAATTTTTTTTAATAGTTACTATTCAAATATTTTGAATTGCAAAAGTTAACTTCTACTTTATAACGTGGTAATTGACACGTATTTTTACATTTACTCCTCAACTTGTGAGTATATGAAGTATGCACCTTAAAAAAATCAAATAATTTTTAGTATATAAAGTGAAGAAAATGTCGATGACTCACCACTTAAATTGATATACTCCACGCAAAAATTATCCAAATAAATTACATTTATTTCTTATCTTACCCAATGAGTATTTTTTGCACACACTTGTACGTACAAAACACGGCTGAAATGTTCTGGAAGCATGTACATCTCATAGTTCAAATATAACTCCCAGAAGTGACTTTTATCAACTGTTTAAGTCCACCACAAGAAATTGGGAGAAGACAATATATTCCAATCTGCATAAATATAATACTGGCAATTTTTGTTGAACGTTAGAGAAGCTTATTACTGGAGGAACTGGAAAAGTTTCAATTCTGTTGTCAGCACTATAACTCGACCTATATACTTGAGGTTTTGCATGGAACTTTATTTCTACACAGCCAACACTTAGTTGTCACTCTATTGGATTCTGTTAAGTGTTAGAGGATACTTTTACAGTTGTCTATGTGTAATCATGTCGGAAACGAGAAAATTGGAGAATGAACCAGGTTTATAAACAGGCTATTTACAATCAAATGGCTTTTTAACATGTGATATATGGTTTGCAGGAATTAGAGTTGATTCTGTTTATATATTTTATTTGCATATATACAAAGACTCAATTGATGATGGCACATATAAATTATATATCCGTGTGGTAAACTGAGCATCATAGAAATCACTGACTTGTCTGGCAGGCTTTGTTTTCTATCCGACTGGGTTCTGTAAACATTTATTTCCAGACTGATTTTCTGCATACAACTTTCACGAAGCCTTTTACGCGTCTTCGTGTGGCGTTCACAAATAAGATCAGTTATTTTAAAATGTTATACTATTTTATTCTGCAACATAAACAACATTGACAAACTGTATTAAGTTTTTATGACATGATAAATTATACTAATGTTTTATTACTGATCATGGACACAATACCAATAACGTACTTCACTGTTTTATTACATTTGAAACCACTTTATGCAGTAGTGATAAAATGTTTTAAGTTGGCTGTAGCTCCAAAAAGAGTAAGAAAAACACTGCTCAAGAACAAAAAAGTGTTACAATATCATTTATTAATTGCAAGAAAAAAAAATAATGTGCTCATAATAGAGAGTTTAACATTCTTGTTTTCGGTGCGCACTGAAAACTATGTGAATTTTCTCGTAAATCTGTTGTAAATTTAATCATATTTTTAAAGATAGGAATTAAGCTGGACATCTCTGCGACTTATGTACCCAAGTCTCTTGTATATGTGTGGCTTAACTTTGGCTACTTTTCCCCTATCTAGAACTTCACTTATTTTAGTATTTTTAAATATGATATGTTTCGCGAAATGTACAATTGATGAAGACTAAAAAATGAAGGCTTAAAAGACTAACTCATCCCATCCCATCCCATCCCATCCCAACCTACCCTAATTAACCTGTCCTGTCCTATCCTATCCTACCCTATCCTAACCCAAACCCAACCCAACTTAACCCAACTCAACCCATCCCATCCTATCCTAACCTAACCTAACCTATTTAAATGTGTTAGACACACGTCACTGCAGGTGACTGTAGAGTAATGTAATGGTGTCAGGGGTTCGGTGTGTTGTGACAGGCAGACATGTGAGTGATTGTGTGCTTGATTCTATCTCTGCACTTTTTTATACTCCTTTTACTCTTACTCTTATTTTCGTGTTGTTTAATTCGAATTGTTTATTTTATTTTAGAGCCATTATTGGAAATTTGGTTTATATTTTTTTTTTTCAAAATTCACATATAATTTATTTATTTTTATTTATGTAATATTGCCTATATCTAGTCATTTTGGAAATAAAATTAGAGTTTGAATGTAATACAGGTCCAACTATTCTTTTATAAATAAAACAATTATAAGTTTTTCACTTATATTCGAATTCAGTTACAAGAGATATTTTTAAACAACTTTTATATGATTAGTTTACTTTTATATAATCTTAAATAACCTTTTTAAGATTATAATATTAGAATATAATTTTAAAAATATTATTTTATTAACTATAAATAAAAATACCTTGGTCGTAATCATATGAAAAATTCGTAAATGATTTTAGTTATATGAATAAGTTTAAATTGTTCTTTAGAATTTGTTTATTGCAGAATTTTGATACTAAAAAATAAAACATTTATATTTTACTCCCTGGAATATAAAGCTGCATATCGAAGAGACATATCTATGTTTTATAATATTTATTAATACAAATTAAGTTTATATTGTTGTTAAAACTTTTGTGATATTGTGTTTTTATAGATGCCAGGCAATAAAAACTAAAACTTTCTTTGAAATATAGGAGAACAAATAATCAAAACATAAATTTAAAACATTTAAGGATTTTGGAATGGTTTCGGAAACAAAAGACTTATTAAATCTACAAAGTTGGCGATGATTTTATGCCCACTGTAAAGTATTTCAACGCGTTGGAAAGTGAGGCAACGGACTCGACACGCGATATTGTGATAGAAGCCTTAACATATCGCAACTCAGAAAAGAATTTGATTAAAAAGCTTTCATTACGATACTTCCTACCTCACGAAGTGCTTGATCTCTATGCGTAGACAACATCTTTGGAAGTAACTACTATTTTTTAAGTTTAAAAGGGCACACTCTACCCTGGTGGAAAAAATTTTTAATATTCTTATTTTGGATTTTTTTTATATGCACGTATCTATTCTTTTGTTATATTTGTATATCTACAAATTTGAGATTTATTCTCATACCCTAAATTAGTAGTTTTATTTAATTTTAAGAATGTTCACGGGGACATTAGTTTTAAAGTATTAGTGCGACAAAGACAAAAAATCAAAACTGCATTTTCTATTCTAAAAATTTATAGGAATAAAAATACATAAACCACTAAAATTACATTTTTTTAATTACACATTTTAACATGATATTAAATTTTTAAACTGTAACTAAAAATATACACATTGTATTGCTATAAGGCTCATGATTCATTTCTAGAAACATTATAGAAATAAAAACATTACCGTATACTTATTTCTCATAAAGTCTGATAACGACCCAACCCCAATCCAAGTCAGGTTTTATAAAATTCTATTAAAATTTTATTTTTTTCTTGTATAGTTTTTGTTTTACAAAAGATGTTTAAATAACACACAAAGAATAATAATTTTTCTCCCCAATTTATGTAATAACGCCCACGTTTAACAGTAAAATAAGGAACAGAAGATGAATCGCAAAATAAATAACAAACTTTTATATGAATTCAGCAAGCGATCTCATTCGAGGGCTTCAGTAAAGTTTGATTCCTTAGTAAGGGAAGCCCTAAGTACTCCACCTCCTTTGACCCTTTGTTGGACCAATAATGTTATGTATCCTCTTATATTATTCCATAATAACTTTTTCTTGTTTATACTCTATTCGTCCTTATACTGTGATTTTAATAAACAACGTAACAGAATCATTTATTGAAAGACATTATTAGTGTAACACTACGTTTCGAGCATTGAAATCTGTCCTCTTCTTCAGGTGCACAAATACATTTAAAAAAAACTAAAAAATGCAGCAGTAGGCTGACACTCAAAGTTAAATGAATATATGATGAACTACATCAAGTCCAGACTGGAGAGAATGAACAAAAGCGATGTCACTGCACAGGAGCCAAGAGCACAAACAACACGTCACGCCCGAACTGGAGAAGGTGAAGCAATAGGCCTAAGCATAATCTCGAAACTGAGTTTTATACCTTTTTGTAAGATATAACGATGGCAAATGTCCGGAATCCTGTTAAGCTTTCAAACAAAACTTCAATCCCCGTTTGAAAATAAAATTTAAATTGTGAATTGAACTTACTGATATTTTTGTTTTTACTAGAATGCGGTTGGTAAACGGGTAGGTGTACGTTACACCACATGTCAATGAAGTTGTGTGCACAATGTTAGGTCTATAGCTCATGTTTTACTAAGCTGCATGTGTTACCATAACACAAACGGTTGCGCTAGGGTCTCGTATTTTTAGAAATATGCTTCCAGAGTCCGCAAAGCTGCAGATCATGCAGTCACTTATATTGTCAGTGTTTTACTACTGCTACCCTGCATACGGAAATTTTCATCCCAGGGGGGATGCTTTTAGAATTCAAAAAGTGCAAAAAAATCGGCCGTTAGGTTCATTTTCTGCCTGAATCGGCGGGTACATGTGTCCCCCCCTTTTAGAGAGAAAGTCGGGATGGCCCCAATGGAAGACGTATGCAGGGTCCTGACAAACTGCATGACTCACAAAAGCTTGGAGAGCCTCGGTATCTTGGACACAAACTGTCATATTGGGAAGAGATCACTCAAAGGAGAACCCGCAGAGACCGAAAGCTACATTTTCCTCAAGTGTGGCTTGAGGTAGGGAGGAAAAGTTTGACCTACTTTAGCCCGACCTTGTATAATGACCTCCCTGACACCATATAGTCTTAAGTTGTTAGCATGTGTAAAAATATAATGAAAATATTATACAACAGCAACAACTAAGATGTTAATGAAGGATTTGCATAGTAAGTAGTGAGTTTGTTTTATTAGTTTGTAGGTTTTGGAACTTTTATATATTTTAATGACATAATTTTCATTTTTGTATTTGACTTGCCTTAAGAGATTTAATTTATAGCGTTTTAACTGTTCTTGTAATCTATGTTTTTAGTTTGCGTGTTGTAATGTACGTTATTGTTATTTAGTTGATAAGTAGTTATGACGCAAGTTATTCTGAAAAAACAGTTACGTACTGAGAAACGGTTAAGAAATAAAAGGAACTTTTATTTATTTATTTGTTATATGATTTTCTCGTTTGCATCATAGTAAACCATAAGATCACGTGAAAATGTTTGCTAACGCTCATCCATATCCAATGGATCGACATTATCGCTGAATATACAAAAATGCTGCTTCATTAAAAATGTTAATGTGTATGTTAGTTTTTCCCGATATACAGATAAATAGAAATTACATGTTTCTGCTTCTCTTCCGATAAGCTTTGACGACACTCAGACAATAAAGAAGAAAGTAAAAAGTTTGGTTTTAAGGTAATTCATAACAATATCAAACGGCTGGCATGTATTAGGGCATCTAGAAGACCTTGAGGTGCAGATATAAAAATTCGGTAAATTTAACGATTGATACAATAATTACTATCGTTGTCCGACACTATGACAATTTTTAGGTATTCATAAGTATTAAATAATTGATTTTTATTTTCTTGTGTGTTGTAAACATTTGTGGTACTGAATGAATATACCAAATAATAATAACCCTGTAGAAGAGCGAGTTTTAAAGTTGAACTAAGAGGCAAACTTAACGTTGCCGTATAACCTTGCTGTCAGTTCAGATAGCATTAAAGATAAGTAGACTAACGTCGGCAGCGCTTAGTAACTCATCAAAAGTTGCTAAAACTAATTTAAAAATATGACAGTAGTAAGCCATTTCTTGGAAAAAATCATCTTTAAAATGAGCGCCAAGAACTTGAATTCTTTAATTAGTCACGTTTCTTGTTTGTTATTCTTACAACATTGAGTTACGATGGTCTGGGACCTCATGAGCAGAGTGGGAACTTATCGCAACTTGGAAGAGTTTGATTTTAAATGTACTGGAACTCCACAGAAAACTTTCCAAACCTGCAGTGTATCTCTACAAATACCAAAATCTAAAAGTGTTATACACATCAGTGTGAAAGAACATGTGTTAACGAATGTATTAAAAGGAATATGAATTACAATGATATTTAATAATAAAAACCCAAAATTTATAATTTGAAATTAACAAATTGTCAGTCAGAATATACGCGGATCATTTATTACTAATAATACAACTAATAACGCTGAGTGCGGTGCAGGGTGGGAATTATGTCAAATTTCGTATAACTTCTAACTATTCGTGTCTAACTATTATAGCGAAGTCTGTCACCTGCGACACGTGTTGTGGTGTACTGATAATACAACTAATAACGCTGAGTGCGGTGCAGGGGTGGGAATTATGTAAACTTTCGTATAACTTCTAACTATTCGTGTCTAACTATTATAGCGAAGTCTGTCACCTGCGACACACGTGTTGTGGTGTACTGATAATACAACTAATAACGCTGAGCGCGGTGCAGGGTGGGAATTATGTCAACTTTCGTATAACTTCTAACTATTCGTGTCTAACTGTTATAGCGAAGTCTGTCACCCTGCGACACGTGTTGTGGTGTACTGATAATACAACTAATAACGCTGAGCGCGGTGCAGGGGTGGGAATTATGTCAACTTTCGTATAACTTCTAACTATTCGTGTCTAACTGTTATAGCGAAGTCTGTTACCTGCGACACGTGTTGTGGTGTACTGATAATACAACTAATAACGCTGAGCGCGGTGCAGGGGTGGGAATTATGTCAACTTTCGTATAACTTCTAACTATTCGTGTCTAACTGTTTATAGCGACACATGTCTGTTACCTGCGACACGTGTTGTGGTGCACTCCTACGCGGTTCTATTATATCACATGAATAATTCCATTACCTTATATTAAAATCCAGTTTGTCGCAAATCCGCAAAACTTTACTCTGGAACCCAGCAAGGAAGTTAAGGCACACACACAAACTCTCCCTAGCACACGCGTCACACAAAGCAAATTCACTTTTATGCGTTTACAAGCCTCGGCAGTTGAGTTATGACGTGAAAGCGGAAAATGCAAATAAAAACGTTTTGTTTTCTAGTCCCTTTTGAAAATCTGTTTATGTACCTTATCTTCATAGTAGAGTAATCAAACTCATTAAAAGCTTAGTTGCAATAATGTAATATCAATTGTTATTTATATGGAATTTTGGGTCGGGATTATAAAATATGAAATCCATTAATGTATTTTACGATATTATGCAAACAATGTTAAAGATACGTGTGTAGATTGAGAAGAAAATATAAAGAAAGTTAGAAAATGTATACTTTTATGTTTTGTAAAATAAATAATGATTAGGTATCCTTACGTCTGTCAAAAGCTCTGTTGTCTCGTAATAACGCTCCATAATCATAATAAAAGTATAAAATTGAAAAGGAAAAAATACTATACTATATCCAACTATACAATAAAGTTTAGAAAATAGTAGGAATGCAGTACATGATCAGTTTAATCAACACAGACAAAAATTACTATCTAATTATTACTCCAGATTCCGCTAGTAACGAATTAAAAACTTTGATAAGTACTTTAAACTGGATGGTTTCTTTGATATTGTGATATGGTATTCTTTAATTTAGCTTAAAACAAACACAGAGAAATTATCACTAAATTGCATCAACGAGCATGGAAAACATATATATTATGGATATGACAAGAATTCTGATAATAACTAATACTGTAAAGAAAGTAAACAAACCACAAACAAACAAATAATGAGTAAAACAAGTTTTAAAAATAGGGCAATTACTTTGTGAAAACGGATTTTTCTATCTTTAGTTTGGAGAGGAGAGGAGAGAGGACAATCCGTCAGTCAGTTGTCAGTTAGTCTAGGTCCGTCTGTAGTCAACAGAGATAAGTGACTCGGCCTCCTCACTGCTGATGAGAATTAGAAACTCCTTGACTTTTTAAAAACCTCAAAAGAGGGAGAATAACGCAGCTTGAAATTTATAAAACGATTAGAATAATTTCTATATAAAATGTGTGCTAGATATAAACTGTTTGTTGTCGCAAATGGTTTGTGTTGGTGAATAGTGTTCATTCTCACTATATTTGCATATCTTGTGTTATAAAAATGTGGGATTATAGAAACATTCATCCAAAATGTTTGTAAATATGAATAAATTAGACTTTAATTGGAAATTTTAATACCGATTAGGTAATGCTATAGCCTCCAATTCTCTCTAAGGTCTGTACCTTGCTGAAATATGGTCACAAGTCACTTGTTCCTACTCCGGGTTTACATGAACGCGGGCCTGGCTCCGTCAAGGGTCACTAATACACCGATATCAGCTGTTTTATCAGCAAGATTGGCCACGTCTAAAATTTTTCCTTAATTAAAATCTGCTTTAAAGCCTTTGAAATTCAAATTACAAATTTATTTATTCTTTCAAAAGTAACTATATATAACCCTCTAGCATTGCTAATCGAGGGATAAAATTTGATAAAAAAAACATTGTTTATTATAGTTGAAATACTTTACATGCATATTGTTTTACATAAATACATCTACATTAATATTAATTACATTAATTCAGCAATAAATAATTTTTGTAGTAATGGAAAAGTTAAAAATCGTTCATTGATACTAAACATGTTCCTTCTTACAATAAAACACACAGAAATCCTTTTTGTTTGAAAACCAAGAAAAAATCGGTCGTAAATATTGATATATACGAAAATTAAAAATTAAAGTTAATAGAAATATAATTGAACATTTTATATTAAATACTGTACAGTGAAAATTCGGTTTTTAAACCTTTGTGACTGACCTTTGCTTGCCTGTAATTTAAAAGATAAAGTTTCTTATGGGGTTATCAGTGTTGGGTTGTTTAACTGTAATGATATGTCCAAAATAGTGGAGTAGCTATTGTGATGGATCATAATCCTGAACCGGAAGATATTGCTATGTCTTGTATATTGTTTAATCTTGAAACTTGTCACTGTCAAATGAATTGTAAAAGAGAAGTGGCTCAGTTTCTCAGAGCGATGACTTGTGGCTGGCTGCTTAGCGTAACTAAATATGTAGTACTCTTTTACTTATTTTAATTACTAGCTGTTATCCACGGTTTTACTCGCAAAAAGCACTCATGGTGTAATATGATAGAACCACGAATTATTATTCAAATGTATACCTATTATTTCAGTGATCTTAGTTAAGGCGAATGGGTCAAGAGAAATTTGTGACTGATCTTGTAACAGTTAAAGTGCGTGCAGTGTTGTTTTTGGTTCAAATGAATTATTTTTCCAACGCCACGCTAAGTTGTCCTTGCTGCCCCGATCAAGAAAATATTTAAATAGGCCTAGGAAATCTACTCCGGTAAAAATGTGTTTACTTCCAGCCCGTGAATCTAGTTTCGATATAAAATATATTTTCAGTGTCGTTGCAGAGTTTACCTTGCTGACCCAATGAAGGTCATACATACATATATAGGACTGAGAACCTAAGAGTACATGTAGAAGTTCAAAGATCTTCCTGATCTAAGGAAAATCCTTACAAATTTCATGCAGCATTTAAAATAATTGTTTACGTTATAGAAGTTTAGATATTATTATTGGACTGTAGCTTGGAAACTTATATATATATATATAAGTAGATAGTAATGTGGGGTTCCTAGGACACTTTTGGGACAGTCAGAAAATCAATGTAAAATACTGTTTAAAGGACAATAAACGAATCTGTAACTCACGAATGGAAAATAACCGAATCTATAGCTGTTTGATTCTACTTTCTTAAGCTGAAACTTAGTGAAATATGATTCGAATCAATCTCATATCTGCTTCTAATCTACGAAAATTCTGTTGTAAATATATTAAAATCTTAATGAAAAATCTTGGAAAAGTTAAAGAAAAAATTATTGAAAAAATAGTATAAAGAATTTAAATTGCCCCCTACAAACCAATATAGTAATAAAAGTACTATTTTGTCCTATAATTATACTATTTTTTCAAAAATTTTAAGTCTTAGTTTACAGATTTTTTCTATAATAAATAGAAGAATCTACAGCTGTTTTACTACAATTTGTGCTGATTTGTGTCAAATTCTAGTAAAATTCTCCACTTTTCAAAGTCTGAGTTATACAAATTTTCCCTATATAAATAGAAGAATCTAACGCTGTTAAATCATAAATTCTGCTGATTTGTATCAAAATCTTTAAATTTCTCCTATATAAATAGAAACATTTAACGCTGTTTCTACATAAATTGTGCTAAATTTTTATCAAATTTTGATAAAAATCCTTAGAAATCTACTGAATTATTGCTATTTTTCAGCTTAATAAAAAGATATTTTACTAAATAGTAAAACTTGGCAGATTCAAATTTTCCCTATTTAAATGGAGAGGAAAAAGATATCCTGCCCTTACTGCAAAAAAGACATTTTCGAACATCACTATACTCGTCATTACAATTCGAAAAAATCATCTAAAAAATAAAGATATTTATGAAAAAGAACTAAATTATTTGAGGACTTGGGCTAAAGAAAATCAAATTGCCGATCACCAAAACATGTATAATATAGAAAAATTGCGTGAACTAAAGAAAAAATTTTAAGGAAAGTAAAAAAAGATCTCAATCTATTTAATGATGAAAAAATTCATGCAATAGCTGAAAAGTTGGCTATCGAAACTAACGACAAAACTAAGTCTGAAATGATCGAAGAAATTGATAAAACGATTAATGAGAAACCTGAAAATATCATTGATGTAGAAGTTTTATCGTCTATACACGGTCTTTTCAAGCAATACATTTTAACGAATTTAAACGATAATTTCATGCCACTTTACAAATATCTTTCTATTTTGCGGCCAGAGATTAAGAGTTTAATAGAAAAATTTCAAGAAACTGTGAAAAACAGTAAAGGATATATCTCTTTGGAATGTGAATATGAACGAACTTTAGTGAACGGTGAAACACAAACTTGTCCAATGTCCTTTACTATAAAAGCAGACGAGATCTTTGATGTAAACGACTTTATTTCTAAACAATTTAATAAATTAACACATCGAGAACAGACAAATCATCCAAATCGAGGTTCTGGATGGACATTAAAACGCTGTAAACAACTGATTTTGAGCCTTAATAAACACGAATTTATGAACGCAGGATCATATATCGATTTACCACAAGAGATCAAGGTAAAGAAAGCTTGTGTAAATATCAAAAATGAAGATGACTATTGCTTTATTTACTCTATCCGATGTGCAATTGAAAAATCAAAATTTCATCCTGAACGTGTAAAACAATATGAAAAATTTGTAAATGACGAGATATTTTCTGGGTTTCGACTATCCTATGTCTTTAAAAGATATACAATTATTTGAAAAACGAAGCAGTAAAGCAAAGTATAATTATCCGAAAATGTCTGTAAATGTCTATAGTTTTGATGAAAAACTCAATATTGTTCCGTTACAAATTTCAGAAATTTATGATGCCGAGTTAGAAATCGATTTATTGTATGTTAAACAAGATGACAAATCTCATTATGTTTTGATAACCGATTTAAATAAACTCGTGAGTTCTCAGTTATCCAAGCATAAGGAAAGAAAATTTCTATGCAGAAGATGTTTAAGCCATTTCTACAAATCTGGAGATTTAACAGATCATTTAGAAATTTGCAAGCAACACGAAGTTTGTAAGCCAATTATGCCGTTTCCAGGTCAAACAACAACATTTTACTAATTATCAAAAGAAATTTTTCTCATCCTTACGTTATTTATATGGATTTTGAGAGCATATTAGAAAAAATTCCGACATGCAAGAACAATCCACAAAGATCGATTACAACCAAGCACATTCCTTATGGTTTTACTCTATATTTAGTGTCAAATGTGACGAATCGCATGTATAAGCCGATATGTTATCGAGCAAAAAATGAAGAAGATTTGCCAAATGTTCCTGCAAAATTGTTTGAAGAACTCAATAAATTATCGAAATACATAGCTACAAAATATAATTCTAAGAACAAAAAACCTATGAAATTAACTGAAGAAGAAGAAATTTCATATCAAAATTCAAACGTTTGTCATATCTGTGAATGGTCTGCTTATGATGTTGGGTCAATTCAGTATGGTTTTACTCCTGATAGTTGGAAAGATAAGAGTTATAATAAAGTGAGAGATCATTGTCATTTAACCGGCAAGTTTCGAGGCGCAGCTCATGCATGTTGCAATCTAAATTTGAAATTTCCTCAGAATATTCCCGTTTTCTGCCACAATATGTCAAATTACGATTCTCATTTGTACATAAAAGAATTGGCTAAACAATATGGAAACGTTGATTTGATCGCAAACACCGATGAGAAAATATATAAATTATTCTGTAAATTCTGGATATGGATATGAGTTTGAAGATGATAAACCAAGAAAGTTCATCAAGTTTTCATTCGTAGATACGTTCAGATTTATGGCATCGTCTATAGAAAAGTTAGCTAAAAACCTCAAAAAAGATGATTTCAAACATACAAATCATTTTATACAAGATGGTCTGAACGCAATTCTAGATAGACAACCAAATGACGAAGAAGAAATCTTTAAAATTCTATCTGGAAAAGGCATATTTCCTTACGAATTTATCGATAGTATTGAAAAACTTGATTACACAGAAGAGCTAAAAATTCAAGATTTCTATTCACTTTTGACAGACGAGAGCATATCTGAGAAAGATTTTCAACACTACTTAAATGTATGGAACAAATTAAAAGTAAAAAATCTAGGAAATTACTCCGATCTCTATAACATTCAAGATGTTCTATTGCTCGCTGATATCTTTGAAAATTTTAGGAATATTTGTTTGAATTGCTATAAACTTGATCCAGCACACTATCTAACAGCTCCCAGTCTTGCATGGGATGCTATGTTAAAATTAACGAAGATAGAATTACAATTAATTAGTGATTATAATATGTATTTGATGATCGAAAAAGGTATTCGCGGAGGCATTTCTCAATGTATTAAACGATATGTGAAAGCAAATAACAAATATTTAAAAGATTTTGATAAGACAAAGCCCGAAAACTATTTGTTGTACGTCGATGCAAACAACCTTTATGGGTATGGACTTATGCAAAATTTACCATATAACGAAATCAAGTGGATGGATCCTAAAACGTATACAACAGCAGAATGGAAAGAAACAATTTTGGAACTCACTGGCGACGAAGATTATGGATATATTTTAGAAGTTGATCTTGAATATCCAACAAATTTGCATGAACATCACAAAGATTTACCTCTTGCTCCAGAACATTATAACAACAAACTTTGCACAACTCTTTTAAACAAAACAGAATATGTTGTTCATTCTAGAAATTTGAAATTCTATCTAGAACAAGGTATGATTTTAAAACATGTGAATAGGGTTATTGCGTTTGATCAGAAACCTTTCATGAAAGAATATATCGATTTTAATACTAATATGAGAACCAAGGCTATAAGTGACTTTGAGAAGGACTTTTATAAGCTTATGAACAACTCGGTTTTTGGAAAATCGATGGAAAATGTAAGAAATAGATGTGATATTAAACTAGGAAACGAAGAATTTTCAATGAAACAAGCTAAGAAAACGAATTTCAAATGTTTCAATATCTTTGACGACAACTGTATAGCGAGTCACATGTACAAACAAAAGGTTAAATTTAACAAACCGATTTACATAGGATTTTCAGTTCTCGACCTCTCAAAATTGCTAATGTACGAGTTTTATTACAACAAATTAAAGAAGTTTGATCCAGATTTGAATCTGTGTTACATGGATACAGACAGTTTATTTCCTAGAATTGAAACGAGATCCTTTTAAAAATTATTAAAGAAAATATAGATGACTTTGATACGAGCGATTATCCAAAAGATCATGAATGTTTTCACTACTAAAAATAAGAAAGTCATAGGAAAATTCAAAGACGAACTAAATAGCGAAGTTTTAGAAGAATTTTGTGGTTTAAGATCAAAGATGTACTCGTACAAATATCTAGACAAAAATCCAGTTAGGTGTAAAGGAATTAAGAGAAGCGTTGTAAATAAAACAATAAATATCGAAAACTTGAAGAGATGTTTGTTCGAAGATAAAGAAGAATTTAGGGAGATGACTGTAATAAAAAGCTATAAACATGAATTGTACACAGTTACCATAAACAAGCTGGCACTGAACGCTAAAGATGATAAGAGAATCGTTCTAGAAAATAAGATCGATACAGTACCGTATGGCTATGAAGCAAAATCTGATATATTAGATGAGTTAAATAAACTTGGAAACTTTGACATGTAAATGGAAGATGATTTGATTCACTGCCACAAATGCAAGAAAAAAACGAAAAATATAGATTCTAAAATCGTTCAAACTCAAAACGGATTGTATAGAATTGCAGCAAAATGTTCAAAATGTAAGACAAACAAGAGTAAGTTTATAAAGAATCCAAATCCAAAACCTGTTAAGCAAGAATTGAAGACTAAAGATGAGATAGAGATTGAAGCTCGAGAAATTCATGCACCAGTACGAAAAAAGTTTAAAAAGATAAAAATTATAACATTAGGAATTGACGATTTATGGGCAGCAGATTTAGTTATAATGTCTAACTATTCAGATCAAAATGATGGATTCAAGTATATGTTAAATGTTATTGATACTTTCTCAAAATATGCTTGGTCAAGAGCTATCAAAAGAAAAAACGGCAAGGATATTTTAAAAGCTTTCGAAGATATAGTAAAAGATGCCATAAGGATCAATCACAAACCTCCAAACCTACTTCATACAGATAAGGGTTTAGAGTTTAAAAATAAAGAATTTAACGATGTTTTGAGAAAATACAACATTAAGATTTATCATACTGAAAACGAAGAGAAATCAAGTATTGTAGAGAGATATAACAGAACTCAAAATGAGAGAATGAAAGTAATTTTTGAGATTAATAAAAACTTTAAATGGATCGATATTCTTCAAGAAATCGTAAAGAAATATAACGATACTGTTCATAGCACAATCAAAATGAAGCCTAAAGACGTAGATAAAGATGCAGAAAAAGAGTTATTAGAGTCGGTTTTTAAGTATGTTCCACCAGAAATTCACACGAAAACTAAATTTAAAGTCAATGATCATGTAAGAATTGTTAGTAAAAAAACAAACATTTTCGAACAAATATAAGAACAATTGGTCAAGAGAAATCTTTGTGATTTATCAAATTAATAACACAGATCCTGTAACTTATAGTATTAAAAGATTTAAAATAATGAAGAATAACCGGAAAGTTTTATGAATATGAATTGAGAAAGTCAAAGATTTTTTCTATATAAATGGAGGCCCAAAAGAAATGTTCAGCGTGCAAAGAAATAAAAGGTTTTGAAGCTTTTTATAAAAATAAGACTAAAAAAGACGGATTTGAATATTATTGTAAGGATTGTCGTAAAAAATATGAAAGAGATTTATACGATACAATGGAAAAATTAACTTTAGAAGAGAAAGAGTGTCACATTTGTAAAGAAATTAAGAATATTTCTGAATTTAATAATCGACATTATAGTAAAGATAGAAAGGACGCTTTTTGTAAGGAATGTGCTAGAAGAATGTACCGAGAAAGTCAAAAGAAAGAGACTCATTGTGAATGTGGAAGAACTCTTCAGTGGTTACCTTATCTTCAAAAACATTTACAAACAAAATATCATAATTCGAGAGTTTAATAAAATTTATTAACATTTTCATCGTGTAATTTAGATATTCTATAAATCAGTCGAGATTCTGTCATATTTGTGGTAAAATGATTTCCGTTGTATAAGATATTCAAAGATTCTTTCATTTGGTTATACAGATTGATAGAATTTGGTTCGTCATCAATGAACAAAATCTCTAATTCAGGATAATTTATTTTTAGATGTTTTAATCGGTTTGGTATTTCTCGTTTCTGAGCTCTGATAACGTAATAAGGCCATTCCCACATGTGATTCTTCTTAATTAATACAAAAACATGGTGTTTTTTCTTATCAAAATCTTTACATACCACATCTCTCTTCATTAATTCCATTCGCAATTCTTGATTCTCTATTTTCAATGATTTCATTTCATCATTAATTTGTAACTGTTTTATTTCATCTTTTAACTGCTTATTTTCGTTTTCAAGTTTGTACTCGCCATATTTTCTAATACTCGGTAAAACTTCTTCTAAAACCCAATTTTGAAATAATTCTGCAATCTTCATTTTAGATTTCAGTATTAAAGAATATATGCCCGGTTCATTAATAAAAATAGTGTTTTTTTGAAAGTTTGAAGGTAAGAACGATTCGTTCCCCCCTTCTGAATCTATGTTATCGAAGCTTTTTTTATATTTTTCTTTAACGTGATCTCTAATCGCTTTCATCGTATTTTTAAATTCCAATATTTCTGCAATATCTTTTGCTTTAAACCAAAATTCATTATTATCATCGACAATTGTAAAGATATGTTTGTTTTCAAATCTAAGTTGATTATTGAGCAGATCCACAACAGACTCCATTTAGATAGAAAAAAATTTAACAAGCAATTTTTATTTTGAGTATAAAGTCCTGATTCATTGATGAAAATAGTATTTTTTTTGAAAGTTAGAAGGTAGGGCAATCGAATGACCCACCTTATTTATTTAAGAATATGATAATTTATCATCATTATCAACATGCTCTCTAACTGCGTGTTTCGTATTTTCATATTCTAGAATTTCTGCAACATCTTTAGCTTTAAACCAAAATTCATTATTATAATCCACAATTGTAAAGATATGTTTGTTTTCAAATCTAAGTTGATTATTTATTGGATCTACAACTGTCTCCATTTAGATAGAAAAGAAATTTAACTAGTAATTTTTATTTTGAGAATAAAGCCCAGATTCATTAATGAAAACAGTGTTTTTTTGAAAGTTTGAAGGCGGGGGCGAATCACCCCTACCTTCAGAATGTATGTTTTCGAAGCTTTTTTTATATTTTGGGGTCCATTTTAATCCTTTTTCAATCTTAAATATATTGTTGTTTTACTCTCATTATTTAATAAATTTCCCTCAGAGTCTTGTATAGTTAGAACGATTTTTTGAATTCTTTTAATATTTTTTTCTAATTGGAATATAATCGATTTCATTCGGTTTTTCACTGATTTTTGATCCATAAGCAACATTTGGGAAAAAAGTGTACAAAATTTCAGATTCTTTGTGTAAATGTTCGGTATGATTTTCAAAACTAGGTTCAACGAGATTACAATGTACTTCAATTACATCAAACGGTCTAAATTTTGGCGTTTTATTTCCTAAATATACCTGATTTGGCTCAATAGTTTCTTGAACAAACCCTAACAAATCTACAATAATTGCTGAAAACATTATTCTTACTGGTGATTTTATTTGAATTTTATTAGAGAGATAATTTTTTTGCATTTCAAACTTGTTTTCGTCAAAGTTTAAAGATTTATCTGATTGTTTGAATGTTTTCAGATAATTTTTAAGGGAATTTTTAATTTGATCGAAAGTATAATATCCTTTGTTTAAACCATAATATTTTGTTATGTTCTTCTCACTAAATCCTATACAATAAGGAGAACTTTCACTAATATTTATTACAAAATTGTCAGAATAAAAACCGCTTAAACCGATAAAATAATTTGATTCTTCCTCTAAGTGTATAGGATGTTCCAAGTTTAAAACTAATTTAGAGCTTTCTGAAGTCAACTTGAACAGCTTCATTTTCGCAAGCGTTGCTTCAAGATGAAAATCTTCTATTTAAATGGAGAAATTTTTAAAGCAAAAAGATCAGATAAAACTTCAAACGTTTGAAGAAAATAAGAAAGATCAACCAATCAGATTGTTAATTGTTGGTTCAAGTGGATGTGGAAAAACAACTTTATTATTGAATTTTATCTACAATAGGTTGATTCCTTATTCCAATTTGTATGTTTTTAGTAAATCTTTAGAACAAGACGCCTATAAAAAATTACAAGAAAGATTTGAAAATATTGAGAAAAACTTAAACAAAAAAATATCATATTTTTATAATGCTTCCGAGGACATAGTTCCGTTAAGCGAATGTAAACCCAATTCGTTAATCGTTTTTGATGATTGTATTTTGGAAAATCAGGACGTTATTAAGGAATATTTCGTAATGTCTCGTCACAAAAACATATCTTGTATCTATCTTTCCCAATGCTTTTCAAAGGTTGATAAACAAGTTATTAGAAATAATTTCAATATGTTGTGTGTTTTTAAGCAAGATGATCACTATTCGAGAAAAATTTACAACAATTATGTGGGATCTGATATGAGTTTTTAAACCACTTTAATGAATTATGTGATAAAATTTGGAAAGAAGACTACGGATTTTTAACTATTAATCTAACTTTGAAGCCTAAAAATGGTAAATATTTGAATAAATTTTCTAATATAAATGCTGTTCAGTGGTCTGACAAATCTACTTGATAAAATATTTGTTACAATTATTTTTACATTATCTTTACTTTTTATTTACATTATGAAAACAACTGAAAAACGGTAAATCTGTTCACGTTTTCACGCTTCGTGTTCACGTTTTACGTTCGTGTTTCACGTTCGTTCGTGTTTTACGTTTCGTGTTCACGTTTTTACGTTCCACGTTTATGTTTTACGTTTCGTGTTCACGTTTCAAAATTTTCCTAAATAAATGGCGAACGTAACTTCAGAAGAAGCGAAAAAACTTGATCAAATAGAAAAGAAATTAATCAAAGAATTTAAAGAACAGATTCGAATTGATGAAAAAGAACAAGAATTTATTCAAAAAATTAATCAACCTGTAACTTCTGCAATAAAAAACGTTGAGGGCAAAATTGAAAATGTTTTAAGTGATAATCAAAATTTAATGAATTTGGTTCCAGTTGTACGACAGTTTGCCGATATTTCGATACCAGAATCTGAGTTTGAATTGCCAAAATTACCATCGTCGACACCATTTAGACCTAGAATCATTGAAGAATCTACCATAGTTGAACCAATAAGTCCTGGAACAATGGATATAATAATTGGTGAAATTGGTAGAAAAATTCCTTCCTAGAGCGAAGGATGATAAATTTGGTTTGTATTGGGATAGAAAAAAGAAAAGTTTTATGATTGGAAATTTGCCCGTAAATTTTGAACATAATGACATAGTTATTAATGAAAAAATGTACGAAGGTACTCAGGGTTTATGGAGATTATTAACAGGCACTGATGTTCCAAAAGACGGTTTATATTCTGAAGAAGACTTGAAAAAGTATACTGAAATTTTATGGAAATCTGATTCAATTTACAAAAATAATGATCCATCAACTAAGAAACCAAAGTCAAGTAAAGGTAAAAAATATCTCAATTTGATTAAACCAATTTGGGAAAAACGAATCGAAGGATCAGGTTGTAAGAAAATACAGTGATAATAAGATTGAGTACAGATATATCAACGATTTGACAAAACTCGATGGAATTATTAATTATATTTATGCTCAAGAGAAGGCTGGAAATAACAATTTTTTGAATGAAAAGAAAGCAATTAAAGATTTTATTTCGAACAAACTTGACGAAATGATTGAAAAACCTGATGGAATTAAATATTTAAAACGAATTTTGCCGGCAATAAGTTCATCTATGATTGAAGGTAGCGGACTTTTGAATGATTTTATCAACAATTTACCTTTTGAATTACACGTACCAACTTATCAGTATCTGGGGCCTGGCACAAAACTCGAAAAAATACTAAAAAGAGGAGATCCTGGTGTGAAATAAATTAGATCAAGCTGCTATGGAACACGATATTTTTTTATGCAAAACATAGAGACACACAAATTCCAGACATATAGCAGATAAAGTTTTGCAAGATAAAGCAATGGATAGATTTTTATCAAAAGATGCTAGTTTAGGTGAAAGATTTGTTGCGCTTCCAACAGCTGGAGCAATGTTTTTGAAGAGAAAACTAGGAATGGGAATCGAAGAGAACTTGAAATTTTAACTATATAAATGGAGGTGAACGTAAACTTCAGCAAAAAATCAGAAAGAAAAAATAAAATCCGCTTTTAAGAAGAAAATACCCGTTAGTATTCAATTTAAAATAGATCAACTAAAAAATGGCGAAGATAAGATATTTTTAACAAATAGACAATACAATAAACTCGAAAAACATAAGAAAAACAATAAAGGAACCAGAATAGAATTTTCTTATAATCAGTTGAAAGAACTTAAAAATGGTGGTCTTTTGAAAGATTTATTAGACTTTGGAGAAAATATTCCAGTTGTTAAAAATGTTGTTCCTTATGTTCGTAAAGCTGCTCCAATCGTTAAAAAAGATGTGATTCCTATTGTTCGAAACATTTTAAATTGGTTAGATAAAGAGTTGGAAGATGTTACAGGATCTGGATTAGATGAAAAAACTTTGAATTACGTGAAATCAAACATTGAAAAAAAAATTTAAACCTTTAACATTCGGGGAATTGGAAGAAATCTGTAAAAATATTAAACATTTTAGAGGAATCTTCATGAGAGATACATTACCTGAAAAAGTTAAGAAATTTGAATGTGGAATTGTGAATTTAGACTCGATTATGGGAAGTGGAACGCATTGGATTTGTTATTATAAAAATGATAAGAATGCATGTTATTTTGATTCGTATGGAAGAATTGAGGACAAACCACCTATAGAATTGATTAAATATTTGAAAAAATCAAGCGTCTACTACAATGACTCTCAGATTCAAGACTATAAAGATCCCCCAATTTGTGGACATTTGTGTGTTTTTGTTTTGAATGAACTGAGTAATGGTAAAGATTTTAAAGAAGTTGTTAACAAATTATTGCTTAATAAATATGGATTCACAAAATATTTTTGACGTATTTGGAACACAAATTATTCAAAATGTAGATAATAGTTTGAATTTTGATAGTTTGAGAAATGAGTTTGATAACAAGTTAGAAAATGTATTACAAAACCTTCCAGATTCAGATATGTTTTGCTGTCGAGATTGAAGATTTTAAAGCAGAATATGATAACAAACTTGCAAATTTCATGAGTTCAAATGAAGTTGCTGATAAAATAAAAACATTGAAAAAAGAATTTGAAGATGGTGCAAAAAAAATATTTACCAATTTAATGTCTCATATCGAAAAAGCTGATAAAATTACTGAAGCGATCAAAGTTGAAAATAATTATGTTAGTTTGGCTAATAAGAAAAGAATTGTCGGTGTTCGACCTGGTATTGACAAACATGATGTTGTTGTTAAAGAACAAATTTTAAAACCTCTAAAATTATCAGAAAACATCGATATTGTTGATTTACATGATCCGAATGTTAAAAATGCCTTAGATTTTAAAGGAAAAAAGAATTAGCAGTGTTAGTAAAGGAATTAATCCATTTGATGTTGTTGTAATGATTCAATTAGAAGATCCTATTAAAATGTTTAATGAACTAAAACAAAATTATGAGAATCATAAACAGCATGTTAAAGATTTTACAACAGAAGTCTATGACAAGTTAGAAGCCAGAAATAGAAGATCAGTAGACGATGTTGGTGAAATTAATGAAAAACTTACTAATTTTAAAGAGTCTTTTGATAAGTTTAGTTTAGATGCTACGAAAACTTTTGAGAATATTGGTCATAAATTTGTTGAATACAATGATTCTAATGCTGTCAAATTTCAAAAAATTAGAAGAAAAAATTAATAAGTTCGAGGAAAATCTTAATCTAATTTTGGAAAATATTGATAACAGATTTAATAGATTAGGCGGCTAAGATGACTAATTTTCCCTAAATAAATGGCGCTCATATATTGTGTGAGATGTAAAGAAAAAACTGCAACAAATGATATAAAATACTATGCAAATATCAATGGAGTTAAAAGAGTTTCTGGAAAATGTGCTGAATGTAACACTAAAAAGAGCCAATTTATAAAAACTTGAAATTTTTTCTTAATAAATAGAGATGGCGGGACATTACAGTGCTTTCGATCTTTTTATAATGCAACACGAAAGAGATTTGAAAAAAGAACATTGGGATGATATTTCTAAAAAATATGAATTATCCGAAGATATGATGAGATTATACGTAAACAAATTGAATTGGTATAACATTGCTAAATATCAAACTTTATCATCAGAGTTCATTCAAGAAAATATACATTATCAATTAAAAGATCATATGTCTGTTCTTTGTCTCTATCAACACTTGAGTCTAAAGTTTTTGGATGAAAATAAAGATACAGTTGATTGGAACAATATTATAGATAGCGGTTACTATCCTGTGCAGATTTTATTGAAATATGTGGCCGAAATTGCAAAATTTAAGGAAGAGAATCCTGAATATGACGAAGTAGATCATTAAAAATGACTCTAATCTTTATAATTATTTTACTAAAATTTATATCTTTTCTTATAAAAACGTACATTAGATCGATGAAAAAATGATAATCTTTCTTATACATGATGTTTAAAATTTCTAAATTTTCTCTTATTAAATGGTGGACTACAGAAAGTATGCTAGTGATATTGAAAGGGCGGAGTTTAAAAATTTCTATCCAATTAGTAAACAACATTTGAATGAACCGAATAAAAGAACTGAGTTTAATATTGATTTTGGAGATAACTTTTGCTCGTCTAACTTCCAGTTTTATATTTCTGGAACTTTAACAAAACAAGATGGTCAAGCATATCTTGGAACTGATAATGTTAGATTAATCGATAATTTTATACCGTTTTTATTTTCTAAGATTGAAGTAAGAAAACACAATAAATTGATAGAAGAAGTCGAAAACTGTGGCCAATTAAGCACAATTAAAGGAACTATTTGTTATTCCAAAAGTGATGTATTTTCAAACAGTTTTGAATCAACTTTTAAATTTGGACAATTTGAAGCGGTCGGTGATTTAGCACATTTCGGCTTAGGATTTTTTGAAAATGTTACTATTCCGATCTATAAAGGAGGATTTTATCTAAGTTTTATAAGAGCAGAAGACGATGATGTGATTCTGAAGACTGCAACTGGAAATGTTATGCCTGTTGATGGCAAAATTACAATTAACGAGTTTTTCATTAGAGTTCCGATGATTGATTACAAAACCACGAGTAAAATTCAGTTGATTGATGAAATTATAAAATCTCAAAACATCACGTTTAATTTTCTAGATTGGCAATGTATTGAGCAAAAAGGTATTTCCGGAACAACTTATTCGTTCGATATCACAAATATTTATAGAAATATCTTCAATCCCAAGTTCGTTATCATTGGTTTTCAAACAGATAGACAGAATAATCAAGAAAAAAATCCTTCAAAGTTCGATAGTTTGAATGTGAAAAATATCAGAGTAAAATTGAATGGTTCTTATTATCCAGATGAATTACAAAATTTAAACATTTCCGGTGGTCTTTTCAGAATCATGTATCAGATGTATCAAGATTTTAAGAAAGTTTACTACAAAAATATGGAAATGTATTACAACCCCAAAGAATTTATAGCAAATAGACCCATTTATGTCATTGATACAACAAAGAGTTTGACAAATATTTTCTAGTTCAAAGAACGATATAATTATCAATATGGATTTTCAAAATGCTGTTACAAACGCGATTTGTTATGTGGTTGTTGTTTCTGAGAAATTTTTAGCCTATGATGTGATTAAGAACGATATTAGAGAAATTCAGTAGTTAATGATGTTCATATTGTTCTCTTTCATTCCTTCTAAAACTTCAAAAATATACTCTTTCGCTGATGAAAAATCACGATTTCTTCCGGAATAATCTTTGTAATCATAGACAAAATATCCTAAATAGTTAAATAATAAAATAAAATCATTTCTTTTTATCTCGGTAGTTGAAATATAAACATAAACATTTGCGCTGAAAAATTTATATCTCGGCAGAGTTAGTTCCATACCTTCCATTTATTCTTTTTGTAAAAATGGAAGAGTATAATGCCAACTGTTACAAGTGTTATAATAGAGGAGAAATTGTTGATAAAAGATTAGTTTGTAGAGATTGTAATTTAATTTTGTATGAAAGACCTAAACCTAAGAAATTTCGAAATAAACTAACACATTTGAATAATCTGCTTACAAAATTGCAATATGGAGGTAAAAAACAAACAAAATTTGTTACAGAATTTAGAAAACAGAATAAAAATTTTTACTTATCTCTTGGAACCGTTGAAAAAATTATTTTCCTTTTCAAAGAATACATTAGGTTTGTAGGTTTAAATACACGCGTTTATTATGAGAAGATTTTACCTATAATCTTTCACTATTTGGACATTGAATTTGACTACGATTTTAAACCTGAAATCTTTGATGATTTTGTAGTACATTTGGAGAAAGTAAATGAAGAACCTCGTGAAAAGAATGCGGTTTTACTCACATTCTCCCCGACTTCTCGAGTGATTGTTAGCAAATTTCATTTTTTCCGTTTATAGATTTTTCATTAAGATTTCTGGATTTTTTTCATTAAAACAGCTAAGAAATTAGAAGCCTACAATGAACAGTAAAACAGCTATAGATTCGGTTATTTAACATTCGTGATTTCCTGTTTGATTTCTCAGATTTGTTTATGGTTCAATGGACAGTATTTTACATTGATTTTCTGTCTGTCCCAAAAGTGTCCTAGAAACCCCATATTCATATCTACTTATATATATATATATATATATATATATATATATATATATATATATTAGTTTTAATGTTTGTACTTATTTCGATACATGGATTTATATCTTTGTTATATAAGGCTTTTTTAAAATATTATATAGCGTTAAATTATTTAATTTTAACTATTTTGAATTTTATTACTAGAATATTATTTTATGTTGTATTACCACTTCATATCTGGAAATAAATCTGATTTGTTTTGGATACAGATTCCTGTAGCCCTTGTTTAATAAACCATATGAGCAGTGAAAGGATCAAAGGTTAAGAAGACTTACCGTGAGTCAGACACTCCTTCCACTCATTGAAAAGTAATTTAATGCGTTTGTCTCTGTTACATGATCTTTGGAGATACAATTCATGATAATTTGCCGAGTCCACATCCATTTAATTTTATAGGTCATCATATCTAAATTTCACAGTACTCGGAATAAAGACACTTTAATTTATTAATCGCACATAGCTTACATTTTGTCATGTTCAGTTGGATATTTTCAACCATAATTTTAATCAGTTCTCAAGAAAGGTTGTGCTTTATTTTAAATGGTAAATACTCTCACATTTATTGTTCTCTTTAATTGCTCAAGTATTTCTTACAACAAAACCTG
Organism: Homalodisca vitripennis; assembly: GCF_021130785.1. Taxonomy (NCBI): domain Eukaryota; kingdom Metazoa; phylum Arthropoda; class Insecta; order Hemiptera; family Cicadellidae; genus Homalodisca; species Homalodisca vitripennis. The sequence continues at coordinate 24,208,531 of NC_060214.1, forward strand.
TTATACTGTAATCTCTGGTTCCTTAGTCTCACCTGCGATTTTGTTTGGTTAGTTTTACGAGACTTTGCATTTGACTAAATGTTTTTGAGTTCCCAAAGCGGTCATACTGTTTTGATTCTAATTTTCTCCGACAATCCAGGTACTTAGGGAATCGACATGTGCGTAAATTATTCTTTGTTGTCATTTTCTGACTCACTGTTTCCCAATTATCTTTTTGCAATTATTTATGACAAATGTGGCCATGAATTTTGTATAGCTGTCATAATAAAGAAGTGATATATCTGTAAGCAAATATAATATAAAAATCTCCAGGAGGGTTAACTTCTGACTGGTTTTAATCTTCCGGTTGAACCTACACTGGTACATTAAAACCGATTATTCACCTAAATCTGGAAAACCTTGGATGTCCGGGAGCGGCACATCACTAATCTCAAATATCGAGATATTGTAATCTGCAATGGTACATCGATATAGAACTCGTCAATTAGGGATCCCTAAATATTTTCCTAAGGCAGTTGCAAGCCTGGAGACATAAGCTTCCATGGCCGCTGTGACTCTAAAGGCTGGTATAGAACTGGTCTAAACCTTCTTACAAAGTAACATGACTGCGATATAATTCCCGAAATTTTTCCTTGTGGTTCTCAACAAGAGGCGGCCCCACCTTACCGATCCAGAATATGCTATCACTCCAGAAACAAACGCAAAGATCATAAGTGCGAGAGAGGTTTTGTTCTCATAACTAAGAGAACAAAAAACCAAATAAGATTTAATTCCAGGAGTCAGAGACAGCGTCAGATTCCAGACGTTGCAATAAAAGGAAGGTGAACTTGAGCTAAACTCAAAATTCAATTGAATCAACCCTTCCTACTATAGCTACGTTATGTGCAAATAAAATTGATGTAATAAAAACAAAATACACGTGTTTCAAACATTCAAAAGATCCCCGTTGTTTTATAAGTTAATATATCCCATCCAACAGTTTAGTGAAGTTTATTAAAATCCAAATTTATTAAAAGTAACAATCAGTATATTAAGTTCTTGCAATGTGTGAAGACTTTAAATTGCTAATTCTGTTGGTAACTGGTGTTGTACCGGAACCAAGTGTTAGTGCGTTAATATTTGTTTGAAATTCAAACTAATTATTCTAAGGGCTGGACGAGACGGCATAGTGAAAGGAATGCCCACCTTTAGTAAATACGCAGTGACAGCCACACCTCAAACACTGGGAGACATAACTCACTAATCCTGTTTAGTAGATTCAGAAACTAATGTTTGCTAATGTATAAACATTTACTTGTTACCCTAACTAATGTTGTAGGAGGTCATATTGCTCGGCACACCACAGCCAATCCAATAATGTAATGGATCAGTTGTTAAAGTGGGCGTTGCAGTTTACTGACAGCTAAATATCTGCCTACGTCTAGTAGCTGATTTATCACTCTTAGGTAGTTTTGACACAATTACAGGAGGTTACCGCCGTGTTCGTGGCGCGGTCTGTCTGTCTGTATGTCCTAACGATATCTCGAGAACGAACTTACCTATATACACTGCTATATAAGCCACATGGAGTTCAATGAGAGAGCATGTCACTCCATTGGGATTAGGCTTAGTGTTAGTGATCTTTAAATTAGTCTTATCGAATCACATAAAAAATATATATTTTGGAAGAAACTGAGTACAATTGTACGACATATATTTTGACTACTGACATAGTGAAACATTTTATATACACCTGAAAGAGTATATAAAACCTCAGAGAACCCTGTTATGCGACACTAGTTGTTGACTACTCCTTGTAAATATTTTCACGGTTTAAAAACGACAATTTCATGTATTGTGCGTACACATCATATATATATATATATATATATATATATATATATATATATATATTACTACTGTGTGTGTGCGTTGCAACATATCTTGGTACACAATCAATGACAGACTCCATTATTTTAGTTTTATCGACTTTTAAAAATATTAAGGTAACCTGTTTATTGACATTTTCTAACTTCCAAAAAACAGAAAATGTTATAAAAATATACTTTACTAATATCTCTCCTAATATATTATAAAACGGAGACAAAGAGAGGGGTGCTGCTGCGCGTCGCTGGTCAGATATTTGTTTCTGCGCAGGTTTCTTTGCGCGCGGTTTATCTAAAACATTGCTTTTCAAACCTCTACCTGAATCTTGTAGACGTTAATCTAAAACATCTTTTGAAGTCTCGTTAAACTAAAAACATATTCTTAAATCAATATCATCAAATGAACCGAAACATTACTAAATTCACAATAATTCATGTCATAATTTAATTCATATTCCATAATTTGGCTGCAGTTTACTAATGATGCGACTAGTTTGGAATGTTAATGAACATTATAATATAACAAATTTTTAAAATACATTTATAACGGCTAGACAGTTATTGTGCAATAGCTTAATACTTCGACTGCGTCAGACGCCATACTGCGTGTCTATTGGTGAGAGAGTACACAATGAAGGTGTTCCTAAAACATAAATATGTTGTACATTTTTATATTAGTTGTTAAAAATATTACACTTTTTTAATATGGCATTCAGAATATATACGTAAGGTTAACTCAAAAATTGTAAGAATAAAAAATAAATATTTATGGTTGACAACACTTAACCAGAATGACTGTGGCAGTTCTTTTAAATAGAAGATGACTTAAACTCTCCGATTTTCACAGCCTCGGGCGTCGCATAATCAAAATAAATAAAAGTGTCTTCGTTCAGAGCAATTCTTTGTTTATGCCAATCTTCAGAACAATAATTGTTTAGTAAAAAATAACTGATTTATTCTGGTAAGTAGTGAAATGTAAATAAGTAACCTAGTAAAAACCATTTCCTTTTGTTGTTGATAGTTACGTTGGTTTACCTTTTTTATATTTAACTAGTTATTATTAACTATTGTTCCTGTTAATAGTATTATTCTTATTGTAGTTGGTTGTTATTGTTGTGTAGTAATATACATTTTTATCTGTATTGCTTCATTATTTATTGAGTTATTACTGCTTGTTACGGTTAGTTTGCACTATATAGTTGTATTGCATAATTATATTCGGATTTGCTCTCTATTGACCTTTAAATAATGCCTGTAAAAGGCAGATGTATGTCTGTTGAAATAAACATCAATAACTGTCGTATACAATTATTATCTAACACAGTTTTTAAAAGTTGTACAAGAGTAGTACAACAATAATTCCACATGTTAAAAGATTGTTTAAATTAATTTAATATCTAACATCTACTTAAATATTACTTCTAAGGTTAATTGAACAGTTATAGATCAAATGAAAAATAACTCTTCTTTCCTACTTCAAGCCTTATTGCAGGAAACATTCTAGTTGATATGTAGATGAATAATACCAGAATTCGAACCCAGCTGTTCAATAATTTAAAGCATTCTAACACTATATTTAGTTGCATTACACGATTATTGCTTGATATGTTTTACAATAATAACAGTAATACTGCCTCTCTGAATTACATCATGTAAGGTTTTAGTACTATTTTAGAGAGAACTAGCTAATCCACCACAGCAGTCAGGGAGAGAAACAACTGCACAATAGCTGCACAGTAACTGTATCAGAAGTAGACCAAATACACTGGCATTTAGTCATGTGAATAAAAGCTTGACTCGGCGAGTGTCTACTCCAATATCGTTTTTTGCGAGCGCCCACTCGACCGTCAGGTGAATAAAACCAGCCGACTCGACTCACCCACGAGTGCCTACTCTCCAACGATGAGGCGGTATGTGACTCCGAGTAGACACTCTTGTTTTGAGGTGAATAAAAACCAAAGCCTACTCGCTACATCGAGTGCCTACTCTCAAACAAGTGAGTCTCGTCAGTAGCAGACTCGCCACCCCTGAGTGCACACGCTTCAGTTATGGCTGAATGTATGCCAGTTAGAGCTCGAAAAATTTACAAAGTCAGAAGAGAATCGCGTGAGGACGACTATCGTTCGCTTTACAGATTTAGTAGGGAGAGTGTTTTTGTGGTTAACCGAACATTTTTTTGGGAGAAGATGAAGAACGTCGCGGTGGAGCCTTAACAAACGTTAACCGAATGAAAGTGTTTCTACGGTATTTGGGTGACCCAGGCTTTCAATTTGGAGTAGGAGAGGACATCGGAGTCCACAGATCAACTGTATCCAAGACAATTTCTTCAGTTAGGACTGCAGTTCTAAACAAGGCTGATGTATGGATTAAGTTTCCGACAACCGAAGAAGAAATGGAAGTGGAGAAAGCCAAGTGGCAAACAAACTACAGTTTCCCGAATTCAATAGGTGCAATTGATTGCACTCAAATCCCCATTGTAAAGCCGTTTTTACACGGGGATGAGTATATCAACAGAAAACGATTTGCAAGTGTTAACGTTCAGGCTACTTGCAATGGATTAGAAGAGTTTACCAGTGTCGATGCTTCTTGGCCTGGCTCCGTTCACGATTCCAGAATTTGGAAAAATTCAGATGTTTACCGTGTAATGGAAAGAAATGTGGGGGAAATCGCTGTTAATTGCAGACTCAGGATACGGGATCGCCCCATGGTTAATGACGCCGTTTTCCCCACCTGCAACACCTGTTCAAGTGTCTTTTAACAGATGTTTGACCAAAGAACGAGTTACTATTGAAAGATGTTTTGGTCAGATGAAACAGCGATTCCCTATCCTCCAACACAAATTAAGAATTAAGTTGGAGAACATTCCATCCTTTATTATTTGCTGTTTTATTTTACACAACACAGCGAAACGCCTAAATGATGAAGATTTTGAAGCCGTCGCTGAACAGCCTGGCGAAGAAAAACAATTTTGAAGATGAAATTCCTCACTACGGAGAGTGCCAAATAAGGCGATTGGGACAAGCTAGAAGAATGCAACTGGCAAATGTAATCTACCAGCAACATTTGTAAAAAGTTCTGTAAGACATGTCTTTAAAAATGTTAAGGGCGTCTGTGTTTCCAGGAACAGAGTAATTAAATTCCCTCTTTTTTTTTTTTTTTAGGTTAAAGGATAAGGAAGCATTTATTTATTTTATAAAATATAATAAATTAGTTTCCTCAGTAGAGGGAATCCTTTAATTACTCTGTTCCTGGAAAAAAAAAATTATAGGTACGGGCGTCTGTGTACGCCACTTAAATCATCATTTGGTCCATCATTTTGGTTTGTTTTGTGGGTTTCGACATTGTTAGCCGCCTTTAGCATCTCTCGCTTTAATTTCATGTCAAGTAACTGCTGAGATTTTCTGAAATACTTCAACTGCTCGAGCAGGACTAAACGCTGCAAATTTGGAGTTGAAAGTTGTTTTGTCTCTTCAGTTTCTGGTAAATTGCTCCTCTTCTTACTGTGTGATGTTTGTACAGAAGTTGAAGCATCCGTTTCAATTTTTCGTTTTTTAGCGGATTGCAATAGGCATACTTCTTCCATTTCCTCTTCATCACTAAAATCTCCATCAGATTCCTCATTTGCAAGCGAAGTTAAGGGTTTTACACCTGCTGCCATTCCTCCTGCCATTCTTACAATTGAAGGATTGGAATCGGCTTCTATGAAATTCAGAAACTCTTCTTAACATGATTTTAAAACGTCCTTTTTATTTCCTGTCCTATTAACGTCGGCCTTCTTCTTAATTCGTGCCTTCATATTTTGAATTTTTTTCCAAAGCTGGCCTTCTGTCATGCATACTTTAAATTCCGCTTCCACTAGCTTCTTTATTTCAAGCATTGCGCACGAGCGCTTTCTTTTGCACTCTGGAATCATAGATTTCTCTAAAATAACTGGAAACTGACTGTTTTCAGAATCTTTACAAATTTTGCCTGGTTTTCACTTAAGTCCCAATTTACTTCATTATTTGACTCCCCCATGACTACTTGAAAATTTAAACATATACCAAGCACAGTACACAACACAACTACTGGTCTCCTCTACGTGCAGAACTGGAGTGAAGGGAAAGAGGATACAGAAAGACGCGCAGCTGTCTTTCACGTTACGACTTGTCCAAGGTCACACCCCCTCCCGTTTACAGGCGAGTGCCCACTCGCCAGTATGTGACTCTGGGAGTAGGCACTCGCTTTTCAACAAACCAAGTTTATTCACACGAAATATAAATGTGACTTGAGACTGCGAGTGGACACTCCCCTCATTGCGAGTGCCTACTTGCAAGTAGCTACTCGATTTTATTCACACCACTCGCATTGTTACGGAGTTGTATCAGCGACATGGCTTCGCCATCATTGGCGCCTTCAATAATGTAAAAGCAATCGGTGGTTCGTACCTGGATTACTGACCACCATATTGTACTGTATAAAATTCTGGCATTTGTCACTGCTTGAACGTTTTTCTGTATGTACGTTGATGTTCCCCATTGTTCAAAATGAAAAAAAGAAGTTATGACTGAACCCTATGCCATTATTGCTTAAATATCGAAATCGCTACTATATGATATATAAGTATAAGTATAATACATAATATATATTAAGTATATTTAATATATATTAAAAATATACAACTCGAGTTGTGTGACAGGCTTCGCTGAGGTTGGCATGTTTTCATTCTTGGGATTTTCCTTTCTGCGTTTTAAATAAGTAAACTACCAAACAATCTGAATTATTTACTGCTAACAAATACAATATTTAGAATAAATATACAATATTAAAATACTAATAATACGATGTAATAACTTATTTTTGTGTTACATTCATTTTTGCTTAAAGTATTAAAGTTTATGATGATCATCAGCGAATCCATATTATAGGTCGAGATTACCGAAGTTAATTGTTGTGTGATTTCGATTTGCATACTATCGATCCACTAATTTTACATAACAATAAAGCGGTCATTAATTGTTGTAACACAACTAAATACCTCAGGCCAAACATAGTATAAAATTATTTAACATGTATTTGACTGTTACACACATATGAAATCTATAATAACTCCGTACTGCAATGTGTTAAAAAATTTAACCTGCAAATTTTGGCCAAATTATTACAAAATAATATTTTAAGGACATTGTCCAGACAAAGTCATCATGTACATATATGTAGAATGATAAAGAGATATTAACAAGGCTACATCACTCTACTGCAGTTGACAACAATGGGAGGGTGAGACTGGACTAAGTGTTTCCTCCACTTTACGACTCTTGATGCTGTCATTATTGCACTACATTACACCCGAACACAGAACCTACACTTGTCAGTTGTTAGGAATTTCCCTGATAAAGTCATCATGTACATGTGTGTAGAATATATTCTCTGTACACCTAACATATATTTACATGACCTCTTTCGCGGGAAAATACGTTAAATTTTTTCAGTATTATACCTGAAATTATTTAGAAGTATTTTTGGCCTAAAACCTTAAGCTATAAACTTTTTATACAGGACATTTCAGAAACCTTTTATTAAATGTTAGGGGAATGTTCCTATGGGTACTATACATTTATTGTTAACTATTATTGAGTTTTTTGTGGATTCTGTATGAATATGTTATTTATTAAAACGTTTTTTTTTTCTCCTTCATAATCCTTACACATGCCTTAATCAATTCTTATATGGATTTTTACATTAATAATGTATTTTGAAAAAAATGTACACTAATATTTATACATCTGATTATTTCTAGATGTTATTCAAAATTTTTGACTAAAAGCAACTGATTTTTACAACAAAGAACTCCTTGAACGAATCTACTTTAATTAAAAGTTACATTGTTAGCTTGACTGTAGACTGTCGAAGGTATATTCGAGCAGCTGTTAAAACACCACTACTTTATGAAAACAAGTTTTTATGACTGTAGTATCTTACTTTTATTTGACATTCAAGCAGTTTTTTTCTTCATATATCGTCTGGATTATTTCTACACCTAATCAGCGTTTGAAAATTCAGATTATCCAGATCAGTATTCATCTGATTAAACGATTAAATGTACGGAAATTATCATCTCTACGTGCGTTGTTTTGAAGGACGAATGACAAAACTCTGTACTCCTACAATTTTTCAAATGAGTACATTTATAATAATGGACAAAAAATTATAACTCTCTAATTACGTTTTAAATTAAAATTAACTATAAGGTACAGAGTATTTCATTTTTTGTAAGTTGTTTACAAAATTACAATTTTATAAGACACAAATACAACATTTGTTAAAGTTACCATACTTTCATATATATATATATATATATATACCGATTAAAAAAGTACTAGTTTCGCTTATTAAAAATAATCGATAAAACGTAGGAGGATGAGATTTATACTTTTGTTTTTAGCTTTAAGGAAGTAATTACTTAAATTATATGAATCAAATAAATGAAAATTAAATTTGTGTGACTTCCAAAACATTTAGTTCTGAATAAAGAATCTACGAGTTATATCAAATTTGTAAGTAAAGATTATTGAAAATGTAAAATAATATTTTAATTTTCTCAAAAGACCCGAGTTTACAGATTTTTTTTTTGTATTTTTAGTGTAGATTTTCCATGTATTTGTAATATGTATAAAAATCCAATACATGAAAAATAATTATCATACCATACACAAGATAAAAATAAATGCTTTAAAATATTAAATACCCGCACATTTTTATGTACAATTAGTGAGCCATCAGTGTGCAATTCTAAACCACAAACAATTAACTTCCGTAATACCGACCAATCTGGCTCGTTGTCGCAAATTAAATATCATATTATAGTGCATTCTGTTCGCTATACTCCCATAATATCTAAAATACATCGTGAGTTTTGCATGTTATTTATATCTCTGACGTAATAATATCGCGTATTAATTTAATGAATCACATTCAATTACCTATCCAGACACTGGACAGTTGACATTTTAATATGTAGGAAAGGAGAATTAATAATGGTACGATTAATACTGAAATCACTCACGATGTTGTAATATCGAGGATAAGAAAGGAAAGATATATTTTGTGCCGGACCGCAGGTGTTGGTAACCCTGTTTGTAGTCAAGGGAGAAAATATGGCTCCGGGTATAAAGACGTTGCATAGCTTTTGTTGGATATTTCAATAAATCTTGCATAAAGGCAGCTAAAAAGATACGAAATCAAATACTCTCTATTTTGTAGTAAACTGCAACACGTACTATTATTACATAAAAGTATAATTAAAATATTAGAAAAGAATATATTAAAAATATTCCTCGAATAACATGCAATTTTGCAGCACACATCTTAAATACAAATAGGTTAACTATTCTATGATGTTGCGTGTCCGTTCATAAGATTTGTCTGCGCGTCAATGAAGCTTATCACTCCGTAGGCTGAAATAGTTTCTCTTTTGTCTGCCGGGTGTATTTAACATTTCTATTCTGTATGTTTCCCTGTCTATCCTCGGACACCCAAACAACAATATGAGCTGCAGTCTTACAACCTCAGCCTCTTGAAGTGTGTTACACAACACGATGTGTAGCGTATTCCTATCATGTAAATACATAACAAAATTACTTTAATGATACAGTAATAATTGCATGCGTTTGTATTATTAATTTATAATGACATATTTATTGTGTACACTGTGGAACACAACACACATTATGTAACAAATTTTATAACTTGATACAGTACAATATTCCATTAAATGGAAAGCTGATTTTAAATCATTGAAGCACTTATGAAGCGCTATGGAAGTCAGCAATACAGGTACGTGTATTAGATTGCTTTTATATTATTGAAGGCGCCGATGATGGTGAAGCCGTGTCACTGATACAACTGCCCAACAAAGTTAGTGTATTTTGTCTACTTCTAATACAGTTACAGAACTATTGTACAGTTGTTTGTCTCACAGACTGCTATGAGTGCGATACTTCTCTCTACAGTAGTACTCAAACTGTACATGATGATAAATCATAGAAACAGCACTCAAAACAGCAATTACTATTTCGCATTATTTTACAACGTAGCGACAACCACTGAGACTCAGACAGTGTTACTAAAGCGGTATTATAGTGATTAAGTATAAAAAAATTAGGAATGAATCCTGGTTGAGCTTATATTATTCTTCCATGTTCTATTCTACAAAGTTCCCTACAATAAGGCTTGAAGTAGGGAACAGTAGTTATTTTTCATTTTATTTACAATTGCATAATATCCTGGAAAGTATACGTATTTAAGTATATGATACGTGTAGTAGATTAAATTCTTAAATAAAATCTTTTAAGAGGTAGATGTATAAATATATATTTCCTTTTTATAATTTTTTGTTCTATTTATTAAAGTGTTTGAGTCTGTTACTGTTATAAGTGTTTTATTGCTTTACTAAAAATATTTTCATACATTTAATACACCCAAATTGCTCTGCATATATTGGCAGAAACAATCGGTCAGAATAGAGTCATTTATATTTGATCGTGACTAATTCATACTCCGTTGAAAACAACCGTTAGTCATTCTAGTTTATAGTTATTATGATGACGCACTCGTTATTCGTTTGGGTTTCTTGATGATTGGTAAAAAGAAAACGTTTCGGTTCACTAAAAAAGGAATTGCAGTCATCTAATACATTTTTAAGAGCCCTTTTAAATCATACACTCACAAATGGCTAAATAAAAGGATATTAATTTTAAATACTTATATTAAATTTATAATGGGAGCATTTTCGTAATTAATATGGTATTTAAAATTTATAATGTTCTTAACTATGTCATGAAACATTTCTTTTCCTTGGATCATAGATCAGTAAATATCATTCTCTCAAGTTCGTGTACAGTCATTTTTAGATTTAATCTTAAGCCATTTTTGGGTCAGATTAAACAATTTTCTACTATCAATTCTTATAATTCCTTATTTAAAAGATGTTGCGCCTTCTTAGAAGTTGTAAGGTCGATTATGACTTTGAAATTTAAAAATATAAAAAACAGGAAACTAATTTAATTTGATTTATGAAACAATGATGTTGCTCCAGCAACGTCTTAACTCTAAGATTAACAATACCTTTGTGCTTGGATTAGTCCTGTCCAGGCCATTCCCATTGGATTTTACGTTGAGATTTTGGGTCTCAAGGTACTATTATTAGGCAAACTAGGTTTGTTATATACGTTAATTGAAATTATATTTATTATTTATCAAATTATTAATTTATTGGCTGAGTGTTAGTGAAGGGAGTTTTATTACTCGATGGACTGGAAATATTTCATTTCTGTCTGTATGTCTGTATGTCTGTATGTCTGTCTGTCTGTATGTCTGTCTGTCTGTATGTCTGTATGTCTGTCTGTCTGTATGTCTGTATGTCTGTATGTCTGTCTGTATGTCTGTCTGTCTGTATGTCTGTCTGTCTGTATGTCTGTATGTCTGTCTGTCTGTCTGTATGTATGTATGTCTGTCTGTCTGTATGTCTGTATGTCTGTCTGTATGTCTGTATGTCTGTATGTCTGTATGTCTGTCTGTATGTCTGTATGTCTGTCTGTATGTCTGTATGTCTGTATGTCTGTATGTCTGTCTGTATGTCTGTATGTCTGTCTGTCTGTATGTCTGTCTGTCTGTCTGTCTGTATGTCTGTATGTCTGTCTGTCTGTATGTCTGTATGTCTGTATGTCTGTATGTCTGTCTGTATGTCTGTCTGTCTGTCTGTCTGTCTGTCTGTATGTCTGTATGTCTGTCTGTCTGTATGTCTGTCTGTCTGTATGTCTGTATGTCTGTCTGTATGTCTGTCTGTCTGTATGTCTGTATGTCTGTCTGTCTGTATGTCTGTCTGTCTGTCTGTATGTATGTATGTCTGTCTGTCTGTATGTCTGTCTGTATGTCTGTATGTCTGTCTGTATGTCTGTATGTCTGTCTGTATGTCTGTATGTCTGTATGTATGTCTGTCTGTATGTATGTATGTCTGTCTGTATGTCTGTATGTCTGTCTGTCTGTATGTCTGTATGTCTGTATGTCTGTCTGTCTGTCTGTCTGTCTGTCTGTATGTCTGTCTGTATGTCTGTCTATATGTCTGTATGTCTGTCTGTCTGTCTGTCTGTCTGTCTGTCTGTCTGTCTGTCTGTCTGTATGTCTGTATGTCTGTCTATCCGCACGATCCTTCGAATATCGAACTGACAGATAGACTTTAATTTTTGCATGAAGCTTATTTCTGAGGCAAGACTGATTTCAATGGGATTTGACTGAGGTTAGTGAATATTTTTATAATGGTGTTATTGGTAACCATGGTGGCATCGAAAAAATACCAGAATAAATCAATTGGAAAACAAACATAACTCAATCATATGATATTTTAGAATATGTCATTTTTTATTTACAGAGTAGAGTAAAATAACAGGGTGTAAAGTTAAAGATTAAAAGTCGGTTTCAGGGCTTGACTTCAGTGCGCTCTTACGTTGAACCTTCTAAGCTCACCAGAACTTTCACTTTTTGAACTTATCTATGAAAACTAACTTATTAAAAGAATTGTGAATGTATAATGTCAAGATATTTTTAGAAAGACTTCATGAGTAGACTTTAAACCATGTATTAATCTTAATTTCTACATAGTCAAGAATGAGCTCTATGATGGAGCATGTCCAAACATGGAATTTGGCTGAGCGTCATTAAAGCCTTATATGTTCTGTCCCCAGAACATTTATACAATGAAGAAATTTTCATACAACCTCAGCGTATACTGTTAACATTTGGCGTTGATACTCCTACTTTTTTGTTAAAATTTAATCAGCAATTAAATTTTATCAAGCACTTATTTCATTAGGAACTTAAAAATTAGAAATAAAACTAATTATTACTTAATATAAAGGGTTTGTATTTTTTTAGTGTTTATGAACAATACGCTAGTTCTGTTACAAGCGAATAAAAGAAATAAAACCTTTACAGATGTCTTTGACCATAGAGGGTGAATTAGATATGGATCCAAAAGTCGTCGGTGGAAAGGTTTAGATCGCAAAATCATAGATTAAATTCAGCTGGTAATTTTTTCCTTTAAATGTTATTTTTTCGAAATTAAATTACCTCAAAAGTTTCTCCGTTGTTCAATATGTTAAAAATTACCATTTATAAAATTATCTGTAATTTTGTCTAACATTTATTTAAAGTTAACTACATTTTCTACTAACAGATCTGTTGCCAATTTTTATCCGAAATATAATATCATTTTTTAATATTTTTTGTCCCATTTTTATTGCCAAATTCTACTTTTTTGTCATTTCTATATTTATGATTCATTATAAACAAATTGTGTTTGTGCATATTCAAATAGAATACAAATTAAATATATAATAATATTTATTTTCTAACTTTCAGCCGAATGTTACCGAATGGCACCAACATCCTAAGCTTGATCAAATTTTTTAAAGATTTAGGCAACAATAAATTGAGTTGTCAGTAAATGCTCATTTTAACAACTGTTCCATTACATTATTGGATTAGGTCTAGTATATAGAACAATCTGACCTCTTAGAAGAATTAGTTTCGATTACAAGTAAATATTTACACATGTTGAACCACCCGTTTCCTGTCTAATCATCACAACACAACAAACGTAATTAGCGAGTGAGTGTTTGACATAAGCCCACATGTGTCTGAGGTTTGGCTGTCACCGGATACACTGAGAATTTACCAAAGGTGAGGATAAACACACTGTCCTGTGTAGTCTCCTCTTATAATAATTAGTTCAAGATTTTAAGCAAATTAATTTGTGAGGTGTAGCACTGAATGTACTCTTTGCTTAGTAGTATTAAATTATACACTTCAATAAACCGTACAATAGATAAAGTCCTTGGGGTTGTCTATGTGATAAATAATATAGGTTTTGTTTTTATTAAGTACAGTTACAATTTGATTAGTATAAATATCACTTGCCAATAACAGCTATTCCAAAAATAAACTCTTGTCCGTCACATAAATAAGTGCTGAATAAATAATTGGAAAGCATCCAGAGTGTGAAAATTACAAAAAATAGTTTACGTTCGTTTCAACTCTTTACACGCCTTGATTGTCGGAGAGAAATTGTAGGATTGTCATAACTTCACAATTAGTACCGCTTTTAGAACAAAATCACTCTAGGTAGTTTCGTAATACCCGAACCAAAACCTTAAAAGTAGGTCTCAAAAAAAATTTCAAAAAACTTGTGTTTACAGTGTGACACAATCTTGTAATATGAAACACATAAGAGACACAAAAGACCAATAAACGTGAAAGTTACTTAATGGAAACATGAGATAAACACCGTGGTAAGGAAAAGTCTAGAATTAACACTGCTTGTATGGAAAATCATCACATGTTTGCAGAGTGAGAATAAGGAATAAAATTACTTTACAAATATGCAATTGGGCTTTGGCAATAACCTAAACCACTATTATTGGATTGCGTACATTTAAAAATCATATTGCCAGAATTGTAGGTAAGATAGTAACCGTATCTCACACAAAAGGCCCAAACAGGTATACAAATTGGTACAAAAATTGATCTCGTATATAACTCATCAACGTTGGTTTGTCAGCTTGGTACCTTCGTTTAAGGATCCTGACAACGAGGTAGGAAGCAATACACCCGTAATCTGCGTAATTTGCACGTTAATGATAACAGTTAGGAATGTGTATCACGAAAATTGGGGTCTGTATAAATGTCACCCTAATAATATTATAAATGTGAAAGTACCTTTGTTTGCTTTTTTGTTTTCACGCGTGAACTAATCAACCGATTATACTGAAATTTTGACATGGACATTCTTACGTTACCTAGGATGAGTATAGGGCTATTCTTATTTCTATATATTTCTTATCCCTTTGGGCTATGCGCCACTCGTCTAAAGTAAATAAATCCCATCTTGGTCACTAAAGTTGTGTGATGTTAATTAAATTAGCATGTCAAATAATGTAATCAACTATTCTGTGTAAATATTTTATTATGTGTAAATGTTTGATGTTTTTCAATTTGTTTACATTTATAGTGAGTAAAGTTTTTAATAAGTAACCATAATTGTTAACAGCGATTTAGATTTCAGAGATAATTTAAGTACTAATCTACCTTAGAACAGTCGTGAAACATAAGAAAGTCAGAATTTGACCTTCAAAGGCCTTGAATTAGTTGACAAGATGAAATTTCACTGGACTCATCTTTTGATCTAATTTACCAATTGCAGCTTTAAATGTTCTAAAATATTAAAAAAAAAACAAAAAAAAACATTTTCTATAAATCTAAAGACTGATATAAAACACTTCTTAGTTCGTCTCCAACTATGGAACAAAACAACCAAGAGCGAAGTAAATTACAATGGCCATAATTATAAACGTTTTGACGTATTTTATTGGTCGTGGCAACGAGGAAAACTCAAACCTGGTATCGGAAATTTCATTTATTCAAACCAACAACTACCAGCCTACTAAATTGCGTGCAAAAAAGCGGGTAACTGCTAGAAGTACAGATGTAAGAGACAATGTAGTCTAATTTTTACTATACATTTAAAGACTTTTATAAAACATACATTTTCTTAGACAAAAATAGGCTTCTCAGATCTGTGTGTGTATGAATATTTTCTTATGGAGGAACAAAAACATACTAAGACAAGATTAAATTTAAATTACCATAATGATACAAGTATTACAATATTTTCTTGGTGAAACTCAACATTGGCGTCGGAAATACAATTCACTCGAACCAGAATTGCTCCTACAGTTGAAAACACCGAGGAAATGCGTGCGAAGCCGTGGTTAACTGCGAGTAGTTGATAAATAATAGCAACTTACAGAAATAATATTAACACATTTTATGTGAATATACTAAATAAAAACCTAGGGAATCACGTTTTATAATTTTTCCTCTCAACAAAATTGTATACTTCACTGACGACTTTACTTCAGTATGTGAGATATAAGTTGAAAAGGAGAACGAGAACTACTTTTAGAAAATCTATGCATTTTAATAAAATGATCGCCGTATAGTTTTGATACGTTTATTTAAAATCCCCAACATAATAAATCATATATATATATATATATATATATATGATATAAAAATCATATAAAATGTCTAGATATATAAATTTTTTCTATCGACACGATATCTCTCGGTAACGAACTAATGTATAGACTTGAAGTTTGCACACAACCTCAACAAAGTCTGTTAGGCTACAAGTGTTGTGTCTTACTCTTGTTCTATTACAGGATGAGAACCATTTCATAACCCTATAATCAGTGCGACACACAAAATTCCACAAAAATGTTTTGAAAGCCAAATAAGAAAGTTACGGCATTTTCCCACGCCCTCTCTAGCACACGCGTCACACAAAGCAAATTGACTTTCATGCGTTTACAAGCCTCGGCAGTTGAGCTATGACGTGGAAGCGGAAAGTGCAAATAAACAAGTTCTGTTTCCAAGTTTCCATAGGAAATGTTTTTGTATATTATCTTCCTAATACAACAATCTACTCGTAACTCATTTAAGATTAAGCTGTGCTAATGCAGCATGAATATTAATAAATTCAACAAATATTAAAGTTGTATATATATATATATATATATATATATATATATATATATATATATATATATATATAACAAGGCGCCTCTCAAGCTTCCATATAAATAACTTTAATATTTGTATATATATTAAACATTATATATATATATATATATATATATATATATATTATTTATTATTATAATATTACTTTATTATTGTTTTTACAACACATCATGAAACATGTTATTACCTGTAGAGGAAATGAAAGAACAAGTTATACACTTTATAAATATGTTTATTTGCAAATTAACAAGGTGTGTCAGGATTAGGAGCCTTTTACGTAAACACTTTGTAAAAGGACGTTAGATATACTTAACATTGATTTCAACTACACAAAACAATATATTGATTACTTCCGAGCACTGATTTTTTTAGATAATTAATTAATTTAAAAAATTAATTATTTACGACATGTCCTGTAGTGGAATTACATTTACTGAATCAACTACTAAAATAATTCTTTTATTGTATTTTAACAATAAAACATTGCATTTCAAAAGTCAGTTTAATATTATTAGTCAAAATCTCTAATTATACCCATTCATACTTACAATGCACGTTCAAACATATACCTCTTGCCCATCCACCAACATTCATTCAACATGAGACTCGGGGCTCTAATTAATTTGTATTTAAATTTTGATTCTGATTCTCATAGAAGCCAGTCATGAACTCTTCGACAGAATAAAACGCATTCGACACCAGTATGTGCTTCAGAAGAGCTTTAAACTATCCGACTGTATAAAGCCGATTGAGAGATCTGACTCCAACCTGTGACGGCAAGCGTTCGAAAGCCACCGTCCTATGCTGTTGTGCACGGTAACTCTCCCTGCCTCTACTTTCATAGCAGTGAACGTCAATACCCTGTTTAAGAACGCATTTTGATATAAAATACAGGACAACCTCCAATATTTAAAGGCAGGGCAAGTCAGCAATTCAAGCTTCCTGAAAGCATCCCTACACGACTCTCTGAAGTGCAATTTGGAAATTATTCTGACAGCTTTGTTGTTCAGTCTAAATACTCTTACTAGATTGTATTTGGCTCAGCTTCCCCAAAGGCTTAACCCATGTGTCAAGTATGGATGAATCAGGCCAAAATAAGCCATTCTTAAAACTTTTTGTGAACAATAATTGGCAAGGTTACGCAGGGCGTAGATGCCTGAAGTAACGCAAGCACAGATATTGTCAAAATTACTGTTCCAGGTTAGACCTTTGTCGAGGTACATCCCTTGGAACTTGGTGGAGTCAGGATTCTCTAAGAGCTCATTTTACAAAAAACTTCTTTTGCCATGTGAAAATTTTGCATATATCAATCATTTGTTCTCCATCATATCCATTGGCCTATACTGTATAGGGGGTTCCTTCAGGAAGCAAAGATTCCATTTTCCTTAAAATCATGCATATTACTTCGTTGCGTACTGCACTCAAATTGCAAAATCGACTACAGCCGTTGATTTTTGCAGTTGCTATCTTTATAAGAAATACAAAAATGTAGAATTGGAATAGTGTTTCCATGTTTGGGAGGTTCTTCTGGATGAAAACCAGTCATTTTACTAGTGTCGGCTCTCAATAAAAAGTGTTATTTACTTTGTTTGATTATTTGACTGTTATCTTTTAGTTATAACTGTATTATAATAAGCTCCTTCCTTTGTTATTATAACGAGGCATTTTACATTTGATGATACAAATTTGTGAATGATTTAACATTATAAAATAAAATTCATTTTTTATTATGGAAACTTTAAGACCTATGCATAGTTTCCGGTTTATTTTATTTTAATAAAATTATTTACTTTAATTGTGAGGAGTTCCTTTCTTAATTTGTGCTTTTAATTACTGAAAAATGCCAAACAGGGAAAATTTCCAACATCTTGTAGTTGTATCAATTTTATTGCAAAGTTACTAGTGAAACAGGAAATTCGATTAACGACTCAGGCGGAAGAAGCACGTAAATTTTGTGACAACTGGAATATTATATTTTTTATTTTATAAATATATGTTTCCAACTACATTTGGAATAAATCCTCTCGATTCAAAAATTAACAAAGTTGTGGGTTTTAAAACCTGAGCGACCGCTATATTTGGAACTCAATGGCCAACGAACTAGATGTTTATAAAATAAATTTGGACATCAAGTTTTAACTTATTTGGGATTTTAATGACATAGTTATCGTTTTCATCATGTCTTAGGGCATCATAAAACGGTGAAGTCGAGTTGATCTTTTTCAAAAGTGAGGAGCAATAAATTAAATAGGCATATTTAGTATACAAAAACTACTTTCAAAATAAAATTTTAACTAAAGCAGCAAATTTGTATTCAATATTAATTATATTGCAGGGGTTAGGTAGATATTTCATCAGCCCACTAGTGACAGTTGGTCAATCACTAAAATAACAAACATATAAGGACCGATACTGGAATGGAACGTTAAAAGCAACGGAGATGTTACCTAAGTTTAAAGGACCCTTAACCTTTACTGTTATAGTTTCAATACGAGTACAGCCTTACCTAACGTCCTTGCAGAATGGGTTTTCGATGATCAGATAATACTGGTGGTTGGCTATTCGCTGGCTGGAGGCGTATTAAACAGATTAAATAATAAAATATTGTAAATGTAAAATATAATGGTAGATTTGTGAATAAATACTTATTATTATGAGTATAATATATATTCAGCTAAGATAGTTGGTTACGTAAATTCATCAATAGGCGTTAATGATAGTGATTAGAAATAAAGGAAAAGGAGCGTGGTCCAGGCGTCATAATAAAACAGCATATACCAGGCTGTGATTCTTGTAGACTACACCCCTGAGAGAACAGTTCTGTCCTTGGTGATAATGTGGTATCTACAGGGGATCAGTAGAAAGGGTTGGTTGCTATAGAATTAACGAATTGGTGTTGGATACAGATTCCAGTGCTCTTGTTTAATAAATTTATATGAGCAGTGAAAATATCAAGGGAGTAAGAAGGTTCAAGTAATGAGTCAAACATTCCTTTCACTCGGTGATCAGAAATTTAAGCTGTATTTTAAAATTAATTTTAAAGTGGCATTTTGTCTCTCTTTTACATAGTCTTCGAAGATAAAATGTATAATAATATGGTGGGCTCACACCATCTAACTCTTTATTTTAATATATAAAAAGGGTCCAATAGTCGTAACGAAGACACTTTAAAATCTTATATGAGATTTTATTATACTATTTTCAGTGGGAGGGGTGTATAGTTTCAATTTTATTCCATTGTTCAAATATACTTTATAACTATAATTATAATAATATATTTCCCCTTCATGCGACGACTTTTAAGCAATCAATATTGAGCTGTTTGAATGTTTTCCGCTACTACTTGTCATCTAATGTTTATATTATTGTAAAGGGTTAGCCAGTGAAACGGGAAGATTTAAATAAGTTACTAATTCTTTAAGAAAATTAATTTTATTATTTAATTGTTATAAATATAAAGAAAAAAAGGTAGCCATTTACTGTACAATAAGTGAAAAAATTATTTTTCGACTATAACACTTGTCATATCCATGTTCTCCATTGGAAATCTATGCACTGCTGCAGCCAGGCCTGGAAGTTTCTCATGACATGTTGCACCATATTGACTGGTATTCCTTCGATTTCGCCCCGATAGGGATTTTTTTAGGTCAGGGATAGTTCTAGGTGGATTGTTCTGAAAAACTCTTGTTTTTAAGTAACCCCATAGAAAAAAGTCACAGGCTGTCAAAACTGGAGAGCGAGGGGGCCAAGGGATATCCCCGTTTCGGGAAATGACGCCACCTGGAAACAAAGCATTCACAGCATTCATAGCAACTCTTGCAGTGTGGCTTGTTGTTCATTCACTGGAAAATGGGAGAGTTGTGGCGTAAGAATGTTCTGGATCATTGCAACGTAACGCACAGAGTTAAGAGCCACAGCACTTCCATTGATATCCTCAAAGAAAAATGGGTCTATGATTCCTCTTGCTGACATTGCGCACCAAACCGTCACTTGTTCAGCATGAAGAGGCGTTAAATGAAGTGCGCCAGGGTTTTCCTCCAACCATTATCTGAAATTTTGTTTATTAAAACAACCAGAGAGGTGGAAATCCGCCTCATCGCTCATCCACAAGTTGTTTATTGGTCGACATTTTCTTCAAGTCTTCTGGCCATTTCCTCACAAAATTGTAATCGCGTCTGATGATCAGTTGGTTTGAGAAATTGCACAATCTGTATTTTGTATGGGTGAAAATTTAAATCTTGATGAAGAATCCTTCTCACCGAAGTATTCCAAGGCGTAGAGCATGTTTGTTTGGCAGATCGGCGTGGACTTCTGAGCATTGCCTGTTGAACAGTAGCGACATTTTGAGGAGTTCGAACTCCCACACCTCATTTTTAGACGTTGATCCAGTTTGTTCAAGGTTGTTTTACCTACGAACGAATGGCGTTATCCGAAGGAACAGGCCTGTTGCGCGATATGTTGAAATGGCGTAGAAAAGCACGTCGCTTTTTCACCAAACTCTCACCATTCGTATAATACGCTTTAACCACGTAGCCGCGATGTTCACCCATCCAACAATCCATCTGAACTAAATGGCGGGACAGGCAGGTAGAAAGGAGCCGGCCTCTTTTAAGCCGCGTTTACACGAGGCCAGTAGGCGGGCAGGTTACTTGGAGCAGGCAACCTGAGGCTAGTAACCTGCCCCGTGTGGACGACCACACTTGTAAAATCACAGGCAAGTTGCCTGTCAACCTGCCTGGCAGGTCGACTTGCACGAGGAGTAAACAACCTGCCCCCCCACCACTCGAAAACGGTACCTGCCACACAGCCTGCCTTGCACTGACGCCGTGTGGACAACTCACGATGAGCAAGTGAGCGAATTGGTGACAAACAGTGCTTTATTGGATGTTTGTTTATTGTTTAAATTGTTAACTTTTATATATTTGTGTAATACTGTACTATTCAATGGCTCCACGTTGGACCGAAGAGATGACAATTAAGTTTTTGGAACTTTACAAGGACCGCCCTTGCTTATCGGACCAGTTTTCTGAACTGTACAAGAACAAAAATGCACGCGATTCAGCCCTTGGTGAAATAGTTTCCGCTATGAAAATTGAAGGGTTTGGAAATAACTGAAGCTAAATCTAAGATAAAAGCTTTACGAGCCGCTTACTCTGGTGAAATGGCCAAAACAGTAAAAAGTGCAAAATCAGGCTGCAGTACATCCGATTTATACGTGACAAATATAAAGTGGTTGTATATAATGAAAAGGTATAATGGAAAAAGGAACACTGAAAAGAGAATCGAAGAGCACTCTGGTAAGTAATGTTTGTTTATTTATACATAATCTGGATCCTTTCTGTTCTGAACACATGTATACCAATGTTAATGTTAGGTTAGGTATGTATTAACCTGTATCAATGTACCATTTTTAACTGCCAATGGACAGCACCTTCACTGACAAAGTATCTTTTGTATGCGTCCCTTTTTTGCTTTGCCTTCTTAGTTTGCTGATGACTTCCTATGCGTATGACACTCGGTAGGCCAATAGTCTCTTGTCTCCAGGAACCGGTAAGAAAATGTCCGAGGTTGTAATCTTCAGTATCCACAGCGCCCCTAGCCAAATATGTGTGAGTTGACAACTTCCTTAAAAAATTGTGCAGAGCACACGAAGCAAAAACAATTTTATCCACCGAATCTGGAGATATTTGAATAGGTTTTTCAAACACTCTGAACCTGCTAACAAGTATGCCAAAGGCATTTTCGACGATACGCCTAGCTCTTGAAAGTCTGTAATTATAGATTTTGCATTCCATGTCAAGTTGTGAACTTCCATAGGGTTTAATTAAGTATTCTTTAAGTGGAAAACGCGTCATTGCCCAATATGACACCACCTTCTGGTAATAAGCCAGACTCTAGGCTGTCCAGTAATGAGCATCTTTGAAAAACTGTAGCATCAGATACAGAACCATTACTTCCAACAGAAATGTATGTAAAGCAGTAGTCGTGATCCACTAGGGCCAGTAATATGATACTGTGTGACTTTTTGTAATTGAAAATAGGTACTTCCACAATTATCTGGGGCTCTTATTGTTACGTGCTTCCCATCAATAGCACCGTAGCAGCCGGGAAATTGCCAACAGTCTCTAAAACCTTTTTCAATTATTTTCCATTCTTCATGAGATTCCGGAGTCTGAAAATAAAATTACATGTCACGATAGTATTATTAAAGAATATATAAACTAAACCGTCTTGTGTGTCATATATATATATATATTTATATATATATATATATATATATATATATATATATATATATATATATAAAATAGTAAGTGTACAATAATAGGTATACACACAAGACGTTTATCTAGATGATTAACAGTTCTATACAATCCCTTTTTTCCAGGAAATCGCATCTCACAAGAGAACAGCTACCAGTCCCATTAATGTTGATGATAACAACAAGCAAGAAAATAATAATGAGGATGCAGTGATGCTTTCTGAAGTCAATTCTGTTGAAGATCACTTAGCAGAGGACTGTGATGTTGGAACTGATGGGTCTTCAGTTCAGCATAATGCATCAACATCTACAGCTACTCCGGACCATTCCAAACCAAAACGTTTTTAAGCCAAGGTCAAAAAATTCAACAAATTGCGCATACAGCCCGTGAATTAAAATCTCTGTCTTCTTTCTTTAAACCAAAAGAGGAAAGTGAGCACGACGTTTACGGCAAGCACGTCGCTGCTCAGTTGTCCACGTTAAGTCCATTGCAAGCCATAAAAGCAGTTAGTAAAATAAACGCAATATTAACTGAATGTCGGTTAAATGATCTTACGGATTCTAAAGCGTCACCATACGAAACTTATTCGTCACTTTCTTCTCCACAAACGTCAAATAATGGACATGGTTCTGAAGAATTTTTCGTACAGTCCAATAACTCAGTTGATGTTAATAATGTACAGTCAAACATTTCAACTGTCGGTGTTTTCAACACCGTTAGTGGAGCATTAACGTACGCTTGAGAACAGTTTTTTCAGGAAATAAACTAAACTATGTTTTTGAAGTGTATTCAACTAACTATGTTTTTAGACTACTTTTTAGCTACATGCGATTTAAAAAATGACATAGTTGTAGAAAATTACAATTTTAGTTTCTTGCAATTTTCTTTCATCTGAAATAGACGTATAATTTACAAACATTGTTTTATAATTACCTGTATGTACTCCTTTAGACATGTATACAGAGCAACGCACACTTCTGGGATAAGTAATGAGATTCCTGACTTTGAAACACGGAAGAAATGTTGGAGAGTCCTGTAGCTATTTCCTGTAGGTATGACAAGGTAATTTCTAATTTCAATTTTAGCTGACAAATCCGGTCTCATAGTTGCGTCTTGTTTAGTTATCACAGGTTCTATAAGTTCAAGAAGTGCATCAAAACTCTCAGGTGACATCCGCAAACATGCTCGATATTCTGCTGGGTCTTCATTACGCAGTTTCTGTTAGTAACTGAACAGATGCACCACTGGTATCTCTCCTGTTAAGCCATTCTCTCACCCATAGTTTTTTTCTTTTCGAGTTCTTCCAATAACATTTCACTGGATTCACTTACAAAATTCCAGTATAAGATTACGCGTAATTTCTTGTACGTCATCATAAGATAACACAGAAGATGCACTTTCTGCCATTTTAATACAACTTAATTAAACACAGACTCGCTCGCAACTGAGTCGTGTGGACAGGGTCAACGGCAAGTCCCCAGTACAGTAACTTGCCTCAGGTTACCTGCTCCAAGTAACCTGCCCGCCTACTGGCCTCGTGTAAACGCTTTATAACCCACCACTCACATTCCAACTGTCAAGGCCATCTCCAATCTTCCCGTTTCACTTGGCTTACCCTGTATTATCACATATTAATTGGTCTTTTTGTTTTGTCTATGTATTAATTTTACAAGCATCTGTTAAAAAGCAGGTTTTCGAGTCCTACTTGGAATGTTTTTTGTTTAATTTTTACGATAATTTTCCTAAGAAATCTTTGTTTTCTGAAAACGGTACTAATTTTGTATTTTCTACGAAATTCTTCAAATTTTCTTCAATAATCTAACATATATTATTCTCTGTCCTTTTCCTGGTCACTCAGTGAGTTACCCATTATCTCTTTTGCTCGTACTTATGACAGAGAAGACTATCCGTTTTGTATAACTGTAATTAATAAGCAATATATTTTTAACCTAATAAAAGTGCAAGGCTTTATTTAACTAATAAAAACTAAATACAAAGTTTATAGTATACAATTACAAGGACTGTACCGTTCATTCCAACATATTATTCGATTTAATGAAATGAATAACTTAAATTAGTACACAATCAGTGCGTCCAGTTTTGCAGCCGCTCCTCAGACACGTTGAGACCTGTATGTCAAACACCACTAGCAAGTTCGGTTTGTTGTGTGATGTTGTGTAGGAAGCGAACGTTTGTTTAACATAAACATTTACTTGTAATCCAAACAATTGTGCTAAGAGGTCAGATTGCTCTATACAAGACAGCCAATCTAATAATGTAATAAACCAATAGTTATAGCGAGCATTTCGCTTACTGAGAGCTCACTTTATTGATGCCTACGTCTACAAGCGAATTGATCATCCTTAGGTAGTTTGATACAACTAGGAAGTTACCGCCATACGACAACATGATTGGCTGCGCGTTTTATCTTATCACATATATATCAAACATATTGATAATTTGTATATGCGGAGATAGCCTAATCTAATATCAATAAAGATTTAATGACAAAATGTTCTAGCTCCAATGGAACAAGAACCAGGGGTTTTCACTTATTTACGTGTAAGTGTGTATATATATAATATATATATATATATATATATATATATATATAAATGTAGCCCTTCGATGTCACTTATAGGACAGCCGTACTTACTTTTTGTTGTTTTTTATTATACAAAGTTGTATTTTATTATTGTTTTTGTTGTTTATTATACAAAGTAAATCCAAATCTGTTACACAAAACATTTCGGAGAATACTAAAGTATAAAAAATCCAAACAAAAGTCTTTTATTTAAAAAAAAAAACTGAGAATAAAGGTATAACTCTCCATTTCTTTTAAATACCAAAACCTGTATCAAAGATTTAAATATGTTTAATTGAAATCTTTATAGTAATTATCTTCAAGATTTATTAAAACGACGTCTTTATGTCAAACTATTTTGTTAAAAATTAAAATATTGTATAATAATAAGTACAAATATTGGAAAACATTCACCTTGCATAAATAAATGTTTTAAAAATATTAAATTGAATCTTAATGGAGGAATATCTAACATCAAAATCCCAACGTAAAGCCCAGTCGGAGTGGTCTGGACAGCAGCTAATCCCACCCAAAGGTATCTAATCTTTGAATTAAGGTGCTTTTGGAGCTAATTTATGCTTTTCATTCGTCATTTCTAACCGGATGGCATTCATGTTTGTAATGCAATAGCTGTAGTCTATCAAAGTACTGTAATTTCATAAAGACAGAAAGAGTTGAAAATGTCAGGAGTTATTAGAATATGAAAGGTTTAGTTTGGGAACTTTTATTCCAAGTCCACAAAACCGCTGGAAATACAAATTATTAAAATTTTACATCCACATTAACTTAAGGAAGGTCATGTAAACTTAAAGATTTATTAACTTAAGAAAAAGGCAAATTTTATCTAGATGTAAATTAAGAAAATATATTATTTGAATCTCCACAGTAAATACAAAAATTAATCTTTTATGAACAAAAAGCTAGAAATTATTCGTAAGCGACGTTTTAATATAAATAGTTATAAATAATATCCTTAATTTCAGCAATATTGGAGAGCGTCAATAACAAATGATAACTACGAGTAATTAAATGACTACAATTTCACTGAACGAAATAAAACTTTTTTCTTTCTTCGGGATGTGTGAATTTAAAAAGGCTGCGACTATCGTCTTTTTATAAACCAATTCAGTTACGATTGTTTTGAGTATTAATGAAATGTAAATAAACACCTGTTCTTAGGACGTGCTGTTAGTTTTCTAAAGAATAAACATTTAATACAAGCATAATTTTATTCTCCATTCATATTGAAAGTTATTTTAAGATTCTTGAAAAATTATAAATATTCTTAGTTTGACAAGTTAACGTAGTTAACTAATAATGACAGTTGGCAGGAATTAATCTCTTCAATTTCCACAGATATTGCGCTTCCTCTTAGAATGACAATAAATAAACAACGTTTCAAATTAATCGTTTGGTTATGCCAATCTTTAGAATAATTTCTGTTTAGTAAAATTTAAATATATAATATAGTAAAACAATAACACATTTTTTAACATTACTATACACATACAAGCATTATGTAATAAATTAAATAAAATTAAAAAAAAAAAACAAAAAATATTATCAATCGCACCTATTAAAAGGTATTAAACCCGACTGTAATCTACTAAATGTATCAGCTAATTAAATATTTCTTCCGAAGAAATGCAGTTATGGTCGAATTAAAATATTCCATTTACTTTCTTTAAGACTTGTCTTAAGGAACTTTCTATATAATAGAGATGTGGAAAAATAATGTTTGCTCTAGCAGGATTCAAAACCAATTTTTAAAATAATTTAAAGCATTCTCACCCCGCTTTTGGCAACATTAGGACGATTATTGGTTGGTACTGTTGCTTTTTAAACTACCAAACAATCCTATTGCTTCATTAGAAAAGTAGCGCTGGATCAATGCTTCCTCACCACTACCATGAAGATGCTGTCTTTTTACTTTACACAGAGTAAAGTCGTACTACTGCTGTGCAGTGTATCAGGCTACCACAACAGTCTGTGAGCCAAACAACTGTACAATAACTCAGTAACTCTGTTAGAAGTTGACCAAATCCGAACATTGTTAGGGAGTTGTATCAGTGACACGGCTTTAGCACCATTGTCGCCTTCAACAATATACAGCAATCTACTATCCGAATCTGGATTGTTGACTTCCGTTGACCCTTCAATCTTTTAAAGGAAGCTTTTAAATGTATCAAATTATAACAACGGCCACAGAATAAACGTGTGTCTGTATGTAATGTTCCACATTGTAAAAAATCAAGCATGTCTTTATAAATGAACTATTCATGCCTATGCTTTCATTGTTAAATATTAAAGCCATTATTTCATGATAACAGTACGTCATTTACATGATAACAATACGTTACACATCATGTAGCGTAAAATGCTTCGCCGAGTTTTTTGTATCAGTTCAAGCCTATAGATCATTTGATTCTTTGGATATACTTCGGACAGAGACAGTCATACGGAACAAATTGTCACATCTCAAGGAGAAGTGGTGACAGCCTCCTGAAAAATAGCCGCAAATACACTCAGCCGATTCCCAAGAATGGACATGTACCAACATATAACAATTTTATTAGACAACGGGTTTAATGTCATATGTAATATGTCTTATGACGGTACTCAGTTTATTTATAAATGACTTCATGAACAATATTTCGCTACGGTCATGGTTACCCACAAGACCAATTTAAAGATTTTTATTAAATTTCAGCCAAATCCTAAATGGAGTAACAAAACTCGATGTTCCCTAAATAGAATTGGTGATTCACGCAAAATTTCTAGTCTGTAGGCCAATTCGTTCTCAAATCATGCGGATAGTTAAACAGTAATAAGATTAGTTACTAGCCAACCAGTTAACTAACCAGCTAACTAGCCTAGTAGCTCAACCAGTTAACTAACCAGCTAACTAGCCTAGTAGCTCAACCAGTTAACTAACCAGCTAACTAGCCTAGTAGCTCAACCAGTTAACTAACCAGCTAACTGGCCTAGTAGCTCAACCAGTTAACTAACCAGCTAACTAGCCTAGTAGCTCAACCAGTTAACTAACCAGCTAACTAGCCTAGTAGCTCAACCAGTTAACTAACCAGCTAACTAGCCTAGTAGCTCAACCAGTTAACTAACCAGCTAACTAGCCTAGTAGCTCAACCAGTTAACTAACCAGCTAACTAGCCTAGTAGCTCAACCATTAACTAACCTTTTTTAACCAGTTTTTTTTTTGCTTCAAGATGGGCCGATTTGCTTGTCTGCTCTGACTAGTGCTCCAACTATTATTTGCTACTATTATTAGGCTTGATATTGTGTAAGTTATATGTGACTAATTGTTTAAATTGTCATGCAATAAGGTTATAAATGAACAGTCTTTTCTTTTGATTTTTCTACTAATAAACAAGTCTTAGCAAATTCGATCAGTCTTGTATTGTCAATAACACCAGTGTCTGTCTGCCTGCATATGTGTTGGATTGGACTGCGTCGCACTTGAACGAACCTGCGCTGGTTTTTTTTGCCACTGCCATCTGTATCGTACATCGTTTTTATAAAGTTAGCGCTATATGCAATTCTCTAGAATTCTGGTAGATATATCTTTTGCACAGGGATCACTATTGTGGTGGATCGAGTGGCTGCAACTGGTCTCTGTTATTATACTTTATGAAAAGTTAGTTATTCTTGCGAATTACGGAAAATTTCTATGGATTATAGATTAGCTTGGTGATCATTATTGTGGAGATTTGAGTAGCCATCTTGATCACTCGTCAACGTACGACTTCTGCATTATATCAAATACTGTTTGTCAAACTTGAATATTGATTGTCAAGCTTCTATCCTCACGTCATGGCTGACAGTGCTGCGTGCAGAGTGTGCATGAAAATGGTTCTTGACACGGACGATGGACTTCAGTGCGACTCAGACTGCCAATGTTGGTTCCACATCAAATGCGTAGGAGTAAACAAAACTGAATATTCCCATTACGGCCAGTAACTTAAATAAAAAGTGGCACTGCCTACGTGTTGACTGTTACGCGGCCAACTCTAACCCATCTCAACTACTAGTTAGTAAAATGGATGAGCTACTCAATAAATTCTCCCTTCTCGCAACCAAGGATGAGGTTAAGGGTATTGCTGATGGGCTTCAGGATATAAAAACAGATATAAACAATTTGAGCGCCAAAATTAGCTACCTAGAGCCACGCATCGATAAACTCGAGAGTGATGTCAATGATTTAAAAGCCAAAGCTGCGGCTAAGGGAGAGGGCCGGGACATTCCAGTTGAGGATATCCTTGAGGAAATCAACGACAGACAGCGCTGCACACGTAACGTGATCGTACTCGGACTTAAGGAATGCGAATCATCTGTGCTGGCAGCTGCGAAGGAGCACGATAAGAGTCTTATCAATGTCATCTTGGAACGTTGTGGTCTGGGAGCGTCCATGGGCCGGGCTAGATTTTTCAGACTTGGGAAAAGCAACCAAAGATAAACCCCGAGCTATAAAGCTCTGCCTCTCGTCTGAGAATGAGGCCGTTACACTCTTCAAAACCTTTGGCACCAAGATAGACTCTGGAGATGAGTTGGATGGCGTCTCCCTGGCTCGTGATCGCACATTGAGGGAAAGACAGCACCTCTCGGATCTGCGGGATACTTTGAAGTCCCGTATTGATTCCGGCGAGCCAGATTTAACCATCAAATATCTAAACGGCATCCCCAAGATTGTAAAAAAAACTAAGTACTTCCAACGGCAAAACTAGTTTGAACTTATACTTCCAAAATGTCAATGGAATTAGAACTAAGCTTCATACTTTGAAAAATGCTTTGGCGTGTAGTGTTTATGACGTTCTGTTGCTGTGTGAAACTAACCTCTCCCCTGATGTGTCTACTTCTGAACTGCAATCGACCGACAGCTATACAATCTATCGAAAGGAACAGAAACGCCCAATCAAGCAGCAAAACTTCTGGTGGTGGAGTAATGGTGGCAGTCAATAAAAGCATACATTCCCAAGAGATTATTTATGACTCGCCAATCGAGAGCCTTTTTATCTCTCTACCCGTTCATAAACTGATATTGAACTGTGTCTATATCCCTCCTGGGCAGCCTGCATCTACTTATGATACTTACTGCAGTTCAGTAGACGAAATTGTATCGTCTTCGCCGTCATCTTCTCTTATATTGGCGGGTGACTTCAACGTCCCCTCCTATGATATCCCCATCTCCGACCAAAACGCTGCGGACAGAACTAAAGGGGAGCTTCTTGAGAACCTTGTCGAGTTGCACTCCTTGGATCAGGTTAATCACATGCGGAACTTCAGACAAGTCACTTTGGATCTAATATTTAGCAGCATAAAATTTGTCTCCGTGGTTGCTGCTGATGATTGTCTGGTTCAGGCCGATCCCCACCATCCCCCTTTGGCCTTTTCCGTTCCAATTGGACGAAGGACTCTTCCTGCTAGATATTTCACCTGCCCCAACCTGCGCAAGTGTGACTTGAATGCTGCTTCTGAGATGCTTTCAGCGGAGGATCTCTCCTTCGTCTATGCTACAACCAACGTCCAAGACAGCTTCGGAGGATTGGTTTCATTGCTTGGTGATATTTGTGTTAAATGCAGCCCTCTTAAACGACTGGGAACCTCACCCTTCCCAAAATGGTTTTCCAGGGAGCTCATTAACCTGGTGATACAAAAGAAGATTGCGCACAAACGTTATAAACTTACCTATCTACCTACGGACTACACTCGCTTCTGTATACTCCGTGAGGCTTGCAAGAACCTTAGTCGTAGATGCCGCATGGATTATCTGAGCCATATTGAAGATTCCATCCCGCACAATCCCAACAGCTTTTGGAGTTTTGTCCGCACTTCTACTGAATCTCTCGGAGTCCCTTCTACTGTCACACTTAGTGGACGCACTTCATTGGACCTGCAGGATAAAGCAAATATGTTTTCAGAATTCTTTTCTTCTGTCTTCTCCCAGCCAGTAACTTCAGCTCCACACTTCGATTTCAACACACACTCTTCTTTGGCGGCTATATCTTTCTCTGCTTCGGAGGTCTTAGAGGTCTTGAGGAAACTTGATGTTATGAGGGGTGCTGGGCCCTGACAACGTACCACCATCATTTTTGTATCACTGCAAAGACATCTTAGTTCAACCCCTGACCACTATGTTTAACCTATCTCTACTGCATGGAATATTTCCTGAAATTATTAAAGTGGGACACGTGGTTCCTATACTTAAGAGTGGTAGTTCCTCAGAAGTTGAAAACTATCGTCCCATTACCATTCTCTCTGCTGTTGGGAAGGTGTTTGAAGGGCTCGTACTGTCTCGTTTGAGACCATACTTGAAACCTCTAGTTTGTCCTAGTCAACACGGTTTTTCCGCCTGCAAATCCACAGTAACCAATTTTACTTCTGTTTGAAGAAAAAATACTATCCACCATGGGGTCTGGTAAACAGCTGGACGTGGCTTTTATTGACTTTGCCAAAGCTTTTGACAAGGTTGACCACTACATTCTTGGACAAAAACTCAAGGCTTATGGCATTCACGGCCCACTCCTCTCCTGGCTGAGCGACTATCTGCTGCAAAGGCGCTTGCTAGTAAGGCTACCTGGTGCACTTTCTCAAGAATTCCACCAATCCTCGGGCGTCCCTCAGGGCTCCTTATTAGGCCCATATCTTTTCACTGTATTCATCAATGATATTACTTCGATACTGAAAGTGGATGCCCTGCTTTTTTGCTGACGACGTCAAAATCTACACGGTGGTCTCCGGCCGGGACGACTCTGCACTGCTTCAGTCGAGTCTTGATGGTGTTCTGGATTGGTGTAGAACTAACAACATGAAGCTAAACTCGTCCAAATGCTCTGTAATGACCTTCAGTCGATTGCATCAACCTAGTATTTTTCAGTATTCACTGGATGGTCAACCTCTGGATAGAGTATTCAAAATTAAGGACTTGGGTGTTACCTTCTCTGCTGATCTTTCCTTCAATGACCATGTCGATGAGCTGTGCAGAAGAGCGTATAGGATGTTGGGATTCATCAACAGGTCTACTCGTGGAATGACAAGCTCTGCAGTCTTAAGGACTCTCTACTCATCCTTCGTTCGCCAGTTATTGGAATATGCGAGTCCTGTTTGGTCTCCCTACCAGCTGGGTCTTGTTGAACAAACTGGAAGCGGTCCAAAGGAGATTCCTGAGACTGGTGGGACTGCGGCGAGGACTGCTGTTTAGAGACATTCCTGTTGCTGAGCTGCAGGGCCGAGCTTCTTCTCCCAGATCTTCGGACCAGGCGCTGTGTGGCGGATGTCTTGTTGCTGATTCGGCTGATAAGGGGGGAGCTGGACTGCCCGTCGCTGCTTTCGCGAGTGGATTTCCGTATACCATCGGGGACTCGTTCGAGGGGTTGTTTGGGAGGCGCCAATATTCAAGAAACTATGACTTCCATGGTCCACTTGCAAGGATGATGAGGATTGGCAACCGTCACTGCGGCGGGTTTGGATCTCTTCCACGACGGGGTTTCGACCATAAGGAGAGGAGTATTGACAGCCGCACAGCAGGACTCTACATGAAACGTCCTACCGTATCTATTCTTCATTTGTTATTATTTTTTGCATACGTAACATATAGTATTTATTGATTGTTATTGTTTTGTTACTATATATGCATATTTATCGATTGTTATTATTCTTAGTATATTTTTCAAGTTGTTACATACTTTGCTCGTATTTATATCTGCATGTATTCGGTTGCTGGTATACTTATTATTTGCTTGTTATAGGTTTGATTTGTAAACTTTGGTTTGTCTTTTATTTCTTGCATACGTACAGATAGTATTTATTAATTGTTTTTTGTTTTTGTTACTATATATACATATTTATCGCTGTTATTATTCTTAGTATACTTTTCAAGTTGTTACATACTGCTTGTATTTATACTGCTTGCATGCTAGTATTCTGTTACTAGTATATTTAAGTATTTGCATGTTATAGATTTGATTTGTGAACATTGGTTTTGCCGTTGGAAATGAAATAAATAAATAAATAAATAACCAGCTAACTAGCCTAGTAGCTCAACCAATTACGTTGTTATTGTGTTATTAAAGATGTGTACTGGAAGAAAACGGATCTCATTATTAGTGAAATATTCTAAAATGAGTTCTTTTGAAACATAAATATTTTTATACTTTTATTTAACACTAGCACTCACCCAGGCTTGGCAAGCAATTTCGTAGGTTTGCAACTGTATGAACACTTCTGGTTCGAGTAAATTATATTTCCGACACCAATGTAGAGTTTGCCTTGTTAACACGTTTAAAGAAAATATGTCAAAAAGTTATTAATTATGGTTGATGAAATTTACTTCGTTCTAAGTATTTAACCCGTTTCTTCCCACTGTCGACATTTGTCGACACGCAACTTAATATTTTTTTGTGGGAAATTTTGATTGTCTAGGACTCTTACGATAATATCCCGCTGTTATGTTGGTATCTCTGAACTAGCAGTTGATGCGCCGCGGCAGTGGCTAGTTTGGTGCTTTTGTGTCAACAACTCTACTGATTGACTCTCAGCCTCACTATGTCACTGATAGACAGGTAAGTGTATTACAACCTTGTAAATAATAATATTATTTACCGTACGCTATTTATAGTGATATAAGATATGTGTATGACGTATTACTGTGTTGAACGTGTAAAATATTGTTTTAGGGTATCGATTTTACAATCATAAATATTGATGTCGACAAATGTCGACAGTGGGCACCAGCGGTAGGGGTCGATGTCCATTACAACAAATTGTTTTTTTTAGGTTGACGGTAGCTGACATCGCTAATATATTGGAAAAGAGTGAAAATATTATAGATCCAACATTTTTTATTGAGCCACCAGATAATCCAGCCCTCAGTGACTGTGATTCCGATGACGATGATAGTGGCAACATAAATCATTTTATCTGGCAACCAACTCAGAGCTGGTGGTGAGCTGATAGGAAGAAAATTAACTGAAGATGGGTTAGTTACAATAAGAATTGGTGGAATACCTGAAGAAAAAAGTGACCAAGAAGAAGTGGAACAAGTAGAAGATAAGAAATTTGAGGAACCTGTGGACGAAGATGACAGTGTAGTAAGCGTAGATGTTGTTTTTGAAGAAGAAACCCAAGGAAAAGTTAGTAAAAATACGTTAGAGAGCAGAACTAAAAAAAGAAAACAAATAAAAGATGTTAGAACAAAAAAGAAGGTGAAAGGAAATAAGTCAAAACGTACATGGGAAGAAAAAGACATTGCAGATGTAAGCTCTATAGAGTTTACTCGTGCGAATTTCTTGTCAAATGATTATTCTCCTGTAGAACTGTTTGAAATGTTCTTTGATGACGAGGTCGTAGAGTACATTGTTTTATTGCACTAATCAATATTCCCTAGAAAAAGGAAACATAAACTTTTCTACATCAAAAAATGAAATACGTCTGTTTTTCGCCATTCTTTTTCTATCAGGATACAACACTATGGCTCGTTACAGAATGTACTGGGAAACGGCAGAGGACACACATCATGAAGCAGTTTCACGTGCAATTTCACGTAATCGTTTTCAGGATATCTTGAAAAACATTCACTTCTGTGAAAATGATAAATTAGACAAAGATGACAAGTTTGCCAAAGTTCGCTCTGTTATGTGCATGCTGAACGAGCGATGGCTTCGTTACTTCCCAGGTGACATTTACTTATCCATTGATGAATCCATGGTACCTTATTTTGGAAGGCACGGGTTGAAACAACATATCCATGGGAAGCCTATCCGATTCGGATATAAAGTTTGGATATTAGCTACAAGGTTAGGCTACGCTATTCAAGCGGAACCGTATCAGGGCAAAGCGACTGGAGCAACTATTCCTGAGCTCGGTGTGGGAGGCTCAGTTGTCATTGATCTTATATCTGAACTCCCACAGGACAGAAAATATAGTTTGTTTTTCGACAACTTCTTTACATCTTTAAAACTGCTTGAAGCGTTAAAAAACAGGGGATATCATGGTACAGGGACCATAAGGGTAGACAGAGTTGAGGATGCCCCTCTTCGTAAACCTCAAGGATCTCAAGAAAGAACCAAGAGGTACTTTCCATCAAATAACTGACACAGACACCAACATAACACTTGTAAGATACATGGACAACAGTGTTTTTACTATAGCGTCGACAGCAACAGGCGTTCATCCTGAGGGGAAAGCAAAGCGTTGGTCCTCTAGCAATAAAAAACACATCGTTGTGCCACAGCCAAACTGTGTCAATTGGTACAATATGAATATGGGTGGGGTGGATAGGCTAGATGAAAATGTATCTACCTACCGTATTCATATTCGCAACAAAAAGTGGTATTGGCCAATGGTTGCATACATGCTGAATGTGAGTATGAATAATGCTTGGATTTTATACAGAATGACGCCAAAAGGAGCTGAAGAACAATTAGATCTTCTTGGATTCACCCGCTACATTGTCCGTACGTACATGCGAACATGCACAAGCCATCGATCCTCTGCAGGACGGCCAAGCCAGACAGTATCCAGTAGGGTGTTGCCTGAAATCCGATTCAGTGGAGAAGATCATCATTTAGAAACAGTTCAAAAGCAAATTCGCTGCGCACTGTGTTCCAAAGCAACAAGGAAACGGTGCAAGACTTGTCAAGTTGGATGCCATGTGCTTTGTGCGGAGGCTTTCCATACTTCCTGAGGAAGTAATCTCTTATACAATCCTTTCTGATATGTAATCTATTCATAAATACTGTAATGGAACAATAAAAGCATCATTATTTCATTTTTTAACTTATTTTAAAACCACCCCTTTCATTCCCACTGTCGACAAATGTCTACATTAGCCTCTATTCTCTAACTGCACCCGTTCATGCCCACTGTCGACATATGTCGACATGCTATAATTTATTGTTATTATTAAATTTTACATATTTCATACTAAAACTATAGTAAATAACTGATAATAAAGCAAATAACCAAAGGCCACCAAAAAATCTGACAAAAAAATAATTTGGGCAGAAACGGGTTAATATTCCGTAGTTGATTTTTTTTTGTTTCCCAATCAAGAAAACATAGCACCGATCAGCGAAGCCTACCTCTGTCAACAGAGAACTATAGTAGTTTATAGTAGACAGAGAAGTTTTATAGTAAAAGTGTTAATATTTTAGAATAATTAGAGCTGGAATTGGTCTATTAGTTCAAAAGGGAAGTCTACCGAAATTTCGTCTACCATAGTTCTTGTCGACTACCTTAAAGGGAGTGTTTGGAGTCAAATTCATACCTCCTTGTGTTTGGGACATTTTTCTAAGGTAGATAAGTACTTACCTAATCGCTGATACCTAAATTCCTAACTCTCCATAAAAATACACTCTTTAAATACATTACCCGCTATAAATGTAAATAACTAGAATACAATAAGCAATGTTTTCTACAGAACAGTTGATTTCATTTGACAGGCTTATTCATTTAATATTAACAAACAATTTAGAAACTAAGATGGTAATTTTCGCTACTTTAAAGACCAGTGAGGAGTAGCCCGAAGGGATTTTCGAAATAATGATAGGCCCATATTCGTCCCAGGGACCGTAATATAGTCCATGTAAAATGTAGGTGCAATCGGTTGAGTAGTATACGCGTGATAGCCAAACAAACAAACAAAGGTACTTTCGCATTTATAATATCATTAGCAAGTATTACAGTTTAAAACAAAATATAGTAATATAAGAATTCATATTTTTACGCTGCCTTTACATAAGGCTTATTGAAATATCCATCAAAAGTCTTTTCACTCGGACCCATATTTTATCCTTTGACTTCACTCAGGGCTACCAACACACATACGGTACGGCGTACAATATCTCTTTCATCTCATTCTCCCCAATTTCACAAACTTGTGAGTTAGTTTAGGTTCCGATTTTTCATAGAAACCTTATCAGTTTCCCCTTTTTCTGCATCATAAATGTTCAAACATTCAGTGTGTGATGAGCAATTGAATTTGTGTCAAATATGTCATATCCGATAATAATTAGCTCGGAAATTTTTCAAAAATAACATGCAAAACAATGCTGTATTGTATATAGTACACGAGTATAACGAACTGGGTGTACTTATAATGTCATAGGGAATTTGCGCAGTGAATCCATATTAGTCGGTATTACTGAAAATAATTGTTGTGTGGTTTAGATTTGCACACTAATTTAGCATAACATTTACCTCAAGTGGTGTACAATCATTCTTGAAACAATTTTTAAATTGATTACTCTGCACTTTATAATCAATTTCGATTTAAAATTAGATATAAATAAGATTTATTTTTGAGTTATTTCCGTCTTAAAACACATAGGCGTTCAGAGTTCTGTAATTTGCTCATTACAGCGTAGGGAGGCTAATACCGTACATCCAATCGGTATTAGATAATCGTTGTCTAATCTGATGAACATTGAAATTGGGATAGTATGAAATGCGCAAAATCTAAAATGAATATTGCAGTCGTATAAAACCTTACTTTTATAATGCAGTAATAGAGTTGAAAGGAATTTGTGTTGTAAGAATTTGTGTTTTATTAAATCAACGGTTTTAAATTACATCTAGAGATAATTATATTTATAATTGTTACAAAACCTTTTTCATTTGCATTATTAAAGATAATAGGCACGAAAAACTTTATAAATGCATGACGTAGTAATAAAGAAACATAATTTTTCAACACAAAACATAGAGAAAAAATACAGATACCTCTAGTTCACAATTAATTTACTATTAACCTAGAATTGATCTCCAAAAGTAAACCAATAGGATTTGTATAACTTTTTATACAAAGTTATAACTAATAGTTTTATACCACTTTATAATACATTTAAGTTATAATTGACATATGTGTAACTTTAAGAACACATATTTTTCTGATAAAGTCATCGTGTACATGTATGTAAAATAAACCTGAGAGGATGACAATGACACGTCACTCTACTGCAGTTGACAACAATGGGAGGGTGAGACTGGGCTCAGTGTTTCCTCCACTTTACGACTCTTGATGCTGTCAGTATTGCACTACATTACACCTGAACACAGAACCTACACTTGTGCGTTGTTGGGAATTTCCCTGATAAAGTCATCGTCTACATGTATGTAAAATAAATCTGAGAGGATGACTATGACACGTCACTCTACTGCAGTTGATAACAATGGGAGGGTGAGACTGGACTAAGTGTTTCCTCCACTTTACGACTCTTGATGCTGTCATTATTGCACTACATTACACCTGAACACAGAACCTACACTTGTGCGTTGTTGTGAATTTCCCTGATAAAGTCATCGTGTACATGTTTGTAAAATACACCTGAGAGGATGACTATAACACGACACTCTACTGCAGTTCACAACAATGGGAGGGTGAGACTGGACTAAGTGTTTCCTCCATTTTACGACTCTTGATGCTGTCAGTATTGCACTACATTACACCTGAACACAGAACGTGCACTTGTCAGTTGTTGCGAATTTCCCTGATAAAGTCATCGTGTACATGTTTGTAAAATACACCTGAGAGGATGACTATAACACGACACTCTACTGCAGTTCACAACAATGGGAGGGTGAGACTGGACTAAGTGTTTCCTCCATTTTACGACTCTTGATGCTGTCAGTATTGCACTACATTACACCTGAACACAGAACGTGCACTTGTCAGTTGTTGCGAATTTCCCTGATAAAGTCATCGTGTACATGTTTGTAAAATACACCTGAGAGGATGACTATAACACGACACTCTACTGCAGTTCACAACAATGGGAGGGTGAGACTGGACTAAGTGTTTCCTCCATTTTACGACTCTTGATGCTGTCAGTATTGCACTACATTACACCTGAAACACAGAACGTGCACTTGTCAGTTGTTGCGAATTTCCCTGATAAAGTCATCGTGTACATGTATGTAAAATACACCTGAGAGGATGACTATAACACGACACTCTACTGCAGTTCACAACAATGGGAGGGTGAGACTGGACTAAGTGTTTCCTCCATTTTACGACTCTTGATGCTGTCAGTATTGCACTACATTACACCTGAACACAGAACGTGCACTTGTCAGTTGTTGTGAATTTCCCTGATAAAGTCATCGTGTACATGTATGTAAAATACACCTGAGAGGATGACTATAACACGACACTCTACTGCAGTTCACAACAATGGGAGGGTGAGACTGGACTAAGTGTTTCCTCCATTTTAACGACTCTTGATGCTGTCAGTATTGCACTACATTACACCTGAACACAGAACGTGCACTTGTCAGTTGTTGTGAATTT
Organism: Homalodisca vitripennis; assembly: GCF_021130785.1. Taxonomy (NCBI): domain Eukaryota; kingdom Metazoa; phylum Arthropoda; class Insecta; order Hemiptera; family Cicadellidae; genus Homalodisca; species Homalodisca vitripennis. Next base: position 24,248,161 of record NC_060214.1, read on the forward strand.
CCCTGATAAAGTCCATCGTGTACATGTTTGTAAAATACACCTGAGAGGATGACTATAACACGACACTCTACTGCAGTTCACAACAATGGGAGGGTGAGACTGGACTAAGTGTTTCCTCCATTTTACGACTCTTGATGCTGTCAGTATTGCACTACATTACACCTGAACACAGAACGTGCACTTGTCAGTTGTTGCGAATTTCCCTGATAAAGTCATCGTGTACATGTTTGTAAAATACACCTGAGAGGATGACTATAACACGACACTCTACTGCAGTTCACAACAATGGGAGGGTGAGACTGGACTAAGTGTTTCCTCCAAATTTACGACTCTTGATGCTGTCAGTAATGCACTACATTACACCTGAACACAGAACCTACACTTGTGCGTTGTTGGGAATTTCCCTGATAAAGTCATCGTCTACATGTATGTAAAATAAATCTGAGAGGATGACTATGATACGTCACTCTACTGCAGTTGACAACAATGGGAGGGTGAGACTGGGCTCAGTGTTTCCTCCACTTTACGACTCTTGATGCTGTCATTATTGCACTACAATACACCTGAACACAGAACCTACACTTGTGCGTTGTTGGGAATTTCCCTGATAAAGTCATCGTCTACATGTATGTAAAATAAATCTGAGAGGATGACTATGATACGTCACTCTACTGCAGTTGACAATAATGGGAGGGTGAGACTGGACTAAGTGTTTCCTCCATTTTACGACTCTTGATGCTGTCAGTATTGCACTACATTACACCTGAACACAGAACGTGCACTTGTCAGTTGTTGTGAATTTCCCTGATAAAGTCATCGTGTACATGTTTGTAAAATACACCTGAGAGGATGACTATAACACGACACTCTACTGCAGTTCACAACAATGGGAGGGTGAGACTGGACTAAGTGTTTCCTCCATTTTACGACTCTTGATGCTGTCAGTATTGCACTACATTACACCTGAACACAGAACGTGCACTTGTCAGTTGTTGCGAATTTCCCTGATAAAGTCATCGTGTACATGTTTGTAAAATACACCTGAGAGGATGACTATAACACGACACTCTACTGCAGTTCACAACAATGGGAGGGTGAGACTGGACTAAGTGTTTCCTCCAAATTTACGACTCTTGATGCTGTCAGTAATGCACTACATTACACCTGAACACAGAACCTACACTTGTGCGTTGTTGAAAATTTCCCTGATAAAGTCATCGTCTACATGTATGTAAAATAAATCTGAGAGGATGACTATGATACGTCACTCTACTGCAGTTGACAACAATGGGAGGGTGAGACTGGGCTCAGTGTTTCCTCCACTTTACGACTCTTGATGCTGTCATTATTGCACTACAATACACCTGAACACAGAACCTACACTTGTGCGTTGTTGGGAATTTCCCTGATAAAGTCATCGTCTACATGTATGTAAAATAAATCTGAGAGGATGACTATGATACGTCACTCTACTGCAGTTGACAATAATGGGAGGGTGAGACTGGACTAAGTGTTTCCTCCATTTTACGACTCTTGATGCTGTCAGTATTGCACTACATTACACCTGAACACAGAACGTGCACTTGTCAGTTGTTGTGAATTTCCCTGATAAAGTCATCGTGTACATGTATGTAAAATACACCTGAGAGGATGACTATAACACGACACTCTACTGCAGTTCACAACAATGGGAGGGTGAGACTGGACTAAGTGTTTCCTCCATTTTACGACTCTTGATGCTGTCAGTATTGCACTACATTACACCTGAACACAGAACGTGCACTTTGTCAGTTGTTGTGAATTTCCCTGATAAAGTCATCGTGTACATGTATGTAAAATACACCTGAGAGGATGACTATAACACGACACTCTACTGCAGTTCACAACAATGGGAGGGTGAGACTGGACTAAGTGTTTCCTCCATTTTACGACTCTTGATGCTGTCAGTATTGCACTACATTACACCTGAACACAGAACGTGCACTTGTCAGTTGTTGTGAATTTCCCTGATAAAGTCATCGTGTACATGTATGTAAAATACACCTGAGAGGATGACTATAACACGACACTCTACTGCAGTTCACAACAATGGGAGGGTGAGACTGGACTAAGTGTTTCCTCCATTTTACGACTCTTGATGCTGTCAGTATTGCACTACATTACACCTGAACACAGAACGTGCACTTGTCAGTTGTTGTGAATTTCCCTGATAAAGTCATCGTGTACATGTATGTAAAATACACCTGAGAGGATGACTATAACACGACACTCTACTGCAGTTCACAACAATGGGAGGGTGAGACTGGACTAAGTGTTTCCTCCATTTTACGACTCTTGATGCTGTCAGTATTGCACTACATTACACCTGAACACAGAACGTGCACTTGTCAGTTGTTGTGAATTTCCCTGATAAAGTCATCGTGTACATGTATGTAAAATACACCTGAGAGGATGACTATAACACGACACTCTACTGCAGATGACAACAATGGGAGGGTGAGACTGGACTAAGTGTTTCCTCGACTTTACGACTCTTGATGCTGTCATTATTACACTACATTACACCTAAACACAGAACCTACACTTGTGCGTTGTTGGTTGTTGGGGCGGTCTTTTCCAGAGGTAATATAACACCCTGAGTATATTTAGGAACTTTCCAGGATATGACATTGAGGGAATCATCAGTATGTTGTATAAAATATATAAGTTACTAAACCAAATTCTCTGCTTTGAACGCTGCTTTAAAGTGTAACTTTAATTGCACTCCTTTACACGTTATCCCCCTATAATAACTCCAGTAAATGCTTCAATGATACTGACACTGATCATATGCTCTTGGTTATTTTAATCCAATACAGTAAAAATCTTAGTATTTTAAGCAGAATAAAAGGAATTAGTTATGGTGTTTGGTAGAACACAGAGATATCACCAGGTTCTGTATGATTATATAGGCTACAAATCTGCATGAAAAAATTTTCACCCTACAAATACAATTCGAAGGTGACAAAATATTTCATTAGGACATTAACTTAAAAAACTAAATTTATTAACAAACAAACAGAAAAGTGTAGAAAGAAACATGTTGTTTAGCAACCCTTAGAGTTATTTTACTTTAAGTGCAATGTCCCCTGATTTTACACCTACTAGTTTTAGCAAATTAAAAATTAGTATTTAAGTTGTTAAGAAAAACTTTAATTACATTAAAAAACTATACGAGTGTCTAACATAACGATAATAAAATTTTATAAAACCGAGGATATGTATATATAAATTACTTTAATGTCTTATAAACTTTTTTAAAGATCGTGCTTCTATCAGTGGTTTAGACTTTGTCAATAAATTACATATTTACTTAGTTACAAAGAAATATTCCATCCAACTCTACAAATTGGAATACACTGGTTGACAAACTGGAATCGTGCGGCATTCGAGGAGTGTCTCTTTCGTGGTTCAGTTCATTCATAAGCCACAGAACCCAAGTGGTTCAAGTATCAAATCTACTTTCAACACAAATAGAAATTAAGTATGGTATTCCTCAGGGCTCCATCCTCAGTCCAATTCTTTTCCTGGTATAGTCAATTATATGGAGTCATCACTACTGCACGGGAGACTCGTGCAGTATGCTGATGACACTACTCTCTGTTTCATTGGAAAATCAAAGGAAGTGTAGGAATGACAGGCTTTTGTTGACCTGAAAAAAACTGCGTTCAACACTTCCAAAGTCTCAATCTCACAACAAACGACTCAAACTCCCTTCTCTTTGCGAGGTGGATATTCTGGGTTTGGGCCTGACATAATATTCCTTGGAATCAACTAAATTCCTTGGAATACACCTTGATCAAGGTTTGATATGGAATGCTCATATCGACTCAGTTTTCACCATATTAACCCTTCCAACGCTGCTAACGTTCTAAAGACGCGGAACTGCACGATGCTTTAAACGCGGATAACGTCTAACAAACGCAAAAGGCTTTAATTTTGAAATGGCGAAGAATTAGTTGTTAAAACTTCCGTAAGAGAGCAGGTCAATGTTCCTTTCGACTTGTCGGGGACTAGACAATAAACGCTTTGTCATCGTTTGTGGACGTTGTAACGGTATCTACTAGAGTTGAAAACAATCGCCGCCATTTTTTTGTATGGCCTGTGACGCGGCATACGCCTACAGACGCGTTCGTTTCATTCATGCTGTTTAACTACGTGTGTGATGGTTCGCTATGTTGGTTATATTGTTAAACAAAGTGTTTTGAATCAGTCCGTTGTTATTCTAATAGTGTTTTAGTTTGTTTTTTACTAACATTTAGTGTAATTTTTTGTTATATCTTTTACCATTTTACTACGAAAAAACGTTGGTGTTTGAGCGCATTTTTGGTATATTATGTGTAATATTTGTTCAATTATTTGTTTTGTATTTTATACTAGTTTTTTACCATACAAGTCCAGTTTATTTATTCTAAATAAATAAGGTTTATAAGTACAATATTTGTTTCATTTCCCTTGTAGGCTATCGTATAAATAAGTTTGTGTGAATTTCATGTTATTACATTTCAAAAGCTTATACTGAATTATTTAATTTTATTTACTAATTTATACTAGATAAAATTTCAGGTTGACTATTATATTTCCAATCATTATAAATGTCAATGTCTATCAAAATGTTATTGTAATCTGTTCAAATAGTGTGTCCTTATTACACTATCCTTTATAGTTCAATACAGGTACAGTTATTCAAAATTTCAATATGTTTTCGTGCGTATAAACTTTCTTCATTTTATTCGTTTCTCCGACAAAAATATGTAATATTAAGATGGCTTTACATGTGAAATTTTTTCTTCAGTCGTGTTAACAGGTAATACCAAGGATTTTTATATATATGAAACACTTCAAAAATCAGCATTGTTAAATGAAAATTAAAAAAAAAATACTTTTTTATGTCTTAGCGTTATTTAAAACAGGTCAATGGAAACAAAAATTGAGCATTGGGGAAATTTTAAAAAAAATACTTTTTTATGTCTTTGCGTTTATCAGTATTTAAATTGGCGCCTTAAGGGTTAAACCTTAGGCATTTATGTTATGAGGTCTTTAGCCAAATACTGCCCGAGTGAGGTACTGATGACGGCATATGATGGTCTGATTTACCCACATCCTTCCTACTGATTGGTGTGTTGGGGCTCTTTAACAAACAATTTTTAAAAGCCTTCAAACTTCAAAGCGATTCGAATCATTGCTATCATGAATTTCATACAGTCGTACCGACCAGCCTTCAAAAACTTGCAACTGTTGACTCTGCCCTATCTGTACATTCTGGAAACAATTCTGTATGTCAAAATGTAACCTTATGAAGGGCTGTTACATGCACGGATATAAGAGAAGAGGCCGAGACAACTACCGTTCTGAAGGTCACAGAACGGTAGTTTTATGAACATTTACCTGCGCAAGCAGGTGCCCATTTTATCAACAGATTGCCAGTTCTCATTAAAACTGCACAGACGCCTAAGGCGGTAAAAACCCGGGTTAAACGCTTTTTATCGTCAATGGTATTTCATAATGTCGGCGAGTTTTTAGCATGTAACTGGGAGACGACCCATTTTGAAGAGACCCTGGCGTTGAAGATGGTGTAAGTTGGCGAGTGACTGGAGTGAATAAGTGCAAAATTTGATTTGTGATTGTACCACTGTGGTATGAATACAAAACTTTATATTAAATATCAGACTTTTACAATATAATGTATATTGTATACAGTAATAAAAGATTTTAATTTGTATTTTAAAATTGGGTAATAACACAAATTAACGCTCGTAAGTTTTCCGTGGTGTGACAGGCGGTACTACAGCGCACCCAGTCTGCCGTGAAACTAACTTGTCGTCTCTCTTACTCGCTCCAATGAAGGGGTAAAAATTATGAGGATTATGCGTCTTTTTGGGTTGGCTCATTAGAATCACAATTACAGTCCACTTTCCAAGCGCAGAGCTGTTGACGGTAAGATAGTCCCGATACTAACTCGCCATGATACTTCTTAAGTACCTAACAGAGAGGGCGATTGTTTTTCTTGATAGCCTGCGAGTGCACAAAGTCGCCACGACCAGCGTAACCCTGTATTCGGAACGGTTCTCCTGGGTAAATGCTGCAAAGATATTCCTCTCATCATTTGAATATTACATCCCTAGCGTACTTTGAAAGTACTTGCAAGTAAAAGTAAGGCTCACCTTATGATTCCAGAACTTGTAAACTTGTTCTGCAAAGCGAATGTCTACACCTGAAAATAAACAATTAAAATAAATATATGTATTTTAATCAATAACAAACAAGTACGATTGTATTCTGTTAAACATTGTTTTAATTAACAGCCATGTATTTCTCTCTAAACCAATTATTGCTTCTGTTATTGCAAGTGAGTTACCTATTGATAACAAACTATACTTCAGAAGTTACTTCATTTTGATTTGCTAACTAGTATTTGCTAAATCGATAGGTCGCTAATTAATTCTGTTTCAACATGAACTTCCTCCAATTCTGGGAGAGGTTTGACTTCATAGTACTCCACAATTTACGGAGCGTAACCATTGAACCAGTATTTACTCTCGGAACTAAAACGTTTTCATACCCGAGTCTGAAGAGCTAATCACAAACTAATTCATGAAGCTACGATAATGGGAGTTGCATTAAAATTTATGCTGTTTATTCTTGCTTTTTTTTGTTAACAAAAAAAATTTACGTCAATCACTTCTAGTTATAAAGTCAAGAAAAACGAAAATAAATAAATATATATGACACATAACGTAGCTATGGTAAGAAGGGTTAATTCGATTTGAATATTCAATTTAGGTACAGTTCCCCTTCCTTTTATCGCAGTGCCTAGTATATGATGCTATCTCAGACCTGGACGTCCTGGATTCTGGAGTCATGTTCTCGTCTGAAGAGATCGAAAGAAAGTCGGCGACGAAGAACCTTAATACTTAATAAGTTACGTGTGTAAAACTCGGTTTGCTCCACCGTGCTTAGAGATTGTGCCAGAATCTTCATAGTGCACTCAATTGTGCACCTGATGAGACAATGAGACTGCCACTTCACCAACTTATATGTGACTCAGACTTTCTTTGGATCTCTTCAGACGAACATGATTTCCAGACTCCACGATCAGGACTATTAACTGAAGCTACATTTAACATTTAAAATGGATTTTATTGTTTATAAATCATTTTCTTTATATTTCCAAACTTAGAAATAAAGCAAGCTAAATCGTAATGTAACTGTTATTATTGTAAGCTTCATTGGTCGGTTTGTAGTTAATTTTCAACCTCGAATATCTACACTTTTTGACTCGAGAGTAAATAGTAACTCTGTACAGTCAACCAGGACCAATAAAAACAGTATATCCCCCTAAGTGATGATAACTAAAAAAACTGAGATCGTTCGATCTTTGAAAAATCTTCGTGCGTATTTCATAGAATTTAATACATAGTTCATAGATGTAATAGATTGTCAATATATTTTATTTATACAATTTCGAGAGATAGAAAATCAATAGAAGGTACGGGTTGATGACAAATTGCTACAATCCTGTTACAGCGGTCTTACTCAAGTCCCAGGCCACTAATACAGGTTAGGCCTACGGTTATGTACATGTCAGCATCGTCCTAAAAAACCAAAAACCTTAAAAAATTTCCCCCCCCCCCCCACCCCCCCCCCCCCCCACCCCCCCCCCCCCCCACCCCCCCCCCCCCCCACCCCCCCCCCCCCCCACCCCCCCCCCCCCCCACCCCCCCAAGTTATGAGTATGTCTAGAGTTTTCTATATAGTAATCTCTCTTTATCTTATACCCAGCAGATTAAACTTTCCTTCCAGACAAGAAATCTAATTAATATTATTTTCTGTTATAAAAGGGTTTTCTTATGGCCCCCCTTTCTGAATAACTAAATCGGTCGCTATTTTAATATTATTTAATCTCAGTTTTTCAGATGATTTTTACAAGGTGGTGCCTTTCACTTTATTAGTTACACATGAGATAAATCGTTACTAATAAGGACGTGCTGTGATGACGTCCGGGGTTTTTTCTGTTAGTTCTAAAGGTTCAACGCTAGGCTGCACCACGTTACTTTCATTGTTACATTTAAAATATTTACTATCAGACCCTCTTATTCCACAGTGGGCTGTTCCAGCGCCTTAATGTATAGACTTGGAGTAGTTATATATTGTGTAATACAACCTAGGGGTAAGGTGTAGTTCTATAACCGAGAGATAACAAAATTTATCTTCGGGAAGATCGATAAACATATAAGAATGTCACATGCACTCTCCTCTCGTGTTAAAAAAAGGGACAACAATGATTGTTAAAATAAAATTTAACTAATAATATTATCAATGTCCTTTATCTGGATATTAGGTCATACTGCGATAGCAATAACTCATTCCGTCGAAGGGACAAAATTCTTCAGTTTATTATTGCGTTATACACTTTTGTTGAGAAATCATGTGTAATCCATGGCTTGAACAAACGTTAGAGAGCAGTAGGCCGGGGATGTTTATACTCTCGCAAACAATATATTACTTCCCTCTAAATCACAGCATGCTGTAATATATCACCCAGTGTGCGGGTTTCATAGCCAGATGTTTTTATACAAAACAAATGTTCTTATGCAATTGTTTGAAAAATATAACTGAATCTTAACATAGAAGCACTTCACAAATGTAAATTAACAAGACTTTATTGCTAACTCTCTTCACAACGTAACTCAATATGCTCTCCTCCTTATTTAACTTGAAAACGATAATTGCAGTAAACCGTAACATATGGAACAGAAAAAACATTTATATATATATATATATATATATATATATATATATATATATATATATATATATATATATATATATATATATTCCCAGAAATATAGCGTGGTATCCTCATTGAGATTACATAGAGGGAAAAATGTGATTAGGTCCTCAATCCGGGGCTTATAATTATAATCAAAAAGACTCAGAGGAATCTTTGATAATCCAGCGCATTAACAGCATACCGATATTATCACAAAGATAAGACCTAGACCTCAAGTGAAAGCCGAGCCACCCAAACACCTGGTTGAGTGGCTAAATTTGTTGTATTTAATTTTATGTGAGATTTAGCCACCAAGATAGTAAAAAACACATGACAAATTGGTTTTAATTATTTATTTTTATAATAAACTTAACCTTATTTTGTACCTGAAGATGAAATCACTGATTTCGAAATGTACATCGTACGAAAAATAAAAGTTTAAAAAGTGTTAAAGGTTTATTCATATTATGTTATTTATATTAATATTTTTATTATTATTACTTTATTATTTTAGTTTATATTCGTTATTTTATTTTTTTCTCTATAGGAAATCTTTTTAAACAAAATAATACTTTGTTCTCTGTTACAGTTATGTTTGTGGCAAACGAATCTTTTCTTATCTGCAATTTATTGTGTTTTTATTACACATTTATGCTGTTCACGTCTAGTGACAATACATGAGGTACACTACATTTTACTATATTTGTAATAGTGTATAAAAGGGTAAACTAAATATTGGGTATTCTTAATTCGATTTATTATTGCATGCAATCTTGCTTGCGTGGATTAACACGTTCACCCCGAAATGCGCCACCGGTGGCGCACGCTCAAAAATTCCAACATCAATAATTCTCGATGTTTTAATAACATAGACTACTCTAAACCCCGACGTTAGTATTATTCATGAGGAACGGTTTTATTCGCATATTATTATTCTATAATGTTATATAATACGTATGAATCAATATTTATCATATTTAATTCACATTAAAGTATGTGCCACCGGTGGCGCACGTCGTCCCCTGGTGAAGAAAGGTACTTTCTCAGACGACGTGCTACACCGGTGGCGCACTCTATTAGTGACAAAAAATATTGCGCGTAGAGCTTCTATTGGCAGCCTTAAGAGTGCGACACTTGCCGGAGCTACTTATAGCGCTCTATTAGCAACAATACGAATCAGACCTTCTTTATAAGCCGCCATTACCTGTCTTCTTGTCGTAGAGATTGTTCTGTGTTGCTGTAAGTTCAGTGAGTTCATTTTTATTTTAGAAAATGGATGAATCAGACATCGATGACGCCCTTGATGATGACTTTAGTGATCGTTCTTTGACCGATTTTTCAGTTAGTGGCAGTGAATATATGCCATCAGATGAGGAAAGTGATGTAACAAGTGCAGAGGAGTTGAATGAAGAAGATGGCGTTGTTAGTGATTTAGATGAATTGGAATTGATGGAAGTAGATGAGGAATATCAAAGGGTTAGAGAGGAGAGTGGAGACGAAGAAGGCAATAATATTGAAAATGTAAGTGACCCTGTACAAGATGTAGTTTGTAAGGTTCATTGTGAATATGTAGAAAATAAGTTAGAGTGGACAGAACCAAAATTGACATGCAGATCATATCCTTTCACAGGAAATGCAGGCTTAAAAACTGTTGGCCAATTTAATTTAAATGATCCATTTGAAATTTATAAACAGTTCCTAGATGATACATTATTGAATTTGATTGTTTTGGAAACTAACAGGTATGCACATCAGTACCTTGCTTCAAAGCCTGTAAAAAAGCGTTCAGCAATGGCTAGATGGGTTGATTGTACAACTGAAGAGATACACAAATTTTTTGGTTGTACTGATGATCATGGGCATATGCCCATTGCCTCAAAGACAAATGTACTGGTCAAACAATCCCATGTACCAAAATAGTGTCATCAAGAAAACTATGAGCAGAGACAGATTTGACTGTCTCCTAAAATGCCTACATTTCCAAAATAATGAGGAACCAGCAACTGAAGAGCCTCGGTTGTGGAAAATAAAGAAACTGCTCAATCATTTAAATGCAAAATTTGAAAGTCTGGTAACACCTGAAGAGTCACTAGTTATTGACGAGTCTATGGTTCCATGGAGAGGGCGTTTGATTTTTAAACAATATTTGCCAAAAAAGGCTCATAAATATGGAGTCAAAATTTACAAGATTTGTACCACTGATGGGTATACTTTAAAAGCAAAAATTTACGCTGGTAAGTCAGACGTAACTGCAAGAGAGGCACATGCAGATAAAATTGTCATGCATTTGATGGAATCATTTCTAAATGAGGGTAGAACACTGTTTGCAGATAACTTTTACAACTCCACAAGGTTGGCCAACACTCTGCTTGAGAAGAAAACTTATGTTTGTGGCACCCTTCGAAGTGACCGAAAAGGCAATCCAAAAGAAGTCACTAGCAAAAAATTAGCCAAAGGTGAAGTAATTTGTCAAGAAAGCAGTACAGGAGTAAAAGTACTTAAATGGCATGACAAAAGGCCTGTACTGATGATAACCACTCGCCCTGAAGACGTTTCTACTCTTGTGGCAAGCAAAAAAACAACAAAGAAAGGCGAGGTTGTCATGAAACCATCATGTGTCATGGCGTACAATGCAGCAAAAAAAGGAGTGGACTTTTCAGATCAGATGTCCTCTTATTACACTCCTATCAGAAAGACTCTCATTTGGTACAAAAAAGTTGCACTGGATCTTCTCCTAGGTACTTGTGTAGTGAATGCACTAGTACTACATAACAAGTACTCATTAAACCAAAAAAATTGTTGTATGCTCACTTTCAGAGAAAAAATACTTCGAAATCTCCTTGAAGGAGAAAATGTTGGAGCCCTTGTTCAAACACCCCAAGATGGCAGGCAAGGTACCAAGAAACTAAAACATGTGCTCTCAAAGCGTGAAGGGACTGCAAGAGAAACCAGGTAAAATATTTCATTTTAATTTTATATAAAATTACAATATATCTACACTACGTCTTATAACAACAATAACACTACATACTAGTTTAGATCCAAACTAATGGATCTTAGTTTTCGTCAATTTACCTGCATGTTCATCAATTTAGTTCAATAAATTAGTGATCTGCATTTTTGCTATGAATTTGTAAAGTTTATTTCAACATGGTTTCCCATATATTTGATAAAAATATAATTAAATACGTTTTATGAAAGTACAAACATCCAATTAGATTTATTCCTTACAGAAAACGGTGTTGTGTCAGCTGCTACAGCAAAATGAAGGAAGAAAGGGGGGCCAAAGCAGCAAGAACGTACGCAAAACGTGTTTCAACTTACTGCAAAGGGTGCGATGAGACTCCTACAATGTGCTTAGAGTGTTTTAACTCCAAGCACTAAACTGAACACCATTTGTAATAGGAAAGCTAATGTTTAATTAAAATATCTTGAGTTTCAAATTTATTGCTTTGTATTTTTTTCCACTAAAAAAGGTCTTTATCAAAACCCGACGTGCGCCACCGGTGGAGCACATTGTAAAAGGTTCCATATGTATCGACAAAGTCATCTAAAACAAGTTGTAAAACTACGGCTTGGTTTAAAACCAAACTAAAATGCCGTATAAGAGTGTGCCACGGGTGGCGCACGTCGGGGTTTTGGGGGATCGGCATGTGCCACCGGTGGCGCACGTCGGGGTTTTGAGTGGGGAAAATATTGATTCATTTATCCCGTCGGGCTGAAGGTGTTAAGACTGTTACTAACAACGAGAATATCGCGTGCAGAGTCCGGAAAGACATCCGGTCAGACCGGAAACAGCTACTGAAGAAGCACAGCTCCGGACGCTCAGTAATCGTAAAAATCTGACACACGTGATCTGTTTATTTAGTGTACTTTTTAACGTGGTGGATGGCAATAGTAACTTTCTGGAGTAGTAGCTCAATACAATTAGTGTATCTTCCTCAATTTGTGTTGATTCCTATATTTTTATTAATTAACAAATTAAAATTATTATTATGTAATAATTTAGAGATCAAAGCTTTAAATCGCGCATTCACATTTGATCGTATAAAATCACGAAATCAGCCACAGAAAACTATATCATAATTTAATAAACAAAAGACAATAAAATATTCTATTTACTCAGATTTTGCACGTTGTTTACATATAGAGGTGGCTTTTTGTGTTTAGTAAATTTACTAAGTCAACAAGAATCCTGAATGATAACATAGGATGTGTTTATAGTGTATACATAGTTTTCTTGGTTAAATTTTGTAACTCTAAATAAACAGTAAAAATTTAAATATGGAGAACAAATTATTTAAGTTATTCAACATTGTTTTTTTGTATTCTGTAATGTACAATGTCATCTAAGACTGTTTATAAGGCACACACGTTTTGTCTCACTACATTAAAAAGTTATGGTTATAAGAATCTTAACAGAGCTTAATCTATGCCAAAAGCTACATGGTTAAATGTAAATTTCTATGCTAATCCCTAATAGAACATGTAAATCTTTTCATAAAAGACAAGCAAGATCTTTTGTTCAAATTAGATTTCCAAATCATTGGAGCCTTCATCTCCTAGTTAGATACCAGGCACTTCTAGAATACCAGGAAACGCAAATTTCACTGTCATTTTAGGTTCTTCAACTCATAAGACATGAACTATCGAGAGAAATTAATCAACTGTATGTAGACTGATAAAAATCTTACAGAGTATCTCGTAGATTAAATCACTGATTTCAAAGGGCCTCGCACAAAATAAAAAATTTACATGGCAAATTTTGTGATCATCCTGTAAATGAATACACCTTTAAGCATAAATCTTTGAAATAGAAAGCTTTTCTGAGATATGCACAGATAGGTGAAACGTCATTATTACTAATTTACAACATTAAGGATAAAACTAAATCATTACAATTGATAACGGAAACTAAGTTTTAAAGGTAACAATCCTTAGTTTTTTACACGTGCTTTAAATGATTACAATGCAAAGAAATGTGGGAGTTTCGGTGTTTCTAAATATAAGGATGACAGCTAATTCAGCTTTAGGAGTAACCATTGAGGAAACGTCAGTAGAATTTCCATTTACCATATATATTATCCTTAAATATATTGTTTTAACACTCTTTGATTTTTTTATTTAATAAAATGCATTACTTATTAATAACATTTATTCCAGGAATCAATACCCCAGCAATGGAGAGTCCATTAGTATCAGACTTGAACGTAGCTGAAATATCTATAACCAAGATCATTGTAAAATTCAAAGCAAAAAACACCCAATAAGTTAAATAATATTGCCATCGTTATATAGAGGAAATAATCAGTTATTATTTGAAAACTACAAACGAATTCAATTACCTAGTATCAGGGAATCATTTCCACAACTTTGAGAAAGTCGTTTTGGTGTAGTGGCTTTTGAAATCATTTGCAAAGCTTTCCGTTTGTTCTCAAGCATAAAAAATTATATAGAAACATGAACAAGGATATCTATAACCATGCAATGATAGGAGAAGTTAAGAATAAGGATGTACTTACCCGTATAAACTCCTCTAAATTAAGACTAAAGATGGTTGAATTTGATTTTACATAAAGATAAATTAACCTTTTTTTATTTCTGTAGTTAATGTTAAATAATATAAGTAGAGTTAACGATGCTTTTCAATGATTTCTTATTAGAGTTCTTAAATGTGCCTTTTATACCAACAAGTCGTCATTTATTTTGTTAACAAATACTTCTTGTAAAAGCTTTTGACGTAAACATGTCTGAATATGAAAACTGCTACTTACAATACATCAAAGTCTGACACAGATTTCTGGAGGAAATGGGATTGCTAAAAGTCTGAGATTGGTATGCCAATTGCAACCGATGGTCTGGATTGGATTAATGTGAGTTGTATAGAAATCGCTCGTATATTTTTTCTTCGAATACTCTCTTTGATATCGGGCAAGCTTTCTTAGCGTTTTCGTAATGTACAATACGTATATTAGTTACGTATTTAACCATATCGATGCCTGCGATTATTATCAATTCAATTCCATATTCAAACGAATATTGTCAGAAATACATCGTACAAGTTCCAATAAAGTAAATAATGTAGTATTATAAACAACTTTGTAATTTGTATTTAAAATGGCTTTGAAATTTGTAATAAGACACGATATACCGAATTCTTACAAAAATTAAAACAAAACAAAAACACACATTTTAAGAAATTAAACGAAATTATACATTTACTGGTCACTATAAAGGACACCTTGGTGTAGTAATTAACGTCTTTAATCTTCATGGTCACTATATTATACAAGCAAATGTTAGTTAATAATAATGATACAAAATGATTATCAGATACAAAAGTTTTGTTAACAGAGCAAAATTATAGAGTAATTAAACTAATCTACATATAATCGAGAAAAAACCTTTCTGTTGACTTGATGATTTATTTAATTAATGTTTAGAGTAAGGGTGTACAATAAAGTCAAATCCCTAACTTTGTATGACAAATAAAAATAGTTTACAATATTTTATACAGTACAGTAGATTGTATAAACCTATTGAAATTTTATTTTAAATAAAATCCAAAAGAGTATGCTATTTTTCCCTTAACAAGCTTTTCAAACTTAAGTAATCCTTGCTTGGAACCTTCCCAAATTATTTCCATATTTATGAGTAAGACCACTTGGAACGAATTTTGTTTTCGGTGTCTTTGTTGAGTTTGTACACAATATCTGCTGGTCTGAGAAGTCTACTTCCGGTTTTGTCTCACTAATTATATAAAGATGCCAACTTTGGTGTTGTACGCCAAACCATTTTTGAGATTATGTACGAATAAACCAACGTCAACACGCAGGCATGCAAGAACTTTCCGGATAGGCCCGAGTTACAATTTTTTTTGTCAATAAAATGATTGTGAAGTTAACAGGATATCTCCAGATATTGGCCATCTTTCAGAGATACAAGAAATCAGTAATACATCGCTTCTAGATTTGCAATTTTATATATTCCTCAGGAACATGTAATATACATCAGGAACCTCAATTATTTAAAAGAAGTACAATCGAGACTTCATACATCAAATTAGCGGAATGAACAAACTGTAAAATTTCAACCGAAATAAGGCCACTGTTCTTGATAATTCTGAAAATGTATCAAACCTAGCCTAAATTATCGAGCCGATTGGGATTTTCAATACTAGTGCTGTGTCACCTTATGGTTTTTAGTGGTGCATCTAGGTTAACCTAAATAAAAATTCCCATTCTGATTTGCAACCAACTTGTTTCTTAAATTTTTTAAAATCACCTTTTACTATTGCTCTGTGGTCAGTTGTCAGTGGTTGGTATGTCAGTGTATAGTTTGTCCGCTATCTCAAATGCCTTAAAGTGTTACACCTGAACGCTCACACACCGTCACACGCGCAGCCCATGACATGCAGGTAGATGTCATTCCCGTGATGATGACTCACTTAATAGGTCTTAGTTTATTTTCTGCCATTTTTATGTGGAGTTAATATTCTTGTAATTCTTGAAATCTGCATTTATTCCATAGAAAAGAGTCGAAACACGAAGTAACTATAACATTCTTGACGTATCATAGAGTAAAAAGACCAATGATCAACCCAATTTTGGAATATAAATTACTTAGACTTTGTTTTAATAAGCACTTGTTACCAAATACAAATACATAGTATATTTAAAATTACAAATAAATATGAACGTAAGAAAAAAATATTTGCAGTTTTGCTGACTAATGCACACTATTATGCGTCTCAACAAAGAAAGTGACTTTAAGAATGCTAAATAGCGAGGGTGACGATGTGTGCGCGTTTGGGCAAACAAACAAACAGGAATGTAATTTGTCCTCGAAAAAGAAGCTTTACTGGCCCTCGGCCAAAGCTTTTTGCATATTAAAGTGATTATTAGCAAAAAATAAAACTATAGAATACAGATTTCAACAGGAATTAAGTAAATCGACATTTAATGTAATTTGTAGTTTTTAATGGAAATGTGTGTTTTTATTGTAATGTAATGTGAGGAATAAATCGTACAACACTCTAATTTTTTTTAGTTTATGTGAACATGTGGAACCAAATACTCTCATTTTGTAACAGGGAACTAAACTATATAACTTAAGTTTTTCAATCGAGCCCAGACAGATAGAATGCTCCCAGTTGACAGTATATACTCGGTCCCAATGTAAAACTGCCTGCTTAACTCTAGTAAACTAACCATACTTATATTAACCTTATATAAAGATAGTGCTTTGAATTTAGTTTTATATAAATTACTGTCATAGATCGATTTTAAAAATCTAAATTTAGGTTTTGAAGCTGAAGTAACATTTAATTTTACAGAAAACTAAAACATTGCAGTTAAAATGTATTGTAATAAAAAGTTACTAAAAGCATATAAGGTTTAACATTGTTTATGTGGGAATCATATTAAGGTGGCCAATGCAGTCGGCTCTGAAATCCTAAATTACAAAATGATTAGTTACACAATTTTTTGTACAATGTATATATACATAATGTACAATAATATAAAAAAAACAATATCATTTTAGGGGTGTAATGAAATCTAAGTTCTAAGATAAATACTAGTGAGCTTCAGGTAGACTATGTAACCTACTCTAGTGTATTCAGGAATATTAAACAAAACTGCACAAAAAGTTGAGTAGCTGGAGGCAATATAAATGCTAATGACAGCCAAATATCTTTACTCTCTGTTTGACAAGTTCTTGGCTCACAAACTTAAGCATCTTCAGGGGATGGTGGATTAATGAAAATTGTAAGCGTGTGATGCAAGGTACAGATTTGAATCACAAAATATTTATATAAATTGATGGTATGCTGTGACTAGCAGAAAATGCTATAGCACCGATCACTATAACAATCCTCTTAGTGTTTTTTATTCCTTTATAAGTCAACAGTTCTGATCAGAGAAACACAGTTTTGACTAGAGTTTTACACCTTTGAACTTCACCGTAGCCTAGGGGCAACTCTGCGTGTTACTAACCAAGCGGATTGAATTCCTAGGAAGGTCGTTGAAATGTGCCAATAGGTAAGAAACTTGTACGTCAAAACCGTTTAGAAGTGACAGAAATGAAAACTTTTTAGAAAGAAGCCCAATTACAAAAAAAACAATATAAATTCTTACTTATTTTAGATATTCTTAGGGTACTATATGTTGTAATGTGTTTAGAAAACATTATAGACAGAGTGGCTTTCGTTATTATAGACAATACTGTTGCATATCCTTTCATACAAAATTCAACTTTACTCTTTTGAACTTACACTTTATATATCATTAAAATAAAACATATTGTTCATAAATACTAAACAATATTTTATCATATTTAAATATTATAGAAAGAAGTGCAATATTGTATTAAATTCATTCTTTTTACTGCAATTAATTATAACACAATTTGTTTATACGTTAAATGTTATAATATGACATGGTACCTTAAATAAGCTACTATTCCTGCAAGATAACTAAAACTACAGCATCACTAGTTGTTTATTACATAAAATCCAATTATTGCAGTTTAATATAATTTTGCCTCTTATTTTATTGCTTAAGAATGCTTAAGAGATTCTTATCTCCCTTTGTTTCTTACACAAGATAATTTTTTAAACGATGCCATATGACGTAATAGATATTATTTAAGGTGAAAAAAAGGTACAGTAACATGATTCCAGCCATCGGAGAAGAATGATTCCGTGTAAGGAATGTGATGTGGAACCAGAAGAAACAACCCACGACATATTAGGTTTGGTCTGGCCAATAGCGTTATTAAAGGAGATCCTTTCTTCCACACAAAAAAACAGCTTTTCTCCTTTATCTTCAGTAGGAAATACTAAGTGATATTGAGGTTTTAATTCCAGTTTGAAACAACCAATTAGGAGACTTGAAACTGACGATTAATTGTTGGACGCTTAAATTGTTTACAAAAAAATCATGAAGCGAAAACAATCATGAAGTCATGAATCATGAGTTGTGTTAAACTGTTGTATAACTAATAATAGTTACTCTATGTTACTCTTATTAGAGTATAAACTCTAATAAGAGTAACATTATGTTGCAAATACCTTATATACAACTCAATTTCTGTTGTATTGTTAATGTAGTATAATTTTAGACAGTATAAAAGCATGTAAACAGAGTTGAGATTTTAATATCCTGTAAAAGCTCTAAAGTCACAATTTAAAAGCTAAAAGCTTTCATGAACAAGGTAGTCACTTGAAAGTAGACACTTAACACGTTTTATCACGTCTTTACTCATTTCTATGCGCAGTAAAACATTTATGAATTTTGAAAGATTCACATTTTATAAAAAAAATTTACTAGGTGTAATAACTTCACGTATTTAGTCAACACAGTAAAGCAGACATAAAAGACTAAGTTACTACCTAACTGTTCCTGCAAATTTAAAGACAGTTATTAAACCCATTTTAGTTGACTTTCAACAAATGTAGCTTTATAAGACCTGTGGATGTTCCGTTTGTTTTGATTTGGAAAACGAACTATGGCATGAAAGACCAAAACCGGAGTAAATTACAATGTCCATAAATGCACTTTTTTACAGATATTATTGATCGTGGCAACAAGGCAACGTCAATATTGGTGTCGTAACATCGTTATAGAATTACGTGCGAAGCTGCGGATGACTGCTAGTATTGAATATAAACACAAGACAGATGATTTTAAAGCTTAAACAAGTGAGTCAGCCGACTTCAGTGGCTTCATAACAAATTTGACTAGAAATCAAAACACGAAATGTACTGTACAAAATAACTCCATTCAGACTGTGGAGTTAGCCTAATTTGTTTCAAGTCAGTTAAGGAATCACCCATAGAAACAATTAATCGTAAACCAATTTTGGAGGAGAGTTGATCAAGAGGTTATTAAGAGTTAAGTATATTATATTAAATATTTTCTCGAATCATAAATTTCATACCTTGACACGTCATTTAAACCAACCATAAGAACGTGAATAAATGTTATATCAGCGTCAGCCAAACATATTTAGGTCGTGAAAGATACCCAGAATTTGTATCTAGTTGTCTAACAATAATTTAATTATTAACTATATTTTCGAATGAAGACCTGTTTTATACCTCAAAGAAAATTTTAATAACTAAGGTTTTTGACCGATTACTGAATCACTAGTTATGAAATATAGACATAAAACAAGTTTATAAAATATACATGAAGCGTATAAGAAAGCAGACAAAATTAAAACTAAAAAAAAAAAATGGCTAGGGCTGAAATATAACCGAAGTAAGCGCTTTTATATAAAAATTGTTTGGATTCATAAAACTATATCTTCAGTTCTAAAAGCTTTACTACTTCCATCAAGAATACAATATGCATTGTGCCAAACTGTTGGATTTAAAGGAGCCATTCCAGAAAAATATAATGTGAGTAAAATCTATTGTTTTATATATTTAACTCTTTTCATACTCATTTCAACCTCGGCCATAACTGTATGCCTCTCAATTCTCTTTGGAATATTTCTTATGAAACATTCCTCTGCTGATTACAAAACACCCAGGTTATGTGTTTTTTACAGTTTAAATTGTCTAAACTCATAGACTATTTACTATTGAGGGCAGAGATTTAGTTGATAATCCTGATATTAGCTATTACGTATCAGTTAAAAATCTAAATGTAAGCTCCTCCCGTTATATAATCAAGATATTTCAAATATAAAAAATGCTAATACTATTATAAATGCGATAGTGCCTTTGTCTGTTTTGTTTCCACGCGTTAACTACTCAACCTAGTGTTCTGAATATCCACATTCCTACGGTTCCTGGGATGAATATTGAATCTATTCTTATTTCGAAAATCCTTCCGGCTACTTTGGTCTTTAAAGTAGCGAAAACCCCCATCTTGGCCACTAAAGATGTGTATTATTAGTTAATTGAATATAATTAACTTGAATATAATAATTGGATTTATAATTAGTGGGAATGTGTAGAGAATAACTCTCCTTTTCAATACTTATTAGACTTCAACGATTATTAGTTAAGAACTCATCTACCTTACAAAACTTCCTAAAACATAAGATAGTCAGATTTTAACTCCGAATACTCTATTTGAAGCAGTCGTAAGAACTATGCTAGATGGAAGTTTGCTGGACTGTGCTATTGAACTAAAGTATCAATTCCAGCTGCTCTAAATGTTCTAACATATTAACCATATTATTCAGTTTATAAAGATACTATAGCATAGTGTCATTGTTAATATATTTTTACCTGTACATTCTTATCAAATACTAATTATTAGATCTAAGAGATTATGTTACTATTTAGTATTTACTGTAAATTTAAAAACTATTATAACAATCAACTTAGTTCACTTTTGACTGACTAGGCTTCCTTGATCTGTGAAATAAATTTTTTTGAAAGGAAAGAAAAATCAAGTATGGAAGAAAACATACGAAGAAGAAAGTAGGTTAAAATGACCATAAATATGCACATTTTAACATATTTTATTAATAGTGAGAAGGCAAACTGAATAATGGCGTTGGCAGTATAATTTACCCAAATCAAAATGTACATAAAGGTGTAAAACCCTACAAAACTCCGTGCGAACCCACAAGTAACTCCTGGTCAGATTTTTTAAGTCAAAGTTGCATATCAATACACTTACATATTTTATTCTTTGTGAAGGATGGGTTAAAACTGCAACTTCAGTTGGAATAATTAGAGCAATATTAATCATTGAGTGACGTAATTGAAGTTTATCTGATTTTCATTCAAAATGTTAACTAGTTATGGTAATAATTACTTAGAAGGAAACGTAAATTAAGATCAGTTTAATATGAAATGGTAGTGAAGCTAAAACAATGAGTTGGCTACGGGCCAGAGTATCTTGTTTTAGACCCTATTGTTCGATCAGCCCTTACAGATAATAATGTTAATAATGCTCTATCATAACGTATCTTTTGTGAGAAGGGTTAAATCTAGTTTCTATAACTTTCTAACGCACAAATATCTTCAATACTATTATTCAATTATTGAATAGAGTAACATATACTTCTATCAACAATATTATCTTTGTATACGAAGTATCTTTGTGTTACATTGTAGATTCGTTTTATGTATGCAGTGAAACCTGTAATGACCATTAATACTACAAATATACAATTTTCAAGTCTTAATAACAACGAACTATGTTTTACTGTTTAAAATAGTATTAAACTTATTACCTTATCTATCAACATTAATAGTTCTTCCCCGTAGCATATAGATAAGGCTGCATCTCTCAATTCTCATAAGCGTGGTTTCATTTCCCGGGCAATAAATATTTCGTTTGGGTTTGTACTCTTTTCCAAGCATTTAATGAAATCTAGAAATACTTTTGGCCTTTTAATAAGTCCGCTTAATAGATATCGCACCATCAAAGTACATTAATCATATCTAGTTTATGACACAAAGGTTGTAAAATTCACAACGTCATCGTCCAATAGCTTTCATTGACTTATCCTTAAGGTTATTGCAATTGATCGAAGACTTAAATCACAGTTTTAAATTCTTGCTCTTCACTAACTAATGCTCTCACTAAATTAGTCCTTTGTCTCAAACCCCTTTTAGGTTTATAACTTTAAAATACCGAAAGTAACAACTAAAACTAATGTCTAAACATATTCTCAAAATTAAAGTCTGAACAAGCCAAGATATTATCGATAAATTGTGTCATCAGTACAGCCACTGTCCAAGCAACAAATATGCTCATTATCTAAATTTACATTCCCAACAAACACCTTATGGAGGTGGCTGAAAAACTTAAAATAGAAAATTTTAGCAATTTAAATTATCAATATCATCTTACATGATATCCGAAAAGCCAGGAGTATTAAGAATGGAATTGAATCGTAAGGCTTTAATAATGCCTCGTTGCATATCAATGTCTAGGGAACCACCGTTCTAGTCTATACTCAACGAACAAAAAGAGTTTGAGAGAGAGAGATTCAGTTTCTTGGCTATAAATGTAAAAAGATAAATACAGTGAAATAATACATATTAGCAATACTTAAATAGGCTTTACAAATACTTATATTATAACTTTTCTTTATCTTAGAATCCCTATTTAGGTACCAAAAATATCGTGATTCGAACTTATATTTTAAGTTTTATTTTGTCATCACCTACGCATTCTCAGCTATTCTCCTCACGTTTTGCTATCGATAAATTATACGAACAATATTCAAAAATTCTTTTCTATGTGAGTGTTTATTTTTGTGTAGGTTTTCAACATTGAAATTAATAAGAATCAATGTAGGATTCCAATTAACGCTACTACTACCGTAGACTAACTGACCTAGATATTTTTAATTTTTTATAGTTCATTAATATACCCACTGTACAATATAGATATCAGTCAATATTATATTGTATTTATTTTCAACTCTTTACTATGAATTGAAACGACTGAAAACAAATTATATTACAACAATACACTTCCCTCGTAAATTTTTGCACTTTTCGATAGTAATTCCTTTAAAAAAGTGCACCAGAAACTCCATAGAGAAGGGCTGAGCTCTGTAAAGTGGTAAGTGTTGAGCCAACAAGACAAAGAGGAGCAATAAAGAAAAGTTTGTTGAAAACATGACGTTAGGGTCAAGGAAAGTAAAACAAAAACGGAAAGTTTCTGAGTTATCGCAACCTTTTCTTTCTAAAGTACTCTATCTTAGTATAAAAGTTTTCAATATTTATCCACAGCTTAATTATTTTATTACATCCCTGTCCGCTGTGTCTCAGTTGCTGGTTGTTCCTTTAATATCAATACAAACAGTTCAAGCCATACTATAACTTCTGTAGTCTTGTTTTTATATCATAAACCATATAAGACTAAGAGCAGATTTGGAATTTGAAAGGTTAAGTAAAAAATAGCCAGTTTTACATATATAGTAGTAGGCTGTGTATTTTAAATAAATATGCAATGTTTTATGTTCACTTTACTAATTTCAGTATTAAAAGTATTCGTTAACTGTATGCGTACGCATTGTGGTAACAACAGAAATAAATTATAAATATAGTGGAACAAATCAGTGTTACATCATTTTTAAACATCAAACACTTGTACGCTCTCATTTTCTGTTGTATAATTAAGTTTGATGTCTCATTTCAAAGATATGATTAATAGGTAATTAAACGTCTTCTAATTCTTCTTGTAAAGTGTACACAGCTTTAATTGGTTACTCATTTTCTTTTGAGATTTTTTCTTAGAAACCGATATAAACAATTGTAAATGTAAAATAAAGCTTTGTATGTTTATTTATCATATGTTTAAAATTTTCGCCTCCAAAATCCTTCGCCCGCCGTAAAAATATATGAAGATTAAAATCGTTCTTATGAAGATTAAATCAAGATGTCCACCAGTACAGGCGGCTCTTACGGTAAGATTCACAGCAGTACAGTTATAAATATGTATTTCATGAATTTTACCCAAGTTGATACATACATAGAGTACAGAAGTATAAATTCAACATCCTGTTACAAAAATTGAATCAGCACGTTATGTTACAACTAGAATACCTTGTTGAGGTGAGTATACAAGGGCTAATTGTCTGAGTGGGTAAGAGATAAATGCTCAGAGGCGCCATTTTATTCCAGACAAAAAGGCCGCCGGGAGTCTGGCTTACACGTAGCACGTCGTGTTACAACTAGAATACCTTGTTGAGGTGAGTATACAAGGGCTAATTGTCTGAGGAGGTGAGAGATAAATGCTCAGAGGTGCCATTTACATTCCAGACAAAAAGGCCGCCGGGAGCCTGGCTTACACGTAGCTCGTTGTTTTACAACTAGAATACCTTGTTGAGGTGAGTATACAAGGGCTAATTGTCTGAGGGGGTGAGAGATAAATGCTCAGAGGCGCCATTTTATTCCAGAGAAAAAGGCGGCCGGGAGCCTGGCTTACACGTAGCACGTCGTGTTACAACTAGAATACCTTGTTGAGGTGAGTATACAAGGGCTAATTGTCTGAGTGGGTAAGAGATAAATGCTCAGAGGCGCCATTTTATTCCAGACAAAAAGGCGGCCGGGAGCCTGGCTTACACGTAGCACGTTGTGTTACAACTAGAATACCTTGTTGAGGTGAGTATACAAGGGCTAATTGTCTGAGTGGGTAAGAGATAAATGCTCAGAGGCGCCATTTTATTCCAGACAAAAAGGCCGCCGAGAGTCTGGCTTACACGTAGCACTTTGTGTTACACCTAGAATACATTGTTGAGGTGAGTATACAAGGGCTAATTGTCTGAGTGGGTAAGAGATAAATGCTCAGAGGCGCCATTTTATTCCAGACAAAAA
This sequence comes from Homalodisca vitripennis, assembly GCF_021130785.1. Lineage (NCBI taxonomy): Eukaryota > Metazoa > Arthropoda > Insecta > Hemiptera > Cicadellidae > Homalodisca > Homalodisca vitripennis. The sequence continues at coordinate 24,273,273 of NC_060214.1, forward strand.
GGCGGCCGGGAGCCTGGCTTACACGTAGCACGTTGTGTTACAACTAGAATACCTTGTTGAGGTGAGTATACAAGGGCTAATTGTCTGAGTGGGTAAGAGATAAATGCTCAGAGGCGCCATTTTATTCCAGACAAAAAGGCCGCCGGGAGTCTGGCTTACACGTAGCACTTTGTGTTACACCTAGAATACATTGTTGAGGTGAGTATACAAGGGCTAATTGTCTGAGGGGGTGAGAGATAAATGCTCAGAGGCGCCATTTATATTACAGACAAGAAGGCCGCCGGGAGCCCGGCTTACACGTAGCACGTCGTGTTACAACTAGAATACCTTGTTGAGGTGAGTATACAACGGCTAATTGTCTGAGGGGGTGAGAGATAAATGCTCAGAGGTGCCATTTACATTCCAGACAAGAAGGCCGCCGGGAGCCTGGCTTACACGTAGCTCGTTGTTTTACAACTAGAATACCTTGTTGAGGTGAGTATACAAGGGCTGATTGTCTGAGGGGGTGAGAGATAAATGCTCAGAGGTGCCATTTACATTCCAGACAAAAAGGCGGCCGGGAGCCTGGCTTACACGTAGCTCGTTGTTTTACAACTAGAATACCTTGTTGAGGTGAGTATACAAGGGCTAATTGTCTGAGTGGGTAAGAGATAAATGCTCAGAGGCGCCATTTTATTCCAGACAAAAAGGCCGCCGGGAGTCTGGCTTACACGTAGCACGTCGTGTTACAACTAGAATACCTTGTTGAGGTGAGTATACAAGGGCTAATTGTCTGAGTGGGTAAGAGATAAATGCTCAGAGGCGCCATTTTATTCCAGACAAAAAGGCGGCCGGGAGCCTGGCTTACACGTAGCACGTTGTGTTACAACTAGAATACATTGTTGAGGTGAGTATACAAGGGCTAATTGTCTGAGTGGGTAAGAGATAAATGCTCAGAGGCGCCATTTTATTCCAGACAAAAAGGCCGCCGAGAGTCTGGCTTACACGTAGCACTTTGTGTTACACCTAGAATACATTGTTGAGGTGAGTATACAAGGGCTAATTGTCTGAGTGGGTAAGAGATAAATGCTCAGAGGCGCCATTTTATTCCAGACAAAAAGGCCGCCGGGAGTCTGGCTTACACGTAGCACTTTGTGTTACACCTAGAATACATTGTTGAGGTGAGTATACAAGGGCTAATTGTCTGAGGGGGTGAGAGATAAATGCTCAGAGGCGCCATTTATATTACAGACAAGAAGGCCGCCGGGAGCCCGGCTTACACGTAGCACGTCGTGTTACAACTAGAATACCTTGTTGAGGTGAGTATACAAGGGCTGATTGTCTGAGGGGGTGAGAGATAAATGCTCAGAGGTGCCATTTACATTCCAGACAAAAAGGCGGCCGGGAGCCTGGCTTACACGTAGCTCGTTGTTTTACAACTAGAATACCTTGTTGAGGTGAGTATACAAAGGCTAATTGTCTGAGGGGGTAAGAGATAAATGCTCAGAGGCGCCATTTTATTCCAGACAAAAAGGCCGCCGGGAGTCTGGCTTACACGTAGCACGTTGTGTTACACCTAGAAGACATTGTTGAGGTGATTATACAAGGGCTAATTGTCTGAGGGGGTGAGAGATAAATGCTCAGAGGCGCCATTTATATTACAGACAAGAAGGCCGCCGGGAGCCTGGCTTACACGTAGCACGTCGTGTTACAACTAGAATACCTTGTTGAGGTGAGTATACAAGGGCTGATTGTCTGAGGGGGTGAGAGATAAATGCTAAGAGGTGCCATTTACATTCCAGACAAAAAGGCCGCCGGGAGCCTGGCTTACACGTAGCTCGTTGTGTTACAACTAGAATACCTTGTTGAGGTGAGTATACAAGGGCTAATTGTCTGAGTGGGTAAGAGATAAATGCTCAGAGGCGCCATTTTATTCCAGACGAAAAGGCCGCCGGGAGTCTGGCTTACACGTAGCACGTTGTGTTACACCTAGAATACATTGTTCAGGTGAGTATACCGGGGCTAATTGTCTGAGGGGGTGAGAGATAAATGCTCAGAGGCGCCATTTATATTACAGAAAAGAAGGCCGCCGGGAGCCTGGCTTACACGTAGCACGTCGTGTTTCAACTAGAATACCTTGTTGAGGTGAGTATACAAGGGCTGATTGTCTGAGGGGGTGAGAGATAAATGCTCAGAGGCGCCATTTATATTACAGACAAGAAGGCCGCCGGGAGCCTGGCTTACACGTAGCACGTCGTGTTACAACTAGAATACCTTGTTGAGGTGAGTATACAAGGGCTAATTGTCTGAAGGGGTGAGAGATAAATGCTCAGAGGCGCCATTTATATTACAGACAAGAAGGCCGCCGGGAGCCTGGCTTACACGTAGCACGTCGTGTTACAACTAGAATACCTTGTTGAGGTGAGTATACAAGGGCTGATTGTCTGAGGGGGTGAGAGATAAATGCTCAGAGGCGCCATTTATATTACAGACAAGAAGGCGGCCGGGAGCCTGGCTTACACGTAGCACGTCGTGTTACAACTAGAATACCTTGTTGAGGTGAGTATACAACGGCTAATTGTCTGAGGGGGTGAGAGATAAATGCTCAGAGGTGCCATTTACATTCCAGACAAGAAGGCCGCCGGGAGCCTGGCTTACACGTAGCTCGTTGTTTTACAACTAGAATACCTTGTTGAGGTGAGTATACAAGGGCTAATTGTCTGAGGGGGTGAGAGAGAAATGCTCAGAGGTGCCATTTACATTCCAGACAAAAAGGCGGCCGGGAGCCTGGCTTACACGTAGCACGTTGTGTTACAACTAGAATACCTTGTTGAGGTGAGTATACAAAGGCTAATTGTCTGAGGGGGTGAGAGATAAATGCTCAGTGGCGCCATTTTCATGCCAGACAAAAAGACCGCTGGGAGCCTGGCTTACACGTAGCACGTTGTGTTACACCTAGAATACGTTGTTGTAGTGAGTATACAAGCGCTAATTGTCTGAGGGGGTGAGAGATAAATGCTCAGTGGCGCCATTTTCATGCCAGAAATAAAGACCGCTGGGAGCCTAGCTTACACGTAGCACAATGTGTTAAAGCTAGGATACCTTGTTGAGGTGAGTTTCCAGGGGCAATTGTCTGAGGGGGTGAGATATAAATGCTATATACCATGATATATCATGTTTGTGCGCCATTTTCATTCCAGACAAAAAGGCCGCCGGGAGCCTGGATTACACGTAGCACCTTGTGTGAAAGCTAGAATACCTTGTTGAGGTGAGTATACAAGCGCTAATTGTCTCAGAGGGATGTGAGGAATAAATTCTCAGTAGCGCCATTTACATTCCAGAGAGACGAAGGAGTCTGGCTTGCACATCCATTTTATTGGTCACCGTAATTATTTTCTATGAATTCTTAAAGGAGTCATTTTATAACTAACCTATGATTAGTAGATTTAGAGTTAGATTTATGTTTATTTGTTGAAAAGCACACCATATTCATTCACCCGTGCTTTCTTTTCAGAAAACCTGTAGTGATTTAAATTATTCTTGTTTTTCTTGTGATGAATATAGTAGAAGGTAGAAAATAACACTTTTTTGATAACTCCTTCAAGTGGCAAGGCTTTAGGTTCAGCTAAGAATTATTATATCATCTAAGATTTTTATAAATATGTTTTTATACATTTGGTATTGTAAAGATAAAATTAAATTAAACTAAGCTTTGAGTTTGAATAAATGTATTTCCAAACAAATTTCTATTTTATGTATTATTAAAATACGAGATACGTCTTCTTCACTCGTCATCTATACTGAGTAAAATATAAATTATAAGTTATAAAGCGTATAAGACTACGTCTCGGGCATTGAAATCTACCTTTTTATTGAGGATATAAGGATATATACACACACACACACACACACACACACACACACACACACACACAAAGTGTTTGAAAAGTCTGGGGAATGGAATCATGAATGGAAACTTTTACAATAGTACACATCCAAGTTCCTCTTAAATAAATTAGTTTAAACATTTAAAAACGTTAAAGTGGATAATATCAATACTTAAGTTCTACCATTGTTCTTTTTTGGGGAAATAGGTAACTTACCACCTAATTATTGAATTACATTTTTTTGTTATTTTTTATAAATACTAATCAGTGAAACCATTGGCTAGTTGAGTCAAACGCCGCCTACCGCAACAGAATACGACGATCCAATCAGATATGGCAGCGCATAATGTACTTCACAATGTGTACCTAAAACAACCGGCCATTTCTGAATGGATAAACCTTTTGAGATGCGGTTTGCGGCATTCAACTCTACTAAGTGAGTTCTTCAATCACTCGGCCCATGCTTTAATTTCAGATTTCCATGTTTTCCTCTGTGAGCCGTCCCCCCATGGTTGGCATGCCATGGTAATAGCAAGGAAAAATAGTTTACATAGCCATATGACACTGTGCAAAGTTTATAGATGTTATCTGTTATGGTTTGTAAAATATTAAGCCATACCCAGACATTTCAAACACCTTGTATATATATAAAGTCCTATTAATCACCTAAAGGGCCTTTCTCGCTTGGTCTTCTGGTAGCATCTTATAAAACAGTTTTTGAGGATTTTATCGCTTTTAAAATTTTAAATCCTATTTTACGCGACTCTTCAATGCAAGCCTATGGCAGTATGGATATCTGATACATCCCCCTCACTATCGGAGATGCCACTTTGCTATATCGATTGTCAGTATGAGGAGAGTCGACGTCGCGATGTCTCACTTCGTTCCGGTTGTTTAAATCCGGTTTTTTCTTCCGCGTTAATTTATTCTGCATGTTTGTATATAACTATTATCATTTGCGTTGTAATTGAACAATGTTTAATTTAAATCGTAAGGTAAAGGATTCGGAAACATAAAAGAGAAGTAAATATGAGGAGTAACGATCGCTCAATTAATTGTCGAATTCAATCGATTATCCCATCATTATCGTTGTTATTCTGTTACAGCTGGCAATATCGTGTCACAACCCTGGCCTGCATTGATATGTCTTCACATGCACTATAAAATACTCACATGCATTACATAACGGTTGTTACACAGTGCAATTATATAACTTATCGATAGTTTAATTTAATGTTAATACTAAATTAAAACGAAAATCTGAAACATTAAGGTGTAATAATATATCGTTATTTGAATATAGAATATATATTATGTAAACGACTTTATCTATTGACTGAGTTTAGTAATTAGCTGATCGAGTTGATGAAGATCAAAGGGCGTTCTGCATCTGACAAGCATTTCGCATTAAATCACTGCCAGAACCGAATGTTTATCTAAACAGTCAGTTACAGAACATTGATTGATTTATATTGTCAGTTCGTAAAACAAATATAATAATGAAAAGTAATGTCAAAGTTGGTTCTTTTGTTTGTTTTCATCCAATGAAACATTCTTATCGAATTCAAATTGGGATACTTTAAACGTATTTACGTACTGTAAATCTGTGCTCGATTTGATTTATAAATTTGTACTCTATGCTCGTTAGCAGAGTATAAGTACTATGGTGTATGCAAATTAAATGCTATTATATTGTATATATTGTAACTTATATAATACATCTTGTGCAATATATTGAAAACTTATTATTTACTTCGAATATACTCTTGGAATTTTTATCACAATGTATTTCAAACATTTTGTTTCGAAGTACATTTATGTAAATGCTATAAATTCACAACTCAGTTCATTTGTGACATGGTTTGTGCATTTTTCTAAACTAGTTTAAAATTCAGATACAAATATAGCAGGTTTTTAATGGACACTACAAGAACCGTTGAGATTTTAATGATTATTGCAGTATATCCGTATATTGGTAATGATTCCAAAATTGAGTCTACATAAGGCTGCTTTGGTTGCCAATTCTGAAAAAGAACTAACAAGATAACCTATCATATAAAACAAATAATAATTATAATAAACCAATGCAGTCATAATATTGTTTTGAGAAGTACATTTAGAATAAACCAATAATAAAATAGGCCCACTCCTGATCCCTGTTCTGCTACAATTTTGTTTTAGATGTTAAGATTGCTATTTACGATTGTCCTCTGGTCAGTTCTATGTGGTTGGTCTGTTAGTGCAGACCTATTGAGAACTGTTTGCTTAAGTTCAGAGGCAATAATTAGTGTTTTGTTTTTATTAAGTACTTGTGTTCTAGAGATATTGTGCATGGAGTTGACAGACAATTTGTTGGTTGTTATCCCTGACTTATGCCTATCACAATGCTGTAAGGGGGTTTTCCTCTCTCTCACTAAACACTTCTATCCCGCGGGAAAACCCACCTCCGCACTAGTCTTTTGTAAGGGGATTCTATCCTGGGTCACTAAAGTAAAATGAGAAACACAGTTTAAGTGAAACACTGGTCTGCTTTATTACATCTATCCCCAGTCTATGTACACTATATACAAATGAGCTCTGATTCCTTAATTCTAATATTTACAACTTGGTGTTCCCTTGAGAACTCCCGCACTGGACCTGGAGCTGGATGGCCGAGCTGGGTATCGAACCACGATCTCGTCAGGTGCAGTCCTGGGATCGACTGGTAGCCCCCGTAAGCTCCTTAACCTCCGTTGAAGTGCTCGAGGTCTAGTAGCAGGCTTCGGAGATCAGCATAGCTGTCATGACTCTATGGTCCCCGGTTGAAACAGCGGCGTATGATGTCCCCTAGCTCCGTGTCCTCTCGACTGGCTGGCAGACCATCACATCCAAAATCACGACTCCTACGAGTACTTCTGATCAGGTAGCGATCCTGCATCAGAATGAATCTGAGAACATACAAACTCTCTTTATATGTATCAGATAACATGTGGAAGGAGTGGGGGGCCATCCCCATCCAACCACATCTGTTATTAATGACATCGGTGGCTCAACACGCCCTTCCGATGTTCCGCGGGCTCAACACACCCCTGCGGAGATGCCGGTGGCTCAACACGCCCGTCCGACGAGGTACCGGGGGCTCAACACGCCCGTCCGGGGTCCCGCGGGCTCAACACGCCCATACGGGGGTGTCGGGGGCTCAACACGCCCGTCCGACGAGGTACCGGTGGCTCAACACGCCCGTCCGGTGTCCCGCGGGCTCAACACGCCCATGCGGGGGTGTCGGGGGCTCAACACGCCCGTCCGACGAGGTACCGGGGGCTCAACACGCCCATCCGGTGTCCCGCGGGCTCAACACGCCCATGCGGGGGTGTCGGGGGCTCAACACGCCCGTCCGACGAGGTACCGGTGGCTCAACACGCCCGTCCGGTGTCCCGCGGGCTCAACACGCCCATACAGGGGTGTCGGGGGCTCAACACGCCCGTCCGACGAGGTACCGGGGGCTCAACACGCCCGTCCGGTGTCCCGCGGGCTCAACACGCCCATACAGGGGTGTCGGGGGCTCAACACGCCCGTCCGACGAGGTACCGGGGGCTCAACACGCCAGTCCGGTGTCCCGCGGGCTCAACACGCCCATGCGGGGGTGTCGGGGGCTCAACACGCCCGTCCGACAAGGTACCGGGGGCTCAACACGCCCGTCCGGTGTCCCGCGGGCTCAACACGCCCATGCGGGGGTGTCGGGGGCTCAACACGCCCGTCCGACAAGGTACCGGGGGCTCAACACGCCCGTCCGGTGTCCCGCGGGCTCAACACGCCCATGCGGGGGTGTCGGGGGCTCAACACGCCCGTCCGACTGGTCAGGCCGCTAGGGCCCGACTGCCTTGCCAGCTCCACGCCTCCTGCTTATCTAGTGAAAGAGTTGTGGTGGGGGTTGCCTGTTATGGTGGGGGCTGGCTAGCAGTAGGGCATTGCTTGATTTATTATACATTTCTAATCCCACCCACACAAATTGTCTCATCTCTTTCGACCTTCCACGTCCAAGTACGGCCTTTCCCCCCGTTACTACTTGGGGACTCAAACACTTCGTTACACTCTCCCATTTCTCTCTAAAAAAATTAAAAGGATAATAAAGAACTCAAAAATACTTTTTCTCTTTATAAAAATTTGTTTCCCTTTTTTATTTCTTTTTATACACACACAATCTAAGAACTTTTTGTCTGTCTAAGAAAAATAGAAACCAACATAAGATACATAAATTAACCAACTTTTGCTTAACAATATCAAAGAATAAAAATAACATCTTAATAGTAATAAAAATCAACAACTTCTTAATAATAATAATAAAAATCAATAATAACTTTTTAACACTATAAACACAAAATAATAACCAAGAATATAAGGTTATTTCTTCCAGTACTTGGATCCTGTTTGTCGGTCCCTGTACTTCCTAGTACCTTTCCCCAGCCGCTTCACTTTTCTGGTCCGCTGCTTCCTGTCTCTTAGCCTCTTCTTCGTTGTTTTCTCCGTTGAAGATGGATCTCTGGGTTGGGTTGAGTTGGGTACCGTGATGGTCATTGTATCCTCGTCCAAACGTCCTGCCTCTCCTGAGAAGGTTACCTCTCTGGCATCGAGCGATATTTGCTGAATTACGGTTGGTCTGTCTGAGGATGCCGTATGTCCCCCGAGCACTTCAATTGACTTCCCCAGGTGAATAACTGTTGCTCGGTGCTGTGGGTTTACCTGGTCTTCTGCTTCCTTGAGGTCAAGGGACTCACTGTCGTGTATTGATAGGACGTCCCAGTCTGTCCCCAGTTCTTCCTGGATGTTGGAGGGTTGATGTTTGGGTTCACCTGTGGTCACTTCCTCTATGATTTCCTCTAGGTCTTTTAGAGTCAGAAGCCTATCCTCTTCCTGAAGACACAATTCCAATGTTGCGGCGGCATTGTTTCCTTCCTCCTCATCTTCTGACGATGAGATTTAGATATAACGTTCCTCCATTTTAATCATCGGTTTTCTTGGAGATGGCCCTTCTGTATTTTTTATTTTTATTACCTGTAACTCCGGTTTGGGTGGATCGGCGTCTGTCGGAGTCTGGGAGGGATTGGGCACGAACATCGGTGAGGTGCTGCGTACTATTTTCTTTCGACCCTTCTTCACTGGTGGGGCTTTAACTCCAGGGATATGGGGAGGTGGTTTTTGGTGAGATTACAGTTTGCCGCTCTTCAGCTCCTCCGCAATTACTCCCCTTAACCAGGGGATGTCACTTTGTGTGAAGGTGATTGTGCGGTCAGCTGTGTAGGCCTCAGCGGTTATACACAAAAATACTCCGCAGTCCACTGTGTTATATTGTTTGGGGCCTGCCTTCCCCAGCAGTTTCCACTTCTTGGTTAGTAGAATTTCGTTTCTTTTGTTCAGTGCTTCCGCACTTAAGTATTCTGTCAATTTCTCTATGGCTGCGGTGTGGTCCCCATGAATGCTGTCGAAAACGGTAATTTGTTTTGTTCGCATGTCTATTGTTATTAATACCCAGTGTCGAATGTTCTCTACAAAATAGGGCACCAAGAGCATCTCGAAACGAAAAATGTCTACCTTCTTAGTCCACCTGGCGACTGCACTGTACTTCTCGGAGAGAACTTTCTTCATGAAGTTGGTGTTGTACACAAAGATAGTGGGCCATTGGGACCTGGTTCCCCTCACTTGTAGTAAGTTAAGGTAAGCCGTAATTACCTTATCGCTAATTCTCTCGTTGTTAACGATCGCCGCATAATCCTCACTGGTTAGCTCCATTGATGGTACTTGTAGTAGCTCCAGACTTAGACTGACTGTATTTCGTCTATGCTAGTTTTAATCAATCCTAGATTATCAGTTTCAGGTCTGGACAGGAATGTTCTTATCTGTTAATGCCATGATAAACCAGATGCCACTAGTTAAACAAAGTTTATACTTAAAATTGATTTGAATACTTTCTGTTTTCTTTTTGCACCATTTTTTTTGTTTTTGTTTTTTTTTTTGTTTTTTTTACGTGGATTTCAAATCTTTGACATGTATTTTCACATGCATGCTATTTTTATTGACTTCGACGACTACCGGTGAGAAGATTTTGGTAATAATGTGGGGACCTGTATATTTTGGTAGGAGTTTGGCATTAATTGACTGTTCCGCTGAGGACAGGTGTCTTTCTCTACAATAGACTGGGTCTCCGACTTTCGGTTTGTACGGACGTCGGCGTAGGTTGTAGTAGTGTCTTTGGTTATCATAGGACCTTTCGAGATTCCTTCTTACCAACCCATAGATGGTTTTCATTTCCGGTGGTAGTGATGTAGGCTCCGTAGATTCCCCGTAAAATTCTGGTAGCGTCAACATTTTTGGAGTCCTTAGTTCTCGACCGAAGTTCAAATAGGCGGGTGAGAATCCTGTAGATGAATGTGTGGCTGTGTTCATAGCGAACATAAACTCCGGGAGTAAAACATCCCATTTCTTCTGTGATTCTTCCAGGTATTGTGCTATCATTGTTTCTATAACTTTGTTTGCCCGTTCTACGGGATTTGCCTGCGGTGTATAGGGGGGAGTGAACTTATGTCTTATTCCTAGTTCATCTGATAGCTGAGAAAACAATTGGCTAGTGTATTGGGTGCCGTTATCGGAAATTAAAATTTCAGGGGTCCCAAAGCGTGAGATAACCCTTTCCTTAAACGCTTGCCCCACTGTTTTGGCGGTGGCTGATCTAACTGCAACACATTCGATCCATTTAGTAAATGAGTCCTGGAACATCACTAGGTACTTGTTGCCTTTGGTCGATCTTGGAAAGGGACCAACGAGGTCCGTGCTTACCGTTGTCCATGGACCGGAAATATTTCTAAACTGCATTTCCCCTTGTTTTAAATGTGTCGGATGCTTGAACATTTGACACTTGTGACATTTCCGGACGTATTTTGAAATGTCTCTAAACATTCCCGGCCAGTAATACACTCGGTTGACTCTCTCTATTGTTTTAGCTATGCCTAGGTGTCCTGCTGTTGCCTTATCATGATTGTCTATGAGGATTTCCTGTATCTTTTCCCGTGGTATACAGAGTTTCCAAGGTGAAGTGGTAGTTTGGTTATTCCTTCCCACATTATTCCAAATGTGCTTATACAATTTTTCATCTTCAATTTTATATCGTAAGTATTTATCAGGCCACTTTTTAACTTTTTGTATTGTATGATAGTACCAATCCTTTTGTACTCCGTCTTCTGATGTTTTTGGGATATTGTCTGTGGTAGAGAGGGCTTCGATTACAGTCTGTGAATATGGAATACGTGACAGGGCGTCTGCCACTTTGTTTAATGAACCTTTACGATATTCTACCTCAAAATCAAATTGTTGTAATTCGAGAACCCACCTGGCTATTCTTCCGGAGGGACTTTTGAGATTATGTAACCATTTTAAGGCTTGGTGATCGGTAATTACAACAACATGATAACCTTCGATATATGGCCGGTATTTTCTCAAGGCGTATAGTACAGCGAGACATTCTTTTTCTGTAGTAGAATATGGGCGCTCATGAGGCTGAAGACTCCTACTGGAAAAAGCTATTACATGTTCCTGATTTCCGTACTTCTGAAATAAAGTTGCCCCTAACCCGAAGTCTGAAGCATCAGTTTGTATATAAAACTGTTTGGAGAAATCTGGACAGGATAAAATTGGTGATTTCGCTAAGAGGGACTTGATTACTTCAAACGATTTATTTTCCTTTTCAGACCAATTCCACTTAACGTTCTTTCTAAGTAGACGATTTATTGGTGCTGCCAGTTTAGAGTATTCAGGGACGAACCTCTTATACCATCCGGCAAGTCCCAAGAAACTTCTCAATTCTCTTATCGTGGTTGGAGCAGGGAAATCTATAATAGACTTGACTTTATCTGGATCTGTTAATATTCCTTCGGAGTTTACCACATGGCCTAAGTACTTTAATTCTGTTTGTCAAAATTTACATTTTTCTAGGTTGAGACGAAGATTTGCCTTCCTAAGTTTTTTAAACACTTTGGCCAAATTTTCTAGGTGTTCCTTAAGAGTTTTTCCCAAAACAATGATGTCATCCAGATATGCAAATGCTATTTGCTCTAAATCTGGGCCCAGGACTGTGTCGAGGAGACGCTGAAAGGTTGCGGGAGCAGAGTGTAGTCCAAAGGGCATAACCCTAAACTGGAAGAGTCCTCTTGAGGGGGCGGTAAATGCGGTTAAGGGACGGCTTTCTTCTTTTAACGGAACTTGCCAGTAACCATCTTTGAGGTCAATGCTAGAAATATAATTTTCTTCCTTTAATCTGTCGAGGATAGCGAGGACCTGTGGCAAGGGATAAGCGTCTTTGACGGTGCACATATTTACCGCTCGTAAGTCTACACAAAAACGGTATTTTCCTGATGGTTTATTTACCAAAACCTCTGGAGAACTCCAGGGACTTACAGATGGCTCAATGACTCGAGCTTCAAGCATTTTGTCTATTTCTTCGTTTATGATTTTCTGCATTGCTGGGTTCTTAGGACCATATCGATGTTTTATGGGCTGAGCCCCAGGTTTTAATTGTAGCACATGTTCTACAAGGTGAGTTGGGCCCGTAATTCTTTCGAATTTTGGTAATTCTTGAGCGAGAAACTCATTGATTTCCTATTCGTCTCTATCTGATAATGGTTTTATTGCTGAGAGGTGTTTTTCTCTTTCTCCTCTTTGGTTTACGGGTTCGTCTGATCCCCAGCTCACTTCGTTTTTGAGGATATCTATTTTTAATCCCCAATTCCTCATGGCCTCTAATCCAATAACTAACTCGGACGTGAGACCTGGTAACACATATACTTCTAGGGGGAATTTATGCCCATTTATTTTACAGTCTATACGATATGACTTTTTTACTGGTATACGAGTCCCATTGGCTACTCTTGCATAATGTTCACCTTCTTCTCTTGACTGTAGTCCCATTTTTAAAAAGTTACTTGCGGTTTTGTTACTTATATAACTTTTACTAGCACCAGTGTCCAGGAGCGCCTTAATGGAGATATTACCTATTTCTATATTAACATATATTCTGTTATCACCTTCAGTGCTTGTTTCTGCGGGTATTGATAATTTATCTGGTACAGCCTGACAGGGGTCCAAGTATTGGTTAATCACGGACTCGGGGTGCCCCCTTTTCTCCAAGTCCTTTGGTAGTTTACCGCTTCCGTACAAGTACATGTATTAGTTGGTCCGTCTTCCCTGCAAAACCTGCACGTGATCTTTTTTGGTAGTCTACAGTCTCGAGCAAAATGACCTGTTTTACCGCAATTCCAACAGGTACCATTGGTTTCTCGGTCTGTACTTTCCTGGGGACGCGGATTTTTCTTTCTTGTAGGAGGATAATTCCCTTGTGGTCTGGGTAAAGGGACTCTTCTCTGTTGATTTCTTTGATACGCTACTTCTGGGTACATAGCCTGAGCTGGATCATTAGGTGGTCTATAGCTAGCTGCGGCCTGTTTTATAGCCTCATAGTCACTTGCTGCTTGGATCAGCTCTGGAAGTGTAGTTATGTTATTCCTTAACCCGTATAGCTTATATTCCGGTAACATATTCTCAAATATTTGGTTAAACTGTTGGACCGGGGAATACCTTCCATGCCGTCGCATTAGTGTCTGAATAGCCACCGTATAATCTTTGAAACTTTCATTTTGACCCTGGGTCCTACCTCTAATCTCGATATCTAATTTTTCTCTGAACCTCCTCGGTAGGAACTGTAGTTCAAAGCACTTCAAAAATTCGTCCCAAGTATTCCACATGGATTTAGAATTACGGTACCACAGGAGTGCTTTCCCTTTTAATAGTTCAGGTAAAGCTACAAGGAGATGTTCCGAATTAGTATTATATGCTTCTTTGAGCTCATTCAGTCTTTCAAGGAATAGCATTACATCTCTATCGCCATCATAATTCAAGTTCCATTTCCGTACCATATTGCATATACTCGTGCTATCACTGGAGGGCAAAGAGCTTGAGTTTTGTTCCGAAGTGCTTGGATAATTCACTCTAGGTGCTGGAGTAATGTTTAATTGATATTCTCCTTTTAGGAATTGACTAAGGATCTTTCGTTGTTCCTTTACGGTGTCAGCGGAGGGAAGGCGAAATTTTTTCAATTCTTCAATTAGTTCGTCTTTCTTTAACTGATAAATCCACGAGATCCGTGGATTCTTTTTATTTTGGGCGGTCGCGACACTCTCAGAGTCCGAGTCACAGTCTGACATTTTTGAAACAAGTTTCAGAAATTTCACAATTTTCATATAACTAGCAGAAACAAATCTTAAAGTTCCTAAGTTTATGTGTGTTAATATTATAGGGGCAATATCCTATAATGTTCTTACGTACCAATAATAATGTTCTTATATGTACAGCCAGTGTTTCATTATAAATCTAATATATACAACTAATCACAATTCAAACCAGTGTTTCAACAAATTTTTAACAGTTTTTTTTTATAAATTTAGCAAACACAATGTCTCACAAACTGCACCCAAAATACTTTAAACAGTCCCTGTTCGGGCGCCAAAATATGTAAGGTGGTTTTCCTCTCTCTCACTAAACACTTCTATCCCGCGGGAAAACCCACCTCCGCACTAGTCTTTTGTAAGGGGATTCTATCCTGGGTCACTAAAGTAAAATGAGAAACACAGTTTAAGTGAAACACTGGTCTGCTTTATTACATCTATCCCCAGTCTATGTACACTATATACAAATGAGCTCTGATTCCTTAATTCTAATATTTACAACTTGGTGTTCCCTTGAGAACTCCCGCACTGGACCTGGAGCTGGATGGCCGAGCTGGGTATCGAACCACGATCTCGTCAGGTGCAGTCCTGGGATCGACTGGTAGCCCCCGTAAGCTCCTTAACCTCCGTTGAAGTGCTCGAGGTCTAGTAGCAGGCTTCGGAGATCAGCATAGCTGTCATGACTCTATGGTCCCCGGTTGAAACAGCGGCGTATGATGTCCCCTAGCTCCGTGTCCTCTCGACTGGCTGGCAGACCATCACATCCAAAATCACGACTCCTACGAGTACTTCTGATCAGGTAGCGATCCTGCATCAGAATGAATCTGAGAACATACAAACTCTCTTTATATGTATCAGATAACATGTGGAAGGAGTGGGGGGCCATCCCCATCCAACCACATCTGTTATTAATGACATCGGTGGCTCAACACGCCCTTCCGATGTTCCGCGGGCTCAACACACCCCTGCGGAGATGCCGGTGGCTCAACACGCCCGTCCGACGAGGTACCGGGGGCTCAACACGCCCGTCCGGTGTCCCGCGGGCTCAACACGCCCATACGGGGGTGTCGGGGGCTCAACACGCCCGTCCGACGACGAGGTACCGGTGGCTCAACACGCCCGTCCGGTGTCCCGCGGGCTCAACACGCCCATGCGGGGGTGTCGGGGGCTCAACACGCCCGTCCGACGAGGTACCGGGGGCTCAACACGCCCATCCGGTGTCCCGCGGGCTCAACACGCCCATGCGGGGGTGTCGGGGGCTCAACACGCCCGTCCGACGAGGTACCGGTGGCTCAACACGCCCGTCCGGTGTCCCGCGGGCTCAACACGCCCATACAGGGGTGTCGGGGGCTCAACACGCCCGTCCGACGAGGTACCGGGGGCTCAACACGCCCGTCCGGTGTCCCGCGGGCTCAACACGCCCATACAGGGGTGTCGGGGGCTCAACACGCCCGTCCGACGAGGTACCGGGGGCTCAACACGCCAGTCCGGTGTCCCGCGGGCTCAACACGCCCATGCGGGGGTGTCGGGGGCTCAACACGCCCGTCCGACAAGGTACCGGGGGCTCAACACGCCCGTCCGGTGTCCCGCGGGCTCAACACGCCCATGCGGGGGTGTCGGGGGTTCAACACGCCCGTCCGACAAGGTACCGGGGGCTCAACACGCCCGTCCGGTGTCCCGCGGGCTCAAAACGCCCATGCGGGGGTGTCGGGGGCTCAACACGCCCGTCCGACTGGTCAGGCCGCTAGGGCCCGACTGCCTTGCCAGCTCCACGCCTCCTGCTTATCTAGTGAAAGAGTTGTGGTGGGGGTTGCCTGTTATGGTGGGGGCTGGCTAGCAGTAGGGCATTGCTTGATTTATTATACATTTCTAATCCCACCCACACAAATTGTCTCATCTCTTTCGACCTTCCACGTCCAAGTACGGCCTTTCCCCCCGTTACTACTTGGGGACTCAAACACTTCGTTACAATGCTATGGTTTGATTTGTTTATTAAACCTAGATGATTGTAATTAAACGTTAGGTTAATTATCCAACCTGAGGAAGATATCAGACTACAGGTTTCGAAATGCAATATTACTTATTTTTTGTATAACTGAACAATGTTCGGAAATCCTGTTTCCATCAGTATCCTTAAGTCGGGGAAACAAACTTTAGAAAAAGGATTGTGTTTATGTTGTTTTATAATAGTCAAATTCAATATATTGTAATATTTGGCAGTAATAAATTATTATTGCTATTCAAATATATCACATATCATTATAGCTAGTAGGTGCTGTTTGTCTTAAATGCTGGTGATATTATAAACATGTGACACAGAGTCCTTGACACTTTAGGTGGGATGTAAACTTCGACGTAATGAAGAGTTCGCGAATGTTTCGCACCTGGCAGAGAGCAATGGTCTGTAAAATAGAGTGGCCGTTTTATTGAACTGATTTGGATTTAAGGCAATCCAGTTTAAACATTCTTTTTACTTTTCTCACTTATTGTTCAGTTTAAATTCAATACTTTATCATGCATTCAAGCATACTGAAGAAAATAATATCCCTAAGATTTTTAGGTAAGAAGAAACCTGCATTTTCATCAAGACAAACAATTAATTTACCACAGTTTCACGTAAGATTGAAATGCGCTAAAATACAACTATAGGTTTTAGCAACGTTCAAAAAATGCTCTGCTACGTGAATTATGTATCAATCTCATCTTGTATGTATCACTTTATTTTGACCACCTTCGACCTTCATCCACGTAAATGTATGTAGCCAATATATATCTTTGAGTATTTACTAAGAATAAATATATCTTTCCGAGGAAATTAAATATAAAATTCAAAGAATCAATGATAGAGTGTTGATATTTAAACGCTTAATTTCAACTCGTCTCCATTCTTTACTGTTTATTTGAATCACTTAAAACTGTTGAACTGAATTGTATATTTACAAGACCTGAATATTACTCCATCTATAATTATTCTGCGACTGAAGGTTGTAGACAGGGATTCACCCTTTACTTAACAAAAACTTACCTGAATATTACTCCATCTATAATTATTCTGCGACTGAAGGTTGTAGACAGGGATTCACCCTTTACTTAACAAAAACTTACCTGAATATTACTCCATCTATAATTATTCTGCGACTGAAGGTTGTAGACAGGGATTCACCCTTTACTTAACAAAAACGTACCTGAATATTACTCAATCTATAATTATTCTGCGACTGAAGGTTGTAGACAGGGATTCACCCTTTACTTAACAAAAACGTACCTGAATATTACTCAATCTATAATTATTCTGCGACTGAAGGTTGTAGACAGGGATTCACCCTTTACTTAACAAAAACGTACCTGAATATTACTCCATCTATAATTATTCTGCGACTGAAGGTTGTAGACAGGGATTCACCCTTTACTTAACAAAAACGTACCTGAATATTACTCCATCTATAATTATTCTGCGACTGAAGGTTGTAGACAGGGATTCACCCTTTACTTAACAAAAACGTACCTGAATTTCGTTCTTTAAATAATAAATGCTTTCGAAGTAGTTTTCACACGATCAGATCACACGTCTTTCACTTGTCTTTTATCAGATCACACGAATACTCCGGCAGAACTCGAAATTTTAGAAACTTTAAAATTTGTTTAATTTATAAATCGAATTCAACTCGCATAAAATCTTTCAAAGATTATTTTTACGAATACAACAATGGGTGTCCATATCGTCTTCAATATCAAAACTCACAAAGTCACCCTTTTATATTTCTTATAATTTTCTTGTATTATCAAATTCCCTAAAACGTGTTACAAAAAGAATGATTGGTTTGTAGAATTCAAAAACAACCTTGTATCTTTCTTGCAAGAAATATTTTATAGAGTACAAGACAGTAGGATTTCTAACATTTATTTTGATATACGTCATGATTTTAATTTCGGAAACATATAATGATGGAAAATTACCAAAATCATACCATCTTTTCAAATAATCCATTGTCTTTAACTAACTTCAAACAGAGAATAATTCTGCATGGGTATGGTACTTTCTATAATAAACACATCTCAGCTAGACCAATTTCCTGTAATAAATATTAAATTGTATATTGTCTAACCGTACTTATGGTTTTACTAAAATATAATTGGAGTAACGAAATGCTTGAAAATATGCTAATAATTCAAGAATCTATTTTATGTACATGTTTTCATACATACATGTGTGGGTCCTATCAATATTTCTATCCAAATGGTATGCTCATGATAAATAATTTTTAATTTATCTTAGTTAATCTATTTAGTTGTATAAATGAAGTCATGACAAGTATTTAATTTTTAATTATTTACAAGATTTGCTCCACAAGTTTCTTTATATTTCCACAATTTATTAATTTTAGTCCTTAGTTTAATCACATTTTTGAACACAATTTACATAACGTTATTTTATATGTATTCAGTATTAACAGTGTAAAAGTATAAGCAGTTGAAGAAAAGTGTAATGTGAGGCTACCATCTTGCAATATTACATTGAAAATTCGTTTTGTGTTGTATTGTGAAATTTGACTTTATACCAAGTTGTATCTTAGCCAGAGCGACATACAAAGCATATTTTTTTCTCGGGTAGTTGATGGAGCTTGAGAGCCAGAGTTCTTAGTCCTAACTTCGCCTGGTAAAACAGGAAGTTTTAACTTTACTTTATTTTGCGCATTGGATAAATTAGTATTTAGGATTAAAATTATCATACGGTGAAAATTCAGTTAATGAATCCGTAAAAACATTGATTTATTTCTTTGTTTAAATAAAAACTACTTTTTAAAATATTTTAACAAGTGACTAATAACTTTAACGATAAGTAATGAGTAATTAGGATTTTAGCAAATCTGATGTTCAGTGGAATATCACGAATTATTTCAGGTAATAACTAACAATCTTTAAATGTCTTAAAGTGTCATTTATGGATACAAATTCAAAGTTTCAGACTAAGGAAAGATGCAAGTTATGAAAGCAACTGAGCCTCAAAGAAAGTACTTTAATATCTTTGCTTCAAGTTTAGAAACAGCTTTAAACGTAGTTATCCTTCTACTGAATGCACTGTTGGCAAAGTACAATACTCACTATACTTGACTTAGAATAGTTATTTATGTTGTGGTAGTAAATTCTCCCATACTAATTCTAATTTTCAACTTAGAATCGTGATGTAAACTCTGCAGTTAAACAACAAATAATTGAGTGGATCATTTCAATGGAGTGTAGATGATTATAGCGTATTGACTCTAGAAATTACAAATTTTACACGATGTTTTATAGCAGGCTAGAAATTAGGAGAACAACACACAGCGTCTGAGGTATCAGGCTTCAATGAGGTTGCATGGAAGATTTCAAGTATATAATTAATTTTAATATGATAATTAGGTTGCATGTGTTACTATTTTACGCGTTATAACGTCATATGACGTACTCGTTTTGTTTTCAAAATGGTTTACTATGGGATTTTCTCGTTGACATCGATGGGAAAAATGTTCGATAATGCTGAATAAAATCTCTTCTGCTTTATAGAAAGGAAGATTTCCGCTCTGTAAATAGATGTATTCTTGAGATGTCAAACGGAGGACAGACAGACAGAAATTAAATCTCTCCCTTGCTTCCAGTGATAGGCTTCGTTACAGCTCAGATAATAAGACCACAGTGCATTTGTTTTTATGGTGATTACAATGACTTGCCACTAATTCTTCTACAATAATGAATTTTTATATTGCACATATGTGTTTTGGTACACCGTAAATGTAGTAGAAACACTCCCAGATTCCATATAGTTTTAGTGTTTTAGTTTACTTGAAAACTAACTACCGCATGAAGATTATAAGAAGTAACGAAGTATTGAGTAACTTTCAGTATCAATAAAACCACAGTTCAACAATTTTCACCTTCTGGATACTACGCTCCTCACTTTTATGGAGACGGTATTCCCCACGAAGGAGACGAGGAAGCCAAACCGTCCATAGAACATTATTATGAAATTACATTTAGTAAAAATGTTTAATTTACATCTCTCATTCTTAATATAAATAGTGTAACATTTGTATAACTTTATCTTCAGAAGTTTATTATGAGTATTATTACAAAAGATTCAGAAATATCAGTTTATATTCCTTAAAATCTGAGGAAGCCAACAGTTTTTCCAGTCAGGCGGATTGCTTGCAAGGACAAGATTGCTCGGCGGTCATTCATCCAAGCAACGGCCGCTCTCGACGTGCCTTGATTTGGTTATCTAGCGATGACCACCGTACCCACTACACTGCGCCATTGACAATTTTAATGGATCGACTTTAAATAAAGCATGAAATATTAGTTTCTATCTCACTATTTTATATTTACTGTATTGGTCCTTTAAAAAAATCGAATTAATAATTTAATTATTATTTGTTCCGTAAGATACAATAATTGTCCTAGGTATATACAGGAAACAGCAATTAAGATATTAATTGAATATTTTATTACGTATTTATTACTCTCAAGGTATTAAAATTTATTTTACTAATTATAAGCATGTTATTTACTTAAATTACTCATTTTAGGCGATCTGAGCTTTAAATATGTTTCTTTACTTACAAACAGTAAATCCCCTTACAGTCTGTAGTAGTCTGGCTAAGTGAGGTATACATAATAAAATAAACTATAACTACTGAATTTATACATACTGCTGCATCTACTGAAACCACTAAATTATAAAAACATACATTCACCAATGCTGATTATTTTAATAAAGAATATTTCGACGTTTCCATTCTACTTATACAAAAATGTGGTAATCAATCAACTTCAGTGTCTCGTGGTTTATTCGCAAGTCAGCATAAAACGTACGTAAGTTTCATATTCAGGTCTCTACAACTCTTTGATATACGAGCAAATATTCCATCATGTTGTATGTTACAAAGCAACGGCGAAGTCGGGGCTAACCGATTCAAAGCCGTGCTGACTAGCGTGTACCATAGTTCAAATTCATTTATGCTGAATCGCGGTAGGAAGTAGGCTCTTATTAACTAGACGCGGTGCGGGGACATTGTTTGTTCAGTTGGACCGGCAATCAGCTGATCGGTCAGTGACGTATCAGGTGATACGTTCCGACCCGGCAAGCCTGAAGAGGGAGAGAAGTGTTCAGTTCGAGTCTTGAAGCAACGACGACAAGGTCCTGTTGAGAATCGCAGCTCTTCCTCTAACCCTATAGTGTGGGATTTAGAGTAATTCCATTTTTTTATCGCGTGTAAATTAAATTCAAGTTTTTTAATTTTTTCTTCAGTGCGTATTAAATCCCTATCAGCCTCCGTAATCTTCAAAGTAGTAAGTCCCGTACCAGCGTTTAGTTAATATCTTTGATTTTTTATACTGTTGTAATTAAAATTTCTAAAGTTTCCCATCTTTCAGAGTCTGAGAATTAATTACATTTTTTTGAAGTATTGTGAATTAAATTTTGGTCATAAAGTTAATATCAAGTTTTGTGTTATATTGATTTTGAGTATTTTGAGAAGAGAACTTTTATTTTATTTTGTTAATTTAAACCATTTTTTGAGAAGTATAAATTTTTAGTTTCATTTTAATTTTAATTCATTTTTAATCAGACTCTTAATTAGATTTGTTTGATTGTGTGAAGTTTTGAAGAAAATCGAATCAAAAGTTTGTAAACTTTGTAAATTTTTTTGGTAAACTTGAATTTCGGAATAAACCAAGTATTTCCGAAAAGTTGTTTAATTTATAAAGTATTAGCTCCATATAAATTTAAAATATGTGCTATAAAAACGGTACAAGCGAGCAGGGTTGTCTCCTAGTAGCATATAAAAATGCTAAATATATGTGATAACTTTCTAATTTATTAATACCACCACATGAATATGCTAAGAAATTAACTTTACCACATTTCAACTTAAAAACTCACATATCGCATTATGTGCTCAGCTTTGATTATATCGTTTAACTCTTCGATAAATCAGTAATCGTTGATTACACAATATCCTAATAACAGAGTCTCTTCCATTGCACAGCTTCATTGTAACATACATTATCAACGTTAAAACTAACTCATGTATACTTCATACCTACCTTCATTCACCTATAGTACTGAAATAGAAAAATCGTAAAGCCTCGAAACTTCCCCAGATCTCATACATACATACAAGGGAACATCATTA
Organism: Homalodisca vitripennis; assembly: GCF_021130785.1. NCBI lineage: Eukaryota > Metazoa > Arthropoda > Insecta > Hemiptera > Cicadellidae > Homalodisca > Homalodisca vitripennis. The sequence continues at coordinate 24,295,557 of NC_060214.1, forward strand.
CAGGCAGCCTCTCTCTCAATATCCTTCCTTAAATACGTTTGGTTGTATCTCACATAGTTTCCAGTTGCCTGAATTACAATTCCACATCCTCAAAGTTTCTATATCTCTAAGTAATAGCTTAGAGAATATATTGCATAGTAATCGAATTACAATATTACCTTTGTAACCCCTTATAATATGTGAATGTATAAGCTTATATTATATATAATTGCAAGAAAGTGTATAAATACACCTTGTATATTGTCTATAATATCTTTTACTTAAATATGAGTAAATACATTATTTCTGAATTAGGACTAGATAAGTTAATCGATTTGCGTACTTTACAGAAAATTTTTGGGTAACGAGTATCAGAGCACTTCTGTTCGAATAAAGTATAATTCTGTTCTCTCTGCCATAATTGTGTTTGCTTCTATGCCAGCTATCAAGGAAATGTATACGTACTTATGTTTAAGATGCATACTTCGATCAAAAAGTGTAGCCTATACTTCCGATGGAGTGGAAAACTAAACTTCCGGCTGCCGTAATATTCAATAATACTCGGACTGGTCTGTCAGTTAATAAGCAGCTGCGCAGCTCATTCCAGTGTTGAATATCCAATAACCTGTGCATGAATACTTAATTAAAATGTCACTAAGTACATTGACTATCTATCCCCCTTTAGTTGGTTCCGTATAAAACATAAAATTATTTTATATAAACTTAAAACGTTAGACGAACCAGAGGTATAATTTTGCATATTTTTCTTTGAAGACGGTGTCAACAGAAAAAAAGGGTAAGGAAAAGTGGAGGACAATGAAGGAGAAAATATTTTGTAGAAAAGTCACTAGTTAAAAAAGTTCAATTATAGTAGTTAACTGTAATAATTGACATAACTGGACTACCTGGTCCAGAAATGCCTCCACAGCTCTGGTAGTTTCATTGTTCTAACTGAGCAATTGTTATGGATACCTTGGAGAACCTTTTAAGATAATCTTGTGATGAGACTCAAATTCATGAAGAGCTCTGCACTCGTATTGACAAAAGACCTCGCCAAGTTTTCATGTATACGATAAGGCCAAAGTATTTGCCTTGACATTGTACCGTTGTCACAATGCAAGCCTCAGAGATTTTTAATTTTAGTGTAATGCCAATTTCCTAGTATCAAACAGCTTAATGAAAAATTTTTGTTTATATATTGAGTATCAATGACACAAAAGTCGTCATCCGTTTTAAAGACAATATCAGAATCAAAACGTTCGCATTGTTCACATCCAAATGTAAGTATTTTTCATTCCGGCCATTATGATATAAAGTTGTATCCACTGCCTCCTATATATCATTATGAAGTATGATGTGACTCTATCACATAAGTGGCAGCTCTTAATGTTGTCCTTTTCACGTTTAAAGGGATTTCACGCTAAATGTTCTTAATTCTTAATTTTTTAAGACTTTTTTGCAAGGCAAGCAAAGTATGAGTGAGCTGAGTTCACTCTTATAAGTTCTCAACCTTCTAAGTAATAACAAATGTAAAAATAAAAACTTCAATTGAGGATATTTTACCAATTTTTAAAATTAATTTTTAATTCTGTTCTGTGTACAAATTGATGTCCATTCCTAATTAAACATAATATTTTAATAATTTAAACTATTATATTAGAATCTCTGGCAATAAGACGTGAAATGCGTGTTTCATAATCATTGATGGTTCGTATTTTTTTAATATACAATATTCAAACTTATCCTTAGGATTTGTATTCGTGTTTAATAATATTTATCTTTGACTCTTATAATCTACCTGTATAGGGATAATGATCAATTAAATATAAAATTTATAGGTTTGATATTTTACGTCAATTTGAGTCTAAGCCCAGATTTAATTTACATTTCACGTTTAAAGTTTAATACAAATTCCCACCTATAACTCCTAAACACATCAACCAGTTTTAACTCTGCATTACAACAGGATAGCATATGTGATGCAATAAGTCATATCACACTTTCAGACATTAAATAAATTTATCATGATGATCGATATAAAATATTATAAGAAATTCCTATATAGAATATCAACGTACTAATGGATAAAGTCTATAAATATAATATTACCCAACTTTTAACACACAGTAACACAATTTTAACATCATTGATGTGTCCGTTGAAAGAAAGTGTGTGAAATGGAAATGGCGGAACTTTGTGAACTTTTACAGACAACTACATATTATGTGTATCCCTGACCGTTGTTTGTCCAGACTGGCTGCCTGGTGAGCTGTTATAATAAATAGGTCATAACTTTTGACAGAGTTCGGTTTGAGAAAACGTGTGTTTATAAATCTTCCATAGATTCTTATTGTGGATTTATATACATATGTAATGTAGATAAGTGGCATTGGTTATTTCTCAATTAAAATTTTTAATCCGTATAACTTTAGGTAGTATGTTCTAGTTATGCTCATTATGTTCTCCATGTTTATTTGTTTAATTTTTCACATATAGGCTTAGTTGATTATTTTATGTATAGTTAAGATTTTTTTATCAATTTAGTAGAGTTTCTCATAAACTTCATTCAGATTAAAAAGAATTAAGTTTTGTTAAAATATTACTGTATTGTTTGTAAAGCTGCTAGATTTCTTTTAACTTTATGATACTTATCACTCCAAACAGGCATTGCCTTGGAGTTTTTTTCTCTTTATTTCTCATAGTGATGGATAGTGTCGTGGTAGTTGTAGTTGCATATGTATGTATTGTTTATATGTAAGTAAATGTAATGTTTTTTTTGGTCAGTCTGTACAATATTATAAAAATCGTATCTTTCATTTTTATTTGTGAGAAATAAAGTTTCTTTTTTCTTTCTTAGTTCAGCCAATATAAGTTTCATGATTCGACCGCTGAACCCTGGTATTTCACTATGTTGCTTATATATGAAGCATCTTGCAAAATCTCAAAAAATAGGTCAGTTTAATTTCGTGATATTATGACAGACACACAGATGGGCAGAGAGCCTGCAATATGTAGTATTAAATCATTTGTATGCAGATCTTCATATGATGCACTAAGAGTAATCGTTTGAAAATGTAAATCAATATTAGATCAATGTGGAGTCGAGTGCATAAAGAGACATTAAATATATATTCCATAATAAGGACTTTAAGCGGAAAGATTAATAGTCCGCCCTTTGACACAAGGTCGTTTGTTTCATCAGACCTTCAATTGACACGGTTGATTAATAACTACAGAAGAGTTAATCTATTACTTTTAAGTATCTTGGAAACATTAAACCAGTTTTTGACATCCTAGAACGAGGTTTTAGGCCAAGATAAATTACCAAGTTTGTGCCTGTTTACTCTGTTTTTACACCCCTTAAATTATGAGAAACGGCTCCTTAAAATTGTTACTGCTCTAAGAACTGCAATGTTTTTTTCAAAAGAAATGTCCGCTATAGGACCCTCTAGTATTAAAAACGTAGGTTTTAAAAAAATAAACAGACGTTGGTACGTAAAGGTCGTGAAACGCTTAACAACAAAGTCACATACTGCTTGTCCTTAATAATTTTTTTTTTCAAAACACTCTTTTGTTGAATTTAAGCAAGTTAAAATTAATTCGTAATTTAAATGGAACGGATTTAATTTCGTAAAATTGCTCATATTAACCAAATTTAAAAAAGAAAATTTCATGTATAAAATTACTAATGTAAAAAATTTCAAATCATCTTCTATCTATTATAAATAATAATATATTTTCTCGAAGAAAACATAATTTATTATGGATACTACCATAATGTGGGAATGGATAATACAACTCCATGCATATAAAGAAACTGTTTCAACAGAAAGAATGGATATGCCTTTAATTTTTTTTAATTATTAATTTTTCAATAACAAAATAACATAATATATAACAAGACTTTTAACACAATAATTAATATACCTAGGAATATTTTTATTTTAGGGCCAACAAATACATGTACCATCATCTAGCTCAAATTATATATGCCACTTGTAAATCACTCCAAACATTTATAATATATATCAAATAGTTTCAATAATATTGTAAGATATTTAGCTGAAACTCAATAAACATTTGCTATATAAGACTGAAATATAGTACCATCATACGATATAATAAATTTTGCATCTCAGATGTTTCATATACCAATAGCCTAATTAAAATCATAATTAAATTTCAAGATCACTTTCGCTAATAACTAAATATTTTTTATTTGACTTTTACTTAAGATTTGTGAAAAAACGTAACAAGATGTTTCTGAATATTAATTATTGTTGTGTAATACAAAACATCAATAATACTACGTTTTTAGATGTAAAATCTATTTTTCAGCTACAATAAAACACACACACACACACACACACACACACACACAAACACACACACACACACACACACACACACACACATATATATATATATATATATATATATATATATATATATATATATATATATATATATATATATATATATATATATTGCTGTTCAATAAGCCAAGAAACATAAACTATTTAAATGCAAAATGTCTATAAAATATAAGCTTAATGGAACTAACACTCATTTTCATTTAAACTATCATTATTAATTTTTTTAGGTTTTCTTTATAGTAGCTCTAACAATACATGGAAGGAAATTTTAAGTTGATAAAAATATTATCCCACACTACTGTATATGTTGAGTACATTTAAATATGTATTTGTATATCTACTTCTTAGGTCTTTTGTGTGGGTGCGATAGGGTAGCGACTTTCATATAATGAAAGCGCTAATTTGGTAATTCACAGAACACATTTATTAGTTACAGTCAGTTATTAGCTATGGCCATATAAGAAATTGCAAGATTGCGCCTAAGTGTATTCGTCATACCATACGTTAAAATCCAATTTCAAATACATTTTCATTTACATATAATATTTCTGATATTTCTCTAAATATGTATGCACGCCTGTTACTGGTGGTTTATAAAAAGATCAATTTATTTCATAACTTTAATGTCCCGACCTCACCGGTTACCACTTCTTTACGTCGCAAATGCATTACAAATATAGATTTTGATGTTAGGCCATTAAGTAAAAAATGAATTATACTTATTCCATTAAGATATATGTATTTTCTTTTGTGTGCTTCCGGCCACCGATTACTTGGTCTAATATTGAATAGCAGTTTAGTCCAGTAAGAGTTCACACTAATCACTTACAGAAGCTGTGAACCTAGTAGAGTGAAGTAGGGCTTTCGCGAAGTCTGCTAAAAATATTTTACAAAGATGAAAAGTTTTCCTGTTAACATACTTAGGTTTTGCCGAATATTCGGATGTCTCCCACTGGAATACACTTCTGAGACCGGAGGAATCAAAGCATTAAAGTTTTCTTATACAGGACTCCTGTGGAGTTCAACCTTAGTCGTACTGCAGATATTGATCTCCATCACCGCTCTATACATCTACTTCATGTTCAGACTGAACTATCAATCACCGTATCGATTTTGTACGATCACTGAAATTGTAATATCACTGGACCTAGTCTCTCTGCAAGTCGTGGCTGCTGTCATGTTCTTCAGCTCCGCCTGGAAGTACCCAAAACTCGTCAGCATCTTTGACACTCTGGAAAAAGTCTACCAGGATTTCCAATTAAAGTCAGAGATCAAGGCCACGCTGAAGGTTTTGGGAATCTGCACTGTTGCAGTAACATTAGCCACCACCGCTGAGAAAATTGTCATTGTTTTTCACGAATGGGTATCAGCCGAACGAACACTTCCGTACGTGATGTCCTCAATCCCCATATTAATGTTGTATTACTCCCACGCTGCTTTTTTAGTCCAATTCACACACTTAACCCAAACTATTGCAAAGTCCTTCAGAATGGTCAACGCCAAGATCGAGTCAGAAATCACCAGTCATGTCAATGTTGATGACACACATACAACATGTAAGTGTAGTGAATATCAGATGTAAATATTTTACATACCTTTTTTAAATAATTAAAGACAAATGGGTAACTATGTTGAGTCTCACAGAGTCAAAATAACTTCAAATCGATTTATTATGAAATTGATTTTCTTTTATTTATGTACTCTATAATACCTGTATACAGATGTTAATAAAAATCGATGCATCCACTTAAAAACCGTACATATGTAAGACATTTCCTATTACAAAATGCTTAATACTTAACGTAATTGAATATTACCAGTTACATTTTAAAAAATTCAATTACACGTCATTTAATATTATTAATATAATAACATATACATGTACATAATCCGTACTCCAAACCCTTTTAGGCATTTCATTGTTTTCAAAATTCTTAAATGATTATTGAATAATAAAACAATGGGTATTATACGCATACTATGAGAAATATTCATAATTTAAATGAACCTGACTGCTACAAAAACCATAAACATTAAATTCATTACAACATAATTCTATTTTGAAAACCAAAACGTTGGTATCAAACACAAAACTGTAATACTGACACTTCTTATGGATAGTCCACGACGAACAAGCAAATTTATTTTTTTTACAGATTACTTGTAATGTTTAGGCTCTACTAAAATCAAGAAACTGAGGACTCTGATGAACACCTACTGGATGCTGTGTGACGCCGTACACCAGGCTAATGTCCTCTACTGCGATCAGCTGATGGCCGTTATGTACTCCTTATTTCTCCACATCACTATCAAATCCTACTTCTTTTTCCTGCACGTCAGAGCTGGTAAGGTGTTCATTGCGATTAATGAGGGAGCTTCGATCTTGATTCTAATGTGCTATATAGTTCTGTTACTAAACTCAAGCACTGACGTCACCAGCAAGGCAAGTTTGATATTAATATTTACTCTACAGTTTAGTTGCCTGAGAAAACTCGGAATGTAATTCAAAACTGTTAAAGCTGAAAATGCATGACCTAAAACTGCTTATTTCCAGGTCTATTTGGAATCCCGAGGGATAAATACATCTATCCTTGTCTATTTAAAGAATTTAAGGTTTAATTATGTTATTTTCCACAACAAGATGCCAACTAGTTTCAAATAATTAAGCAAATACAATAAACTTGTGGTTCCTGACAAGTGCCTCTGATATCTAAATTCTTTTAAATATAAGTGTTCCTATAAGGTTCCACACTACAGTAGGCATTTAAAGGTTCAATAGAGGATGGGCTAAAGATATAAGGATTCCTTTCTATGCCCGTAAGTAACTTCATAAACGTAAGAAATTAATATTTTATCGCAAATTGATAATGCTTGATGACCCTATTCGAGGTCGGAATCTTAAGACGGGTACATCTAGATGAGATCTGACGCGTGTATGAGGATTGGTATTAGTAGTCTATGGATTTTCAATCCTACGCGAGTGAAATATCATTGGTTTTAAACACGTGAAAACATCTTCATTTCTCAATGTATGTTATTCTAGGCTGACGATACGGGACCAATGATCTGCCGGATGATCAACACCGGCCTGGACCCAATCCTGAGAAAATTGGTAATTTCACTTTTGACGCTTGTCCATACTTATACTTCTTTTTTAAATTTTCTCATACTAATTTTTTAAACAATTCTTAACAGGAAATAATTCGTTTATACCTTTAATCGTTATTCCCATAAAGTTAAGATCGGTGTTTTCTGTTTCAGCTTGAGGGTTTTCTCCTGCAGTGGCGTCACCACAACGCAAGATTCTCTGCTTTTGGATGTTTCCAAATCCACAATGAAACACTCACAGTGGTTAGTAATTACTTAGTAGTAAAACTCTTGTATCTACAGTAATTCTTAGTAGCAAATACTGAATTATTATATGAATCTATTTCTCCAACATAACGTTCTCCTATCCACAGTTGTAGCGTGTTCTGTCTGTACAGATGGCTGGGGCGGTGACAACTTACCTGGTGATACTGATCCAGTTCCAGACTGAAGCATCATCCACCTAGAATAAAGAAGCTTATAACTTAGTACAAAACACTTAATTTAAACGTAGACTTGTTTATAGCATACATTCATACGGTATAATTGGATGTTGCTTAGTAACACTTCTGATTCAGACATTTGTTTGAATTAACAATCACGATGGCATGGCTTCCTGTAAAATGTTCAGATAGTTATTACTTTAGTAACTGTTTAATGGTTGTTCAAATTAGGAATTTTAGCTTACATACATATATGCTTCACATTTTGAGTTTAAGATGTAAAAAATAAAACAAAAAGTTACGCTGATACAAAAGTTGATATTAAGACATTCAATTTTGTGTACATGTATATTTTGTGTATTCCAATTTTTGCTTGTCAATGAAAATTCCTCTTTAGTTATGGATGAATATAAATTTATAATTATAACAGTTTTATAAACTACATTTAAATTTACGTCTAAGATTTTACAATATTTCATTTAAAAAAATATTTAACATTAAATATGGTTTTAAATGATTTTTTTATAAGGTTTTGTTACTCTGGTATATTTAGCTGCTTGATATTAAGATATTTATTTTTGTATGTTTATCCCAATAAAAAATATTATTCACTTTAGCTATCTATCTTCAATTTAAAGTTATTAGAGTAGTATAGATTCTAAATTTACATTTACATCCGAATTTTTATTATAATTAACTTAAAAATATATTTTACAATAAATGTGGACTTTAAATCATTGTTTTATAAGATTTTGTAAAATATGTAAAATAATTTTCTTAAAGTTTACGTATAATTTTTATTGGCTTATTTTACATCATTATCTTAAAAAATTAATTCTTTACAAGTTTTGTTAAAGAATTTTACGTGTTTGTTACACATTTAACAATGTCACTCTATTTGAAACCTAAATGAAACTTGTTTTTGGATTCCGAATTTTGCGTATTTCTTCAGATATCTTAAAAACTACTGCAGCTAAAGGTCTGGTACCAATTTTATTAAATTTTTATGTTCAATTTGCATAATATACATTAAATTTTACGTTCTGGGTAACGCCCAAAATAATTTAATAGGGCTCCCTTTTAACGGTGGCACTGAAATCTGGGCGAAATCTTACACTGTATAGCTCGCTAACTAAGCGTTTCTGGACCTATGTGTATATAAACTTTTTTCTTTATTTTCACCGTAAGAACAAGTTCTGGCAGTTTTTCCGTTTCTTCATGGGACACCGTGTATATGTTTTTTTTCTTTCTTATATTTAAATCTCAGAAGATGTATGAATAATAGCGTATGTGTCTGTGAAAGTTGCTCATAGCATTAAAGTTTTAGTCATTTTTAAATATAGTATAAGATGGTTCTTGATGGTACTTTTGAAATTCACGTTATGTGTGAACTTATTCTGACATGTTCTGTAAGTGGATAATTGTAAAAGGCTGATTTTCTATGCAAAATGTACCTAATAATGTATCAATACAAATTATCAACTTAGCCGGAATATAACTCTAAAACTCACTAAAATTTGGTTTTTTGAATATAAAGAAAGTGAGATATCTAGTTTACATTAGTTCGGTTTCGTAAAAAATATTATTTTTCAATAAACCCTGTAGATTATTTTATAAACAGCGATGCAATACAACGTCACTAATTATTGTTACAGAGATTGGCGAAATAAATATTTGCCAGAATAACGTGAGCTGAGCCCTCGAAGAATTCCGTGTCAGGACTGTGATGATGACTCGGTTTGGTTTGGCCAACAGCGCTATTAAGGGAGGGACTTTTCTCTACTTATGACTATTTGGCAAAGTCTTGGTTGTTTTATGAGGAATAAAGGCGGATGTGTCTCCGGGAGTATTGGATTCAACCAATCAGGAGAGCTCAGCTTGAGGCAGTCATCGATGATGGGCTAAAAATTAAAAATATAAAGTTCTGAGTAAAATGCACTAGATTAGATTCAATTATTATTACATCAAAGGCCACCCTTGTAACTTATTGTTTTTTTTTTTCATTTGTTATCTATTTGTAAGAAGAAGCAATAAGGTCAAGTAATAGTTTACGTAATGATCTCGTAATTGGCTGAACGTTAGTGAAGATACGAAGGGAATTAGAAAATGTTTATTTCTATCCGTAAGCCTATTTAAGAGTGTATCTGAGGAAAAACCGACCTATTGACTTGAAATTCTGAATGAAAGAAATTTTATTTCTATAAATGGTACATTGAGTTCGAGGATGAACTATGTAAATCAATGAGATTTACCAAAAACTCGGATGGCAATGAGAAAATCGCATATTAAATACATTTGTAAGGAAACTGATGCCAGTTATACACCCTTATAACACGTGAAACACAGATGCATTGCTTAACTATCAGAATAATAATTATCTCCAGACTTAAATTTTGTACCTAACCTCAGTGACGTCTCCTACGCGACACTTTGTGTAACGCACTCGTACTTGTAATAGGGGATAAACGTGAATTACTAGTAACAAAAGTGTTTGTTTTCTATGAGCGATCGTTTTTAAGAAAACCTAAAGTCACTTTTGCTCTGTGTGGTGTACAGCACAGAATATCACACGGTAAACAAATTTTATTGAGTTTTTATTCCTTAATACTGTTAGGTTTACATAAAAAAACAGGTGTGTGTTTTGTATTTACGTTAACAAAGTTTGAGGTTAGCGCATAGAACATTTTGAATTAAGACACAATATATTTTCAAATATTTATAGTAAGGAAAACAATCACTTTTTTGCTTACTGTGCTAAAAATATTTAACAAACAGCATTAGCCAAATAACATTTATAAAATGTGTACCGTTAGTTAGTTCCATTTTATATAATGCAACATTTCACAACCTGGTTAGCCAGTACAACTTAATATTATTTTTTATCCAATGTTCCGGAACTAAATTATCGACGGACTAACTACCTAATTTGCACGCGTATGAATATTTTATTGTAACCCTTCGTAGCAGCCCAACTACGTGACCGATTTCACCTCGCGCGCTATGTCCGTAAGTAAAATTTATATTTTCGTATTATTAGATTAGCCCTTTGATGCCAAACATATAAAAATGACTGTAACGTAAAGTAAAGTTGTAAATAGTAAAGTAAATTACGCTTGAATATCTTTTATTTGCTTCATTGAAATGGATACAAGTTTTGGCGTCGTCCTTCTGACGAGCACGTGGTCGTGATAAGTTATTTGTCTCATTAAATGGCTAATACCTTCGCGAATTTGTTTTAGGCGAGCTCACGTATTATTTGAGTAGATGGCTACCACTTCCATAACTTCTACTCCTCTTCTAGTAATTACCGACTAGAAATAACCCTTCTTAGACTACAGCTTCAATGTCTCGTGCCAAGACGGCGACGCCCGGGTTGTGAGTCTACATATTGCGAAGGGAAGTAAAATTTTAAAGTTTTATAAAGTAAAATATCGTAGGCATAATTCCATAGAACATTGGATATTTTAAGCCCACCTATCAGATATACATTTTTAGTTCTTGTACTCTAATAGGCAGCAACGTGGCAAGGCATACATTTAATTTACTAACTAAAAGTGGTAAGTTTCATTAATTAAATTGAACTTATAAGTAAACTTTGTAATTCGAGTGTTTATTACTACCACCTCAGAAGTCACCACCCCCTTGTGTTATCGTCATTCGGTACAAATGTATTATAATATCATAAATATAATTTTCCTTTATGAGTTGACAATGCTTAAAACTAAAAAATATCGTTCCAGTTATGTATAAAACGTTATATGAGAAATTCATTAAACTAGAACAAAAATACCTATACTATATTTGGTTCAATATCATTACATATTTTTACTAGCTATTGTCTTCGTAGTAAAGATGGAACTTTACCGGAATATAATATAAGCCTCTGGTATATAAATCGTGCAACGTCGGTATGAAATTCCCACCAAGAAAGAGAATACCCCCGTCACTTCTAATTGATTGATGGACGGAGTTGAGTGAATGAAGGCGATGACGGAGAGAAAGTTAAATGATGGATGAATTTAGTGAGACTCGGCAGCACACCTTGGCTCGGAGACTAATTAACTGTTGACTTTCCCCGACTTATCACTCTCTCTGAGGAGTTGGAGCTCTATCGTACCTTTGTCTATAAAATTGTGAGTGTGATTTGCGATGACAAATTGAACCATTCACTGTTTTTTGCAAGATTATGTTATTGTTTTCTTGAAATAAATAAAACTGTATCGAAAGTAAGGCTAATGTTTGTTACATCTCATCATACTAATATTTCCCAATTCTTGAATTCAAATTTCGATTTTATTGATTCTCAACTGCACAGTCCCAAAATGTTTACCTGATTAGTGACTCATATTGTTTATAAAAATTTTTAAACCTCTCTTCCCCAACTGACACTAAACATGAGAGGATTATGTGCTGACTTTGGAAATATTTGTCCACTGTACACTCAGATCGAAAGGTTAATTTCAATTTAACCAGAAATGAATGATACACGAAAAGCGTTTAATGAAGAGTATTGTTATTACATTAAACTTTAATATTTATATTATACGCTAAGAAATATATGCAAACAAAGAATTTATAAACAAATATTTTAAGATTTTTGTCGATATGAACAAAAAGGTTAAGAGCTCGTTTTTGTACTGTACCGTAGTCGTAATTATTTATGCTGAATCGCGGTAGGAAGTAGGCTCTTTGTTAACTAGACGCGGTGCGTGGACATTGTTTGTTGGTTCGACACCGGTCAATCAGCTGATCGTGTTATCTACGGTGATACGTTCCGAACCTTTTGGGTGGAGAGAGGGAGCGCAGTCTTGAAGCCAGAACGAGAAGGTGCAGACATCGAGTAGAGAAGCAGTGTTCTTCCTCTAATCCTATAGTTTTGGGATCTAGAGTAATTCTTTTATCGCGTGTAAATTTAATTCAAGTATTTAATTTTTCTTCAGTGCGTATTAAATCCCTATCAGCCTCCGTAATCTTCAAAGTGGCAAGTCCCGTACCAGCGTTTAGTTAATATCTTTTATTTTTATACTGTTGTAATTAAAATTTCTAAAGTTTCCCATCTTACAGAGTCTGAGAATTAATTCAATTTTCTGAAGTATTGTGAATTAAATTTTGGTCGTAAAGTTAGTATCAAGTTTTGTGTTATATTGATTTTTTTGAATATTTTGAGAAGAGAACTTTTTATTTTATTTTGTTAATTTAAACCATTTTTGGAGAAGTATACATTTTTAGTTTCATTTTAATTTTAATTAATTTTTTGATCAGACTCTAAATTAGATTTGTTCGATTGTGTGAAGTTTTGAAGAAAATCGAATCTAAAGTTTGTAAACTTTGTCAAATTTTGAGTGAACTTTAATCTTGGAATAAATCATGTATTTCCGAAAAGTTGTTTTGATTTATAGAGGATCAGCTCCAATATATGTACTATAATAACGGTACATAATTTGCGCAATCTGCTATTTCTTTTTGAGCATTAAACTTGTACGACAGGTTACTTACAGGAAAGAACTTGTGAACTTGCATAAACTTGTCGGATTCCTGCAAGTGTGTATAACTTGTATAAGACTTGTATAAACTTGAAAAGTGTGTATAAACCTGCATAATTTTGTGTATTGTGTAAGACTTAGGACTTAGAATAGTATTGTGATTTTAGAATATTTTATTTATTTTAAGTAAATTATTTTAAAAATAAAATGGAGCTAGCGCATGTGGATCTGTTGCTCAAAAAGGAATTAATATTTGAAATAAATGTTAGGGGCGGAAATGCTTCTGAAAGCGACACCGTCCAGAATCTTAGAAAAATGTTGAGGTCCCTTTTGAAATTAAATATCAGGGCCAACGCTGGTAATCTGAAAGGCCGTATAGAACCTAGCATTGCTTTAAAGGAAATAAAAGTTGATTTGGAGGCATTATCTGTCAAGATACGAAACTTGTCCGAGGAAAAGTCGACAGGCGAGTATTTGAGACTAGTTTGTAGGCACAAACATCTCACTGTGAGAGTTGATGTGTTATGTGAGTTATATAAGTGGGAAGGAGCGTCTGAAACCTTAATTTCAAAACTTAAGGATGGTTTGGTTGAAATTAAGGCAAAATTAGGAAAACTTGGCGTAAGCGAGGAGGAAATAGTTAATTTTGAAACTAGTCTTTTAAATACAAGCCTGGAAGAGGAAGAAGTCGAAGAGATGAGCAAGCCCGTGGTTCAAACTAGAAATGAGGATATATTAGGTTTGAGCCTTCCCCAGGGGAAACATGTAGAAGGGAATTTTGCAAAATTGCCAAATCCCCTAGAGCGATTTTTAAAAATGTTAACGTAAATGTAAAAAATAACGGTACAGTACAAGTATAATGTTTTTGATTGTGTAAATTATAAATTCAAAAGTTTTACGAATAAAAGTTAACATTTATTATTGACCTAGTTAATTATAAAAATTCGGCATTGGTCTTCTTAAGGAGTTCTTAAAATTATAATCTTGAGGGTAAAATTTTAAAAACTTCCGTATAAAACTCGTAATTTTTAACTGAGCTGATTTTGTTGTTTTACCACATAAGACGCCTGTACTTTTAAAGCAAATCCGCCCACACAACTCTATATGCGCTAAATCTTTATATACGTAACTCCTGTTATTGCTGCTCTAATAAATAGCTCACGGTAAACTTTTAAACTCTCATATCTTTCCTTTTGATCCGAGAGTAAATTGTCTTCCTGGAACTCTAGTTTACCATGTGCGTAGTTATCGAGGTTTTGACGGTAGAGACTAGGCTACTGCTGATAATAACAATCCGATACTACAGGTCATGGAAGGACCTGACAGAATGCCATTGCCGAAATGATAAACTTCTCTTTCTTTTGATCTTTTAACATCCAAATCAGTAGTATTCTATCTTGGATCAAAAGGAACTTACACGTAAAGTATGTATCCAGTTTAAAGTATCTGATACCTTTCTATAAAGAGTTATCCCCGGGCAGGTAATGACACAATATAAATGCGTCCCCTTGATAAGTTATGAGTTTTTCGTTATTCCTCAATTTAACCATTTAAATCGTAAACCGTAATGTATGTAATACTTCATTGTACTACTGCTCTACAATTGAAAATTGGCTCAAACTCATTAACGTTTACTGTAAATTTAAAAACGCCATCTGAAAGTAGGATCTTTCATCCTGTGTTTTTAGTATAAAGTAATATTTTTGATCTAAAATATTGAATTATTGGAGTTTAGACAAGCAATAAGTAACACATGCATGTATTTTTGCTTAAAATAAGTGCCAATTTTGAAAGATGTTACTTTATTGGTAAATAATGTGTAATTTGAATTGTGACAAAGGTAATAGACTATTACAAGAGACAAAGTACAGAATAACAAGTCTTTTAATGGACTGAAGTGTCGTTTACGTAAAAGTTGTCAAATTGTAAAGTTAGAACACCTGAGCTTTGAGGAAAATAATTTAATAAGCTTTTTAAATGTAGAATCTTGGAGCATTGGAAAAACGGTTTATTGTAGTATCAATAGATAAAGAAATACAACATTTTCCAATACATAATTTATATATTCGAAAATGTATTTCTTTATCTAGTGATACTAGAATAAAGCTTTTTAAAGTTTAAAAATATCTTCTGTCATAGTTATCCTTTTTTGACATGCACTGTTGGCAAATTGAGTTTCAACTTCCTCCAGTGCAGACGGCCTTTGTTGTCTTTTAGTCACATAGTTTGGAAAGATCACTAGTTGTATATAGATTTCTGACAGTGGAAAACTTCACACAGCGTTTTTTGATATAGAAGCGCAATATAATATTATGACATTTATTATGAACTGTCATTAATTTTTAAAATAAAATTTTCAGTATTAACCATATCTTTATATAAAACCCGTAAAATTTATCTATTTGATAAACTGCCAGATTCCACGCAGTTCCTTCATTTAGGTCCTTATAATACTTCTTCTTATAAAACAAAACGGCAGACACCTGTCATTTAGAGCTTATTTGCTCACCAAGCCACATCTTTGCATTTTAAATACAGCACACTACAAGTTCTGTTAGAGATTAGAGCAGACCGTTGTATTCTGCCCAATAATGTGTGCCCTAAACTGACATGTTATCTAAAACGATTTTTTTAAATAACACTATTTTTTTCTTTGTTGCGTCCCTCGGGAATATTTGGCCTCGAGGAATCAATTAGAAGCAGGGTTCGTAACAGAGGGAAAACTCGAATTACCCTCATTTTGGGATCTGTGTTTTATTATAACGCACAAAATACTGGGCAGTACAAGAGAAAAATAAATAAAAGTTTCTCAAAACTTGAAATTTAGGCGTTTTACACTTTAGGCCTTACTGATTTACTTTTGCAAAATAGTCTTGATTTGAATGGTTATTATGTTATACTTTTTTGAAGACGCTATTCCATTCCGAAGGAGTCATAGACACGCCCGGCCAAAACTTGCTAATGAAAATGCCTGTACTAATAAATCGCTATTGTGATGTAGTCAATTGGCTGTCTCCAATTGCTTAGTCGGCAGAGTTTCATGGAGGATACCAGATCACCCTTGGATGATGAAGAGGTATAATTTGGCAATTAAAAGATGAATTTAAATTGTTTACACAATTTGTCCCAATTTTCAAGTCTTAAGTACCGAATATTTTACTTAAATTACTTACAGAATTGAAGTATTCGAGGCGTAACTGGCATCATTGAGATTGCATGTTAACATTTAAAGTATTTCACTCGTATCATTCTTAAGACATCCAGCGGAGAGACAGCCAAACATACAGCTGGTTACATTAATGTAATAAGTACTATACACAAAATAATTGTCTACATTCCTTTAGTAGATAATAGAGATATTGGTTAGATATGCACCATAATATAATTCATGTCATTTACGTAAAAGTGAAGTTTCAAACAATTTTTCGCAAGCTGTAAGTGTATTTATTTTCTTAATTGTACGTATTTTTGTTATCTATATATATAAAAGAAAGTCGTGTTAGTTACACTATTTATAACTCAAGAACGGCTGAACCGATTTGGCTGAAAATTGGTAGGGAGGTAGCTAAGAACTGGGAGAAGGACATTGGATACTTTTTATCCCGTTCCCGATTCAGGATTTCGCCCTACTGGTCTCTAAAAGTTACAAAAATACCCGTAAGAAATGCATTGCAGCAAACATATGTTCTTAAGTGAAAGAGCCTGTTCAAATTTAATCAGCTGTTCTTTGTAAACATATATAATGCGAGACAAGAAATATATGTTTATATCATTTAATTACTATTTTTAAATTTCTTTACACCTATAGTTTGAAAGCATAGAGTAAAAAAACTGTATCTTGAAAAAAAAAAACAATTGCCTGAATTCCAAAATGTAAACAAACAACTGTAAATTTGATTGACACTTTGACAGCTGCCTGTGTCATTTTTCTGGGTTACTCAGTCAAACAAAATGAAATCATGGCACTGACATATAGATTGTCTTTTCAATTTACTTAATAATCAGTCAATCATGAAGTGATTTTTTTTTACATTTGCAATAATCTGTTGGTTTTTAAAAAAGACAAACAACTTATTACTTCGATTGCTTTCGGTTCGGACAACTGTGTTTCGCACGAAATTAAACGATTTGCGAGTGTTTTGTGAACATTGAGAGGATTATTATAAAGATGCCACGACCCAGAAGATCAAATCTGTCTCAACAAAGCCGTAATGCAAGAAGGCTTCGTAACGTTGTGAACAATTCTACTGAAGAAGAACGTGAAAATCGGACGACAAGAGCGTCGTGTTGGTATGGCCCAATATGTCTGCAAATATGTTACTAAAGGAAGTGATATGGCAGTTTTTGGAATCCAAGCCTCCAACACCTACGATGAAATCATGCGTTATCAAGTTGGTCGATATGTAAACTGCAATGAGGCAATTTGGCGTATATTCTCATTTTTTCTATTTATGAACGCCATCCTATTGTTTTACATTTGTCGGTTCATCTTGAGAATGGTCAACAAGTGTATTTCACCGAATCAAATGTGGTCCAACGTGCTGCTTTACCTCCAGCGACAACATTGACCAGTTTTCTTGAGATTTGTCAGAGCGATCTGTTCGCACAAACTTTGCTATACTCTGAGATGCCACGATACTATACTTGAAACTCTTCATCAAAAAAATTCAATCAACGTCGGAAGCAAGGCGATGTGGTTACTGGTCATCCAGGTGTACGTTCTACAGATGCTCTGGGTCGTATTTACACAGTTAATCCGAAGAATGATGAATGATTCTTTTTGCGATTGTTGTTGGTAACCATCATATGAAACTACGAACAGTGAATGTTATAGTGTGCCCAACATTTCGTGCTGCATGCCAAGAGCTAAATTTACTAGATAATGATAATCATTGGGACATGACAATTGCTGAAGCGGTTATATCTGCAAATTCAAGTCAGATACGGACATTATTTGCTATCATTATTCCCACATGTTTTGAATCAAATCCACGTGACCTGTGGAACAAATACAAGCATAACATGGCAGAAGACATTTTACATAGGCTTCGTGTTAGTATGAGAAATCCCAATCTCGAAGCTAACGAAGAGATTTATAACCAAGCTTTAGTTTTGATTGAGGACATGTGTTACCTCATGTGTGGCAGTATGTTAGTTAAATTCGGAATGCCAGCACCAAATCGCGGAATGAATGACGCATTTAATCGGGAGTTGTTGCGTAAACTTGAATATGATTCACGTGAATTAGAACAATTAATTCAAACAAATGTACCCCTGTTGAACCCCCAACAAAAGGAAGTTTATAGTACATTAATAAAGACAATTAGTGATGGAAATGGTGGGTTATTATTCTTAGATGCCCCCGGTGGAACTGGAAAGACATTCCTAATTGATTTTGGCTACTGTTCGTGCAATATCTGATATTGCAGTAGCAGTTGCTTCTTCTGGGATAGCAGCCACTTTATTGGAAGGATGTCGTACGGCTCATTTAGCGCTGAAACTGCCTTTGAATCTTCAAACCATTGAGCAACCAACGTGCAACATATCAAAGAACTCAGCAATGGCAAAAGTTTTAGTAGCGTCAAAAATCATTATCTGGGACGAATGCACAATGGCCAATAAACGTGCATTGGAAGCACTTGATAGAACATTGAAAGATCTGCGCAATGACACAAGATGTTTTGGAGGCGCATTAATTTTACTGTCTGGTGATTTCCGCCAAACACTGCCAGTTATTCCTAAATCGACTGCTGCTGATGAAATAAACGCTTGCCTAAAATCATCAAATTTGTGGCGTTATGTAAAAAAACTACAGTTGACTGCAAACATGAGAGTTGAAATATTAAACGATCCATCTGCTCAAAATTTTTCTAATCAGTTGTTGACTATTGGTAATGGTTGTGTTCCTGTAGACCAAGAAAGTGGATTGATTTCATTTCCATCCAATTTTTGCACCTTTATCTCAACAAAAGATGAAACTAATCAGCAAAGTATTCCCAAATATCAATACTAATCACAAAAATAACAATTGGTTGAGTGAGCGAGCAATCTTGGCAGTTAAGAACAAGGATGTGGATGACTTGAACTTTTTAATTCAGAGTCAAATTGATGGTACTCTGCAAAAATTCAAATCTATTGATTGCGTAACAAATGAAGATGAGGCCACTAACTATCCAACTGAATTTTTAACTCTTTGGATGTGCCCGGCTTACCACCCCATAATTTACTTTTGAAGGTTGGTGCAGTAGTCATAATGCTTCGCAATCTAAATCAACCAAAATTATACAATGGAACGCGTTTGGTTGTAAAAAAATTGATGATAAATGTGATTCTCGCGACGATTCTTAAAGGAAAATTTAAAGGTGAGGAAGTTCTTATTCCAAGGATTCCGATGATTCCTACCGATATGCCTTTTGAATTTAAACGAACTCAGTTTCCGATTCGTCTTGCATTTGCCATGACGATCAATAAATCACAAGGCCAATCTTTGAGCGTTTGTGGACTAAATTTAGAAAATCCATGTTTTTCTCGTGGACAACTATATGTGGCATGTTCACGTGTCGGCAAACCATCTGCTTTATTCATTCTTGCACCTAATAACAAGACAAAAAATGTTGTATATCACAAGGTACTCGACTGAAGAAAGAGAATCAATATTAATAAATTAATTTATCTGTGGCTTTGCTGCTTATTGCGCTTTAAATTATTTTAGATAACTTACGAATTGTGTTATTTATTTTGTTTCTCTATTTAAATTTCAGATTAGTTGTGAAGAAACAAAAATATAATATGACCTAATTTGATTTATTTTTTACTTTGTCTTTTATTTTGCACATTTCAAGCACCAATGTGGATGCTGTGGACCCTTTAAGGCGGTACGAAGTTCGCCGGGTCAGCTAGTTACTTAATAAATATTACTACAATTACAGGCATTTTCTTTCGTTTTTTAATCACCATTCCCTCACTACCAGATGGTTTTGGCAAATCTAGGCCAAGCATATGAATTTTAAACATTGTTTTAAGCTAAAAATATTTTCTTGGTTACACTTACTTAGTAGGTTCAAGAATCTTAATAATTAAATTTAATACATGGTTTTGTAATTTTCCTTAAATTCAATTTACATGGCTATTTCCAAAGACGGATAATATGATGGCAAGTTAACTTAAATTTAATTTAAATATAAAAATTATTTACTTTTAAAAACAATTATTTGAGACTTGTAGTTATGTAATTGTTATGGAAAATATATAGATTTTAAATAGCTTAACGAACATTGTATAATTATGTTACATTTAATTTAACTGTCACACTACTAATATTTTCTGGATAGAGTTGCAAGCCACGGACAAGGGCCCGGTCAGCTATGTGTTAATGTGAAGGGTTCTCTTCAGTGGCTTATACGATACTGTAAAGTGGGAATTATATTTAAGACGTGTTTAAGAAAGGCGACATTCCACAAGGTGCATACTTAGGTGAAACATTGTGGTTCAGCGGTTTGAATCAAACATCTTCAATAATTAATTAGTATTATGCATTATATTAGTGTATTAAATTTACTCAATCAGTTTATTATTAGGATGTACTTAGTTTTCCCTACATTAAGGAATAGAAAACAATTATGTTAATAAAATCGAATTATACTGCTTTCTTCTGAAATATAACTATTGCATAATCTGTTAGCAATATCATAGTTCTTCAATTAAAGGCATTTTTTTTAATAATTCGCTAATTATCACAACAAACCTTCTATACTTTTGTACTGACATAACAATATGTTGTAATACCCGATTCATGTGGTGAGTTATCAAATGTAACGATGTTGGCAGTTACCACAACAACCGCATTCTACTGCTGTCACCAACATTACATGTTGTAACAAGCTGTCTCCTGTCTGTGACATGCGGATGTGCGTGTTTTCTTAGTTAACTTCCCTTTTAATAATAATAATTATTATTATTAATTTAAGAAAAATAAATAACACTTAATTACACAGTTACAATGGATTCCAATGTCAACACTTCATACTGTGATTGTCACTCACGCGAAACCTCAATCGAGGATATGCTTTATGCCAATCATTACTATTGTATAAAATGTTCCACCTTTGTACATTGTCCCATTGTTCAGAGAATTTCTCTCTTGAATATTACTTTACTCAACCTGGAGATTTCTAAAAGTAACAAAGCTATTAAGATAAGGGTTGGTTTAATGTGAATATTGAGTTTAGCCTCAATTTCATCCTCTTCTAAGTCTGGAATATAACGCTGTCACAGACTTGACTTCTGGAACCTGGTGTCATGTACTTCTAAGGAAATGCAAAACTTCTGCGAAGAAGGAGTTTAAATGAACTCTTTGCATCGTTTCGACATCAGAGACACTCAGATTACAACATATAGAGTAATCTAGGTGACAAGGTGTGATGAGACCAGATCTTAATCACTGCACTAGGAGGAAGATGAACTGTAGCCTAACTCAACATTCACACAAACTAGAGCTTTGGAATGGCAAGGAACCATAGAAATAAGGAGTTTATTCCAAAACTGCTATTGCATGTTATATTCTGAAACTGTACCTCCTTCTCGACCTTTGGTGATGGATGTGACTGTCCTAAGTATTTCTAAGTCCTCTTCGAAAAGGCTCGATGTAAAGATTCGTTTTAGCCGTGTATTGAATCACCTTCCCGTTAAGGGTCGACTTACTTAGTTATAAAAGAAAAAAAACGACGCAAGAATCTATCCTTGAGGGACTCCAAGCGTCGCTTTGATTTTAACTTGCAGAGCATTTGACATCTTTACACAATGCACTCTGTCTCAGAGATAACATTATTGCATTCCTCGGATTCTTATTGTTTCTAACCGGCAAAACATTGTCTCATGCAGCTCACAGTCGCAAATGTGGGAAAGCTCTATAAATTTGGCAATCGGATATTCTCTTCTTTCTAGAACTTCCATGAACGTTTTAAAAAGATGCATTGTGATCAAACCAATAGTGGTTTACGTTTTTCTAAACCTAAACAGACAAGCGAAATCACTCGATTCTTACTAGAGCCGTTTCAAGTTATTTCGAGCAAGCATTTTCAAAAATGTTTTAATGATTTGAAAGAATAATATAAAACAGTCGTTATCTATTAGGCTGAGGCTACTATTGTGAAAGATCGACGTTATTTAGGTCTTAGAATTGAATGGTAAAACATTATTTCTATTTCTATATTCAATAAATCGAGCTACCCAAGAATTTCTTTTCCTTTCTTCTCTTCACATATGAGAGGATGAATGAAATATAGAGTATGCATAATTTAAAGTTGCTCAAAAGATGAGCTTTTTTATAGTTTTCAAGGTGTAAAATGTTACTTGATTGTAGTGTTTTGTCCTTGGATACATGTCTCATAGAGTTTGATTCGCTGTCCATGACCTTCGGAGCTGGGTTAGATATGGCTGTAAAAATATAGGTATGTTTGTGGGGATTGCTTTACATCAATTGCTCAAAGCCACATTTTAATGCAGCAACATCGTCATGATAAATAACTGAACTGAGAAGTACCTAATCTACCACATAATCTGTAACTATTGTGACATTTACGAGTACTACACAAAACTTCTCTCACCATTACATATATTAAAACAAACTGTCCGTAACATGCTTGGATACACTGTTTCGAATAATTTCAATCTTGTTATCTACTCTTTATAAGTGTCATTGTTGTTTTTACATGTCAACAGAAATAATGGAAATGAAAGAGAATTTATGACAAGGACCACACTAAACTGCTGTTACAAACATTATACGAGTAAGTTTATAACAAGCTGTCTTCTAGTATAGGAGCTAGCAACGTTTTCGAGAGAGAATTTCAGGTCAGCTGAAATTTTGATATGCTGTCTTTCTTGCTCTTTCGGTTGGAGTCCGGGCTATCTGGCTGGCGGTAGTGGTTGCGTTTATTAATGCGCATCTTACCTGCACAGGTAAAAATCCTGGAGCGCTTCGGCAAATGGACAACATGGCGTCAGTCTAAAGTCACATGTTTGTTTTGTGTTTGTGTTATTTGTGATGTTTATTTATTAATTTTGATACAATCACCAGTGGTAAAATGAAATGTGTTTCTGTAAAGGACATAAAGATAAAATCATTCTTTTCGTGGTTGATAAACTGAAGAAGTGCCAGGAAGTTTTGAATATACGTTTAAAATATAAATTAAAGTACCTTGACATTGAACTGCCTACTGAAATAAATGAGACAGGTGATTGGAGAGAGACAGTTTGAAGTGCTTTTTTTTAATTACACAAAACAAACATGTGACTTTAGATTGACGCCATGTTGTCCATTTGCCGAAGCGCTCCAGGATTTTTACCTGTGCAGGTAAGATGCGCATTAATAAACGCAACCACTACCGCCAGCCAGATAGCCCGGACTCCAACCGAAAGAGCAAGAAAAACAGCATATCAAAATTTCAGCTGACCTGAAATTCTTGTTTTAGAAACGTTGCTAGCTCCCGTACTATTCTGTCTGTTACATTGCATGCAGGCACGCTCTCCTTTCATTTCATTGTTGTCTCCCACAAATTAGAAGCGTTCTGCCTTCCCAGTGAAGTTTCCACTTGCAGAACTCGCAGAGCATTTGACATCTTTACATACTGCATTTTGTTTTTGAGATAACATGATTGCATTCCTCGGATGCTAATTGTTTCTAACTGGCACCGAAAAATGTCTCAAGCTCACAGTCGCAAATGTAAGAAAGATCTAGAAATGTGGCAACAGATATTCTCTTCTAGCTAGACCTTTCATAAACGTTTCGGAAAGATGCATTGTGATCAAAACAATAGTGGATTACGTTTTTCTAAACCTAAACTATCAAGCAAAATCAATCAATTCATACAGAACAGTTACAAGTATTTTCGAGTAAGAATTTTCGAAAATGTGTCTAATGATTTAAAGAAATAATATAGGACAGTCGTTATCTATTTGGTTGAGCCTACTATTTTTAAAGGTAAACGGTATTTAGATCTTAAAATGGAATGGTAAAACATTACCTTTATCCCCATATTCAATAAATCAAATTACCCAAGAATTTTCTTTTTTTTCTTCTCTTCAAATATCAGAGGATAAATGAACTATATCGTATGTATCAGTGAAACTTGCTCACATGATTAGCTTTTTGGTAGTTTTTAAAGGTGTAAGATGTTACTTGATTGTAGTGTTTTGTCCTTGGAGAAATGTCTTATTGAGTTTGATTCGCTGTCCATAACCTTCGGAGCTGGGTTAGATATGGCTGTAAAAATACAGTTATATTTGTGGCGATTGCTTTACATCAGTTGCTCAAAGCCACATTTTAACGAAGCAACATCGTCATAATAAAAAACTGAACTAAGAACTACCTAATCTACCACATAATCTGTAACTATTGTGACATTTACGAGTACCACATAAAACTTCTCTCACCACTACATATATTACCAAACTGTCCGTAACATGCTTGGATACATGATTCGAATAATTTCAATCTTGTTATCTACTCTTTATAAGAGTCATTGTTGTTTTTACATGTCAGCACAAAAAATGGAACTGAAAGAGAATTTATAACAAGGACCACACTAAACTGCTGTCACAAACATTACAAGTTTATAGCAAGCTGTCTTCTGTCTGTGACATTGCATGCAGGCACGCTCTCCTTTCATTTCATTGTTGTCTCCCACAAATTAGAAGCGTTCTGCCTTCCCAGTGAAGTTGCCAATTACATCCTCCTTTGCATACTCAAGGTACCCTATCTTGGATCAACGAGATAATACGGCAAATTTAGTATGGTAGCTAACTTTCAGATATAAATTGGACGTAGTCCAATAACAAAGCCAAACACAAGGATTATTATTGTATATTAGGCCCAATGACACTATTTATAATGCTTGGAATGCAATGTCGGAAAATATCTACTATGTCACCTTATGGCTACTATATAATGTAAATACTTAACCTACTTGGTTTTTTTGTTCTCTTACGACAAGAAGCTTATAAATTGCAACTTAGTCATATAAGAAGCTTTGTGGTGCTTTCATAGTGACAGGATATTCAGGATGGGTAAGGTTAGGGAGTAGGGGCCGCCTCATATCGAGATCCATAAGGAAGAATTAGGGCACTACATCTCAAAGAGGTGTCTCCCCGGAAGAAGGGGAGGCCAGTTCCAGTCAATCAGCCTGCCCAGTCAAAGCAGGCAGGGAGTGGCATACCCTTGTTGAGGTTAACAAGAACCTCTGAGATTAGGGAACAAACCCCACCAACTCCAACAGTCATCTCCCACAGTAGACTAGACCTATGAAATTGCCCATGAACCCCAGAATTTTGACATTTGCGGTTAGTGATGTGCCGCTCTTGGACATCCATAAGGTTGCTCAGATTGAAGTGACATATCGGCGTTTGATGTGCCGAGTGGTGGGTTCAACTTAAAGGTATAAACTAGCCAGAAATTATCCCTTTTGGGTCTAACCTACTTGGTTACGTGGTGTACGGTTATGACACAATATAAAAAAGTTTACAAAATAGTTGTACCAACAGCACATTCGAGAAATGAGTTACTAGAATTATGAGATATTGAAAATTTTACAACGCTTTTTTTGTACTAATGATTTGAGCTACCAAATAGATCTTCATCGACTCTAAGACATGTTCTTTAATGATTTTGTTATTTCAATATTTCGGCATTTTAAACTAAAGAAAATACAAATTTACACTTACTCCGTTATTATACCTTTATAAAAATATAAGCGTTCTTCTGGTATCCTTATATAGTTTCTACATTTGTTCAATAAACCATAGTTTTGTATCTCACAACGGGTTTTCGAAATATTAATTCCATGCTTATCCTATTTACATTTAAATCTCACAAGATCTGGCGAAGGAAATGCTTAAATAAATTATAATTGGTACAAAATTTTTTTGCAAACGTTTCTCCTTCACGTTAATTAACAAGCTCTGTACGCCAGTTAATTGAAATATGGCTGCAGTTTTTTTTTTTTTTTTTTTTAATTTACAACATTATAAATTTATAGAATAAATACAGTTTCCTGGCATCCTTAACAGTGGTATTGTGAAATTTCCTTAACATTTGCATAAACAATATTGTTGTATGTTTTCATCGTAGATTACATGTAATTCTCATTACAACTACATTTGTAATATTTCAGCTGTCACGAGATCTACCTTCTTTTTTCCACTGAGCGAGGAATATTTCAAAGTTGATACCTCTAATCTTGTGAGCTATAAAACTGATCGCACACCAGTAAAAAAGTTAGGTAGGATTTGATATAATGTTAATTAGACCAATATATATTTCCATGACATACCGATTGCATTAGAACCTTGGGATATTAAAGCTGTATATTATGATTGATCGTAAATATTCGCATGAAGAAGTTAATTATATATTTCCAATTGCATAAACATTACAGACAACATTATTTTAATTGTAGACCTGGGCTTTTTATTTATACATATACAGAGTGTTAAAAAATGTGGGAATATATTTTGCAAAGTGGGTTAATAGGTGAAAATTACAAAATCCTCTAACACTCTGGTCAATTTTACTTTGTATAGTATCTGTGTATGTAATTAAATAAAAAAATATAATCCAGTGAAAGAACAAAATAATATCATTGATAGGTTCATTATGTTGGCCTTTTCCAAACTTCGTTGAGATGAAACATTGTAGTAGCAGAGAGTCAATTTGAATTCTATAAGGAAACGAACTAAATCTTCTTATCAGCATTGTAACGTAGATAAACCATTTTACCTAGGTAAGTCATTGATCGTCTTCCGTGCTAGTTTTCATGGAGGTTGATATAAGAGGGCACCAACAAGTACTAAACGATAATTTATTTCTCAAATAGAGTGATTAAAACTTGTTCTTTACGTTTTATAATATTTAATATTTATTTTGGAAATATCACATTGCTTATTTTATCCAAGAGGAAAAATGGATACTTCAGTGGCATACACTATGTATTGACGACGAGAAATCCATTTATCTCAGTTAGCGGAGCAAATAACAACACATAACGACCGAGCGGCCGGGCCCAGACGTGCCTTGTTTGTACCAGCTATGTTATTGGCAGTCATCAGTCATTTTGGTATGACGAAGAATAACCCACAGTAGTAGTAATGGGATGATTATAGAAACTTTCCGAGTTAAAAGTAGTATTTTTTTTTAATTTTAGTAGTTTTTCAACTCTTTAAACTCTATTCAGGAAGAATGTTGACAAAATGATACTGTCATGTAAACCAATTCAGTAACGAAATTGTGTATTACATTTGTACGGCCAATGTCCGAAAGGATATTTTGCACCACATAAGGGACACGGTAGAAAGTTCTAAAAGCCATACTCTGAGTATTCCAGATGTTGACTCTGACAGCGAGAAGGTCATTGTTACAAAACTGTCAACAAGCCAACAGGCCTGACGCTTCCCTTTCACTTATCTAATTGAATTTCCCTCCTTTTACACCCCAACAACTCCATTCAACTCACTTTCTCTAAAACATTCTAATGGCTGCGCAAATACAAGGACGTAGCCAGCAAAGGGGTCCAAGGGGTACGAACCTCCCAAATGACTAATTTTCCTAAATAACGTTTCTAGCAAATGATTATTATTTCAATAATTACTGACATGTACTGCTGCAATATCGTTCTTAACATTGAAACGGGTCAAGAACTGTGTAAGAAACAAAATGGAGAATGAGCACTTGCCTTACTATGCAAATATATCAGTCAACTTTGCACCCCTCCAAAATTATTTCCTTGTTACGTTCTTGGGTAAATTTATTCATCATACGTATAAATACAAATCACTTATTATGTAGTATATTGTGGCTCAATCTTATAATAAAATAGCAAATCTATTATTTGTTGGATATTTCTTGCGTACAAAATAATAAAAAATAATTATTCATCGAACTGGAATATAACTTGAAACTTGCTCAAAAATTAAAAAAAACAATTTCTTGAAAAAACCAAAATTTATCACAAAATCCACATAGTATAAAACTTACTAGACAAAGATTTGAAGATAGCCAATCTTTTCTAAAATTAATGAAGATAAATAATATATACAGTTTTCGCACAATATTTTACTTGAAAAAACTGTTATGATGGAAATATATACAGTATGTACTTGGAAGAAACCCTTCCATTCACTCTTAGGCACTACTATTATCATGCTTTCTCTTCCTCCCTTGATACTTTGGTCTCCAAAAATGGTCCAATTTATGGAAACACTCTCTATGAACACCATAATTGCATCCTGGACATGTCAGAAACTCATGTATTATCCTCAGAGCAGATACCTGACCATCTTGGTAATCCTTCAGTTTGTCGAAAAGAGCAATAATCGATCACTTAACGACCAATTACGATTATACAACAGTATTTCACTTTTACCCTTCATTAACTCTGTCCACAGTAGACCAGCAGAAAGCACGGCCAAATACAACCTTTTTAAATAAAATATTTATACAAGGCTTTTTTGACAGTGTTTCGTAACTAGATTTGAAAAGATGGGTATATCCAGAATCATAGAGAGATACATAGTAATTGCAATTATTTTCATTCCAAACTGTGTACTTGCATGAATGCAAAATAGCAGGCATTCATAGCAGCTGTCTTCTTTTTTGAGAATATGTTTATTTTTGAACATATTTTCAAGTATATTAAAATCGTTTTACATGCAACCTTGTCCAAAATTAATTGGATCTATTATATTATCACGAAACAATCAACAATTACGTTTGCGAGCAGTTCTATTTTGGACTATGGGTGACCATGACAGCAACTACCAAATCGCAGATTAAATAAGTTGGTAAACAAACCGAGTACAATCATATGACTTTTAAATACGAGTAAAACATTTAGCCTATCTGTAAGATATCTAAAAAAATTTATTTTTATTATCCGTGAATTATTGTTTTTTGCACACATGATTACAGTTCACGTCCAACCGAGGAAGTTGTCTGAGCACCACCACTCAATAGGCTGGATTAATGTCGATATTGCCTATTGGGAAGTGTGAATATTTGTTTTCTGTATGTTTGTCTATCTGTCCGCAGGAAATCTCACGAATGGACTGACAAAGGATTCCAAAAAATTAATTTAATAAGCTTCCTCCAAGAAACTTCAACCTTTAGGGTTATAAAAGTATCTCACCTTAAACTAATCAATGTAACAATATGAATGATTGAAACAAGGCATTCGGAAATAACTTATATTAATGCACTAAATTTGAATTTTGTAAAAAACGATATCCCATGTAAAAGTGTTAAAACACAAAAGTGACACATTATTATTCAGTTAAAATACATAACCAGACTTGTTTGATAATATATCATATGTAATATATCAACGCTAATATTTTATAAATTTATTCAGTGATTAATTTTTCCACGTAGTGAACATTCGTGCTGTAAATGTTACTTTGTTCATTTTATAAAAAGGTTTTCACATTCTTTGTTACACTGTTGTTACTCAGGTCGAATTACATAAAACTAATACAACAACAGTTATAAGGAGTGTATAGCTGCCCCCAATTCTTACTTCTCTTCTAGTCGCCATTGGTTGATAATTCATAATCCAGGATGTTTTACGCCCAGGAGTATGCAGATGACCTAGTAATCATGGTACAAGTAAGGTATAAGAATAGAATTTCCAGCCTCATTCAAAATGTCTTGAACCACGTCTAGAGTTGGTGCAACATCATGAGACTGTGGATAGATTCAGGGAAAACTGCGTTCGCACCATTCGCCACAAGAAGGAAGGTAGTTCTTACTGCCTCAAAGCTCAATGTAAAATGTACAATTTTTCAAAAGATGTCAAAATCTAGGGTAGTCCTAGAACAGAAATTCACATGGAAACCACACCTGCAGAGGATATAAAAGAAGGCTTTGAGAGCAGCACTTATCTGCTGTAGGCTCTGGACGAAACATCCTTAAACTATTAATTATTTGTTGCTCATACGTGGTAATAATAAGGCCAAATATATCTGACGCCTCAGTGGTACGGTGGGCCAAATAAAATGTAAAGACAGCACTGACTACATTTACAAAAGTACAAAGGCTAGCCTGTGTGAAAGTTGCAGTGCACATCTCTCTGACTTCAGCCTTGGAGCCAATGCTCAATCTGTTACTACTTCACCTTCATGTGAGGAAGGAAGCAATGACCAGTGCCGTAAGGCTAGTCGGACACAAGTTTCGGCTCAAGGAAACTAAAGGGACATTTGATTATCCTCAAAGAGGTAAAACGGGGTGGAATCTCTAATACAGTTACTGATATAACCGCACCTTTCTGATATAACTTTAAGCAGCCATATACATTAATCTTGCCGGAACTCCAAGAGTTTGCTGTAGGCGCGCTCAAAACAAAGCTAGGATCGCTACTATAGTATACGGATGCTTCTAAAATGAATATACAAATCTGGGATAACTACCAAACTGTTGGTTCAGTATGAACATGAAGTAGATGTATAGAGCGGTGATGGAGAGCAATATCTGCAGTACGACAGTAATTAACTTAAATTTGATTTAAATATAAACATATTTACGTTTAAAACAATTGTTTGAGACTTGTAGTTACTGTAACTCTTATGGAAAATATATAGATTTTAAATAGCGTAATGAACATTGTGTAATTATGTCAAATCTAATTTAACACTCATACTACTACTATTTTTGGGATAGAGTTGCAAGCCACAAACAGGGACCTGGTCAGCTATGTGTTAATGAGAAGGGTTCTCTTCAGTGGCTTATACGATACTGTAAAGTGGGAATTATATTTTAGACGTGTTTAAGAAAGGCGTGACGTTCCACAAGTTGCATCCTCAGGTGAAACATTGTAGTTCAGCTGTTTGAATCAAACAACTTCTATAATTAATTGATTCTTCGTGGTTTAGTATTGGTATAAACTCACATATAAAATTGGTTAAAGTGCCTAAACTTATACCGAATAAATTATAACTGATCAAACATAGTCTCTCAACTACAATGGCATAAATATTTATATCCTCAATACCAGGGACTTAAAAAAGAATTTATAAAACGAACTCTGTCAAATACTATGAATTGTTTACTTCCACAGCCAGTCAGTCGGCAAGTCTGGATCTGAACAAACAACGGTTGTTTATCATTTCTAGAGTCAGGGAGACACATAGTTGTCTTTAAAAGTCCACAAAGGTCCGCCATTTCCATTTCACACACTTTGTTGTTATGGACACATCTATAATGTAGAATTTGTGTTACGGCACAAATACGGACGTCGAAATCCGTATCAATTTTATTCACTAGTATATAGTTATTTGTTCAGTAATTTCTTTTAATATTTAATAGTAATGATAAAGAATAATTTATTGTACATCTCAAAGTACGATATTACGTACATATTGCATAATATATGCTATCCTATGATAACACAATAAAGCTAAACTCGGTGGAAATACTCAGGAATTAAAAAAGTGGTAAATCTTTCGGGTTCAATTAATTTTGCTCACGGTATTTATATGAATAGACTATGAATTTAATATAAGCAACATTTAACAAACCCAACGTTATTCACACCACTTTAAAGAATTAGACCTTTCTAATGAGCTGAAAAAATTAAATGTAAACAAATCTCTGACTTTGAGCTTAAACCGACATAAAAAAATCATCCATAGACTTTTTAAATTATATCTTCACTTTTCAGTTCATTTCTCAAAAAATGTAATTATTCTGTTTTAGATTTTCACAAGAAAATTAAAACGCGTGTTGAGTAAGTGATTCTAAAATTAATATAACGTCGGCAATTTAGGTAGGCTGAGTTTAAGAAATTCAAGCTAATTTTAATGTATATTATGTAATAATACATATTTTGACTTATATTTTTATTATTACTCTCATATTTGTAACGTATTTATACTATGTAACTATGTCACTGTTATGATTTATTTATGTATAGTATTTGTTGTAAATAATTGACAATACCCGCGTGTATCGGTGGTTCACATAGACACACACTACGACGGCAAAGAAATCAACGTGCGCATGCGCAAACTTTTACAACAGCTGATATAGTTAAATATTATTATTCTTTTCCGTACGTCTTCCACGTGTTACATTGTCGGTGTGCTTAATGTGTATATATTTGCTAATTAATAATCATTAACTTAATTATTAATCCTCTGACTATTTATTTACAACAGGTTATGGGCCCAGTAACGTTTGTGTGATATAGCGTTGGGCATTAAAAGTTAGTAACAGTCAGCAAAAGTGAAATTAAGTGTGTGTATCACGTTGTGTTAAAAAGTGGTTTGTATAACCTAAAAAGGATGGCTGGTACAAGTAGCAATATACAATGCATGTTGTCGAAGGACAATTACGACACATGGAAAATTCAGATTCAGGCATTGCTGATTCAGAAGAAATTATGGCCGTATGCGATGGAAGTCTCCAAAAAACCGGCAGAAAGTGTTGAAAATGGAAGCACTGTAGTCAAGTGGGAAGATGGAGATCAATCAGCTCAGGCAAGCATAATTTTGGCGATGGCGCCATCAGAGTTGAAAATATTAAAAATTGTAAGACAACTCGTGAGCTGTGGCTGAAACTTGAAACGATCTACGCATCAAAAGGGCCGGCAAGGAAAGCCACGTTATTGAAGTCGCTGTTCGTGCACAAGGTGAAGGAGGGGGAAAGTATACACCAGTACCTGGACAACTTTTTCGACGTAGTTGACAAATTGGCGGAAATGGATATCGAGATTCATGAAGATCTGTTAAGTACTATGATACTGCACGGTTTGCCACCAAGTTTTGAGAATTTTAGATGCGTAATCGAGAGTCGTGATCAATTGCCAAAGCCGGAAGAGCTCAAGATAAAAATCTTAAATGAATGTTTGGCCAGGGTAGGCGATTCACAAGACGCCGAAGACAAAGCATTCATGGCCAGATCCAGAACACGTAATTTTGGTAGACGTGGCGGTGGCGGCGAAAAAGGTAATTTCAAGGGAAAATGCTTCAAATGCGGCAAGGTTGGCCATTTTGCCAAAAATTGTCCCGAAAAGGAGGATGGAAGATCAACACAAGGAAGTGCTAGGGTAGCACAGGATTTTTACATCTCGGAACTGAACCGAGAAGAGGTCAACAAGGTTCAAGGTCATAGCCAATCCAAGTGGTGTTTGGATAGTGGATGCACAACTCACATATGCGGCGACGAGGATATTCTTGAAGATACGGTGACATGCGATTCGGTGCTCAAGTTAGCAACAGAAGCATCGACAATTGCAAATGTAAAGGGCGTAGCCAAGATAAATGTAAGTGGTGGAGTTATTTCAACTGCGAACTTGCATGGCACGCTGTATGTACCGGAATTAAGAACTAATCTGATGTCGGTATCGAAGATTACTGACAAAGGTAATACAGTAATCTTCAATGACAAATTAGCTGAGGTACGTAATACAGATGGCAAAACCGTGATTATCGCCGATAGAGTGGGAGACCTGTACTTTGTAAGAGAAGAAAATAATGAATATGTGCAGGTGGTTACGCGAGCGCAAGCAAATTCTGAGGACACGTCTAGTCAAAAACCTTTTAGAAAAGGGGCAAAAATTTCACCGAAAATTTGGCACAGGAGACTTGGGCATATACACATGGATGCAGTCAATAAATTATTTGATGAGCAGCTGGCAACCGGGATAAATTTGTCGTTCAAGGGCAAAGCAACAGTATGCGACGTTTGCTGTCGCGGTAAGCAGACCGTTCACAGAAAGGGTTGACAGGAGTAGAGTTCCACTGGAGATTGTACATACCGACGTTTGCGAGCCAATGAGGGCAAATTCCAACGGCGGATCGAAGTACATGGTGACGTTTGCCGATGACTACAGTACGTGGTGCGAGGTGTATTTCTTGAAGAAGAAATCCGAAGTACTCGGTAAGTTCAAAGAATATAAAAATTTTGTTGAGACATTTACTGGCCGAAAAATTAAATTTTTACATTCGGATAACGGTCGGGAATACCGAAATGGAGATTTCGACGAGTACCTGAAGCAGGAGGGGATCCAGAGAAGACTGTCAGCGCCGTACACACCTGAGCAGAACGGTGTAGCGGAGAGGAAGAACCGAACGCTGCTGGATACAGCCAGATGCATGCTGATCGAGACCGGGATGCCAGAATCATTTTGGGCTGAAGCCATTGCGACGGCGAATTATATCAGGAATCGATGTCCAAGTACATGTATCGGTGGAAAAACCCCGTACGAGATTTGGCACGGCAAGTTGCCGGACCTCAAACACATGCGTATATTTGGTTCGAGAGCGTACGTGTTAAATAAAACAGTCGGACTTGGAAAAATGGACCCGAGAGCTGCTGCAGGTAGATTCATAGGATACGACCTGGAATCAAAAGCGTACAGAGTGCGGCTGGAAAAAAGGTCGTGACTCGAGATGTACATTTTGACGAGAATATGGGGTCATCGAGAGCCAACGTTAATCCACTGGAAGAGTCGATAAAAAATAAATATTTTGAGAATCAACAATCGAAAATTCAGGACAAGCCAGAGATAATCTACGCGAAGGTCGAATTGGACCCACTTGAATTCGAAGAAGAAGAAGAAAAAGAAATCGTCAACGAGCAGGAAAACGGGGAGATCTTCATCGTCAGTAGAAAAAGAGTCGGCAGACCGCCTAAGATATGGACCGGCAGCCGAGGCCGTCCACGAAAGTATCGTAGACCCGAAAGTGTCTCTAGCACTGGATCAGGCCGCGGAAAAGATATGGATACTGGTGACGACGACGTATTCATTGACGACGAGCAAGGTCGTGTTTTGAAAAGGCCGTTAGAATCATCCTTTGTGCAAGTTGGAAAGAGACACCGCGCGCAAAAAGACTCCTGCGATTCTGATGCATGCAACAACAAAGATAGGCACATCTTCGAGGAGTTAGTGTTCAATGCCGACGTGCAAACAGATAAAGCATTAACTGGAGATGACGCTGAGCTGTGGAAGCGTGCTATCATGGACGAGGTGAAGTCACATCTCGAATATGGGACTTGGAAAGTAGTCAAGGTGGAACATATACCGACGGACGAAATGGTAGCCGATATTTTCACGAAATCGCTACCATCAATCAAACACTGACAACATTGTGGGACCTTGGGTCTGAAGTAACCGATCCACGCAGATATTGAGGAGGGGTGTTGTAAATGATTGACAATACCCGCGTGTATCGGTGGTTCACACAGACACACACTACGACGGCAAAGAAATCAACGTGCGCATGCGCCAACTTTTACAACAGCTGGTATATTTAAATATTATTATTCTTTTCGTACGTCTTCCACGTGTTACATTGTCGGTGTGCTTAATGTGTATATATTTGCTAATTAATAAACATTAACTTAATTATTAATCCTCTGACTATTTATTTACAACAGTATTATCAAAACGTGATTCAAAGAATTTAAGTAAATAAAATTCATTTACAATAAAAATATAATTGATTTTATATCCTGTTGTAGGACTATTATCAATTTATACTTTCTATGTAACATTCGAACTGTGTTTAATTCGAGTCAAAATACCGACTCGACAAAAGTAAAGAATTGTACACCGAAGGAAATT
Source organism: Homalodisca vitripennis (assembly GCF_021130785.1). Taxonomy (NCBI): domain Eukaryota; kingdom Metazoa; phylum Arthropoda; class Insecta; order Hemiptera; family Cicadellidae; genus Homalodisca; species Homalodisca vitripennis. The sequence goes on from NC_060214.1 coordinate 24,331,535, forward strand.
AACAAAGATGCATAAGTGAGGCTCAAAATGTGGAAGCAACTAAAGTAAACATATTGAGAAAATTTTACCTGTTTTCTCCAAAAAATCAGACAGTGATAAATAAAATGTCAATGAAAAATCTTATACTGAAGCTGTATGGAATCTGGGAGTTCGTTCATATTTAGTTTGGTTTTGCATAACAGATATTGTAATGTGAAATTACATTACTCTAGAAAAAATGCTGACGATTTATAATTACCATCGTTCAATAAAGTGTGTGAAGATTGTACTGCCAATACACGATTATTTCTACAACCTTTTCAAACCATCTAATTAATTACTTACTATTTAACTTTATAAAGTTACAATTAACATGGGAGTAATTTACTAAACCAGACATGAATAGCTACCGTAATACAGTTAGAATGCGTTCTTTAATTTGCCTGTCAAGCTATTTTCAGATTTCAAGCAACGTTATCAAAGTATTTTCGTAAAAGATCAGTTGTTTCCATAACATATACCTCTCTCTAATTTAAACTTTGAGTTTGTATCTTTAAACTTTTATGGCATTAAAAGATTGTTAGCTTTTAAGTTTAATCTGTAAAAACCCAATGAACATTAGCTTTTACACACTCATAATTACTTATTCCTTACGAGTAAAATAACCTGAACAGATAATATTAAACCTAGCGTATATTTTAAGCAAATTAATTCAGTAATGTTGAAGATGAAGTTTATATTGGCTACAGTTAACTTATTACATTTAATCACAAAAACCAATAAAAGTTTTGTGATGTGTCTGACGAAGATAGCCTTGCTATCGAAAGGCTTCACAAAAATAAAAGTGTTAAATATAAGTTTTTATGTTTAAATGTAATACGTTAACTCAATAATGACCTAATCATTCGTTAACCGACTTTAAAAAAAATCTATAAATTAATTTCTAAATATGAATTTATTAACATAAGCATATCAACAAACAAAAACCTTCATACGTTTCATTGTTTACGTTCTAAGCAGATAGTGCGATAGAATTTTAACAAACCAATAATCAATCCTTGTAAATCTTTTATTGATGAGTAGTAAAATCAAGTTTATTTAATTATTGTTGTAGGTAGTGTTTGTGCTACATCATCACATTAATTTTACTTTTTCAAGCAACCCTGAGTTTTTGAGTTTAGATTGGAAGATATGGGAAGTTTTTGCTCATTTACTTTTATTGATCGCGATTTATTTTCCTCAAAGTAAGTTTAGTTTTATGGGTTGTCTTTACCTTATTAGTTCAATACTTACCGTTTCAGAGTTCCACCACTCACATATCTTAAGTTTGGGGAGATAGTTGGGGGTGTTTGGTTTCCTTACAATGTTAGTGATAGACAATGTAAAAGATATTTGATACAACACACAACCGCTCTTTTAAGCAAAAAACAATACCTTGCAACTTTAACCGTGTTATCAAACTAAAATATATTTATGACAGTGTTTTTCCTTCTCTGATGCGTGCAACGTGTGTCGTGTAGAGTATCTTGGTTCTGCGGCATCCTTTGGGGCTATTCTCACTAGGCTGGACATACAGGAACATTCTTAGTTTCTACGTACACCCTATATTTCGATAAGTGATTTTTTAACCACTTAAAGAATTATTTAACCACTTTAGATTAATTTTATACAAGTTATGACTTAAATTATTAGCTGGACGCGTGGGGTATCAGGGAAATAGAGATCAAAGAGCGCTCTACAGCTCACAAGCATTTCATTATATCTCTGACAGAACCGAATGTTTATCTTAAAAACGTGAGTAACAGAATATTAATTGATTTACAGTCGCCAAACTGAATTTTGAAAGACAAATGCAATGATAAAAAGTGCCGTAAAAGTGGGTTCTCTCGTTTGTTTTAGTTGAAAAAAACATTTCAGTCCAACCCAAATGTTAGTAATATTGTACGCATTTTTACCACAAATTTCAGTGATTTTATATTACACCATTTATTACTATTATGTATTTCGTACCTTACATAAAATAATAAGCAAGAGTTAAGATGTATTTTTAATAGTCTTGGAGTGGATGTCGTCATCTTATTGAATCCTTTCATGTGGGCAGTGAATACGTGGATCAGTTTTTTTGTTCCAAAAACGTGTACCTTCTTCTGATCATATTTATAATTAGTCAGTATCACAATACGTCAGAGTTTTATGTTACACTCCTGGGATTTGTAATAATCATTGCAATATATCTGCATTTTTGGTGTTAATTCCCAAATTATGGAATATCTAAATTAAAAGTCAATGATCGGAAACCATTATTTCTGAGAGGAAGGCAGATTTTATGAGGGCATATCATCAGTCAAAAGTCCTTTTAGTCTTGAATTTTAGCCCTTGCGCGAAAAGTTTTGTTTGTATTCTTGCTTCTGTGCGATGACATCGCTGCGATACATTATATCTAGACTGGACTATATGCCGCTGGTTTAAAAGTCGGGTAGTACATCATCTTTTGGAGGGCACTTCATGCCTTACTTTTGAGTTTTAAGTTTTTTAGTAATTTCAATATTAGGACATCTGAAGAAGAGGGTAGATTTATACTTTGTTATAACACATAATAGTGAGAAATTAGAGAATATAAGTTAGTTTAACACGAATTCGTAAACAAAATATCATGATATTTAATGCTGTAGTTTACAGAATTACTCAAGGTATACAAGTGAACAAACTGCAGAAGTTTTGAACTCGTCACTGTTAGAAAATAGTAATTTTCTCAAACGCCATTGGGAGTTAGTTCTGGCTAAAATACACACTACTACTGTGTTACTGATTCCACAATATTTATTGAATATTGTGATTTTGCATTATTTATAACTAAATTCAGTATACCACAATATAATTCTAGGGTAAATTATACATTTTTAATTATTATTGCAGTTAGAACCATTTTACTTACTTAGTACTATGGCTAGTAAATACAATGTGTCTTTAAATCTGGAACTTGATTTGGATATCATGTCCATTAAAGAGACATGTGTTTGTGGAACGATAAAACACAAGATTATAATCAGTCCGCGAATGTTACCGCAACTGTTAGAAAACAATGTTCCTGAAAACTAGAGGTAAATGATTTTTGAAAAATGTCCGTATAGATTTGAATTAACATTCCAGTTAAAGCATTGACGTTTGTATTAGGTTTTCTGTTTAAAATCGGTAATTTATTATATATATATATATATATTGGATCATACTTAATATAATACCATAGCTAAGATTTCTAGTTTCGAAGTAACTTTAATTTTCATCGATCCAAACTATTCCTTATCTGTGATTTTTTCATAAGAAAATAACTGTTTAAATACGCAAAAACTATATATTGATCTATATATTACATTAGAACTTGACTCAAGAAATTTGCCAAGAATATTCTTTATAGGCTCTATATGCACACTTATAAAATATTTTTCTAAATTTCCACTATAAATTAGAAACTATGTTAATGTTTTTCGTGTTCGAAGACCTGAACACATCAAGAAGAAGCTCGATATTCCTCTTTGTTTTCTCTCGATTACTGTCTAACAAATTGACGAGAACTATTATTTTTCCACTCTCAGTTCAGTTTTATCTAATCACATTTTGAATCACTATATGTTAGAAAAGAATATAACGTTACGTTTCGAGGATTTAAAACTAATATTTAGATTTAATAAAACTCAATAACATGCACAAAACCCTAAAACTAAAAAGTAAGGCAATAGACTGCGAAAATTTCAAATACTACCTTACTTGCAAACCAACAGCATAAAGTCCTACCTGGAGAGAATGAATCGCAGCGTTGTCAACGCACAGATGCAAGAATAGAAACAAAAAGGTTATCGCAACAGTGAAAGTGGAAGATTAAAAGAATTTGGATTGTTTTTTTATGCTCTCATATATTTAGACTTCCTCTCCAACTTTAGGGTTCCCATTCACTGACTTTTAATTTACTTATATTGGATATGGATTTGGGAATGATTTCTAAAAATGAAGAATATATTCCAATCATCATTACAAATCTCAGGAATATAACTCACAAACCAGACGCATTGATATACTTACTGCCTGTTTCTACGTGATATTTCTTTTTAAATATGCTTAGACGAAAGTACAAAATGTTGTTACCAAAACGTATTCATTTTGTCCAAATTAAAATGAAGAATTAAGATGATAAAATCCACTCCATGAGTATTGAAAATAAATCTTAACTACTGCTCATGATTAAATATTATATAAGGTACAAAAACTTAATATTAAAAAAATGTGTGCTATGAAAGTACAATATTTTATTTTATTTAAAAATTAAATCTTAAATAAAAACTGAAATGAACATAAATGTTATAAAATACGTTAAAAATCACTACATTTTTATTCTATATGATTGGTTTATTGTACCAAATGTAACGACAGAACCCATTTTGAAGGCACTTTTCGTTATTGTAATTGTTTTTCAAACTTTTTTCTAGCGACTATGGATCAGTTAGTGTTCTGTGACTGGCTTTGTTCAGATAAACATTCGGTTCTGACATTGATTTAATTTGAATGCTTGTCAGCTGCAGAGCGCACTTTGATCTATGTTTCACTGTCATTATGTTTTGCAATTAATTATTCATTAAATGTATAAAATTAATCAAAATATATTAAATAAATAACTAAATTTCCTTAATTAAGTATAAATTGTACGTAAAATCTAAGAATATACCTGTATGTCCACCCTGGTGAGAATGACCAAGAACCAAGACGTCACTACACAACCCATGTTTCACGCATGAGAGAAGGAGAGACTGCCTTGATTCTCAACATTCTAACTTAACTCTGTTATTGTAACAGTTAGGTATATACTAGATGGTGTACGTTCATAATATTCTACCATCTAGTTTAGTTTGTAGCATGTTTAGTGTGTAACAGGTTCATAAAATTACTGTATGGCCTTAAGGTTTCTGTTTTTATTTAATTTAATCTAAATTTTAAGATTAAATTTTAAGATTAAATAAAGGTCGTTTTTCACACCCGAGGAACAGGTTATATTATTCACTTAAAAGCCGTGGTCCTGTTATTCTTCCAAATCATTCATTGCCAATAACAAAGGTTTCCGTTGTGTGTTCAACCAGACAACCCAATGAATAACTAGATGATCCCGGTAACTAGGAGAGATGAGGAAACTAGTTTTACAGGAAAGGGTTATGAAAATGGCCTCTGTTTGCATGATCGCGATAATGACTTTAAAGGGGAATAAATTAAAATAATGGAGTGATGTGATGAATTCTAGGACTATGGAGATGTGATAAATGTACGTAAAGGTAGATCTTTCCAAATATAAAAATATATTTTGCAAACATCGAAATGTGTATGCAGTGTTTGTTGTAAAAAACAAAATATAATATCAATGTTAAATTTAGCTCCATTCCATGGTGCCACATAACATTTATTACTCATCTCCTCAGACAATTGGCTCTCGTATAGTCACCTCAACAAAGTATGCCACTTGGAACACAACGAGCGATGTGTCGGCTAGACTCCCGACGGATATATCCGTGTGGAATGTAAATGGTGCCACAGAACATTTATCCCTCATCCTCTCAGACAATTGGCTCTCATATACTCACCTCAACAAAGTATGGCAATTGGAACACAACGAGCGATGTGTAGGCCAGACTCCTGACGGATATATCCGTCTGTAATATAAATTTCACCACAGACCATTATTATCCTTCATCCCCCAGTATGTGAAATTAAATTTTTTCACAACATGTAGAGACTGGACGCGTTTTTTTCACTCACGGGGAACGTACGGAGAAGAGACGCTGTACGGAAGATAGTACACAGACGGAAATTGGGCGTCACAGGAGTAACAAGTCGACTGACGGGGTTTTCTCAAACAGGAAGAAGTAAACAAGGACAGTAGTCCGCGGGAATAATTGCTGTCACAAAATGTTGTTGTTTATTAATTAGTGTGAACCTATTAGATTATTTAGAAATACCGCTTTAATTAATACTTACCATAATATTCCCTGTAATAACTGTTACTCTGTACTGTACATCTATTTTTAATTACAGTTTTTAACTTATATAGACATAAACATTTTTTTACGAAGTACGATACTGATCTTCAAAGGATGATTTTAATACTATGAATTATACATTGCTTATTGAAACCGGTATGATATAGTAATTCCCTTATGGAAACTGTTGTGGTTGCCCCTACAGCGTCACACAACCGCAACACGCTCTGACTACTTGCAGTATTAATCAGGCTTAGTAATTACAACATAAATATCATTTAAAAAAAAAAAAGGTTACTTATTTCCCTGAAGAAGATATCAGATTGCAGATCTCGAAACGTAGTGTTACTGATATGTTTGTAACACTGAATGATAATAAATGTCCGGAAAATTTTGTTTCCTTCTTAATCCTTCCATTCTCAAAAACAAACTTCAAACAAAGGGTAAGATCACCTTCCAACATAGATAAAAGACAAAAGTGTATCCTAGTAACTATTATTAATCAATATCCAATTACGGATCGATACCGTGCAAGTCGCAAATTTAGTGTAAAATACTAGTCAATGTTATATTAAAAACCATGCTAATAGCGTATAGGAGTAAAAAATATGTTTTTTATTATAAGCCTCCGAAGAAAACTTTTTCTAAACTCCACAGTTTGAATTGCTTATAATATATAGTTATATGTTATTATGTTAAAAATAATATAACTTAATAATTGCCAAAATTGGTCATAATTGAATAAAATTCAACATAAATAGTTGCATTGCACGTTTTGGACGGATTTTTTATCTTTTTACAGGCAAATATACTGAAATAAATAACCGATAATGGATATTAAAGTAAAAGCTAATAAATTGTCTTTGGTTCGTAATAAGATGGGTTATACGGTCTCGTTTATGTAATAATGATTACATTTATCGTACAATTCGTACCGTACAAAATACCATTTAGAGAGGAGCTGGCTACACGGTCTAAGGAGTTGGACTTGAGCGTAGTATGAAATCTGACCCTTGTACTATGTATCAGTACTGTCGACATTGCAATGTACTCACTGTCCTCCTTACTCTGTTTGATAAGATCCTTACAGAGGCCAGTTACTCTTGAGGACGGGCACTATTGAGGTTAAATAGGGGATTGCCACTTTTTTGTAAATAAAATACGCTTTCCACACAATTTCCAGAAATAGGTAAAGGTTTATTAGTGACCAAATACATGCTTTTTAGTATCAAAGTGCTGATAAAAAAATGCAATAGTAAAAATCAATATGTAAAATTATTGGTTCTTAAAAACGTTGTTTGAAATAACGTTATATTACTTATTTTATTGTTCAAGGATTAATCCCAAATGGACTATAAAATCCTGTGTTTGGAAAAAAGTTCAATTTTAGTTTTGACTGATAAAAAGTAAAAAATAATTTAAATCAAATTGCATAAGATACTAAGTATAGGCTAAATTTATTAAAAAAAATAATAATAGAAAAAGGAAACGGTAATGGGAAACTATTGAGATGAAGTCAAATTTTGGAAGAATAGCAATAACATTCTGATAATAAAGCGAATATCTCAAATTTTGGAGAAACCTATCTAAAGTCATCGTTATTTAGTATAAAAACTTTGTTCTGGTTTCTTAAATAGGAATATAAAAATAAAGGTAAATATATGATATTTGTAAAGTCTCTAACACTTTCATTTTTTTAACATTTATATTTGGTAATTTTTATTTTTTTGTAATATTTACATTGTTATTAAAAGTGTATACATTATGACAGAGCAATAACACAAATTGTTCTATAGCTCTCCAATATTTTTATAGCAAGAAAATTAAATCGGCAGAGCTATTAAGTATCTTCAAGAAAACTATTTAACACTTCAAAACATAAAGGACGAGTTATGGCCACATAACTACTGTATTTCGTACCGATAAATATGTTGTATCCATTAATCGGTTCTGGGTTTGATATAAAAGAATTAGTTTCAGTCACGTAACAATATTGTCATTACCTATTGCTGAAAATTAGTAAGTTTAAACTGAAAACTCCAATGATAAATAATATATTGCCAAGCAATAAATGTAAAATTAAATGAATACTGGAATATATTTAAAAACATTTGTAAAACAAATACATATATGAAAAGAATGGAAATAAGTATAGAAATATTATAATTGAAAAATAAAAAATAAAATAGTAACAGTCTTTCATTTTAGCTCAACAACTTACCGAACCAAACCGTACTTCTTCTTTTTGGACAGACGAATGTCCAAATTTCTCTCGCATATTCTTAAAAAAGTTTACATAATATTTTATCACGCAACAGTCTTTACTACCAGCTTTACTTTAGTGTAGCTACTGTTAATAATTTTATAATATTTTAACTAATAACATAAGACCTGCAATATCACTGAACAGACATGAAACGTTGTGTTTTTCGTTTTATTTCAAAGCTTTTGTCAAATCTGTTTAGTTCCTCAAAACTAAATTGTGTGTCTGGGGTATTATTTTGAATATCCAATAGCCACAAAGTTGCCTGCATGCTTTCTCCTATTCTTATTTCTTTTGAACCCTCTCTGAGTATAATATATTAATGGCTCTGATTATCAGTTTCTTTTCGTAAACTATTTATTTTAATATTGAATTCGGTTCGTGTAAAAATATGTAACTTAAATTATTTACTTTTTCCCTTTCCTCGTTTCCCGAAAAAATATTATTTACAAAATTAAGGATATACTCTGAAACTTAATTTCATAGACGTGTACAGTACTAGTACAGTACTAGTATACTACAATGCGGACACTTGTATTCTTTGAATTAATTCCAGTTCCGGGTCCCAAAACTCCGTTTTCTGTATCCTAAGAATTTTTGTTGTAAACACCATGACAATAAGAGTTACTATACATCTTATACTTGTTGCTACTGCAATAAAAGAAGATTGTTACTATTCAGTTATTAAAATAATTAATAAATCTATTCTTAAACAAAAGTATTCCAATAACTGTCACCAGCTAGAGCGTAACAACGTGAAACCCCCTGAATTTACACACACTAATATAAAGAATTCTTGACTAAACGATAACATACTCAATGATTAATAAAAATAATAAAAAGCAAAACTTTAGAAATAATATCTTCACTCTAAACATAGTATATAAACATTATTGAAACGCACACCATCCTTTATTTCTAGGGAAAATATTAAATATTTCGAATAGGGTCTATGATGAAGTCAGACTTCTGACTTGGAACAAATTGCAATAACGTCTTCTTTGTCCTATATTTTTTGGCTTATTGCATTTCTCCTTTGACAGTAAAATATGGAGGACAGAATATTGAGTTACGTTGTGAAGAGAGTTAGCAATAAAAGTCTCATTTACTTTACATTTGTGAAGTGCTTCCATTTTGAGACGGCCCCTTGTCTGTTTCAAATGGTTTTATTACCCTCATATTTGTTTTTTACAAAGACGTCTATCATAAAGAATATCAAAACACTCACAGTAATATTATGCAGAACATGTTTCAATTATTATATTCCTTAAAGAGAAATGATTTAATAATGATAAGAACAAATTATACTCTCGGTATTCTACGCAATATTAATTCAGGTGAGAGCGGCTGAATAAGCTAGAAATGTGTGAGTACTCTGTCACAAGACATTCATTAAACCGTAGCTCTTTCACTGAGATGGTTTGCTTGTCATTCAATAAGCTATGAGTAAATTGTTTAAGAAAATAGAAATAATTGTTGGAAGTACCTTCACACTTCGAGACACATTCTAAGAAAAACGCTAATTAAACTAATTTTTTAATTACTTTTACTCATTTTTTATAATTGAAAATATTTATCCTTCAGCCATGGTCAAATATTGTTTGTACTATTTCGATACTAATAACATAATAAAAATGTTTGACAAGATTGTTTGTTGGTTCTGATCCTACTGAAGATTTTTATAAGTAAAACTACATTAAAACTCTGCCAAAACACTAAATTTGCCTGAACATGTAACGCACTAAAGACTTTGCACGCAAAATCTCCTTCATAAATCGTTAACGGTATGATTTAGTAAAAAATATGTATAAAAATGGAACAGATCCAACTCTTAAACTGACAGTATTATCTGCCCGTCTCCACAAAAAATTGATTTTTGCAAACGCAATTATACAGTTGCTAAATTTTAAAATTCTTGCATAACCATGGATAAACATGAAAAAAATAGTGCACCTTATAAAATAAAAAATACGATTTATATCAAAGTTTCAGAAATTGTTTTAGTTGGGAGATTTTATGTGAAAAATACCCACTGAATATAAAAAGTTAGTTTATAGAAGGTTGATATAACACAGTGTGTACATTACTCATGAAACTTTGTACAAGAGTAAAAGGTATCTCTCTAAGTAGATGTTTCATCCTACGCGTCTTACTGAAAAATAAGCCAGCTGACTTTGATAGAGCTTTATTCGACTTCAGCACAGTGTTCTGTATAAACAGTTTTCTCCATTTTTCTTCTAACTTACTGTTAAATAAATTACTACATTCTCTAACTCACATTTAGTCTTATTTTTTTTAAATTTTCATTTTAAAGTAAGCTGCGTGACAAAAATTGGTTTTGTAAACAGTTTTGCGTATATAGCAACTCAGCACATCAGATTTAAAATTGCTTTACATCTAAATTACTACCCATATTTCTTCCTGAACTTTTTATTTAATTTCGATCATCTGCTTACTATTTAAATTTTAAGATAGAAACCAAATATTGACAGGAAATTTTGTGATTTTTTAAATAACATATTTATGAGTTTTAAGATGAGCCAAAAAGAAAATTATACATGTTTAATGGAGCATAGACATATATAAAGTATAAAGCCCTTTAGTGTCTTCTTTGGAACATTTATTTCTGTTCGAAAAACTCGTTTTAACTGAATGCTATATTATACGATGCTGTGATTTGGAGGGAAATAATACAATGTTAGCGAGGATATTAACACCTCCGGCTTACAGGACTCAAACGATTGTTCGAGCTAGGTATTAAAAACGCTAGCTCAACAAAAGTGTATTTTGTCATAACAGATTAATGAATTATGCCCCTTCGGCTGAGGTATTATTACTATAGCAGTACGACCTATTACTAAGAGACATTAAGTCAATAGTATTATTGTTAATTATATTTAATTTAATCGATATTTAACGTAATTTTATCGGAACATGATAGGAAAGTAGCCTACAAGACACATTTTTATCCGCTTGGCTTTTTAAGAGGGTTATATACCCATGGGGTTTCATTGATTTTATTGAAGATTTAAAGGAAAAGTTGTACTAACCAATTGCATAATTTTATTGAGCTTCCCATGAATCAAACCTGTGATCTCGCTATTGTGGTGGTCCTACTGACTAACTTCAACTTAAATGTAATGTTAATTTAATTATTTTATATTTTTAAATTGATCAATTAACAATAATTTAGGATTTGTCATATTTTTGTAACAGAATTCACTCTTGGTTTTAATAACTTTACAAATAGAAACAGTCAACTATTTGAAACTGATAAAACTGTTTACTATAGCAGGCCACACGAAAATAGTCTAATGGCTCATTTAAATATCCCCATCACACCCCGCTCATAACACTGTTGCCAGTTTTACGTTTACGGAAATTACTGATAATCTCAACACCAGTTACAGTAAATAAACATCACCAGCTATTGCAGTAAACAGCAGTTACGTACATTTGACCCCATTCATCTGTTTTGTAGACAAGTAAATCAAACAGACAATATTGTGACCATAGCTACGTCATAGCGGGAACAACTGGTGGTTTACAGCGATATGGTAACACAGCTTCAGATGCCATCAGGCTATTTTGGTGCGGGCTGCTCCAGAACTCAACTTTATATTTAGTTAATGCCTTTAGAACCGTCTGCACTACTTAAAATTAACAAATGATACACCCTATTAAAACGTGAATACTCCTAAATATGTAAAATAAGTAAACTATACAAAAGCAGTTTTAATAATAAATTACAAACACCATCTTGAGCAGACAAAGTAATTTTGTTAGAGCAACAAATTCATGATTATACTATAAAATTAAATTCAGCCATTTATCAGGTTCAGACAGCTATGGGTCGTTAAGAACTAATGAATCACACAACCATCCCGATAAAACCCGACATGTCTAAACACAACAACATACATTAGGTAACATATTGGCGGCGATATTGATTGACCCATGTGTACCTTGGGTTCACCCCGAGTGATAAATCTATCTAAAGGAGTTTCAACACATTTTTAGTTATTTATCACCATCACCGCGATTTCCGTCATGGATTAACAAAGAGAAGAAGCACTTTAGAATACTTTTATGCTTTGGATATTTACCAATAACTCGTCTGAAATCAATCATTTTTTACTTTTATTTATTGAGAAACTAGCGGCATTTCTGTAGTTGTGGCACTACCGATGACATTTCTTGTTTGTTTTTACTAACAATACGCCGATCCTCTTTTTAATCCTTATTCCGTCCGTTCTCATGGACCAATGATCTGTGCGACTGTTTTATCAAACAAAATAGGGGGTTTGTTCTTATCGATGGAAGGAAACAAGGTTTTCTGGACATTTGCCATTGTTCAGTGATACAGAGAAATAAGTAAAACTACGTTTCGATATCTGCAATACTATCTCTTCTTCAAGTAAATGAGTAAACTAACACATAGTTAGTAAACAATGTTAATGTCCAGAAAATCCTGTTTGAAAATACTCCTTTTACGAGCCGAGAAATTTGACTGGAAGTATTTCACCGGCATTCCATCGAGTTCCTGTCAGGCGCCTGCAAACATTGCTCTGCCTTTCTGCGTGTACAAACTATAGACACAAAATGTAACATTTAATTTGTTACAAGCAATAATCCGTGAAATAGAATACCGTACTTATTATACGATTATTCGAGTGTTACGATCAGATAAAAAATAAAGGGTGTTTTTTTTAATGGGCTACCATTGAGATTGTTTTGATTCGCTGATCTATTAGGTAATAATGTTGAAATTTCTTTCAGTATTATCCCATTATTATAACTTTCTCACTTAGAATAAGAGTGAAAGTCAATAAGAGTGGAGGATTGGTGTTAAGAGACGTCAGGCCTCTTGAATCACTGACCTATTAGGTAATAATGTTGAATTAACTCGAGCATTATGTTGCCATTATAGCTTTATCTACTAGAAAAAGTAAAGATATTTCGTTAAAAGCATTGATATGGTTTACGTTTTTAAACTTTTTTTACGCCGAAAGCTAATTTACATTTCATGAGTACACCGACTGGGTTTCAATGCCGACCTTATCAAGTCTTTATTGGAATTTTTCCTAATTGAGTCGTTGATCGTATAACGCGCTAATTTTTTGGGGGGGTGGGGTTAAAATACGAGGCTATGGAAAGGGTAAATATTGTATTATTTCGAAAATTTCTCATACTTTTTCTTTAGACTCACACTTAAAAATCAACCTTCACATAATAACATTTGAACCACTGTAAAGAACTTGATAAAGGATTGAAAATTGTCTTTTGAGAAAATAAAGGATCAAATATTGTCATCTGACATAGATTCAAAATTTATTCATGACTGTCACGTTATTTTATACAGATAAAACAGTTTTCCTTATAAAATACTGAGAGAAATAATTATTATGTTAATGCTGTTTCAATCTGTGGAATACAACAGACATGAATGTCGAGAAAGCTAATGTTGCTTTCATATGTGATAACGCTAGGCATGGCTAGGCAATATAATGCCATTTTATATCTGTGTAGTAAACTAGACGACGAGGAATATAATGCCGTTTTACATCTGTGGAATAGATTTGCATTGACGAGGTGAAATCCATTAATTTAGGTTAAGGAGCAATTACCAACACCTGACTACCACGGGGGCGGACCCAGACGTGCCTTGTTTGAACTAGAGCTTAGGTTTATGTTATTGCCAGTCATCAGTCATTTTGGTACGGCAAAAATAATCCACTGTAATATTAATGGTATGATTAAGGAAACGTTTCATCTTAAAACTTATATGCAAAGTTTATAATTTATTAGATTGTTAAATATATGAATGCAGAACTAATAACTTAACTGTTTTTATGTCAGGAATAATACGTGTTGAGGGTAGAGTACGATAAGCGGACCTGGATTTAATATGGATTAGTACAATAATCGATACATAATATCAAAATATCTATTGTCATAATAACAATAATATTTTAAATTAATATAATGCTCATAGTGATAATCTTATAAGTAAAAAAAAGTCTCAAACGAACAAACAAATTATTATAAATGAAATTAAGAAAAACCCATAAATAATACTAAAACATATAACAGCATAACAAACATTTATAACAGGAAATAGTAAATATGCGTAATTATTTATTTTTTCTCCTGGGTAGCAATGATTAACCGCTGTCGAGGAATTTTTGAAGCATCTTCTCCAGAAAAACGTACTTCTCTTCTGTACAAATACTTACAGAGATGATCTGCAAGCAGGCCGGCTGATATGATAGGCCTACTTTTAAACTTCGTTTCACGGTCCTTCATGAGCTTTCGTCTGTCTATTATTACCTATAAAACAAAATAAGTTTTCATATTAGAGCGTGTTTATAGACTTGTTTATTAGACTTGAACAAAAACAAGTTAGTTTTTGTTCAAAAATCAGTATCGTTGGGTTATATCGAAAATTATAATGAAGTAATATGGTTTGCCAATATCGATATAAAAAACCAGTCCACTTATTTTACCCTACCCAGCGTTGATTCTATATGTCCATACTATTAAGTTAACTGAGATATTTAACTAGATCACATTATTTCAACGATGCGAGCTCGTTATTCAGTGCTATGAGCAATCACAAACTGCGTTCATTTATTGTTCAATGATGACATTAAAGATTATATTAGATTGATTTCACTGTAGAAATACCCAGTAATTTACTTTAAGAGGGAAATCCAAGTTAAATAATAAAGTAAAAACACTATTTGACAAGATTATCTGTAAAAGTATGAATAACTTTACAATTTTACGAAGTGATAAGATCTAATGACACTATGATAAGAAACACCTTAGAAAAAAATGTATAAAATTGTAAGACTAGTGATTGAATAGTTAATTGCACCACATAATGAACACTGAAAGGTTCTAAAAGCCTCTGAGTATTCCAGATGTTGACACTGAAAGTGAGAAGGTCACTGTTACAAAACTGACAACGAGCCAACAGGCCTGACGCTTCCCTTTCACTTATCTAATTAAATTTCCCTCCTTTTCCACCCTACCCCCAACCACAATGTCACTTTCCCTGCTCAAAATTACAAATGGCTCAGAAACATGGCATTCATCATATACATAAAAATACATAATTCTCATGTAATTAAACATGGATAAATCTGTTTTAATGAGATTAACCGCACGTCAGTCTTCTGGTAAGAGTGGGAACTTCGCTTCAGTCCAGTCCGGAACAGAGCCATTATAAATGACCAAAATACTAACTATCGTATATATTAAATCAGTGTATTTATTAATGCTATTTAAACAAACACACATACAAATTTCTACAACGTATTCCAATTCCAAGCTATGTTTAACAATCCAGGCCTTAGGTCTTTGTAAAGTTAGTTTAAAATCAATTTGTACACAACAAGAATGTGAGTTAACAGAAACTATTGTTTTAGAAATACCACGTATGAGATTTATACTCAATCCATCCTAAACATGAAACCCTGTGAAAATTTAAACAATAGTCTTTGTTTCAATATTTTCTGATATTTTCTAGTATTTCTTGTTTTGTTTTAACCAAATGGGAAAAGTAAAGAACAATTCAAATCTCTATATGAAACCACAAACATGTTTTACTTCAAGACTGAGAGAATATGGCAGTTATACATATTACTGATTGTGCAGTACATTTTTGTAACAGTCTAATTATAAACATTCGTTTTACAGAAAACGTATTTTTCTAAATCTGTTTGACGATTTAATAAAAAGTGTTGCACTTTTTATATGTAAAATTATTTACGTTGATACTAAATATCTGATATTTAAAAATCTTTAAATAAATTTCAAAATAATTATGAATGAAATGTGTGAGTTTCTTTCATCTTGTTATAATGTACAGTTCAAGTCATAGTCGACTTGTGAGTACCCCTGCTATCTAAGGAAGATGTAAGAGAAACCACGGGCTTCGCTGGGGCTGCATTCAAATATCAAGTCTATTGATAAATTTTATTAGGCTCCATGTGTTATTATGTCACATGTTAAAATGTCGTTTATAGAACTCACAGATTGTTTACAAATTAAGTTAAGCCAATAATTTAGTTCTGATGCTTAGAAATCTGTTCAGTTGTAAAAACAAATATGTATATAAAAGTAGTGTTCAGTTACTGTATACAGCTTAATGCTAACGTATAGTAAATAATATCTCAACGACGAAAATCACGAGGTTAGGTCTTTGTTATAAATAATTTTCGATTAAACTTTAATTGCCTTATTGTTTTATGCTCTTAGTATATTCTGTTTAAGAGAATATAATTATTATAGTGTTCTCTTAATTGACAAATGCATTGCATTTATTACTTCATACTCGATAAGTCATTATTTACAGCTTTCAATATCCACAATACGTAATGCAACCTTCATGTCATTAATGTACGTGCAACCTTAATGTGGTATACGTATATTCTATACGGAGATTCACCCAACTTTAATAGGATGTAATAAACCACGAAATAACAACCATTATGTCTGCACTGATGTATGATAGGCTTTCGTTTATAGCTCAAATAATCATAATTTAAAATTAGCAACAAGGTTAAATGAATGAAAGTGCAGGATTTTATAAAAACATGTTTTAATGAAAATAATTTGTACATTAACAATTTTATCTTCGCCCTTGAAAATCCTCATAGAGTGATAAAAAATATTTCTTCCCTGTACTACCTTCAGAGAAGTTGTCTTAAGGAGTTATAAATTTAAAATAAAAAATATGAGAACCAAAACCTGATTACGCAACCTTAAATATTACGTTAGTCAGTTTCCGTAATATATTGTTCATTTGTTAAAAATGTTGTTTATTTGTTACAATTTTTTATCTTGTGGCACTAAACTGTTTATGAGTACTTTGTTCGATATAGAATTCGTGAGAAACTAATATTACTATAATATGTAATATTTTTGATTTTTGAGAAGTATACAAAATACATTTTTCTATATTTCTTAATTAAGTTACATGTTTACTATTTAAAAATAAGATTATACATGTGCTCATTTTAATTTTACTACCAGTTCAAACTCTAAGTGTATTAATAATTATAATTTAGTAACGATGTTAATAATCCTATTTTCCACTCAAGATAAACAATGCATTAAACGAGGAATACTGATTCAATGGAAAAATACATAGAACATTAAAACAGTTCTCTCTCCGTATCGTTCTCTTACAGAATATATAAAATGTGATATTGGTATACAAAGTCTGTAGCTCATTCGGTTCTTGAGATATCCATCGCTGACCTCTCAGCCACATCTTCTAATAGAGAGACATTAACCATCATCAGACTCGATTTTGCCTATACAGAAACGCAAATATGCAAAATTTCAAGTACTTTATATGCCTCAATAAGTTTTCGAGATGTAAACAGACAGAAGTAACTTTTTTCAGCACTCGTGTGATAGGGTTAATATCTCCCAGCCAATTGACTTATAATTCATTCACTCATTCATTGAATTTGAGATTTATAATTGATATTTTAACTCTCAAATTCAAATTTTTCAATGGTGAATATATTCTAAAAACTAATTTCTTTTTCATTAATTTTTAGCATTTTTAAAGGATAACTAATTTTGTAATTGAGCCGCGACCCTCGGAATGATAAACTAAGGTGGTTAAAACCCAGCTTCCAGAAAAGATAACGAGAGGACAAATAACCGAAACTTGTATTGCAATTTGCATAATAATTGGAAAATATTTCACATCAACCTATTTTTGCGGTTGAAATAGTTAAATACATCTTAATGAAAGGCTAGACAGTAAGAACATAGAAAACTTTGTTTCGTCTTGAGCAAATAAAAAAAAATATTCTCTTTCACTATATCTGCCTGTAAACGCTAGCGATTATTATATTCCAAACGAGGCAAAATCCAATTAGTCATATAAGCACAGAAACCTAGGGTTTATAAATCGATATGGGAATTTCCTATAAGAAAGAAATTGATTGTTAGGCACGCTTCCATAAATTTCACATGCCTGCAAAGGTGTGCATTTCATAAGGTTATGTTGCTTGTATGGTGTGATTATTTGTTTCTTTCTTCATTAACACAGAAATCAGACATTTAAAAATACCTGTTACAGTAAAGCGAGAAACGTTCATTTATCATAATTATTCATTAAGCACAGTATATTTTACTGTAACTCAGTTTGTGAAAAATGAAAACCATCACTGGAATATATACTTATTACTGGTGGAAATCTATGCAATGTAGTATTGTTCAATTAAACAAGTCACAACTTATTACACGGGTCATTATTATGTAACGCTATTTCCATTAGTTTTAATTTCCACAGTCGGATTTACATTACGTTGTTCAATTGATCGTCAAATGAATGAAAAAGGTAAAGTATGAAATTTTTTAATAAATAATTACAACATTTTATCCGTTAGCTTGTGCTTTTATAAACAATACGTTTTCCTCTTTACAGTAAGTTATGTCTAAAATGCTTAAAATCTACATAACTGGTCATCATTGTTTTCAATAAGTTCTTTATTAAATCAGATACATGCCTATCAATAACTTGTTTACTGATAGCTAATATTTTATGTAATTTATAAAATAAAATACCTGCATTAAGTATTACAGATAAAAGAGCGAGTCAGATACATGACAGTAAATATGTATAAGCTCTCTTCTATATTACAATATCATACATACAATATTCCCTCCATATGTTATCTTGTGTGCGCGAGATTAGAAGTCATCCAAGCCAATTCTCAGCAGTCAGAGAGTCATATTCTGGGACGTCTCCTGAAGATGAATAAATGTGTCCATAATCCAATTTCAATCTCTCTCAGAAGACATTGAGTTTGCACCGATTTATGTTCCCCGTCTATCACTGGCATATCCCGGATATGTTGTTGATTACACCGCCTTCCAGACTGCTGCAGATCGGCCTGTTATCGGTACCTATTACATCGTTCAACCGTGACAGGTCAGGATTTGATATGCGTGATTTGTGGAACTACTTAGTTTGAAGTGTTCCACTATCTAGAAAGTGATATGTTCTTTTACTTTGAATTCAATTCAATAAAAATCCTTATAGTGTTATTTTTGTATCCTATCGCAATTATAATCTTGGAAACTGGAAATATTTAAATCTTTCTCGGAGTCTTTCTTTGTTTTTAGACACCTTTACAAATAGAAATACCTTTTTAATAAAAATATTTATTTCAAATATTTTAAAAGTACCAACATTTTTCAATAAGGTAGTCAAGTTAGTTTTTTTCTTCAAGGCCAACCTGCATTTTACTATCGGAAAGGATCTTTTTAGAATAGTAAAAGTGCTTAAAAGACTTTTTATTCTGAGAGTTTTTTTTTTTAATTTCTGATAGTAACAGAGATATGAAAGCTCACAATGTAGAGATTACTTGTAGCGTTTACACCTTGAAGAAACATTTATTAGTTATGACTTTTATATATAGAAGACTTCCTTTAGTTTTTAAAGTAAATTTAAATGTATTTCAAAACATATATTTTTTTTATAAATCCAACCGTTCAGAAACTGTAAAGGTTAAAAGTAAATAACAAGCATTTTTAAGTATTTTCTATTCATACACATTGATATTAGTTTGATTTTATTTTTAACGATGGAACTATTGTAAAGGAAACAGAACATTTGCCATAGTATGGTGATACAAATGAAATCAGTATTATTAGTTTCTAGATCTGCAATCTGATCTCTTCTTCAGGTAATTGCATAACCTAACACGTAATTTCAATCTTCGTTAAAATAAACAAACAAAACCAGAGCGTTGTCACAAAAATACTGTTTCCTTCACAATCATTCCATTGTCAAAAAACATTCAAACAAAGAGTAAAATAATATTGAAAAAGCAAAG
Organism: Homalodisca vitripennis; assembly: GCF_021130785.1. Lineage (NCBI taxonomy): Eukaryota > Metazoa > Arthropoda > Insecta > Hemiptera > Cicadellidae > Homalodisca > Homalodisca vitripennis. The sequence goes on from NC_060214.1 coordinate 24,351,664, forward strand.
AAGGCATGTCTCAGATAGGGTTTGGGAATATATTTCCTAAGCTGCCTCAACAAAAAGAAAGACTACTCTACTTAGCCTTCCAGGCACATGATTAATACAATCAGCCCAAGGCAGTTTATAATCCAAATATATGCCCAACAACAAGTGGCATAATGTTTTAAAAGTAAAACAAAACTGTTAAAATTTATTTTCATTTAACACTAGTTGATTACAGTTAAGCCATCATTAAGCGTTTAGTATAATTTCATTCAGTAGTATGCAAGCGTGAATTAATTGGCTAGAACATTGTGCGGCTTGTCATTTATAACAATAAAAATAGCAAAGAGCGCAGGACAGATCCCTGAGGAACCCCATACCCAAACAAATCGCGATTCAGAAAGTCAATCACCAACACAAACTCTATGCACACCTGTAATTCTGTCAGGTATGATTTAAAGAGAGCCAATATAGTTCCAATTACACCATAGTGATTTCAGTCAGAGAGCAGTAAGTCTCTAGAGACTTTTTAGAAAGCCATGATGAGATCAAAAAGAGTAGCCAAGGTGGTGGCCTTAGCTTCAAAATTACCCACTAACGAGTTCACCAAGACCTACGTGTTGCTAGAAACACAAATTGAGAATTTGGAAAGAGATGCAAGACTCAAGAAAGAAGCTCACCTAGATATTCATCTCAGTTTGCAACATTTTTGAAAAATGAGTAGCACAGAGATAGGCCTATATGAACCAGGTTGTTCCCTAGTTCCCTTCTTGTAGAAGGGAAAACTTTGTGAAAACCTATATTATTCAAACAGCAACTACTTCATTAAATCCCGCTTGTGTAATTAACTCGTAATATAATTTTAATCAAGGATAGGAAAGCGTATTTATATCTTCTATTCAGAACCTGTTACAATCCGCAATTAATATTTATTGGAATTATATCAAATTGAATCCGGATCTGATTGAGTTTTCATTAAATTTAGAATATGACATATAGTGAGAGAAACAAATTATGCAAACGTAATACAAATGGCATTGGTAGTAATATATTCTATTAATGCTGGCGTACTATTACAAACGTTACTTGTCAAGAATAATGTATTACTGATTTAACTACTATTTAATTAGTCCTTTAATATTCATATTTCAGCTTATTTACGTAGTGTATGATTAGATCACTGTTTTGTTAAATGCATTTATTCTTTTATAATAAAACTGATTTGTGATCGAAAGTCTTTCATCGTACATCGTTTAAAAGTTCCAGAATTCTAGGTAATAGCTAATAATTTAATGGACTACTCCATACAATACATTTCCACACACACACACACACACACACACACACACACACACACACACACACACACACACACACACACACACACACACACACACACACACACACACACACACACACACACACACACACACACACACACACACACACACACACACACACACACACACACACACACACACACACACACACACACACACACACCACACACACACACACACACACACACACACACACACACACACACACATATATAGAGAGAGAGATAGAGTTTAATTCCGTCGCGTACGTCACACGCAAACATTTATTCCTGGGTCTCATGGTTAAAACTTTTCACAAAACAAACTTGACCTTTTATCAGAGCTTTTGAGATTCAACCCTGTGGCTTCCAATGTTGGCACACCATTTTCCTTGATTTTCTCAGTGATTTAGGAAAGCTGTTCATTTTGAAAAAGCTCCTTTGATATATCTGTTATATTGTTCTTGACATACGTTTAGGATGTATATGTTAATATATTTCATCTTAGCTATCACATTATACATTCCTGCCAACAGACTACCAACGTCATAGTCGAATTCTCCGACATAGATAATGCTTCCCTCATCGCTGTGATTATAACCTAGTGCTGTATTATATACCAGTTAAATGGAGTGATCATCTTTTTTCTTGATAAATGCTTTGTTTCATTACTATTGTTCTATATTATGTAAATGAGATATTATGTTAAGAATACTGTATCACTTTCTCTTTCTAAGATTCCATTCTTTGGAATATGTACAAGACTGATCATAAGGTGGAAGCATTGTGTATTTTCAACTTTAAGCTTAAATAAAACATGTTTTTCTGCGTACAATTCAGTTAATAATCCATTACTTAATAACGTGTCATTTAGAATGTTCTGATATTTCTTGCCAATTAATATCTAGTTTGAATTTTTTAAATTTAAAGTCATTCACAGTGTACACAATTTCAACTGATATCACTGTTTTACCTCTATATAGAAATACACATGGCCATTTACACTAGGAAATCAACGCTGTTATCTTCACCAATTAACAGATAATGGGAAAATTTAAAATTTCCTGGAAGCAAACCAACTTTTACACTGCATAATTAATATAACAGTTTTCATATTATTCTTTTTTGAACCAATTTGCAAGATAATTTCATCAAACTTACAAAGAGAAATATGAGATTTTGTTTTGTGAGTTATCTACTAATTGAAGTTAATCATGCTAGTACTAGTTGGTTAGTGATCTAATTATAGTTAATCCAATTAGTACGCAGCGACTACTACCTTCTATTGTTTCATCCATGTAATAGTAGATTAATTGTGAAACAATAACTTAATTGTTATCTCAATATTAGGTTCATTGATACTGAATAGCACCGTTAATCGTTCTCCTTTTGCATGAGTTTCTTTGTATTATCAATATTAAATTTACTATTGGAATAGTTTTACACTAGTAAAAATGGCCAAACAAAGTTTTTTTTTTAATTTGGATACTGGGTGTTAAAGTTGAAGTATATGGCATGTTTTTATTTATATATTTTTTAGTTTCAAATATAAAAATGAAATTGAATCTGGAAAATATTTCCTACTTTTATTTTCCGACTTATTTAATTACATAAGTTTGTACCGTAAATTAGTTAATTAAATTTCATACAATGTAAATTTCGCAACCTAATCAGCCAGTATAATATAATATTATTTTACATCCAATGTTCCGGAACTAAATTATTGGGCGGAGTAACTACCTAATTGGCAAGCGTATGAATTTTTTCTCCTAACCCTTTGTAGCAGCCCAACTACGTAACCCATCAGACCTCGCGCGCTTTGTCCGTAAGTAAAATTTATCTTTTCGTATTATTAAATTAGCCCTTTGATGCCAAACGTATAAAATGAATGTAACGTAAAGTAAAGATGTGAATAGTAAAGTAACTTACCCTTGAAGATCTTTTATTTGCTTGATGGAGATAGATAAAGGTTGTGGCGTCGTCCTTATGGCGACGAGCACATTGTTATAAATAGTAATTTGTATCATTAAATGGCTAATACCGTCGCGAATTTGTTTTAGGCGAGTTTACGTAGCTGATGTTTCTCACGTGTTGTTTGAATAGATGGCTACCACTTCCTAACTTCTACTCCTCTTCAAGAAATAACCGTTCTTAGACTACAGCTTCAATGTCTCGTGCCAAGACGCCGACACCCGGGTTGTGAGTCTACCTATTGCGAAGGGAAGTGAAATATTATTGTTTTGTAAAGTAAAACGTCGTACGCATAATTCAATAGAACATTGGATATTTTAGGCCCACCTAGAAGATATACTTTTTAGTTATTATATTCTAATTGGCAGCAACGTGGCATTACCTAACTTTTCCTTTACCATCTAAAAGTGGTGCTTTTAAGTTTTCGTAATTAAACTGAACTTATAAGTAAACTTTGTATTTCTAGTATTTATTACTACGACCTCAGAAGTCACCACCCCCATGTGTTATCGTCATACGGTACAAGTTGTATTTAAACACTCGGCCGTTTACTCCCAAAGATTTATTTTAATTTTTTATTTAAACTGTTTCACAGACTGAGTGTTGACTAATATTCTCTGAACAAATTATTCACTTGTTATATAATTATTTTCCTGTATATTTCAGCAATACGTTCCTTTAGCCAAAGCTGTGTCTCATGTCAGCTATAGAGTATCACTTGCCACGTTAATAGTAGATTTTTGTATATTCACAACTTTCAAGTAAGTCTCCGTCTCCTCTTATCCTAAAACATTGTCTATTTGGAGTGAAAACATGAATTGACTGACATCTACGCGTTCCAGTTACCACCGTGTCGAGATAGGGCTCAAACACTGAAGTGCCATGTTAATAGATGCTTAGTCGAAACTGCCAATGCAATAAATCCACCTATATTGGGCAGAGCTTTATTGCTATTTGGCGACACTTAGTTAAAACCAAACCTATTTGACCAAGAGCAGTAAATATGGATTTATTATAACAGTATGTCAAAGAGTTGGCATTTTTAATTCCTGTAAGGTTCAGACAACGACAATAAGCTCCGCCCCTTCAACTCAGTGCACCAAGCGAATGTACAATATTGGTAGTTTCAGTTTAACTGAGGATGGCACTTCAACATGAGACATAATTATTTAAAGACTAATTTTGAAAGCAAATTTCGTTATATTGTGAGCCGAAACATCTTTGTGTTACAAATGGCACACTACTCACGTAAGCTTAAGAACTGATATTCATGACTTCCTAGTTATTCATGTCGCATTTAAGGCTACTCCACGGCAGTAGTTATTTTTATTAAGTTCCAATTCAGCTGGTAGTGTAAGCTAATAGTGAGTCTCTGGCATTAATTTTTAATAGCTAACTACTTATGTATCCTGATGGAAGGGCTTTATCTCCATAACCTAATTTTTTCTCAGTCTTCTTCAATATATTATTTATAGCACTATACGTTGTTCTTGGCTGGGGTAAGTGATGTACTAAGATATTTATGTTCAATTTGTATTCAAATATTCTTCTAATAAAGAATCTGTGTAAGTAAAAACTTGCTTTATCTTTAAATGCAATTTCCCGAAAGTATAAGTTTTAACATAAAGGTACATTTTTCTCAGGAAGTAGTAAAGATATCTTGATGATATTTTTACCAAGTCTGTAGCACATCATTGCAGATATGTGGAATTAAAATTAACTCAATCAAACTAGTAAAAAATAAATTAAATGTTTTTAATTTAATGTTTTTTTTGTAAAACACTCAAATTTATAAAAAATACTGTAACAATGATATTTGTATCTATAGAAACAAACTTCAAGTTCAGTATACGTATTAAACACAAAACCTAGTGTAAATTTGAGTATTGTAGGTTAAAGGGTGTCTGAGAAAAGTGCACCTAAACTGGCCAAATTTAACATGGGCTCTTATGGACGGTTCAGCTCCCCTTAATGTCTAATAACTTCATGACTTTTTTTAAACCAAATGGCCATAAACCTATAAAGCTATAGCATTAATAAAGCACAATGCATATACTGCCTTAATATGTAAAAGTTCTTCAATATTTAGCTATATTAATTGATGTAATGCCTAACTAAATGTAACTGTCATGTTGGAACATAATGAAACTAAAACGCATTTCGATCAAATTTGAAATAGAACAGTTTCAAAGGACTTAGATTTTTGAACGAGGGGCAGATATAAGGCAATATAGCTTGCTTAACTACTTGTATCACTGAACGATGAAAATTTTGGGGAAAAATGTGATTTGGCACACCATTGACAACTGACGTTTTACTTCATTGCATTGTACGAAATATTCATACTAAAACAACTACTAATTAAAAAGTATACTCACTCTGTACTTTTGGCACTTATGTGGCAATATTATCCCTCTTCTTATTTCTGTTTCCTAGGAAAATCCTATGCTGCATTGTTTAAAAGCAATATGCTGGAAAAGATTTATATTGTTTATTTATAGACTGTAACTTGAGTAACTGCAGTTAATTAAACTTAATTTTGGGTAGCATTTCAAAGCCTTGGCTTGACTTTACGGCTGGTTTTTCTTCCGTTTTTATTCTTGGAAAAAAAAATGTTTATTTTCCATTTAATGTTCAAAAATAAATTCCATTTATATAATTGAAAACTATATACTGTATATAGAGTATTTTTTGGGAATTAATCCTTCAGTGCATAAAACCGATTTTGTAAAACATTTAGTTTTATGAATACTTACTTTTAGGGTATTATTATTGTATTGTAATATACAACACAACAGACATGAAATTAAATATGTACAATTGGACTACACACTCATTAGGTTAGTTAAAATGTCATCCAAATTCAGCAATTTTACTGTCATTTGATTTGTTGATTAATTTTCCACAACATTTTAACTGTATCACGTTCTTGTAATATTAGCAAGTTTTGTACATATTTTAATTTTAATATATTGTAGAACTACGCCATTGTAATGTTTAAGAAACCTTTGATCATAATTCCTGTCAAAATAAATGATTTGAGAAATTTTTATAAAATTGTTGATCAAGAGTGGTTTATGAAAATAGTATTAAGAAAAATGTTTTGAAATAAAAACGCAACCATTAAACAGAAGATAAATATAAAAGAGCTAGACGGTGGCTTGAATTTAATTCTTTACTTTCCTTGCTTCACAGGAGAATATGATGAATTTTGTGGTGAGGGTTTTGTTGTTGTTGGGTTGCAACATTTTATTCTTAAAGTGAACCCAATCCTACTCATGAGTACAGTGAGGGTGCTTATGACCAAACTGCAAGCTTATATCTGCGAGGAGATTAAGAATATTCAGGTACAGGTGAGAGTGCTTTAATAATCCCACTCTTTTTGCTGGTCTTGTTAGAGCTAAAGTCCCTCTTTAAATTCAAATAATGTCCATCAACTTATTAATGATGTAGCTATCTAAAGTGTGCTCCTCTATCTGTGAGCAGAACAGAACATAAGGATGAAAGTGGTCTAATACTCCTACTCTGACCAGTTCCTTTCGTTGGTCCTGTTGTTGGAGCTACAATCCGTGTTTAAATTATAATAATGTCTATCAACTTATTAATGATGGAGCTATCTAAAGTCTGCTCCTCTCTCTGTGAGCAGAACTAGGAATAAGTTCTTCCTTTAGTTCTTTTTTAGTAAAACATTGGATGTTCCATTCTTATTGACAAAGGAATGAATGATGCTGCTTCACAAACTACAAACCTTTTGGTCTATCCCAGAGCCAATTTACACTGACAAGCACATGAACTGTTCTTTTCTTAAAACTGATAGAGTAATTTATCCTCAGAAAAAGTAATCATTTGTCACGCCTGTTTAGATGGTCGTCTAAATTTGAAGTTTAATAATGACAAAAAAAAGATATTTATTACAGATTATATTTTTTCCTGGATTTAAACACTTAAAATCGAACGTGACACTCGTAAATAAAGTTATATCATTGTCAAAAAACTAAAAAAAGAAGACCTAAGCTTCATTTTAACCTTCTGTATTTGGTTACTGACGCTGATTTAAAATTTACTTACGTGTTTGAGAGTTGGTTTTATTTCGTGAAACTAGGAAAAGTATTCTCTGAGAAAACAAATAATTTCACATGTGGAACCCTTTTCGTATCTCCAAGTTACAACTTCCACCAAAACTAGCGAGACTGACAGCTGATATATTTATTAAAGTAAATTTCTCTATTGATTAAAAAAATCTGATATTGTGCTTATGCAATGTAGTTGGCTCTTGGTTCCTAGAAATTTAACTTACGTTGAAACTTATAGACTCATATACAGAATTAATCTTTATTTTAGTCAATTATACAATTTATCATCATTTTAAGTTTTTCGAATTACACTGCATCCAAATATTTTAACACTTTCAAAATCTTAAGATTTTAAAAATACTTCACGTGACTGGATAAACTGTTAATGATGCTGAAATATCTCCAATTTTACTTTTGCTAATAATGATTATATGAGGCGTGAATCTATAAAAGAAAGAGATAATGATGAGGTCTTTACATTAATTATTTTGTTTCCTCTTCCTGACTTTTTCTATATTGCTTTTGTTCATAAAACAGTGTTTATTTTATTATTCTGCATGAAAATATGCATATTTTTACTTTGTCAATTGATGGTCGTCACCCACACCTAAAACATGGCAAACTTAGTACAAAAATATAATAGTCAGTTATATTTTCTTCGTATAGTTGCATGCAGATGAACTAATAACGATTTGTTAATTAAATTAGCTAGTATGAACCATATTTGTAGTAAATACACCAAATAAACATTATTTTATCGTCGGTTGGAGATTTTATATTTAGTAAAAGAAAACGCAATGCAATGCGGGGAAACAGATACACTAGCAAAGTCTACCAGTCCGTTACTGAATGCCAGCAAGAACTGTTGCCGAACTAGCGCAGTCTTGGTTGGTTCAGGACAACGCATACAACAGTAACAAAGAAATGTCCACACTCAACGTGTTATATTATTTGTTCTCTATAAACCAGGTTTATTATATCAGCATATTAATAGTTTGGCAACGATTCCATGAATATCTTAAAATGTCCTATATACACAAATAACAAGTGCCCTATTTGTATTTAAAAATCGTTAGGTATACGAGGATTCTTTAATCCCGAATTTCTTGCAAATTCTTCATGAAATCATACCGGTTTGGTTAGTTAATTTTATCCTTTATTCATTTAAGGTGCAAATAGAATCAGAAGTATCCTCAGAAACAAAGTAATGTTGAGCCTATTTACATTTTCCCTTGACACTAATCTCCGCCATCTTTTTTCTGGGCATTAGCAATGCTAAGTAACGACTTCTGTATTTTGTCCTCATAAACACACCATTCATGTTTCTCAGTCTCGCGCCAACTTGCCATTCATAATTTTGTGATACTTGACAGCAAGACATCATAATTTAGACTTTTTGTGCTTTTAGACTAGTAAACAAAATAATCAGTGTTAAAGTCATTTAAGGAATTCCATAATTATTATACACAAGATAGTAAGGTACACGAAACATGTTTTGCTTAAGATGATAAAAATGCACTTGCGAGGAAGTAAGCGATTCGGGTACAAGTGATATTACAGTAAATTTCAATTTTATATATCAAACAGGATAAAGAAAGGCAGTCTCTAATTTACTAGTCATTTATATTTTTCACTAATTTTCACTATGTAGACTTTCAATCAAACATTCAAATCGGAATCAGATGGTTTGATGTTTTCCAGGTTCTCTTGTTTCTTCTCCGACTGTATCGCGATAACACAATTAATATGATGAAAACTGAGGGTAGTATACCACGAAGTAGTATAACGTTAAATATGTTCAGTCACCTCTGAACATTGACATTAGTGAGGTGAACTGCAGACGGATATCTTCTAAACCAAAACCTTTCCCTGTTGGTAAAGCGGCAAAGGTTACATCAAGCTCCATAGATGCCAAATTTATTTTAATAAGATTTTTAACAAGAATATTTAAACATTTTAAAACAATTCGGTCTGTAATGCACAAGTATGAAAGAAAACCGAAAGCAAATATTTAATTAGTAACGACTCTGTTTACTTTTAGCTCTTCCTATAATGGGGTGAAGCACTAAAGCAATAATGTTTGTGTGTGTGTGTGTGTTGCCGATTTAATTTTAATAAACATTTAATCACAAAAAGTAAATATAGCTATAAAATTCTGATAGCATTAGCATAAGGCTTTTAAGATGTCATTTCATACTGCAATTGTTGTATAAGTTATAAATATTCGACTTCCTGATTATTTTTAAAAGTCTTTTGTAACAGTAAGATGCTTGGTGTAAATTAAAAATTTTTGGAAACCCACAATTTATAATTACCATTTATGTAGCATTGCAGAATATATATTACAACACTACTAACCTCAAAACCGATGACCTATCCCTTCCTGTGTTTATCTCGCAACATTAACGGACCCCAAGGCCCATACCTCATACGGCAATGTCACCGCCTGTAAGATTTATCGCCCTTCTGCCTCTACGCTGGTTCACTTATTTATTACAGCGTGTTTAAGGACTTTGTGCAGCTAAATTTAGATATTACACTTATATAAACCTTTAGTTACCTACTAACTATTGCAACAGTAAGTCAATAAAATATTATTTATAAAATATGACAAATTAAAATTTTTAAGTTCATATTATCAGAGTTGTAATATACGATTAATCAATATACTTTAACTTATAACACGAACAAAACAACATACTGAGACATTACAAAAAATATTATTTTAAAATATTTCATACAAATTTAACAATAAAACTTACAAATTAATAATAAATGGTATTGCACTGAAAATACAATTATAAAGTCATTTTTATATCCACTCTGCATTATATCATATGAAATATATTGAATGAGCGGCTAAAATAATACATTGATTTTTAAATAATAACAGAACATTCATTAATAATTGATCGTTATTATTAAAATGTATTTATTCTAAAGCATAAATATTGTAATTCTAATACTGAAAGACGTTTAATACTTCTATAAGAAAACTCTGGACCATGCAATCTTCTTGCAAAGAAACTCAGTTGATGAAGAAAGTAAACTATTGCGCATATGACATGGACTTAATAAGTAAGTAAAACAATTATTTTTGGCAGTTTAGTGGTATGTTTATTATTTCAATAAAAAATTTATATTAGTACATTTTACTGCCTTTTTAGACAATATACAAATGACGTTCGATGTGTACACTTTACTCTTAAAATGAGTGGCCATAAATAGATTTAGATTTTATTATTTTAAATATATGACGTGTTGCTGAATGAGCTTTTATAATCAGATTAATTATGAGCATTTCTTAATAACAATTAATATGTTATGCAAGATTATTTAAGTTAAAAAACCTATACAAAACTAAAACTTACTAATATGTATATGGTGAAGGGAAAAAATATGCATTGCTTTCTATTACAACTAAAGGTAGAAATAGTTATGAAAACAACAAAAATTTCTAAATGTGAATTGTTTTTTTTAAACTTAAATATTAAAGCTACACTACCACTTTTATATTAGATACTTTAATGTTTCTATACATATATGTTATTATACAATGCCTAACTGTTGTTAGATTTTTAACATTAGTTTTTAAATAAAACAACCAAATTTCAGTCAGTTTTTTATTAATTCAAAAGCCTTCTTATTCCAAAGTTCCTCTAATGATTTGGAGAAGATTGAACTATGTTGGTTAAACTTACCATCGTCGATCTCATTTAAATCTATTGGTGATATTGTTTACAGTTAACCAACCAGGACTGATAAAGTTAAGTATTATACCACAGATAACATTTTCAGAAAAACTGAGACAATTTTTTAAAATTACAGTGTAACTTAAAAGGTACAATACTTAAATGTTGATAATGTTGATATCTAAGAGCCAACCAAACCTGAGAGCAAACTAAATAGTGTTGTGAATTTGGGAATATACTGTTAGTAGTAGAGACAGTGTATTTTGCATTGCATTCTTGAGACTATCGAGACAAAGAACTGTTAGCAAAGAATTGCTAGCAATGAATTGTTGGTGTGTACTTCATACTGTTATGAGACTAGCAAAAAAAATGAGATTACTAGCCAAAACTTTATTTATTCAAATGCGCAAGAAACAGCAGAATTATTACTACAACTGCTTTGTGGAAATACAAATAAAAGGCTATTTGGACATTTCTGTCTTTTTTATAATACCATTTATAATTTAGTTTTTAATAGTGTAAATTGTTAGTTTGCTAAAGTTCAAAATAGGTTTCATTTTTTGTAATAAAGCAAACTTATTTTTTCCTTTAAGTCTTTAAATCAACCTTCGTTTAAAAAATTAGTATAATGTTACGCTATGAATAAAATATTGCTGTATTCTTGTAATAAAAACAATTAAGGTGGATCGTAATAAATGTTATCATTGTTTAAATATTCACATGCTATTTTTGAATATGATATTATTGCATTAATTTGTTTGTTTAGTATTTTCTGCGCTAATATACATCACAGTGTATCTGAATGTGGTTGTAATATCTACTATATAGTTCGTTTTCGCAAAGCATTTAAATCATAAATCTATATTTTTAACTCACAAACTTAATTATTGACGTAGACGTAAGAATAATTTGTTGTTGTAATAAATTAAAAATTGCACTAACATTTTGGTGCACTAAAGTTTTTTGCACTAACGTTCTTTGTATTTCAATTAGTATTTTATTTAAATTTATCATTTCAATTCGGTTTCTTAACTGCACTTGTGATAAGAAATCTTACAAGTTTCCGAAAACCGAATTTCGAAAAAACACAATTCGATAATCAATTGAACAAATCGTCTGGGATGATTGCTAAACATAATTCGAGCTACGCTACAAATGTAAATTACTTGCTATTTGTTTGTGTGCTCGTGGAATTAGTGTAATAATTTAGTACTGGGTATAGCTCATATAGCCCAATTTATTGCTACTTAGTGATATAACGAACCTATGGGTAGACGAGGTGTCTATTTTTTAATACAGTTTTTATACTGAAATATAATCTCATTTGTGTTTCCATGTACTTTTACTTCATTATAACAGGTGCTCAAATGTTATATATGTTTAAAACATAAGATATAAAACTTTTTAACTTAACAGTTAGATAATGATATATGTGATTTATTCTAAAAGCAATAAGACTGAAAATTTAAAAAAATACTCTTTTGTGACTATAAATAGACCACCACGCTTTAACTTGAAAGCAAAACAATATTTTCTGGATAAAAAATATGCACTATTATCACATTAATACACAGATTAAGTTGTAAGACTTGTAATCTGAAGTTTGATCTTTGATAACTGTTTAGGGTCATTTTTACATTCCAATTAATTAGAGCTAGTGTCTAGATCATATAAAATCTTATACAGGTTCTAAATGGTTACTCCAGGAGTGAAATCAATCATAAACCCTAAATAAGCATTAATACTGTAATTACCATAATAATAATGCCTCACAATTCCCACACGGTTGTATAGTTGTAAATTGAATATCTATTTTAAGCACTGGTTTCAGTTTTACTCCATAAGAATAATGTTTTTTTATTCCTTTGTTTTTGGTCTTGACTGTGAATTAATACTCATTTTAAAGATATTAATAATATGAATCTAAAGATCCTTATAGGTTTTCTTATAAATATATAAAATTTTGAATATTTAAACATTAAATTCCAATTATTGTGTAGTAAACGTTCTTTTCGAATATTTTTTACCTCTATTAAATATATTTTTTAATTTTATTATACTTAAAGATAAAATCTTTGACATCTAACTTCTGAATAACTAACAAAAATAAAAGAAAAACCTAAAAAGCAATCAAGGCATTGTTCCTACGGAGCTAATATCAAGATGGCCTCCTGTACAGACGGTACTCAATTTCAATAATACGGAATGGTTAGTTACGCAATTCGGTATTAATATAGCAAAATTAAATTCGCAGAATGAATAATTGAAAACTTATTTTAGACAGTAATTAAATCTACAAATTAAGATAAATAACAGCGTAATCGTTACGAGTTTCAGGTATTAAAACTACTCGAGATTATCCGAAGAATATTAAACTGTAACAAAACAACACCAGAAGTAGAGTAGCTGGAGACAATATAAATGCTAATGACAGCCAAATATCTTAACTCGCTGATTGACAAGTTCTTAGCTCACAAACTTTAGCATCTTCGGGAGATGGTGGATTAATGAAAATGGTAGGCTTGTAATGCAATGTACAGATTCGAATCACAGAATTTTCGTATACATTAATGGTATGCTGTTACTATGGAACATGCTACAGCACTGATCAGTATAACTGTCCTTTCGGTGTCGTGAAAGAATCTGATCTGAGACACTAAGGTTCATATTCACCGTAGCCTTTGGCTAAAGCTGCCATGTCTCTAACCATGTGGTCACGGGTTCAAGTTCCAGGAAGTTCATTAAAAATTTGCAAATGGCTTTTAATAATATTATACTTAAAAACCGTTAACCGTTTAGTACAATGATTAAAATGCAAAGTACATAGAAGGAACCTCCTTTAAAAGGACCAATCAAAATTTGTTATTATTGAAGTGAAAACTTCTTTAGGCGCGTTGAGCGTTTTGGTAGAGGGTAAAATCCTCGGTTCGCGTCACCGACATGCTAATGATACTAACCTGCATGAAAAAGTCAGTCTCGCTGTGTTTTTTAACCGTAGACTTGGCCGCGGACTACTAACCTGCATGAAAAAGTCAGTCTCGCTGTGTTAAAACTGTCCCGGCGGAGTATGAAAACAGACTGCGAAAATCAGTAACCTTTACGGCTTCCTCTCGCGATTTAAAAGTGAAGCCAATGTCGTACAATTCTGTAAGATGCGTCAAATTAAAGCTCTTAATATTGGCAATCTATTGGTTACATTTTTAAATATTAAAAAAATTTCGAAATAATTTTGATTATTGTTTACATTTTACATAGCGTTTACAATGACAAGAAAAAAGTAGTAAGCGAGGATTTTTTTTATTTTTTGGTCAGACAAAATTTGTCAGTGAGAAATTTGTGTGAAAATAGATGAATATTTTATTTGTAATTTATCATTTTTTTATTGGAAGTTTAGTTTAACCTGTAGTAGCGTATGAAGTGATGAGTGAACGTTTCTGCCGGAACTGTAGTTGGCGCATTGGCTCACTGATACCGCATTAACTCAATAAATTAGTTTATTGTGCAATAAAAATACCTTTACGAAAGAACCAAGTTAATTTAACTAATTTATTAGTTTTAAAAATACTGTGGGTTTGTTATTGCAATTATATACTTTATCCGTAGCAATAACTGTATTATTTACAACGGTGTTCAACTCATTGTTGTTCACTCGGTGTTTACTCACTTGTATTCTATGTTTAACTAACTATTAATATTGAGCAATTACAACAAGTATAATGATTGCATTGAACTTTTTTTCATTAAAATAATATTCTTTAATACTTACAGTACTTTTTTATTAAGATATTGTTAAGATAATTGTATATTAATTATTTTTTCAACCACTTTGTATTTATATTTTGTTCATGATTTGTTTAACCCATCATATGTAACTAATAAATAAAACATAAAAAATTTCATATAATTTTTGCATATAGTTTTAATTACTCTCAACTTAATAGTTCCGTTTTCACTTCTATCGGCAGTCCCACGACTGCTACTGTTTTTTTTAATTTGAAACACCCTTTAGGGATCATGTGTTGTAAAGTGTTCGGAACACAATACAAATAATGTGGCTTTCGTTATTATAATAGACAATACTGTTTATATTCATTGATGAAAATTTCAAGATTACTCCAATGAAGTTAAACTTTATAAATCAATAAATTGAATTATAATATTTATAAATAATGCATAATATCCTTTCATACAATACTTATTTTTTATAAGAATAAATATCATATGAGTTAATAGTAATAACAAATCCTTCCTTTTTACTACGATTAATTATAATAAATTGTTTAAATTTATTTTATTCTAAATAATGGACTTTAAATTATACAATTTGGCATTAATTTAATTCAGCTATTCGTCCTGCACGATAACTGCATTATAGCATTGGTTATTTCTCTCCTAAGATATACGAGAGAAATAATTCTCGTACGTGGAGTTTAATGGAATAATTTTTATGATACCGTTCTTTCTTAATAATTTTCCCTAACTGTAAATTATATTGCACTTCATATTTGATTGCTTTAAAAACTAAAGAATCTCCCATTGATTCCTATATAAGATACTTTTATGAATAACGATGCGATATGACATAATTGTTCTTATTAAAGATGACGAAATATGTGCAATAATATGAGCTTAGCCCTCGGAGAAGATCAGTTACGTGTCAGGAATGTGATGTGGATTCAGAAGAAACGTCCCACGTCGTATTAAAAGTGGTTTGGCCAATAGCGTTATTAAAAGAGAACCTTTTCCCACAAACTTGGGCTTATCACGTTTTTTCCGTAGGATGACAAGTGATTATTGAGGTTTCAACTTCGAAAAAAATTGTATCAACCAAGCAGGAGACTCGAAAATAAAGATTCATTGTTGGTGGGTTAATTATATGAAATTGTATCTATACGCAAGTATTTTGTAAGTACTAAGTACAAAGTACACTATTTGAATGCAATTTAGTACAATTATCATACTACAGTACTTGTCACATAGTATTACAAAAATGTACTTATACTGTTAAAGTAGTATAATTTTAGACAGTGTAAAAGCATGTAAACATAGTTGAAATTTTACTGTCTGTAAAAGCTTTAGTCACAATTTAAAAGCTAAAAGCTTCCATCAACAATGTAGTCACTGAGACACTTAACGCATTACCTGTTTACTTATTTTATGCACAATAAAAAATAATAGCCTATGAAAAACTATATATTTTTATTATGGCCTGGAAATTTTCTAAGCAAATTCGATTTGATATATAAACTGAGTTTTAGGGTACGATAAGCGGACTCGGTTTTTTATACCAAAATTGGCAAACGATAAAACTTAATCATAACCATTGATATAACCAATCGATACTCATTAATTATTTTGAACTATTAACTTTAAATAATCTATATCAACAGCTGTAAACACTTTAGAAATAACACATAGACACATATGGTAATATTTCTGTTTTACATAAGTATTTGTGATTATTAAAAATGGCAGTCAATTTTAGAAAACTAAACGACATTGCTTTGAAAGATGATAAGACATGTTCTTCGTGGCTTCATGTGGACTCGTTCCGAAAACCCCATTATGTTAAATTTGAGGGAAAGAAACAACTGTAAATATGAGAGGAGCAAATATGGTAGTCTTCAGTTTTCCTAATTTTGGTTATAATAATTTGTTTGATCACTGTAAATATTAAATTCATATTTTAATTTAAAACATATGATTGTTATTGAGGACTATAGGTACATTTAGTCTAGGATTTGAGATGCGAATATTAGGTATCGATGACTACATTCTTCGATATAAAAAACCGGGTCCGCTTATCGTACTCTACCCAAACACTGAGCTCTCACTTCCCGGTAATTCAGCTCGCTATGCTGAGGAATATTAGTTGTATTTCAACGGGGTTTTGTATGGTCTACCAGGAGAAAATGTTAAATTATGAATTCCTTATGACAAACAATATTACTTACTTCGTATTTCTGAATGGTGATCCAATAATTTAATGGAATAAACTATTAAAAAAAAAAAAACAAAAACAAAAACTCTCCAAAATTAATGTTTTAGGAAGTATTAAATGTTCTAGCTTCAGTGTTGTTTTGGCCACTATATCTTTAATAGTTGTATTAGTGCAGTGTATTTATTCATAATTTTCTTTCGATGAAATTAGTCTTATAATGGTAATTTCCCTGTCTCTTCTCATTTGTTTGTGAAAGAGGGTAAATCAGTTCGTAATGCTGATATTTTCCATTGTTGCTCTGATGTAAATAATAGAAATAAAACAGGAAAACTATAAAAAGCTTTTAGTAGTGTATATTAATATAAGTGATCGATGAACGTTTACTTCTAATTTAGGCAATGAGATTTAGACCATAATATAGTATAATAATTTCTTCAATTTAAGACGTATTTTGCCTTGTAATAGTCCAGATAGATATTCGTGTGTACTCCATACACTATTATTTACTGGGCCACTCATATAGTTTGTAATATCTGAGGGAACGTATGTGTGAAGTAGCAAACCCTCTATATTTGACGCCGGCAAGATGGATGAAACATTGATTATTTTTACACTTCATACTTTATATGTCAAAACTCTTGTTGTTGCTGTCTAGATACAATGTCATATCAACTTTATTGCTGGTGGTGTTATTGTAGGTTCATCATTTGTACCCGTGAATTACTTACATTAATAAATGTCTTGAAAATATTTCATCGAATTTTTTCGTCCTTTTGAATCCGAATTTCACAGACAACTTTGAATGAATTTTCTCTGTATTAGTTTGCTGTCGTAAAAAAGATTGATTTCTTAATATTGTTTTAAAATTAATCCATTAAGTCAAATATTGAGGAAAGTAGAACAGTTAATACGAATTTGATGCTTTACAATCTACAACAGTTACATGTATTCTTATCTCAAACGGCCGATTCTATGTGATTTCTTTTTGTGTGATATTAATTGAAATGAAAATAAAAACATTATTATAGGAATACATTTTAGTTCATTCCACACATTCTGCTATAACATCTTTCATAAGAAACTGGTACGTAAATACAGCGTATAAATAGAAGACACTCAGAACAGCCGCCAGGTAATCCCGTCCATAGCATCTCATACAACTGTTATACAGAGATCTGTCCTGAATAATGTAACTACAGCAGGTGGATCGATGAGGATTGCAGGCAATACATAACAATAATTGTGATTGTAACGGAGTACATTGTAACAGGATTACCAGAACCACACCCTTTGTAATTGGTGGGATCAACCCCATTAGGCGAACAAACGGAGCTACATGTAGCCTTACATAGATATACCTTGTAATAAGCTATTTATTAAATAAATGTACAAACTAATGGTTATTTTAATTACTATTCGTGGCTAGAATTGAAAACAAATTATGCTGCATGATAAAAATAATGATTTAGACATTAAAATAATGATAAGCCCACAAAGGCGTTCTTTTAGTGTGGTAAAATTGTTATGTTTCAAATTCTTTTGAGTGGGAGCTTTTTCTAACAACTTCCGCTAAATAAGGAGAATAACATTTACCAGAAATTACAAGTGTTTAAAGAAGAAAGCGTAGGCACTTTTTTGAAGGGCCAAATTGCCTAAAGATAAAATGTGACATTGTAGAGATGAGATAAATGATTTACATCTTTCAAAAACCTGAGTTATAATAATATTTTTCATAAGGACCTGTATCGAGCATAAAAAAAACACGCGCATAGCTCAAGTAATTTAACTTTTTATCACTTAAAAATGTGAGTTTTTAGAGTATTTATCCTCAGGTATGAGATATATCATTAGGTAGTGACGTAGTTTTAGTGATGTATAACGTATGAACATTTTATTTAAAATTTATTTAATCTCACAAATAAAATATTAAAAGGGAATTATATTTTTCATAGCAACAAATAAGTGTTCTCAACCGACACATTACATAAACCGAAAATTGAAAATACTTTTATTATTTAAACATAATTTCCATACGCTTTATTGTAGGTTTTTGAATTCTGCTCGAATAGCATATGAATCTTCGTGGAATGACATAAAAATAGTTAAAATTTGACTTTTCTTAAAAAAAATTTAAAACCACTGATAAGAAACTTTCTTTTGCCATTCAAACAGAAATACTGCAAGCATAAACAGGTTAGTTTAAATTTTAGTTTCATGAACGAATTTTATGGAATGATAGTTGCATAAAAGTGGTAAAGGGATGTACATTTTTTAAATTATTCCCTTTCGGTTAAGTATAGAAATTTGTTTGAATTATTATACGCATTAGGTTGTGCGTTTTATGACCATCTAGGTAAATATAATAATAACAATATATTAATATAGTAAAGATTAATTTCGTCCTTCATCAAAAACAGTTTAAACATAACTTAACTTTCAGGAATAATAATAACCCGGTCACTGTTACCTGCTGCGTAATTGGGGTAATTATTTTATTACAACTAATAAATCAGTCTAGCATACACAAAAACATTTAAATACCCTTCTAAGTTCAGCAGATGTTAGATAAATTAAATTTTAGCATGAAAATATAAAATACAAGAAAATATTATAATGAAAACTAAATAATATAAAATATTATATTTTTTAACGTAGCTACAGCTATGCGTTTATGAAACAATATGCAATCATCATACAGAATCGTGTGCATATACAATAAATAATATAATATAATATAATATACAATATTAAATAAAATAACGCACCAAGAAATAAGATATCTCAACCTATAATGTCATTTAAAAAACCTATCCATTTGTAGAAAGCCAGACCTTAACTCGAATTTTAAAAGTTTTCAAAACAATACTATTTTTAATGTCTTTAGATAGTTTTTGAAACCCTCAGATGTTGCGGTTGGCGAAATACTAAGTAAAGTATTATAATGCTAGACTCTGTTTCACATGTAAAAACTATATTTTTTATTTTTACAACTGGCCACACTACTGGTTAAAGTGGCCAGTATATTTCTCGCCTTTTTCATGCATGTATTTATTTAATAATTTATGGGAAATAAAATTCATTTATTCATTTATTCAGTAATTAAATATGTGGTTTGTAGTTTGTTCAGTGTATCTTATGTTAAAACACAAACAAGGAATAAATCTTAGCTTAAATAGCTCACTTCTCAAAACCAGTATTCTCGCATATAAGAAGTGAATTGTAGAAGCGAGTTATGAACTTATAAAATATGACATATACATAAGCAAAATACTACTAGAAGCAATTAGTACGTTTGAAAGTATTTTAAAACTAAATATAAACTTATTTCAACCATCGTGAATATACATATTTTAAACATTTGATACAAAGAATAATGTCAGCAGTGAATTAGTTTAGGTTTAAAATAATACCTGTATGTGCAAAGGTATATACAGCACAAGAACTAAGAGGTTAACATAGGATTAAACAATGCCTTAATTAAATAGTTTTACTTCAGTATATGTATAAGAGTATTAAACCTTGCTAGCCGCAAAATATACTAAAATTTTCTTTGCAAACCTGCAAAACTAGAAAATACAACTGCCATGATTACAGTTTTTGAAAAAATGTTAGCCACACATTACTAAATGACAATAATACATAAATCGATTATTGATAACAACAATTTATAAATAGCTGTTTTAATTTACATTTGTTTCTTAGTCCTGTGGTGTATAATAGAGTAGGTATAAGCAAGTAAAATTGTGTCATCATGTTGTGGACATACTATTTGCCTACTGCTATGGCTCTGATTGCATGTTTGTGACAATTTTGACATTAAAAAGACTGTTTTGAATATTACATATATTGTAGATATTTATATAAGTATATACAGGACGTATACCAACTCTCCAGAAATATCTTATGACCTTATTATTTGTGTCAAAACAAAGAGCGATGGAATAAAAACATGTATCATAAATGCTTAGTTATACCTTGTGACTATATCTATGTGTTTTTATTTTTTTTTTATTTATTTCAAAAGTAATGTAAGACCTTTAATGTCGAAGTAAATTTTTCTGCCGTCTCAAATAATCTAATAACTTTATGAAATTGGTGTAGACTAGTACAATTTTTGAGATCCAATCATACAAATATTTTGTATACAATAAAGAGCTTGCATAGAATATATTTACTATAGGTTTATTTTTTATTTAAATTTCAAAGTATTTTAGCAAGTGTTTATTTATGTTACACAAATTTGTGTTTGTCTTGATACGAAAAATAAATTCATAAAATATTTCCGGTGAGATTGTAATGGATTGGTACGTTATACCACGTTATTATTGTGCATTGTGTTGTTCCACCTGGCCAGCTAATGCAAAATTAGGTTCTGTTTTGATGCACGCTGTTTACTCTGCAATGAGTTAAATGCACAATATGCAACACAAATGTTAACAGAAGTTTTATATTTGTGAGAGTCATTTACTTAACTAGTGTTAGTATAATTCACAAGGTTTCCGTGATAACAAACTTTTATTTAAAGAAAATGCAATGAACAACGGTAGGCCAAAATACAAGGGCGGGTGACACAAATATGAACAGTTTTAGAAGTTAATGACTCGGATGTGATTCATATTGAAGTTAACTGACTGGAAATTTCCATGTAATCTTTGCTTCCTCGCTCAGTCTTACATATATTACAGGCAGGATTACATATACAAGCCCTCGCATACATAACGAATGTAAAATTAGGGTCAACTTGTCTACCGCAAGCATGTTTACCGAAAAGTTGTAGTTATTCGGTTACTTATTATATAACAGATCTCCAGTCTGCCCATCTGTTTATTGTTGTAAAAGTCTTGATATAAATGACATAAGTACTTGAAACCCAGGTTCTTCTTGTCACAAAAAGAACCAAATTGGTTTTTTCCCGTTTGTGTGTCCATTCATGGGGTAACTCTTGTCATGAATTGTTACTTGAAAACTTGTTTACAGTTTTCTCCTGGTTCATGGAAAATCACTTACGATTTTGGTGCCAAAGTTTTTAAATGAAAGTCCCGAATTTCTTTCTGTACAATGCCTCATGCGTTCTGTTCTGTGCTTCGATATTACTTAATTTTTTTATGAAATTGTATTAATTAAAATAATATTCTGGAATAATATTTGGCGTGCCGATGGCCGAGCAGTTTCAGACGTTGGACTTTGGGTCTGAGTTAGATATAGCAGGTTTAAATCCTGTCTACGGCCGAATCACTTTTTATTAGTATAATAGACCTTGTACTGTACGAAACTCCCACTTGTTTAGTTTGATAAGATCCGCGCACAGGTCAGTGGCTTATGAGGACGGACAGAATAAGGCTTAAGAGGGGATCGGCTTCTCCTTTAAAAAATCTGTATCCAATCAAACTCATAAAAAAGTACAGACTTTGTTCAATAATAAGGATTAGTTTTTTCCCCATTATTGCTCGTTGTTGACTAACAGTATGAGGACATTTATAATGTATTAAAATAATCCAGAATGTCTGAAGAAAGAACCCAAAAAATAATACGTACTACTAAGTGCATTTTTCGTTCTTCCTTTTTTGTGTGACTATGTTATATACTGCATTTTGAGAATGGGGGCAATAAATAAAGAAATGTATTTATAGTAACAAAGCACATTTGTTAAAATAATAAGATTAAAGTATATTTTAGTTAGTACCCGTCGTGTTATTTAACGTTAAACACACTTATCTGCTACTAAATATAAATATTGCTAAGCTCAAAATTAAAGCAAATTAAAATATATTACATTTTGTTCTAAAATTAAAGGTAAACTTAATATACATAGAACGTAAATTGAATAATTTTTTACTTTAATTTCTAAACTTCAAGCAAAATGCATTAATTCTTTTATGAAGTAATTGAATATTAAGTTCAATTTAAAGTCGCTAAAATTCAATAAACTTAATATGATCGGTTACGCTACGCTGAAATGTTTCAGGTAGTAGAACTTTTTTAATTACATAAAACCCGTAGAGTTGAAATAAATAGTATTTACAAGTTAATATACATGAGGGTCTATACTATTTTTATATATAATTGCATATAAAGTGTGAAAATATTGTGACGTCGGTATTTTGGAATATATCAAGCCTAAATGCAGGTAACACGAGTTTTGCTCATTACATCTAACGACTTAACATGTTAGGGTAATGAAAAGATGCTTCCATAACGAGCAAGTGTTGCAGTTTCCTCTAATAAATGTAATTAGTGCTAAAATTCCGAGTCTGATAGTTTGATTAGTACCCATTAATTTCTTTATTTAAAATACAATTTTATATTTATTAATCACTCCGATTCTATATAAAATAACTCCGAAATTTTCCATGTATACTAAGAAGCTTCCACCATTAAACAATTATCTAGATGTACTGTTATATTAATATTAGTCAAGTTTTAGTTTTTATTATCACTATTGGATTTTCAATCAGATAAGAAAATACAAATCTAAATTTACTGTTGTAATGAAATATATCGGATTATTTTTTCCATTTCTCTTCCGTTTAAATTCGTCGACTGCAGCCTGTATGACGATGATTTCTTCAAACGAAGTAAGGGAATGATTTGATGTAACAAGAAACGAACAGACATGGTTTAATATTAAAATCACAGGATGGCACAATGTGTATCGTTTTATATATATAAAAAATATATATAGCCAAATACAAAATAATTGAATCGGAAAAGGTAAGCGCTCTGTGGTGTAATGGTAGCACATTCACCCGGCAAGTGAGAGATCCGGGTTCGACTCCCGGCGGAGCAAGTACTTTTTGCGATTCAATGTTTATTGAAATAAAATAAGGCTATTGCCATTTATACAATTTAATGTATATATATATATATATATATATATAATTGTTAGTTGCATAAATATATAAACGTCTATGTAACGAGAAAGGTATGTAGCAATTTTTGGGTATGTAATTTTAGGTATGTAGCAAGGATTTGCAATTTTACAAAAAAAAATTATTTCATTATTTTTAAATTTATCTCTGTGTAACACAAGAGGAACCTAAAAAAAGCTTTACAAAAGCTCGATTGCGTACACGACGGTAGTTGTGAAAGATCGCGTGTACCCGATGGGGTACAAGTCGTCGTGAACATGTCAATGGCCAAAGTTACAGAATCGGAACAAACTGGGTAAGTGGCCATTAGGATCCGTAACTTGTGGTAAGTTTTAAGTGGCCACTTAAATGTAGTGAGTGAAGTCTTACTGTGCGTGTTTAAACACTATTCGAGTAAAACAAATATGAACAATAGCAAACTTTAATCAATGGGAAATTAATAATCAATTAGCTAAATTATTTTATTATTGTAGAGAGATCCGATAACGAACGGCGTATGACGTCGGACTTTGCATCTGAATTTGAGGTAAGTTCAAATCCTGTCTGTGGCAGTAGCATCGACCTCGTACTCTATCAACTTTACGCCTGATTCTGTTTGATAAGATCCTGCAACAGGCCAATGGCCCACGAGGATAAGTTTCAAATTGACATTAGCCTGTCTTTCTGTATAACAAGATTATCAGTAATTTCGGAATAGTATTTAAGAAATTGTTTTTACATATTAAATATATGTTTGTAAAAATAACAACATATGCCTCATTTTCTCGATACATTACAAATAAGAATGAAAATATTGCAGCAGGCTGATAATGCAGGCTCATTAAAGGATTTATATAAATAAAAACATGTATTTATTTTCAAATACTAAATTTTAGCATCTCTCGGTGATTTATGTATATAAAATATTCGAAATAAAGCTTGTGAATTTATGGTAAATTATTCAACCACTAGATTTAACTGATATTTCAAGTTATTTGTTTCTCTAATATATCTACCTACATTATGCCATTTTATATGTTCCACAGGCATCACTATTTGTTTAAAACAATCGCATATCAATTTCAAACAGGAAGAAGACGTTTTTCTGTCTTGATAAACATGCAATGGCATAGTGTCAGATATCGATCACAGATATGCTGTGTGTCAGATATGCTGTGGCATAGTGTCACAGGCGTTCATTACTGTTAGAAACAGAGTCCTTTTTGATACGTTTTGTTTATAGATTTTTGTCTAGAAGTTTATATTATGTTTCGGTTAGCATAAATATTTTACAACTTTAAAATACCGACTCATTTTCCTGTAACTTATTTCATTATCATAACTTTATTCTTCATGATACTATTGAATTTGTGCCAGATAAAATGTGATCGTCACTACACCAGCAACAACAATATCTGGCAGCTTCAACACGTTGATTGGCATTGGAGCTCTTTGAGTGAATTCTTTCTATAACACTTACTTTAGTGATTACATGTGTACAATTCATAGGATATATATCACGATCGATGCAGTCGATGAGCTTATATCTTTCATCCATTCTAACTTTGAAGTGGGATTATCCACTGGTGCCGTCTTGTGTGACCTATCAAAGGCCTTTGACTGTGTCGATCGAGACATACTCCTGAAAAAATTAGAATTGTATGGTGTGATTGACCGTCAACAAGCTCTTTTCAAGTCATACCTCAGTGAAAGGTACCAAACAGTTTGTTAAAATGGAAGGTTTTCTGAATATTCTGAGGTTAAGTACGGGGTACCACAGGGGTCGGTGCTGGGCCATTTCTATTCATGGTTATGGTAAACGATTTGGTTTCTTGTGTAAGCTCGAAATCTGTAATGTTTGCTGATGATGCAACTTTTGCTATATCACGCTTATTAATCGCTTCCTTGCAGACATAGACTTATCGTTTACTTATACAGGCGAATAACTGGTACAGAAACAACATGTCTCTGATGAATGTAGAGAAAACCAAAAAAAATAATTTTTCTTTTAGTAATAAATTATGGAAATAATGACAGTAGCCAAACGGTGAAGCTTTTGGGAATTATACTTGATCCAAAGCTATCCTGGAATCCTCATGTTGACTATGTGTGTAAAAGGTTGCATAGAGTGATTTACCTTCTAACACAGCTTAAACAACGCATACCAAATGATAGCTTAAGAATGGTTTATTTTGCATCTTTTCATAGCACGATAGCTTATAATTTGCTCTTTTGGGGCAACCCCAGTGGCGTAAATAGTGTTTTGATCACGCAAAAGAAGGCCATGAGAATTTTGGATGGGAATTATCCCAGAACCAACTGCAGACCTATATTTGTAAAATTTAAAATATTAACAGTGGTAAATCCTTACATAATTTTTGCTTGGTTGCATGTTAAGAACAATTTTAGCAGCTTCATGCTTAACAAGCATGTACATAATGATATTACTAGAAATAGAGATTTAATTAATATACTATACACAAGATTGAGTAAGATCTTGTTTTCCTATGAGTTTGTTCGTATATCGCTTTTTAACAAATTACATTTAAGTGCTCAGAATGTCAGTGTAAAACGATTTAAGAAAGTCATGGATGATTGGCTTATTGAAAGACCTTTTTACAAACTCAATAAATTTTACAGGTCTGACATTAGCATGTTAATGTTTGAGGAGATATGTTACATGTGTATTTTAATTTTTACCAAAACTGTAGCTTATTTTTGATTATTATTTTTTGCCTATGTTACCATTTTAAAAGTATCATATTTCCATGTTACGTTCGCATGTTAAGTTAAATTAATGCCTTACACTGGGTTGCACGTATTGTTTTTTTACATTGCTATTAGTCTACTTAACTTTTTAACTTAATATTTATTTTTTTTTAACTCACTTTTTAACTATTGCTTTTAGCTATCACTTTGATTCAACGGTATTATGCCCGTGATTTAATTATGAGTTTACTGCACGATTGACTACCATTGTTTATATGTAATGTATATATACAGGGTGTCAATTAAGTCTGGAACCTCTTTTTTAATTTTTGAACAATAATAGAAAGAAATACCAAAGTTCACACGTGCTTACTGGTGATAGTAACGCACACATCTGCCCAATTACCGACCGGATAATCCCTTTGAGGGACGGTCCACAAGGAGTCAGACAAAATTCTTAAATAGCAGCATAGGTCAAGTTTGGTATTAAATTAAGGGTCTTACTTTGCAGAGTACAATGCCGCAAACCGAACTTCAAAAGGTGGATTCATTCAGTAGTTATAGCTATTTGAATTTTAAAACAATTGAACAATGTAAATTATTGTTGTAAACACCAATTAAGTACCTGTGATCAAAAATTGGTGGTTACTTGTAATACTTAATAATTTACATTGTTCAATTGTTTTAAAATTCAAATAGCTACAACTACTGAATGAATCCACCTTTTTAAGTCCGGCAATTCAATTGACCACCCTGTATAATTATTTTAATGTAATTCTTGATCTGTTTTAACTTGCAAATTTTAATTGCATCATATTGTGACGAGATCCATTGCATGTAAATGTTTAAAGATCAATAAAGATATCTATCTATATCTATCTACGAGTATGTATCTATACAGTATGAATGTTACAATTTATCTGTAAAAAATGTCTAATTTTAATTTATGGTGACTCTCAATTCAGTTAATCCGCGGAAACATAAATCACAACCAATTTTAGACTCGCTTATGGAATGGAAATAGTAAAATACAATGTCAAGTAAGAAAAAGAACGGATTGGGTAGAAGTGTCGTGCCATGTCATTTCAACCGTACAGTAAAACACTGTTCAGAAAATTAAAACTGTTGCAATGATACTCAACATGCAACAAAAGCACTGAAAGCACCACAAATGCTACTCCACATAGTGAAACACGTTTCCATAAAGATGGGATTCGGAGAAACTTTCAGAAGCAGTTATCTCAACCCAGTCTCAACACTTGTTAAGTGCTTGTTAAAGGCACTCTCGTGTCAATCTCCATAAGTTATGTCTGTTTCCAGATACTTATTTCTTCCATTTTGCATGCTATAAATCTCACACTTGTTTCTATTCACTAGTGTTTCTTAAAAGAACAATTTTCAAACAACTTGAAAGGTTTTTCTATGTGTATAAATGTGGTAATTGTACTTCCCGAATGTGTATTATTTTATCCAGTATTTACAGAGTTTTCAAATATTGCGTATTATATTAATAAAATATTTTTAAAGGTAAAATCGGCTTCAATATTAACAGTTTAATAAGGTAGGAATGCATCAGAAAATATGTTCGCATAACCGGCTTCGATGAAGTAGCATGAACAACTTCATGTCTATAGCTCATTTAATTCATTCTGGAGAATTGTACAGAGAGCCATGCCACTTAAATCTTTCTGGAGATATATTTCTTATACTGAGGATACATGTTTTTTTAATATACTATACAAATGTATTTCATTCTATGATCATGTTGATGCCGTCACAATTACCTACAACATCAAAGTAATACAACTTGTCACTTGGAACAGTGGAGTTTGTGTCATCGAACTCTACTTATACGAAAATGAAGTCTTTTGAAGAATTTTGTTGTCGATACCTCAGTTAAAACAGCAAAATCTTAAGAAATTACGAATATGTACAAATAAACTGAAATCTATTTTTATTGGGATGAACAGATTTTTGAGCTAAATATATTGATAAAAGTGTGATAAATTTGTATCAACATGTAATATAATTAGTTCTGTAACTCTCTTTCCTACTATTGTGGGGTAATTTTATAGTGATATATGTTGATGCAAAACGATCCACACTGGGTATACAACACCAAACAGGGATTAAAGAGGGTACAACTTTTTGTATTCTAAAAATCTTCTCCTCCATTAGTTATACTTTGTAAGGTGTATCTATGAGTAAAACTGTCGTTTCTAGTTTCATAAGAAGAAGGTCCATAAGAAGATCTTTAACAACTGGACTAAAAAGAAAAAACTGTCTTCGAAATATTACCATTTTTTTCAATTGAGTTTTTCATCTTTTAACATAAGAGTTGATTTATCGCCTATCTTCTTTAATACTTTTTCAATATCAATTGATTTGTAGAAAAAAAACGAAAATGGGTTACGTTATATAACTTTCCTTTTTTTAAAACGAAAGACGGTCGTGTGAGACAGAGTAAGGGATAAAGTAAGTACTGTATAATATAAAGCGGATAGGAAAGTGATCAAACTCAGGGATAACTGTAAGGCGTACGGAATAGAGGAATTTCAACAAACCTTAATATAGAGTAAGTGGCAAATATCAATAACGCTATACCGATATTTTATAATTGTAACATAAGTTTGCACTCGAATTGCTTGTTAACTATCCCACTAAAAAGTAGATTAACGGACTGAAATAAATTTTACACACTCTTACATTCACAAAAGAATAATATATTTTCTATCATTCATCATTATTGCCACTGAAAGTATATCAAATAGACCAAAAGAAACCAATTACAGACTCACCTTTCGTGACATTAATATTGATTGTACAATGAAAACGTTTGGCTTATATCATTCATATTGATCGATCTCGGCTGAACACGTGGGTTAAAATAAATGTTAAATGTGGGTAGAATTAAATTGGCTTATAAATTTGAGGAAGTTAGGAACGTGAATGGTTTTCTATCTTCAAACATAATAAATACTATTGAACGAACACTCGTGCCCCGGGTGTTGTCAGGAAGAGGGAAAATATCCAAAAGCGCTTTTCAGGAAATTAATTAATAACAACAGGTCTTACTGATATAAAACAATACATTGAAAAGTTTTTTTATATCGAACTAGGAATTCTCACCCTTTTTACGTCGCGCACTTTCAATGAAAAGTAACGATCTGATGGATACTTTTAATGTGCCATAATCATTTTACGGGCTATTAGTAATGATCATTGAAAAAAACTTCACTTCTACGAGTCCTTTCGTGCCAAACAAAAGTATGGGCATTTATATTATTTGTGCCATATCGATAACAACACTTTCTCATTTTTTATCACTACTAATATAACTACTTTCCACTGCTTAGCTAAAGTTACACATTTTAACTTCTAAAAGTATTCATGCAAAATATTTACTTTTATAATTTCACCCTTGTGGAACATGAATATTATGTTTCTAAGTTTGACTTTAAAAAGTAATTAACACTTTTAGCATAGCATGTATCAATTTTAAAGTTTTTTATTCACTCCATTAAATGGTTATGCTCGTTAGAAAAATGGCAATTGAGTAACGCAAATTTTAATTCGTGCAAGACTGGAGTCTGAGTTATTTGTTTGTTAAAATTAAATGGCTTATTTGGATTTATTTAAAGTATAAATTGCCTTCATGCTGCTTTATAGGTGTGGTTTCAATTCCTGTTTTTAAATAATTTTTAACAACAGCTAATTTTCTAAAGCATATGAAACTAAGGCTTCTTAGAAAGCTAAATCCGCGAGAATTTTTGAAACGTCATCCCGAATTCCGGAAAATCATTAAAACGTAAATTCCCACCTCGTACACACCGTACTCGCATGTCGTTCGCTTGAGTGTCTAAGTTATTTATCGTTTAGTTTGTTGCCCATTTTATGTTTATCTGTTTTTAATTTCCGTTAGCGAAATAAATGTTGGAATTTACACATTTTACCACTCTGCTTTAGTAAAAATAAGCACCCTGGGTATAAATATTGATAACCGTCGATGATATTAAAGTAAATACATTTCAAACATAGCTTCGTAAAATTAATGAGGTGAATATAATCCTTTGTACTAACGATACAAATAAATTACTTCTCTATCGTTCAAGTATGTCTTTTTGTTGTTATAAAATTCTACATGGCCTAAAATTGCATAAAATATATTGTATATAACGTGTAATGATGTTTTATACCTAGTAATAAGGTAACTGAAGTAAGTTAAATTGAATTTAATAAAACTTGAAAAACTATTTAGATTATTATTATTTCAACACTCACTGTATAATTTTGTTTGTTCTTGCTATAGTAGATTTTGGTTTTTTTAATTAAAAAATATTGTGTTATAAACATTGAATACCAAGAATTTGATTTCGATTCAGAACGAACCAACTACGTTTTATAATATTTTTAAATTCAGTTTTTTTCTCAAATCGATACTATCGCTTTTTTTTGAAATGTTTTAGAATTATCTTAAAGAATCGAACTCGATTTTTTTCATACAATGGCGTCTAGACAGTATAAAAATTAACTGAGTAATGTCACTGATAGATTGTTATAAAGCGATCCGTTCGACGAGACCTAACAACTGATATAGATTGGCGCAACACTAAAGATTCTAATGAATGGCCCTTTTTAATACCTGAGTGAGAATTCCCAGCTTTGACTGTCTTTCACTGGCATCACCCCTAAAATAAAGTTTATAAAATCAAATTCCAGTATCTTTTAGTCTTTAAATTCCTTAACATTCACATTTTGTTTAAATCACAGTACTTCAAATAAAGTCTGGGTAACATCTAAATATTTACACACTAAAGATATATGTTTTGATAAATCAAAGCATTTCGTATTTACATAATCTTTCCACAAACATCGCCTCCCTGTAAACAGTAGTAGGAAGTGAGTAGGAGTGGAAAAGTTTAACACGGGTACAAAACCAAAGAAGATTCCACTCAGAGGAAGTTTACACCAACAAACTTTGTTTCCCACTTTTTGTAAGAAGCGTGTATTTTTTTAAGTTACACTGTTTACTTCTGAGGGACAAACAAAACTGTATTTTTGAAACTAAAATTTAGTTATTATATATTGTTTTCTCGTAACATCAAAGAGGTTTTTAATTTAAAACTACAGAGTATCATACGCTTTTTCCGGGATTATGTACACGATCCTAGTACTAATATCAGCTTTTTAAATTGTTAAAATCTAAACCAGTCAGAGAAAATGATTAAATCTTATAGCGAAAACAAAAATATAACAAGGTAGGATTACGACAACACGCCATGTGTCGCGTGACAGGCTGAGGTTGAATGCAAAATTTCAAGTCTATAGCTCAATTCAATCTTAAGATGACCTACAGACCCGACAATCACACAGAAACCATAATTTTAGTGTACAGGCATGTTAAAAATGCAAGTCTGCCAATTCAATATTTCCCCAGATAATTCCTACTAGGTTACATTCACGTGGTAAAATATTGTGTCATTGTATTGCTCAGTTTATTTCACAAATTTAACTATCCTGTGATTTCCTCGTTGCCATCATGGTAGTATCCTATAAGACCCAATGTAAAACTTAATACCATGTTACCGGGACCAAAATCGAACTCAATTTTATCTATATAGAAAAGAATATTTATGCAAAAGCTGAAGTCTAAATGTAATTTCTTTCTCCTAGATATAATCCGGTCAGAGAGAAATAGACTTGTCCAGCTGCTAGAGTGATAGTCTTTCTGCTAGCGTTCAGCTAATAAGCTGTGAGTTCAATTAATGGAAATACGTGAAAATATAAAATGGATTATCCTCACTGAAATTCGAGTAGTTTGATGAACTATAAAAGGAGGAATCTAAATCAAAAGTGCAATTAGATTGAGGGAGAAAAGGTAAAGTGCACTTTTAAGTGCTCTGCTAAACTAACCGTTTCTTCTAAATGTGAGGCGTTCATAGCTTTCAACAAAAGTGAAACGTCTGAATGAAAGCTCCGCCTTTTCACTGAAGAGAGAGCGCACATTCAGTTGAACGTATCTTCCTAATGACAACCGGCTAAACAGACATTTTTCCTTTTTTATTTCGTATTGCGCGTTGAATAATGTTATTTGAAATTTAAGGATGTTTTTAAAATAAAATATCGCATAACTTTTAATGAGTGACTGTAACACGCTGTACGATTTTTAGTCGTAATTTTAATAAATTAGCCATCAATAATATTTTTTTATTAAAATATATTATTACATATTATAATAAAACTGTTTTAGTGCCTGGTTATATAATAATCACCATTCGTAGATAGTTTTTGGAATGTTAACTTAAAAAGAGTTTAGATACTTAAAATATAAAATAATTAATCTTTTTTTATAAAATAAATTCTAAATTTACACGATATTTCTACACCATCTATAATCTTTCCTTTGATCACTCTAGTAGAAATACATACAGTTTCAGCCAATTACTGAACATTTTACTTTTACTTCAGGTTATTTTTGGTATTATTGACTATGCTTCACAGTTGTCACTGTAATGACAATAGTTATCCAAATATGACTTACATAAAACGTTTTCATTTAGTTAATACCATGAACATGTAATTTAGTGTTTGTTACTCATTGCATTTTAATATTGTATTCCAATATTTTATATAGTTGTAATTACCATTGTACCCTTAAAATATAAATACTAATTTATTATATTGTTATTAGAGAACTTATAGAAGTAGAAGTAAAAGGTTACCTAAGAGCTATCCGGCAACACTGCAACCTTCTTTATTACTCAGAGTTCCGGTAAACGATTTGTTTATTAGGTTGACTACGTTGGCCCCTTAGAGCATAGTAAGTGAAGTCTTTTTGATGTGTTTTAAATGTAAATAGAGTATTTTGAAACAATGATACTCGTAATTTTATTAAATGTTGTGTACCGGGTGGGTAAATTCTGGCTGTTTTACTAATTCAAAAGTTGTAAAAAATGTACAGGAAACGTTCATTTACCAGGAGCACATTTGTTTGGTGGCATAATAGAGTTTTAGAGTAATTATTTAAAAGTTAACCCTCGTTCTGATTTTTAGGCGGGTGGTGTTCTTTTCCTACAGGGCAACCTGTTAACCAAGTATTTTGAAATATTTATGTCCTTGACTAGCCCAGAAAAATGTTGCTTTGGCGTAACCTTAAAATGTTTTAGAACCGTGAGATGCTATGTTCTGACAATTTTCCCTACAAAACTGGCAATCTTCATCAACATATTTTTAACAAATAAAGGTATCATATGATTCCCCAAGAATCGCTATTCATCTCATCTCAGTTCCTGTGCGTTTTGTTTCTTAACGCATAAGATTTCCTGTGTTTTCAATAATTTTCTTCACTTTTTATTAGTAATGTCCTATAGTAAACATAAACTTATGGGAACAATAAATGCGATCCAAAATATTATTCGGACTTTATTCTCTTTAGTGCCGGCGCCCCCGGGGGCTACCGGGAGCACGGCGCCACGGCGGCGCGCGGCTACTGCGCGGGGTCGGCCTGGCCCCGGGGCGTAGGTTGTGGGGCGAGTTGGTTTATGGCATGATCACCGGGCGCGTCTGCTCGAGCTCTCCGGGCGCCGCGCGATGGGGGCCGGGGGGTTTATTTGGGATGGTTTCTTCCATGGTGGGGTGGTGGGGTGGTGGGTTGGGTGGTGGGGGGGGGGGTGGGTGGGGGGGTGGGGGTTTTTAAGTTGTGGGGGGTTTTGGTTTGTTTGGGGTTTCATTTTTGGCGATGGCGAAGGAGGGCGGGGGTGCGCGGCCAGGGGGGGTGGGGGGGGGCGTAGTGGGGTGGGGGGTGGGGGGGGTTTTCTTTAAACTTTTGATTTTGGGTTGGCTTCACATGTGGAGGTGCAATGGACTTCCGCCCCGCCAGTGCTGGACACTCAAATCGACAGCGCAGGAGGGTGCGGCGGTCGGGTTATTTGTGGGTGGGTGGGGGGGGGGGAGTAGGGGGGGTGTTGAAGGGGGGGGGGGGGGGTTGGGGGGGAGTTGGGGGGGGGGGTTTTTCTTATGGGTGATGGTTGGGGGTTGTTGAGGGGGGGGGGTTTTTGTTTTTTATTGGGGGGGTGTGGTGTTAGGGTCTGGGTTTTCGGTGGGGGGGGGGGGGTGGTGGTTGTTGGTTGATTGGGTTGTCTTGTTGTTTTTTTTTTTTGTTGTGGGTGGTTTCGTTTTTTTGTTGGATGGTTGGGGTGTGGTGGGGGTTTGGTTGTGGGGGTGGGGTGGGGGGGGTTTTGTGTTTTGGGTGGTTGGGGGGGGTTGGGTTTGATTGGTTTGGAGGTATTTGTCTTGGTTTTTTTTGGGGGATGGGGGAGGTTGCGGGGGGTGGGTCTGGGGGTTTTGTTTTTGTGGTTTGTTGGGGGTTGTTTTGTGTGGGAGGGGTTTGTTGTTTTTAGGGGTGGGGTTTGGGTTTTTTGTGTTGGGTTGGGGTTGGTAAGGTTTGGGGGTTGGTGTTTGGGTTTGGTTGGGCTTTGGTTAGTTTTTGGGGGTGAGTTGGGGGTTTTATTTGGCGTGGGTGGGATGGGGTTGTTTTTTTTGGGGTGCGTTTACTATGGGGGGTGGGGTGGGGGGGGTTTTTGGGTGGGTGAGAGTTCGGGGTTAATATGGGTTGTGGGGGTGTTTTTTTTTTGGGGGGCTGCAGCGCTTTTTTGTTGTTGGTTTTTCGAAACGGAATACAGCAGTGTCTAGGAGGTGGAGACCGCGTCGACGGGGTATTTTTGGTTTTTTTTTGGGGGGGTGTTTTTTTTATGCATGTTTGTATGTTGGGGGTTATGTTATTGTTAGGTATTGTGTGGTTTATTGGGGGGCAGGTGGGGGGTGCGCCGGGGGGTTGGGTCGGGTGCAGGGGGGGCGGTGGGGTCGGGGGTTGGGGGGATGTGTCGTTTTTTCTTATATTTTTTATTAAAAATGTTAATTGGTGTATGTTAATATTTTATGCTTTTTTTTTTCTGTATTAATAAGATAATGTTTAAGTTGTGAAACACTTATCGAGATGATCATACATTTTAGGGGGGGGGGGGTGTTCGGTGGGGGTGGTGTGGTGGTGGCGAGTGGTTGTAGGTGGGGTTGTGTTCTGGTCTACTGGGGGGGGTGAGGGTGGGGGTTTAACGAGAGGTGGTGGGGGTGGGGTGTTGGTTGGTGTTCTTGTGGGTGTTTTTAGGTTGGAGTGTAGGTGTTGTTGGACTGGTTGGTTTGGCGTGGTTTATGGTGTGTGGTTTTGGGTGGTGTGTTTTAGTTATAGGTGTGTGTTGACATCGTTGCGGGGTGGTTGGGGGGGTGTTCGGGGGTTTTTGGCGGTGGGGGGGGGGGTCGTGGTCACGTGGGGGTTGTGTACATCATTTGGGACTAGGATATGACTGTCAGTTTTTTGTTTTTTGTAGATTTCCGGCAGGGAAGGGGCGGCCGGCGGCCTGGGGAAGCAGGGATCGGCAGCAGCGGGCCACCGGCGGGGAGGAGGAGGGGGAGAGGGGAGGGCGCGAGGCACTGCGAGAAGAGGGGGGGAGCCCGCGAAGGGCGGCTCGGGCAGACGGCAGCGAGGAGTAGCAGTGGGGTAAGGACAAGAGAGGAGACTGGAGCACAGACAGGGTCGGCGGACGGCCGGAGAGGCCTCTGGGGGGGGGGGGGCGTGGAAGGAGGCATGGGAAGGGCGCGCGGCGGAGGCGCGGGCGGGGAATAAAGTATGGAGTTTTTTTAGGACCGGGCGCGCGGACGTGCGGACCACACATGCATGGGAGGTGGTTCTGGCCTATATTAATCTATGAAGTAGGAATGGTAAGTGAAGTGAAGAATGATTTGTATGTTGTATAGTAATAGTAATATTTCGGGTGTTGTGTGGTCCTAAGAGGGGGGGGGTTATATTGCTGGGGGGGGCCTTAACAGGGTTGTTGTTTATTATTTATTTTTTAATTTAAAACCTAATTCAAACGCGTTGTTCAGTAGAGTATAATTTTATCTTCGTTTTGGGTTTTTTAAATTTATTTTTTTAAAAAAAATTTAAATTTTTTGTTTGTAGATTCGGTTGTTGATATGTTTTTAAAATTTTTTTTTTGTTTTATTTTTTATTGTGGTTATTTTTTTTTTTGGGGTTTTTTTTTTTTAAAAAACTTGGGTTTTTGTTTTTTTTTTTTTTTGGGTTTATTTTTTACTTTTTTTTTTTTTTTGGGGGTTTTTTTTATGTTTTTTTTTGTTTTTTTATATTTTGTTGTTTTTATTTTTTGTTTCTTTAGTTTTTTTGTTTTTTTTTTTTTTTTTTATATTTTCTTTTTTTGTTTTTTTTGTTTTTTTTTTTTTTTTTTTTTGTTTTTTTTTTTTTTTTTTTTTTTTTTTTTGTTTTATTTTGTATATTTTTTTTTTTGTTAGTTTTTATATATTTCTTTTTTAAAAATTAGTTGAGTTTTTTAAAAAAACAACCCCACAATTCCTTCCACCTCCCAAAAATTGTTTAAAATGTTCTTGTTTTTTTTATTTGTTGTTTTTTTTTTTATTTTTTTTTTTTTGTGTATTTTGTTTTATTTGGGGGTTTTCCCCTTTTTTGGTGTTTTTATTTCTTTGCCTGTTAAAATTTTT
The DNA here is from genome assembly GCF_021130785.1 of Homalodisca vitripennis. NCBI lineage: Eukaryota > Metazoa > Arthropoda > Insecta > Hemiptera > Cicadellidae > Homalodisca > Homalodisca vitripennis. The sequence continues at coordinate 24,388,761 of NC_060214.1, forward strand.
TTGATTTCAGGTTTTTTTTTAATAAAATTTTTTTTTGTGTTTTTTTTGTTTTTTTTGTTTTTTTTTTTGTTGTTTTGGTTTTATTTTTTTTTCTGATTTTTTAAATTATTTTTATTTTTTTATTTTTTTGGGGGGTGTTTTTTTTTTTTATTGTTTTTTTTTTTTTTCTGTTTTTTTTATTTGTGTTTTTTTGTTTGTTTTTTGTCTTTTTGTTGGTGTGGTCTTTGATTTTTTTTTAAAAATTTGTTGTTTTTTTGGTGTTTTTGTTTTTTTATTATTGTAAATTTTTGTTTTTTTTGTTTTTTTTTTTTTTTTTTTTTTTTTTAATTTTATTTTTTTTTTAATTATATTATTTTTTGTAATTTTTTTTTTTATTTTATTGTTTTTTGTTTTTTTTTTTTGTTTTTTTTTGAATTTTTTGAAAACAACACCCCCACCAATTTGTATAGGCAAGGAGTAAAAAAAAAAAAATATAAAAAATACTATCGCCCAAAGCAATTTAAATCTAGGAGGGCTCCGGGATTTTTCCCTTGCCGATCGCGCTTTTGGGATTTTGGGTACACGCGCAAAACCCCGAATTTTGTCGATTTCCGGGGAATTTTGTTTAAACCCGATTGTCGTCGATTTGCACTTTTTTTCCGAATTTTGCGACGATTTTGCAACTGAAGATAGATGCTGCTGACCCTGAACTGCTGCTAAGTTTTCGACCATTTTTTATTTCGATGTGGTGTTTTTAAAATTTGCAACAACTGACTATGTTTTGCACGACCAAAAAGACGATGTTTTTTTTTTCACGCGACTGATTGTTTGTTTTTGCAACTGAACCCTTTGAAGTTAAGTTTATTAAAGGAAATGTTAGACACACTGACACAGACACGATTTTGCTGCAACTTTTGCAACTGAAGTATAAGGGAGTCTGCAAGTTAAATTAGTTATTTTGTTTACTACCAACGGGCTCGTTGTGGTGTGTTTTGATTTTGATGTTGAATAACCACATCCTCCTTTTGGGTTCCATTCCATTACATTTTTATGTTAACATACCACAAATTATGAAAGTCAGCAGATATATAATAAAGTACATTTCTTTAAGAAATACAGTTTTTTTTTAGTTTTAATATTCTTTTTGTAAAAAAACTTGTCATACAAATTAGCAAGTAGTAGTTTTTTTTGAGTTTAAGTTTAAATAAAAATTTTAAATTTAAATTTTTTATTAAAAAAATAGTTTTCATTAAAATAGATTAAAGGTACTTTGGAAATATAAGATTTAAAATTTTTGCTTCTTAAAACATATATTTTAGATTTATGAATTAATTTGGTAATTTTATCCGAGTTATTCCATTTTGTACACTACTTTTTCGTAATAAATACTTAACTTCTCTTGAAAAGGGCCCAAAAAGATATGAGTCTCACCCATAAAAATTAAAAAAATTTCCCTTTCTGATCGGGAAAGGGGAATTTTTAAAAATTTTCACGCGAGACTGATTTGTTTTATTCATTAGTGGATTATAAAATAGTGGGCAAAAAAAAATGTGAAACTTATTAATAATTCAGTATCAAATTAAAACTAAATTTCAAACTTTGTCATGAAAAAAACTGAAAATGTTCGAAATTGCTTTAAAAAACAATTGTTAGCTAAGACCTTTTTTAAATATTGTTTTTTAATTAATGTGGAATGGAGTTTGATTTAATCAACATCATGGGCAAGTTTAAAAAAAATTTAAACAATTGTCACATGGTGGAACACAGCTACAATTGCTATGAATTTTTCAGTAACTAATTTTGATCTTTTTGGGGAAGTAACTTTTCTTTGATATAATTTATTTTAAAAGCATGATATAAAAGCATAGTCATTTACAAAGTAATCAACGTAAATTACTTTTTTAAATTATTCATCTACATTTTTAGGATCTAGATGAATTTACAATCCACCGCAACGGCGATTTTCTGTAGTTTCCAAATACATATATTGGGGGAATGAATTTTGGATAATGGACAAATAAGACTTGAAAATGTTGTCTTTTCGACCCATATCTCCATCTGTTATTTCGTTTATTGCTTTCCCCAAGTTAATGTCGGTTGTTTAAAGCATTGAAACTTTTTCAGACCAGCTGTGAAACTGAGAGTGAAAATGTATACATTAAATCGGGCTATGGAAAGGCTGTTTAAATTTTGTGAATATTGAGTTTTAACTCCAGTTCACCTTGCTTTTACGTTTGCGCAGCATCTGAAATCTGATGCGGTTGCAGACTTGACTCCTGAAAAATTTGGGGGAGTCATGTTCGTCTGGAAGGGGATCCAAAAATTTCAATTACGAAGAACGAAAAGACGTTCCTAAACAACCACTCCCACGCATTGTTTTGGGGAACATCATGCACGATATGCCACTAATCGCTACAGTTGGGGGGTCTTAAAATATATGGGTATTGATAATTTTTTTACGAATTTGTCGACTATAATATTATGCACAAGTCACGTTTTAGTACACATTCAACAAACAATAACCAGCAGGGAATAATGTTTTAAAATTATGAGGACATATCAGCTATATAAACTGATGAATTCAATTAAACGTGCATTATTTTATAGTTTATTAACTGCATTTGTATATTTGGGGTATACATTTTCAAAAAAATATTTACATTAAAAAAAAATGATTAATTATGGTATTCTTTACTCTTTCAAAATTTCTCCAATACACAAACTAGAGCACATAATTTAAAAACTGGTTTTTCTTGTAAAGAAATATGCTTTTATTGATATTACGAAAAAAAAAGATAGTGCGCCTTTTTACAATTCAAATTAGCTCTCGTCCCCTGACGAAACTACACTTACGGTTGGTGTTTCCCTCGGTTTTGAGTACAGGTAGTGTTTTACATTTGGTAACAGATCTGAACTTTCCTGTCTAAAAGTGATCGATAAGGTCAACGTGTATCAGCATTTTGCGTGGACCTTTGATAATACTATACTCAGAGTATATATAATTACAGGATTGAGTTTTGTGATTGCATCTCCAATTCAACTAAGGGCCCCTGCTAAATGTAATTTACACAACAAACCCTGTTCAAAAGTGGATATTTTATTTCATGAAACCAGGTCTTGTTATGGGTTATATTAAATTTATAAATTTTTATACCGATAAGAACCCCAATTTGCATCATAAGTTCCTGAATGTATATTACGTTTAATGATTTACATATTGTTCACTTTAAAACAATTGAATAACTTATAAAATGAAATAGTTTTGACCTCAAAAATTTATTCAGTACCTCGCCAATTTTGTCAAGCTCTATTTGTTAATAAAAAAATGTTATTCAAAGGTATTTTATGTTTTTTCCCTACTCTTTAAAATTTTAGTAATTGAAGTAGAACTTTATAATTTCTTTTAAACTTCTTGGTTTTTTAAATAATTGAGGGGATAGTTCTTTTTTTCTTCTTAGTAGGATCCAAAATTTTTCTAGATAAAATGAGTTATATGGGAAAAAATATGAATAAGGGGTTTTTAGTATTCTGTTCGTGTGTGTACATTTAAAATTTAAAAATAATTAAAGGGACCAAAACTTGAGTAAAACATTTTTAAGAAGCTAGGAGTAAAAAAATTATTACAAGAAGAGTGTTATATTACAGATGGGGGCGTCAGAGAGTTTATTGTTAACTTCCCCCTATCTGTACAGTTAGGTCTTTAAAATTGGGGACCTTAAATTGTAAAAAATATCATGTTAAAAAGGGAAAAAATTCTCAAAACTCTGTATTTGACAAGTAAGTATCCAAACTTTTATTGGGAATGGTTTTATATAGTATTGGGGGTTTCAAAAATTGGTTTCATTATATCCATGATACTTGCTTAAATTATTTTCTGAAATTTTAATATCTTTTAATCAAGGTAAACTGCTGAAATTGTTTTTCCCCAAGATTTAACTATTGCTCAAATTGAAACATCTTTTGAAAAAATTGTACACAATCTTGAATTTTGTTCTGGACAAAAGGGGAAATTGTCCAAATCATCGACAATCTTGTGTAAAACTCTCCAAATTTGTGAATAGGCTATTTCAACTATCACATAAAGAACGTGAACAGTGAAAGTAAGTACACACCTTTAGACTTCGTTTTAAAAAACTTTCCACCATTGTTGTGGACATGGAAAACGTCTAATCTCAACATTGAGGGGCCCGCTAGCCGCGGGAAAACTATTGCTATTGACCAATGTTTGTTTACGAAATCAAATGAAGTGATAAAATGAAAATCTGTTATATCTATCGTTATTGCAGTATATGATTTGAAAGTTTTTATTGGTAAGGGACCTTCCCCACACATAATTTGTTAAAAATGCTCACTGATTGCATTATTGAGGTGCCCAAAATGCAGCCAAGCAGGGTTTTTTTAACAACAAATAGTGAAATTTCAAAAGGGAAAAATTTCAACTTTTAAATTGAACTCTATGTACTTTACTTTAAGAAAAAATGTTTTATGATTTTCGACTGATTTCATTTTGGGGACTTCTTTTTTCTTCGATTAGACATACAGAAATACTTATTATTTTTGAATAACTTATAAAATTATGTTTATTTAAACGTAAAAAGGGGTTTTTTTTTCTATTAGATCAAAAAAGTGAAACTTAAAAATGACAAAATAAAAATCGTAATAATAGAAACAATGCATAACTTTTGAATTCGATTTATGATATTAACCTTATTTCCCTAAAAATATCTAATTATTGTTATTTTTTTATTATACCTTATATGATCAACAGTAGATGTCTATTATGGAACGTTACATTGTAACAAGGAAAAATCAGATACATCTGAATGGATTATACGACCGATAAGAAACTAAAAATTTGTATAAACCCCTTTTGTAACTGTGAAAAACACAAATGTGTACTTATTGTACCTACACATTGCAATGGTTTTTCTATGTAAAAACGTGATAAATTGTGTGAGAGTAGAAATTTTTAAACTAATCTGGGGTTTTCTTTAGTTTTTACATCTGACATCGATGAGACTGAAATATTTAGTTATAACCTTATAACTTAAAATAATTTTAAAATTAATAAACTAATGTATAATACAATTTTAAATTATAACCACCGTTAAAGAGTATTCACGTTTTCAATATATATTTACTTATTTGACAAAGATGTATATGGATATTCACGTGTTGCTTGATCATGAACCCATTAAAAAATTTAATGTTAGGTAGTCGAGGAAATCTATATTGCTTATGTGTAATAATTTTTGCAGTAAATTAGGAAAAACTTTAGCGAAGTCCATTACCTTTGTTTTAAACATATTTTTGGGAGTACTCCTGATCCGCTATAGCATAGACTATAATTTATTTTTTCCCCCGCAAATAATTTTTAACAACACTTCAGACGGTATAATGTATATATAAAACGTCAAATTTGGGGAATATCAAATAAAACAATAACCCACATCTTGGGGCTGATTAAAAAAATTTTACTCCGATAAAATATTTCGAAAATTTTCTTTATAACTTGCTTTGAGGAAATTTGTGTAACATATCTCGGAGGCAAAGCCTGGAGTACTGAGTTAGGATATTTATTTATTTATTTATTTTAAAATTTTTATATATATGTAATATATTACATTATGTTTAAAATTATATTAATTTATATTGTAAAGGGTGACAAGAAGTTTAAAAAGTTTTTGTTTAAAAATATGTTATGTTTGGGGTTTTGGGGGGATTTCATAATTCTGAAAGGACTTCTTGATTTAGTCTAAAAAACCCAAAATTATCATATTTGAAGCTCTTGCTAATAATAAAATAAACATGTTTAAAATTACCTTGTATACATAACGCATGACGCAAAGGGGGCAGAATATTTCGAGAACAAGAAAAAGGGGTTTACGATAAGTTCATTTCTTATCTTTTTTCCCCATAAATAAACGGGGTTTAAACGAAATTTCTCCAATACTATTAAAAATAGCCTAAGATTAGTTGTGTTTGTTGTTTATGTATTATAAAAGGGTTTTTTAATAGGTTTTTAATCATAAGCAGATGGATTTTTTGGGGTTGTGGAAACTTTATGTTTCTGTGCTACTCGTTAGAATTACAATAGTAAAACGCAATCGTCTCGTACATATGGAATTGTATATTAATCCTGAAAATACAGGGTTGGGACATACATACTTTGAAGCTAATTGAAAAAAATTTTGACGTTCTACTTAAAAGAAATATACTCTATTATAAAACTGTCATGGAAATAAAAGAACAATCATCCTCCTTTGAATCACGAAATTTTATAAATTCGAGAAATTTTTTGCAATAAGCAGACAAATGTATATTCAGTTTAATTATACGTCATAATGATGTGATCCCCAGATACTGCCAAAACCCTCGTTACTACAGATTAGTCACTCAAGGGCTTAACGTTTACCCCTTTTGCTCTGAGATAAAGTTTTGCTGCAAACGCCCTTAAGTTACCTCTCGCTTTGATTTTGGGTCTAATTCACTGAGAGTGTGTAATGTAATATATAAATGTTCCACCCCTTTCTGGTACCCCAATAAACAAAATATTTAAAATTTACTTTAAAAAAAATTCAATAATTGTACTGAAATGCACGTAAGATTTTGTAAAGGGGGCCAAAACCTAATCTAATGTTTATACTTGAAAGACTCGGAGCCATACATTATTATTTTGTTTTGTTTAAAAAATTTAATATTAGCGTTGTTCAAATAAGTCAATTTTATGCTATAAGAAGGCGAGCCATTATATGGAAATTTTATTTTATGAAAATTTTTTTACTTTCTTTTATAGTTTTTACATAAGGGGAATTTGCATTTTGACTCAACATTTTGTTAAAAAATTATGCCCCGAATTCCTGAATTTATCGAATGGTAATCGTGAAAGGATGTTGTGTCCCAAAAAGTGAATAATTTTATAGGTACACACATCCATGGGGAACAAAACCCCGTGTTCTAAAGCCTAGTATATTTACTTCCCTAACACAGCTTTGGGATTCATACAGATCGATGTTGGTTTTTGTTCCTGTGAAAAATTCTGTTCACTTTAAAAAAATTCAATACTCTTTTATTAAGTTATGCAATAAAAAATTATAAAATAAGCCGGAAATATAGTATTTAAAATACCAATGTAGTTAAAACTTATATTTTTTGAAATGCAGAGTAATTTAAATTTGCTATTTAAAAGTAAGTAATTTTGATACTGTACAATGTTTCCCTGCGTATTAAATTTAATAATTTCCCTGGCGAGGCGTTTAAATCATATATTTTCCACATTTTAATTAAGATTTCATTTGAGGGTTTCCCTTTTGAATGTTTTTTGCTGGCACTCTCAACTTTAAACAATATTACTGTCCATTCTTTACCTCAAAAATTGTTTAATTTATTAAAAATATTCCTTGTTATATTGAGTGTTAAAACCCACCATTTATGAACTTATCATAATTTAAAAAAATTTAAATTACGGCTGTAGTTCTATATTTTATTCTGCCGCATATACATACTCTGAGTATATTTATATTGCTATATTATATTTACTTGGTTATTTACCGGATTCTGTACAAGAAATACAGTGATGTTAAAACAAATTCTGAAGATCATTATGGAAATTTATATAATTTGACTATAATTAAGTAATTAAATTTTACGTATTGAAGAGTCAAATTTTAAAACTGAAATTTAAAATATGTAGGAAAAATGCCTTTTGAAGGGGAAAAGGATATTAGTATTATAGAAAAAAAAATATGAGTTTTGACGTTGTACCTTTTCCCATCGTTGAGGTGGTAAACAAGGACCAGATTTAAACTAATAGCTATTCGGGCCTATTATTGTATTCCCTATTTCTATTTCCATATATTTCGTATGAATTAATATTAAATGTCTGCGGTTTTTATATTTGTAGATATTTATAATGTAAAAAAAAACCCTTTTGGGGGTCCTCATAAGGAGAAATTACATTTTTTCTAATATTTTATTGCTGTGACCGTGTTCTTGGAAAGTAAAATTTTTGAAACTTACAATTTTAAAAAACTCTTGAGGGAGTACGGATTGGTACATACACATTTACCAGATATGAAAAGAAAAATATGAATCCGTTAGGCATATGAAAAAGTTTTATTCAGTATTACTTTCTTTATATATAGTTTTTTAATATTAAGTCATGACCTGTTAAATATTACAGGAAAAAAAGGGCTTGGGAATTTCAAAGATTTTAAAATTTTTAAAAATGTTCTGATGGAACTCTAAAAAAAACCCCTTTGCTTTTAAATTAGATACAATTTTTTTTATTTAGTGAAAAACAAATTCTAATTAATTACAGATTTTAATTATAAAAGCCTAATAACAATTGTTCCCCATTCTATCGAGTGTTAATTTGAATAGATCTTTGAAAACACTGTATAAGGTGAACCCCTTATACCAACGCTCGTCTTGAGCAGGCTGTATTAAAAACTGTGTTTGTCTATAACGTCCATTATAATAACAATGAACAATTTTTAACGTCTGGGAAAAACCCTCCAGCTGGTCTAGTCCTGTTTCCTGTTAAAAAACTATATATTAATTTTGTCTTTTAGATTTTGAACTACAAAATTACTTCCCCTTTACTGCTTTTAATTGTTTAATAGTTCGCTCAATAAAAAACTATCGTTACAATATATTAAAGTGTATTTTTAATTTATTATTGTAGACTGTGGTTTTATACAATGATTGAATGAATGAGTGAAGGGGTTTATTCCATCATCTGTACATGAAATACACAAATGACATTAGTAAAGAACTAAACGAATTGTTTTTGCAAACATTAGTTTAACTAGTTATCTAGCTAAGATTATTACTTAAAATAATTAAGTAAGGAATAAGCCTGATGGGCATTCAGCCTGTGCGCAGGCTTCAGTTGATCGTACGCCAGTAAATTAACATGGAATCTTAACTTGATTTCATTAATAGCCTTTTAAATTTTAAATTAGATTATGTGCTAGAATTTTTTTAAATTTAAAAAATTTATAATTTAAAAATAAAATAAAAGAACACGATTTAATATGAGAAACTGGCTTGTTACGTTTAGTAAAAAGTAAATTTTTCAGTGTTTTAGTTATCTATGCTAATTGCAACGGCTTCTTTCATAGATAAAAAATATCGGAAAATTTTATCGTCGTTATTGTACTTTTTAAAAAAATAAAATATTTTATTCTGATGAAATTTCTTTTGTTTATCACGGGTTTTAATGTGGGGCCGTGCACAAAAAATCTAGGCATTGTGGCGAGAACTATTGCATATAATTCATTCTTCAAATGTCATTTTTGAAAAAAAATTTTAAAAAATGCCAATTTGAATGTTTAGTCACAGTATTAAAAAAAAATTTTATGAATTTAAAATAAACCTTTTTTAACATTTCTAGATTTTAGTGCGTATATTGTTTCTGTAACTCCATACGAATTTTATTTTCCTACCCTGCTCGGGGTAATATTTTAAAAAACGTTTTAATAGAATAAATTCAATTATAGTATGTATTTTATGTAAACTAAAAATTAAAAATATAATTACAAAAAAACACAGTTTAAACTCCAGATATGGATTCATAGATCATATACGCGTATTATTTTAAAAAAACAGGCTTAAATCACTACAAATTTTTAAAAACAGCAATTTTAAACAGGGAGTTTAAATTTACTCCCCCCTATTTCCGATAGAGATAGTTGTATTTTGTCAATATGGGAAAAAACTTTTTAAAATTAATAAATCATATAAAGAAACCTCTTATTATACAGGAAATATATTAAAACTGAAAGAATAAATAATACCATGAAAGTTATGGAGTTAAAAAAAAATTTGGACTCTCTTTGGATTATTCAGTTAAATGAAGCATAATGTTTTATGTGTTATCAAAACTCACTTTCATCACTTGAGCATAATTAAATGAAAATACAACGATGTTTTTAAAGCATTTTTAAATCTATTCCACCTCACTTAGCTCTGTAATGTTTGTATTCTCCATTGTTTTAATCTTTTTTATCTTTTCCAAATGGAGGAAATTTATTCTGGCTCTGTTAAGAGGGATTCTCATTATTTCGCGATATTATTAAACTATCTATTAAACACTCTTAAAAGAAAAGTATAAACAGTCACACTTAACCACGTAAAGTTAGTTAAAGAAGACCAAAAAGGGTTTTTGATAATATGTAGATTTATGATAAACCCTTTTTTAAAGTCTTAAAAAAGTAAGTTTAATTGCAGGTTTTTATTTTTTTTTTAGTTAGAAAATACTTACTATAAGTTAAACCCCAACAAATAACTAAATTCTTCATTGAAAAACCCCATTTGCGATTTTTTCCCTTATTAAAAAGCTAGTGCATTAACTCTTAAAAAGAAAAATAATTTCCTTCCAATAGTATTTAAAATATTTTGAAAATTCTTTAGAATATCTGCGTGGGGTTAAATTCTTTTTATCATGTATACTTATTTGTTAATTAAATAAAATTAACATTTTTGCATATTTGGGTTTTTGGGGATGAACTCGAATTTGAGGATATAATATATTTATATATATATATATTATATATTGTATATATTTATATATATTTTTTATTTATAAGATATAGATATAATATTATATATATTTATATATTTATATAGTAGATATTGGGAAGGAAAGAACTTTTTGTGATTACATTTTATTGATATTAAATACGGCTATTGCCATATATACTATTTAATGTAAATAAAAGTCGTTTGACAGGTATTTGGTCTTCCGATCATGGGTTAATTTGCTTATTTAAACGCATATGTTGACAGATACGGCCCCCAAAATCAATAATAATTGAATCGGAATAAAGGTAAGCGCTCTGTGGTGTAATGGGTAGCACATTCACCGGCAAGTGAGCGATTCCGGGTTTTCGACTCCCGGCGGGAGCAAGACCTTTTTTTAAGATTCAATGTTTATTGAAATTAAATAAGGCTATTGCCCATTTATACCAATTTAAAGTAAATAAAAGTCATTTGACATGTATTTGGTCTTCCATTCATATGTTTAGTTTGCTTTATTTAAACGCATTATGTGACAGATACGGCCAAAATACAAAAAATAAATTTGAATCGGAATATGTAGCGCTCTGTGGTGTAATGTAGCACATTCAACCGGCCCCAATGTGAGAGATCCGGGTTCGGACTCCCGGCGGAGCAAGACCTTTTTAGATTCAATGTTTATTGAAATTAAATTAGGCTATGACCTTTATACCCAATTAATGTAAATAAAAGTCATTTGACATGTATTTTGGTCTTCCAATTCATATGTTAGTTTGTTATTAAACGGCATAAGTGGGGTGGGACCCAAGGGGGGGGATACGGCCAAATACAAAAATAATTGAATCGGTTTAAGTAAGCGCTTTGTGGGTGTATGGTGCACATTCCTCCGGGCAAGTGAAGAGATCCGGGTTCGTCTCCGGCGCCGAGCAAGAACTTTTTGTGATTCAATGTTTTATGAAATTTATATAACCCTATATATATTGGACAGTATATTGCTCTTGTGCTTAGGAGTACCCTATATTGCCATTATTGCAATGCAGGCTATACTATTAATAATTTGGGCAGGGTTTTAATTTTAGCGTGTAACACCATATTAATCCAATTACATAAATTGTCAGTAAAGGTTAGATGGAGTTCATACATTTTTCAGAAAAACCAGTAAAAATATGCATTTATAATATTAAAATAAATGCCACCCTATTTCACTATAAAAATAATAATCTTCTACATCCGACAAATAAAATAAAAATATATTTTAATTTTTAACAAATTTTGCCATGGTGGGCAATATGGATAATATTTGGCATTTACTAATTTTGATTTAAACTATACAAAAGTTTTATTTATTAATCTTAAGTCCAGGTAGTATATCTTAAGCATATTTAAAAAAACCGCCTCAGTTTAAAAAACGCCTTTTGTGCAAATTTTTACTTCGACATTATATTTTTACTCTACGATGAGTACTATCTAGTTCGGCTGTAGCTTGTAAACGATTATGCCATTTAAAAATGGGCGTTAGAAATAAAAAGCTTTAGGTTACGTTGTATTCAGAACTGCCAAAAAAATTTAAAAACATTAACTCAAAATTTGATTACATGGCCTTTATTTTTATTAAAGCGTATCAAAAATACTCTTTATAAGAAGATGCAACAAAAAATATTTTAAATATTTTTTCTACTCAAATAATTTATTCTAAAACTAAAATCTTATTTTATTCTTGCAAAAATGGAGGTATTAACAATTACTTTTTAAGCGGTGACATGAATTTAATGTATTATTTGCATTTAAATATTAAAAACTAAGAATCAATTAATTAAGGAGCGAAATTTAAAGGTACGAAAAATTTTGAAAGTTAAAATGTATTATTTAAATTGTTATATTTTAGAGTATATTTTACGTAAGCAAAGACCAAATGCCAATTGAAAAATATTATGGAATCAGAGAGAGGTGGCAATATTGTATATAGTATTTAATAATTATTGATTGAATTTATGTATTATTGATTATTAAATTTACCTTTATATTATACATTTCTTATTATACATCTAAATGGATAGGTAATAAAAAAATAGGCAGCAACGGGGATTTGATAGCTTTTCTATTCAAGTTCCGGTACATAAGCAGCCTCTCTCTACTTCCTGTGTGGAGTGGCACTGGATACGTCACTGTGTAGGAGGGAAGGCTTTCAAAACTTTCCGTACTCTACATTCAGCCAAGGTTTTATTCCTTGATTCTAGTAACTTTATCAAGTGTATGTCAATCTTTATTACAGAACATAGAGTAACATCATTAAGAAATTAAATTTTATTAATAATTTTAAACATAGTTTAAGAAAGTGACAAGTTTGATATTTTGGGGCCATATCATAAGAATTTAAAGAAACAACGTTATCAAAATATTTAATAAAGGACAAGTGCAAAGAAAAACTAGAAGATTGTAGATAGAAATCTTTAGTATGAACTAACTGTTTTAATAGCAGTATTTCCAGCTATTACTTAGACCAGCGATGAAACAAAGGAAAAAATGTTCCAATAGAAATGGCTCTTCAATAAGAGAAAGAAATAATCAGTAAAAATTGTTTATTATTTTCTACATTTCGAAAAGCTGACCAATAGGTTGTTTATGAGGTTCTTTCCCCATGATTAGTAGTGTTTTTTAACTCCTTAGACCAAAAATTTTACGAGAAAAATGTCAAAATCACCTTTGTACATGTTTATTGCCGTTTAAAGAAATTTTAATCTTGACCTTTCGGTTGTGAGCGATTGCCTTATCCAAGTGAAGGTCAATCTTGAAATACCACTCAAGTCACACCATTCTTGAGTTATTAATCTCAAGTTTCATTATATGGGTTCTATTAAAGTGCGGTCCATCTTGGCCAAAAGAAAAATAAAATAAAACAAAAAGCATTGTAATAGTATTGCAAGCAATCTAGAGACTGAACCTAAAAAAAGACTAAGTAGTAATCAATAAAAGTCTTAGTTCAATACACTGGAGCGATGTGTGAATATATCCAGCTACTTAAACATCGTTCCCATGTTTCTTGGATTTCTACTGGACTAAATTTACTTACAGAGAGGATTCAAGTCTTTGTGTACGGTTTCATATCTTTTTCTGTCAGGCGACTCAGTATGCCATTTATCTGTCGTTGTTTATTCATTTATCCGAAACACCGTGTACAAGGAAAGTGTTGGTTTGTGTATGTATTTCAGTTGCATGGCCTTATTCAAAATTCACAGCCTTAAATTTACCATCAAATTGTTCCTTACGGTTGCTATTTAGACAGGTTATATTATTGATATAGTATATTATGATAAATCGTTAGTTTTTAAATTTTTAAAAACAACCTAAAACAGGAAAATAAAAAAGTTGTATGTACTCACTTGATATTTTGGGAAAAGATTAAATTAATTATGTAGGCGTACTTGTGTATTGAAAAATAATGTTTATGATTATTTTTTAGAACTTTTTTGATTGATGATAAGTAACTTGGTCAACTGGTTAATTATCTTACAAAGGAATGTACATTTGATTTATGAAGAATGAAAAGAGGATTTTTAACCCATTTATTAGTTTCCTCCCTCAGTTTAAAAGGTATAGGATTAAAAAAAAACCGCATATTACAATGAGTGCAACGAAACAATACCACATGCCCCGTTATTACTTATTAATTATGAAATTATTTTATTTGTAAAAAATTACTGATAGACATTTCATTAAGTATTCTAATTAAAGTATTTTATATAAAATAAACTAGATTTTGGATTATTTATTAACTATTCGCACAACAATAATTTTGTATTTTTTAGACACATTCTAATAAATTAAAAGCATTACAAATTATATGTACAAAATTATTTAGTATCCCAAAAAATCTGTATTAATCGGGCAAATTGAAGTATTTATATAATATATATGCAAATAATATTATATTATTATTATTGATATATTAATATAATTATTAGTAAGTTCCCCCTTATATATATAATTAATAAATTACAGGCTTTTAATTTTAGCTGTAAACACCATTAATAATCCAGAAAGACATAAATTGTCAGTTAACTTTTATGATGAGCTTCATATATTTTTCAGAAACTAAATAGAAATATGAATATATAATAATTAAAAATAATACCACTCCTATTTCAACAATGAGAATAATTACCTCTACATCCGACAAATAAATACATATTCCAATTTTACTAATTTTGGAAATGAAATTATTTAATTTTTACAAAAGTTTTATTATTTATATTTATTCCGAAAATATATCTTAATCGTATATTTAAAAACACCGGCTTGTCATTTTTGACTCAGATATCCGTATGAGGTCGGGTTGCGGCTCTGTACTCTAATCATAAAGACCTTTTATTTTATATGCAAATCAAACCTATGTCCTTACATTAAAGATTTTCTTTCTGATTCCTTGCGGGCCCGCCCCCCTGAAGAAGTAGCGGTGGGATCACTGAATATGTTATAAAATATATGTTTTTATGTTTTTTCCCCCCCAGTTACTTTGTGTAAGGTTTTGTAGCTCTATTTAAAAAACTTTTTGGACACCCTTTATATATGTAAATATGATTCTTCCTTGAACGTTATTTTTTAATATTGCTCAAAGTACAACACACCAACACGCACTCACTAGTCACGACACATTATTCTATTAGATCGATGAGATTATGCAAGCCAAAATTTCCAATATACCAGATCATTGAATATATGTACTACATATACATGTTGGTATGTTCGTTAATTTTTACATATGGCACTTATACTAATATCAAAATGCCATGTGTTGGCAAAACTCTTAGTATTTCTGGCGCCTATCTTTTTCTCCATTAAATTTCCCGTCCAACCAATGACCAAATCCCATAGAATTATAATACAGCATTCGTAACTTGGTGGTTTCCTTATATACCAGATGAAGCTTCATACAAAACTTTCAAGTCGTATACTGTATTAAATGATACAAAGATAAAATTAAATAAATTACATTCCGACTGTACTTGCAGAACATGCAAAGATGAAGTAGCTCAAGTTTAGTAGCTGGTTGGTATACTATTAGCCATTTCGTTTTCATAATAGAGTAAAAAAGCAATTGATTGTAACAGATCACGATAGAAGGAAACACATCGATCTGTTCAAATAATGAAAGCTCTCACATCCAATGACATCACATTAACCTCCACTCCAATACCTTGTATAAAACGGATTAGGTAGGTAAAGTTAGAAGTGAAGAATAGCCGCATCACTCATTTATATAATACACGCCCATAGTTGGTGTAATATGGTTTACTTAAATATCTCCAAAAATGAATAAATTAAACTTTCAAATAACACTCCTTGGATATTTACTAACTCTTTAATATGCATTTTCGTTCGCTATGTTATTTAAGACTCTTTAACAAGATTAGAAATGTTTGGAAAATTCTTCCTTATTGGGTGGGGAAATTTTTTAATATATATGTTAATATTAACTAATTTCCTATTATCATGGAATTAGATTTTAACATTTGTTGTAATACAGCTAATTAAATACGCCATTGTCCCTATTAAGATTAATAGAATTTCAGTTTGAGTTTGTTCCAGAAACGTATTGTTAATAGGTGAAATTAATTATAAGGGTTCAGCAGATTCCTTCTTAAAATCGTGGTCCTCATCCTGTGCATCCAATCTGTGTTATTTTTTTGTATAACAATTTCTTAGAGACTTGACAACTTGAAACATCGTTGGTTTCAATGGAAAGTATCTATTAGTTTTAGGAGCCAATATGTAAAAAAACAAATTCTTTTACAGTAAGTTTTTGATGGTGATTTAGATAAAATTGGTAGGGTGTATGTATAATTAGACCTAAAATACTAGGTTAAATATCTTAGCTGTCTACCTTATGATACTGTTCCTGAGATAATGGGGCATTTATATTACCAATTTAAACATAGGGCGAGATAGGGACTCCCATCACCCCTTCTTCGATAGAGCAACAATTAACACTGATAGGCGTGATTCAGTGTTTATTTGATTTATTATTTAGACACTTAACCTATTTCTTATATTAATTGCTTAGAAGGAAACCATAAATTAAGCGTGGTTTTAGTGTATAGGATTAGTAGTGAAGCGGAAACACTGAGTTGGCTATGGCCAGAGTATCTTGTTTTAGGGCCTTATTGTAGGATCAGCTCGTTACTGATGGTAGGCTCTAATTAAGTTTCTGTACATAACGCAGTTGATGGTGGAAGTGTTGATGTCGTAGCTTCTATAACTTTTGCAACTCAACACATCTTGTTTCAATACTGTTTAATTATTGAATAGAGTAAACACATATACTTTGAGTACAAACAATGTATACTCGGGTCTCCTGAAATCATCATCACGTTTCCTCTAATCAATATGAAGGGACTAATTATTACAGTTACCAAGTTTTTAGTTCTCATCGACGATTAAGTTTTAATGTACGTAAATATAAAGTTATATTCATATATTATAAGTTTTATATATTATATACACGATACAAGACATCTTTCGCACCCCAGCCGATGAAAACCAAACCTTCACGTAAGCTAGTATCAAAAAACATAGAGAGACCTTTTAGAATCATTAATCATCTATTGTCCTCATTATTTTTGGGCTCATAAAATGATTATTTGATTCAGTATAATGGTTATAAATGTAAAAAAGTAAATATACACAGATTACGCGTATTTGAGTTTTTAGTCTATATGATAAGAATACAGTTTTATTATATATAAATACACAAGGTCTTCCAAATACATTTTAGTATACAAAATGTCCTTTATCCTAGAATAACCTATTCAAATAACCAAAAATATTTGAACAAAAAACATTTATTTTAATAGACCGTAATTTAATGAGAAACAGTATTATAAAATATATTCACTAAATTACAGATTTTAATTCATCAGGAAAAACGTGTGATTTTTCTGATAATTCTCACTCAGGTTATTAATAAATTAATGAAACTAACGTCCAAATCCACTGTCTTAGTGAGTGGTGAAAATTGATGGGATACTCTTGTTTATCAATATTTCAGCTCGTTTCCCCAGTATATTGGTAATCTGATAGAAACTGTAACAAACCACAACTCGGGTAAGGTCAATACAATACAAGAGTTGTCCACAATATTTGACTACAGAGGTAAATAGAATCAACACACAAGTTACCACACTAACGCACCACTCTACCCTAGGTACTTACTGACTTGCAATTTTCTTAGTGTAATTACAAAGTGTAGTTTTTTTTGATTATCATTAGGTGTATGATTTACTTTTTTGAACAAATAATATAAAGCGTTTTAAATTACAAAACAAATATTATTTTTTATTAAAACTTCACCTTATAAACTATTTACAGTTTTCGCTTATTAATGCCCTTACAAATATATATTTAAATGGCATCAGAGACCTCATTGAAAAGGGATGATGTCTTAAGTTGATAAGTATTGAACAAACAAGACAAAGAGGAGCGATAAAGAAAGTCCTGTAACAAAACATGAACGGTAGAAGGTTGAAGGAAAATATAATAAAGAAAGGAAAATTTGTAAAATTATCGTCGATCTTGTTTTTTTCTAAAAGCGCTCTTTCTTAAGAGTTTCTCAATAGCTTAATTTTGCTAGAGAACACCCCCCTAATCCGCCGGCTGCTCACAGTTGCTGGCTTTTATCTTATCATCACGTAACAGAACAGTTCAGGACATTACTAAAAGAATGCATACTGTTTCGGGTATGATTCCTTTCTTATTCTTTTTTTAAGTAGCATACCACATCTCCGCATCGCAATGAATGTTTATATGCTTACATTAGAGCGTCCTATTGTGGTTAACGCATTAATCTACTGTATCCAGAGATTGGACTAGCTCTAATACATACAGTTAAAGGATAATTGTATACAAAAAAACGAAAGTGAATAGTTTCTTGAAACGCCCATGCCTGCCGCTTTTGTAGCTGATTGTACTTTCCATTAAATATTAAATCAAATATTTTGAATTTTGATTTGTGTACCTGCATTAGAAATACTAGTGTCATTTTAGATTCTCTACTTTGCAATGTAATTTTCATGTGGTTTTTGTATTGTAACGTATGTCTTTGGATTAAACCTGGAATCCCTGATCACTACATCACAAAGTAATGTTCTTGGGATTTTGGTTGGTTACGTTATCACCATTGGAGTAAATTGGGAATCCCCCGATCACTACTTCAACAATGTAAATGTCTTGGGATTTTGGTTAGGGTACGTATCTCAATGGAGTAACTAGGAATACCCCGATCACTACTTCATAATGTAATGTCTAGTGATTTTTGTTGGTACGTATGTCTTTGGAGTAACCTGGAATCCCGATTCACTACTTTCACAATGTAATGTCTTGGGAAATTTGGTTGTTAAAACGTCTCTCATTGGAGTAAACTTGGAATTCTCCGTATCACTACTTAACCCATAAGTGTAATGTCTTGGGGAATTTGGTTTTGGTACGTATCTCATTGGAGAGTAAACGTTCAAATCATTAACTTCATAATGTAATGCAATTTGTATTTTGGTTTGGTGGCGTATTTCATTGAAATTCTTCTCCACCTTCACTTTGGTGCCAGAATACTTAAAACAGTTCTTGAGGATCACTTTCAGATCAAAACTGTTTAAATAATAAAATATTTACACATGGCATAATAAAGTTGTTACAGTACATTAATACGGACAACCACTTCTTAATTAATATCCTTCAATTTCTAATCAAAAAATAACAATTCTAAAATCTACCTAAATATCCTCTAAGGCTATGGCGTTTCATAAGGTATAATTCTGTATCAGTATCTAAAGGTGTAAAAAGTTCCTAATATTGTCAACTAATAAATTAATAAAACATATTTGTCTACCCAAAATCTCACTTACTATCAATATTGGCGCACAATGAAAATTGAACATAAAGGTGATTTATTGAATTTCCACTATTGAATGTAAACTCAAACATCAAAAAACGGTTTTACAGGTCCTACCCCTCTTTTTTCGATGGTGCCAAGGGTGTTTGTTAGAGCACTTGCATGAGGATACACTCGTGCAGGAACCACCAATTGAGAATTACCTACTACTGTTCAGGCTGAACAAAGGCCCACCACTGCATTCCATACTGGGGTAAAACATATTTTCTAACCACATTCTGAGTATATTTATAACCTACAATTGTGCTTTAATTTGAACATATGTAGCGAAATTGAAAATGTTTAGTCTATCCCTTAGGATGAATAACTAATATACACATATTTGATGTATATCAAATGATTAAACCAAACCATATCAAGAGCGTTAACACAAAAGCAACGGTCTCAACCGATAGCATAATATTGCCTAAAACATACACTTAGCACGTTTTTTTTTTCAACGACGTATGTTGTACCCCATAGCGTACACGCGATTTTTCCCCCCCCCCCCCCCACCCCCCCCCCCCCCCACCCCCCCCCCCCCCCACCCCCCCCCCCCCCCACCCCCCCCCCCCCCCACCCCCCCCCCCCCCCACCCATGATTGTTGTTTCATTAGTTATACAGGGGATAAATTTATTTAATAACGGACCATAAGTGCGCTAAGTTGGTTCTGTTAGAGGGGTACAGGGGAATTATTTCAGTTAGATCTAGCGTCCACTCGCTAGGGGCTGCGTGTCACGTAACTTTGATTGTTATCTGAGTCTCTCACTCTACAGATGGCAGTCCGAGCGCCCACTATTTAGTAACTCAATTTATAGCACTGGATGAGTTATCTCTGATGTAACTAATGCAATCAAAAGGTTGAACGAGCTAAAACCTAAAGTATATGGAAATATCCTATACAGTTTTGAAAATATTTGTCTTCATGATTGTACTTGAGTACAAACGTTCATATGTATATAATTATTTTCAATATAATTGATAAATTGTATAGGTGGTAATTACTCTTGAAACTTCCTGTAGGTGAGTTCTGGAAAGTCAACTATTTCATTCTTAACAGTCCATTCGATATTGCAAAGTAATTTGTACTCCATCGTTTATGCCTACTATAACACTGGGGATATACTTGTCTATGGCTTTATATGTAAGATATAGGATGCATCCCCCTTTCGGGGTTGCCAAAAACAGTGGAGCGTAACAGGTCTCTAAACCATTTTAAACATTAATAAGATTAATTTTGACTGTGTAAAATAAACGAATAGGGATAAACTATTAAAAACTAAATTAAAAAATACTACTGAATACTTTAACATGCTTAAGAAATGTGTTTACTTTTATTACTGTTTTAATTTTCTTTAATTAATTAATTATATTCGTGTTATTTGCAAAAGCGTACAAACCAAGCCTGTGTATTCTATTGTGTTTATTTTAGTCTTACAGTGAAAATATAAGCCTTGAACATTGTTGTAATGAATATATCAATGGGGTTCAAGCGGCTGTGGGTGGGGGGGGGGTGGGGGGGGGGGTGCGAATTAACATGGATGGCGAACCGAGTTGACCTGAGATAGCGTAGAGTATAGGGTTTCTCCTAGTCAATATTATAGAATGGACAACCATTCCGTTTTATAAACTTGAATTTATCTCGCCATATATTACCGCTTAAAATTAATCTTCATGAAATCCACAACACTGAGTAGATGATGTTATATAATTACAGAGATCGTTATGAGCTGGTCATTAATAACAGGTTTGTGGTGTGTAAAATGTCATAGTTAGACAAGCACACTTATTTTCATATTGTGCCAGTTATTTAGCAATATATTAGTGGAGTAAACAGGTTGTCAATTAACAGGCAACCATTGATTACAACAAATTGCCTCATCACAAAGGGTTACATCAACTTAATATTTTAAATAAGCTTGAGGGCAACCATTCTAAATGTTCACCGTTAAAATGTAAAAAACTGTTGGCATACTCAGCATATCCTTTTCACATCTTTCACCTTGCAAGTTACTGTAAGTAGGATATATTACTAAAAACCTCTTATTTTTTCCATAACTCATATCAGTACATACTCTATACGATATTAATATCGGCAGCCTTCTCAATATCCATTCCTTATATACGTTTGGTTGTATCTTTACACAGTATCCAGTTGCCTGTGATACAAATTCCAGTATTTTATAACTTAATCCTTTCAAGGAGGATTTTGTTGAATTGAATTAACTTATATAAATGTGATGGATGATTTATCCTCCTGTAAAACATACAAATCTGTGATATAATATTTTATTTAGTTAAATTTCTTAAATATAACGGTTGTTTAATATCTTTTAAACAACTATATATTTTCTGTTTTTGTAATAACCTGGGAGTTACGCTGATTCTTCCCGTTATTACAGTGTTTGCAAAGTTAATTTGTAAGAGCATGCTTTTAGAAAATCATCTCTAATAGCACGGTGGTGTGGCAAGCGAAGATTTCTAAAACAAAAAATTACGACTTGTGGAAAGTATAGTGAATTTTATTAAGGTTATGAAATGTTAGAGGTTTTGCCTTTCTCAGTTCACCTTTCCTCACTCACAGTGCATATGCAGCGTCATGGGACATCTGACGAATTGACACACACAGACGTTGACTCCTGGGACGTCTGGAGTAAATTTTATCCATGAAAGAGATAAAAAAAGTGGGCTAAACGAAGAAGTTATAAATGAAACTCCATTGCAACTTTTCGATACCAGGAGACACCCATATATATCAAAACAGCTAGTGCAATCTAGGAGAACAGGTTACTCCCATTGTCTCATCAGGTGCATAATTGAGTTCACTACGATATTTATAGACCACGATTTCTTAAACAAGGATAGAGCCAAAAAGTTTGTATTAAATTGAAAACATCCAGTATTATAATTATATTAAAATATTGTGGTCATAAAACATATGGATCCTAATCAAAAATGTAACTAATTGACTACTCAATACATTGATCAACAGTAGGTCCATTCAGTCATGTATTTTGGGTAATGAATAAGTGAGGAGGTATTATTTAAAACGCCCGTATTATCCTGTATTTATTCATTTAATCCCCCTTATAAAAGGTTTGCCCTCAAATTTCAGTAAACATTATATTCCATGTTTATATAGTAAATTTATCACTAATTTCTACCGACGTCGACTTTAAATCACAAAAACTGCTACTAACTAAATTAAACCATTGTAAGTTCTTTGATTCAAACACTGCTAAACCGAATACACTTGACCTAAGAATGTACCTTATGGAAACGCCCCGCACACGCTCTATTTCTGCCGTAATTTGAAGTATTTTGACCACTGTTATAACCACGTAATATAAATCATTAAAACCCTTCTAATTATACAAGTTTATAGATTGATGGCCTTTCCTTTTAGTTTTGAGCAGCCATAATAAACAAATGAACAAACATTTTTCAGTTAAATTAAAAATTTGACACAAATTGTTTTTAAAGTTATTTTCTCATATAGTTACGTATACTTGAATAAAACTTTTATACGATTAAAGTGTTCTTCCTTTGAATTCACAAGTAAACTAAATTGTATCGTTTAAAAGGTTATTTATCTTTTTTGAAAGGAAAAAAGAATTAAAAATATAAACCATGGAATGTAAAGTATGTATGTATGTCGCTTGAGAGGAAAGTAAGGAAAAGTAATACAGTTTTTCACTTTTATAACTATTAGAAGCAATTGAGTTATTTTTACAATACATAGAGTGATTCAAAAATACAGCCTTCATTCTGCTATTAATTTGATACAACGTGTATGGGAAATGTTGTTTATACGCGCTTGGAGATGAAACGTATACTCTTTCACCCTGAAGAGAATTCACCTTCCTTCGAACTACCAGTATTGCCGCTTGTTTAAAAACTTATGTTCCAAGGTGTCAAACAGTAGATAAGGTTCCTCCTTTGACATTCTTAAATTTGTAACTACGTTATAAGGTTAATTCAACATATTATTTTATGCTGTGCTGCTATTTTCAGAAAATGGTCCACATGTCGTTAAAATTCAGTATAGTTTAGCTTTTATTATGAATCCCATTCACAGTAGTTAAATTTGATTCTCGTCTAAACCTAATTCTGAATTTAGAAATGTAAATATCATTAGATACCAAAATTACAAATAGTCAAATTTAAATGACTCAATTGTATAATAATTTACACTATAACTTTGCAGGTTATGGGATTTTAAAATGCGGGACAAATTTCTCAGGAAGCAAGGGTTTTGCAAGAGTGATATATTGGTTACTCGATGAGGCACTCACGAAGCTCTTGGACAAAAAGTGTCTCCGGAAAAAAAGGAAAGGACCGTTTATGTTGCGTTTAGTTTTTATTAATTAGTTAAATAGTTATTGCAGGATATTGTGAAAATTTTACTCATTTCTCTACATGGTATTTGTGAAAAAAAAATGATTTAGGTAACAATGACACCCTTCATTGGCAACCGTTATTATAATGTTGTATATAAACACAATTATGTTTTTGTTTTGCGATATAAAAAAAATCTGTTACGACCAGGATACCAATAAAATAAACTCCATGTCAAAAGTTTATCACCTTTCCATTTGAGAGTAGGGAAATTGACTATTTTTATGGGAGGAAATGGCTCTTGGACTCGAACCAATCCGTTTAATGTTCAAGGCACAATTTCTTTAGTTGGAATCTACTTTCTCTTGTTTTATTAATTATATATCTGGGATTATAGAAATGATACGCGCCATCTAATATAATGATAAAATATTGTTTAACATATGTTAAATGATAACATATTTACCATTAAGAGCTAAAAGAGAATAAAATTCTTAGTATTTGATAAGCTGTGTCTTTGGATTAAATTGTCGCAAAAATAATTAATGTTTTAGCTCCCTTATTTATACTGTTTAGCACCGGATATCATTATATTTATAACAAGTTCTTCTAACACGATATTTTCCGATTATTTCTCGAACTGGCGTCAATCACGCAGAATATAGCTTGTAATTCATTAATTTTTGAGAGATGTGTACCAACAGAATTAGATAACATCAGTTTAATCAAAAACCCTACAAACATCTCCCCAGATAAGACTGGGAATGTCGAGTCTCTCACGCGAGATAACGGGCATGGACAGACACAGAAACTTTGCTATGTTAGTGAGGAATTATTTCAATGCCAAGGCTCCACCACCAGGTTACGAAACTTACACCGGACATGCGTTTTGAATATTAACTGAGAATAATACTAAATTCATGTATTAAATATAAAAACCTTTGAAAATGTTCTTGATAATTAATAATTATGACGTTCTAAAATAGTATGTAGGACTAAAGGAATTCAACTTTTATTTATACGATCATTTTTAGGATTTGTTCCCGTTTTTTTTTAATTTCATTGATCTTGATGAATGTTTTAATGAAAATAAAGGTGCCTGCACCCTCTGATGGTGGCAATGTTATTCGCTTTGAATTAGAAACAAGTGCATGATAAGGAAGTCGTTTTGAAAGTCACACATATAAAAACCTTTATACAAAAGCTAGATAAATCGATTATATTAACCTGGATAATATGTGGGGTTTGAAATCATTGCTCTGACAGTCTGACAACAGTTTGACATCTGATTGTAGTTGAACTAAAAATTGTTCCGTTATAAGGGGGTGGTTCACATTATTGGTCGTTATTTCTTTGTAAAGTTTGCTAAAATATGCATTTTTATAGGAATTTTATACATTAGAAATTATATCTCCTATAGGGAATGGCATTATTTCTAAAACGCAACAGAGTTATATTTCAGTAACATAGGACAATTGTTTTACTATCATTGGTATGTTGTAAATCTCTTTATTTTTTAATGCCAAATAAACGATAAAAAAAACTACTCTTAAAGCACATTATTTGTACCTTGTAGTCATTGTACAAGGAACTGAGTATAACCACACTACGTGAATGCTTCACTTGCCTTATTTGAGGTTGTGCAATGCACAATATAAAAAATAATTTTATGCTTAAGTATGTCCTGTAGGTACTCAGATAGGACATATCATTACGATCGTATAGAAACGAAATGTCATACTCAACCCCGGCGGACAGACAAAAAGAGAAATTTTAGGCAGCCTACTGAACATAGGGCTTTAAGTGGCGTTCATGTCAAAATCCTTGGTTTGGACATTCACCACCATAGATATTCATTCTTGACAATGCATCATTTACAACTTCTACACATTATTTTTCTGGACTTAAATATCGTGCCAACATGATTAAGTTTACATTTTTATTCAATGAGGTTAGGTTAAACATCTAGGCAGAATTTAAATAATGAAATGTGACGGTGATGTAGGAAAAGCGTACTACTACTCTGTGCCCTCTGTTGCGTCTGAAAAATAAAATTTTTTATGGACCTTTTAATAATTGACTTTCCTTTCTATTTTGTACTGTGATCAATAAGCATCATATTGTGATAATATTCCACATGTTACAACTATTTATTACTTGATTATGCTCAGGTTTGTTACATTATTTTGATTTCTATTGTTCTTAATTTTTTGGGGTTATTTTCTCGTTCCTATCAAGGTTAATACCCTAAAGCTCACAATTACAAAATATTAAACTAGATGACTCAAGCCAAAATGCCATGGGAGCTATACTTTATATTTAAAATTTGCGGAATCTCTGCACTATTACCCTTGTCTCATATATTTTTAGTATTTCTCATGTCGAACTTATTCTAATCTCGTTGGATAATCATGTTTCAAGTAAATTCATCTGAAACCCTGAGTTATATAAAACGGGGGAATGGGAAGCGTCTAACAAGTGACTGAAATAACGTAGAGGTTGGTCCTATTTGAAAATATCTATTCACTGTCCTTCGTCCTGTCCTACTTCCCAGAATTCCATGTTTCCTCCAATAGTGGACGTCAACAAAATTGAGAAGTGATGTTTCCTGACATTACTGCGGTAAGTTATAATAATATTATTAATATTAAGAAACCCCTTATCAGCAATTTAAATAAAGATGAAAAGTTCCATCTGTGTGAGCTCACCTAATACTCAATACCGATTCCAGAATGTTTGTTATTATTGTTTTCTGCTTTTTCCTCAAAGCAACTTGTGAATCTATTAACACGACTGACAATATAAAGATTGTGTAAGGCTATTTGACTTACGACGCTTAGTTTAAACCCCATTGATAGAGATTCATAGTTATAAAACACATTTTCCTCTATTTAGATATGAAGTTTCATGATCAATTTAAAAGCCTATACAAGAAATGTTTTCTCGAGATATGCTGCACATAGTTAGACTGCATGTGTTACTATGTGACATGCTGCACATAGTTAGACTGCATGTGTTACTATGTGACATGCTGCACATAGTTGGACTGCATGTGTTACTATGTGACATGCTGCACATAGTTATACTGCATGTGTTACTATGTGACATGCTAAAAATGTCACATGATTCAACTTGCAGTAGTTTGTTTATACAATTATTAATACTTCGATTTTCTCGTTCTTATCATAGTTACCTATAAGATCAATGTGTTCCCTAAAACTGAGCCAAATACAGGCAGCGACGAGCACCATGATCGAAACCGATATTTTTTATTTATAAATGAAGCTTGGTTCAATTTATAAATTCTAAAGGTCAGGTTGTTCTCGTGTTATCGTCCGAATAGACAGACAGACACACATAAATGATTTTTTTCCCTTGTGAAGTACTAAAAAGTACAGTGTCATTTTTTATTATTTTTGTGTAGTCCATTCAAGCCTTATTTTGGGATTGGTTTTCCCGTCAACAATGAGTAACGGGATCCAGTTAAAAGAAGTTCGCCTCAGCTATAGTGCCAAGAACATGTTCGAAGCTTGACTGGTTGCGGCATGAAACGATCACTCGCCGCATGCGCTCCAACGCAAACTCGTCAGACGGACCGATCAGCAGAGGAGCGAGAGGTCAGTCTACATATTCCGATCACCACGATTAGACCAACGGCACGCTGAGAACTTAACCTCACTTCTTCAGAATTGTTCGTGAGATACGGACGTATCGAATACTTATAGCTATTGGTAATTTATTACCTTATTTACTACAGTTACCATAATTAACCTTTCGTTCATATTCTGTATTGTTTTTTTATGTGTTGTGCCACACGAAATTAACTTATAACGTATTATTCTTGGTATTTTGTTGCTTTACTTACTATCTTACAAAAACCTATGTTCGTGCAATACGGACCTAACCTTTAAATTGTGTATTACTGGCTGTTCTTTACTTTACTTACTATCATTACTTAACCTATGTTCGTTCAATACGGACTTAGCCCTTTTAAATTGGTTATTATTAGTTACCTACTTTACTTACTATCTTACTTAACCTATATTCGTTCAATTACGGACTTAGCCTTTAAATTGGTTATTATTAGTTATCTACTTTACTTACTATCTTACTTAACCTATGTTTCGTGCAATACGGACTTAGCCTTTTAAATTGAATATTATTATTTAGTGATCTACTTTACTTACTATCTTACTTAACCTATATTCGTTCAATACGGAATTAGCCTTTATATTGGTTATTATTAGTTATCTACTTTACTTACTATCTTACTTAATCTATGTTCGTTCAATACGGACCTAACCTTTAAATTGTGTATTACTGGCTGTTCTTTACTTTACTTACTATCTTACTTAACCTACTGTATGTTCGTGCAATACGGACGTAGCCTTTAAATTGGGTATTATTAGTTATCTACTTTTACTTACTATCTTACTTAATCTTTGTTCCTACGATACTGACTAAACATTATTTATTAAGTGTTGATATTTCTTTTGTTCAAATTATTTTACATAAATTATTAGTGTGTTGCGGTTGAGATAGCTTTGAATTAGACAGAGATTTAGGTAGTTACGCTTTTGGGTAAAATACTTTTCGTTAATTAATGATAGTAAATATCTTACTCATCGGCACCCATTTTATTTTAAATTTTCCATTTTTTCAAGGTCACTTGGGTAATATATGATTTACTTAATGCTTGAGCTTTACTACCACCTTATGTGATTGCAATATATCTGAACCCAACTGACATAAATAATCCATAAGAATACAATTTAGACCCTGGATCGAATTTCCTGCTTGATTGGGCTCATCTAGGGTATGCGATTAAGTGTCATTCATCTAACAGTAGCTGGTTGTGTTGAGAAAAAGACACGTCACAGCCTCTCGAGTGCATTCTTTTGCTAATACTCAACTAAACATATGTTATATGTTTGTAATTTCTAAAAGAGCAATGAGGCGTTTGTGAGTGTAACAAAAATGTAATCTCACATTCACATCGAAAGTGAAAGTATATTTTAATAGCATTGAAGTCGATTTTCTAAAATTGTAAACCTTCACACAGCTCTAATTGGATTTTAGCAGCATCAAACACTCCACAGTACCGGCGGAGGAGAAATAACCGTTGGTATGCTGTATTACAATACTGATGTATTATACATTGCATATACATAGGAATAACACACACCAAGTGACGCATAACCAGGCTTCGCTGAGGCTCAATTCTGCAGTTTATTTATTTAATAACAGATAAAATATAACGGGTAACAAATGTGTTTCAACATCTTCTGGAAAACAAAACACAAGTTATCACACCCTAATTAATGATGGGCTTCAGCCAAAATTCTACGGTTTGGCATGCAACATCATATACCTTATTCTAGTGTATGTGGGAAGGAAGTTTCATGCAATCAAGTGTACAGTGAAATCTGCCTCGAGATATCCTGCCATTTAAATGGTTTACGTATTATTCATTTTACTTTTGCAACAAAAAGGGATGTTGCATTTGTTTGTATAAGTATGTTAACATGTCACATACATGTAAAGCATAACATGTAAAAAGTCTCAGTTTGTTTAAAAATTTATTTATTCAGCCATTTTCTCGTTACCCATTAAATAAATGTAAAAATATTTGGTAACGCTCATTTAATCCCATGATGTGACATAAAACCATAATTGAACTCAGTAATCCTCATAAAGAAAACAAGCTCAATGGGTAATCTTGATCTATAGATCATTTCTAGTTCGAGATATAGTGCGGAGAGACATAGTGAAATAATATTTAGTCCAGTTCCTCGAGCGATAATCTTTGCTAACGCTTAGCTAATAATAATAAATAAGATATTGCAAAAATACCATATATAAACTCTTCAAAGTTCAAGAAAGTAATGCGTTACCGCATTTATGTTATTAGGGTTAGGGTACATGCTTTAAAAAGTAATATACCATATTGGCCACAACTTATGTTATTTTTCTCCAACATTTTTATGTATATACATATAGTTGTATTTTATTGGTCGGTTCTAGGCGCAGCTGCCTAAAAATACATTTTAATTAAAAAATAACTTAAAAAGAACAATTTAAATACCACTTTTCATTGTAAAAAATCTTTTGAAATTATTTAATGTAAAACTTTTTATATAATTTAAATGAAAAGCTTATAAAACTGAACTTTTATATTTATAAATTTAGAGTAATTGCATGGGTAAATAGGATTGTAAATATAAAAGAACAAAACCTTATAATATAATACATAAATTTAAAATATTGAATAGTTTAATATTATGCAACCAGTGTTATTTTATAACCAGTGTATTCTGGTATATGAAAGCCCACATTACGAATTTGATCAAACACTTATTAAATTATGGAACTCACTGAATATTTTACACAAACCTAATTGCCAGCGTGATTGTGAAGACGCAAAATAAGTCTTTGAATCAGAGGGTTGTATTTAAACTGCATTCGATAATATCACGTGAATGAATGATGAATAGAATTCTAAGTTTATATTCAGTGCTTTTGTACTAACTACTAGGCCTGTTAGGTCTAGGTGGATGATGGTCCAGTCTGGAACTGGATCAGTATCACCAGGTAAGTTGTCACCGCTCCAGCGATCTGTACAGACAGAACACGCTATTAGTCTACATGCTATAACATATTTTGTAGTCGTCGGGATGTTAATGTATCTGTAAGAAATATAAAACTATATTGAGTATAAAATAAATTTATACATGATCGTATATTGCTATCATCGAAATTACTAGAAAATTGATAGTTATTAATAAAAATAAATCACGAACCTCTGTGAGTGTCTCATTGTTGACCGAAAAAAATATCCACGGGCAGATAATCTTGCGTTGTGGTGAGGCAACTGCAGGAGAATAGCCTTCAAGCTGGAAAACACTCAAAAAGGTAAATTAGATATTTTCATCAAACGTTTGCACTAAAACTTTAATGAAAAAGCAACGTACAACTTGAATCTTGTTAAGTCTTCTAACAAACATTTCAATATATTATTACGATAAGACCAAGACCATTTACTAAACTCCCATACTAAATTGGTCGAGTCAGTGGTTAAATAGCTATGATAACGTTACCTGTTTTCTCAGATTTGTGTCCAAGTCTTTATTGATCAACTTGCAGATCGTCTGTCCTGTCTCATCAGCCTAGAACAAACATCATATATTTAGAAACTAAAAATATGTAGCATCTCCTAAAGTAATATCATTGTATTGAACAAATCTTGAATAGTTCATTAGACTCCAAAGAATGTGTAACGAGCCTCTTTACCTGGATGTGGAGAAGTCCTAAAGGATCCACACACAAAAAACGGTATTTCGGAAACAAGCAACTTTTATAATAATTATACTTTTTGATCTCACAGTGATTAAAATATATTCTGTGTTATGTTTGAAACAAAAACATGTAAAAGTTAAGGTAGAATGTCTCAATATAATATTTACCTTGTTGGTGACGACGTGCTTAAGTTTAGCAACAGCATTACGTAGCAGATGTGAAGCAAGATCCAAGCTCCTTCATTAATCATGATGAACACTTTACTAGTTTTGAGGAGCAGGAAAAAGTAGTAAGACGTGACAGTGATGTGGAGAAATGAGGAGAAGGTAACGGACATCAGCTGATCGCAGTAGAAGACATTAGCCTGGTGTACGGCGTCACACAGCATCCAGTAGGTATTCATCAGAGTCCTCAGTTTCTTGATTTTAGACTGCATAGTGGCTAAAAATCACAAAATACTCTTACATGCAAAACAATTCCTCATAGCAGTTAACTAACGGGAAGAAATAATTGAGCTATTGAAACTAAAAGTTACAAAGCTAAACATGTAGTGAACAAAATCAAAAATGTTAACCAAAACTTCATTCTATTATCCAAAACTAAAAACGTTAATTAAAACAAATCTAATCAAATAAAATTAAGGGAATACTGAAATAATACATTAGCTAATTTTGAAATGTATGCTAATATTCATTATATATGATGAATCTCTATTCTTTCATTCACATTTTTGTTGAAATTTATAAGTATATTCTACGTAACAGATGATGTCATATTTGTTGTTTATGATAGTCGTATGGTTGTTTGTATTATTATTGGTTTCCTGATTTGTAGAGTGTAAGTTATGTATGATTTGTAATTCTGTTATATATTATTTGTTATATAGCACACTGCGTGGAATAATCGTTATGCTTACATCTTGCATGAGAGCCGTCAACACTGGCAGGGCTTGTAACTTCCATCTCAATCTTGGCGTTGACTATTTCAAAGCACTTTGCGATACTTTGAGCCACATGTGTGAAGTGGACGAGCAGGGCAGCTTGGGAGCAGTATAGCAGTGTCATGGTGACGAAGAACGTTGCGAATAAAAATGGTTGTTCGAACGTTGTCCCATTGTAACTAACATGAACCATTCGCTCAGAAAAAGTGACTGACATTAGTGCAGCAGCGTAGATTCCCAAAATATTTACTTTACGCTTGACTTCTGATGTCTTGTGCTGGAGATCTTGGCAGACTCTTTCCAGAGTGTCAAAGACTTTGAAGAGTCTTGGGGTACTTCCAGGCGGAGCTGAAGAATATGACAGCTGCCACCACTTGTAGAGAGACTATATCCAGTGTTATTATTATGGCAATGGATCTGTCCAACGAATACGTTAAAAGATCATCTAATTTTGTCATGAAATACGTGTATATAGTGATGGTGGATAGTGATTCTTGGAGTATGACTAAGGTTATGCTCCACAGGTATCCTGTATTGGGAAAATGTGAGCTCTTTGATTCCTCTGGCGGAAGAAGTACATACCACTGGCAGACCTCCAACTATTCGACAAAAATCTAAGCAACTCATCAGGGAAACTTTTCATTTTTTTTGAAATATCAGGCAGTATTTTGTAGGAGGATTTCGCTAAAATCCCTACTGTATTCTACTTTTTTCAGAACTTGCTTAAGTAATTGGGTAAGCGCTTTATTGATTAGTAAATTGCTATTCAATATTATACTAAGTAATAGAAGGCTAGAAGCTTTCAAAGAAAATGCTTATCATGTAATGGAAAATAATCATTGCTTGCTCAATGGTTAAGCGTTGACAGTAAGAGTTTACAAAAGTTTCGCGGTGGCACTAATCAATTTTCTTGAATAAATTGTCCTTTTTAACACCTTTGATCTAATTTAGCACTTTTTTATAATTATATAATTTATTTTTCTACAGAGGCCACAAGTTATCTCTACTTCGTCTTCGACACAGCCGTAGCTGGACAATTTTTATCCAATTTAAAACTTTTTAAAGTAAGTACTACAAATTATTATAGTTATAGAGCCATACAAGTATTACTGGCCATAGCTGGATACCACAATTGGCGGTAATTTACTAAGCGTTAGCGAAGCTTCGAATTGACTACATCACAATAGCGATTTATTAGCACAGGCATTTTCTTTAGCAAGTTTTGTCCCCGGGGGTGTCCATGACTCCTTCGGAATGGAAAAAGCGTCTCTATAAAGGTATAACATAATAACCTATCGCATCAAGACTATTTCGCAAAAGTGAATCAGTAAGGCCTAAAGTGTAAAAATCATAAAGTTTCAAGCTTTGAGAAACTTTCATGTATTTTTCTCTTGTACTGCCGCCTACGAGTATTTTGTGGGTCTATAATAAAACACTGAGCCCAATTTGATAGGTATTGTTTTCGGGCTTTCCTTCTGTTGCGACCCCTGATTCTAATTGTTTCTCGAGGCCAAATATTCCCGAACTACACAACAGAGAAAAAACTGGTGTTATTTAAAATATTGTTCACACATCAAACACTGTTCGTTTAGTTAATATGTCAGTTTAGCGCTACACATTACTTTGGCAGAAAAAACAATGGTCTGCTGTAATATCTAACAGAATTTATAGTGTGCTTTAACTTTAAATGGGAAATATGTGGCTTGGTGAGCAAAGTCCAAAACAAGCTTCCCTTTTTGGATGTGTGTGTGTATTAAGACATAGGGATGTCCTTAAGACAACTGTTTTTCGAAAGATAACACACACAGGAAAATATTTAAATTATCAATCCAACCATCAAAAATCTGTCAAAGAAGGAGAAGCCTACTCGTTGTTTGATAGAGCAAAGAGCTTGTGCTCAGATAAAGATGGACTAAAAAGAAGAATTTAAGAAAATTTAATCGGATCTCAGAAGCAGTGGATACCCTCAATTAGTAATAAATAAGTACAAACGAACCAGAAGAATCATTCCTTGAGTCAGAAAAACAGAATTATGATAAATTTGCGTTTATGTCAATCCCTTATGTGCCTGGATTATCGGAGAAAATTAGAAGAGGTAGGTAGAAAGTACAACATTAGAACCGCGTTTTAATTAAAACACACAACCACTCTTAGACAAAGTCTCGTAAAAACAAAACAAAAAAATGGCACACAGGATTCAAAAAACTGTGTTTACAGTATAAAATGTAGTTGCAATAGGGGAATACATTAGGCGAGGACAAAAATACCACTAAACGTAAGGATAAAAGAGCACAAAGAAAACACGAGAAAGGGTCTCACAGAAATGTCAAAAATTGCACATTATTGTTGGTCCGAAGGACCATCATATGAATTGGGATGAAGCCAAACACAATACATCGGGAAACCACATTTCTTCAAAAGGAAATTAATTGAGGGCAACATACATTAAATTGGCAGACCAACCAATCAGTCAACCATCAGTTGAGATTAGGCCGCTTTGGTTGCCAATTCTAAAAAATGACCAAAGAGAAAACCAAAAGTAATCAAACGGATCATATATTTGTAATAAACCAATACGGAGTCACAATATGGTTTTAAGAAGTTCATCTCGCCATCAACCAATGATAACGAAAGGGCTCATTCCTGTCCCCGTTTCCCTTTTATTTCCGCCATCTTGTTTTAGCCAGCCGTGACGATTCCCATTGGCTAGTCCCTCTGGTCAGTCGTAGGTGTGTGGGTAGGTTGACTTCGTTTGCCCAGTGGGAGGCCGAAAGATCTTCTCTTGGGTTCGTGAGCGAGGAAGGTTGTATAAACTTTTCAAAATAAAACAACGGAGTCGAACTAATATATGATTTATTAACATTAGCACACTCTTTGGATTAGATTAATAAAATAAATTAGGTTTGATTAATACATAATTAAGAATTTAGAATTTGGCTTCCGAAAAATTAAAATATGGATAGAGAGAGAGAGAGGGGGGGGGAGAGGGCCTAAGTTAACGTCTGTCGCGTTCCGCACAAGTTAGCCGACTCCCCGAGCATCACCTCAACATCGCCCGATCCTCCCGCTGCCAAGGCTCCGGACCAATCAGAGGGCGTTTCGTCTTAGGATGATACTCTGAGAGGTGCTGCCGCCTAGGCGATTCATTTAGTAATTAACGAAGTACATGGTGCTTTTAGACATGCTCCAAGGCCTGCGTACAACACAACTATTGCTGATTTCAGCGCATTCCGTACACGTGGCTGCGACAACACCGGTGTCGTCGCATCACCGCGGGCTTCAATTTAATGCATATACAGGGGTGTGGCAGAAACTCCTGTCCCTTTCTTCTGAAGTCCTGAAGTGGCCTTAACGCCTATATTTTCCCTATATCAATCCGGATGGCACTTGATGTGTACGGCATGCATTGTTACATATTGTGGAGGTCTTACCAGTATAAAGGTGGTTAAAATAATCACTAAAGTAACAATAAGACATTTTTCGTAGTATTATGGTTAAACTAATTTATTTGTTAAAATTTTGGTGGGCGTTAACACCGAGTGGTGTCACATAGTTGACGAGTGAAGACGTATTGTGACCTGTATTCCGTTGCTCAGTTTTAATGATTAGTGTTTTGTATAGTTTTTTTTATTAAGTGCATGTTTATAGAGTTAGTGAAGTTGGACAAACAACATGTAGGTTGTGATTCCTCACTTAGGCGTGCCACAACGCTTTGGTAACATTTGTTTTTTTAACCTAGTTTGTAGTTATGTATTAGGTTAGTTCTCTTTACCTGAAGAAGAGAAGGAGATCAGATTGCAGATCTCGCCAAAACGTAGTGTTACTGATTTCTTGTTTCACTGCAACGATGGCAAATGTCCGGGAAAATCCTGTTTCATTCACAATCCTTTCATCGTCAAAAATAACCTTCAAAACTTATTCCTTGCCTAAACTCCGATAATGCAATATTTTAAATCATAAAATATTAGTTTATACTACTGATTTGGATTTCAAAAGATCAAAGGGCAGAGAAGTTTGTCATTTTGGTATTGGCTTCTGTCAGGTCCTGCGATACTCTGTAGTTTCGGATTGGTTATTATCAGCAATAACGTACTGTCTACAACCACAACCTCGATTTACTACGCACATGGCTAAGCTAGAGTTCGAGGGAGAGTGTCGATGGGCGAGCGGTCTAAAGTCGTTGGACTTTGGGTCTGAGTTAGAGACAGCGAAGGTTCAAAATCCTGTATGTGACCGTTGCACTTTTTATCAGTACAAGGCAAACAAAACAAAACAAATTTGCTCTCGGATCAAAAGGAAAGACATAAGAGTTTCAAAGTTCACCGTAAGCTATTTTATTAGAGCACACAATAACAGGAGTTTTTCTTTGAATCTACAGTCGCCTGGTGCGGTAAAACAACAAAACCTGCTCAGTTAAAAATTAATCCTTGTAAATGGCACTTTCATAATTCTCACTCTCAAGATAATGATTTTAAGAACTCCTAAACGAGACGACCAATGCCGATTTTTTTTAATTCGTCCGGTCAATAATAAATGTTAAACTTTTATTCGTAAAACTTTTGAATTTATAATTTACAAAATCAAAAACTTGTACGTATCTTGTACAAAAACTTGCTCTTAACCTTTTTGTTGCTATTAAAAAAACTGGAATTTTTTTGTACATTCTTTGTTTACATATATGTCTAAGAGCATAAATATACACATTAAATTGTAATGTAATAACAGTAATATTGATTAAAAGTTGTCCGTATATCGTAGCATTATTGGTTAAATTGAAGTTGACTTTCAAACTCGGCTGTCTGAACTTTTCTATCTGAGTAAGTTGTCTACAGTAGAGACAAATATTTCTAAAGACTCTCAGCCTGTAATATTCTCATGTTTAGTGTTAGTTGGGGAAGAGAGATTTCAAATTTTAAATAAACAATATGTGTCATTAAATAGGTAAACAATTTGGGACTGTGCAGTTGAGAATCCATCAAATCGGAGTTTGAATTCAAGATTCGGAAAATACGAGAATATTGAAATGTAACAAAAATTAGCCTTTCTTTCGATCAATTTCTAGCAAACAATAACTCAATCTTGCAAAAAACCGTGAATTAAGAAAAAAAGTTTGTCATAAGAAATCAATCTTACAATTTCACACAAAGTACGCCAGGTCTCCAACTGCTCAGAGAGAATGATGTCAGAGAACGTCGACAGTTAATTAGTCACCGAGCCAAGGTGTGCTGTCGAGTCTCACTGAATTTATCCCATCATTTAACTTTCTCTCCGTCATCGCCTTCATTCACTCAACTCCGTCTATCAATCAATTAGGAGTGACGGAGTTATTCTCTTTCTTGGTGGGAATTTCATACCGACGTTGCACGGTTCATATTCCAGAGGATTATATTATATTCTGGTAAAATTTCCATCTTTACTACCAAGATAACGACTAAGAAAACGCATTTAATATTAGATTGAACGAAAAAATATAGTATAAGTAATTTAGTGCGGGTTTCAATAATTTATGAGATAATGTGTTATGCCAAACTTAAGCGATGTTTTACAGTTCTAAGTATCGTTAACACATAAAAGGGAATTATATTTTGCTGTTATATTTAACAAGGGCTAATATTTCTTCAAATGTTAAGCATACTACACTAATAACAGCTGTATCTACGCATGAGTCTATTAAGTGATTTTTTCTTTACGTTATAACAAAAACATTTGTTGTCTTTCAATTCAACTTATAATTGCGCTTACTTCAAACTTTGTTATTGTAAATACAAAAAACACAACTGGTTTTTATACGTAAACTTGACAGTATTACGGAATAAAAACTCAATAAAACTTGTAAGTTTTAATTTAGTTTATTTTATTATATTTTTATCCTACATCTCAACGGAAATCTCCCGTTTTACAGTTTGAATAAACTAATTATAACAGTAAATAAATATATAAAATAGATTATGTTGGGGTGTAACATGTAAAAGAATCCTAACCATTGATTATTAATGCAGATGAAATGTTAAAAGTGAATAATCGATATGAATTGAATGATAGTAAGTAACAAATAATAAAAACAATGACTTTGATTAAATAATGATATATAGAGTAGATTAAACACAGAATAATTATTTTTATATGAATATCTCACGATTTTTGACTTGAGGACTGCTACAATGTCGTGTTGTATTTTCTTATACACTTTCAAGTCCTAAGAAATTGTTGGCGAAGCAGCGGGTAATTCACATATATGTAAGAAAAAAGAATTTAGATGTTACTTACTTATTATTTATTGTACTTGAATTTAGGACAACACACAATAATGCATAAATTATTCATACCATTAATCATATGATTTCCAAGCCACAGCCTGAAAGTATCCCAGACTCGTCAGCTTATTTGGAAGGAGTCTACCGAGAATTCCAGCATAAGACATCAGAAGTCAAGCAAACAGTTAAACTGTTGGGAGTGTACGCCGCTGCACTAATGTTAGTCACTATTTTTACTCTTTCAATTTAAAACGAATGAGTGTGGCACTTCCACGGGTGAAATATTTTTTTCAGTATAACATTCATCAACCTAGGGTTTTTGGAAAAAAATATTGGTGGACAAACATAAAAAGAACTAAAACTGAACTGTATAGCCTCCTACTATTTGAAGTCTGTTTAAAAAAGTTTTATTTCGTATACAATTTAATAGTACTGTCAGTTTTTTAAACACGCCTTTTATTTTGTAACAGAAGTTCAACCTTCGCAATGAATTAATTTCAATTGCATAGAAATGTTATTGCATAGCTGCCAAGCTTGTTATCTCGCGTGAGAACTCGACATTCCAGTCTTATCTGTCTACCAGATTTGTTGAGTTTTGACTAAATTGCTGTTATCTAACCTGATGGTAAATCTCACAAAATTAATGAAACTATACTTTGCGTGTTGACGCCATTCGGAAGTAGCGTGTTAGAGAACTTGACTAGTATAAATTAGAAATAAAAATTTATTATTAGACAATTTAATCGATACAGCTATCAAATTTTGCTAATATTTGTTCCCTGTTAATTGAATTTTAATTTATTACTCCATAATCCAACAACATTACAAATATAGTCTGACACACAAAGAATTGTATTCATCATTTCCACACTACCGGATGCTTTTGGTAATTTTAATACATATTCTCAGTCTAAAAAGTAATTTTTGAGTTCTTGGGTTTTGGTTTAGATCTTTGGATTACTAAGTTAACAAGAATCATTTAAATAGTAAGGCTACGTGTTTTTCTAGATAAAATATGTGTTACGAATTAATTTAAAATTACTAGTTTCACCAAAATCAAATCACAAGATCGATCCACATAAGTTAATTTAAAGTTTTGAATAAAGTTGTATACTTAAAAAAAAAAATATTAAGGACATGTATGGGGTATATCTACAAACATTTTAATACTTTTTGATAAAAGTGGACATTTCTACATGAAATAAACATGAAAGTTATAGTGCCAAGGTTTTCATATGGTTAAGGTTTGGGAGAGGAGAGAACGTACAGAGAACACAGACAAACAAATTGCTAACTTATATTAGACAAAAAGCCACAATACATGACTCATTATGATTCAAAATAAGTTAGTTAACTTATGTTTTCAACTTGCCAAATCATTGCATTTAACTCTTCCATGGTTATTAATAGTGTCAAATGTGATTCTAAAGAAATGAATGGCCTTGTGTGTGAGTATTGGTTGTTATGCCCTGTGATAAAATATGCCCTTGTTCTCCGACATTCTATATTTTCACAACAATGATTTACATTTTCATATCATTAATTCTTGTCAATCATGTGAAGAACTCTAATTTGTAGCATTTTATTCAGAACATCTCATATTTCTTAAACTATCGATTGAAATAGGAAACGGACCGTTGTTAATTACAATATTAATAATAATTATTATTATCATAGGAATTAAAAAAAATCAAGAACTTAGTATCTACTACTACTTTACTTACGCATAAAATGTAGAATAATATATATTAGGATGAATATTTTCTAAAAATCTTTGCTTAAGGAATTTTATTATTTGAAAAATAATTACAAGTTTATAATATATAAACACTATATTCAGTGATTTTTCACACGTATGCTGTACAAAATCTTATCCTTATTTTTTAGTATTTCCGTAGGCTTGTTTTCTGGAATGCCTTTGCCTTAGTTCTCCAAAATAGTTACATATCTAAAGTCTACGTTTACAGGTGATTCTGTATCAAAACATTGCTTACACTATTATATTCTTTAAATATTATGGCAAACCCAATGGAATATACCTCATATAGGGTTGCTGCATTTTATTTTCTTTACAGATAAATGGCCAAGCGGAGAGATTTGTGTAAACGGTTAAGAATTCATTGAATCCTTTGGAGAATGAAGGGCGGAAAGCTGAAACGAACCTGTACTATTTATTAATGCAACTAAGGCAAGCTTTAAACTCGACTGGTTCAAACATTATACAAGCTTATGTTTGGCAGACCTGTCAGACACATCTTGCACTGTTACATCTAAGAGAAAAACAGGGAGAGAATAACGTAACATTTGCTGGCAGATGTCTAAAAATAGTGTCAAGAAAAAATAGCGATAATAATGACGAACTCATGCATGAATAACTACCAAAAACTACTCAAAATGAGAGCTATTTTAAAAGTACAATTTAGAAAAGGAAATTAAATGCTGGAGATGACTCAAGATGGAGATGACTAAAAACGGGATTAAGGCAAAAGGTGAAATAAAAGAAGAATTTCAGGATTTATATCAAAAGATGCAGTATGAAATTGATTAATTAATCGATGACAGCAAAATTGATCATGAATTAAATTACAGATGTACTATTGCGGATGAGTGTCCACACCTAAAAAACTACATGAAACAACCATTTTCCAAGGTAAAACTAGTGCCTTAATACGTTTTCAAACTGTAAACATCTAAATTCTAATCCACATTTTCCTTACGTGGCTACTTTGAAACTTTACAAGATGAAATTATACAAACTTCATGAGCAGGCTTGGAGATTTCTTGCATCTTAAAATCTGGTTAGTTACATCCTAAATTACACATGAGTTTTGGAATTTACACATTTTTGCATGCACTTTCACCTCAACTACGTAAACAATCCTATGACATTTGCGTACCAGAAAACCCTCTTGACAAAAGTAACACTGAGCTGGTGATGTTTTTCAAAGGATCGGTTCAACCCAAGTCAAGTATATGGTCGTAACAAACACAAGTTCATCACAAGAACACGTCAATATTTTGAAAGTATAAATGATTTTTCCATGACTTTACTAAAATTAACTGTAAATTGCAATTTTAAGTACGCTTGTTAAAAATTAATTGCGGAATGTTCTTGCATCTGCAGTTTATCAGAGGACTCTGTGATGAAGATATTAAAACCAAAATATTGCAAGATCAAACCAAAATGTCATGGACAGATTTAGTGCAGCTGGCTATTTCTATAGAGTTTGTAAAATCTGAACACAGGCTAATTAACCAACTCTGGATCAGTTCCAAACCACCCGAACCTTGCTAATGCACAAAACTCAGGATCATATAAATTAGAATTCCATAAAATTAAAGAAATATGTTATAGGCGTGTGTGTCCAACCAAACAGATAAAAATAAACAGATTGACACAAAGTGTAAACGAATGTAACAAGATAGGTGATTTAAAAGTATGTTTGCAAAGTAAAACAAGTTATTAAGACACATTAATCAAGATGCAATGAATGAGAGTAAAGACCAAGATGAAAATGAAATATATAAATTGATTACAATAACGACAAATTAATTGTACAGATTGGTATTGAACGAAAATCAATATCAATGGATCTAAATACATTTTTTTACATAACAGGGGCCAGTCCTATATTTTAAAAAGATTTAAAGACCCTTCACTTGCAGAAAAGGACTTTTTCTACGAGTTTTGAACTAAAGATATACACAGGTGAGTTTATAAAACCTAGAGGAGGTATTTTTCAACTGTAAATACAACAAAAAAATTTGAATATGTTGTTGAAGTAATAATTTTAATTTGTACTTTGGTTACGAAATATCGTCCGAAAATTAACGCGTAGTTCGATCATCAAGAGCACCTCAGGACTTTGTATAAAAAGCAAAGACCAGCTACTTAAAAAAAGAGTCACGAAAGAGTCCACTCCTAACCAAGAAGGCAATGTAAGTAACTTGGAGCATGTAAAAAAAGAAAAGCCAACTCTAACCTCAACACGTGTATAGAAGTAACTGGAGTATTCAAAAAAAGGAAAGACAAGTCCAACAACACGAGTATAGAATCTCCGCTGAAATGCTTCAAACCTTTTAAAATGACTCATGAAGTAAGGTGTCTACACTGTAATACAATACTCCAGGCGCTGCTGCACGAATGAGTTGTAAAACAGGAAGCAGGATTCAGGTGCTAAGAGGATCACACCCAAGACGGAATAAGGACTTCCATTGATATTATTGCCCAATTGCAAAAGTTATTGATATGTAGCTCAGGTGATAAATCATGGATGAAGCGCGTGCTTTTTCATTTGGAGACGTTAGAGACATTTCATTAGCTTTCGTTCAAGAAGAGCCGCTTGAATTTAGATTGTTCGACAAAGTTAGAAGTTGTCTCGAAAGAAAGAGCATAATAAAATTAAAAATATGAATTTTATAAACAGTACTGTGTATTGTAAAGCTGTGATACGGGATTTTAAATTTACAACTTTATTGAAATTGCAGAGAAGGGTTTACTTAACATTAAATAATTATTCGAACTTACGTCAATAATATATTAGGAGAAACCCCCTTTTCAAGGTTTTTACGTCACTATTGGAGGAGACTTGGAATCCTAGGAAGTAGGAAAGGAACTTTTCAAATTGAGTACCAAAACGCTATCTCAAAATTTGTCGTGCGCTACCTGATTTACACTAGGGTATAAATATAGCGTACCTCATAGATAGCAATGCAAATTGGACCTGTTTTTATATTGCGTTTTCTTGATGAAAAACCTTAAGCAATGACCTAAACTAAGCACGTAAAAGAAGTTTGTGTATTGTATATTTCTTCTAATAAACATCACTTACCCTTAGGATGCTATTAAAACATTTTTCTACTGTCTGGAATGTAAGAGACACTATCAGGAGGACCGATTCACTACCACTTCAATCCAGTATAATATCATCTCAATCGCCTATTATCTTGGCACTTCCAATTCCAGTTCAGTACTGATAAAAGATGCTAGTACCTATCGATAATTCAGGGGATTGATAAAAGGGGAGCAAATTCAAGGTCTCAGGAATTTGTGAGAGCAAAAATATTTCTACTACTCCATTATTAGTAAAACTTTTGTAGTCTATCTATACATATAAACACCAATATTAAAATATATTTATTACTAGAGTATGTTATTAGGTAATATTTGTAAACTCTGTACAATAATTAATTATATATTTATAAAAAAGTGCTACATTAGGTCAAAGGTGGTTAAAAAGAACAAATTATTCAAAGCAATTTCAATTTTCCTCGTGTCACGAAACTTGTGTAAATCTTACTGTCAACGCTTAACAATTGAGCAAGCAATGATTATTTCCATTACAAGAAAAGCATTTTCTTTTGCGAGGCTTTAGCCTGCTATTACTTGGTATAATATTGAATAGCAATTGATTAGTCAATAAAACGCTCATTCCTATTACCTACACGAGTAGTTCTGAACAAAGTAGAATATAGTAAGGTTTTCGAAATATCCTAGAAAAATCCAAGCAGATATTTCACACAAAAATGAAAAGTTTTCCTGATAAATTGCTTAGATTTTGTCAAATAGTTGGAGGTCTGCCAGTGGAATGTACTCCTTGGGCCAGAGGAATCAAAGCGCTCATATTTTCCAATACAGGATTCCTGTGGAGCACAACCTTAGTCATACTGCAAGAATTTCTATCCACTATCACTCTATACATGCATTTCATGGATAGATTGAGTAATCAGTCATTGCCTTCGTTGGACAGATCTACTGTCATTGTAATAACAATGGATATAGTTTCTCTACAAGTGGTGGCGGCTGCCACATTCTTCAGCTCCGCCTGGAAGTATCCCAGACTCGTCAGTGTATTTGACAGTCTGGAACGAGTCTACAAAGAACTCCAGCCTAAGACATCAGAAGTCAAGCTAGCAGTTAAACTTTTGGGAATCTACGCTGTTGCACTAATGTTAGTTACTATTTTTTTCAGAATGGTTCTTATGAACCACAGTGACCAAGCATTTTCATTAGCAGTATCCTTCGTCACCATCGTACTGCTGTTCT
The DNA here is from genome assembly GCF_021130785.1 of Homalodisca vitripennis. Taxonomy (NCBI): domain Eukaryota; kingdom Metazoa; phylum Arthropoda; class Insecta; order Hemiptera; family Cicadellidae; genus Homalodisca; species Homalodisca vitripennis. Next base: position 24,433,056 of record NC_060214.1, read on the forward strand.
GCCCTCAAGCTGCTCTGCTCGTCCATTTCACACATGTGGCTCAAAGTATCGCAAAGTTCTTTGAAATGGTCAACGCCAAGATCGAGATGGAAGTTACAAACCCTGCCAGTGTTGACGGCACCCACACAAGATGTAAGCATAACGATTATGGCTGACATTAAGATGTAAGCATAACAGACAATTTTCTGATGAATAACAAACTGCACAGAAATCAAACTTAACAAATTAGAAAAACCAATAAAAATAATAAATACATCGTACAAGACAAAATAACAGTATTTAGGTAGAAACTGTTATTATTTATCTGAATCTTATGTGCTATTTTAAAGGTCTCTCAGAATTATTACTTAACAATATTTAAACAATGATAAGTCATTCTTGTGCTTAAAAGAGTTATCGCTCTGTCAATACAATATTATTTTGTGGATAGTGTATATATATATATATATATATATATATATATATATATATATATATATGTATGTGTGTAAGTAGATATGAATATGGGGTTTCTAGCTCACTTTTGGGACAGACGGTAAATCAATGAAAAATACTGTTTAAAGGACAATAAACGAATCTGTAACTCACGAATGAAAAATTACCGAATCTATAGCTGTTTGCTTCTACTTTCTTGAGCTGTCAAATCAATCTATTTGAAATGTCTGCTACGACGAAAAATCTTCTCTACTCTACAAAATTGATAGTAACACAGTCTTTATCTTTAATAGTCTTCTTTCCAGTAACAACCAAGTGTAATTTATCATGTTTATTCAATTCTTTAATCTTTTTTTCATCCAAAACAGTCAAAAATCTGTTCGGTAAGTGTACTTTATAATCTTCCAACTCGGCAATTATTGTAAACCCGAATTTATCTTTCATTTTCTCCAAATTCAAGATTCTATGTTTCTTCCTTTCTTCCAATTCATTTAACTTCTTATATTCTTTAAATCTTAGCTCACCAACTTCATTTAATTCCTTTAGTAGCTCCATTTACATAGGAAAAAATTTGAGTGTGTCAAGTTTCACTATTTAGTAAAATATCTTTTTATTAAGGAAAAGTTATAAACTTTTAAGCTTAAAGTTGGCAATAATTTTAGATAATTCAGTAGATAATCAAGGTTTTTTAAGGTCCCTACACACTAGTATTAGAGTTTTTTTTGAAAAATCCTGAAAATCTACTGAATTATCTCAAATTATTGCCAACTTTAAGCTTAAAAGTTGATAAATTTTCCTTAATAAAAAGATATTTTACTAAATAGTGAAACTTGACTCACTCAAATTTTCCCTATTTAAATGGAGAGGAAAAAGGTATCATGTCCATACTGCAAAAAAGATGTTTTTGAACATCATTACACCAGGCATTATAATTCAAAGAATCATCTGAAAAATAAAGATATTTATGAAAAAGAACTAAATTATTTGAGGAATTGGGCTAAAGAAAATCAAATTGTAGATCATGAAAAGATGTACAATATAGAAAAATTACGAGAATTAAAGAAAAACTTTAAGGAAGATAAAAAAGATCTCAATCTATTTAAAGATGAAAAAATTCAATCAATCGCTGAAAAATTGTCCATAGAAACAAACGATAAAACTAAGTCTGAAATGATCGAAGAAATTGATAAAACTCTTAAAGTAAAATCCGAAAATATCATTGATGTAGAAGTTTTATCCTCAATACACGGTCTTTTCAAGCAATACATTTTAACAAACTTGAACGACAATTCCATGTCAATTTACAAATATCTTTCAATTATGCGGTCAGAAATTAAAAGTTTTAATCGAGAAATTTCAAGAAAATGTTTAAAAATATGAAGGGTTATCTCTCTTTGGAATGCGAATACGAACGAACTTTAGTAAACGGTGAAACGACAAACTTGCCCAATGTACTTTACTATAAAAGCAGACGAAATCTTCGATGTAAACGATTTTATCACCAAACAATTTAATAAATTAACACATCGAGAACAGACAATTCATCCAAATAGAGGTTCTGGATGGACATTCAAAAGTTGTAAACAATTAGTTTTGAGCCTTAATAAACACGAATTTATGAACGCAGGATCATATATCGATTTACCACAAGAGATCAAGGTAAAGAAAGCTTGTGTAAATATCAAAAATAAAGATGATTTCTGTTTTGTTTATTCTATCCGATGTGCTATTGGAAAACCTGAAAAGAATGCTGATAGAGCAAAAGCAATACGAGAAAATTTGTAAATGACGAGATATTTTCGGGCTTTGAGTATCCAATGTCTTTAAAAGATATACAATTATTTGAAAAACGAAGTTACAATTCCAAGTATCCGAAAATGTCAATAAATATCTACAGTTATGATGAGAAATTTTAACATTGTTCCGTTGCAAATTTCAGAAATGTATGACGCCGAGTTAGAAGTTGATTTATTGTATGTAAAACAAGAAGATAAATCTCATTATGTTTTGATAACCGATCTAAATAGATTAGTGGAGTTCACAGTTATCTAAACATAAAGAAAGGAAATTTCTTTGTAGAAGATGTTTAAGCCATTTCTACAAATCTGGAGATTTAACAGATCATTTAGAAATTTGCAAGCAACATGAAGTTTGTAAACCAATTATGCCATTTCCAGGTCAAACAACATCATTTACTAATTATCAAAAGAAGTTTAGCCATCCCTTACGTTATTTATATGGATTTTGAGAGCATATTAGAAAAAAATTCCGACATGCAAGAACAATCCACAAAGATCGACTACAACCAAGATTCAGAAGCACATTCCTTATGGTTTTTACTCTATATTTAGTGTCGAATGTGACCAATCGTATGTACAAGCCGATATGTTTATCGAGCAAAAAATGAAGAAGATTTGGCCAAATGTTCCTGCAAAATTGTTTGAAGAACTCAATAAATTATCGAAATACATAGCTACAAAATATAATTCTAAGAACAAAAAACCTATGAAATTGACTGAAGAAGAAGAATTAGCGTACCAAAATTCCAGTCTTTGTCATATTTTGTGAATGTGAGGGTTTTTGATAATCAAACAAGAAAAAAAGTACGAGATCATTGTCATTTAAACCGGCAAATTTCGAGTGGTGCTGCTCATTTATCTTGTAATCTGAATCTCAAACTTCCTCAAAATATTTCCAGTTTTTCTGTCACAATATGTCAAATTATGATACTCATTTGTACATAAAAGAATTGGCAAAACAGTATGGTAATGTTGATTTGATCGCAAACACAGATGAGAAATATATAAATTATTCAGTAAATTCAGGATATGGGTATGAGTTTGAAAGATGATAAACCAAGAAAGTTCATCAAGTTTTCATTCGTAGATACGTTCAGATTCATGGCCTCGTCTATAGAAAAGTTAGCTAAAAAACCTCAAAAAAGATGATTTCAAGCATACAAATCATTTTATACAAGATGGTCTGAACGCAATTCTAGATAGACAACCAAATGACGAAGAAGAAATCTTTAAAATTCTATCTGGAAAAGGCATATTTCCTTACGAATTTATCGACAGTATTGAAAAAACCTTGATTACACAGAAGAATTGAGAATTCAAGATTTCTATTCACTTTTGACAGACGAGAGCATATCTGAGAAAGATTATCAACACTATTTGAGCGTTTGGAACAAATTAAAACAGAAAAATCTTGGAAATTACTCTGATTTGTACAATATCCAAGATGTATTATTGCTTGCTGATATATTTGAAAATTTCAGAAATATTTGCTTAAATTGTTACAAACTTGATCCAGCACATTATCTAACAGCTCCAAGTCTCGCATGGGACGCTATGTTAAAATTAACGAAAATTGAGCTTCAGCTAATTAACGATTATAACATGTATTTGATGATCGAAAAAGGTATTCGCGGAGGCATTTCTCAATGTATTAAACGATATGTTAAAGCAAATAACAAATATTTAAAAGATTTTGATAAGACAAAGCCCGAAAACTATTTAATCTATCTCGATGCTAATAACCTTTATGGGTATGGCCTAATGCAAAAACTGCCGTTTAGTGATATCAAGTGGATGGATCCAAAAACTTACACAACTGCAGAATGGAAAGAAACAATTTTGGAACTCACTGGCGACGAAGATTATGGCTATATTCTCGAAGTTGATCTTGGATATCCAACGAATTTACAACGAACATCACAAGGATTTACCTCTTGCTCCAGAACATTTTAAAAACAAACTTTGCACAACTCTACTGGATAAAACTGAATACGTTGTTCATTCGAGAAATTTGAAATTCTATCTGGAACAAGGAAATGGTGTGTTAAAACATGTGAATAGGGTTTATCGCATTCGATCAGAAGCCTTTTATGAAAGAATACATTGATTTTAACACAAACATGAGAACCAAAGCTACAAGCGACTTTGAAAAGGACTTTTATAAGCTGATGAACAACTCAGTTTTTGGAAAATCTATGGAAAATGTGAGAAAACAGATGTGATATTAAGCTTGGAAATGAAGAATTTTCAATGAAACAAGCTAAGAAAACAAATTTCAAATGCTTTAAACATCTTTGACGACAACTGTATAGCGAGTCACATGTACAAACAAAAGGTTAAATTTAACAAAACCGATTTACATAGGATTTTCAGTTCTCGACCTCTCAAAATTGCTAATGTACGAGTTTTATTACAACAAATTAAAGAAGTTTGATCCAGATTTGAATCTGTGTTACAGTTATTTCCTAGAATTGAAACGAGATCCTTTTAAAATTATTAAAGAAAATATAGATGACTTTGATACAAAGTGATTATCCAAAAGATCACGAATGTTTCACTACTAAAAATAAGAAGGTAATAGGGAAATTCAAAGATGAGTTTAAATAGCGAAGTTTTAGAAGAATTTTGTGGTTTAAGGTCTAAGATGTACTCGTACAAATATCTAGATAAAAACCCAGTTAGGTGTAAAGGAATTAAGAGAAGCGTTGTAAATAAAGCAATAAATATCGAAAACTTGAAGAGATGTTTGTTCGAAGATAAAGAAGAATTTAGGGAGATGACAGTAATCAAAAGCTATATAAACATGAGTTGTACACCGTTACTATAAACAAGTTAGCACTGAACGCTAAAGATGATAAGAGAATTGTCCTAGAAAATAAGATCGATACAGTACCTTATGGCTATAAAAATGAAGCAAAATCTGATATATTAGATGAGTTAAATAAACTTGGAAACTTTGACATGTAAATGGAAGATTATTTGATTCACTCCTACAAATGCAAGAAAAAAACGAAAAATATAGATTCTAAAATCGTTCAAACTCAAAACGGATTGTATAGAATTGCAGCAAAATGTTCAAAATGTAAGACAAATAAGAGTAAATTTATAAAGAATCCAAATGAAAAACAAGTAAAGAAAGAATCTAAGGAATAAGGAAGAAATCGAGATTGAAGCTAGAGAAATTCATGCACCAGTACGAAAAAAGTTTAAAAAGAGAAAAATTATAACTTTAGGAATTGACGATTTATGGGCAGCAGATTTAGTTATAATGTCTAACTATTCGGATCAAAATGATGGATTCAAGTATATGTTAAAATGTTATTGATACTTTCTCAAAATATGCTTGGTCAAGAGCTATCAAAAGAAAAAAACGGCAAGGATGTTTCAAAAGCTTTCGAAGATATAGTAAAAGATGCCATAATGATCAATCACAAACCTCCAAACCTACTTCATACAGATAAGGGTTTAGAGTTTAAAAAATAAAGAATTTAATGATGTTTTGAGAAAATACGACATCAAGATTTATCATACTGAAAACGAAGAGAAATCAAGTATTGTAGAGAGATATAACAGAACTCAAAATGAGAGAATGAAAGTAATTTTTGAGATTAATAAAAACTTTAAATGGATCGATATTCTTCAAAAAATCGTAAACAATTATAACGATACAGTTCACAGCACAATCAAAATGAAGCCCAAAGACGTAGATAAGGATGCAGAAAAGGAGTTTTTAGAGACCGTTTTTCAAGTATGTTCCACCTGAAATTCACACGAAAACTAAATTTAAAATCAATGATCATGTAAGAATTGTTAGTAAAAAAACAACATTTTCGAACAAATATAAGAACAATTGGTCAAGAGAAATCTTTGTGATTTATCAAATTAATAACACAGATCCTGTAACTTATAGTATAAAAGATTTAAATAATGAAGAAATAACCGGAAAGTTTTATGAATATGAATTGAGAAAGTCAAAGATTTTTTCTATATAAATGGAGGCCCGAAAGAAATGTTCAATGTGCAAAGAATTAAAAGGTTTTGAAGAATTTTATAAAGATAAGAATAGAAAAAGATGGAATTAATTATAATTGTAAAGATTGTTATAGGAAGTATCATAAAGAGCTGTATGATAAAATAGAAAAAATTAACTTTGGAAGAGAAAGAATGTCTTAAATGTAAAGAAACTAAAAAAATTTCAGAGTTTAATAGTCATCACTATAGTAGAGATAAGAAAGGCTCATATTGTAAAGATTGTGTAAAGAAGAATCACCATAGATTATATTATGAAGATACTCAATGTGAATGTGGAAGAACTATAAAATGGTTAAATAATTATCAAAAACATTTACAAACAAAATATCATAATTCAAGAGTTTAACATTTTCATCGTGTAATAATTTGTTCTATATAAATGGAGTCTCAAAAGAAATGTACAAAGTGTCAAGAAGAGAATAGAAAAGACTGTTATTGTAAGGAATTATATGATAAAATGAACAAATTAACTTTAGAAGAGAAAAAAGTGTTACTTTTGTAAAGAAATTAAAAAATATTTCTGAATTTAATAACTGGCAGTATAGTAAAGATAGAAAAGATGCTTTTTGCAAAGATTGTGCTAAAAAAATTTTCAGCGAAAGTTATAAAAACGAAATGCCTTGTGAATATGAAAAAAGAATTCTACAATGGTTACCTAGTTATGCTAAACATTTACAAACAAAATATCATAATTCGAGAGTTTAATAAAATGTAGTAACATTTTCATCGTGTAATTTAGATATTCTATAAATCAGTCGAGATTCTGCCATATTTGTAGTAAAATGATTTCCGTTGTATAAAATATTCAAAGATTCTTTCATTTGGTTGTAGAGATTGATAGAATTTGGTTCGTCATCAATGAACAAAATCTCTAATTCAGGATAATTTATTTTTAGATGTTTTAATCGGTTTGGTATTTCTCGTTTCTGAGCTCTGATAACGTAATAAGGCCATTCCCACATGTGATTCTTCTTAATTAACACAAAAACATGGTGTTTTTTTCTTATCAAAATCTTTACAAACAAGGTCTGGTTTCATCAAGTCAATTTTTACACTTTGTTTTGCGATTATTTCCGTTTTGATTTCATCTTTAATTTGCAAGTGTTTTACTTCATTCTCTAAATATTTAATCTTGTTTTCAAGTTTGTACTCACCAAGTTTTCTAATAGAGGGCAAAACTTCTTTTGTAACCCAAGTTTTGAAGATTTTTGCCTCTTTTTTATGTGATCTCAAAATTAAAGAATAAAGTCCTGATTCATTGATGAAAATAGTATTTTTTTGAAAGTTAGAAGGTAGGGCAATCGAATGACCCACCTTATTTATTTCAGAATATGATAATTTATCATCATTATCAACATGCTCTCTAACTGCTTGTTTCGTATTTTTCATATTCTAGAATTTCTGCAACATCTTTAGCTTTAAACCAAAATTCGTTATTTTTATCCACAATCGTAAAAATATGTTTGTTTTCAAATCTAAGTTGATTATTGAGCAGGTCTACAACTGATTCCATTTAGATAGAAAAGAAATTTAACTAGTAATTTTTTATTTCGAGAATAAAGGCCAGATTCATTGATAAAAACAGTGTCAGGATGAAGATTGTTAAGGGCCATTCGAATAGCCCCTTGTTTTTTAAGTAAAAATATTGAATTTTGTCATCATCAACTCATTTTTATTCCTTTTTCAATCTTAAATATATTGTTGTTTTACTCTCATTATTTAATAAATTTCCCTCAGAGTCTTGTATAGTTTAGAACGATTTTTTGAATTCTTTTAATATTTTTTCTAATTGGAATATAGTCTATTTCATTCGGTTTTTTCACTAATTTTTGATCCATAAGCAACATTTGGAAAAAAATTGTACAAAATTTCAGATTCTTTGTGAAGATGTTCGGTATGATTTTCAAAACTAGGTTCAACGAGATTACAATGTACTTCAATTACATCAAACGGTCTAAATTTTGGCGTTTTATTTCCTAAATATACCTGATTTGGCTCAATAGTTTCTTGAACAAACCCTAATAAATCTACTATAATTGCTGAAAACATTATTCTTACTGGTGATTTTATTTGAATTTTATTAGAGAGATAATTTTTTTGCATTTCAAAACTTGTTTTTCGTCAAAGTTTAAAGATTTATCTGATTGTTTGAATGTTTTCAGATAATTTTTAAGGGAATTTTTTATTTGATCGAAGGTATAATATCCTTTGTTTAAACCATAATATTTTGTTATGTTATTCTCACTAAATCCTATACAATAAGGAGAACTTTCACTAATATTTATTACAAAATTGTCAGAATAAAAACCGCTTAAACCGATAAAATAATTTGATTCTTCCTCTAAGTGTATAGGTTGTTCCAAGTTTAAAAATAATTGAGAGCTTTCTGAAGTCAACTTGAACAGCTTCATTTTCGCAAGCGTTGCTTCAAGATGAAAATCTTCTATTTAAATGGAGAAATTTTTAAAGCAAAAAGATCAGATAAAACTTCAAACGTTTGAAGAAAATAAGAAAGATCAACCAATCAGATTGTTAATTGTTGGTTCAAGTGGATGTGGAAAAACAACTTTATTATTGAATTTTATCTACAATAGGTTGATTCCTTATTCCAATTTGTATGTTTTTAGTACATCTTTAGAACAAGACGCCTATAAAAAATTACAAGAAAGATTTGAAAATATTGAGAAGAAACTTAAGCAAAGAAATATCACATTTTTACAATGCTTCTGAGGACATAGTTCCATTAAGCGAATGTAAACCCAATTCGTTAATCGTTTTTGATGATTGTATTTTGGAAAATCAGGACGTTATTAAGGAATATTTCGTAATGTCTCGTCACAAAAAATATCTCTTGTATCTATCTTTCTCAATGCTTTTCAAAGGTTGATAAACAAGTTATAAGAAATAATTTGAATATGTTGTGTGTTTTTTAAACAAGATGATCATTATTCCAGAAAGATTTATAACAATTATGTGGGATCTGATATGAGTTTTAACCACTTTATTGAGTTATGTGATAAAATTTGGAAGGAAGACTACGGATTTTTAACTATTAATCTAACTTTGAAGCCTAAAAATGGCAAATATTTGAATAAATTTTCTGATATAAATGCTGCTTAGTGGTCTGACAAATTTACTCGATAAAATATTTGTTACAATTATTTTTACATTATCTTTACTTTTTATTTACATTATGAAAACAACTGAAAAACGGTAAATCTGTTCACGTTTTCACGCTTCGTGTTCACGTTTTACGTTCCACGTTCACGTTTTTACGTTCCACGTTCACGTTTTACGTTTCGTGTTTTCACGTTTCAAAATTTTCCTAAATAAATGGCGAACGTAACTTCTGAAGAAGCGAAAAAACTTGATCAAATCGAAAAGAAATTAATCAAAGAATTTAAAGAACAGATTCGAATTGATGAAAAAGAACAAGAATTTATTCAAAAAATCAATCAACCTGTAACTTCTGCAATAAAAAACGTTGAGGGCAAAATTGAAAATGTTTTAAGTGATAATCAAAATTTGATGAATTTGGTTCCAGTTGTACGACAATTTGTCGATATTTCGATACCAGAATCTGAGTTTGAATTGCCAAAATTACCATCGTCAACACCATTTAGACCTCGAATCATTGAAGACTCTACCATAGTTGAACCAATAAGTCCTGGAACAACGGATATAATAATTGGTGAAATTGGTAGAAAATTCCTTCCTAGAGCGAAGGATGATAAATTTGGTTTGTATTGGGATAGAAAAAAGAAAAGTTTTATGATTGGAAATTTGCCCGTAAATTTTGAACATAATGACATAGTTATTAATGAAAAAAATGTACGAAGGTACTCAGGGTTTATGGAGATTATTAACAGGCACTGATGTTCCAAAAAGACGGTTTATATTCTGAAGAAGACTTGAAAAAGTATACTGAAATTTTATGGAAATCTGATTCAATTTACAAAAATAATGATCCATCAACTAAGAAACCAAAGTCAAGTAAAGGTAAAAAATATCTCAATTTGATTAAACCAATTTGGGAAAAACGAATCGAAGGATCAGGTGTAAGAAAATACAGTGATAATAAGATTGAGTACAGATATATCAACGATTTGACAAAACTCGATGGAATTATTAATTATATTTATGCTCAAGAGAAGGCTGGAAATAACAATTTTTTGAATGAAAAGAAAGCAATTAAAGATTTTATTTCGAACAAACTTGACGAAATGATTGAAAAACCTGATGGAATTAAATATTTAAAACGAATTTTGCCGGCAATAAGTTCATCTATGATTGAGGGTAGTGGACTTTTGAATGATTTTATCAACAATTTTACCTTTTGAATTACACGTACCAACATATCAGTATCTGGGGCCTGGCACAAAACTCGAAAAAAGACTAAAAAGAGGAGATCCTGGTATAAATAAATTAGATCAAGCTGCTATGGAACACGATATTTTTTATGCAAAACATAGAGACACAAATTCCAGACATATCGCAGATAAAGTTTTGCAAGATAAGGCAATGGATAGATTTTTATCAAAAGATGCTAGTTTAGGTGAAAGATTTGTTGCGCTTTCCCATCAGCTGGAGCAATGTTTTTGAAGAGAAAACTAGGAATGGGAATCGAAGAGAACTTGAAAATTTTAACTATATAAATGGAGGTGAATGTAAATTTCAGCAAAAAATCAGAAAGAAAAAATAAAATCCGCTTTTAAGAAGAAAATACCCGTTAGTATTCAATTTAAAATAGATCAACTAAAAAATGGCGAAGATAAGATATTTTTAACAAATAGACAATACAATAAAACTCGAAAAACATAAGAAAAACAATAAAGGAACCAGAATAGAATTTTCTTATAATCAGTTGAAAGAACTCAAAAATGGTGGACTTTTGAAAGATTTATTAGATTTTGGAGAAAATATTCCAGTTGTTAAAAATGTTGTTCCTTATGTTCGTAAAGCTGCTCCAATCGTTAAAAAAGATGTGATTCCTATTGTTCGAAACATTTTAAATTGGTTAGATAAAGAGTTGGAAGATGTTACAGGATCTGGATTAGATGAAAAAAACTTTGAATTACGTGAAATCAAACATAAAAAAAAAAAAATTTAAACCTTTAACATTCGGGGAATTGGAAGAAATCTGCAAAAATATTAAACATTTTAGAGGAATCTTCATGAGAGATACATTACCTGAAAAAGTTAAGAAATTTGAATGTGGAATTGTGAATTTAGACTCGATTATGGGAAGTGGAACGCATTGGATTTGTTATTATAAAAATGATAAGAATGCATGTTATTTTGATTCGTATGGAAGAATTGAGGACAAACCACCTATAGAAATTGATTAAATATTTGAAAAAATCAAGCGTCTACTACAATGATTCTCAGATTCAAGACTATAAAGATCCCCCAATTTGTGGTCATTTATGTGTTTTTGTGTTGAATGAACTGAGTGATGGTAAAGATTGTAAAGAAGTTGTTAACAAATTATTGCTTAATAAATATGGATTCACAAAATATTTTTGACGTATTTGGTACACAAATTATTCAAAATGGAGATAATAGTTTTCAATTTTGATAGTTTGAGAAATGAGTTTGATAACAAGTTAGAAAATTTATTACAAACCCTTCTAGATTCAGATATGTTTGCTGTCGAGATTGAAGATTTTAAAGCAGAATATGATAACAAACTTGCAAATTTCATGAGTTCAAATGAAGTTGCTGATAAAATAAAAACATTGGAAAAAGAAGTCGATGATGGTGTAAAAAAATTATTTACCAATTTAATGTCTCATATTGAAAAAGCTGATAAAATTACTGAAGCGATCAAAGTTGAAAAGAATTATGTTAGTTTGGCTAATAAAAAAAGAATTGTCGGTGTTCGACCTGGTATTGACAAACATGATGTTGTTGTTAAAGAACAAATTTTAAAACCTCTAAAATTATCAGAAAACATCGATATTGTTGATTTACATGATCCGAATGTTAAAAATGCCTTAGATTTTAAAGGAAAAAGAATTAGCAGTGTTAGTAAAGGAATTAATCCTTTTGATGTTGTTGTAATGATTCAATTAGAAGATCCTAATTAAATGTTTAATGAACTAAAACAAAATTATGAGAATCATAAACAGCATGTTAAAGATTTTACAACAGAAGTCTATGACAAGTTAGAAGCCAGAAATAGAAGATCAGTAGACGATGTTTGGTGAAATTAATGAAAAACTTACTAATTTTAAAGAGTCTTTTGATAAGTTTAGTTTAGATGCTACGAAAACTTTTGAGAATATTGGTCATAAATTTGTTGAATACATTGATTCTTATGCTTTCAAATTTCAAAAATTAGAAGAAAAAAATTAATAAGTTCGAGGAAGATCTTACTGAAATAGGTATTCTCGTAGGGTTTTATGCACGATAAATTTTCCCTAAATAAATGGCGCTCATATACTGTGTGAGATGTAAAGAAAAAACTGCAACAAATGATATAAAATACTATGCAAATATCAATGGAGTTAAAAGAATTTCTGGAAAATGTGCTGAATGTAACGCTAAAAAGAGCCAATTTATAAAAACTTGAAATTTTTTCTTAATAAATAGAGATGGCGGGACATTACAGTGCTTTCGATCTTTTTATAATGCAACACGAAAGAGATTTGAAAAAAGAACATTGGGATGACATTTCTCAAAAATATGAATTATCCGAAGATATGATGAGATTATACGTAAACAAATTGAATTGGTATAACATTGCAAAATATCAAAATCTGTCCCCAGAGTTCATTCAAGAAAATATACATTATCAATTAAAAGATTCATATGTCTGTTCTTTGTCTCTATCAACACTTGAGTATAAAACTTTTGGATGAAAATAAAGATACAGTTGATTGGAACAATATTATAGATAGCGGTTACTATCCTGTGCAAATTTTATTGAAATATGTGACCGAGATCGCAAAATTTAAGGAAGAGAATCCCGAATATGACGAAGTAGATCATTAAAAATGACTAAAATTTATATCTTTTCTTATAAAAACGTACATTAGATCGATGAAAAAATGATATCTTTCTTATACATGATGTTTAAATTTTCTCTTATTAAATGGCGGACTACAGAAAATATGCTAGTGATATTGAAAGGGCGGAGTTTAAAAATTTCTATCCAATTAGTAAAACAACATTTGAATGAACCGAATAAAAGAACTGAGTTTAATATTGATTTTGGAGATAACTTTTGCTCGTCTAACTTCCAGTTTTATATTTCTGGAACTTTAACAAAACAAGATGGTAAAGCATATCTTGGAACTGATAATGTTAGATTAATCGATAATTTTATACCGTTTTTTATTTTCTAAGATTGAAGTAAGAAAACACAATAAATTGATAGAAGAAGTCGAAAACTGTGGCCAATTAAGCACTATTAAAGGAACCATTTGTTATTCCAAAAGTGATGTATTTTCAAAACAGTTTTGAATCAACTTTTAAATTTGGACAATTTGAAGCGGTCGGTGATTTAGCACATTTCGGCTTAGGATTCTTTGAAAATGTAAATTTTCCAATCTATAAAGGTGGATTTTACATTAGTTTCATAAGAGCTGAAGACGATGATGTGATTCTGAAGACTGCAACTGGAAATGTTATGCCTGTTGATGGCAAAATTACAATTAACGAGTTTTTCATTAGAGTTCCGATGATTTATTACAAAACCACGAGTAAAATTCAGTTGATTGATGAAATTACAAAATCTCAAAACATTATGTTTAATTTTCTAGATTGGCAATGTATTGAGCAAAAAGGTATTTCCGGAACAAGTTATTCGTTCGATATCACAAATATTTATAGAAATATCTTCAATCCTAAGTTTGTTATTATAGGTTTTCAAACAGATAGACAGAATAATCAAGAGAAAAATCCTTCAAAGTTTGATAGTTTGAATGTAAAAAATATCAGAGTAAAATTGAACGGTTCTTATTATCCAGATGAATTACAAAAATTTAAACATTTCAGGAGGTCTTTTCAGAATCATGTATCAGATGTATCAAGATTTTAAGAAAGTTTACTACAAAAATATGGAAATGTATTATAATCCTAAAGAACTTTTTAGCGAATAGACCTATTTATGTCATTGATACAACAAAGAGTTTGACAAATATTTCTGGTTCAAAGAACGATATAATTTATCAATATGGATTTTCAAAATGCTGTTACAAACGCGATTTGTTATGTTGTTGTTGTTTCTGAGAAATTTTTAGCCTATGATGTGATTAAGAACGATATTAGAGAAATTCAGTAGTTAATGATGTTCATATTGTTCTCTTTCATTCCTTCTAAAACTTCAAAAATATACTCTTTCGCTGATGAAAAATCACGATTTCTTCCGGAATAATCTTTGTAATCATAGACAAAATATCCTAAATAGTTAAATAATAAAATAAAATCATTTCTTTTTATCTCGGTAGTTGAAATATAAACATAAACATTTGCGCTGAAAAATTTATATCTCGGCAGAGTTAGTTCCATACCTTCCATTTATTCTTTTTGTAAAAATGGAAGAGTATAATGCCAACTGTTACAAGTGTTCTAATAGAGGAGAAATTGTTTGATAAAAGATTAGTTTGTAGAGATTGTAATTTAATTTTGTACGAAAGACCTAAACCTAAGAAATTTCGAAATAAACTAACACATTTGAATAATCTGCTTACAAAATTGCAATATGGAGGTAAAAAACAAACAAAAATTTGTTACAGAATTTAGAAAACAGAATAAAAATTTTTACTTATCTCTTATAACCGTTGAAAAAATTATTTTCCTTTTCAAAGAATACATTCGGTTTGTAGGTATCGATACACACGTTTATTATGAGAAGATTTTACCTGTATTTTTTCATTATCTGGATGTTGAATTTGATTACGATTTTAAGCCTGAAATCTTTGATGATTTTATAGTACATTTGGAGAAATTAAATGAAGAACCTCGTCAAAAGAATGTGGTTTTACTCACATTCTCCCCGACTTCTCGAGTGATTGTTAGCAAATTCCATCATTTCCGTTTATAAGTTTTAATTTATAGTTTATTCGTAGCAGACATTTCAAATAGATTGATTTGACAGCTCAAGAAAGTAGAAGCAAACAGCTATAGATTCGGTTAATTTTTCATTCATGAGTTACAGATTCGTTTATTGTCCTTTAAACAGGAATTTCTATTGATTTACTGTCTGTCCCAAAAGTGAGCTAGAAACCCCATATTCATATCTACTTGTGTATATATATATACGTGTGTGTATGTGTGTGTGTGTGTGTGTGTGTGTGTGTGTGTGTGTGTGTGTGTGTGTGTGTGTGTTTTGTATGTTAGAGTATTTTGTGATTTTTAGGCAATATGCTTTCTAAAATCAAGAAACTAAGAACTCTGATGAACACCTACTGGATGCTGTGTGACGCCGTACACCAGGCTAATGGCTTCTACTGCGATCAGCTAATGGCCGTTATCTTCTCCTCGTTTCTCCACATCACTGTCACGTCTTACTACTTTTTCATGCTCCTCAAAACTGGTACATTGTTCTTCACGACTACTGAAGTAGCTTGGATCTTGCTTAACATCTGCTACGTAGTTCTGTTACTAAACTCAAGCACGGTCGTCACCAACAAGGTAAATATTATATTGAGAAAATCCTACCCTAAGGTTTAAATTGTTTTATGTAACATAACTTAGAATGTGATTCAATTCTGTTAGATGCATGTTAATGCATCCCAGAATTTCTTTTAGGACTTTTCAACATCCAAGTAAAGTGGCTCAATGATAGATCTGTTGGGTCTATGACCTATTCAAGCGTGATTCAATACAATGACAATGCTTTTGAAAATGTAAAAACTTAACTTTTAATTTCTAAATATAATGATTCTAGGCTGTAATTGTATTTATTACAATATATTATATTATAGAATATAATACAATTTAATATTTATATATTATATTGAGAAAATCCTATCATAAGGTTTACATGGCGTTAATAAAACTTATAATTTGCTTAAAATCTGTTCCACCCAAAATGAAGCCTTATATAATCATTCCTGATATTGTATAATGCACTGAATTTTGGTTTCTATGCTATGGAGCTGACCAATACGCAACTCGACATAAATTACTAGTTTTCCCGAGTGTCTCTGACATCCAGTTTTGAAGCACAAGTAAGTTCTCACGTTAATACATCTATCAGAGACTCTCCACATGGAACTGTGTATAGGATAGGGTGTATGGATAAAGTTCCACTCTATGCACAGAAATAACTTCAGGGATGCCAAGAGATGTTTCAAGATCCGTTAAAAGTCCTTAATGGCCCTCAGGAATCTCCGAGTCGGGTATACGTGCTCTTGGTGATAAGATGCAGCACGAGTATGGGATTTCTTCCAGTGATTATTACTGGCCACAAATATCCTTAAGGACTTTTCTAAATCCAGGTAAAGAGGCTCAATGCTCCTCTGTTGGCGGCTATGAACTATTCAAACCTGATTCAATGTAAGTCGTTTTGAATTTCTAAATATATGATGTTGTTCTAGGCTGATGAGACAGGACAGACGATCTGCAAGTTCATCAACAAGAGCATGGACCCGGAATTGAGAAATCAGGTAATTATGATTACTTATAGCTAAACAACCACAGAAAACTACCAATTCATTATGGTGTAGTAATGATATTATAGTAATAACCTATTTGAATTTTCTAAAAAGGATAAAAAAATTGAAGTCCCACATTGCTTTTTTCATTGGACTTCTAATGGAAACTTGATAGACATTCTTTAAATTTAATATCTTGATTCTATCAACTTGTCTTGGTCTTATAGAAATAATTTATTGAAATGTTACTAGAAGTGAAACAAGAACTCATTAACACGTTACTAATTTCTTGTTTCACTGAACGATGGCAAATGTCCAGAAAAGTCATGTTCCTTCACAATCCTTCCATCGTCAAAAATAACCTTTTAAACAAAGAAATTACTAGAAGACTTCACAAGAAGTCCCACGTTGGTTTTTTATATGCGTTTTAGTGCAAACGTAATAAAAATATGTAAAAATCTTTGTGGGTGTTTTCCAGCTTGAAGGGTTTCTCCTGCAGTTGCCCCACCACAACGCAAGATTCTCTGCTCGTGGATTTTTTTCCCCGCTTAACAACGAGACACTCACAGCGGTTTAGTGATTTACTTTGTAGAAAAAGTACTCGTTTCTCTATTAACAAATAGGATTCTGTATCCATCTATCGACTATATAATTTTCTTATCTAGAGTAAATTTCGTGACAAGATAAACTAACAGTTATCAAACATGTTATAGCATGTAGGCTGATAGCGTGTTCTGTCTGTACAGATGGCTGGAGCGGTGACAACTTACCTGGTGATACTGATCCAATTCCAGACTGAACCATCATCCACCTAGAATAAAGAAGCTTAGAACTTAGTACAAAATCACTGAATATAAACGTAAACTTCTGTTCGGCATACATTCACATGGTATTGAATGTAGTTTAGTTACACCTCTAATATATTGTGTTTTTACATTCACGCTGGCAAAATGCAATGTGTAAGATGTTCAACGAGTTAATTGATGTAATAAAGAGTTTAATTATTGTTAAAATTAGTAATGACAGGCTTTATATATTTGTACTGTTTGGGCAGCTTCACCTAAATATATTTCATAAAATACAAGCAAATTTGTATTCAGAAAGTATAGGAGGGAAATCAAATGCATTTTTAAACAATATTTTATAGCATTTTTAAAGCATATTCTTAACAAAGGCATAAATTCAGAAAGATTATTCTTGAATTTTGATTAGGTTAGATTATTTATTATTTTGGCATACGTATTTTGGGCTAATCGTTAGCGAAGCTGACCACTCGGAGGGAGAGCTGAATAAAAATTTAGTTTTGTCCCTGGTAGTGTGTCCGCACGATATCTCAAAAACTAAGTGACCCATACACCTAAATTGTGTACGATGTAATTTCCATATGAGAATTACTGAGTTAGATTACGTTGCACTTCATAGTTTTCGGCTCAGTGGGAATGAATAAGTATTTAATCAAAATCAGAGATTTTTACATGTGATATATAAACTCATGTAGCATAATTTTCCCAACCCATCCAACATCAATTTATTATGACGCAATTTAACGAAAGAATTTTAGTTTATAAATTAGAAACATTGCTCGAGAAAACTTATGCGTAAAATTTTAATTTATCTTAGTCAAGAATGAGTTCTATATGATGGTGCATTGGTAACTATAGAATATAGCTGAGTGTCATTTAAGCCTATCACTTAGTATAGGGCATTCGAAAGTGTCAAAGTTGTTCGGTTTCACAGTTTTTTTCTGCAGATCCAAATTTTAATTCAAGCTTAATAAAGAAGTTGAATTTCTAAAAATATATTGCAAATTTCAACACATTTTCAATATTTTAAAATATTTCAAATTCAGGATATTTTAAACTAGAAATCCTAAAATATGAAATAGCAAAGTATGACTTTCAATACACCTATTAATATCTCTCTTGAAAACTAAATTTGGGTATTTCAAGTTTGGCTTTATCTTGGGTGGTTGAAATATGAAGCGATCTGTTGAGTTTCAGCTTTTTGAACAGTACTTTCACCGTGGGTTCTTAGTGATTTAATTATAACTTTTTATCTTTTAACAAAGTTTTCCCCGTTAGATTTTTTAACTCAATTCATCTTTATTTGTGCAATTTTCTAGTTCTAACCTGAGTTCTACCTGGAACTAAAATGCTCTGCAGCCCTGAAGACTTCTTCTCCGTGTATTGATTAAACAGCAGCCCTAATTTGTTACATAATGTCTTCTCGAGTCATAGGCCTTGATGCATAAACCAAGTCTTTTAACCTTCCCCACAAATAATTAGTCCATGCACGTTAAATCCGTAAACACGTGCATGTATCTTCGGATAAATATGTTCAACAATTTTGGGAGAAATGATAAGAGATGATGTATAAAGAGTATGTGGTTCAGTTCAATCAACGTGACTTTTGTACAAGAGTGGCTGCCAGTGCAGGAATTTACCAATCAGTACGTAGGGTCCTTAAGGACATTAAAATACACCCATGCCGGATTTCACTATATCAGTAACTGTATGGAGATGACTACCTTCTTAGAATGGACTTCTCTTTGTGGGCCCATGATAAAATGCAGAAAGACGAATATTTTTTCAAAGGTTTCATGGATGACGACAAGAACTTCTGGAACAATGGACAAGTGAATCGTCACAAAATGAGGGTCTGGGATTTTGAGAACCCCCACTGGATGCGAGAGGTAAACAATTTAAGTTACTGGACCCTCAGTACTTTGTACGACATTATTGGCCGCCAAATTGCTTGGAGATATGTACAATAACTTCCTCATCTATTACTTGCCTAATTTATTGTGTAATGTTTCTGAACAAACTATTCAAGAAATCTGTTTTGTGTACGATAGGGCGGCAGCCCACTACTCTCGAGCGGTGCGTAAAACTGTAGATGAGGATTAAGAGGGATTAAAAAGGATCGTAAAGGGCGGATCAGTCAACTACCCACACAGATCCCAGGATTTAACGTGCCTGAACTAATAATTACAGCGAAGGTTAAAAGACTTGGCTTATGTATCAAGGCCCATGACTCGACATTACGTAACGAATCAGGACATTTAATCAGTAAATAAACGGAGAAGAGGTTTTGTTTTAGAAGATCTGTAAATAATGTTAGTTGAATTACATAACTTTTAGACAGACATAATTAGAATCTAGACAGTTTTATAAATACAAATTACTTAAATTACATCACATAATATATAAAATTATTAAAAAAGGTAAAAAAAACAATTCACTAAGAACCTACATATACCAATTACATGGTATACTTTAAATAAAAATTTAATAAATAAAATTTTATTTTAGAATTGTAAATGGATAGGGAATAAAAAAGTAAATTTATATTGTAATCCAGCGGCAGGCACAACGCGCTTGTAATCTGGTCTAGACCTGACTTGATGGCAGTGAATGCTAAACAATAGTTCACAGTGGACTCTATCTTGGTTAGGCGGCCAACCTGCGTTGGGAGAGATTTAAACAGACCTGCAGGAACAGGAGCGTAGTCGGTGCAGGCCGAGAAACCACGTTCTGCTACCATTCCGAGTTGAGAAGCGATAGAGTAAAGTCTTTAGTGCGAGTTTAAAAGTAGTGTCGGGCGTAGGATCCGTCGGTATAAATTATATTAATACCGAACTCCAAGACCTTCACGACCAAAGAGCTAAGTACCTTTGACTGAATTATTAAATTTTTTCTAAATTTGAAATTTGCAAAATTAAGAAGTGAATTAATTTGAAATTGGAATTGAAAATTTGAAATTAACGATCAAATTCTGTTGAGTGTGGACTATAATATATATAAAATTGTAAAGGAGTAAGTTATTTAAAGTCGAACTTAAAATTTCATTGAAATTTATAGGGATTGTAGTAAAAATTAAGAGCTGCAGGTGCTGCACCATTTCCTGTAGGAACTTTGTGAAAAAATTCCTGTTGAGAACTGTTTAGTTTTTGTTTGAGAATTTTATTTGAAAGAAGTTTATAATTATTATTTTATTAGTTTTGAGAAGAAGCCTATTTAATTTATTTCATTCAAATTTATTCAAGATTATTATTTTATTTTTATATTTTATACACACGTATTTAGAGGACAGTGAGCCCATATTAAATCGAAAGTGCCTTGCCAAAGGAAGTAGTAATTTTAACCTATTGTTCAAAACATTGTTATGGTGAAATACAAGGTTAATAATTGACATTTGAATTGATTTAATAAACCTGAATTTTTCTAAAAAGGTGCAGTTTTAATTTCCACCAGTATCTACTTAAATCTTAAGAGTTCGAGACTGTTTAGGGTCATTCATAATAAAAACAAAAAATTTTGTGTATTAACATTCAGTATACTACATCAAATACAGGAATTACAAATGCTATAATGCAATAAAACTTTACAGCAATTAGTATTTTAAGCACTGTTCTTAGCCATCAAAGATAAATCCAAACTGTAAATGAAATAAAAAGATGTTAAGAGAGGTATTGATAGGTTTAGTAAGAGACATGCCTTACTATTTGTTTTATTATTATTATTTAAAAAAATGGGAAATTATTGCTGAAAAGGGACTTGCGAAATATTTTTAATAACAGTAACTTCTTTATTAACCCTGGATAAAAAATAGATTTACTAATAATTTCTAATGGGGTAAAAATAAACACATTTTGACACTTTGAACACCCCTGTTTGAATACATGAAGCAAAATAAATTAAACTTGTTTTAAAAATGATCAGTGAGACTCAAACATTAAGATGGCGTACAGATTTCCCTACTTGTACACTTTACCCCTACATCCAAAACTGTCAATCTGTGGTGATTTTAGAGTTTAAAATTATTCTCCCGATTTCTTTGGGATTTACGTTACAGTTAAGCAGGTGCGTAGGTTTTCTCGGTTCATCCGCTGTACATCGCAAAATGGCTGCCTGCCTCACACTGTATACAAGTTTTAATACATTAGCTTTGCCAAATAGCCTGGATATTGCAACAACGTCAGTACTGTGGAGTGTTTGATGCTGCTGAATACACTTAGGAGGGTATGCAGATTTTCAGTTTTGGAATGTCTCCTTCAATGTTTTTTTTTTAATTACGTGAATACCAAGATGAACATGAAATTTATAAACTGTCTGATTACAATAATGACAAATTTATCGTATCAATTGATAATGGAGGGAGATCAATATCAGTGGAACTGGATATAGAGGCAACTTTGAGAACTCAAATCAAATCAAATCAGATTTGTATTGCCGGAACATTATACAACGCATGGCAAAAGTCAAATTTTTATTTTTTTAATTACTAAAGTTTGTGTCATACACACCACAATAAATTCCAACATACAGTTTTCAAACTTACCTGCACCCATTCATTCACCAATTATTCCCACTTCCAGCGACGGAGTCCGTCAGTCTTTTAAATTGGCGGTCTCCCAATTATATGCCAAAAGTTGTCAACATTATAAAATGTTTGTGACTGAATGTGTTATTGTATGTCAGTTAAGGAATAAATAACACATGCATATATTTCAGCTTAAGTACGTACACATTTTTTTGTACTAGTAAATAAGGTGTACTTTGAAGTGTGCAAAGGTAATAGAATTTTACAACGGACTCTCGATCTACAAAATACCGAAACATTTAATGGCTTGAAATGTCGTTTACGCATACGAAGTCAAACAGTAAAACTAAGAGAGATGTAAGTTATGGAAACAACTGAGTTTGAAGAAAATACTTTAACAAGTTTGTTTGAAGTTTGAAAATAGCTTCTACCGTAGTTATCTTTTGTAAATGCACTGTTGGCAAATTTGAGCTTGAACTTCCTCCAGTGCAGACGTACTTTGTTTTCTCCTAATTACTTAGTTTGGAAAGGTGACTAGTTATCGTACACAATTTAAATTATTGTACACAGTTTATTATCAATTGCTGTTAGTTTTAAAAAAATAGGATTTCAGTTTTCACATGACAAATATCTTTTATAGGAAACCCGTAAAATCTATCTAATGTGTAAACTTCCCGATTCCAAGTAGCCTTGCAGTTAGTTCCTCGTAATACTTTTCCCTCAAAAAACAGTATGGGAATGAGGAAATCACTTGTAATTTGCAGCGTTTTTGCTCACTATACCACATCTTAGCTTTTAAAATTACAGTCCATTTCAAATTATGTTATTCACTAGTGTAGAAAATTGTTTTCTGCACGAGTAATTTGTGCGCTAATCTGATGTTATTTAAAACGAATGGTGTTTGAGGTCAGAGCAGCATTGAAAATAACACTGAGTTGTGTCCGCCGGGGGCATTTGGTCACGAGAATTTTTTTAGTGGTGGCCGCTACAAAGGAAAAATTCGAAATGCCCCAGTTTTTGGCTTTATGATTTCTTTACCGCACAAAATACTTAGAAGTGCCAGAGAATAATAAATACAATTCCCTCGTAGCACAAGTTTTGTGTACATTGTGCACCTTATTGATTTATTGTTGCAAAATATGTTTAATGTTTTAATATTCAATTGATTAACATGCAAGGTAATATTACTTTTATAGAGATGCTATTCCGTTGCGAAGAAGTCATGGACACCGTCCGGGAAAAGATCTTGCTAAAGGTAATCGCTGGTATTAATAGATTAGTAATGTGATCTAACTACTGAAGGATGCAATGGATTGGCTGTTATAAATTCCTTTGGTGTTCTGTGGAGGATACCAGATCACTCTTGGATGATAAGAGATATGATTGGACACTGGAAGATGAATCTCTACTGCCTACAAAATTTGTTCCAATTTCCAGAAATCCAGTGCTGGAAAGTTTGCATATATCAACTACAAGGGACGTGACGTGGGCCAGGTCTCATGGTCATCTCATCTGTAAGCTTGAGATTACGTGGACAATTTCAAGCTTAATTCATTCTCAAGATGTCCTGCTAAGAGACGCCTAATCATACAAATATACAAATTTTCACCTCCTCCCCCGGCAGACTAAAGAGAAATTGCGTCAGCCTACTGAGCAATTGGCTAAATTCGATGCTTGGACATGTACCAACATATAATTCATTTTGTTTATGTAGAAATTAAGCTTCATGAAAAATTTCAAGTCTACAGATGAAATTTTCATGAAAAATTTCAAATCCACAAATGAAATCTTTATCATCATAGTTTAACACAAGGTACATTTACATGTGTATTCGTTAAGTTGGGTTTTATGGCATTGTTCAAATTATAAAAGCCCATCTACTAAATTAATAAAATACTAGATACTGTTGTATCTATTGTAGATACTATTGTAGGTGGGGTTAAGTTAAAAATTTTAAAAATTTATATTTATATTAAAATCTCACATAATTGGTCTCAGATTGTTTACAGACTTATTTATTTCGTAGTTTTTTTCTTGCTACCATACCAATGTACCAGTCATGACGTATAAGACAAATATAAATTATTTCAGAGCCAAAGTATACAAATACCATAGAGTGATAAGGAACATACAGTAGTGTTTTCTATATAGAAATGAATCCATATGTAAAATCTTGTTTATAGGTCAGTTCGGTTTCGAGATATCGATCAGACTGACAGACAGAACTGAAATTTATCGAGCCCTTCAAGTAATAGGCTTTGCTAATGTTTAGTTATTTATCACCAATCATGGTACACACCAAATCTAATACGTAACTCTGTTACTATAAGATGTTGTGGTACAATAATATTAATATGTTTGATGTAATCTGTCCAATTATGGCTTGTCAAGGACAAGATAGATATAATCGAGATAAGAATTCTGACGAAATAATATGACAATAAGAATATTAACTAACATTATTCTCCAGCTTAGCCATATACAGCTTTATTTCGATTTCTGTCATATAGACTAATTTATTAATTTCATTTATTAAAAATAATTGAGTTTTTTAAATATTAAAACAATCCGTAAATTGCAAGAAACTTCAGCTGCAGACATAAATAACCTTGGAGTATTCGTGTAGTCAGAGTTTAATGTCCTGGAAGACAGGGAGAACAAAAGTGGAGGTAAAAGAACCATTACAGGTACCGTTCCCGCCGTACTCAAGCAATCCAGACCAACAATTCACATAAACGTTTTAAAACTTCAATTCAGTCCGGTTGTTTGCAACAACCGGAAACGATCTTGTAAATACTGCACAGAAATATGACAGTTTTACAAATATACGAGGTACTCTGTAACAAGTATCGATTTAAAAATTAGTGTATTGGGTTGTACTTTTGATTGTATTAGTTGCAAAGAGATCAATTATGTATACGGAAAAAGTGTGATAAGTTCATTCTGTTAGAGGTGTACTGGGGATTGTTTCAGTTAGTTCTTATTTCCGACGCTAGGCTGCGCCACGTAACTTTGATTGTTACCTGAGCCTTTCACTCCGCAGATGGCAGTCTGAGCAATCAATATTTTAGAAACTCAATTTAAAGCATTTGGTGCGTTATCTCTGGTGTAATTAATGCAATCAAAGGTTGAACCTAAAATTTATGTCAGGGATTCTTATGCAGTGTGGAATATTTATATCACGATAGTAATGAGTAAAAAACGTTAGCCTGTATGTATACAATTATTTTCAAACAACTGAAGTTTTATGGTGGTAATTCCTGTGCCATTTCCTGTAGTAAATTCTGGAAAAGTCAACGCCATCATCTTAACGTCCATCGTATCGGAAATACATTAATTACATTGCTTAGGCCTACTATAACTGGGGATATATTGTCATTTTTTAAATAGAAATAAAGGATGCATACCCTTTGGGGTTATTAAAACAGTGGGGCACAAAAATGTGAACATCTACACATTATAAGACTAATTTTCTTAGGTGGAGGATGTAAGAATAAGTACAAAATAATGAATAGAAAGAAGAATAGAGGGGAAGACACTGCTCAAACATACCCAAAAGGTGGTTGGAGTCCAGTCAAGGCGTTGTCACTTCACAGGATGCAGTGAAGGGTTTCAACCCTTTTCTTTCCCTTCTTTACTTCTTTATGTTCATTATTGTTGTATGTATTAATACCTCTCTCACCTAATGAAGAGGATGGAGTCCAAACCTCGAAACGTTGTGTTATGCCTTTTATAACCTATAACGATGGCAAATGTCCGAAATCGTGTTATTCTTTTATCCCTTCCATTGTCAATAACAAACTTTAAACAAAAAACTAATTTTCTTTTTAAATAACTAATAAGACACCATAAAAACTTAATGTTTATATACTACTGAATTCAGTAAAACTTTAAAATGGCTAAGAAATATATTTATCATTACTGTTCAATTTCTTGAATAAATAAGTAGGCTATATTACTTTATGTAAAAATTACTGGTTTATTTGAAAAACTTCTAACCAAGCTTATGTATATTATTGTGTTTTATTTCAAAGTCTTTAAGTGAAATGTAAGCCTTTAACTTTGTCATGAATAAATCAATGGTGGAACCGAGTACTTATGAGCATAGCGAACCAAGGTTGACCTGTGAAGCGATCACGGGTGTCTCCTAGTAATATATAGGCCTAAATAGGAGAAACGTTATAACTGATTAATCTTCACATATTACCGCTTAAATCTACAATGAAATCTTAACACTGAGTAGAATGTTATAATTTATTTCAGAAATCGTATGACTTGGTCGTTAATAACAGTTTGTGTGTCAAAGTAGGAGCACATATTCATATTGTGCAATATAGCAATATATTAGCAGTAAACCGGTTGTCATAATAGCAATAATTGATCACACAATGCCATCATAAGGGTTATTTCAACCTAATATTAAAAGCTTGACGCAACGTCCAGTGTCACCGTTAAAAGTAACTGTTGCATACTCGATACCTGTCTACATCTTTCACCTGCATTACTGTAATAGGAACATTCTAAAAAAAACATTCTCGAAACTTCATAACTTTTCCATATCTCATACATACATACTATACGATATCAATATCGGCAGCCTCTCTCAATATCCTTCCTTATATACGTTTGGTCGTATCTCACACAGTATCCAGTTGCCTGTGATACAATTCCAGTCTTTTAAAACTTATCCTTTAGGAGGGACTTTACTGACTGAATCACTAATTATGTGATGATTTGTGTCCTGCAAACGAGCAACCCTGTATTATAATTTTATTTAATTAAATTTCTTATTAAAGGTTGTTTATTATCTTTAAAATCTTTACATTTTCTGTTTATATCCTGAGAGTACGCTCATTCTTCCCGTAACAGTGATTGACACAGTTAAGTAGTAAGAGTATGTATTAAATATCATCTCTAAGCACGGTGATGCAAACAAGTTTTCTACACATAATACACCTGTGGGAAGGGTGGATTCGTTGTGAATGTTGGGTTTCGCTCCAGTTCACCTTCCTCTTAGTGCATCCTTCTTAGTCTGGAATGTGACGATGTCACACACAGACTTGACTCCTGAATCAGGAGTCATGGTCGTCTGAAGAGATAGAAAAAAGCTGACAATGAAGTTAAAAATGAACTCATTACATCGTTTCGACACCAGAGACACCTACCCAACAAAATATATGTAGTGCAATCTAGTTGAAGAAGTATTCCCAGCGTCTCATCAGGTGCACAATTGAGTGCACTACGATGTTTTAGACACGATTTTCTTAACACGGTAGAACAAACAATTTTATTAAAAAATCCCAATATGTTAGTCATAAATATGAACTTAATCATGAACTAACTGCTACTCGACAATGATCAACGGTAGTCTATGTCTATATCTAAAGAAATTAAGAAAAATTAAGAGAGCAACATTTAAAACTTATACTGTATTGTTTATTTAATCACACTTAATAGAAGTATTTTTCAATTTAGAACTTCTATCTATATTATAAACAATTCAACTAATTTGACCACAACTACACCATGAATAAACAGTTAATTATTGAGTTTCTTTTCTGAACAGAACTCTTCGCCTAAGAATGTACCTTGTGGAACGCGGTACCACTCTATTCTGCGTTAATTGAATTATGTTGCCACTGTATACACGTATAAACCATTAAAAACCCGCCTTCTTTTTATTGACAATTTGCAGATTATGCCTTGCGGTTTTGAGGAATAATATAAAAACGAAAAATATTTCAGTTAAATTAAAATTTACACAATTTGTTTTTAAAGTTTGTATATACTTATAAATGAATGAAACTTACATCAACAAAGTGTTTCCTTTGAAAACAAAAAAATTAATTGTATGATTTTAAAGATTATTTAATCTGTATGAAGGTAAACCAAAATAAACCATAAATACAATAGTTTTTAATGTATACTCTGCATTTATCCGTAGTACCTTTCTTTGTTAAATTGATTTTGCCAATCTTGAGAAAAGTAACGCAGATTTTCACTTTTATAACTATTAGAACATTGAGTTATTTTACATACATAGTAATACAAAATACATACCTTTATTTGCTATAAAAATGTGCTCTTTATTTGTTACAACGTGTACGGAGACATTGTGTGTGCGACAGGGGATGTAAACAGCTCATCACCCTGATGAGAATAAATCTGCCTTGGCTCCAGTACGCGCGGTCAAACTTCAATCTCAAGGTGTAAAACAGTATATAGGTTATTGGCGTACCTAAAGTTTTAAACTACGTTATAATTATCTAACTGAAACAATAGTACTCTTATTTTCACACAAAAATTTCCACAAATTGTAAAATAATATAGGAATTTTTTTTTATCCATTTAACAATAGAAAATTTGATTCTGTAAACCTAATGATCATATTTTGAAATTAATTACCATAGATACAATAGTCTAATTAAAATGACTGAATTGTATTATTACACTATAAATTTGTAATTTGTAAGTTTATATTTTTATAATTAGTTAATTTATAATTTATAAGCGACAATTCCTCGGCAAAAGACAACTGTGTGTTGTCTCATGCGCACTCGCAAAGCACTCGACGCCGCCACGGGAAAAAAGAGAACGCTCATGTTGTGTTTAGTTTTATTAGTTTTAATAGTTATTGCAGATATTCAAAATTTTACTCATTTCTCTACAGGTATTTGTAAGAATATTATTCAGAATGACACGTTCGTGCACGCTATGTTATGTTGTATATAACAATTATTTTTTATATTTTGCGAAGAAAAAAAATCTGTTATGAACAGGATACCAATCAAATACTCGATGTAAACAACATTTCACTTTTCCATTGAGTATAAAATTTACATTTTGATAGTATAGTAAATGGTCATTGACTCGAACCAACGTTAATGCACAAACCAATTTTTCAGTTGCATCTTCTTTCCTGTTTTAATTTATACTGTGGTTATAGAAATAACAAGCGAGCTATGTAACGATAAATGTACCATATATTTTAGTTTAGTAATTACATATTTATCATTTAGAACAAAAGATAACAAATCTTAGCCAAAGTATTTGATAGCTGCATCGATTAAATTGTATGAAAATAATTAGTTTTATCTCCCATTTATACTGTTTAGCACAGTTATCATTACATTATAACAAGTTCCCTAACACCCTATTTTCGAACAGCGTCAACACGCAGAATATAGTATAATTAATTTTATGACATGTACTATATCAAACATATGCCTGATAAGACTGGAATACGTTATCACGTGAGATAACGGCATGACAGCACGGAGCTTTGTTTTGCAGTTGGAATTAATTCATTGCCAAGGCTCCACTATTACAAAACTTACACGAGATGTGTTTTAAAAGCTAAGAGCTAATAGTAGCCTACTACTAAATAATATATCAAATATAAACTGTGAAAATGTTCTGATATTTCTCAACAGACTTCAAAAGAGTAGAATACTATACAATTTAGCCTGTTTATACGACCTTTTTAGATTTTTTCAAAGTTTTTTTTTTATTTCAAAATATTATGTATTTGATAAACGTTTTAATGAAAAAAGGTTGCACCTCTGATTGTGGCAATGTTATTCGCTTTGAATTAGAACAGTACATGATAAGGAAGTCGTTTTGAAGTCGCACATATAAAACCTTATACAAAAGCTAGAAAAATCGATTTAAACCTGGATATATGTAGGGTTGAACATGCTCTGCCAGTCTGATACAATTTGACATCTGATTGTAGTTGAGCTAAAATTCTTCGGTAAGGGGGTTCACATTATTGGTCGTATCTTTGTAAAGTTTGCTCGAATTTGATTTTATAGAATTCTATACATAGAAATATATACTATAGGAATGGTTCTGAGACATAATGGCATCTAAACTCAACGAGTTATATTTCAGAATTAGGACAATTTTTACTATCATTGGTATGTTGTAAATCTCTTTATTTTTAATGCTATAAACGATATAAAACTACCTTAAAGCACATTATTTGTACCTTGTAGTCATTACAAGGAATGAGTATACCACACTACGTGATGCTTCACATGCTTCTTTGAGGTTGCAAGCACAATTTAAAGTTAATTTTATGCTTAAGTATGTCCTGTAGACAGATAGACATACATACATCGTATAGAAACGAAATGTATACTCAACCCCGGCAGACAAAAGAGAAATTATGCCAGCCTACTGAACATAGGGTTAAGTGGCGTTCAGTCAAAATCCTTGGTTTGACATTCACCACCATAGAATTCATTCTTGACAATGCATCATTTAAATTTTACACATGATTTTTCTGGACATATCGTGCCACATGATAAGTTCACATTTTTATTCAATGAGTTAGGTTTAATAACAGAATTTAAATAATGAAATGTACGGTGATGTAGGAGGGGTACTACTACTCTGTAGTACGGTGAAATAAAATTTTTTATGGACTTTTATAATTGACTTTCCTCTCTATTTTGTACTGTATCAATAAGCATCATATTGTGATAATATTCCACATGTTAAAATGTTATCTGATTACACTCAGGTTCTACATATTTATCTATTCTTCTATTTTTCTCATTCCTATCAAGGTTAACCCTAAATTCAGTTAAAAAAATATCAACTAACGCTCAGCCAAATGCCATGGAGCTATATTTATATTTAAAATTGCAAACGCTGCACTATACCCTGTCTCAATATTTTAGTATTCATGTCGAACTTATTCTATCTCGTTGATATCGTGTTTCAGTAAATTCATCTGAAACCCTGGTATAAACCGGTAAGCGTATAACAAGTCCTGAAATAACGTAGAGTTGTCCTATTTGAAAATATCTATTCACTGCCCTTCGTCCTGTCCTACTTCCCAGGATTCCATGTTTCCTTATAGTGACGTCAAAAAATTGAGAAGTGATGTTTCCTGAAATTATTGCGGTAAGTTATAATAATTTTGTAATATTAATAAACCCCTTATCTATTCCAACAAATTAGATCTCTACCTATTCAACATGTGTACATTATATGTTTACAAAGTGCTGAAACTATTGTATAGAAGAAGTGGCAATGAAGGTACAACCTTCCTTGTATATGGAACAAGAAACGTAAAAAAAAGAATTTTTAGAGTACCAAAAGTAAAAAAGGAAATATTTAGATTAGACTCTGCTTTCAGTACGTAGGTCCAAAATTCTTTAATAAATTACCTATTAATATTAGATCAATAGATAAATTATACCTTTTCAGCAATAGTTAATTGAGATAGCAATGGTTAATTGAGATAGATGATGTTAGATTTTTTTAATAGAGTCATTAGCTAAAGTTAAAAGTTACTGTATATTTTATATAAAAATTAGTTTGGTTTCACGTACAATTGTATATAGATGGTTGTTGTATATGTATATAATGTACTGTGTGTGTTATCGAATGCATGTACATGCATTGTTTAATAGTTAATGTGCCTAAATAGAGCATTGATCTTTCTATGACAGAAGTTATTTATATTTTTATAATGTTGATTTGTTTTTAATGTACTATGATATTTTTAATTTGTTTTTGTTTTGTTTTTTTTTATCGAATTGTATCAAGAGGATACTAATTGTTATGTTGTGTTTACTGTTAATATTAGATCATTTTTATTCTAACATTATATGGAAAAGTAGTTAAAACTATTTTTATATTGTTTATATTTTTTGTATTCTTATTTTTAGTTCATTTGTAGTTTCAGGCACCTTGGAGAGTGGCCAGCATGTAATTTAATGCAACTGAACTCTAAAAGTACTATTAAGTTTATATTATTTTGTTAAACCTAATCACACTACTGGACATGTGATTAGGCTATTCCTAAGATTTTATTTTTTTAATGTTATTGTACTTTTTTGAAGGAATAAATCATTATTCTCATTATCTGCAATTTAAATAAAGAAGCAAAGTTTCATCTATGTCAGCTCACCTAATACTCAATACCGATTCCAGAATGTTTGTTATTATTGTTTTCTGCTTTTTCCTCAAAACAACTTGTGAATCTATTAACACGACTAACAATATAAAGATTGTGTAAGGCTATTTGACTTATGACGCTTATTTAAACCCCATTGATAGAGATCCATAGTTATAAAACACATTTTCCTCTATTTAGATATGAAGTTTCACGATCAATTTAAAGCATATACAAGAAATCTTTCTCGAGATATGCTGCACATAGTTAGACTGGCTGTGTTACTATGTGACTTGCTAAAAATGTCACATGATTCAACTTACAGTAGTTTGTTTATACAATTATTAATCCTTCGATTTTCTCGTTCTTATCATAGTTACCTATAAGATCAATGTGTTCCCTAAAACTGAGCCAAATACAGGCAGCGACGAGCACCATGATCGAAATCGATATTTTTTATTTATAAATGAAGCTTCGTTCAATTTTTAAATTCTAAAGGTCAGGTTGTTCTCGTGTTATCGTCCGAATAGACAGACAGACACACATAA
Organism: Homalodisca vitripennis; assembly: GCF_021130785.1. Classification (NCBI taxonomy): domain Eukaryota; kingdom Metazoa; phylum Arthropoda; class Insecta; order Hemiptera; family Cicadellidae; genus Homalodisca; species Homalodisca vitripennis. The sequence continues at coordinate 24,465,706 of NC_060214.1, forward strand.
ATGATTTTTTTCCCTTGTGAAGTACTAAAAAGTACAGTGTCATTTTTTATTATTTTGTGTCGTCCAATCAAGCCTTATTTTGGGATTGGTTTTCCCGTCAACAATGAGTAACGGGATCCAGTTAAAAGAAGTTCGCCTCAGCTATAGTGCCAAGACATGTTCGACGCTTGACAGATTGCGGCATAAACGATCACTCGCGCATGCGCTCCAACGCAAACTCGTCAGACGGACCGATCAGCAGAGGAGCGAGAGGTCAGTCTACACAATCCGATCACCAGGATTAGACCAACGGTACGCTGAGAACTTAACCTCACTTCTTCAGAATTGTTCGTGAGATACGGACGTATCGAATACTTATAGCTATTGGTAATTTATTACCTTATTTACTACAGTTTACCATAATTAACCTACCGTTCATATTCTGTATTGTTTTTATATGTTGTGCCACACGAAATTAACTTATAATGTATTATTCTTGGTATTTTGTTGCTTTACTTACTATCTTACAAAACCTATGTTCGTGCAATACGGACCTAACCTTTAAATTGTGTATTACTGGCTGTTCTTTACTTTACTTACTATCTTACTTAACCTATGTTCGTTCAATACGGACTTAGCCTTTAAATTGGTTATTATTAGTTACCTACTTTACTTACTATCTTACTTAACCTATATTCGTTCAATACGGACTTAGCCTTTAAATTGGTTATTATTAGTTATCTACTTTACTTACTATCTTACTTAACCTATGTTCGTGCAATACGGACTTAGCCTTTAAATTGGTTATTATTAGTTATCTACTTTACTTACTATCTTACTTAACCTATATTCGTTCAATACGGACTTAGCCTTTATATTGGTTATTATTAGTTATCTACTTTACTTACTATCTTACTTAATCTATGTTCGTTCAATACGGACCTAACCTTTAAATTGTGTATTACTGGCTGTTCTTTACTTTACTTACTATCTTACTTAACCTATGTTCGTGCAATACGGACGTAGCCTTTAAATTGGGTATTATTAGTTATCTACTTTACTTACTATCTTACTTAATCTTTGTTCCTACGATACTGACTAAACATTATTTATTAAGTGTTGATATTTCTTTTGTTCAAACTATTTTACATAAATTATAGTGTGTTGCGGTTGAGTTAGCTTTGAATTAGACAGAGATTTAGGTAGTTACGCTTTTGGGTAAAATACTTTTCGTTAATTAATGATAGTAAATATCTTACTCATCGGCACCCATTTTATTTTAAATTTTCCATTTTTTCAAGGTCACTTGGGTAATAATGATTTACTTAATGCTTGAGCTTTACTACCACCTTATGTGATTGCAATATATCTGAACCCAACTGACATACATAATCCATAAGAATACAATTTAGACCCCTGGATCGAATCCCTGCTTGATTGGGCTCATCTAGGGTATGCGATACGTGTCATTCTTAACAGTAGCTGGTTGTGTTGAAAAAAAAAACGTCACACCCTCTCGAGTGCATTCTTTGCTAATACTCAACTAAACATATGTTATATGTTTGTAATTTCTAAATGAGCAATGAGGCGTTTGTGAGTGTAACAAAAATGTAATCTCACATTCACATCGAAAGTGAAAGTATATTTTAATAGCATTGAAGTAGATTTTCTAAAATTGTAAACCTTCAAACAGCTCTAAGTGGATTTAGCAGCATCAAACATTCCACAGTACCGACGGAGGAGAAATAAACCGTTGGTATGCTGTATTACAATACTGATGTATTATACATTACATATACATAGGAATACCCACATCTAGTGTCGCATAACCAGGCTTCGCTGAGGCTCAATTCTGCAGTTTATTTATTTAATAACAGATAAAATATACGGGTAACAAATGTGTTTCAACATCTTCTGGAAAACAAAACACAAGTTATCACACCCTAATTAATGATGGGCTTCAGCCAAATTCTACGGTTTGGCATGCAACATCATATACCTTATTCTAGTGTATGTGGGAAGGAAGTTTCATGCAATCAAGTGTACAGTGAAATCTGCCTCGAGATATCCTGCCATTTAAATGTTTACGTATTATTCATTACTTTTGCAACAAAAAGGGATGTTGCATTTGTTTGTATAAGTATGTTAACATGTCACATACATGTAAAGCATAACATTTAAAAAGTCTCAGTTTGTTTAAAAATTTATTTATTCAGCCATTTGCTCGTTACCCATTAAATAAATGTAAAAATATTAGGTACCGCTTATTAAATCCCATGATGTGACATAAACCATAATTGAACTCAGTAATCCTCATAAAGAAAACAAGCTTAATGGGTAATCTTCATCTATAGATAATTTCGAGTTCGAGATATAGTGCGGAGAGACATAGTGAAATAATATTTAGTCCAGTTCCTCGAGCGATAATCTTTGCTAACGCTTAGCTAATAATAATAAATAAGATATTGCAAAATACCATATATAAACTCTTCAAAGTTCAAGAAGTAATGCGTACCGCATTTATGTATTAGGGTAGGGAACATGCTTTAAAAAGTAATATACCATATTGGCCACAACGCATGTTATTTTTCTCCAACATTTTTATGTATATACATATAGTTGTATTTTATTGGTCGGTTCTAGGCGCAGCTGCCTAAAAATACATTTTAATTAAAAAATAACTTAAAAAGAACAATTTAATACCACTTTTCATATAAAAAATCTTTTGAAATTATTTAATATAAAACTTTTTATACAATTTAAATGAAAAAGCTTATAAAACTGAACTTTTATATTTATAAATTTAGAGTAATGCATGGGTAAATAGGATTTTAAATATAAAAGAACAAAACCTTATAATAAATACATAAATTTAAAATATTGAATAGTTTAATATTATGCAACCAGTGTTATTTTATACCAGTGTATTCTGATATATGAAAGCCCACATTACGAATTTGATCAAACACTTATTAAATTATGGAACTCATTGAACATTTTACACAAACCTAATTGCCAGCGTGATTGTGAAGACGCAAATAAGTCTTTGAATCAGACTTGTATTAAACTGCATTCGATAATATCACGTGAATGAATGATGAATAGAATTCTAAGTTTATATTCAGTGCTTTTGTACTAACTACTAGGCCTGTTAGGTCTAGGTGGATGATGGTCCAGTCTGGAACTGGATCAGTATCACCAGGTAAGTTGTCACCGCTCCAGCGATCTGTACAGACAGAACACGCTATTAGTCTACATGCTATAACATATTTTGTAGTCGTCGGGATGTTAATGTATCTGTAAGAAATAAACCTATATTGAGTATAAATAAATTTATACATGATCGTATATTGCTATCATCGAAATTACTAGAAAATTGATAGTTGTTAATAAAAATAAATCACGAACTGCTGTGAGTGTCTCATTGTTGACCGAGAAATATCCACGGGCAGATAATCTTGCGTTGTGTTGAGGCAACTGCAGTAGAAACCCTTCCAGCTGGAAAACACTCAAAAAGGTAATTAGATATTTTCATAACGTTTGCACTAAAACTTTAATGAAAAAGCAACGTAGAACTTGAATCTTGTTAAGTCTTCTAACAACATTTCAATATATTATTACGATAAGACCAAGACCATTACTAAACCATACTAAATTGGTCGAGTCAGTGGTTAAATAGCTATGATAAGTTACCTGTTTTCTCAGATTTGTGTCCAAGTCTTTATTGATCAACTTGCAGATCGTCTGTCCTGTCTCATCAGCCTAGAACAACATCATATATTTAGAAACTAAAAATATGTAACATCTCCTAAAGTAATATCATTGTATTGAACAAATCTTGAATAGTTCATAGACTCCAAAGAATGTGTAAACGAGCCTCTTTACCTGGATGTGGAGAAGTCCTAAAGGATCCACACACAAAAAACGGTATTTCGGAAACAAGCAACTTTTATAATAATTATACCTTTTGATCTCACAGTGATTAAAATATATTCTGTGTTATGTTTGAAACAAAACATGTAAAAGTTAAGGTAGAATGTCTCAATATAATATTTACCTTGTTGGTGACGACCGTGCTTAAGTTTAGCAACAGCATTACGTAGCAGATGTGAAGCAAGATCCAAGCTCCATTATTAATTATGATGAACACTTCACTAGTTTTGAGGAGCAGGAAAAAGTAGTAAGACGTGACAGTGATGTGAAGAAATGAGGAGAAGGTAACGGCCATCAGCTGATCGCAGTAGAAAACATTAGCCTGGTGTACGGCGTCACACAGCATCCAGTAGGTATTCATCAGAGTCCTCAGTTTCTTGATTTTACACTGCATAGTGGCTAAAAATCACAAAATACTCTTACATACAAAACAATTCCTCATAGCAGTTAACTAACGGGGAAAATTAATTGAGCTGTGAAACTATACGTTACAAAACTAAGCATGTAGTGAACAAATCAAAAAGGTGTACCAAAACTTCATTCTATTTTCCAGAACTAAAAACGTACTAAACAAATCTAATAAAATAAATTAAGGGAATACTGAAAAAATTCATTAGCTAATTTTGAAATGTAGGCTAATATTCATTATATATGATGAATCTCTATTCTTTTATTCACATTTTTGTTGAAATTTATAAGTATATTCTACGTAAACAGATGATGTCGTATTTGGTTTTTATGATAGTCGTATGGTTGTTTCTATTATTATTGGTTTCCTTTTTTTTAGAGTGTAAGTTATGTATGATTTGTCATTCTGTTATATATTATTTGTTATATAGCACACTGCGTCGTATAATCGTTATGCTTACATCTTGCATAAGAGCCGTCAATACTGGCAGGACTTGTAACTTCCATCTCAATCTTGGCATTGACCATTTCAAAGGACTTTGCGATACTTTGAGCCACATGTGTGAAGTGGACGAGCAGGACAGCTTGGGAGCAATACAGCAGTGTCGCGGTGACGAAGAAAGTTGCGAATAAAATTTGATATTCGAACGTTGCCCCATTGTAACTCACACGAACCATTCGCTCAGAAAATGTGACTGACATTAGTGCAGCAGCGTAGACTCCCAAAAACTTCACTGTGCGCTTGACTTCTGATGTCTTGTGCTGGAGATCTTGGTAGACTCTTTCCAGAGTGTCAAAGACTTTGAAGAGTCTTGGGTACTTCCATGCGGAGCTGAAGAATATGACAGCTGCCACCACTTGTAGGGAGACCATATCCAGTGTTATTATAATGGCAATGGATCTGTCCAACGAATACAGTAAAAGATCATCCAATTTGGTCATGAAATACGTGTATAGAGTGATGGTGGATAGTGATTCTTGGAGTATGACTAAGGTTATGCTCCACAGGAATCCTGTATTGGAAAATGTGAGCTCTTTGATTCCTCTGGCTGAAGAAGTACATACCACTGGCAGACCTCCAACTATTCGACAAAACCTGAGCATCTTATCAGGAAAACTTTTCATATTGTTTTTTTTTTTGTGAATTATCAGCCCTGATTTTGTTTTAAATTTCGCGAAAACCTTACTACTCGTATATTCTATTTGGTTCACAACTCGAGTAAGTCATTGGAACGAGCTCTTTGTTGACTGGTCAAATACTAATCAATAGTAGTCTAAATAAATTTGGCAAAAAGACCACAAAAGAAAGTGCTTATTGCGAAAGTAAATATTTATAAATAATTCATTGCTCAATAGTGAAGCATTAATATTAATATTTGCATACGTTCACGGCGGAGCGAAGATGATTAGTCACTATGGCGTAATGGTTTCAAGTTATTACAAGGATGAATTGAATCGAATACACTGTTTACTTACAAAAACATTTTACCTAAATTATTACTTTCATAAAATTTCACTCATACATACATACACATACACAAACGCACCCGCACGCGCAGGGTGTATATTAAGTCCTCATACGCCTGGATATATCCCAAACTGATTGAGATATTGATGCTCAATCTTTACTATACCTATTAAGATACTTGGACTTTTAAAGGATAGAAATATTTTCCCGCCACCCTCCCCCCTATTCTTCAAGGGAGTGTAGAGAAGGGTCACTTTAAATTTTCAAATTTTTATTCGTATCTTGTAATATGTCTGTGAGGCCTGTGTGTTTTTTTTTTTTTGTTTATTTGTTTTTTGTGTGTCATTTTCTGTTTGAAGAATCAACAAGTTTTCACAAGGCAAATAATATAATAGTGGGCTCTAGTTTTAGATATACATGTGTGGCTTGAATAAAAAAACCTCTGTATTACTAATCTGAAGAATTCTGTGAGGTAATTTTCTCATTGTCATATTGTTTTGGAGGAAAAGTTACCACAGTGACCTGGACTTCGTCTTTGACCAGTTGGACAAATTGCATCATATTTAAAACTGTTTAAAATAGGTACAAAAATACTTATAGTAACAAAGACATACATGCTTACTGGCCCTAGCTAGATACCATGATTGATGATAATTGACTAAGCGTTAGCGAAACCTTGAAGGGCTAGAACACCCAAACTGACCTATAGACTTAAAATGAGGTTTGTTTTCTATATAGAAACACTAATGACAATTTGGTGGTTGTGCACGTTGCCTGTTCTTATGGGCAACCATGATGGCCCAACATCGGGCGGCTGCTTGGTAATACAGTCGCGAGTGACCAGGAATCGGGCCAGCCGCACTAAATGTGTTAGCCAATGTAGTTATAACATTTTTAAAACAACTAATTAATTTTTAAGAGCTTTAGTAAAAATATTTGTGTACCTATCCGATATTTTAGGTACTTCTAATCGATAATTTCATTCCCTGATTCGATTTTCGTGATGGCCGTTTATCAAACTGCAGCTATATTTCACAGGTCAGTATTAAATTATTACATTTTATATACAAAAATAAATTAACTATATCATAATATGAAATACCTGTAATTTAATTCGGCTTATTATTTAATAATTTAGACAGTTAATTGATTCAATTATCGTTGTGGCCGTATATCATACTACAGCTAAAAGTAATGCAATTATGATCTATAAAATATGAATGCAGTATGGTAAACAGCCACCACGGCAATCGAATTACTACTATTTTTTATCATCTAAATTACTAAATAATAACATATTAAGGATTTGATTGTCGTTGTGGCCGTTTATCATACTGCAGCCGAACCTGAGCTAGTTTAATGTTTTATTACAAATGGAGTAGCCTAAATACAATACAAAAGCAAAAAATATCATGTAACTCCAATTATTTACAGTTTTTAAAAACAAGTATTTAAGTTTATTGCAGATTCTTTGTCAAGACTTAAGTTAATTATTAGGTTATGTTTAAGTTATATATTTAACAGCATGCTCTGTTTCGATAAAATTAGGTAGCGTACTAACTATTAATTAACTCCTAAGCAATTACATAAGTTGTACAGTAGGCCTAAACAATTTCAGTACAAACTGAGATCTTAAGCGATATAAAAAAGATATTTCTAGTGAATAAGCATTGAAATATATATTGGCCTATGGTACAAGGTAATATCACGTTAATTTATTGCAGATTATTAAAAAAAGGTCAGTATATGCTATACGTTAATCACTTATAGGGGTTTTAATTATTTATTTTTAATCCGTATTTCAGCAAATATGTATCTATTAAATAAATAAATATATATATATATATATATATATATATATATATATATATATATATATATATATATATATATAAATATATATATATATATATATATATATATATATATAAATATATATATATATATATATATATATATATATATATATATAGGGTGAGTCAGAAATATGGTGAAATATTTTAAGACGTGATTGTAGAGCTAAAAATAAGAAAAGATGTTATATAAAGGTAGGTCCGGAAACGCTCCATTACTGAGTAATGGCTGGCGAAAGATTTTGCTTTGTTTTCAGTTCACCTGGTGAAATTAAGTGATTCTGAAAGGTTTTGTTCTTAACTTTTAAACTCAAATAAGATGGATGTATAAAGAAAATCACCTGAAAATCAAATAAAACCACTCTAGAGGTTGTAGTGTGAACAGTTGTTGAAAAAAAGTATGAAATTTGCAAAAAATCTAATAACAAAAATACCGTCTTAAATGTTTGATGTCGAATAACATTGTTAAATGACCAATAAACAAATTGTTTTTCCTAATACAGAATGTAGACAATTTAATTCTGAAAAACAACCAGAATAAACAAAGTTAACTAAATGTGTAAAAAATTATGATATTGACTCCTAACGTATCACACTACACAGCAAACTTTTGCTGTTTTATAATAAGGAATGAGTATTTGATTGGTAACAACTGGTGAAAAATAAACATTTTTAGTTCAAAATTTTATTTTAAATACAATAAACATCTACAATCGCTTTTAGTCTCACCAGAAGATTAATAAGGATGCTCTAAATGACCTCCATTGTTCAAAATGCACGCGTTCAGGCGTCTTCTCATCAAGTTTCGGACCCGTTCAAAAACTCCAGGTGTCTGCTTAATGGTTTCTATTCCATTAGAAACGTTTAATCGGAGTTCTTCAATGGTATCTATTGGGGAAGAGTAAACTAATGTTGTTAAATGTCCCCAAATGTAAAAAAGTTCAAAGGATTTAAGTCCGGTGATCTTGCTGGCCATGCTTGGGAGGAAGCATGAATACGATGATCTGCTAAGATTCCAACCCAAACATTTACTGAAAACTGATGTTGTGGGCGATTAGGTTTGATAGCATGAGGATTTCTGTCTGCCCAAATGTGGTTGTTATCGAAGTTAATGATAGCTTTTCTTGTAAAGTGAGCCTCATTGGTAAACAAAATTGTATTCAAAAAGTTTGGATCAGCACATTTTAACAGAAGCCATCGACAAAAACATCATGGGGAGCGTAGTCTTGTGGCAAAAGAGTTGCTGGAACATGGAGTTGCTTGGACATGCTGGAAGTGATATGGGTGTAACTGGTACTCGTGTAGTATTCTCCGAATACTAGATTGGCTGACATTGAACTGTAGTGACAATTCTCTAGTGCTCTTTTCAGGACAATCAGAAATTTTATTAAGAACCAACTCTTCTAATTCAACAGTCCTACATGATCGGGCGATGCCTGCATCACTATGCTCCGAAGACTTCAAAGAACCTGTTTCAGATAGGCGTTGATGAACATTGGCAAAAATCTTGCGCTTTGACATCTGCGGTTAGGAAAGTTGTCTTGCTAGACAGACGTCTTGCTGAAGTACTATTGCAGCGTCCCAAACCATACATTAAAATGCATGTCTTCTAAATCAGAGTTTGAATACAGATGAATATTACCTTCCATTTTTAATAAATCAAACACACAACACAAAATCACTAATAAAATTGATGGAAATAACTGGTTAAAATACTTAACACAAGCACATAGTATCTTTACAGTTTGTTGTTTTTCTTCAACAATGAGGTGACATAATTACGTCATCTAATAATAAATGCCAAGCTGATTATTTATTATTTAAAAATGTTTAAACAGTTGTTGTTTAAATAATTAGTTATTACCAGCTGTTACCAATCAGATACTCATTCCTTATTATAAAACATCAAAACATTGCTGTGTAGTGTAATACGTGAGGAGTCAATTTCATGACTGTTTTACACATTTAGTTAACTTTGTTTATTATGGCTGTTTTCAGAATTAAATTCTCTACAATCTGTATTGGGAAAAATAATTTGTTTATTGGTCATTTAACAATGTTATTCGACTTCAAACATTTAAGATGGTATTTTTGTTATTAGATTTTTGGCAAATTACATACTTTTTCTCTAACACTGTTCACACTACAACCTCTTGAGTGGTTTTATTTGATTTTTTAGGTGATTTTCTTTATACATCCATCTTATTTGAGTTAAAAAGTAAGATAAAAACCTTTCAGAATCACTTAATTTTACCAGGTGAACTGAAAACAAAGCAAAATCTTTCGCCAGCCATTACTCAGTAATGGAGCGTTTCCGGACCTACCTTTATAATTATAACATTTTTTTATTTTTAGCTCTACAATCACGTCTTAAAATATTTTACCATATTTCTGACTCAGCCTGTATAATGTATTATTTACTAGTACTTCTTCAGTATAACATTCACATAAAACAAGGTTAAATTGTATAGCCTCTATTCTTTTAAAGTATGTTAAAATATTACCAGAAATTTTCACGGTTTACTAGTACTTCTTCAGTATAGCGTTATATACCTATTCATGATATTCTGGAAAATGTAGTGAACAAACCCAAAATAGGCTTAAAAACGGGTCTTTGAAGTCTGTTAAAAATAAATAGAAAGTGTTCACAGTTTTATTTAATACATTATTTAATAGTACTCTTTATATTGTAAACACATCTTGTGTTTTGTAACAGGTGGGAAGCCTTCCTTGGTAATGAATTAATTCAATTGCGCAGCAATGTCTGTGCTGCCAAGCTTGTTATCTCGCGTGAGAACTCGACATTCCAGTCTTAACTGGCAGATGTTTGTTGGATTTTGACTAAACTCTTGTTATCTGATCTGATTGTACATCTCGTAAAATTAATCAAACTATACTTTGCGTGTTGACGCTATTTGGAAGTAGCGTGTTAGAGAACTTGACAAATATAAATGAGAAATAGAAATAAAATATTTATTTTTAGACAATAAAATCAATACAGCTATCAAATACTTTGGTAATATTTGTTCCCTGTTAATTGAATTTGAATTTATTGCTGCAGAATCCAATAATATTACTAATATAGTCTAACACCAAAAAATTGTGTTCACCATTCCCACACTACCGGATGATTTTGATAAATCCAGGATGTGTTATTCGATTGCTAGAGGTTTTAATATGTGTTCTCAGTCGATAATGTAATTTTTTAGTTAGACTATTAGGCTATTTACTAAGTTTATAAGAATCGTTTAAACAGTAAGCCTACATGTTTTTCTGGATAAAAATATGTGTTACGAATTAATTCCAAATTATTAGTTTCGCCAAAAACAAATCACAAAATTGATCTATATCAAAAATTAATTTATTGTTTGAGTAAAGTTGAATACGTTAAGAAATACATATATATTATTATGGACTTGTAGGTGTTGTATGGGGTATATGTACGAACATTTGGATCCTTTTATGAAAACCAGTTTTGGAGTACAGGGCGTCTAAACTGGACATTACTAATGGAAATAAACGTGAAAGTTACAGAGTCAATATTTTCATATGGTTAAGATTCGGGAAAAAACCTAGAGTACAAACACATGAAATTGCTAATATATATTAGACTGAAATCAACTAACATGACTGGTTATAAATTTAATTAGTTTAGTTAATGTTTTCAACTTGCCAAATCATCGTAGCACAACTCTTCCTTGGTTATTAATAACGTGAAATGTGATTCTAAAGAAACGAATGGCCCTGTGTCAGTAGTGGTTGGATCATCAATCTCTACCCATTATGCACTGTGATAAAATAGGCGCAATATTCCATATTTTCGCAGCAATGATTTCCATTTTAAAATCGTTAATCCTAGTAAAACATGTTAAGATCGCCAATTTGAAGCATTGTATTATAAACATCACATATTTATCGATGTATTCGATTAAAATAGGAAATTGCATATTGATGATGATAATAATAATAATTATTATTATCATCAGTATAATAATTATTATTATAATTATTTAATTTTTATAATTATTATAATCCTATAATAATAATTATTATTATAGGAATTTAAAGCATATAGAGGACTTTTGTACAACCATTATTTGAGGAATATTATTATTTAAAAGTAATTAATTGCACATTTATAATATACAAACTCTCACTATTCAGTGATTTTCATACGCGTACTGTACAAACTCTTATTCGAAAATGTACTATTTACTTACACAAATAAGATAGGCTGTAAACTCGAATAGTTCAACATTATACCAGCTAATGTTTGGCAGACCTGTCAGAACACATCTTGCTCTGCTACAACCAAGAGAAAAACAGGAATAGAATAAAGTAACATTTGCTGGCAGATGTTTAAAAATAGCGAAGAGGAAAACTAGTGATAATAATGACGAAATCATACAAGAATAACTACTGAAGCTACTCTAGATTAGAGCTATTTTAAAAGGACGATTTACAAAAGGAAAATGAATGCTGGAGAGTAATCTATGAGCAAATGAGGTTAAGGTAAAATTTTTAATAATATATGAATATTGGGATCGATACCAAAAGATACAGAATGCAATTTATGAAATTGGAATTTATGATGAATTAAATTACATATGTACTTTTGACAATTAGTCACCTAAAAACTACACTAAACGACATGTTACAAAGTATCTTAGTGCCTAGTACGTTTTCAAATGGTAAACAACAAAATTCTAATCCCCATTTACCTTAAGTTAAGATGAAAATTCACAAATTTTATTTGCATCTTATATCTGATGAATTATATCATCAATACAAAGTTTACACATTTTTAAAAGAACTTTTACCACAGCTAAAACAGCAATTGTATAACATTTGCGTACCTCAAAACCTTCTAAACAAAAGTTAACTGAGCTGGTAATGTTGTTCAAAAATTCTGTTCAACACAAAACAAGTGTATGGGTGTAATAACACAAGTTCATCAAAATATAGATCAAGAGTTTGAAATTGTAAATGAATTTCCATAACATTAAGCAAACTAACAGTCATTTGCGATTTTAACTGTGTACGTCGAAAATGAATTACCGAAATGTTCTTGCGTCTGCAGTTTATCAGGGGATTGCGTGAGAGTGATATTCGAACAAAACTTTGGCAAGATCAAACCAAAATGTCATACACCGATTTAGTGCAGCTGGCTACTTCTATGGGGTTGGCAAAATCTGAAAACAGGCTGATTTCCACCTCTGGAGTAGCTCAAAACCACCTGGACCTTGGTAATGTATAAAAATCAGGCTAACATGGACTAAAATTCCATAACCTTATAGGAAAAATGTATAGATGCGCGTCAACCAAAAACGGGGCTAAAATATTTAAACACAGACACATAGTGTAACGAATGAAACATCATAGGTAATTAACAAAGTATGTTTGTAAAGTAAAAACAAGTTGCAAAAACATGCATGCAGAGGCAAAATGAATTAGTGTGAAGACGAAGGTGAACATGAAATTTATAGTGTGATTACAATAATGACTAATTTATTGCATCGATTGGTATTGAAGGAAGATCAATACCAATACCAATAACAAAGGCAGCATTGAGTACTATATATTATAAAGATTTTAAGACCCTTAACTTGCAGGAAAGGATTTTTTTTTTTACGAAATATTATCCGAAAAGGAACGCGTAGTTCTATAATCTAGAGCACATCAGGACTTAGTATGAAAAGCAAAGACCAGGTACTTCAAAAAGTGTCACGAAAGAGTCCACTCCTAACCAAGAGGCAATGTAAGTAACTGGAGAATCAAAAAAAAGAAAGCCAACTCTAACCTCAACACGTGTATAGAAGTAACTGGAGTTTCCAAAAAAGGAAAGAAATCCATCATCACAAGTATATAATCTCCGCTAAAATGCTTCAAACCTTTTAAAATGACTCATGAAGTAAGGTGTCTACACTGTAATACAATACTCCAGGCGCTGCTGCACGAATGAGTTGTAAAACAGAAGCAGGATTCAGGTGCTAAGAGGATCACACCCAAACGGAATAAGACTTCCATTGATATTATTGCCCAATTGCAAAAGTGATTGATATGTGGCTCAGGTGATAAATCATGGATGAAGCCGTGCTTTGCATTTGGAGACGTTAGGGACATTTCATTAGCTTTCGTTCAAGAAGAGCCGCTTGAATTTAGATTGTTCAACAAAGTTAGAAGTTGTATCGAAGAAAGAGCATAATAAAATTAAAAATATGAATTTTTATAAACAGTATTGTGTATTTTAAAGCTAATATAGATTTAAATTTACAAATTTATTGAAATTGCAGAGACGGGTTTACTTAACATTACATAATTATTCGAACTTATGTCAATAATAATAGGAGAAACCCCTTTTCAAGGTTTTTACGTCACTATTGGAGGAGACATGGAATCCTAGGAAGTAGGAAAGGAAAAAGTAAATGTAATGGATATTTTTCAAATGGAGTACCAAAACGCTATCTCAATATTTGTCATGAGCAACCTGATTTACACTAGGGTATAAATATAGCGTACCTCATAGATAGCAATGCAAATTGACCTGTTTTTATATTGCGTTTTCTTGATGAAAAACTTAAGCATGACTTGAACTAAGCAAGTAAAAGAATGAAGTTTGTGTATTGTATATTTCTTCTAATAAACAACACTTACCCTTAGGATGCTCTTGAATATGTTTTCTACTGTCTGGAATGTAAGAGACACTTTCAGTAGGACCGATTCACTACCACTTCAATTAGTACAATATCATCTCAATCGCCTATTATCTTAGCACTTCCAATTCCAGTTCAGTACTGATAAAGATTCTGGTACCTATCGATAATTCAGAGGATTGATAAAAGGGGAGCAAATTCAAGGACTCAGGAATTTGTGGGAGCAAGAACATTTCTACTCGATTATTAGTGAAAATGTTGTGGTCTATCTATACATATAAACAACAATTTTAAAATATATTTATTACTAGAGTATGTTATTAGGTAATATTTGTGAACTCTGTACAATAATTAATAATATAGTTATAAAAAAAGTGCTACATTAGGTCAAAGGTGTTAAAAAGAACAATTTATTCAAGGCAATTCATTAATTTTCCTCGTGCCGCCACGAAACTGAAAATTTTAATGTCAACACTTAACAATTGAGCAAGCAATGATTATTTCCATTACAAGAATAGCATTCTTTTTTGCGAGGCTTTAGCCTGCTATTACTTGGTATAATATTGAATAGCAATTGCTTAGTCAATAAAACGCTCATTCCTATTACCTACACGAGTTCTGAACAAAGTAGAATATAGTAAGGTTTTCGAAATATCCTAGAAAAAATCCAAGCAGATATTTCACACAAAAATGAAAAGTTTTCCTGATAAATTGCTTAGATTTTGTCAAATGGTCGGAGGTCTGCCAGTGGAATGTACTCCTTGTGCCAGAGGAATCAAAGCGCTCATATTTTCCAATACAGGATTCCTGTGGAGTATGACGTTAGTCATACTGCAAGAATTTCTATCCACTATCACTCTATACATGCATTTCATGGATAGATTGAGTAATCAGTCATTGCGTTCGTTGGACAGATCTACTGTCATTGTAATAACAATGGATATAGTTTCTCTACAAGTGGTGGCGGCTGTCACATTCTTCAGCTCCGTCTGGAAGTATCCCAGACTTGTCAGCGTATTTGACACTCTGGAACGAGTCTACAAAGAACTCCAGCATAAGACATCAGAAGTCAAGCGAGCAGTTAAACTTTTGGGAATCTACGCTGTTGCACTAATGTTAGTTACTATTTTTTACAGAATGGTTCTTATGAACCACAGTGACCAAGCATTTTCATTAGCAGTATCCTTCGTCACCATTGTACTGCTGTTCTGCCCTCAAGCTGCTCTGCTCGTCCATTTCACACATGTGGCTCAAAGTATCGCAAAGTCCTTTGAAATGGTCAACGCCAAGATCGAGATGGAAGTCACAAACCCTGCCAGTGTTAACGGCACCTACACAAGATGTAAGCATAACGATTATGGCTAACATTAAGATGGAAGCATAACAGACAATTTTCTGATGAATAACAAACTGCACAGAAATCAAACTTAACAAATTAGGAAACCAATAAAAATAATAAATAAATCGTACAAGACAAAATAACAGTATTTAGGTAGAAACAGTTAATTTTCTTATTTATCTGAATCTTATGTGCTATTTTAATGGTCTCAGAATTATTAGTTAACAATATTTAAACAATGATAAGTCATTCTTGTGCTTAAAAGAGTTATAGCTCTGTCAATACAATATTATTTGTGATAGTGTACATATATATATATATATATATATATATATATATATATATATATACATATATATATTTGTGTGTACGTGTGTGTGTGTGTGTGTTTTCAAGTTCAAGTTCAAAAATCCTTTATTCATTGTAATACAATACAGAACACAGTTTACATCATTCATTCCCAATGCACCACGTACGGCACGTGCGGGAATACAGTTGGCCATTTTAATTTAATTTTATGCTAATTGTCTTTTGCCAGCAGTCTTCAGTCACTCAATATTTCATGTACCTTATTTCTGTAATCATAAACATAGATAATTTATGATTTAAATGTTTTCTTTTTTCAATAAACCACCTGAACCATAAACAAAGCAAATAACAACAAAGTTATAAATATAAGAAAAATACAACAATAACATTAAACTTGATATAAATTCATAACAATAACAATATAAATTGTTAACAATAACAATATAAATTTATAACAACAACTATACAAATTTGTACCGTATGACGATAACACATGGGGGTGGTGATTTCTGAGGTCGTAGTAATAAATACTAGAAATACAAAGTTTACTTATAAGTTCAGTTTAATTACGAAAACTTAAAAGCACCACTTTTAGATGGTAAAGGAAAAGTTATGTAATGCCACGTTGCTGCCAATTAGAATATAATAACTAAAGTATATCTTCTAGTTGGGCCTAAAATATCCAATGTTCTATTGAATTATGCGTACGACGTTTTACTTTACAAAACAATAATATTTCACTTCCCTTCACAATAGGTAGACTCACAACCCGGGTGTCGGCGTCTTGGCACGAGACATTGAAGCTGTAGTCTAAGAACGGTTATTTCTAGAAGAGGAGTAGAAGTTCGGAAATGGTAGCCATCTATTCAAACAACACGTGAGATACATCAGCTACGTAAACTCGCCTAAAACAAATTCGCGACGGTATTAGCCATTTAATGATACAAATTACTATTTATAACAATGTGCTCGTCGCCATAAGGACGACGCCACAACCTTTATCTATCTCCATCAAGCAAATAAAAGATCTTCAAGGGTAAGTTACTTTACTATTCACATCTTTACTTTACGTTACATTCATTTTATACGTTTGGCACCAAAGGGCTAATTTAATAATACGAAAAGATAAATTTTACTTACGGACAAAGCGCGCGAGGACTGATGGGTTACGTAGTTGGGCTGCTACAAAGGGTTAGAAGAAAAAAATTCATACGCGTGCCAATTAGGTAGTTACTCCGCCCAATAATTTAGTTCCGGAACATTGGATGTAAAATAATATTATATAATACTGGCTGATTAGGTTGCGAAATTTACATTGTATGAAATTTAATTAACTAATTTACGGTACAGAATATCCCCCCTGTTTTGATTTCGCAACCTAATTAGTCGCTTTACTTTAAACATATTCTAAATAACAAACTTAATTCAACCTTTTATTCATTACATAAATTCAAATTCAACCATAACAATACGAAAGCGCGGGGTTTCAAAAGTTTCCTATGAAATCCGCTAGATCGCATGCCAATGCAGTTCTATGACTGCTCGCTTAGGGACCAAAAATAGAAAATCAATTTAGGCAAACTATTTTCATGCAGTGCACGTTGCAGCGTTTTAGAATTTGCAGGTCGTTGCAAGAATAAGGGCATTTAAGGCGATTAAATCGTAAACAAGTGTAGTGTAGTGTTTTGTTATATAGGCGCCACATTCATACTTCTTTTTGCATTCATACCAGTGTTTTGTGTATGGTGTTTTGCCATTAAATACCCTGAGACTTGCGGACAAGTTACCAATATGGATCGAATACTTTGGAATGAAACGTCCCCTCACGAGAAGCTAAGTCTCACATTTCTTATTAATACTGCATCACTCTTTATATATATTTACATACAACATCCTATACATCTTACATCTACATGAATTTTAATACTTCAAATATATCTACAAAATTCAAAATTCAACATTTCGGCATACATACAAAATACAGACAATTTTTCATCTTTGATTCCCTCATTACAAACAGTCAGGATCAACTTTGTCTCATTTCTTTATACTAAGTCTATTTACAAATTCTTTTTCTATATTTTATTTCCATTGATACATTCGTTAAGAATTCACCAAACAGTTAACTTCCTGGATTTTATCTTATCTTTTAAATTTGGCAGCAAGTGGTTCCTTAAGCTAGGGATGCTACAAAAATTTTTTTTTATTTATACAGAACAGGTCTTAAATTAGGTTTTCTATAGTTTAATTTACTCCAATTTTTAATTACCTTACCATAGACCCTCATAAAATAGTGTTTTTCTTTTCTTACTGTATTACTATTTATAAAATTATTATTCTTAAACTTATGAAACCGGGGAGGGATATTTTTAGATGTTGTGTGTAATACCACTCCCCTATCGACTAGTTTTTTGGATTCCTAAAACAATTTTTTGCTAAGTGACCAGGCCTATTACAATTGAAACATAACTTTGGGTTTTTGACAGTAGGCCTACTTTTTCTAAGTTCAACATGTGGTGGATACATGTTGTTAACATATGTCTTACTTAAATTGTCCCTTAAGTTATCATTAAAGGTTATATTGTTACTAGCTATACACAAATTTTCCAAATCTGTAAAACAAATGGGATTGTTTTCAAAAATTAACTTATTTCTATCTGTAGGCTTAATACCTCTTTTTATACAAGTTACCAAGTCCTGTTCACTTATGTTACACAATAAAACTTGACTGAGCTCTTTGATGTCATAGATGTATTCATACAGTGGCTCATCAAACCTTTGTGGCCTATAAACTAAATCTAGTCTCAGTCTTTCAATTAGGCCTACAGGGATAAAAGCACTAATTAATTCCCTGTGTAGATAGTTGACATTTGGCATGACAGACTTACACTGTATTATTTTGGCTAAAAGTGGACCTTTTGCATAACATGGTAACAATGCTAAAATTTCATTTTCTGATAGGCTAGTTTCACATTTTAGTTTTAACAAAGTTTTCAAAAAGTTTATTAGTTCAGGTACTACTAAGCCATTTGTTACTGTAAAATTTTGTAAATAACATTCTACAGGGTTGTTTAACTTATTAAACATATTTAAACCAGACATAGGTTGACTAATACAATCATTGTTTGCATTATAAATAGGCATTATAGGCAAAGTGGGGGTACTGGCAGTAGGCTGTGATATTGTTGGTGGTTGTACAGAAATAGGGCCTATTTGTTCTTTCACTGCCTGTTCCATAGCCTCATCTTGTTCTAATGATTCATTTAAATTGGCTTCTAACACTTTAAGCTGTTCTAGGTTCACTGTAGGTAGCAAGTTTTTAGCTAACTGTTGTTCAACATTTACTAGCCTACACTTTAAAGCTGATAAAGTTTCACTATGTACAGAACTTAGTTCTAGCTGGTTGTCTAAAAATAAACGGTTTATTAAATGTTTACACTTTTCTTGGAATTTGGTGATTTCTAAAGGTGAACTAGCACTGTTCAATTCACTGCACCCATGTTCTAATAATATCACTTTTTCACTGAGAAGTTTTACTTCCTGATTGTGGTCTATTTTTAATAGGCTACTAGGAGTAGGTAAAATATTGTTTCTCAAACACTGTCTTAAGGACTTTCTGAGTTCATTTACTGTACTGTCACTATTTAATTTAATACCTCTAGATATCAGTTCAAATACCAACTCATATTTAGACAAATATTCTATTTTAATGGCAGGCATTGTGGCGTTTTCACTCAGTTTCACCCAGTTGATGGCAGAGTAGGCACATCAATAGCAGATTGGCGCAATAAATATGTGTACCGTATGACGATAACACATGGGGGTGGTGATTTCTGAGGTCGTAGTAATAAATACTAGAAATACAAAGTTTACTTATAAGTTCAGTTTAATTACGAAAACTTAAAAGCACCACTTTTAGATGGTAAAGGAAAAGTTATGTAATGCCACGTTGCTGCCAATTAGAATATAATAACTAAAGTATATCTTCTAGGTGGGCCTAAAATATCCAATGTTCTATTGAATTATGCGTACGACGTTTTACTTTACAAAACAATAATATTTCACTTCCCTTCACAATAGGTAGACTCACAACCCGGGTGTCGGAGTCTTGGCACGAGACATTGAAGCTGTAGTCTAAGAACGGTTATTTCTAGAAGAGGAGTAGAAGTTCGGAAATGGTAGCCATCTATTCAAACAACACGTGAGATACATCAGCTACGTAAACTCGCCTAAAACAAATTCGCGACGGTATTAGCCATTTAATGATACAAATTACTATTTATAACAATGTGCTCGTCGCCATAAGGACGACGCCACAACCTTTATCTATCTCCATCAAGCAAATAAAAGATCTTCAAGGGTAAGTTACTTTACTATTCACATCTTTACTTTACGTTACATTCATTTTATACGTTTGGCACCAAAGGGCTAATTTAATAATACGAAAAGATAAATTTTACTTACGGACAAAGCGCGCGAGGTCTGATGGGTTACGTAGTTGGGCTGCTACAAAGGGTTAGAAGAAAAAAATTCATACGCGTGCCAATTAGGTAGTTACTCCGCCCAATAATTTAGTTCCGGAACATTGGATGTAAAATAATATTATATAATACTGGCTGATTAGGTTGCGAAATTTACATTGTATGAAATTTAATTAACTAATTTACGGTACAAATTAATAACAATAACTATTTAAATTCATAACAATAACAATATAAATTAACAACAATATAACATGATAACAACAAGTTAATTTGTGTGTAAAATAAACATTACATATGAACAAATTCTAACAATTTCATTTTTACTTTATGTTTTTTTTTCAAAAATAATATCATTCCTACAAAATATTATAAACTTGCTATAATTGGCCGGGCCCATGTTATAAAATTGATGCCTGCTAACTTCTTTGACTAAAAACGGAACTGATATTGACATAAACTGACCTGATCTAGTAAATCTATTTTGCTGTTTAAAACTCAAGGTTTTGTAAATATTTCTGAATGTACATAATCACTGAATATTTATATAACTGTTCAAATGTCAAAATATTTTTCTCAGCGAATATATAGCTTAATCTATCATTATGTTTGATATTATACAGGGTGTATATTATGTCTGGAAACACCCAAATATATCCTTTAATAATTTAAATATAAATTTGAAACCTCTTACAATCATGATAGAGATTGGGCATCTACTTTTTGGAACAATGTTTTGTTATGTCACACCAACGGGGGACGTCCTGCCGAGGGTATCGTGAATATTCTTAATGGAAGCCTATACCTTGTGATACATAATTTTAAAGGTAATAGCTTACTGAATTGAATGCCACAAACCGCATCTCAAAGGAATTATTCTATCAGAAAATAGAGCATTTTTAGTATTGAAAATTTACTGATGTTCAACAATGTAATTTTAACATGGTTCTTGCCATAAAATGTGTTACACTAATTTTTTAGCATTTTTTAAATGTTCAATTAAAATAAAATAAACAATTTATTTTTAAGCTGGTTTCATTAGTACAAATTTACCAGTTTTTATTACAATGAATAAAACTTATGAGTCACTTTCTCTGATTACTTATGAATCTGTACTTGGTGTTTTCCAGTCAGCAGGAAGGTTTAAAGGGACAAAGGTCACTAGCCTATGAGAAACATTATTGTGTTATTAATCATCTGGTCTACAGGTTTCAGTTTGTTGAGCATGGAGCTTTCACTAGACAGGTCTAAGCTTGGGAATTACAAATGGACAAAGGTCATATCATTCCTGTCGAGTTAATCAGTGTCTCTGAAGCATTGCTGTCAACAAGTTATCTAATTACAGTAGTTCAGTTTTTATTTGGCATTTTAATGGAATTGTCTGAAAGAGAACGAATTACTCTGTTGATGATGCGAGAATATGGCGATCGTCAAAGATCTTATCGGGAAGTTTGTAATTTGTTTAATGACACTTTCCCAGAAAGGAATCCCATAAGTGTTTCAACAATATCAAAAACTATTGAGCGTTTTGAAATGACAGGGAGTGTACGTAATCGGCCAAAGTCGGGTAGGATACAATCTGCAACAGATGAAGAACATGCACTAGATGTTTTGCAAACATTTATTGAAGACCCACATACATCGCTCAGAAAAGCTGCACAGCAACATGATATGCACCCTATGTCTGTGAGTAAGATTTTGAAAATTAATAAATACAAACCATTTAAAGTTCATTTAGTCCAACAGTTAAGTGAGGATGATTACGACAGAAGAGTTGAGTTTTGTGAACTTGTGATGCGCAAATGTGATGACAATAGAGATTTTCTGACCAACATACTATTTTCTGATGAGGCAACTTTTTTCCTAAATGGCAATGTTAACAGGCACAATTGCCGTTACTGGGCTAGTGAAAACCCACATTGGATTACTGAGTCCCATTCACAGCAACCACAAAAACTGAACGTATGGTGTGGAATTTTAGGTAACAAAATTGTTGGACCCTTTTTCATCAATGGAAATTTAAATGCCGAACTTTACTACAATATGCTCCAAAATGAAATAATCCCAGCTATTCAAATTGCATCAGGAGAATACTTTGATAATGTATGGTTTCAGCAGGATGGTGCTCCACCCCATTATGGGAGACAGGTAAGAGAGTATTTGGATTTAAGGTTTCCTCATAAATGGATTGGCCGAAGAGGAGAAATCGAATGGCCTCCAAGATCTCCGGATTTGTCACCAATCGATTATTTCCTATGGGGTCATTAAAAATTTCTTGAAAATTAAATAATTTATATATATTCTTAATGGTGTAAAAAAAGTGTTTAAATTCTTAAAAATTTAAAATTTGAATTTAATTTTTTAAGAATTTAAAAATTTAAAGGTTATTTAAAATAAAAGAAATGGCTTAAATATTGGGTTTTTAGTTAGGAAAGGTATTAAAAACGATGGGCAACATTTTAAACATGAGTTTGAAAACTAATCGAAATGGGCAGAAAAATTGCACAGATTCAAAAATTTTGTCCAATAAAAAAAAATTTAAAAAAGTTTTAAACCCAATATTGAAGCCCCTAGTTTTTGGAAATTTTTTATAATGAAATTTAAATAAATTATTTTTAAACAGTTGGTATTTCACGAAGGGTTTTTAAATGCTTGTACCAAGGTAAAATTGTTTCTCAAAACTATTTTTTTACTAATCAACAAAACAAAAAAGGCAATTAAAAATTTGACCTTTAAAAAAAAAATGCTATTTTTTACATTATTAAAAAAAATTTTTAATAAATTAAAAAACTTTAAATAATTTTTAAAAAAATCCTATGAATAAAAATTTTGAAATTCTAATTTTTAAAAAAAGGGATAAAGTAAGGGCCGATTTTCCTTAAGATTGCCGGGGGAATAAATTTCCCCAATGATACCCAAATCATTTTTAATGGCTAAAAATTAAATAAACTATAATTGAGAAAAAAATAACTTTAAACTTGTCCTTTAACTTATCAACTGTTAAATTTTACCAAATGTTTTTAAAACTTAGAACATTAAAAAATTCTTTTATTTGTTAAATTTTAACAAACTTTTTATTTTTATTAAATTATTTTTTATAAAATAAATTTTTTTAATTAATTCTTAAAAAAAATATTTTTTTTAAAAAAATAAAAATAATAAAATAGAAATTTTTTAAATTTAATTTAATTATAATTTCATTAACTTATTTTGGTTTTTTAATTTTTCCCCGGGTTTTTTTAACTTTTTAAAAATTTATAAAGGAAGGCCATAAATTCAGATCCCCAAGGCCCCTGGGGAATTTAAAAACATTTTAAAAAATATGCCAACCCTTTCATTTAAAGGTTCTAAATTTAATTAAATATTAAAGTTTTTTGGGTTTTCCATTTTAAACCTGGAAATTCGAAGGCAACTTGTCTTAAACGGGTAATGCGTTGTAAAAATTAACAATTCCTATTAATACACTCTCAAAAACATAAATTTTTAAATATTTTTCTAAGTCAATATAGTTTTGTATAAATTTTAAAATTTCGGTAAAAAATTATAAAAGATCATGTAATTTTGAACTTATAACATCTCTCAATTTCACAAAATATACAAATACTGAAAAATTAATATGAAAACAACCTAAATTAATATCAACACTTTGAAAAGATTTACAAGATTTTTGACTTAAGCATAGCATAATTTTTTCTTGATCCATATTTTTTTTTAAATTTTTTATTCATATTGTTTTAAAATTAAATTCTATAAAATTGCTAAAAATTAATTCCGAATAACCTTGAACAAACAAAATATTATTTATCTAAAAATAATTATTACACTTTTCCTGAAAATCACCTTCAAATCAAATACATGTTATTTATTTTTATAAATGGTTTTCAAAATGAAATGAAGTCATTGACCAATCCTATAATTTTTTAAATTTTTAATAATGTTTTATGTAAATTCTCAAACTACCACAAAACTTATTTTACATAAAAATTCTTAAACTATATGATAATTTCAAGCTATAAAACCCCAATAAAACTTAATATTACAAGATATTGAAAAAATAAGTCAATTTTTCCCAACAAAACTTTATCTAGAAAAAATTTTACTAAAATATTAAAAAAAATCAAATCAAAAGTTTTAATTTTAAAATTCTAAATCAAAAATTTAAATTTTTTTCAAATTAAATATTATTAATTAAAACCATTGGTCAAAAATTACTTATTGTTAAATGTAATTTTTATATCCATTTTTAATATTAATTAAATGCCTTAAAATTTTTGTCATGTCTTACAGTAACTTAAAATCATGTTAATAATAAAGTGTAAATTAATGTACATTTTCGATAATACCCCTGTGCATACTCCTAAGCATTGTCAAGTTTAATCATATTTTTTTGTAAAATGTTTTGAATAACTTCCGTACTGTGAAGGAGATGTTGATTGTAATCTTCTTTTAAATTTTTATAATTCTGTACCACTATATGATTTACTAAAAAATTTCTTTAATCGTATCGTTGGAATTTTTAAAACAACATGTACACATTAAAAATGCTAAATGTTTTTTTTAGACATACTGATTCAAAACTGCACAAAACTTGTAGTATTAATTATAACCACAACCAGAGAACAGAAATGTTATATTGAAATTACTTTAATGTAAATGTCTTTTTTCGCAAAATTTTAGAGCTTCCAACGAATTAAAATTTTCATCAACTTTTGTAAAGATATTAAACATACATAATCGTTTTGAAATTAAAAAAATTGATAATGGTTTACAATCCCAATCATATTATCAACATCTGACTCGATATTTACATGTATTTCACAAGCTGCTCTGTAACATATGTGCAGGTAAAGTTCAGTTCACATAATCTCTTGCGAGCTCTCCACATGAGTATGTCACTTTTCCTGGTCATAACAGTATTCATCAATAAAGCACTATTTAACTACACTTGATTATATAATGTTATGTTAACAAAAATACTAATTAACTAGAGTTATGCTTTATAAAGACATGAGTTGTTTCCTGATACAGTAAAGTTTGTTAACATTTTAACGCACTTATTTTCTTTCCTGATATATAGAAGCTCATGTCCTTATTGTCGCCTAGTAACATTTACAAATTTAATGAAAGAATTTTAATGAATATAAATGTAAAAATTTATAAATATTGTTGTCATAGTACTGATAACACCAACATCTATTATTTATTCAGTACCCTGGTTAATCTAGGAAATCATACATATGTTACTTAGTAAAATTACACGTCCAATTTACCTAGGAGTTGAATAACTAAAACATGCAGATCTGAAACCAATGTAATCGATTTTATCTACATTATATGAATTTTTCTGTCGACATATTTCATCACAGACATAGGGTCCTGGATTTGAAATCTTAGATTCAATTCTTCCTAAGAACTACATTAAATTTTGACTAAAGTAATCCTATTAAACTTTAACGATCCCTTTCATGGACTTTAACGTATCCGTTACTTTTTCTTTTCATCAACTTCTGGCACATAGAACCAAATGAATTTCAGTGCAAACAAAATAGTAAATTTTAATGTATTAACTAACGATTTTTATCTAGATGAATTCCGAAACATGTTTATTCTTCTAATCGTTTTATGCAATAATGCTTTTCAACAAACAAGATACTGGATTCACAGTCTAGTATTCATACTATCATTTTAACCTAATTACTTCGTGTTATTCCCGACTCCCAACTTACACCCACTCCCTTCATGTTTTACCCGCAAAAGACCCCATCGTTTTCGTCTTCAGTAACAAATACCTTTTTATCACATGCCTGATCCACATACTATATAATTCTTTCTGTAAATGTCACAAATTAAACTGCTTGTACCAGCAATTCGACTACCGTGCGACGACAGTGCTGACGTGACGAATTTACCTGTGATCTTCTTCGAGAACTACCACCTATAAGCTGAACGACAAACTGCACTTAGCTTTGTTCAGCCATACTGAGCATTTTATTTGTAACACCACTGATTCAGAGATTTCGTGCTCACATTACATTGTTGTTTTTGTACAAATTTCAACATCTACTTAATTTTTATATCTTGTTAAGTGCTAATAATTTATACTGTTTATATAATTAAATAATATATTATTATATATAACATATATAAACTATCTGCTCAAGTGTTATTTAAAGATGTAAGCCTTAAGAACTATCAATCATATTATATGTCAGGATCAAACCTTTAATTAAATTCGTTTTTATCCAATATTGTATACTACGACGTATTTGAATCCCTCATTTCTAGGAAATCTCTATTCCTATAATAACCATTTTCTAAATTCGTACAACTAAAAAAATTTAATTATTTTAATCACTTCATGAAAGTGTTTTTAAAAACTATTTACAAGTTTTTATATTAACGTTTTGACACCTATACTATTTCATTGTAATTGTATCTAAAGTTAGGCTACAAATGCTTATCAGAGCTAAATTGTAATTTTTTATTTCCTACACACAAACAATTAAGCATGATCGTTACCAATTTAACAAATTTCATTATGGATTATAAATTTTTTGAATTTCTCAGCGTTAGTCAAGACATTTTCATTACAAAAACTATGTTCTTCCGTTTGAAATCTATGATGATATTCTAACCACAATTACCCTCTCGTTACTTTATTATGCCTAAGTTATAGTATGAGGACCTTGGTCGAATATTGATTCATAATTGCCTCTGTACACTTAAATTTATGGTACCCCAAGTGCAGTATAGTAAATAATTTTAGATCAGAGATGCTTTTAAATGTTCAAATCAGCCTAAATTACATCTGGGCTATGTAGCCTACTAGCTAATGTCCATGCATCAGCATGGCCACTTCCTGTACCACATATAATCATTAATATTTATGTCAAATCTTTAGAAAATGTTCATCTGTAAATCTCAAGTTTTGATTATACCTCTTACACCAAGGAAATTATATCTTCTATAATGATGGCTTATCTACAACTGATTGTCAAACTATCATCTAAGGTATCATATTTACATATTTTAACGACTGTAAAAATCCCTTTTCTTATGATCTTGGGTATCTCTTGAGAAATGAAATACCATCTCAATAAATTTTCCACTGAACTCAAAAAAACCGTTATACTCACAGCCACATGCAATGTTATAAATTTTATGATAATCATCGTATTGCAACTCAACTTCAGTGGATGCGAGTGTTTGATCTGTAAATCCTTAGGCTTCAGCAGATTAAGTTTGGAAATAGCAACGTAGATGTTTTAAAAAATTAGACTTATTTAATCAGTAATGGAAATACTACCTCTTTACATAAAAAATATGCTAATGTTATTTTTAATGAATCTTTATTTAAAAATTTATGGCTGGTTGAAAGCGAAGAAATCATCAACAAAAATGGGGAATGAAAATCAAAATGTACTTATAGTTAAAAGACCGCAAGCTACCATTATTATTGTAGTAAGATTAGAAACATTAATCTTGTAAAATGTAAAAAATAAGAAAATTTAAATGGGCTTTTAAGAAACGATATAAAAATCTTATTCTTCATCTTGTCTAAACTGCTTGGCCTGTAATTAGAATACTAGAAGGAACCGACTTTCTAACACCGTTCGCGTAAAACAGATACTTAAACTAATCTTCTACGTTTACTAGAAACGATCAATCGTTATAAATATTGTTTACATATCTTATTAAAGGTAATGTCTTGTTAAATCAATGTATTTACAGTAAAAACCAGGTTTTTTATATCATGCAAAGCAAGAAAATTTAAAAACTGTTTTTTCCCTGGAGGTTGCATGGAACAAGAAGGTTCTCTGCTCGTGATTTTTCCGTCAACAACGATGACCCCAAACGCTTTTAGATACTTGTAGAAAAAGTACTTTTCATTATAACAAATAATCCTGTATCCATTTTTCGACTATATAATTTCTTATCTAGTATTTCGTGACCAAGATAAACTGATGTTACCCCATGAGAGCGCGTTTACTTCTGCAGATGGCTGGCAGCGTTGAAAACTACACTGTGATACTGCCAGTTAAACGAACCATCATCCACTGGGAATTAAGAGCCTTAACGACAAAACTAACATAAATTGTTCGCAGCACATACTGGTTACATTATTTGTAACACACTGATTCGGATTTGTTACGTTTCACAATTACCGGCTATTTGGTTTGTAAAATGTTCTGTTCATCTACAATAAAGTTTATTTGTAAAGTTACTAGAATAATACTCCCTATACTATTGATAAAGCTTATATATTCCTATATATAAAAAATCGCTTAAAGTGCTAGTACTTAAGTGTAAGAATTTAACAGGAAGAGTACCTAATCATATTACCATCAACAAAACCTTTAATTTCGGAAGATTTGTTAATTCCATTTTTGGACGAGCGTATATTTAAGACCTCTTATCTTGGAAAATCAAATTTTAAAAACATTTATAATTCTACAGCCTAATTTAGGTTATAATATTTAAAGACAAACAAAATATGTTTTCCAAAAAAATATTTTTTTTTATTTAACCTTATTCTTCCACTCCCAACAAAGATCACGGCTGTATGTGTATCTTCAATTTAGAAATAAAATTGCATTATGGACAAAATTTTTGTACTTTCTAAACATTTAACTTACATGAGCAGTAATGATCAATTCAGCAAACCATTACTCGAATTTTAAAAATGCATTAGTATTTAAAATACTTTTTAATTTGAAAATTGGTGGTGACAGGTAATATACACTGAAGGTGAAAAAATTAATTTCTTTTTGATCTGGTTTCTTTCCAAATTACCTAAAATCAATTTTTATTTGCAATTAGTTTTTTAGACGTAAATGAACATCACTTAAGTATATGGATATGCCCTTACAAATTTTTTATTAAAGATCTGGGAAATGTAGGATTTTTGTCTAAGCAGAGGATTCTGAAACAAATTCCTAAATACATTTGTGAAAACACCTAAGAAATTATCCAATTGAAAGAACTCAAACTTGTGACACAATAATAAACAAATTGTCGTAAAGTCATGATTTTCTTTCATCTTTAAATTTCCTGAAAAGACTATTCATCAAATTTCAGTTTCTTTATAACAAGAATTGATACTTAGTAATCAGAATTGTTTGGCATCTACAAAGCATGGAATATTGCGTGCCATTTTTCATTCTTTAAGGGGATTATAATTTTCTTTTATTTTTATGAAAAATGTTTTTGTATGTCTTCTGTAACATGTTTAAATGAAATGAACTGTAATTAAATTTTGCATGCCCAAAAAAGCCTGTTGCAACCAGCATAAGTTTACGTACTTTTACAGAAATTAATCGATTTAAAAATGTTCTGGGGTATATTTCTGGCCTGCTAAATCCACTTAGGGCTAATTTACAGTTGGAAATAAACTTTAATTATTTTTGATTACTTTAAATTGGTTGTAATTGAAAATACTACTTTTTTACTAAAAAATGCTTCGTTTTTTTTAAAGAGAATCGGGTACAATTCTCAGGAATTGGTTCGAGAAATTAATTTACATAAGACAGGAAAGTTGAGACATAGATTGAAAATGCCGTTCGCTATTAGAAGGGCCGTAACGCTTCTACTGCTTTTTTTAAAATTTAAAACAAAGGCTTCAAAAAAGTTTAAATCGGCTTTCCGAAAGCAGATTATATATTGAACATCTGCACTGTATTGCTGCTACTGTTCTGCCGCTCTGCTCGCCAGCTCGTGCGTTAGAAAAATAGCGTTCAGATCTTGAGGATACTTCGCTAAAGTTTCTGAATTGCGCTTCTTGTTCGGGTAAAACAGGGCCTAATTGTCACTAAAACCCAATTATTTCTTTATTAAAATTTACGTTACTTATTTATTGTATACTATAATGCATATTTATACGTATTGTTTGTATTAGCCCAAATGTAAAATTTACATACGGGGGTTTTTTTTACAAATAGGATGTTTTTATGAAAAATTTTAATTTTAACACACTCATTTTTTCTCGGTTGCATTAGGTATTGAATTCTATATTTTGGATGTCATTACTGATACAGTCACACTTTGTAAAATAAATTTAAGTGAGAGTCAATAATTGGGTCAGAACCACTTTTCATAAGATGGTGACTTACACTTATACTTTTTTCCAAAAAACTATTATTATCACAGAGACATGTTTACTTCACTTTTATATCATGTTTAAATTTCGAGAATTTGCGTTACAAAAATTCCGATCCATTTCTAAATAAACCTTGCGAAAAACCCTAGGGAATATTTTTGGTTTGTTTTGGTTATCCGGAAATTACTGTTGTTGTGGTTTGTAGAGAGTTTTCTTGCCACCCGGGTCCACCCGCCTGCATTGTATGAAGAGGCTGGCAATGCTTCTCCTCTTCTAAGAATTAAAAACTAATTTAAAATCTCACTTAGATTTTAAACCCAAATTAATTAAAATTGTCAAAGCAGTTTAAATGGTTTTGGCGAGTCATTTTCTACTTCTTGTCGTAAAAAAACTTTTTTTTAACTTTGGGGTTGTTTTAACTGTCAAGACATAAAAAATATATTTCAAAATTTATTTTTTTTTATTTAACCTTTTTCTACGAAAGAATATCAACGGTTTGAAAGGTTTTCAAAAATAAATTCCTTTATGATTGAAAATTGTTTTCTAAAAATTTACATTTAGCAGTTTGAATTACAAAACAAACAGTTGTTTGCTGTGTTTTATCCCAAAAGTTTTTATACAACTGTTTAATAAATTTTGTAAAGCATTTTGAAAGGTAATTTTAATTGAAAACTTTATTTGTTTTATTGGGTGTTTTTTTTTTAGTCAAAGGTCAAGTTGCATTTTTATTGGGAAAAATGGAAATAGTATAAAATACTGTAGGGAATAGTTAAAATTTAAACCCAGTTAGAGTTTTGTTTAAACAAGGGAAAAAAACTAATTCAATAAATTGGTGAAAACTCCCTGAATAAAAATTAGTTAAAGTATTTAATGAAAAGACAAAGGGTCCGGGTTTTCTAACAACTATTAATTGTTAAGACTTTCAAAAATATTCATTCCTTGTAACAGAGATACTAAACAATATTTTTTAATAAAAACATTAACTGTCGTGATTGCGATGCCGGGCGGTCTAATTTCCGTTGATCTTTTGTGTCCGGGGATGTTAGAATGATATGCTGAGTTAAAATCCTGTACTTTTGACCATAGTTTGGCACTTTTTAATTTTCAGTACACAATTGTCTGTATTTCGACTCTCCCCCTTTTTCTGTTAAATGAATAATCCTGCCACAAGTGGTCAAAATGAGTATCCGGGAATAAGGCTTAAAAAGTCGGTTCTCTGTCCTCGTTTAGAGGAGGAAAATGGGACAAAAAAACTTAGAAACGAGAAGGTAATCTATATGTAATTTAAATAGTTTTTAAAGACAATATTGAAAAGCGAATAAAAGTAAGAAGTGAAAGATTCTTGGATGTAGAAAATATAACGGCTTGCAAATAAGTTTGAACCGGCTTTCAATCAACACATTAAATATATAGCGTGCAGAAATTAATAAAAATCTATCCAAACTCTCTTAACAAAAAAAACCATAAAATTTTCCCCAAATAACATGAATTTAGAAGTTTTAAATGCTATCGGAAAACTATTGACTAAAATAATTATTTTTTTATTGTATACTAAAAAAGTTGATTTAAAAGGAAATTTACTATTTGGATAAGACAAGAGCCAAAAGGGTTTATCATTGTGAATGAAAATAGATAAATGAATAAATTGCAGTTTCATTATTTAAAATTATAAGATGAAATGTAATTGTGGATGCCCAAACTTAACTCCGTTTACAGTATTTTAGAAAAATCATATCCATATATAAATATTTTGTCACACATTATTATAGAACCGTCTCGAATAATTAAAAAATTTTCGAAACTAATGACATGATAAAAATTTTACTGTTTATAATTTTATTTTTCATTCTAAAAGTGTAAAAAACCCTTTTATATTTCGGTTTGATTTGGATTCGGAAAAATCCTTTATGGTAGTAGGGTTTGTGACCAATAATTTCTTTATAATGAAAAAATACCGAAAGCGCCTTTATCAGTTTTTGATTGTTGCATTTCAAATAACGAATTCCAATGTCTTGCAATGTAAATAATGTTTTAAACTCAATTTTAATTTCATATAAATACTTTCCTCATTTTTACTTTAACAAACTCTAAACACTTGCAAATTCTAAAATTTGAGAAACATTATGGTTTAATAACTTTATAAAGGATTTTGGGTTGTTTTAATTCCTGACGAAATTTAAAGTAGATTGTTGCCACCTTTTGGGCACCGCGTACGATTTCTTTTATATCAAGACTTCTCTAATTTTTATTTTAAAAGCGATTTTTACATATTTATTTATCAAGTCATCCATCTTTTAAGATTATTTTACTCTAATTTACTTTTTAAAGGATAGAATCCCTTTTAGAGTATTCGAGCCGCTCTATGGCGCCAAATCCTGTTCAATCCTATCACGAACAGAGTTCGCCACTATTGTATTAAAAGATCAATGGCAAGAAGGTTTAATCAGCGCTTTATAACCCAAAGTCCAACGCTTATACGTTTTCGCACACCCAACCCCGAGTAGTCCGATTACATTGTTTGCCCTCTAAAGGAGACCAGTTTTCTTTATTAATAAAGGAAACCGGGCCCAAATAATATTTTACATAAATTAAACTTAACTACGTTTTAGCAACTTTAAATTAGATTTGCGCTCGACCTCCAAAAAAGTTTTAGCAACGTTAAATTCCTTCATTGAAGCCGCCGTACGATAAAGCATGCTCAACTGTGGGCCCGACGCAGAAGATAAAGTCTAATTTTTCATCTGAAAAACTGGTTAAAATTCGCTTTTCCTCTACAAGCCCAATATGGAAAATCTTTTACAATGATATTCATATCTCTTGGAGATTGATTAGTTGTTATTACCAAATTGAACTGAGATAGTTATGTCATACAACAAAGTTGATATGTGAATTTTGGTTTATAATCCTTTTGCAAAATGGTTAATTCTTTGAGAAACAAACCATATTCCAAACTTTTAACAATAACAATTCCGTTTTGATCACAGTAAAAATTAGTGAAGGACAAAACGTCCAATAGATTTAAACTTGTTGAAAAACAAAATTCCAATCTTTTAGTAAATTTTATCTCTTCCTCATGAAATATTCAAATTTAAAGTTTCAAATTAACAAGTATAATAACAAATATTATTTCTATAAATTAAAACAATTAACTTTTCACTTCCTTTTTACATTGTACAATTAAAATATTCAATCACTAAATATTTAAATAAAGATTGTAAAACGTACAATACTTCGCCCGTAAAACCGACAATTGCCCAGGGCCAACAGTAATTTTTTTAGCAGTAAAAATTGAAATTCATATTTGAATATCTTTTGTGTTTGTCAAAATTCATAACTGTTTATATTTTAAACTTGTTGTTGTTTCTAACCTTTTTTCCTAATTAATTTTAATGCTGCTCTGTAGAGGCAAAAATACCACCGAGATAAAAATAAGTACGGGTTTAATTAAATCATTTAATTATAAAATTTTTCTTTAACAAAATTGGTTTACTAACACTTGTATAAAAAAAGTTTTTTACCATTTTTACAACCATATCGTTTTAACAACTTCCTCAGATTTAAATATGGCAAAACCCATAAAAGGCATTATTTGGAAATTAACAAAACTGAGCTACGTAAAACAAAACAGTATTAAACAATCCATACATAAATGCCATTAATACACTCATTAATATAAAAGTTTTAAGGAAGAAGGAAAGACAAACATATTTTAATATTTACATTTTTTGTTAATCAGTGCAGATTTAAATTAATTTAACTATATTTAGTAAAAATTTTTTGTTCTCTATATTTGATACGGTAACTTGACCTTTAATGAATAATGTTTATTTCAAAAAAGCCCTTCTTTAACTTTCAACGGAATTAAAAACCTCCTTTAGGGATTTCTAAATACTTATTTTTCGCTACAAAAACTTAGCTTACAATTTGGGTTAGTAAAGTCTTTTTGGCATGAACTCCCATCAATGCATTTCTTTTTTAAAGGTCCTTTAAAGAAGAACGCTGAGTCCGTATCCAATCCGTAAAACCGCTTACCGTAAGAGTTTTATTTGTAAATTTTACGCTTATTTGTTTTGAATTAATTCATGTCAATTGTTATATACAAGTTATTATAAAAATTAATATAAAATTATTAGATATTAAATTTACCTCAAACTTTTTAAATGAAAAGTACCCAAAAGGCCTCATTTACTTTCTTGGAAAAACTAAAAGTCTAATTTAGCTACACAACAACGGTAAAATTCAATCAAAATCTTTATTTGAACCCAATTTAAATTGTTGACTAAATCCCTTTTGGTTGAAGGCTGCTGACGTTTCATGTAGCACATTAAGTATTTTCATATAAATCCCGCCAGTTGCTTCAATCTTTAAAGTAAAGTGGCTGTTTCACGACTCATTTATGTTTTCCCATGTAAAATAAAATTAGTTGTAAGTTCAGATAATGATCCCCAGCACATGGAGGAACTCATAACTGCCACACGTCCTCCACAAATACCATGCTCTTCACCTCCCTTTTATTTATCCAGTGTATAAGTTAAACACAAATTCATTTTTCAGGTTTTTGAGAGCTTTAGTAAAATTTTCCCCGAGCACATGGGGGCTCAAACTTCTGCCACCAGGCCCACATTATAAACTATAAGAGGAGTTTTAATTCACTAACTAACCTTTTTTTCTATGTTCTCACTCACCCTTCTTGTGGCTCCAGAGTCACATTGGTGTGAAAGGAAACTGTTGCTTTGAAAGCAACCCAGCACATGGAAACTCTGAATTGCTAGCGCCGTTGCCCCCCCCCCACTTTTAGCTCGCTAATTTTTATTGTACAGCCCACCTACACTTCAACCAGAAAAGAATAAAATTTTAATTTTTATGGTGAAAATATTCCATTCCTAGTCTGAAAAATGTGATAATCTTTTTCAAGGTATGCCAAACCCAGCGTTAGTTACCCTATACCAAAACAACGTAATCCGTCAATACTCCCTTTTGTAATCTTTGCAAACACACAAACCTTTCCTCATACAATAACTTCTTATTGATCCTCAAGATTAGGGGTTGACTTTCAATCTTTATGTGGAAAAACCAAATTAAATTACTTTAAATTTTCCCCTCGGGGAATAAGACAAATTCTTTGAATTGTTTAATACCAAATTGTGTTCTTTTACAAAAACAACCCCACTTTAATTATTTACTTAATAAATACATCTATTAAAATTAAAAAAAACATATACATTGAAGTTGAATTTAGATAAATGGCGATTGTCCACAACTACTATCTTTCTTTATTGTGGCTAATTTTGTTGAATTTTCTCCTGTTTTATAAACTTGCCCGTTTGAAATTTTTTTAATTATTTTTAATGCGAATCAAAATAATTTAACAGTAAATTTCATTTCAAATAAGTTATTTCATAAGGTCCCTTCAATGATGATTTTTCTTTTCCCTTAGGTGGAATTAATTTTTAAATTGGCAAACTTACATGTCTTGGTAAATTCTAAAAAATAAAACGTATTCAAATGTGCCATTAGAAGTCACAATTCACTTTTGAGATGAACGTTTTTTGTTGAGACAAAGACGGGATTTTCTATATTTATTTTGTTTTATCGTGAAAATAATAATAACACTTTTCGAACCTATAAAACTTCACAAATTTTTGGTCCCATTTGTTACTTTAAACTTGATTTAACGATAGTTGTTATTCAACCTGAAAGGACCAGTTTGGATATCAGACCTATTTAAAAACACAATTTCAAACCCATTATTTCATTCTTATTGTTTGACATCTGTATTTTAGGAGTTTCGTTATCTCTCAATTTTTGGGAAAAGCTTCGTTTGCTGTGTTTATCTACAAAATCGTATGTTTCCGAAATTAGCGGAATTTGTTCAAATGTGTTATAATGGAACTTAAAGTAGAATTTTATTTTTTAAAGAAAAGTTGTAATTGTAAAGTTCTTAAAAACCCTCAAACTACTTCTCCAATTGTATAAAGCTAAATCATAAAAACCATTTAACCCAAACCCATACTTTCAACCATCAAGTCGTCAGTATCCATATGAAAGGAACAATCTTCTGGCCACTTTTGAGGGTCTGAGACTGCATTCCCCAGCACATTAAGTATCATGAACCCCCCATTGGGCCACTATAGTCCCATATGTTTTCAGTCATCCTCTGTCCCAGAAGGATAAAATGCGTGCATTTGTAAACGCTCTTTTTGGTGAGATGTACCCCGGGGACAGGAGGAAACTGTCAATCCCGCCGTCCTTTGCATGTCGCTTCAGTAGTCATTCCTTCTATGTTACATTCGTGACATAATGTTCTGGTTGTGAGAGCTAATGTGGGCTTTCACAAAATGGGGGAACTCGGGGAATGACACGCCTGCCAAATACCTAGTGCTGCTTAACTATTGATTTTCATTGTACATTTAATTCTCCCGTACTGTGAGAGCTTTTGGGTGCCTTATAAAAAAGGGAAAAATAATCATTTTGTCAAACATTCCTCTGACCCATTAGTAAAAGTGAACATATAGTCCCGGTTTGAGACTTGTGTCCTTCCACAGAAACATGGAGGAAATCGGCAATTGATGAAACACGACAATAGTGATGTCAATTACACTGACTTTTTTTTTCCCCACTGTTCAGTGACATCGTCCCGGTTTGAAGTTGTGGTTATGCTTCGTGAAACTCGTGAACTGCCAGCTGTAAAAACCCTGTAGTTGCTAATTTTATTTCTTATTTTTATAATGTACATTTTAAAAATCGTTAAGGGAATTGAGATGTTATTGAATGGAAATTCTAACTGAGCTTCCATACAATACCGATGTGTTGTCATTTGGATCCCTTCTCATTTCCCCTTAATACAAAATGTGTAGGTTGTGAGTTTCTCTGCTGGTTGATTGATCTCGCTACATAGGAACTCGTAATCCAGGGTCTCAAAATAAAGTCTGTCATTTAACTACACTTTCTCATGTAAATCACAATGTAAGAAAAATGTTTGGAAAAAATTGTTTATTCCAATGGAAAATCGTGAATACCTGCTCCACAATATACAGAAATCTACTTTACTACCTCATTAGTTTAAGTTTACATGCGGTTGTGAGAGCTTGTATTAATTTTCCCCATCCATGGATGGCCCTCGTAACTGGAGCCAGCCAACACACTTGATAGGTCATTTTTGTAACATTAACGAAAAAAGTGATAAAATTTAATTTTGTTTATCAAATTGAAAGTTTTTTGAAGTGATACATAACTCGTCAACTTTGCCTACGGGTTTCTGATTTCAACCCTCGACTGGATAATTCATTCATCTTGTAAGGTGTTGAATGAACACAGTTTCGCATGTTTATTGTTCGTTCCTTTCATAGGTTTTTTCTTTATTTTATCTTAAATCTAATTGTTACTTGTTATTTTTATTTATATTTTTAAATTTTTTTCATGAGTTTATTATTAAAGCTTTAACATACTTGTTTATTTTCTTAAGTTGATTTTTTCTATTAATATTTATTTTATTAAAAATTTATTAACGAATCTTATCCTTGGCTTAAACTGTATTTTCATTATTGCTTGTTTTATGCTTATTATTAACTGTATTGTAATTTCAGATTTTTAATCGATCATGATACGTGGATGCAACTCTACTTTTTGTCTAACTATGTCTTCGTGTTACAGTTTACAACATTCAATTCTATAAACAAAACTTAATTAAATTTTGACTTAACCACGTTATTTTGATAATGGAATTATTGTATTTGAGATTATTTCTGGCATGTATTATCTCTTTCTGTAGGAAATTCAATTACAGTCTTTTCAGTCCATGCAGAAAACAACGACTGGTTACGATTTGTTTACTTTAAACCAGATTTGCATGTAGTTATTTTTGAATAGGCCAAATTCTTATCCTAACTTCAAAAGTGAAAATTCAACTGAACCCTTAGGGTGTTAGACATTGCTGTTTAATTGGTTTAAAACTGAATTTGTCTGTTTTATTAGAAAATTTAATATTAATTGGGAAATTGTTAAAGTGAATTTGAAACACAATTCCAGAATTTATTAAAATGGAATTTTGAAGCCCTTAAAAAATCTCAACACCTTCGCAAACAATCCCCAAAATGAAAAATCACCATAAACAAACGATTGTCGACAGTAATCGATGAAAGTATAGGTAAGTTCTGAATATTTTGGCATCTCTATAATAATTATCATGATATTTCCATCTGCCTTCAACCCCTATGACAGACTATCCGGGCTTTGTCAAAAATTGCGCGTTAAATTAAGTCTTTTTTATAAAATGAAACAGGATTAAATATTATTCAACCACTTTTTTCGATAAAATGATTACGTATTCTTAAGCTTTTTTATTCTTAAAAACTACCCAATAAATTATAATAAATATATATGACTACATATTGAAAAATAAAATTAGAGGGTAAAATAATTGATTCTTTAAAATTTTAAAATATAAAAATTTTAATGTGTTATATATACATATAAAAAATTTAAAATACATTTGTTTAGAAATAACTACTTTTTTTGAAAATCCCCGCCAAAATTTATTACAATCAACAGATATTAATTTTGAAAATGTCCTTCCACAATATATGCGGTAAGAATTTATAAAAACCTGAAAAGTTGAATTAAGAGAGTTTACAACTCTTTTTTTTGGTTATTCCTGTTTCTATGGGTAAGGTTTGGGCCTTTGAGATGAGTTTGTGTAACCTTTGCAAACGCGATATAAACAAATTGCTATTCTCGTATTTTTATTTTGACATAAAAAAAAGATTCAAAATTGTTTTTTCAGATTTAATACAATAATTTTTTAAACATATCTGATCCTTCGTCTTTTAGTTCCTTAAAAAAATGTGGTTTGGTTATTTTCACATGATTCTATCGTTACTTTTTTAAAAATATGTCAAACAAAGTCCAAAATAAATCTAAAAAACAAAAAACTCTCTATAAATAAAAAGTAATTTTTAGGGAATAAGATTAATTTTGAAAATTTTGTTCCATAATGTGAAAAAAAATTATTAAACCCATTGGAATTTACACGAAGAAGCAAATAAAACCATAAAGATGCTCCTCCTTTTGCAATACAGCTGACATTTTGTGTAAAAGATTTAAAGTGCTCAATTAAAGTTTTATTTTCAAGCTCTACAAGTTTTTATATAGAAGCCTATCAACTTGCCTGCTATAGGTTTGATTTCAATCTCGGCTGTATAATTGATTATATTGTTGAGTGGTTGAATTATTATAGTTATCGCATGCTTTATTGTTACGTTACCCTTTTAATAGCGTTTTTTATTGTTTGTTACTCTTAATCTATTTGTAGCTTGTTATTTTTATTTATATTATTATTTATTCATGATGGTTTATTATTATTTGTTATTTATATTACTACGGTAAATACATTGATTTATTTCTGTGAAGGTTTATTTATTGCATGTTTATATTTATTTATATTTCTTATTTAACTTACATGAATCTTATTTTTCTTGTAACTTATATTTAAATCAAATTTATTGCTTGGTTTATCCGCTTATTATGTATACTCGTATGTTAATTTTATTATTTATTGCATGATTGTGGATGGTCTAACTTCGATCTCTTTTTTTAAAATATGTCTTCCTTGTGACAGTTTACAACATCTTCCCACATCATTCATTAAATAACTTTTTATATTATGACTTAACTATCAGTTATTTTAAATTTAACTCATTATTGTATTTTTAAAATTGATTTCTCAAGTGAATGATGATTATCTCTTTCTAAATAAATTAAATTAATGTTAAAATTTAAAGCAGATTGAAAAACTATGATGTATAAATAGAGATTATCACCGCCCTTGGGGCCCCTTCAACAATTTGATCAAATGTGTTGGTAGTGGGAACCGTTTCCATATGACTGGAAAAACAAGTCTTGTGGGCCTTCTACCTTGGTTAGACATTCCCAAAAAGTGACCAAATGCGGCCCAACTCTATTTTGCCTGCAATCTCTAAGGATATTGGAAAAGTACGATGGATCATACAGATTGCACATTACATAGAAATGGAGAAACATTTTTGCCAACCACAAAAATCTGGTATTAGAAAAAGGTCATAGTACAATGCACTACGGCTCTGATTAAAACCCCTTTTGGTGGTTTAATTACAGAAAACTATAAAAGGAAAAAAGTAATCTATATTGTGATGCTCAAGGACGAGTTTTCAAGCCTTAGATTTCGCTTAAAGCACAAACTATTGATGAGCGAAGATGTATTCTTGGTGGGTTTGGCCAAAGTGTAATCGGCGTTATGGGTAATGTTGTATCTGGAAGATAGAAACCATGTGACAAGTTTGGGAACGGACTTACAATCTAACACGCTTTGTTTAAATTGGAAAAGGGTGCATCAGGGGAGTTGTCTCGGCCCTATGATCTACAACCCAAAGACGATGTTCCTAACTGTGTGCAGAGTTGTAAAGTGCATTTGTAAGCAGAAGACTCTCGGCTCTTGTCCTAAGACCCTGAGGCGATATTTATGAGGCAATTTCTCTGATAAACTCATCTTGAAACTATCTGCCAGTGGTCTGATGACAATGGCCTCATACTCCATGTGCGCAATGTGCACTGTGCTTGCTCCACAAAACTTGGTGGAGGCTCTTATGGCAGAGGTGCGAAACGTCACTCATGGTGAGAGTTTGGCTGTGTGACGAGCCGTAAAGATTCTAGGGAGTTCATAATCAACAGAGCCCTCAATTCTCCGATCAAGCTCACATACGCTATTCAGCGTCCCAATGAGTAGGCTAAGGCTTTGAACCTCTGCAGGTTCAGAAATCTGCTGCCAACGTCCACAAAGTTACAGCTTATTGCTGGCTTTCGTTTTTTCTGTTTTACTGTCAATATCCTGCCTTAAGGCAATACGTGGGACGAATCCAGAAAATTACAAAACTTTGAAATTCGTTTTGTTTTTAAAATTGAAACGTTTCGACTACGTGTACTCTATTCGCGAAGTTGCTGCCCTTTTGCCAATGGAAACGAAACCCTTTTCAGATTGCAGACCTGTATTATGATCCACAAGGTCTCTCTGGCTATCACATGAGGAACCACGTATTTTGACAAGGATACATCTCTTACCAGGGGGGGTCTGTCAATACGGGGGCGCACCAATGTTCTGCACTCGCTCCACTTTTCTAGAGTTACTTTTGAGTTGGGTAGAAGGACCTTCTCTAAATTAGGTCCTTAAATTGTTTAGCAGCAGTCTCTCGGCAATTTTAAAATAAAACTCCATCATACATGTTTTTAAAAATTATAATTAAGGATTTTTATCCATATCAGGTTATCTTAATCTCTCCTCAGGTGGATAGCCATGTTTACATACAATTACAATGTAGACTTAAATAAACTAAATCACACCAAAGCGTTGTGACACGCAAAAGCAGGAATCACGGTTAACACTTTGCGTGAC
Organism: Homalodisca vitripennis; assembly: GCF_021130785.1. NCBI lineage: Eukaryota > Metazoa > Arthropoda > Insecta > Hemiptera > Cicadellidae > Homalodisca > Homalodisca vitripennis. The sequence continues at coordinate 24,507,647 of NC_060214.1, forward strand.
AAATCCACACCACACACATGTCAAAAAACTGACTGATGACCAACCACTGAAAACTGACCAGAGGGCGGTCGTTACGGCAGAAAAATAAGTTGGCGACAAATAAAAAAAAAACGGGACGGGCGTAGACTTTAAAATACCCCCTCTCTAATACATCCAATGCAACATGCAAATGTTGAAATAATTTACGCGCTTGACTGATGTCAAAATCATCTAAATACTAAAATATAATAAGTCTGTCAAAATCTTGAACGATCTCAGAAAATCTTAATTATATAAAGGGTGGCTAACGTTTTACAGTGTAACACTTAAATAAATCAAGTGATTCAATCATTACCACTTGATTTTGAAAACAAAGTATCGCCACAATTTACAGCAAACTATAACTTTATCTAGCTTTTTTTAACTTCAATCAGTAGTTTTTACGGAGCTTAATACTTTGAAGGGCTTGGCATTTTGAAATACAATTATGCAATCTTAATGTGTATTTTTAAACTCGTGAGCTAAGTTTCAAATTCATACTCAACCCGTTAATATTATGAATTCTTATGTAAATACAGACACAAGGTTTTGTATTTTATGACGACTTGAAAGAACAGGAAGGAGGATGTTCCTTCTATCGCAAATCTAGTTGCAACGAATATAGAAATATTCAAACCACCAACTATACAAACTTGCGCTGCACAGCTAAAATACTGATCCGGCTGCCTTGCATTCTATCCGGTCAACTAGATTAGTTTAGATAAGGTTAGGTTTGTTTGGTTATACGTTGGCTTCGGTCCAAGGATATGTAAAGCATTTGACCTTTGGCATTGAAAACCAAGCAATCCACATAACAAAAAGAACTTGCTTCTTGTTTTCTAAACATGTATTTTTGCATATTCCTCTGGATTGGAATTATGTTAACAGATTGACGAACAATTGAAATTCAAATACTTTTAACCTCAGGTACCGAATTAAATTTTCATGTTGCAATCGATATCATTGTCTGAATGCTTAGGGATAAATTTAAAAATTAAACGGCCATATCAGATGTTAAAATTATATTCAATTATCTTATATTTTAAGTATTTAGTTGCCTTGCAAAAATTAGATTTATTTACCAGATCTACCACTAAAAATATAATTATATGGAGTTTGTTTCGGGCACACTCATAATTTTCTTAAATTTCTTTCCTCAAATTTTTGCCACATTCACTCACAATATTGCCATCAAAATCTCAATAACTGACTTCAGTTTTAACTTTTAATTGAGTATGTTTCGCGAACAAACTAACTAAAACTCTCAGAAAATAATAACGTCCTTTTACCGCGACGTAATTTCAGGCGGCAACTAAACAAAACAAACAATCAACAGATAAAACTGTAAACAACAATCGATTTCGAGAGTCGACCAGCTTCAAAATCGAACATCTTTAACAGAGACCATAGATATAAACTGTATAGACAAATTCCAAAATAATCGATATCGGGAATATTTCTCGTGTCCAAAATTACAGTAATTACGTCGACGTTAACTGATGACGGGCAATATACGTCATTAGTAGGCAATGGGTCTATATACTATTGTGTAATAATACAACCTAGATTTCAATTAAATTTACAGTGGAATTTTCTCTATAAAATAAATGGAATTCGATCATCAATCACTCGTGTTTTAGTAGGGTCGAAATAAGAGGTTGTGAAAGAGGTAAGAATATTACATTATATTTTATATATTCTCTTAATACATTAAAAAAGAAACCACAAAAACGTAAATATTAGCCATATTTCGTCAACCACAGAGATGACTAAAAGTTGCCATTTCCAGTTTCCTCGTAACAGAAGATCGATCCAATCGTGTTGAAGGTTGTAAAGGGCGTAAATAATTTTTCTTCGACATCTTTTCGTAAATAATAAAATAAGTACCCGATGCAAAATTGTTAAAGTAATAACTTATACCAATTCATAATCAAACATACGAGTACAAATAGACACAGAAAATGAAGCAAGATATTTAATGCAAGTGTTTTTATTCTAAAATGTTGTGCTTAGTTCGCTGACACACTATAATAAAAGTAAAGGCTATTTTGCACAAAAAAGCTTTTACAGAAAAAGTAGAACTCACCCATGTTGGCGGGGGCGAGTTTGAGGGTACCCCCATTGTGGCGAGGTGCGGGGGGAGAAGTATGTTTGCCGAAGACTCCTGCTATTAACAGTATCAGCAGCACCAAGACGTCAACAGCTGCCAAAGACATCCTGCACTCCCTCAGCACCGTATAGCGCCCCACTGGCCCCCGTGACCTATATACATACTAGTGGCCAGATACACTATCTTGCAATTGATACTCACGGTCACCGGCATTGTTTGGTAACTGGCCTCCTGGTAGGATTGCTGATAGTGTGATAGTGCGACTAAACAAATCACCAGTGTTTGGGTCAAGGGGCGGACAGGACAAAACGTGCAGCTCATAATTGGGCAAAGACGGATAAAAGTCGATTTTATAAAAGTACCCAATTTATAATAAATTAATGCAGTGTATGAGACTACTGGTTCGAGTGAATTATATTTCCGACGTCAATATTGAGTTTGAAGAAGAAGAAACATCTGTCGAAAATTTATAATTATGGCCGTTGTAATTTACTCCAATTTTAGCATTTTGGTCCATAGTTGTTTTTGCTTCGTTTCCCGTTCAAGAAAATATATACTACTTAAGTAAGTCTACTTCTGTCAAAGAAAAAGAAGAACGGTTTCATAACAGTCTAAATGTATAGTAAAAGCTAGATACCGTAGTAACTTTGTATTTTACATGTAATACTTAATGTTTGCTAAAAATGTACAGTTAAAAGTATATTTTTGTTAAATCTTGTAATCTTCTTACACTGTTCTTTGGTTGTAGAAAAGGTTCAATTACAAAGCTTAAAATAGAAGTGGTACTACTCTGAAGCTTACTCTATGCATTCATGTTATAATTGCAAATTTTAAATAGTGGTTAAATTATGAAACATATGGTTGTGCTGCCATAAAACAAAGTTTGCACAGCACAGTTGATTACAGTTGATGGGATGTGTTTCAACTAATATTTTGCAACTTTAGAGACCAGCAGGGCGCAGTCCGGAGGTATTTTTGAAATATGAATAGGCCTATATTCATATCACGGACCCTAAAAAACAGGTAATGGGAATAGTGGCTCATTTGTACATTTTTTATACTTTGTAAAAAAATAACTCGAGTAGTTTATAACGAACACAAACATTCTATGTTTTAGTAAATTAACTATATCAAATTGACATAATGTATTAAGTAAATTTTAAAATATATTTAAAGAGCAGAATTCTGCTCTTTGATATTCTCACCCTGGAACATAGTTTTATTAAATTTCTCTAAATAAACATGCTCTAATTACACAATTCATTAAATATAATTTTTATTTTAGTTGGAAATTATTGGAACCGGATTAATCCAGTTTTAAAAAAGTTATACGGGCAATAGTGGTGATTAATTAAAAACATAATCATTAAATATTAAAATAATTATTGGATTAAAATAGTTAATCAACAAATTTCTCGTAATGATAACTTTGCTTAATTATTTCGATAAATTACTCTGATTTATAATGGACTATTTAAGGGAAAATGTATATAAAAAGGTATTATTGGATTAATTTTAGATTAATCCAATACATCATTTTTTTAAGAACGTGTTCTCCATACCTTCAATTTAATTTTGTAGACCTTAATACAAACCGAAGACATAAATATTTTTCGCGGACGTACCAGTGAAACCAATAACAGAATCAGGATCTTGTGTTAAAATAATGTAATGACTGAAAATAAAAAACACATCAAGACAAACAGAACAGGTGGATAAAGAAGTAGGTTAATTTGTAGGTTCAATGTTTACGGAAATTGCAATGGCGGAAACACCATGCATCAGAAACACACCACTAGGCCTATCATAACAAGTTAACGGTGCTAACAAGAAGCTTAAAATAAGCTATTTTCTTTGATAAAATATTAATTAGTTCAGGAAATATTGCAAGAAATCGGACCAAACCTATGAGTGCCTTTGTAGTCATGGTATAAGTGCTGCCAACATAACTGTTCTTAAAATATTAATACATAGAACAGAGGTGGTTTGACCTTTCAGTGCCGCTGGCATTTTTCCAAGTCATATGCATAAAGTGTCGGGCTGTTTTTTTGCAAATTTATAAGCTTTTGGGGAAAAAAAGCTGTTTTAAAAATAACTACCTAATATATTTTCATAACTTTGTTGTTTGTATTTTTCTAATTAAATGCAGCATATCGTTACAAACAAAATGTTCTTTACAAAAACATAATATTTTAGTTTCTACAAAAAAGTTTTTTTTTTACTTTTTTTTATAAAAAGTTAAGTTTTAACCTAATTTGTGTGTATTCGGTATTTTCTAAAGAATTTTTCCTTATTCCCTGATAAAGGCCAAACAATTCTAAATAAAACCCATATAATTTTTAATATATGGCTCTATAATAAAAAACAAAACATGGCATTATATGTATAAACAAAATGCTGCCCAGTACAGACATTTTATAAACTGTACTTCATAATTTATTGTCAGACTTTATAATTTACATAGTAATTGTGGAGTTTTCATAAAAAATCAAGATAAACATAAATAAATATGATTTAGTAAATGTAGAGACAAATACTTCATAACATTATTTACATATAAGTTTACATTTACTAATTAATAACCCTAATATGTTTACACTGAAAACTCACGTTTTTCGCTTGGACCACAACTCAAATCAATACATTACTTTTATTTTTTTTTAATACGCTAACACTGTATGAGTTACTATTTTAGTTTGTATTAAATTTACCAAATGCTTGGTTATCAGCACATAAACAACAAGAAAGTCCGTTACGCAACACGGTACTCGTCCGATACGTCGCGTGACTGAAAGACAAAATCATCGCATAGGTACTTCGGTATTATCGCAGCCCACTATTTTTGGGCGAGTTTTCCTTATCGGGGACCAAAATGAAATTCATTATAATACTTTCCTTCTTCCACAATAAATCGAAAAATACTCGATGTCATACTTCCTATTGCACGAATGACTTGCCATTTTCGAATAATAAAACGTTGTTCTTTCAGTTTTTGTTTTCATTTACTGCCGTAGTAACTTGTAAATTTCAAAGTATGTTCAAGAAAAGTCTTTTCTTTTTGATACTGTAATTTATTTTGCCCCCCAATAAGAAAAAACTCGTCCAAAAATAGTGGCCTCCTAATAAGTACCCAAACAACATAAGTTTCACTGATCAAAGAGTAAGGAAAGCAAACATAAAACTCGTATTTATCGATGGTTTGGATCCTATTGGATACAGCTATCCTGGTTTAATTGACCAAAATAACCTTGTACTGTATATGTAAAATAATATTATCGAAATACCAAACGTCAAAATTAGTGACGCTGGCACTTTATGCACTTTTCGTACCGTCAAAAAATTAGACGACGCTGCGGTACTCAAAGGGAACCCTTTTTCAATCTCAACTAAGTGAAGAGGACAATGAGCACGAAACCAAGGACAAAGAATTTATAAACAATGGTTTTCAAGAGAAATTAACCAAAAGACAAACACATATATTTAATATGCTGCTTGTTTCTTCTGAGCTTTAGATTTTTTCTCAGCAAAACAGTTACTCAGCTAGAATAAATGAACTCTAAAAAAGAATCTTCGAAAATGTTGAAGAAAAGTTTTGGATGCACCATATGGACAATTTGTGAACAAGATTACTAGCACATTTCTGTTCTAGCATAACAAACCAGTGCCTATTTACGAGTACATACTTCAAGGAGAATAAACTAAAATATGTAAATACCATTACTAAAAAGTAACTTTGATACTCTTTTTTAAATTATATATTTATTATTTATTTAACCCCAATTAAAAAAAATGTGTATTGTGAATAATATTAACTATTGATTTTTTTTTATTTACATTCAAACAAATGGGGTAATAATAAAAATAGTTATTTTTTGTGAAAATGAGTTCTTTTCATGCTAAAATTAATGGCACATTACCGAAACAGTAACATGTATAACCAATAATGTATCTCTCTCACTGGCAATAACTCCCACAACTTTCCTCTTCTCTCTCGTCCACCCACCACTTCATTGCTACTTTTCCATGTCTTTATATTTGTGAAACTTAATCTTTAGTAACTCAATACATTGAACATTTCAAATACCTCTTAACCATCAGTACAATTTAAGAATTTCCAACAACCTTCAAGTCCCTGCCACATTCACACAGCCTTCTTCCAAAAAAATCTATGATTACAATGCAATTAATCTGTTTAACAACACTCCCTCTGTTATGCAACTCAAAGCATGACTCTGAAACCATTTAAAAATTTAGAAGAAGAGGCTTAAGTTATTTCTCCTTGAAAAATGTTTTTTACAGCGTCTGTAATTCCTGACTGTCAGCTAATTGGACAACCTGGTTGTTTTATTAACAGTATATTAAGAGTTCAAGTCATCTTAAAGTAATATTTTTAAATTTAACGAATGAAGTCTGTTGTTTAAAAGGAAGTTTCCTCTTTGTTATTCTGACATGACCCAATGCATGTAATTTGTAGTTACTTTTGGTTTGTTGAAAGTAAAAGTTATTGAGGCGCATGACATAATTTAATGTTTTGGTCTTTTGGGTCCCCAAAGTGAGTGAAAGACAACCCAGGTTATATGCACTTTTTTAGATTTATGCCTTGGAACAATTTTCGTTGTTACCTTGCTTACACTGTCCCTCTAGGGGCATTAGTTGGATAAACGTTCATTTACTTAAGGACTAAAAGATCCTTTGGTATTGCTTTCAGATGGAAAGTAATGGAATTTGGAGATGGAAGTGGTTGTGAAAAGAAGCTTAAACAAACAAATATTTTAAGATTCTACAGGAAGGAAAGGAAAATAGTGTGGATAATGAACCAAATAAATTTGAGGATCTATTGTTTCCATTAATAACCATGTACAGTATAATAAAATGAAAAAAACAAACCTCTCAGTAAAAACGGTTTATGTATAAATAGTATCACAAAATTACTAATATTAATAATAAACGCAGTATGGTAACATTGTTTAAACCACATTAGTTGTCTAAGAAATGATTAAAAATTACATTCAGAGGAAATTTCCATATACCTATTGAAATATTGAAAGAAAGCATTCCATTTTTTTATAAAACCTACTTTGCGAATAAATATAGAACAATTTTAATTTTGATATGTAATAAAAGGAATAGCAGAAAAATTGAATTTTCGTCAAAATAAGTGATTCATTATTAAAATAAACGTAACATTGAAAGGTCACAATGCACAACGCAAAACAGGTTTTATTTATCACTCAATCGGAATCAAGGCACTGATTTACATGTTCGTTTATCCTCGATACACCAAATCCGCCAGATCCCACAAAGTGGACAAGCCCGACATCTTGGCCTCAGGCTCGATCACTTCTATATCATCACTATTCTCAACTTTAGGCTTAGGAACATCATTACCGTAAACACGAATAGGAGAGTCAGAAATGTTTTATAGGTGAAATCATGGATTTCTATTGGCGAATCACAATCAATTATTTCAAATGGCGGTCTCTCTATCGAGCATTGTTGTAAGGATCCCAGAAGGTTTGTGTTTTCAAGGCACTAGTGTCCAATGTGTGAGGCATTGATATCTCCATCAACTTCCTTGGATCAAAACAGGGCAAGAAGTGATTTTGTATTTCTGATTTATCGCACTAATCTCGTTGTCCTCTGTGTTGTCTGCAGATAAAACTGTTGTTGAAAAACATTTGGGTCAACCCTGGGCAACTCTCCAGATGCCGGACCTTCGACTTCTTCACGTGGCATGCGTTTTGTTTGCACCACTGTACACTTGCACGCGAGTCCATCCATCTTCTTCATTCTTATCTTCAAGCGGCGTTACCTCCACATTTGAGAGGGGGGGGTGGGGGGGGGGGGGGGGGTCTTTTGGTCATCTTCATCTATTTTCTTTAGTCCTCTTTTTTTTATACCGGGTTCACATCCCAAAGACTCAAACAATGCGGCTACAAATAATTACCTTGACCCGAAATCATTCTTGCCAGAACTGCCCAAAGTAAAAACCCTTGATCCGGAAAATACCTTGAATGTGTCCTAGTCCTCACATTTTGTTATTTGGACCCGGGTCTCTGGTTTATCGAGCACGGTTTCTGGGAGAGATTTTTTTACCTTGAGATCCAGTTTACAAGACCAAAGTGCCGCCTCTTTTGTTCGCCCAACATCCCACCTCTTCCGGTGCCTCTCCTCTGATCTGCCGAAACCATGGAGAATCTTCATCCTGCTCTAACCTTCAACTGTGCCTCTTCCTACCACATTTCCATTCTTCCCAGAAAAAATCTTGGAGACTTGTCCTTTATTCCCTGGAAAGCCTCCAACTCTTGCAAAAATCTCCTAACCCTAGTTTTTGACACGATCTGGACAAGATTCCCCACCTGTTTGGCTTCACATTCGCTGTTTTTTTTGTGGAGGAACTCTTGTTGTTGAACCCGAAAATTGTTGCCTCCTAACTTGGTTACTGGTAACTGTAGCTGAAACAGGTTCCTTTGGCAGACTCTGGCTTCTTAAAGAAATTTTGGTATGTTCCTCTGCCTCTTTAGGATTTTAGATATGAAACAAAATTCTGAATCTTTCAATTTCTTATCTTTTGTAACTACACTTTAAAAACAAAAAACTGGTCTGGAGGTGCTATTCTTCTAATATCCATTAGGCTGCCCATATTGTAAAAGTAACATTCATATCATTTCTTCCTGACACTAATTTCACCTTTGATATACAGTATGTGAGGTATCTGAAAGTTTTGAGATATCATTAGACAATGCATGACTGCAATCATTATATCCTGATTATCAGAGCAACTTAACAAATAACTGAACCGGCAACTTGGGTTCATTAGTGTACTTGTGTTAATGAAGTCGTAGAGGGTTATCGAGAGAATAATTTCAGATTGAGATTGTAAAGTCCTGTTTGTCTCAAGAATATGCGTGAAACGGCTTCAAAATAGCCTTTGGCTTTGAAAACACCTGAACCAAAGGTTCATGAATATTAGGTGGTATTCAGAACTTTGGAGGGACTCGAATGATCCCTTCTCGGGTAGAGAAGCGTAAAAAACAGGCAAGCCCATAAATTTCTATATAGCTTTGCTTGCAGAATCTAAAACACTAAGGCAGCTATTCCCTAGTCAAAAATTCAAAACATAGTACACTCACCTTTAGTTTCCTTCGTATTTTGCTCTTGTTTTCCATATCCTTCAGCGCGCTCAACCATGATAAAGAAGTGCCTTTACAGGCTGCCCCCCCCCCCACCCCCCCCCCCCCCCACCCCCCCCCCCCCCCACCCCCCCCCCCCCCCACCCCCCCCCCCCCCCACCCCCCCCCCCCCCCACCCCCCCCCATTTTTCCCTGATGCCTCAAAAAATAAACCAAAATTTGCTTACAAACACGAAGACCTTCCTACTTACATCGGATATTGTTAAAAAGGGTGAAAGCATCAATTCTACCAGCATAGGCTAGGAGTCTTAAGACCTAATCTGTTTCTGTCAAGAATATTATAAATATTTATCTAATATTTCTAAACAGCCCTTAGACTAAGAAAATGTATTGTAATGATAAAAAAAACTTATTTTATAAGTACTGTATGTCAATTCCAAATATAATATCTAACTCTGATGAGAAAGCAAACAGGTAAACGTTAATAGATCAAGTTAGATATTTCGGCAGCAGTTCAAAACAGAGTGACAATCAGAAATAACAAAATCATCTAGTTCACTAATACTAATTATATATAAAATTTGTAAATGTTAATTTTTTAAATAAGTAATAAATACCACAACTAACCTCGAGCTCAACAAAAACCCCACAGCCTGATGCATGTAAAATGATCCGATTCGAAAATTGGAAGTAAACAAAAACAAAATCACAGTATACTGTGACTATTCACCTCAAATATTTTAGTGGGGTAGGATTTGGATTTAGCCGAGTAAACCCGAACAATATTGTCGGTTGTCACAATGCCTGCACGGTGGTTGACTGGTGAGTTATGACTTATGAGTATGACACAAACACAACTTGTAAATTCCCATAGTGTAGAAAATCATTACAGTCTTATAGGTCCGGAATTGTTGAGTCATATGAGATGTCGAAATTAAATGGCGAGGATCCAAATCATAGTGGTGGTTAGGATTAGAATATTCATATAAATTGATAAACTATTAGGGTGAAAGTTCCGCGGTGTCAAAAGAAATCCACACTCTCTCAGTATCGAAGAAGAAATGTGAATATGTAAACAAATGTCAATAAATATAAATGTGTAGATTACATAAGAGTAGTAAACACTCATTACCGGTAATTATTTCGTTAACAAATAATATATCAAAATCTGCTTCATTTTACAAGCTATCTTTAATGAGACAACAATATTTTCTATTTTCGTTCTGCTTTCGTGAAATGTTTACTTTAAAATTAAAAAAATAATTCAACATCACCATTTAGAAACGATTGATTTTTTATAAGAAAGTAACATCCTAATAAGAAATATAAATATGCAAAATTAAATGCCGCAACTTAAAACAGTTTCCTAGTTATGATTCTTTTAATTAAAACACAGACTCTAAATAAAGTGAAATAGACCATAGTGTTAGAGGAATCGTTTTCTTTATTTTTACTTATTGAATTATATCGTAAAATATTTCCCCGCCTTTTGAACACTTCCTTTATAAAAGTGCTGAAAACTACTATGTACAAAAGTTGTAATGAGTTACTGCTTATATTTTTAACATTTAAACACACAATTCTCAAACGTAATAAGAGGTATGTTCCTTTCTACGTCTGTAAATTACAATATTCCTACGATTTTAGTCCAAAGTGGGTTCAAAAAAGTTTGAGGGTAAACTAACCTGAGCGAGGACTGTATATTCAAAATAACATGTCATTTTTCGTAGTTAAGATTTGTGCTTGGTTTATTATTGGTCCTTCATCAAGTTATGCATTATTTATTATTATTATATTATTTATTTATTATAATCAGGTATAAATGTGGACAATTATAAAAAAGTAGGACCACAGGTCACTAAAAAGAAGGTGAATTATAATTTGGAGCTGAAAAACGACATCTTATATCAGTTCAGTTTCTAGAATCTAGAGAGGAGTCACATTTTTTGGAATTGTAACAAATCTGTAAGTCAACAATATATCAAAGTAAGGTGAAAAATATCCAAATTAATTGTAATCTAATGTTGTGACTGGAAATAAGCGCGCATTTAAATTTAACTAATACAATTTTATTTATAGTCATAGAACATTTTCATCAATACAATAACAGTGTAAAAACAAACATATAAAACACCTGGAATAAGTTCAATGGTCCATATATGGGAGATATAAACTCTCTAAACAACTTATTTTAGACATATTCTTGTAACTAACAAGTCATTGTGACCGTATGAGTTTGTCATATTGTTTGATTTTTTGAGTACAGAATATACATTTCGGCAATAAAAATATTCTAATATTTCGGTCAGTGGGTATTTTTAAGAACAATATGGAAACCTGCAAAACATGGAACTCCATCAGCTGTTTAAAAATTTTAAACATTTGACTAGCGATGGTTTCAAATATTTATTCTACACAGTAAAGTAATGTTATATTGTCCATAGTAGGTAGTGTATTAGCAGTATGTATAAGATTCTTTTTTTTCATTAGAAGAATGTCAGTTTAGTTTTTTAATCCTCATAGGCCTAATCTTAGTTCATCCTTGTTTTGTCTGTAAGTAACTTACAGAGAACATTTCTGTTTTATAACTTTACTGTAAGGTGTATTATGGAAGAAAGTTGAAGCAATTCACAACAGTTATTTCACTTAGGTTATATTCAAACAATATGTTGAGCAGTATATATTATCTTTATAGAAGGCAAAGGCTTAATACTAGATTTTTTATGGTGAAGTATAACTTTTCCATTAAACTGCTTATTAAGTTGGAGGGGGAGAATGTAGTAAGGGGCATACACTCATTATTTGATTGGTTATCTATAAGTTAAAGGTCTACCCTGCTAATCACAAATTTGACATTATCAACGTATTCTGCTCATCCTACTGAAGAAAAACTATATTTGGTTTTAGGGGGTGTAAATGACAACAGGGTTTTAGGAGGTATATATTCATAAATAGTTTTTAAGCTTCTAATAGCCTTTTTTAATGTTCTGTTTGTGTGCTGGATATCTGTTTACTTCAATGTTATCTACAGCCAGGACTAATGGGACTAATAGCGTATCTGTTATCTAAGCGCTCTAGGGCTGTAGTCAGTGCTTCATAAGATATCATGTACTGTAATTTGGATTTAGTGAGTGCATGTTAGTCAAGGATCAACCACCCTACTAGTTCGACGAATCGTAGTGAATCGTATGTATCGATTGTGTTGTGAATTGTTGTGAGTGTCAGCAACTGTGTGTTGGGGAGTGTTTAGTCGGGCATGTTAGGAGTTTATGTTTTGACCGAAACGAGATTATTTCCTTTTTAATAGAACATGGAATTTTTAATAATTAGTGTATTTATTCGTCGTGCTGTCGTGTATTTCTTATAAACTCTTGACTTTGATGTTTCGTTATAACAGAAAATCAAAGACACAGCACACAAACAGAACACTAAAAATATTAAAAACTTAACTATTTATGAATATCAATTCGTAAAAGTAGTAAAAAATTTTTGGTACTTTGGGGATTATACCGACCACACCCAGACATGAATCGTTATTTGACATTTTGCTTCTACTGATTACTAGATTAGCGTAGAACAATATTTCGTCAATATAAAATAGGAATTGTCTAATCGCAAACCCCTCCCCATCCTCAAACAGAGGTCGAAGTCGAGCGGTTCTAGTAGATAACGTGATTGCAGAGTCTCGCCGCCCGTTCAGCTGGTGCGTCGCTTTGTTGTACTTCCCGTGTTTTACCCATACATTTCTCCAAACACTAAAATTTCAACAGACAAACATTACCAAACAAAAACTAAACTCTTTATTGAAAAAAACACTTGTTTTTATTCTTGATCACACTCTGCCACCCAAAATGCGAGTGCCTCTGGCCATCAGATTGGGCTTCGGCAGCATCTTCAGTGCTGCCGAAGCACCGCGCTGATGTCAACGAAAGAAAAACATCCCTCGAGATAGTGTACGTATCAGTAAAAATATCAAATTCTAGAGGGGCTGATCAGAAATATAAATTGAAATTGTAATGGAAAGGCAATTATGTACCGTGCAAAAAACTTAAATAATCATGTGATGCCGCGCGGCCTGCCGTAATCGGGATTCTCGAGAAAGATAAGATAATAGCGACAACAATACCGATCACAATACCTGGAAATGCTTGTTGATTGATTGAATGTTAGTTCTGTTACTCAACTACATCGTTTTATAACGTTCTAAAGTTCATTGGAAAAAAGTTTAAGCGTTGGGGGCAAATAACAGAATCTGACCCATTAACAATTGATAATCGTTGTAAGTTTGTAATTTTGTAATTAAAGAGTTGTTTTTTCGTTCTATCATTTTTTTTCTATAAATTTCTATTTTTGTGTTCTTCATACTGGTGTGGTCGGTATAATCCCAAAGTACCCAAATTTTTAATGCTGTAATTTAAAAACATTGGTCCGGGCAGGTTTCTTTTTTGAAAAATAACGCGATTAGACATAGAGGCATATTTTGGTTTGGTGACCACGTTATTGAATTTAAAGCCACCAAGACAACGCTGTATTTCGTTTGGAGTTTTGCGGTTTCTGCACATTCGGTGGTGGACTGGTATTCTTTCTGCCGTGAAGTGTATTTCCATCACATTTCAATGACGTAGAAGAAAATTGACAGTCCTCTGTAACAGTCGTTGAAATTGATAAAGCCAAATTTGGAAGGATAAAATACAATCGCAGCTGAAGAATTCAGGGGCAGTGGGTTTTTGGGGCAATCAAAAAGCATGTTGAACAGCGTGACTGGGACACCCTGCTTTACATTATTAAAGAATGGGTTCTTACAGGTACGACAATTGTTAGCGATTGTTGGAAGGCCTACAACTGTCTCAGTGGCGAGGGATTCAGGCATTTTTTCCGTCAATCATTCTATTAATTTTGTTGACCCTGGTACAGGTGTCCGGGGTGCCTGGCATTTTTTGTCGTGTACCTGGCAGAATTCCTTTTCAAGGCCAAATACCCTACCCACATACCAGGCTCCACCAATTTTTTGTTGCTGTCACTTAGCTCTATCCGCCAACACACTAATGGTAAGTGTTCTATATTAATGTCCACTTATGTGTTAGTATTAGGGTTTTTCATGATTTATTAAGTTTTTTACACTTTATATAAATTTCTTTGCATTGAATTTCAATTTATATTTCTGTCAGAATTTGATATTTTACTGACAGGTACTATCTTGAGGGATGTTTTTCTTTTCGTTGACATCAGCGTGGGGCAGCACCGACTACAGCCCGCGCTGATGGCTGGAGGCATTCATCTCAACCCAATAACAACTAATTAATTTGTAGCTCAAAATTAAGGAAAACATAATTCATTTGGGTCAAAATTCTGTTCATTTCAGTAATATTTTTCATTTACGTTTTCCAAAGATGGTGCCGCATCTCATGATGTCATCATGAGGTTGAATCACGGTCATAAAAGGTCACGTGACACCCGACGTGGATGTGCAACACGGAAATATTGTTCCACATGTGAACAGTTGTTCAATTTTTTTTATGTCCTGCAACTTCGTTATTTCTCATTTCCACCCCTTCAAACCTTATATTGTTTTGTTCAGTAGGACGATTCCTAACGCGAAACTCGTATTTCGTCACTCCAGCCGTAACTTTCACAATTACTTTTGATTGTTATTACCAAATGGTTCAATACATTATCTGACTACGATTATAATATAATAATCTTACGCAACATGGAGTAATGAGTAACAAGAATTATACACCCAGCAGGGATCACTTCTGGATGGTTTATACCTACCAGTTGAACTCCCACTGAGCACAGCAAAAACCGATGTGCCACTTCAATCTGGGCAACCTTATGGATGTCCAGTAGCGGCACATCACTAACCGCAAATGTTGAGATACTGGGGTTCATGGGCAATTCGATAGGTCTAGTCTACTGTGGGAGATGACTGTTGGAGTTGGTGGGGTTTGTTCCCTAACCTCAGAGGTTCCTGTTAACCTCAACTAGGGTGTGCCACCATCTGCCTACTTTGACTGGAGAGGCTGGTTCAGAGCTGGCTTCCCCTTCTTCCGGGGAGACATGACTTTGAGATGTAGTGCCCTAATTCTTCCTCATGGATCTCAACAGGAGGCGGCCCCTACTCCTTAACCTTGCCTATCCTGAATATCCTGTCACTCCGGAAGCAGCGCAAAGGTTCTTACAGGACTAAGTGCAATTTATAAACTTCTTGTCCTAAGAGAACAAAAAAAAAAAAAAAAAACAAGAATTATACATTACAAATTTAAATAACATAAATCTAACAATAACATTACAAAATAACAAAACCAACTATGGGCTAGACCTGCATATCAGATAAACGTTAGGCTGCAGTATAATAAGCGGCCACCACCAAAATCGATTCATGATTATCAAATCATCTATATTTATTAGTATTAAATCATCAGTATTCATTACTCCAAAAATACTGATGTTAACCTAACATGTAATAGGTATTTCAAATAATATAGCTTACTGGTTTAAAACCTTCAAAATTAATATATTAATTATAAAAAAAAAAACTATCTGTGCTGTCTTTATTTGTACAGCTACAATGTAATAAGTGGCCACCAACACAATTGAACATGATAATTGAATGATATTGAATCATTGATACTCATACTGGTGTGAAACTGCCAATGGATTCCACTAAGGAGCTTGGATTTCCTAAGGAGCTTAATGGATTTCCCCTCATTAAGCCCACCATACTTCATAGACAGTTCCCACTACTTACTGAAGTGAGAGAAGACAATGGAGGACAACATAAAACATTGAAACATAACCTATAAACTTATAAATGAAAATCAGTTCACTAAATAAAAACAATTTATGGGATGGAACATTACATAACTAAATATAAATGTATCATTTATAATTACACTGTTACCAGCTACAACAAAAATAAACCATAAAAGTCACAACATCATAGCTTACCTATTTACGGATAGCTATTTTCAGAAGTAGTCTGATGTGTGGGTTTTTTTGTATAAAATTCAGTAAAATAAAAACTAGTATGTTAATGAATTAAGCAAAGCACCAGGCAATATTATTGTTTTTATTGCCAAATCATTTATTTGTTATGTATACTGTAACCTACAACTCAAACTTGTTGGTTAAAGTAGCCCTAATTATTAGGTCAATCATGTCCAATTTTCAATCGCAATTACTCCTCTAAAAATAATCACAAAAGACATGGTCCTGCGAAGAGCCCAACTCTTTCTAGTTCAAATTGTCAGAAATAAACGGGAAGTTAGTAAAAATGTTTACAGCTGCTTAGTGGCGCTGTCTTGCCATAATGGTCCATGACGAATTACATCGTAACAAATGTGCGAGTGTCATTTGACCTGATGCAGCAGCTAAAATGTTAATTAGTTTTTGCACTATAGTTTGTGATGCTAATTAAAGTTTACATTATTAACAATATTGTAAAGGCAGTTTTCTGTCGTTATCAATTCCCCCTCTGGATTTATTAATTTTTGGTATTTTACAATGCAAAAAGGAACGACTTATTTTATTTATACAAAAATTAATTTTCTTAAATAATATTTTATTAAAAAGTATATAATTCTCTCCAATCATATGATACAAAATTAAATTTTAATAATTAATGTATTGTAGGTTTCAAAACTCTACAATAAAACTCTCGGAATGAGTAGAATGCATTTGGAATTAAATATAGCGGCTATGGTGTCAAAATGAAGATTTCTTGAACGAGTTAACTTAAAAAATATAACTTATCTTAGATTACAGTATACAAGTATGGTGTGTTTTCTCACATGTTATATATTGTGACTATTTTAGGAATAAAACATAATAGTTTATTCTATTTCTTAAAACATAATGTACAATCTTACCAATTTAAAAATACACTGACTTGAACTTAACCTTTTGTTTTTTGCAGATAAATGTGGACAATGAATTCATTCGACCCAGATCATGCTATGGCTATACTCCTACAGGCAAAGTTCAATGAAGAAGCAAAAAAGCAACGGAAAAAATGATAAGGTAAATAGCGAAAAATTTTGTGAGATTCTTCTGAAAGATGAATAAATAATCACTTAAATGATTTAGCGTAAAAGTAAAAAAAATGTTCAAAGTTTTTTTTACTCTTTTATTCTTTAAGCTAAGGAATTCTTTATTGCTTTAAGCCCTTAAAAGACCTTTTCACTGCTTCCGGAGTGACAGGATTTTCAGGATGGGTACACTGGGGGTACGGTCGCTTCCTGTTGAGATCCATGGAGGAAGAATTTGAGCATTAACCCTTTAAGGACCAACCGTCTGGTTTATCGCCGGCAGTGAACTATGCGAAAAGGACCAACCGTCTGGTTTATTGCCGGTGGACTTTTCATATTTTTTAAGAGATATTTTAATATTCTATATATAATAAATATACTGTTTTTCTATTCCCTGTATGTTTCTTACTATGATATCAAATTTTAAACGTCTTTGGAATCATCAGCTTGGAGAAAAAAAAATATTTATGGACATGTTGCATCGTAATGTTGTCAGCTGTGTTTGTTTACGGCAGCCGGCAGAGAATGTTGAGTTCGCATGTGGTTTGTTGTTTTTCTATTGAGTTTAGCGTATTCAGTTAAGTTATTTTTTATAAGTGCCTATTTATTTTGAATAACCAATTGTCTGAAATATGTCAGAACAATTACTGAGGTCCAGTGAAGTTGATCGTGAGTTAGATAAAGAATTGGAATCGGATATATCTTTTGAAGAGTTATTCGATGACGATAGTGATTTAGATCCAACTTACAATCCTTCACCCCCTCTACATCCAGAAAAGATTTATTTGTTGGTAGGCCTAGCATTAGAACCAATCATTTGCATTCTGATTCATCTGAAGATAGTGATTTAGGTGAGGATAGTTGTAAGAGACGTAAGCTAGTTGAAAATCAACCTAGGCCTAGCCTTGCTGCCAGACAGACAAGGCAAGTTCTGAGTGAGAGCTCAGATACTGACGATGAGAATATCAATGTAAATAATTAGTCTAGTTATGAAAATGAGTCTAACTCTTGGCAAAAAATTGATGATAAAGAAACTCATAATTTCATACACAGTTTTGCATTTCATGAAACCCCGGTCCCAAAACACTGTAAATTGGACCCTCAGACATCACAACCTATTGATTACTTTCATTTGTTTTTTACTGCAACCTTGTTAAGATTATTTACCAATGAAACTAATAGGTATGCAGCACAAACCTTGTCTAGAAGATGTGACTCTATATCGCCTACAAGTAAGTTAAGAAAATGGGTTCCAGTGACTGTGCCAGAAATAAAAGGATTCATTGCAGTTATTTTGAACATGGGGTTGATACTGAAACCTACAATAAAAGCATACTGGTCACAGAGTAGTTCTCAGGCAACTCCTTGGTTCAATAAAATGTTTAGTCGCTCAAGATTTGAATCCCTACTTTCATTTTTCCACTTAGTGGATAATTCTAAACTTCCAAAATATAACGAAGAAGGATATGACCCATGTCAGAAGTTTCAACCACTTGAAGACCATTGCAACAACTTATTCAAACATTACTATACACCCCATCAACAAGTATCAGTAGATGAAACATTAATTGGCACAAAAAATCAATCTCAACTTCAGCAATACCTACCAAACAAGCACCACCACCGTTGGGGTATCAAGGTGTGGGTATTGTGCGACTCTGTTAGCAAGTATTGCATGAGCATTTTTTGTTACAAAGGTGCAAAATCTCAACAAGATAGAACTGAAATAAAAGAAAAGGGTCTGGCCTACACTGTTGTTTCAAAGTTACTATCTGCCTGTAACATGTTTGGTAAAGGTTACCATGTGTTTACAGATAACTTTTTTAGTAGCATACCATTAGTTCAAATGTTGTATGAAAAGCTCACATTCCTAACAGGCATGTTAAGGCGGAACAGAAAGGGTTTGCCAGCTGAAGTACTAGGGAAATTAGAGCCTGGACAAAAAGTTTATTGCAAAAAATGGCAATACAGTCATCATGGCGTACCGGCACAAAAAGAGCCAAAAAAAAACCCAGTTTTGATCATTTCTTCTGGACCTGAAGTAAAAAATGTTGAAATTACCAAAACAAGGCAAGGAAGACAAACAACTGAAAAAAAACCTGCTATTGTTCACAATTATAACTGCTATATGGGCAGCATTGATCATTTTGACATGATGTTGTACGGTTATATTGATGAACGCAGAACCGTAAAATATTAGAAAAAGGTAACATTTAATCTTTTTGGTAGAATGGTCCTAAATGCTTACATCCTATATAAAGATACCACTACTAAGAATGGCATGAAACCCATATCCAGATATCAATTCATTGTTAAAATTATAGAAGGTTTGGAAAAAGAGTGGATGGATTACCGTGAACTTGACTTGCCTGAAGATGGTGAAGGAGGTAACCGAGCATCAAGGGGCTTAGAAAAATTGCCTGACAAAAAGGAAAAAAACTTGCTGGGTTTGTACAAAAAAAGGCAAGGACTACAACAAAAGTAGAAAGAAGACCAGAACTGTATATTCTAATTGCAAGGAGGGCTGCCACCCTCTTTGTCTTGTGAAACATAAGTGTAAATAGGACTAGGCTAAGGAATTCTAGTCGTTTTGTAAATTTTGTAAATAGTGTGAAGTGTATAAAAACAGTGTTTTTAATCTGAAGAACAGCCTCATTTTCATATGGGTAAGTTGACTGATATGAATAATATCCTTAGTAGCCTATAAGGTTTTGTATGTTGGGCTAATGCTGAAAAGTGTGTTTTAACCAGTGTTGCAGAAAAATTTAATTCATTCACAAACTTTTTATTTTTTATTCCAGGGCTTTCAAATTTTGTACACTTATAGAAAATTATATGTAGAACGAATAAATACCATTTCACACAGATAATTTATTCTTATTTTTGGTAGTTATTGAAGATCAAACTCAATTTTTTAAATTTTTTTTCTTTTTTTTTTTAAACAGATAAATTAAATTGTTTTTTGCTATATAATGACTTAAATTTATTTTTTTCACAATGAACAGTTTAATTATAAACATTTTAAGCCTAAAACCAAATCTGTACAGTAATTAGTTATGAAGATATGATTTTTCTCTCAAACGCTTGAAAAATCGCACATTTTTAATATGCGCAGTTGTTGGAGCATGGCCAGAAAAACGAAAAATTTTTCTTTGCACATGTCAAATTTTGGTGTGTGGTCCTAAAAGGGTTAAATCTCGAACATGTCCTCTTGGAAGAAGGGGAGGTCGGCTCTATTTCAGCCTTCTGTAGTCAAAGCGGTAGGCAAAGGTACTCCCTCGTACTTGGACTAGTAATAGCCATTAACACTTAAGGAAGCTCCACCCACTCCAACTCCCTTAGCAGTGTACTAGACCCTTTTACCCAGTGTATTTACCCTTTTACCCCAATATCTTGACATTTGCGGTTAGTGATGTGCCGCTCCTGGACATCCATGGGGTTGCCCAAATTAAAGTGACACATTGGTTTTTGCTGTAGGTTCAACTGGGGGAGGTTTAAGCCAGCCAGAAGTCAATCGTCCTGGGAGTATCTTTTTCAAGTTATAAATACTCATGTAAATATCACTTTAGGTTCTATAAAGCAATGACATAATTTCGTTCCGTGAACAACACATACATTTGGAAATACCACATGTGCTACTTCTCTAAAATAAAGCTCTGAAAATAATGTTTTTTTTTCATCAGTATTTGTTTACGTTATGGCAGCAAAAGATATTACAGTTTCAAGTGTCATAAATTAGGATACAATTAGTTTATTCAGAACGATAAGGTTAGAGGATTTTTTCGGGTACAGTAATGCAGGAGCAGGACATTTGGACTAGTATGTACGGTATGTTAATTGCACTCTCTCTTTGGTGTTCAATATGTAAATAAAAATGTCTTCATTTCTTAAAGTGGTTCTAGTAATAGAAATGTTTTACAGCCTTGTGTCATATTCAAAGCGATATGTTACTAATGAATAATTACATCCAAACTAAGTAACATATCACAGTAGACCCAAGGCTTTGTAACCAATCACGAAAGTAACTTTGTCGGATAAGCAGAAGTCAATTATAAACAAAACTCACCAATATACATCTTTGTGCTATAAACTATCATAAGACTAATGATGATTTGAGCCATTCATTTTTGTTTCATAACCACTGCAAATAGTTTAATATGTTTCGTTCTACTCATTCTGTAATTAATTGTATTTGAATTTTACAAAGTTATGTACTTTTTTAAAGTAAATATAAAAAAATCTAATGACACTATGTACTTTACAGTCGGTGGGAGAGTAGATTGTAGTTGCCACTTAGAGCACTAGTTTAGAAAGTTTCAACTGATATGGTAACCTTCACTATGACACTGCCAAGATTGTGCCGCTATCCCTACCCATTCGGAGATGTTACTTTCTGAACGATTGCCCATATTTTTTTCTTGATGTGATAAAATGGTCACCAGTTTTATGGAGATTGTGCCCACAGATCAGATGGGATGTGCACTCCTATATCCTTCGTTTGGGAGTCTGATAGTCCGGTTATTATAAGTACCAGCAATGGCGTAACCAGAAAGAATTTTTGAAGGAATAAAATATTTGGGAGGCTTAAAAAGAGCCCTACTCAGAAAATGTAGATTTTTTTCGAAAGTGTACTTTTAGGCTAATTTACTTTATTAAAAACTAACTTCTTAATTAAATTGTGCAGGCAAACATTAAAGGGGAAAAATGGCAAAATTGTCAAGGTATTTAAGGTTTATGTTGTTAGCATACTAGTTTGAAAACGTTTTTTAGGAACCCTAAAACACAAGACACAACCCTTACATGAAATTTTGAAAGTAAATCTATTGTATTTTTAATGTGAGGCGAGAAAATTGGTCTCTAAGTTATGTGCATTTTATTGCCTTTCCTAATAATCTTGAACAAATAAATTAACTTGTAGGTTATAACTATATTTTTGTACAGAATTAAACGTTTATGCAAAATTTAAAGTCTGTAGGTCGAATCTTAATAAGTTATTAAGTTTTCCTGTAAAACAGACAGACTAAACTAACAGTCAGTGAAATACAATGAAGGGACAGGCACTACCATCAAACTGTATGTTGCCTATATAGATATGAAGCCTTATTAAAAATTAGCACATATTATTTTCAAGATATTTTGCAAAAAACCGGCAGTTTAACAGAATACTTTTGCTAGCCAACTGGTGGTAACATAATATGCAACATTCCAAGTAGAAAATCTCAATCCATTCTAGAGATATCCCAGTGAAAGTTAGATTGATTATCATCATTGTGTTGCCTATATGAAGCTTCATGCAAAGTGTCAAATTCATACCTCAATTTGGTTTTTAGATACTGTGCAGAGAGAACAGAAATGACATTATTCTAGTCTCCTGAGTAATAAACTTCTCTAAAGCTCAGCCAATATATAAAAATCACTAATTGGAAACTATAGATTTCTAATCGAATAACTGATTTAAACCTATTTAACATTTTGTTGAACATTCTTAAAAATAAAAACTTACAACACATGTTAGTTCTCAATTACAAAAATGCATATTACACAACAGGTGAATGCATTGTAGTTCTAAATACTATAAACATAACTTTTCGTACTATTTAAAACATTAATTTATGCTATTAACATATGGACCAAAATACAAGTTACAATATTTTTAAAGCGTTGTCACCAAATTGATACGGGAATTGAAAATTGAAAGCATTGAACAAAATTTAATCATTGCTTAAACTTTGCTTAATTTCTTTAAGTAAAACAACTATGTTTTTAATTTAAGAAGGAATGTTAGAAGCTGAGCCGGCCCCGTATCTAGGTTTTTTCTTTTAACACGGGGCAAAAAGCAAAAGTTTGAAACTGAGTTATAAATAGGAATTCGTCTCAAGTTCACAAATCTCTCTTTATAGAAACTTAATTTTAGTGTCTCAATAGGAATCAAATAAAAAAAAAATACTATTGACTGCTAATAATTATTCCCCCCTAACGTTAATCTATCCCTCTAAAGTTATGTAGGGGGAATATAAATATTCCCTAAGTTTCTGTAATTATTTGAGATGAATTGCTATATAAATCACAGATGTACACTTTAGCTCAATGTTAAAAGTGGCCTGTAGTTAACTGGCGTGCCATCTTAAGGAGGTGTACGATTGTACATAAAACAACTGAAATTGTGGTGTTCTCTAGGGCAGGTTATTAGTGTTATTTGTAGAGATTATTACCTGGAACATTGTAAACTATAATATTGTGTATATATATAGTAGTTGTGTGGTCTTACGGTGTTGGCTGCAAGACCACGCATACTACACGCTCGATGAGTTCTTCTCATGGAATGATGAATTTTAAAAAGACCTCTCATTTAATAATACAATTCACTTTTAAAAACTGTTTGACTCTGTAACATATGCGTTTTGATGATATTGTTTATAAAGCATATTGTCTATTGTCTATATATATATATATATATATATATATATATACATATATACGTTAAATTGTATAAATGGCAATAGCCTTATTTAATTTCAATAAACATTGAATCACAAAAAGTACTTGCTCCGCCGGGAGCAATATATGAATATATATATATATATATATAATATTCATCATTGTTATATATTTGTAAAAAAATATAGATTAAGAAACCAGATTCAAAAATACCAGTGAAAAACAGTCAATTTCCTGGATGCCCCTTTTGCTAGGTAGAGAATACCAAATCAAGTCATCTAATCAAGCCCATCAAACTTTATAATAAGCTGAAAAGCACTAACTTTTTTGCAATTTTAAGAAAAGACTGCCTGAGAATATATGTTACAGCTTGGAAGAATACTTTGACTTATCAGTTATTGTTAAGTATTATTGCATTAAATAACTTGTTTTTTATTGCCTAATATGAAAAGGCTACTTTTATTGAACAATAATTATGTATATATTTTTTGGACAATTTATACTCTATATTTACCTTTATTTTACTAAACTGTATATACTACATTAATTCTATATCTCTTTCTGCGGCCTAGTGCCTACAATACCATTCCTTACTGGATTAAAATATTCACGTACAGTGACAGACCAATGAACCATTGTTTCCCGAATCAGCTGTTTACTGTAAACTCTCCAACCAATCACAACGGTTGACTTATCAATTGCCTACCTTGCAAGCGACGGCACGCTTGCTCATTATACTCTCGGTCCCGCCTGGGGCACTTATGTACTCTCTAGCCACTGCTTACCATACTTACTCTCTCCCCCATGTGTTACTCTCTCATTTAAATATTAGTTTATCTCTATTTGTTGTACATTTACATTAACATTAAAGTCAGTGCTCTGGATTGGCAATCTCTACCAGAACGTCTCTGCTCCCGGACACCCGCGTCTACCGTGCTCTACAGGACTGGCCACAGTGTTATAAACTATTCGTTTGCGGTCGTATTGTGCGTGAGTGAATCCGTGAAGGACATCTTCCGTCTTCACGCCTGCCTACAAGACAGCAGCCTATTTCCACACTTACTGATCACAACCTGGCCCTCAACAACAGCAGACTACGGTTAGGTACCTCTCATGAAAACAAAGGTAACTGTTTATTTTCTGCACTTTATTTGAATATGCACTGTTCGTAAACTCATTATGTGTAACCTAGTGAACTCTTGTTAAAATTAGTGTGTTCGGCATCTTCACTGCCTAGTGTGAAGTGGTCCTTCTTAATCGAGCCTCTAAAATATTATCTAACGGTTCTCATAACCAAAATTCATTCTTTTCATGGTCCTTAGCGAGCCGGATAATAAGAACTTTAGTCCATTGGTGAATATCAGTGCAATCTCAACTCTTATAAGCTATATACAGTGCATATTTCAAAGTGTGGTTTCAGGTTCTTTCACGATTGCAAAGTCCGTGCATATCGATTTTCCAGTCCCCTCTCCAGTCATATCAGCTGTGATCATATCAGCTGTGACGTCTGATCATATCAGCTGTGGTGCTCTGTCGACTGCATTGTTTTGTTGACAAACAAGCTTTCAGACTGTCACAGCACAGGTGAACTGATTACTGTGTATAATGGTTACCGCTTCTCAATACTTGTTGGTAATCAGCCCTACTTGTAATACTCATTATTCTAAGCAGGTTATGCGAACTTAAATATAAACAATCGTGGTTATTGACACTTTACCTTGAGCAGGACTTGCACCCTTATTGCAAAATTAAATGTTTATTTTGTTAACACTATATTCTAGTCTCAGCTTAAAAAGAAAAAAAAGCTACTTACTGCTCACAATTGTTTATTATAATTTCTATTTGAACATTGCTCACGCATATGTATGCATGGTTTATGGTTACTGTCACAACACTACCATACTTTACCACTGACAGTTTACATGTAGTACGTGCGCATAATGTTTCCAGAGCCTCTGCTACATTATAGCTGAATTTAGCTCAACAATAACCTTAATTGTTGTTTATTATTTAATAACAACTTGTTTTGTTTACGTTTTGCCATAATAACAGTTTATTTTATTTTCTCAAAACAAAACTATATTATAGGCCTATACGAGCCTACTCTACTTATTGCATTATTATTGAGTTTTTACCTCAAAAAACTCAACAATTGGTACCTGAAGATGAAATCAATGATTTCGAAATGTACATAGTAACAAAAATAAAAGTTTACAAAAAGTGTTAAAAGGTTTATTTATATTGTATCATAAATATTTTTTAAATTGTGTTTCATTGTATTATTTGTTTAGATACTTCTTATTTCTTGGGGAAAATACTTCAGAGGAAAATAATTTAGTTTCTATTTTTATCACTGTCTCAATTCAAGAGGACAATATTTTGTTTACTTTTCACCTTTGAAGTTTTACTCAAATTGATTAATATTCTACAAACACTTTCAACATGGCGATGTCTCTTAAAGTGGCCAATGCAAAGCGAGAACACCTCTTTTCTCAGATACAAAGTATCTATGATTTAACTAAGAAGACTTCCGATCCAAATATACTTCAGCAGTTGCTTGTCAGAGCTAAATCTATTCAGAGACTTAGACAGGAATTTTCAGCAATATTAGACTTGTGCCACGAGTTGGAATTAAAAGTGGATGCCGACTATACACCTAACTATTCCGCATTAGCGAGCGTGGCGTGGACGAGTTAGTTGATTACGTTTCTGCTAACGTGCTTATGATTGAGACCAAGAGATAAGCTAAAGCTAATAAAAGCGAAACTATTCCGCCTGCCTCCCCTCAAGTCAACGTCCGGCTACCGAAATTGGAATTAAAAACTTTTGACGGAGCTGCCTTGGACTTCTGTACGTTCATCAACGTTTATGAACAAGCCGTACACAACAATGCGCACTTAAGCGATGTAATGAAATTTCAATATCTCTTGAGCGTGCTTTCAGGCGAATCACTCTCTCTGATAAAGTCGCTAAATATAACTGAGCAAAATTATGCAATCGCTTATCAGCTGCTGAAGGATCGCTACCATAATACTAGGCGTCTACTCACACTACATTTGAATCAAATATTAGACCTTCCTGTCATCTCCAGCACATCTGTGAAGAATATCCGTGCTTTCCTTAATCTTTTTCACGAACATACGCAATCACTTAAAGCACTAAACAATGACATCACTAGTAACAACCCACTTCTCTCAGCCTTGTTATTACGCAAGATTGATAATCGGATGGTCACCCGCCTAGAACAGTTTCGAAAAAAGGAAGAGCTTCATACTTTGCCCTCGGTTGAACAAATAATTGAGTTTCTCAACTTGGAATGCAGCCACATTGAGGACAGTAGTCTACATGACAATATTGTGGACCCCAAGAACGCTTCAAGTTCTTATCTTGGGTCAAAACCCAGATTTGATAAGCCCAAATCGTCTCTTAAAAACTTGAGCTTGTTAGCGGCTTCCTCTTCACCCTCCTCGACCTATAAACAAGGCCCATCATGTTTTTATTGCCATCAGAGCGGTCATAAAATTTATGGCTGTCCCAGCTTCGGCCAAAAGACACCTCAAGAACGGCACGGGATTATTAAACAGCATAACCGCTGTTCTTCTTGTTTGGGGACGCACAGATTAAGTGAATGTCAGTCTAAATTCACGTGTCGAACATGTCGTGGTCGTCATCATACCTTGCTACACTTCACTGATCGGCCAACACGGTCCAGTGTTAGTACGTCGGACCGCGTTCGTCCCGTTGTGGAGAACGGCCGTGACGGCGGCCGGCCTGCAACACCTACACCTGCTGTCCGCCCTCCGCCTGCGACCACAGCGCTCTCACCTCCTAGCCCGGCCGAACACACCACACTACACGCTCATGGCACACTGCATCGAGACCTCGCCCCTAGTACCACGGTTCTTCTGGGTACTTCTCTTGTCAAGCTCACCGCCTCTAACGGACAAGCTTATGTCTTTCGTGCGTTAATTGATTCAGGAAGCATGCTAAATTTTATTAGCGAGAAAGCCTCCCAACTGTTGGGTACACAGCGCCGTCCGGCCACTATTAATGTTGCCGGCCTTTCTCAAACCTCTGCTCACACACGCGGATTTTTAACTCTGGGCGTGGAAACTCTTGCTGGCCACCCAGTTGCCGCCCCGCACTCGTTCCACATATTGCCACAAATCACTGTAGATCTCCCACGAGTGCAAATATCTCAGGAGGTCATGAATAAGGTTAAAAATATTACACTGGCTGATCCAACCTTCCACCTCCCTGGTGGCATTGACGTGCTTATTGGTGGAGCGCTATTTCCACATATTCTTACTCACGAGACCTACTCTCTTGGTCTCAATTTACCTCACGCCCTGGGCACCTGTTTTGGTTTCGTGCTGATGGGGACGGCTCCCTGCACACCACTGACGCAGTCTGTCTCTACTATGGCTGTCTCTCTTCTCTCGACTGCTGAGGTGGACCTCCACGCCTCTCTGCAGCGTTTCTGGACACAAGAGGAACTGCCTGCTCCCAGTAAAAGGTCTGCAGAGGAAACTCAATGCGATGAATATTTTTCTACCACGCACTCCAGGGACCGTGAGGGTCGATATATGGTCCGCCTCCCTTTCACGAACACCAGTACTCATCTGGGAAGTTCCAAAGTTCATGCTGAAAGTAGACTCTATTCACTCGAGCGCAAGCTCCACGCTCCCACTAATGTGGAGTATTATAATTTATATTCTGATTTTATACATGAATATCTCTCTCTAGGCCATATGCAGGGCTGCCCTACTCCTGACTTAAGCACTCCCCACTACTATCTTCCACACCACGGTGTTTTTAAGGCACAAAGTAGCACCACCAAACTACGCATCGTTTTTGACGCCAGTGCCAAAACCAGTTCCGGACTCTCTCTCAACGACACTCTGTTGACCGGACCTAAGCTGCAAAATAATATTTGTGACATTCTTCTGCGCTTCCGCCTTCAGAACGTAGTGTTCTCTTGTGACATCAGACGGATGTACCGCCAAATCAAGGTGCATCCTGACGATCAACATTTTCAACTGATATTATGGCGTGATCACCCTACCGACTTGATGTCCACGTTCAAGCTCACGACAGTTACCTACGGCCTGAACTGTTCACCCTACTTGGCCATCAAAACGCTACATCAATTGGCAGAAGACGAAGGTCACCGCTACCCCATGCTGCTGAGATTCTCAAGCACCAGAGCTACGTCGACGACCTGATCTGCGGAGCTGAGACTGAAGAACTCGCCGCTGAACTTCAAGATCAACTCATCAAACTCCTTCGGCTCGGTGGCTTTGAGCTCCGGAAGTTGGTCTCGAACTCTCCGAGACTTCTGCAACACCTTCCTGAAGATCATCGGGAAATCCCAGTTTTTCTGCAACCCTCTCAGGAGCCTCATTTCTCTATTTTGGGCCTTAAATGGACCCCTCTGACTGACACTTTTACGTTTAATTTTAATTTTTCTTGTGAAAACCCCACTAAGCGTAAAGTTTTAAGTCTCATTTCTCAAGTCTATGACCCCTGTGGTTTTTGGCGCCTTGTATAATGCTCGCAAAAAATATCATGCAACTCGTATGGATTTCTGGCATAGATTGGGATGATCCGCTCCCTCCAGAAATATACCAAAAATGGCACGCCTTTTTATTTGAACTTAAGCACGTTGCTACTATTACAATTCCTCGTGCTATCCCCTACTCTGGTGCTACTCACTGGGACTTGCACGGTTTCTCTGACGCCTCAGAACTAGGCTATGCTGCTGTAGTCTACATCCGCTCTACCTCCAATGACACGGTGCACGTAAGTTATGGCTAAAACTCGCGTCGCTCCTCTCAAAAGAGTGACGCTGCCCCGACTGGAGCTATGCGCAGCTCATCTCCTGGCCCAACTTGTGAAATATTGTGTTACTCAATTAGCTCTCACCCGCAAGTTTGGTTCTATTGTTTGCTGGTGCGACTCTACTGTGACCCTTGCGTGGCTCCTTATCGCCTCAAAACCTATGTGGCTAATCGTGTGGCGCAAACTCAAGAGCTTGTGGCTGTGGAGTGCTGGCGCTACATACCCAGTGCTTCCAATCCTGCTGACTGCGCCTCCCGTGGGATCCTTCTCTCTCAATTGATGGATCATCCCCTTTGGTGGCATGGACCCGACTGGTTGCGTCTCCCCTCCTCGGCCTGGCCAGATACTGATTCCAGCCTGGACTCGGTCTCTCTGGAGGAGCTAGGGGAGCTGAAGCATTCCACTCCTGTCATTGCCTTGGCCACAGCACCGCCTACGTGGGACCTCCTTATCCAGTACTCTTCCTGGAGGAAATTGTTGCACGTGATGGCCTACGTCTTGCGTTTTATCCACAACTGTCGTTCACCAAACCGCCACTTCGGACCTCTCTCCAAGACAGAACGGGACTCCGCCCAGCTGCGAATTTTCAAGACCGTGCAAGAGGAAGCTTTCACTGAAGATCTGGCTCTACTGCGGGACCGAAAGACGTGTTCTACCAGACTTCAACGCCTCGCCCCATTCCAGGGTCCGGATGGACTTCTCCGCGTCGGCGGCAGACTGCGCCACGCTGACCTCCCGCCGAACATGTCTCACCCGTGCATCCTGCCCAAGAAGCATCCTGTCGTGGACCTCCTCATTGACCATGTCCATGTCAAACATCTCCACGCTGGCGCTCAGCTTACTCTCTCTCTGCTCTCCCAGCAAGTCTGGATCCTCTCTGCACGCAGCGTGGTGAGATCTCGCATTTTTAGATGCCTCACATGTTTTAAGAATCGGCCTAAAAATAACGCCCCTCTCATGGGCGACCTCCCCAAAGCTCGCATTACTCCAGCCCGAGCTTTTCTCTCCACCGGCATGGACTATGGTGGCCCCTTTTCGCTCAAGGTCCATAATTTACGCTCTATCCGCATTATTAAGGCCTATATTTGTATCTTTGTTTGTATGGTTACGAAGGCCGTTCACATTGAGGTGGTGACGGACCTGTCCACCGAAGCTTTCCTTGGTGCTCTCACTCGCTTCGTTTTCTCGTCGTGGCCTGTGCACAGACCTTTATAGTGACTGTGGCACAAACTTCGTAGGTGCTAAAAATGCCCTACACAAAATCCTCACGGCTGACCAGCGCAAAGTCCAAGACTTTGCTGCTGACCGTTCAATTCGATTCCACTTCAACCCTCCTGCTGCTCCCCATCAAGGTGGAATTTGGGAAAGTGCCATCAAGAGTGCTAAACACCATTTAAAACGGGTCATGGGACTCAACATACTAACTTTGTCTCAATTCATGACGCTCACAAGTCAGGTTGAAGCGATGCTCAACTCCCGCCCGCTCACCGCTCTCTCCAGTGATCCCAACGACCTTCTCCCACTGACGCCTGGACACTTCTTGATCGGCTCTCCTCTGGTTTCCGTGCCTGAAGAGAACATGCTGGACATACCCACGAACCGCCTTTCTCACTGGCAGCTGGTTCAAGCGCTGCACCAACGTATCTGGAAGCGTTGGCAGCGAGAATATCTCCAGACTCTTCAGCAGCGCCTCAAGTGGAGCACTCCTTCCCGCAACCTCCAACCTGGAGACCTCGTCCTGGTGCATCAGGATACTCCCGCTCTCTCTTGGCCCCTTGCACGGGTCACTGATGTCACTCCAGGACAAGATGGTACAGTTCGAGTGGTACATCTCAAGACCTCAAGTGGAACTCTCACTCGTCCAGCAGTGAAGGTGTTTCTCTTACCTCACCTCTACAATTAATTAACTGTTTCTCTACCACCGCCTATAACCTTTGTAATTTGAGCCTATGTTGCTCTTTCTCTCATTGAATCCCAAGGTGATTCAAGGCGGCCGGTATGTTAAGTATTATTGCATTAAATAACTTGTTTTTTATTGCCTAATATGAAAAGGCTACTTTTATTGAACAATAATTATGTATATATTTTTTGGGCAATTTATACTCTATATTTACCTTTATTTTACTAAACTGTATATACTACATTAATTCTATATCTCTTTCTGCGGCCTAGTGCCTACAATACCATTCCTTACTGGATTAAAATATTCACGTACAGTGACAGACCAATGAACCATTGTTTCCCGAATCAGCTGTTTACTGTAAACTCACCAACCAATCACAACGGTTGACTTATCAATTGCCTACCTTGCAAGCGACGGCACGCTTGCTCATTATACTCTCGGTCCCGCCTGGGGCACTTATGTACTCTCTAGCCACTGCTTACCATACTTACTCTCTCCCCCATGTGTTACTCTCTCATTTAAATATTAGTTTATCTCTATTTGTTGTACATTTACATTAACATTAAAGTCAGTGCTCTGGATTGGCAATCTCTACCAGAACGTCTCTGCTCCCGGACACCCGCGTCTACCGTGCTCTACAGGACTGGCCACAGTGTTATAAACTATTCGTTTGCGGTCGTATTGTGCGTGAGTGAATCCGTGAAGGACATCTTCCGTCTTCACGCCTGCCTACAAGACAGCAGCCTATTTCCACACTTACTGATCACAACCTGGCCCTCAACAACAGCAGACTACGGTTAGGTACCTCTCATGAAAACAAAGGTAACTGTTTATTTTCTGCACTTTATTTGAATATGCACTGTTCATAAACTCATTATGTGTAACCTAGTGAACTCTTGTTAAAATTAGTGTGTTCGGCATCTTCACTGCCTAGTGTGAAGTGGTCCTTCTTAATCGAGCCTCTAAAATATTATCTAACGGTTCTCATAACCAAAATTCATTCTTTTCAGTTATAAAAGTTAGTTTTTTGTAAATATTAATACATTATGTGTCGGTTATATTTATTGTAATTTGTAATTGTTAATGATAATAAAGAATCTATATCTATTAGCACCCCAACTAATTGGTTTGAAGTGTGCCACTGCGACAGTAGAATTGCAACACAGACATTTAGAATGGTCTCACAACAATAACTTTTTAAGAGAAATCCTAGAAGCAAGTCGTATGAAATCGTAGAAATAAAGTATGTTGATAACGAAAAGTCGTAAATGCACTCACGAGCACTAGACAATGGTTTGCTCTCTTTGTTAAATGGTGCATTGTAATGAGTGCTAGTTTTAACTACGGTAGCTGGGACACGATAAGTTAAGTTGAATTCCAATGATTAGGGCCAGATTGCGAAGGTCAGACTATTTAAGGCTAGACTATATCTTTGATTATATTAATTATATCTATTAACTAACAATAGTTTTCTTGTTACTTTAGTTTATAAATATTTTAGATGACGTATTTGTGACCTATTGACTTTTCTTAAAATAATTTTTATTTTAAAAGTTTTGGTATTCTGATATTCTCCCTGGCTTGTGTATCAGTGTGAGTGTCTATACTACCTTACCAGTCATTCTGACTCAATTCTTATTTTCCTTTAATTTCAGAAACCAATAATGACAATGAACTTATGTTGTCCCCCTACGGTCATATTACAGAGATAAACGATAAAAGGCAGTTTTTGTGTACAGGAGAACCTGCCAATGCCGGTGCAAAAGCCAATGGTGAAAACCTCACTGGTGGACCCAGAATGGGAGACTTTGGACCCCTGTCCAGACATCCATGGGCTGTTTGTGACATTCAATAAGCGTTTCTTCTGGGGCCAGCTGGTGGGGGTGGAGGTGAAGTGGAGTCCTCAGATGACCTCGTAAGTACAAGTTGTAAACGTATTGTGATTTGTTTACACTTTATCCCTCCCAATGTTTGCGGATGGTTCATTGGCTGTTAAAGCGTCGCAGTGAATGTTAGCGGTCAATTCCCAGGTCATTAGATAACACTCGATTTTACCATTTTAGTGTAGCTGACTTGTTTTACTAAACAATCTCTTCTGAAAAAGCTGATTGTAGTGAACTCTTCAATGCGTATATGGGGGCCATCTCCATTCAGTTAATGTAAATAGTCTATATATTATGAAACGGTGGTAAATTTGGCACAAAATGGATATTTTAATTTGTTACTCTGTGTGTACATATTTGTGTTTTAGTCATAGTGCGAACCTTTCTTTTTTAGTGTTATGAATGAACAAATCAAAACTTGTAAGTGAGTAAATATTTTGTGTTCTTAGGTAAAAAATAGCTATATATTTGAATAATTTGTGTTCTTAGGTATAAAATAATATCTATATATATAAAAGAAAGTCGTGTTAGTTACACTATTTATAAGTCAAAAACGGCTGATCCGATTTGGCTGAAAATTGGTAGGGAGGGTAGCTAAGAACTGGGAGAAGAAACACATAGGATACTTTTTTATCCCGTTCCCGATTCAGGATTCCGCCCCACTGGTCTCTAAAAGTTACGGAAATACCCGTAAGAAATGCATTACAGCAAACATATGTTTTTAAGTGAAAGGGCCTGTTCGAATTGAATCAGCTGTTCTTTGTAAACATATATAATGCAACAAAAGAAATATATGTTTCTATCATTTAATTACCATTTTAAATTTCTTTACATTTATAGTTTTAAAGCATAGAGTAAGCTTAAGAGAAACAGCAAATTTTGTTTCAACTGTTTCTGCAATCACTGTTAAGCATAGACTTTACTATCCAGATAATACAAATAAAATTTTAATTTCTTACAATTCAAAGCAGTTATCTCTGCATCTCCAAGTCAGATACGTACATTATTTTCTATCATCATTTCGACATGCTTTTCATCGAACCATCTAACCTGTGGCACAAATACAAGGATAATATGGCACAAGATATTTTTACATCAAATTTGTGTCAGTTCAGTAAAATTATGATCTTGAAATGAATGAGGAGATACATAATCGGGCCTTGCTCTTGATCGAAAGACATGAGTTATCTCATGTGTGGTAGTTTATTAGTCAGAGTTAGGAATGCCAGCGCCAAATCGTAAAATGAATGACGCATTTAATCGAGAATTGGAATGGGAACGTGAATATGATCACCAGGAATTAGATTTAGTAGTTCAAACAAATGTTGCCCCTGATGAACCCCAACACAAAGGAAGTTTATGATACATTAATGAAGGCAATTTATGATGGAAACGGTGGTTTATATTTACATGGTGGAACTGGTAAGACATTCCTCATGTCAGTAGTTTTAGCCACTGTTCGTGCAAGATCCAACATTGCAGTTTCAGTTGCTTCTTCTGGAATAGCAGCCACATTGCTAGAAGGATGTCGTACGGCACATTCTGCATTAAAATTGTCGTTAAATCTTCAATATATTGAAGAACCAACATGCAACATTACAAAGCGCTCCGCTATGGCGAAAGTTTTATCAGAATCGAAGATCATCATCTGGGACGAATGCACAATAGCGCATAAACGTGCATTGGAAGCAGTTAACCTAACATTGCAAGATCTACGTAATGACTCAAAATGTTTTGGAGGCGCAAACTATTTTACTGTCTGGCGATTTCCGCCAAACATTGCCAGTAATTCCCAGATCGATTGCTGCCGACAAAATAAACGCTTGCCTCAAATCATCGAATCTATGGCGCTATGTTAGGAAACTTCAGCTGACAACAAACATGAGAGTTGCATTGCTGAACGATACATCTGCTGAAGATTTCTCTGAGTAATTGTTGACTATCGGTAATGGTCGAGTACCTGTTGACGAATCGAGCGGATTGATTTCATTTCCTCGGAATATCTGTAACTTGTGCCTCATCGAAAGACAAAAACTCATCAACAAAGTATTCCCCAAACATCATTACTAACCTCAAAAATAATGAATGGTTGAGTGAGCGAGCAATTTTGGCAGCTAAGAATAAAGATGTAGATGACTTAAACTACATAATTCAGAATGAGATCATCAATCAGTACACTGCATTCTTTCAAATCTGTTGACTGACTGTGTAACAAATGAAGATGATGCCACCAACTATCCAATTGAATGTTTAAAACTCCTTGGATGTACCTGGCACAATTTACAACTAAATATTGGTTCTGTAGTAATCATGCTTCGAAACTTATACCAACCAAAACTGTGCAACGGAACAAGTTTGGTGGCAAGTAAATTGATGAACAATTTGATTTACACCACAATACTCAAATGTGAGGAAATTCTCATTCCGAGGATCCCGATGATCCCACCCGACATGCCATTTGAGTTTAAACGGTTTCAATTTCCGATCCGTCATGACTGTAAATAAGTCACAAGGCCAATCGTTAAAAGTTTGTGGTCTTAATCTCAAGCATCCATGTTTTTCCCATGGCCAATTAAATGTGGCATGTCCACGGGTCGGAAGACCATCCGCGTTATTTGTTTTCGCGCCTAATAAAAAAACAAAAAAATGTAGTTTATCACAAGGTGCTACAATAAATGGCAATAAAGAATCATTGAATAATTATATTTTTTATTTACAATTATCCTAATTTAAAAAGTAAAAAATGTGATCATGTGATATTGCCTTTAAGGCGGGACAAAGTTCGCCGGGGTCAGCTAGTGTAACAATAAAATATTTATGATAAAAACAATATGTTTTAGAAATTTTTTAAAGAACGGATGTAAAATATTAAAAATAATACTAACATTTAAAGGCAATATAGCGACCACCAGGAGGGATCTAGTTATTTATTTTATTCATGCACTTTATAAGTGGTTTTCCTTGAAATCAACTTTAAGGGTCTGTATATGGTTAGCTGATGCTAATTAAACATTTATTTGTATATCTGACGGTTTATTTTAAATGAGTAACTAAGAAAAGTATTATCCGAAGAAAAATTATCATTTCATATTTTTAACCAGTTTGTTACCCTCCCATCTCAACCTTCACCATAAGTTGTGCGATTTCTTTTTACAGGAAATTTATCTATTGAACTTAAGAAAATCGTGGTTGTGTGCTTATACAGTGTTAATTGGATCTTTACTCCTGGAATATTAGGTTTGTTGTCCACCTTGGGAGAAGATTAGATTGCAGATCTTGAAATATAGCTTACTGAAATTTTGTTTCACTGAATGATGGCCAGGCTCTGATAAAACCCTGTTACTTTCACAGTCCTGTGTTTCATAGCAATTCTACTACGGAGAATTTTTTTGCTGCAAAAAGCATACTAAATAGCAGAAGCACTTATGAGTGCTTGATCTGTGATATTGCTTCATTAAATCAAATAAAAAACATTTTCTTTATTTAAGTAACAAAAGTTGGTCAATTGGTATAACACTTTGGGGAAACAGTACTAGTGCTAAAACTGCTTTTATTTAGCAAAGGAAAGTAATCAGAATTATTGCAAATGTTGGCAATAGAGTTTCTTCTGTCCCAATTAAAAAAAATTAGAATTATGACACTTCCAGCCCTTTATATTTATTATACGAGGGGTATTAGAAAAATAAGGTTCCCTTTGCCGCCGAGACAGAATGCGATATCAGGGAGAAATCAGGCAACACTGTCTTACTCATCAGCTGTCCCTCTGTCTATCCATACCACTCACGCCTCGCTATGTCCAATAGTGCCGCCCTAGCTACCTTCGAAGATGGAGCTCCCTATCGTTGTTACCACGCCAGATGCGAAATTCATGCTGTGATACGTTTTTAAATGCAAAACAGATTTCACCTATTGAAATTCATCGTCAGTTAATCAAAGTTTAAGGGGATAACTGCATATCTGTTCAACACAATCGGAAATGGTGTAGAGCAGGGGTTCCCAAACTTTTTTGTACCACGCCCCCTCTGGTTATTTGGAGACCCCCCCACACCCCCCTACACATATCAATAATTGTACGTATGGTGAAAAATTTTAAACAAGTATTACATGAAAAAAAACGAATATAATAACTGATACAAAATTTAACATTGTAACACAGATACATTTTCAATTTAAGGGAAGGTGAAACAATAGGCCTACCTACTTACAAAAACAAAACATAAAATGTAATTTAGTGAGATGGGTGCGCTTGCATGTTCTGGATAAGCTGACAGATCCTGGGTTGAGTTTCAGACAAAGCACAGCGTAGGTCACTTTCGACATCAAGTTTGTTGCGGTACTTGGTTTTTGATCGCCACAAGAGTTGAAAACGCTTTTTTTCGCACATGTATGTTGTTGAAAAAGGCAAGTACATCCGAACAGCTTTCCCTGAAACACTGGGGTAAACTTTTAAGTACTTTAACCAAAATGAGGGCTTGTCCATTTTGTCAAAATCGTATCTTGCAGCAGAGTAATTTTTTATTTCTATTCCCTCCTCTTGCAACTCTTCTGGCAGCAACTGTATGTCCATGTTGAACGGGTCAGTTGATAGTTTGTACAAACTCCTCTGACAAGTTAGGAAAGTACCTGCTGAACTCCTCCTTGAGGTTCTTCAAATGGTCAATTATCAAGTTTTTCAAAAGCGGTCCTTCAAAAACGTCCTCAAAACATACTTCTTCTGAGACTGACACTACTTTGCTGAAACTTGAATAGTTGCTGGGGTTCATTGACACTTTACGTATCCAAAGTTGTAGTTTCTCAACGTACATCTTGATGGCATCCCGATGTGTTACTATATTTGAGTCTGTACCTTGCAGTCTCAAGTTTAGGTTATTTAACGTGTCAAAAAAGGCTGATAAATAGGCCAAAATCACTTGGTTCCAGGGTTTTTTGAACTCTGCACTAAGCTCGTTTTGTTTCTGCTGTGCCAAAAAACGTTATCACTTCATCACGGAGTTCAAATAGTCTTCCCCAACATATTGCCTTTTGATAGCCATCGTACTTCTGTATGAAATAGCAGCGTTTTGTGATCACTTCCTAAATCTTCACACAGAATTTTTAAACAGTCGAGTATTTAATGCACTGTTCTTAACGTAGTTAACTACTTTAATACAAAGCTTTAAAAACAGCAATTGAGTTCGTTAGGAAGAGTTTTTGCTGCCAAGGCTTGGCGGTGAATAAAACAATGAATCCCAACCACATCAGCATTCTTCTCTTTGACCAACTGCACAAAGCCTGAACGAGAACCCAGCATTGAAGGAGCAACCATCTGTGCATACACCAATAAGTTTTTGCCAAGAAAGTTCGTGTTTTCTTAAAAAAGTCTGATACTGCTTCCATCACATCTACAGCTTTAGTAGTGGTCAACAGCTCAGTAGAAAACATCAGTTCATCCTTCATTCTTTCATTTTCAATGTATACGAACATATACAAGCAAATGAGAGCATTGTGCTATGTCTGTACTCTCGTCAAGCTGGATAGCAAAAAAAACGGTGATTTTTTTATTGCATCAACCACCTGGTTTTTAATGTCCTTGGCCATATCATCAATGCGGGCGTTTTACGGTGTTGTCTGAAAGTGGTATTTGTGGTAGCTTTTGCCTACTATTAGTTCCAAGGACAACATCGGCTGCTTTTAAAATGCACGGTTTAAACAAGCGTTTTCACCAATAGTGTGACTTTTCTTTTCCTTAGCAATAATAAGAGATAATTCATATGAAGCTTCAAGCACTTTTAGAGATGACTGAGCAGCAGATCCAGTGCTATCTAACTTCATGCGCTTTAAATTCTTAGATTTTGCAGCGAAAAAAATTCCTTTAGGTTTGTCCCTTTAAAGAGGCATGTTTGGTTGACAAATGTCTCAGAAGACGATTAGGCCCTCATCGCGTCATTGCTTAATACCTCATAGCAAATAACGCACTGAGGGTGATCAACATTATCTTTAAGCAAGGAAACAAACCCATATTCAATATAATCGTCAATATACTTGCGTTTCTTTGCCGTGTTCATCTTCTCTGATTCAGCTTCACACAGAACTCACACAACACAAAAACAATTACTCCAATTTAAACGTCGCAGCAATTACAGAACACCCCACAATACAGCAAACACGCTGACGATAATTCACGGAAAGCACTGTTGGCACAACGGACTGGCGAACGGACTAGTTACAACGCAAGCACTGAACAAAGTGCAAGGTTATTGACATTGGATTGAAGATGTGCGTGGGGGTAGTGGTAGGCGGGCGTGGTAGGGGTGGAGGGGACACTCGCACTCACGCCAAGGCCAAATGGAGGTAACGGGTGGTGGGGGTCATGGATGGCGAGAGGGGAGTATTATTATGAGGAAATTATTTTTGTAATTTTTTTTTATTTATTTCATTTGGGTGTCACGCCCCCCCTGGACTTTCTCCACACCCCCCCAGGGGGCGCGCCCCCCAGTTTGGGAACCGCTGGTGTAGAGAATGGTGTGAATGGCGTCACTCAACTTCGCCTAAGCCGAAGAAGTTCAAGCAAACACAGTCTGCTGGGAAAGTCATGAAAACCGTCTTTTAGGACAGGAAGGGCCTGCTTTTGATAGACTTTTTGCCTCACGGAGCAACAGTAAGCTCTGACAGATATTGCGACACATTAAGAAAACTGAGACGCGCGATCCAGAACTGCCGGAGAGGAAGATTGTCCAGTGGTGTGAGGCTTCTCCATGATAACGCTATTGTGCCCCATCCCCCCTACAGCCCAGACCTAGCCCCAAGTGTTTATCACTTATTCCCAAAATTAAAGGAACACTTGAGTGGCCAACGCTTCAGTACCGATGATGAAGTCAAGGAAGAGGTTATTCGATTCCTCAAAGGATTGGCGGCAGAATTCTACAACATTGGGATAGAAAAGTTGAAGCATCGTCTACAAAAGTGTTTAGACATAAACAGTGATTATCTGGGAAAATAGCTTAACTTTTAAGTTTTAAATTGACGTATAACACTAAGTTGAAATATAGAGCTATCTATTTGAAAAAACCACGGGAACCTTATTTTTCTAATACCCCTCGTATTTTACTAAGTATCAAAGAAAAATTGGACAGTTTTATTAATAGACAAGAAATACACTCCTACTGTACTAGAAATAAATATATGCTTGAACAGATGAATGTTTGATTGGAGAAAACCAAAAGCACTTTTATCTATATGAGGATTAATCTTTTTAATAAACTTCCTGAAAAAACATGGCAAGTGTCTGTTAGTAGATTTCCAGTAGGCTGCTTGCCCATGTAGGCTAATTTCCAAACACTATGTTTAATTACTTTTAGTTATTTATTGTACATATATTTATTATCAATGTATATATTAATACTAATTGTAATAGTATTGTAATTATACAGGAAATAAACTTTCTTTCATTTCATTTCATTTAAAAATTGGCTTGTTGGTAACACATTTTATTCTTTAAATGACTACTTAACCTGTGATATTAGTACTTTAATTTGTTAATAAGTAAGATTTTGTTAATAGTTATATCTCTTGTTATATATTTATTGTTGTTAAATTTATTTTATTGATATTTTTTATTGTTGAATTGTTATTTATTTATTGGGTTTTTTATTTGTTACATTGTGATCTATTTATTGTTATTTATTTACTATTTAATTTATATTGTATATAATGTTATAGATATGTTATATATATTTAACGAGATGCTGCTAACACCATATTTACTTTTATTTTCTTTTCAATGAGCAAATTGTGGCGTTATTAACTTTTACCATGTACTGTATGTATAAAATTTACTTTTACTTATTTTGTATATTATTTCTAATTATTACACTTGTTTTATGGGATTTCAAAAGAGCGATAAGAGTATGCCATTTAGTTATAAGAAAAAGTGACGTTGTCTATTGCATTGTCATAAGTGGTTAAAGATAATAAAGATTTCTTGATTTCTTTCCAAACATGCAAAAGATGTTATATAGTGTCCATACTCCTGAGGGAGTTAAAATCCTTAACTAAGTCTTAGTATTACTAGTTAAGACTGTATGTTGCAGGTGTGCTGGTGTCTGCGTGTATGAGGGCCGTAATGGATTGTGCTCTGTGAGGTTGAGTGCGCCACTGCTGAAGCTGAGACCTCGCAGTGACCTCGTGGAAACTCTTCTGGTCAGTTGTAACACTATGGAAAAGCATAACTTTGGCAAATACAGAATTATCAACCATTGATGATACTTTATTCAAGAACTACTCCTAGGATAATTTTGAATTGATTTAAACTCAGTTTGAAAGTTGTATCAACTGCTTTAATAATTGAATCTCAGATAAAGAATTGAAAGTTAAACATGTTAGCTTATAATGAGCTATTTTGATTAGTATTTATAAAGTTGGCTGTGACACAATTAAAATGAGTTCATTTTCCCGTAGATTCTATGAATAATTTAAAGAAATACATATTGCTTTTGGTGGAAACATTAATATTTTTCACATGGCATAAAACGTTTACAAATCTGCAATTTACCTCAAAACTGTTTCATACTTCTTTCAAAGTGAGACATGATACTCAATATGGATGCTGAGAAGCCATGGATCAAAAGTAGTTGGAGGGTTATAAATAATCTCAATCCAAGCCCTTGTCACTTCAGGAGATCTAGTCCCAACATTTGAAGCAAGAAGAGTAAATGTATCGGGGTCTAGGCCTCCTAACAGCTATGAGTGCTGAGAGAGACCACCTACTCCAACTATCATCATCATCAACAGTGAACTAGATCTGTTGACCAAGCTATCCCCAAATTCCAGTACCTAGAATTTGCAGTTAGTGATGTGGAGATCCTGGACATCTATTGGATTGCCCAGATGTAATTTACATCAGGTTATACTGAACCCTATACATACCCAGTATAGGTTATACTGAACAGGTATAAACCCTAAAAGTGAGGGTACCTTCGAGAACCCTGAAAGTCAATTGGATGGGTCCTGAGCGACCTAGTAGTCACCTGACGGACATGATCACCTGAGGAAGCATCTTCACAGAGTCAGCATCCTTTGGGAGGAATGTGCAATGAGCAGGAGGAAATTGCTGAACATCTGCTGTTTGACTGCCCTGCAATAGTAAGGGAGCGGTACACCATATTTGGTAGTTTGGACAAGGGTGGCGAATTTCCCCAGGAGAACCCGATTGGTTGTTTTCAGCGGTTTGTAGAACTGCTGAAATCGTAGACAGGTCGGTCTCATGGTGTGCTTCCTGGGTAAGAAAAAGGCCCTTGAGGCTTAAGTACATGGCAGTAGGCCGCCCATAGAAGAAGAGTAAGAAGTAGTAGACTTAGTAGTTAATAATTTAGTTTAGGTATGAGAAGAATTTGTAGAATGACAGGAAAAGTAAAATCATTGAGTTTAATACTTACTCCCATCAGGACATCGCATCATTTCAGAATTAATTCTCTAAGTTCTCCTTTCTTCTGCCTCCTTCATTTGTGCCGTTATCTGTTTCATCTCTATCCCATGATTTATATTTTAATCTTCCTGGTGACCTTTTTATTTAGGCTTCCGAAGTCATATTAGTTTAGGTTAATTCATAGTTTAGTAAAACTGGTAGTCCTTTTTGTTATGGCTGTCAAGCTATTAATTAGCTTATTGTCAAATAATTGTCAATCAATGTACCTTATATGTAAAGGCTATAATTTTCAATTTGTTTAATTTTAATTTTATAATCTTGAATTTTGTTATGATTATAAACCGATTGTAAGTGCCAGGTGTACACTGGTAGCTCTGAAATATATGTGGTAGGCAATAATTTGACTGAAATGTCTGTTCCCCAGCATGAGATGATCCACGCCTTTCTGTTTGTCACCCACAACAACCGAGACAGGGACGGCCACGGACCCGAGTTTCATAAGCACATGTACCGGATTAACAAGGAGGCTGGCACCAACATCACTGTGAGTTTTGGACTGTGTGGTGTATTTGTTTTATCTTGAATGTACTAACCACTTGATATAACTAAGAAATGGTGACTGTACCATGGTAGATCCGACATCACTGTGAGTTTTGGACTGTGTGGAGTATTTGTTTTATCTTGAATGTACTAACCACTTGATATAACTAAGTAATGGTGACTGAACCATGATAGATCCGACATCACTGTGAGTTTTGGACTGTGTGGCGTATTTGTTTTATCTTGAATGTACTAACCACTTGATATAACTAAGTAATGGTGACTGAACCATGATAGATCCGACATCACTGTGAGTTTTGGACTGTGTGGAGTATTTGTTTTATCTTGAATGTACTAACCACTTGATATAACTAAGTAATGGTGACTGAACCATGGTAGATCTGACATCACTGTGAGTTTTGGGTTGTGTAGTGTCCAGAATGAATTCCTATTAAAACAGCAGGTTTGAAAAGGATCCAGGTCAGTAATATTAAAATAAAAATTTCATGGGAAGTCAGACAGAGTCCTATAATGAGCTTGGCAGTTACATTAATAATTCATAATAAACAGTAATATTTTGCTTTAATCAAAGGGGAAAAAATTAACAACACTACGTAAGTAATATTTTCTCTGTCATTGTCTCTTTTATGTTGGTCTTGCTGGTCCCCTATCATTTTCCCCTAAAGACTAAAGTAATAACTTAAAAATTGCTGTTTTCAAAGCCTGTTGTGGAGAGTGTCAGACCGAACTCGGTACTCTTGTGTACTGTGGATAGTAATTAAAAGTTGGTGATGTTTGTGCCTATGTACAGGTGTACCATTCGTTCCACGCGGAGGTAAAGCTGTACCAGCAGCATTGGTGGAGGTGTAACGGGCCGTGCCAGCTCCGGCCACCGTTCTTTGGAATGGTGAAGCGCTCTAGGAAACCGTGCACCAGGCCCGTACGATATGTGGTGGCGTGATCACCAGGCAGCCTGTAAAGGCACTTTTATCAAGGTTAGAGAGCCTGAAGGATATGGAAACAAGAGCAAACTGAAGGAAACTAAAGGTGAGTGTATATATTTTGATTTTTGACTAGGTTATAGCTGCCACAGTGTTTTAGATTCTGCAAGCAAAGCTATATAAATTTATGGGCTTGCCTATTTTTACGCTTCTCTACCCGAGAAGGGATCATACGAGTCCCTCAAAGTTCTGAATACCACCTAATATTCAGAACCTTTGGTTCAGGTGTTTCAAAGCCAAAGGCTATTTTGAGCCGTTTCACGCACTTTCTTGAGACAAACAGACTTTACAATCACAGTCTGAAAATATTCTCTCGATAACCCTACGACTTCATAACACAAGTACACTAATGAACCCAAGTTGCTGTCAGTTATTGTTAAGTGCTCAGATAATCAGATATAATGATTGCAGTATGCATTGTCTAATGATATCCCAAAACTTTCAGACCCTCACATACTGTATATCAAGGTGAATTAGTTCAGGAATAATGATGAATGTTACTTACATATGGGCAGCCTAATGGATATTAGAGAATAGCACCTTCAGTCCTGTTTTGTTTTTAAAGTGTAGTACAAAAGATAAGAAATTGAAAGATTCAGTATTTTGTTTCAGGATCTAAACCTAAAGAGGCAAAGGACATACGAAATTTCTTTAAGAAGCCAGAGTCTGCCAAAGGACCTGTTTCAGCTACAGTTA
The DNA here is from genome assembly GCF_021130785.1 of Homalodisca vitripennis. NCBI lineage: Eukaryota > Metazoa > Arthropoda > Insecta > Hemiptera > Cicadellidae > Homalodisca > Homalodisca vitripennis. The sequence continues at coordinate 24,552,643 of NC_060214.1, forward strand.
CCAGTAACCAAGTAGGAGGCAACATTTTCGGGTTCAACAACAAGAGCCCTCCAACAGCGAATGTGAAGCCAACAGGTGGGAATCTTGTCAATCGTGTCACAGGGTTTGGAGATTTGGCAAGAGTTGGAGGCTTTCCAGGGAATAAAGACAAGTCTCCAAGATTTTCTGGAAGAGGAAATGTGGTAGGAAGAGGCACAGTTGAAGGTAGAGCAGGAGGAAGATCTCCTGGTTTCGGCAGAGGAGGCACCGGAAGAGGTGGGATGTTGGCGAACAAAGGAGGCGGCACTTTGGTTGTAACTGGATCTCAAGTAAAAAACAAACCTGTCGATAAACCAGAGAGTCCAAATACAAAATTGAGAATAGACACATTCAAGGTATTTTCCGGATCAGGGTTTACTTTGGGCAGTTCTGGCAAGAATGATCGGTCAAGGAGTCGCTTGTTGAGTCTTGGGAGTGAACCGGAAAAAAAAGAGACTAAAGAAAAATGAAGATGACCAAAAGAACCCCTCTCAAAGTGGAGGAACGCCGTTGAAGAAGAATGAAGATGATGATGGACTGTGCAAGTGTTCAGTGTGTAACAAAAGCATGCCACGTGAAGAAGTCGAGGTGCATCTGGAGAGTTGCCCAGGGTTGACAAATGTTTTCAACAACAGTTTTACTGCAGACAACACAGAGGACAACGAGATTAGTGCGATAAATCAGAAATACAAAATCACTTCTTGCCCTGTTTGTTCCAAGGAAGTTGATGGAGATATCAATGCTCACATTGACGAGTGCTTGAACACTTCTGGGATCCTTAACATGCTCGAAGAGACCCCATTTGAAATAATTGATTGTGATTCGCCAATAGAAATCCCTGATTCACCTATAAACATTTCTGACTCTCCTATTCGTGTTTACGGTAATGATGTTCCTAAGCCTAAAGTTGAGAATAGTGATGATATAGAAGTGATTGAGCCTGAGGCCAGAGCGGCTTGTCCACTTTGTGGGATGCGATTTGGTGTATCGAGGATAAACGAACATGTAAATCAGTGCCTTGATTCCGATTAGTGATAAACTGTTTTGTTGCATTGTGACTTTCAATGTACGTTTATTTAATAATGATATCACTTATTTGAAAATTAATTTTCTGCTATTCCTTTATTACATATCAAATAAATTATATTTTATTCGCAAAATGGTTTTAAAAATGGAATGCTTTCTTTCAATATTTCAATAGGTATATGGAAATTCCTCTGAATGTATTTATTCATTTCTTATACACTAATGTGTTTTAAACAATGTTACCAGACTGTTATTATTTTATTGTAATTTTGTGATACTTTTATACTATAAAACCGTTTTTACTGAGAGTTGTTTTTTCATTTTATTATACTGTACATGGTTATTATGGAAACACAATAGATCCTCAAATTTATTGGTTTATTAACCACACTTTTCCTTCCTTCCTGTAGAATCTTAAAATTTTGTTTGTTTAGCTTTTTTACCACTTCCATCTCCAAATTCCATTACTTTCCATCTGAAAGCAATACCAAAGATCTTTTAGTCTTAAGTAAATTAAGGTTTCCAACTAATGTCCTAGAGGACAGTGTAAGCAAGGTACAGAAAATTGTTTAAGGAATAAAATAAAAAAGTGCCTATAACCTGGTTGTGTCACTCCTTTTGGGATCAAAACCAAAACATTAAATTATGTCATGCCTCAATAAGTTTTATTCAACCAAAGTAATACAATTACATGCATTGGTCATGTCAGATAAAAGGAAACTTCTTACAACAGACTACATTCTTTAATAAAATAACTTTAAGAGACTTGAACACTTAATATATTATAAAACAACCAGGTTGTTCAATTAGCCATTGGTCATGAATTTACGGATGCTGTAAAAACATTTTTCAAGGAGAAATAACTTTCTCCTCTTTCTAAATTTTAAATGAGTCTGCGTTGAGGTGCATTGAGAGATACATTGAATCTTTGGACAACATTGTTATACATAATATTACTGTTTTTGTACCATTGGAAATCAACTCATTTTTACAAAAATAACTATTATGTTGCTTCCCTACTATTTAATCTGTGAAACTTACATTTGGGTACTTATTAGGAGGCCATTATTGGACTAGTTTTCCTTATTGGGAGCAAAATAAATTACAGTATTAAAAAGAACAGACTTTCTTGAACATATTTTGAAATTTACGAGTTATTACGACAGTAAATGAAAACAAAAACTGAAAGAACAACGTTTTATTATTCGAAAATGGAGTCATTCGTGCGATAGGAAGTATGAATCGTCAAATATTTTTCGATTCATTATGGAAGAAGGAAAGTATTATGATGACGTTTATTTTGTTCCCCGATAAGGAAAACTCGTCCAAAAATAGTGGGCTACGATAATACCGAAGTACCTATGCGATGATTTTGTCTTCCAGTCACGTGACGTTGCGGACGAGTAGACAAAAATGCGACACGAGGCCTGTAAATCACCACATTGCCTGAGATGTTTAGCTGAAAAAACTGGCGAGCGCCCTACCGTGTAGCGTAACGGCCTTTCTTGTTGTTTATGTGCCGATAACTAAGTACGAGTTGAGTAAATTAATACAAACTAAAATAGTAACTTATACAGTGTTACCGTATTTTTTTATAAAAGTAATGTATTGATTTGAGTTGTGTTCAAGCGAAAAAACGTGAGTTTTTAGTGTAAATATAATATTAAGGTTATTATTTAGTAAATTAATGTAAACTTATTTGTAAATATGTTAGCAAGTATTTGAATCTACATTTACTAATCATATTTATTTGCGTTATCTTGATGTTTTATTTGATTTTGTATGAAAACTACACTAATACTATGTAATTTCTATACTCTGACAATTATGAAGTAGGTACAATTGTTATAAAATGTCGATACCGGGCAGCATTTTGTTTATACATATAATGATTAATGCCATGTTTGTTTTTTATTATGCAGAACCATATATTAAAATTATATGGTTTTTATTTAGAACTGTATGGCCTTTATCATAATATAAAGAAACAATTCTTAAAATACCATACCACTCAAATTAGGTTAAAACTTAACTTTTTATAGTAAAGTAAAAAAAAACTTTTTTGTAGAAACTAAAATATTTATATTTTTATAAAACAAAGTGTTTGTAACAATATGCATCATATTCTGCATTTAATTAGAAAAAATACAACAACAAAGTTATGAAAATCTGTTTGGTTTTAATGTGCGGATATGATCCACATATCCGCATATCTTTGGCTTCTAGGAGCCAAATTTTATGGGAGCAGTGGAAGAGGTAGAAGAATGAAGATCTAAGAATGAAACGTGAATGACACAGTATTTTAAAACAGCTTTTTTCCCCAAAAGCTTATAAATTTGCAAAAAACAGCCCAGCACTTTATGCATATGACTTGGGAAAATGTCAGCAACACTCAAAGGGTTAAACCACCTCTGTTCTATGTATTAACATTTTAAGAACAGTTATGTTGGCAGCACTTATACCATGACTACAAAGGCACTCATAGGTTTGGTAGTTTTCTAGCAGTATTTCCTGAACTGGTGGTAATTAATATTATGTTATCAAAGAAAAGAGCTTATTTTAAGCTTCTTGTCAACACCGCTAACTTGTTATGATAGACGAGTGTTGCTGAAGCATGGTGTTTCCGTCATTGCAATTTTCGTAACATTGAACCTACAATTAACCTACTTCTTTATCCACCTGTTCTCTTTGTCTTGATCTGTTCTTTCTTTTTAGTCATTACATTATTTTTTACACAAGATCCTGATCTGTTATTGGTTTCACTGGTACGTCTAAAAATATTTATGTCTTCGGTTTGTGTTAAGGTCTTCAAAATTACAGTGAAGGTATGGAGAACCTGTTCTTAAAATATTATTCTGCATGGGATAATCTAAATGAATGGGATAATACTTTTTTATATACTTTTTTTCTCTTAAATGGTCCATTAATAAATCAGAGTAACTTAACGAAATAATTAAGCAAAGTTATCATTATGTGCAATTGGTTGAGTAATTATTCTAATCCAATAATTATTTTAATATTTATAATATTTTAATTATTCAATACTATTGCCCTTAACTTTTTAAACTGGATTAATCCGGTTTTAATTTCAATCATTTCCAACTAAAATCAACAACTTTATTTAATATGTTGTGTAATTAGAGCATATTGATTTAGAGGAATTTAATAAATTCATGGTCCACGGTGAGAATATCAAAGAAAAGAAGTTTGCTCTTTAAATAGATTTTGAAATGTACTTAATTAATTATGTCAATTTTATATAGCCAGTTTAATAAACATAAAATGTTTATATTCGTTACAAACTACTTGAGTTGTTTTTATAAAGTATAACAATTTACTAATGTGCCACTATTCTCATTGACTGTTTTTTAGGATCTATGATATGAATATAGGCCTTTTCATATATCAACAATCCCTCTGGCCTACGCGCCGCTGGTCCACTAAAGTTGCGAAATTTTAGTTGAAAGAGCCTGTTAAATGTAATCAACTGTTCTGTGCAAACTTTGTTTTGTGGCAGCACAACCATATGTTTAATTATTTGTATTCTTCTCTAATTGTTAGCTCTAGGCTTACATCACGTCATGTTTACTTCACATGTCAAGTGATCTAATCTTGATAATTTAGTTTCGTTTTTGGTGTTAATTATTGTGATTCATTACTTAAACTTTTAACTTAACAGTCAAACTGTTAATGGGAGATAAACTGTGAGTTTATTTTGGATTTCTTTATGAAATTTGTCTTGTTTTCAGTTGGACGCTTAATGAGAGGTTAGGTTATAGTGGTCAGTCATTACCCCGGTCGAACTTTGGTGAAGTAACTAGCGCTCTTTGCTGTAGTTTTCCCAGTGATCTGTATTACTGTGTATTATTAGTGGACTTTTGATTTCATTTCCTTCTGTGTACCGGGCCTGACCCGACATGTCGGAGGGTCCGGCCCTGAGATCCGTCGAGACGGAGAATATGGAGGTACAGAGAAGCTGTACCACACTATTATTGTACCCGATCATGATTACATGGAGAGTTCTACTTTAGAAAGTAATGAAAATAAACGAAAAAGAGATATAGAAGCTAGTAGCCTTTTTGAGAATCAGGACAACAACAAAACTTTACCAAACTTTAAAAAAGCATTTATCAGGAGATATTACAAATCTGACAATCAAGAGCCGTTTGAAATTATTATTCAAGATAAAGAAACACGTAAATTAAACCCATTTACAATGGGTAAAATAATCAAGAACCATTATGAAGACATTGAACACATAGAACGTTCAGGAAAAAATCTTTTAGTAACATGTAAAAACCATGAGTCAGCTAATATTTTAGTGGACTCCCAATATTTGTCTCGTTACAATGTTTTTTGTACCATCAGTTAGAATATATTCTGTAGGAGTCATATATGTAGAGCGAGAAATATCAGAGAATGAAATACTTGCAAATACAGAAAGTGAGGTGGATATTATTCAAGCTCACAGGATTAAAAGACGAATTAATGGCGAACTAGTTTCCTACATCTTTTGTAAAGGTTACTTTTGACTCGGACAGACTACCCAAGTATGTTAAACTTAATTATGTTCGAATAAAGGTACATACCTACATTATTCCTGTTAAACAATGTTTTCAGTGTTTTGCCTATGGACATGTAGCAAGAAAAACCCTGTACTAATAATAGGCTATGTAGAAAAACTGTGGAGAGAGTTTTCATACAGATAAATATCAGGCCCCTTTAAAATGTATTCATTGCTTAGGTCCACACAGCAGCATCTAGAAAAATATTCCTAGAATATACCCGTCAAAAGAACATTAAGATTAGGATGAGTTCAATGAAAGAGGACTATCATACGTCTAGCAAGTTTTCCCCATAACATATAAAAAATTAGAGGTAATGTTGTAAGACCTAACTCTTACGCTACTGCCACCAAAACCCGCACATATGAAACTAACTTTCCTGATCTTCCATTGATTAAGTTTAAATCAAATAGCCTATTAGAAACTGCCAACATGTTCTCGCCCTTAACTTAAGAAGGTTATTCCGAGCTTAACAGCCAAAACAGTGAGAGTAATTATAATGTTACATATACTCTCTCAGATAAAGGCCAACAAAATACAAAAATCATAGGATAGGCTATAAAAATAATAACTATAAGCCCAATGTCTTACATCCTAATCGTATTAGTGCAGCAGAGCTAATACAGAACGTCAGTACCTTAATTCAAAACTCATACGGATTTTCCAACCCAGGAAAAAGTAAGTCCTGAAATTAGTAGTCAGCGTACGGAACAGGAAAAGGAATACTTACGCTCTCTGGTGAATAAAAAATAGAGGAGATACAATTGAAACTTGGAACCACACCTATTTCATTCACGTCAAAAAAACAAGTTGATGATTTTTTGGCCCCTTTCAAAATGGGGGAGAATAACATTAATACAAAAACTAATATCTCAATGGACAGAAAATTTTAAACAAAACACAAATAAAAGTTTCAGTATAGGACATAGTTCATCTTCTGCAAACTGTTTAAACATGTTAAATAAGTTAAACGTGTTTCAGTGGAACGCAAGATCACTTAAACACAAATGGTCAGAACTTATGCACACAATTACAAAGAATAACATCCATTGTGTTTGGTGATTCAGGGAACTTGGCTAACAGATCAAGATTACATTACTGATAACATGTACAATATTGAAAGGGTAAATAGATTTGATGGATACGGTGGTGTTGCAGTTATTTTACATAAGTCCGTTACATATACAAAAATATCTAGCTACAACAACAATATAATACAGTTAATCTGTATTAAAATAACTAATTTTAAGAAACCTATTTACATTTACAATATATATTGTAAACCTTCAAATAAAATTGAAAGAAGTTTTTAGCAACAATACTATTATTCAATCAAGATCAAGGTTTTTACATTATTATGTGAGGATATGAATGCTCATCATCCAAAACTGGGGAACAATTACTCCTAACACAAGAGGAAATGATATTTTTCGTGAATATAACAATACATTATTTATTTTGCTTAATGATCACAGTCACACTACAATGCCCTCATTAGATCATAATGCTTCTACCCTTGATTTATCTTTTGCGTCACCAAATATGCATGCTTTACTGGAAAAATGGTAATATGTAAGGGCTCTATGGGTAGTGATCACTTTCCTATAAGTATACAATTTAATATGTCAAGTCTTACACTTCAGTATAATCCAGATTTTAGTAATATTAATGACAACAAATTTAATTTTAAAACAGCAAACTGGCCACTTTTCACTAAGACTATTGAAACAAAAATTAGGGAGCTACAACCAATCTCTCCTGAATATAAAATGAGTGAACTCTATAATATTATTACACAGTCTAGTGAAGTATCTATTTCCCAAAGTTAAAACTCACACAAATATTCAAGGCAAGCTTTTTCACCAAAACTATGGTGGACAGACAATTGTTCCCGGGCTGTTGCCCAAAGACGGCTAGCATTCACTACATTCAAGAAGCAAATGAAATGCAGTTAACTACCGTGCATATCAAACAGCTCAATTGAAGGGCTAGAGAAGTAATTCAGTTGGCCAAGAAGTTAAATTGGGAAAAAATTATGCCAAGATATTGGGGAAACATTATCAAGTACATTTGCTTGGAAAATAGTGAAGAAGTTAAAAGGTAACAATAGTATTAATCATAATGATGCTGTTATAAATAACAATGAGGAATTGTGTGAGGGTTTCATGAAACACATAATTCCAGACTATGTACCCCATGTTAATGAAATGCAATGCATTGGAAATGAAATTATATAGATCAACAAAATGACCCTTTAGAAACAAACTTTACGTTAAAAAGAGTTACAACTAACTATTAAGAGTAAAAAAAAAGAACACATCACCAGGCCTAGATGGGATTTCCTATAAAATGATTAAATGTTTGTCAATAAATGCCCTTAACATGCTCTTAGAAATCTTTAATGATGTCTGGAATGGATATACTGACATTCCTACAACTTGGAAACACATTAGGGTCGTTGTCCTACTTAAACCTTCTAAAGATAAAAATCTGGAGGAATCATATAGACCAATTTCATTGATTTCTTGATTTGCTAAAATTTTTAACTCAATGATCAAAAACAGATTAGAATGGGCTTATTGAAAAATTTGATCTAATTCCTAGCACTCAATATGGATTCAGAAAAATGAAAGGTTGCAGTGATTATCTTCTTACTTTCACAACAGACACTTTAATATAGCCCTGTCGTACAAAGAAACTACTGTTGCTACATGATTGGACATATCCTGTGCCTATGATAATGTTTTTTATACCAGCACTGATAAATAAAATGTCTAATTTAGGTATTCCACCTAAATTCTTGGTTTATTGCCACAACTGGCTTATCAACAGGCACTTAAGCTTCATTGATTGTAGGTTTACCTGCACTAAAGTTAGTAACAGTGGTTTACCTCAAGGTTGTGTTCTTAGTCCTTTGTTATTCTCCTTATACAGTACATATCAGACATAAATTCGTTTTTGCCGACACATAATAAATCTCTACAGTATGCTGACGATATTCTGCTATATTCTTCAAATAAACATTATGATGTAGTACACACGCAAATGCAGCAAGCCATACGCAATCTAGTTACATATTTTTGAAAAGTTTACACATGGAATTCAATGCCCAGAAAAGTAGTATAATTATCTTTTCCAGAAAAAGAGTTGTTGATCCTGACCTACAATACTTTATAAAGGAACACCGAAATACAATGAAAATTCTGGGTATTTTTACAGATAATAAGCTTACTCTCAAGACTCATATTAATAAAAATATTACAACAATGTCTAAAGGATTTTAAATATATTGAAATCAATTAGTTGCAGAACATGTGGAGCGCATCCAGAATTTGTACTGCAGATTTACAAAAGTATTGTCAGAATGTTAGATTATGGTTGCTTTCTTTATGGACAAATTGCCAAAGTTGAATTGAATAAACTAGACAATGTTCAAAATCAAGAATTAAGAATTGCACTTGGAGCATTCAGATCTACCCCCATTATAGCGTTGCATGCAGAAACAGCAATAATACCTTTAAGTCTAAGAAGAAATATGTTTACTGAAAGATTAATCTACAAGATTATTACTCAATGTAAACGTCCTGCTTATTTCGGTTTGATGTACTTAAACTCGACATATATGGATACGCAGTATTGGGAAAAGAAAAAGATACCTTTATTTTTACAATAATTTAAAAACATTTCTCTGTTGAACCCTAATTTCTCTATTAATGAAGAACCTAAAAATCAATGGGATTTTAAAGAACCTCTTTTTATGATTGGCAGTAATGAAAAACCTAGCACCAGTATAAATATATCAGATAACAATGAGTGTAAAATTAATAAGCATCTTCAAATGAAAAAGTTATTTTGCAGGCAATAAGACGTTGTAGCTAACAATTAGAGAAGAAAAAAGCTCTAGGCTAGTAAGCTTCAGGAAATCCCATGCCGCCTCAATGTACTATTTGTTTCTTGACGTAGGAGTCTTGTAAGGATCTAGGATACTTCTCGCTAAGGGTCCACTAAGCTTCCTTGGATGAAGCACCTTATCCAGGTTACATTTACGTTACCAGTCTGCAGAGAGTTATTTTGTTTGAAATAAATTTCTTAATTGAGCTCCAAAACTCAAGTAATTCTTTAAAAATATCTAGATCGTTTGACTGGAGAATTTTAGCTGAGTTTTGAAAATTCATCCCATACTTATTCTTAATTAATTTTAACACCTTGGCTTCAACCATGGTCATATGCAGGGCACGTAAAAAAGATATGTTCCAAAGTTACTCATAGTGGAGTTAAGTACTGACCAATGGTATACAGGCTTTTATTTTATTGGCGCGACCAAATCTTAATCTGGAAAATGTTGGTATCTATTGGGGAAGAGTAAACTAATGTTTTTAAAATGTCCCCAAAGGTAAAAGTCCAAAGGATTTAAGTCCGGTGATCTTGCTGGCCATGAAACTGGTCCACCTCGGCCTATCCATTTATTTGTGAAACTCTCATTTAGGTGTCCACGAACAGCCAGAGAGTAGTGCCAGGTGCCCCGTTATGCATAAACCACATGTTTTGCAAGTGCAGAGATACATCATCAAGCAGGTTAGGTGGCTCGTCTCTTAAAAAGTTCAAGTACACCACGCCGAGACTTCCTCCACGCCTGGGAGGAAGCACGAATACGACTAAATGATCTGCTAAGATTCCAGCCCAAACATTTACTGAAAACTGATGTTGTGGGCGATTAGGTTTGATAGCATGAGGATTTCTGTCTGCCCAAGTGTGGTTATTATGGAAGTTAATGATAGCTGTTCTTGTAAAGTGAGCCTCATCGGTAAACAAAAAAGTGTATTTAAAAAGTTTGGATCAGCACAATTTCCCCAGAAGCCATCGACAAATAGCAACACGGGGAGCGAAGTCTTGTGGCAAAAGAGTTTGGACATGCTGGAAGTGGTATGGGTGTAACTGGTATTCGTGTAGTATTCTCTGAATACTAGATTGGCTGACATTGAACTGTAGTGACAATTCCTCTAGTGCTCTTTTCAGGATACTCAGAAATTTCATTAAGAACCAACCCTTCTAATTCAACAGTCCTACATGATCGGGAAATGCCCTGCATTACTATGCTCAGAAGACTTCAATGAACCTGTTTCAGATAGGCGTTGATGAATAGTGGTAACAATCTTGCGCTTGGACACCTGCGGTTAGGAAAGTTCTCTTGATACAGACGTCTTGCTGCAGTACTATTGCAGCGTCCCAAACCATACATTAAATGCATGTCTGCTAATTCAGAGTTTGAATACACATGAATATTACCTTCCATTTTTAATAAATGAAAACACAACAATACAAAATCACTAATACAATGGATGAAGATAACTGGTTAAAATACTTAAACACAAGCACATAGTTAGCTTTACAGTTTGTTGTTTTGTTCAACAATGAGGTGACATATGTCATCTAATAATATAAATGTCCAGATGATTATTTATTATTTTAAAATTTTTTAAACAGCTGTTGTTTAAATGATTAATTATTATCTGTTACCAATCAGATACTCATTCCTTATTATAAAACAGCAAGTTTTGCTGTGTAGTGTAATACGTGAACAGTCAGTTTCATAACTTTTTTACACATGTAGATTAAGTTTGCTTATTATGGTTGTTTTCATAATTAAATTCTCTGCAATCTGTATTAAGAAAAACAATTTGTTTATTGGTCATTTAACAATATTATTGGACATCAAACATTTAAGACGGTATTTTTGTTATTAGATTTTTGGCAATTTTCATACTTTTTCTCAAAAACTGTTCACACTACAACCTCTAGAGTGGTTTTATTTGATTTTTTCAGATGAGTTTCCTTATAAATCCACCTTATTTGAGTTAAAAAGTAAGAACAAAAACATTTCAGAATCACTTAATTTCACACCATGTGAACTGAAAACAAAGCAGAATCTTTTCGCCAGCCATTACTCACTAATGAGCGTTTCCGGACCTACCTTTATATAACATTTTTTCTCATTTTTAGCTCTACAATCACGTCCCTTAAAATGTTTTTACCATATTTCTGACTCACCCTGTATATTGGCATCGTTTCAACAACCTCTTTATACTTTAGGAGGACTTTATTTACTCCTATAAATAGATCGTTACTTTTTTAGAAGTATAATTGTTTTTGGTACGCTTCGAAATCGTGTATGGATACGTAACTGCTCAATTTTAGTGCCATCTTTGATTGCCTCTTGCTAATTTGTCAACTTTTTCATTAGGCTACCTGAAATATCTATATGACTTGGAATCCACTGCAGGGCTTAATTAATTTAACTGATACTAACAATTAGCATTTATAATGTGAAAGCATAAAGTAAGCTTCAGAGTAGTACCATTTTAAGTATTAACAAAAAACATTCAAGTAGTAGCAAACATTATGTATTACATGTACAATACAAAGTTACTACGGTATCTAGCTTTTACTATACATTTAGACTGTTATAAAACCCTTCTTAGTTTTCTTTGACAGAAGTAGACTTCTCAGATCTTTGTATGCATTTGTATATATTTTCTTGAATGGGAAACAAGGCAAAATAAATATGGAGCAAAACCACTAAAACCGGAGTAAATTACAATGGCCATGATTATACAATTTCGACAGATGTTCTTCTTCTTCAAACTCAATATTGGCCCCGGAAATATAATTCACTCGAACCAGTAGTGCTAATAAACTGTATTAATTTATACAAATTTGTGCTTTTATAAAATCAACTTTTTGTCGTCTTTGCCCAACCGTGCGCTACCAATAGGTTTTATCCTGTCCGCCCCTTGACCCAAACACTGGTGATTTGTTGAGTCGCACTATCACACTATCAGCAATCCTACCAGGCGGCCAGTTACCAAACAATGCCGGTGACCGTGAGTATCAATTGCAAGATAGTGTATCTGGCCACTAGTATGTATATAGGTCACGGGGGCCAGTGGGGCGCTATACGGTGCTGAGGGAGTGCAGGATGTCTGTGGCAGCTGCTGACGTCTTGGTGCTGCTGATACTGTTAATAGCAGGAGTCTTCGGCAAACATACTTCTCCCCCCGCACCTCGCCACAATGGGGGTACCCTCAAACTCGCCCCCGCCAACATGGGTGAGTTCTACTTTTTCTGTAAAAGCTTTTTTGTGCAAAATAGCCTTTACTTTATTATAGTGTGTCAGCGAACTAAGCACAACATTTTAGAATAAAAACACTTGCATTAAATATCTTGCTTCATTTTCTGTGTCTATTTGTACTCGTATGTTTGATTATGAATTGGTATAAGTTATTACTTTACAATTTTGCATCGGTACTTATTTTATTATTTACGAAAAGATGTCGAAGAAAAATTATTTACGCCCTTTAGAAACTTTAACACGATTGGATCGATCTTCTGTTACGAGGATACTGGAAATGGCAACTTTTAGTCATCTCTGTGGTTGACGAAATATGGCTAATATTTTCGTGTTTGTGGTTTCTTTTTTAATGTATTAAGAGAATATATAAAATATATGTAATATTCTTACCTCTTTCACAACCCTCTTATTTCGACCCTACTAAAACACGAGTGATTGATGATCGAATTCCATTTATTTTATAGAGAAAATTCCACTGTAAATTTAATTGAAAACTAGGTTGTATTATTACACAATAGTATACAGACCCATTGCCTACTAATGACGTATATTGCCCGTCATCAGTTAACGTCGGTGTAATTACTGTAATTTTGGACACGACAAATATTCCCGATATCGAGTATTTGACATTTGTCTATACAGTTATATCGATTATATGTTAAGATGTTCGATTTTGAAGCTGGTCGACTCTCGAAATCGATTGTTGTTTACAGTTTATCTGTTGATTGTTTGTTTTGTTTAGTTGCCGCCTGAAATTACGTCGCGGTAAAAGGACGTCATTATTTTCTGAGAGTTTTAGTTAGTTTGTCGCGAACATACTCAATTAAAGTAAAAATGAAGTCAGTTATTGAGATTTTGATGGCAATATTGTGAGTGAATGTGGCGAAAATTTGAGGAAAGAAATTTAAGAAAATTATGAGTGTGGCCGAAACAAACTCCATATAATTTTATTTTTAGTGGTAGATCTGGTATAAATCTAATTTTTGCAAGGCAACTAAATACTTAAAATATAAGATAATTAAATATAATTTTAACACCTGATATGGTCGTTTAATATTTTAAATTTACCCTAAGCATTCAGACAATGATTTCGATTGCAACATGAAAATTTAATTCGGTACCTGAGGTTAAAAGTATTTAAATTTCAATTGTTAGTCAATCTGTTAACAGAATTCCAATCCAGAGGAATATGCAAAAATACATGTTTGGAAAACAAGAAGCAAGTTCTTTTTGTTATGTGGATTGCTTGAATTTTCAAAGCCAAAGAACAAATGCTTTACATATCCTTGGACCGAAGCCAACGTATAACCAAACAAACCTAACCTTATCTAAACTAACCTAGTTGACCGGATAGAATGCAAGGCAGCGGATCAGCATTTTAGCTGTGCAGCGCAAGTTTGTATAGTTGCTGGACTGAATATTTCTATATTCGTTGCAACTAGATTTACGATAGAAAGAACATCCTCCTTCCTGTTCTTTCAAGTCGTCGTAAAATAAATTACCTTGCAGCTATTTGTCTTCTAAAATGTATTTATATTAGAGTTCATAATATTAACCGGTTGAGTTTGAATTTGAAACTTAGCTCACGAGTTTAAAAATACACATTAAGATGGCATAATTGTATTTAAAATGGTAGCTCTTTAAAGCATTAAAGCTCCGTAAAACTACTGATTGAAGTTAAAAAAGCTAGAAAAGTTATAGTTTGCTGTAAATTGTGGCGATACCTTCGTTTCAAAATCAAGTGGTTAATGATTGAATCACTTGATTTATTTAAGTGTTACACTGTAAAACGTTAGCCACCCTTTGCATAATAATTAAGATTTTCTGAGATCGTTCAAGATTCAGACAGACTTATTATAAAGTATTTCGATGATTTTGACATCAGCCAAGCGCGTAAATTGTTTCAACGTTTGCATGTTGCATTGGATGTATTAGAGAGGGGGTATTTTTAATATTTACTAAAAAGATATAATGCTTTATTCCAAAACAAAGTTGCAAATTGTTTTCGAGAATTATTTATCAAATGAAAGTAATAAGAATGAACCAATAACAAAAAAGCCTACGCCCATTTTTTGATTTGTCGCCATCTTATTTCTGCCGTAACGACCGCCTTCTGGTCAGTTTTCAGTGGTTGGTCAGTCATTTTTTTGACATGTATGTGTGGATTTGTCACGGAAAGTGTTAACTGTGATTCCTGCTTTTGCGTGTCACAACGCTTTGGTGTGATTTGTTTATTTAAGTCTACATTGTAATTGTATGTAACATAGCTATCCACCTGAGGAGAGATAAGCTGATATGGATAAAATCCTTAATTATAATTTTAAAACATTTATAATGGAGTTCTTTCAAGTTGCCGAGAGACCGTTAAACAATTAAGGACCTAATTTAGAGAAGGTCCTTCTACCCAACTCAAAATTAACTCTAGAAAAGTGGAGCGTGTGCAGTACATTGTGCGCCCCGTATTGACAGACCCCCCCCCCCTGGTAAGAGAGTATCCCAGTCAAATATCGTGGTTCCTCATGTGATAGCCAGAGAGACCTTGTGGATCATAATACAGGTCTGCAGTCTGCATAAGGTTTCGTTTCCATTGGCAAAAGGGCAGCAACTTCGCGAATAGAGTACACGTAGTCGAAACGTTTCAATTTAAAAACAAAACGAATTTCAAAGTTTTGTAATTTCTGGATTCGTCCCACGTATTGCCTTAGACAGGATATTGACAGTAAAACAGAAAATACGAAAGCCTGCATAAGCTGTAACTTTGTGGACGTTGGCAGCAGATTTCTGAACCTGCAGAGGTTCAAAGCCTTAGCCTATCAATGGGACGCTGAATAGCGTATGTGACATGATCGGAGAATTTGAGGGCTCTGTTGAATATGACTCCTAGAATCTTACGCTCGTCACACAGCCAAACTCTCACCATGAGTGACGTCCACGCCTCTGCCACTAAGAGCCCCCACCAAGTTTTGTGGAGCAAGCACAGTGCACTTGCCCACATGGAGTATGAGGCCATTGTCATCAGACCACTGGCAGATAGTTTCAAGATGAGTTTATCAGAGAAATTGCCTCATAAATATCGCCAGGGTCTTAGGACAAGAGCCGAGAGTCTTCTGCTTACAAATGTACTTCACAACTCTGCTGCACACAGTTAGGAAAATCGTCTTTGGTTGTAGAGCAAAGGGCCGAGACAACTCCCCTGATGCACCCTTTTCCAATTAAACAAAGCGGTAGATGTAGTCGTTCCCAAACTTGTCACATGGTTTCTATCTTCCAGATACAACTTACCCATCCGATTACACTTTGCCAAACCCACAAGAATACATCTTCGCCATCAATAGTTTGTGCTTTATCGAATCTAAGGCTTGAAACTCGTCCAGCATCACAATATAAGTACTTTTTCCTTTATAGTTTTCTTTAATTAAACCACCAAAGGGTTTTATCAGAGCAGTGCATGTACTATGGCCTTTTCTAAAACCAGATTTTGTGGTTGGCAAAATTTTTCTCTTTCTATGTAATGTGCAATCTGTTGATCATCTACTTTTCCAATATCTTAGAGATTGCAGGCAATATAGAGTTGGGCCGAATTGGTCACTTTTTGGGACTGTCTACCAAGGTAGAGGGCGCACAAGACTTGTTTCCAGTCATATGGAAACAGTCCACTACCAACAATGTATTTATCAAATTTGTGAAGGGGCCAAGGGCGTGATAATGTCTATTTATACATCATAGTTTTCAACTGCTTTAAATTTTATCATTAATTTAATTTATTTAGAAAGAGATAATCATCATGCACTTGAGAAATAATATAAAATACAATAATTGAGTTAAATTTAAAATAACTGATAGTTAAGTCATAATATAATAAAGTTAGTTTTAAGAATGATGTAAGATGTTGTAAACTGTAACAAGAAGACATATTTTACAAAAGAGATCGAAGTTAGACATCCACAATCATGCAATAAATAAAAATATTATACATACGAGTATACATAATAAGCGGATAAACCAAGCAATAAATTTGATTTAAAAATAAGTTACAAGAAAAAAATAAGATTCATGTAATAAATAAGAATATAAATAAATATAACAAGCAATAAATAAACTTCAAGAAATAAACAATGTATAATATAAATAACAAACAATAATAAACATCATGAAATAAATAATAATATAAATAAAAATAACAAGCAACAATAGATTAAGAGTAACAAACAATAAAAAACCTATTAAAGGTAACGTAACAATAAACATGCGATAACTATAATATTCAACACCAACAATAATAATAATTATACAGCCGAGATTGAAATCAAACCTAGTAGCAGGCAAGTTGATAGTGCTTGCTGATATCACTTCATAACTTGTAAAAGATGAAAAATAAAGTCTCTTATCACTCTGTTGTTTCTTATCATTACACAATGATCCTTCATCGCTGTTGACTAGCTCCTAAAGCGAGGCCAAAAACACTTTGGATAGTAAAATTAATTAACAATGCTTCGATGCGATGTAAACTTTACCTAATGATGGTTTAAGTAGTAGATTTTGACGTGACAACGTCTTAAATTAGGTTGCGGCTCGGAGTCACTCATGAAAAAGTGTAACGCCCGGTAACGTTACGATGCCCGTCCAGTGGGTCCGCCGCACGGGATCCGCACGGGATAAAAGCAGATAACTGTGGGTCCGCCGCACGGGATAAAGCAGATAACTATGTTTATTCGTGAAAATGTGGAGTGCTTAGATTCGTCATTTACAACAACTACAACAATAAAGGTAAATAATTGTACACTGATATTTCATTATCGTAAACTATGATTGATTGACTAATTGTTAGATTGACACAAAAGTTGAGAAACTGAGTTTATAGGTTATGTCATACTATTGACAAATGTTGATAGTGTTAAGTAAATTATTAGTTTAAATCACTCTGCAATCAATCGTAATTCAGTCGATTGAGAAGAAACAGCGCGTATTGCTAGTCAAACATTTAAAATAACAAATTATAACCTCTAACCTGTCATAACAGTGCGACCAAACAAACGAACTAAACCGACCAATCACCACGCGCGGAGTTAGAATTTAACTGTGTTTAGCAAGAATTTCAAATTCCAATTTTAGTAAATGTTTTATTCAACTTTACCATTTACAATAACAAATTTTAATTAATTTCAAATTATGTACAATGTTTTAGTAAACAAAATATATTTCTATAGTTAAAATTTGTGCAATTCTTATTTTCATTCAATTCCTTGTTCCTATTGTGCAATTTAATAATATTCATATCAATAAATATTCTACCGAGAAAAAGACGTTGTCACGTAAAATCTTCGCCCGTAAAACCGACTTTACAGGCAACCATAATTTTTTTTGTACACATTAGTGGAATGCAGTGTATTCGAATTTTCCAGGAATAGTAATTTTTTCCTTAAAAATATACCTTTCTTAATTTTATTTATGATGCAGTTTGTTGTTTATTATCTAGACTTTATTTTATGACTTTGATTTGTAATTTTTAAGTGAAATCAATAACTAGATCATGTGAATACATAGACCTAACACATTTTGTATAAAGGGGAACTGTTACGAAGGATCCAATATTGTTTAAAAAAATCAGTATTGTATTAAATCATGTAAAATTAATTCAATATACATTTAATTCTTAACTATGTTTTAAAATAAGTCTACAATTATAAAAATAACTAAATAAAATTTAGCAATTCATGTTTTTCATCTCGAATTATTGCAAGTTTACACGAAAGCATAAACAACATCAAAGTGCCCAGCTACGAATCACTGACAACAGAATGAACCAAAATAAAGTCAGTGCTAACATCTTACATTCCAACTTTTTCCGTGTTTCATAAATGTCTATCCTTTTTTCGTGGAAGGCACATTTTCAAATGTCAATATCTGTTGATTGTCAATAATGTTGTCGAGATGTTTTAAAAAATGTATTCATTTTTCCTTTTTTATAAGCACAAAAATCGTTCAGTACGCAGAATAAAGTGTTCTAATGAATCAATAGTTAGCCGCGCTATTTTGGATGGGTGTCAAAATGCCATAGTCTAAATTTGTATATGCCATATTTAGCCTTATAACCATAACACCATCAGTCAGAAACGTAAATAATAACTATCTGAGCGACATCCAAAGGACGGGATTGACATTTGATGTAACCTGTCCCCTGTTACATTCTCCCAAGAATAATGGGATTACACTGTTACAGCGCAAGCTTTCTCCTCCTGGACGCCCCGGATGCACTGTAACATATGGGAGCTGAGTGGCCAGATGGAGGGAGATATCATGATGGAAGGGTCTGGCAGGAATGCCGTCTCAGACCCCGCCAAACTGTGGCCAGAAGCCGTGGTACCGTACTACATCGATACTGACGACTTCGGTTAGTATGGTTGGATTTCGGGGATGATTCAAGTTAGCGATTTCAGAAGTAGTTTGAGTTTTTCAAAAGGCTACAATCAAACTTTCCATTTGCATAACAAAATTCTGAATTAGGTTGCATTAATTCTTACTTTAACTAAATCCGCTAATTGGGAAAATTAATTTTCTAATAAACACAGAAACGAAATTTCAGCATTTAAAACAAGTCTAAAACACAATGTCAACACAATAAGTGGTCATGTTTGAAGTTTGTTTTTGACGTTTCGATATCTGCAATCTGGTCTCTTCCTCAGGTGAATAACTAAGCTAACTAACAACTATAATCTAGGTAAAAATAAACAAATCGTACCAGAGCGTTGTGACACGCATAGGTCTCGAAAAGTAGTGTTACTGATTTACTGTATCATTGATCGATTAAAAATCCTGGAAAATTCACAAGTGGTCACAGTTTAATGAAAACAGGAGACACTATTCAGAACTTAGCCTCGAAGTATGAAAGATACAGTGTAGGCCAAGGATTTATGCCGTAATCAAATTTATAATAAATATATTTTAATTTTAATAGATAATATCAACTTAAGTAAATAATAAAGTAGTGTTGGAGCTTTTTAAAAAGAACTCATTGGCCAAAAAAATTAACAATAGTCATTTTGGTGAAAATGAGAGTAATTAATGTTGAATTTTCAGATAAAGATGAAAGAAAAGTAATCCGAGGAGCAGTGAAGAACATAGAAGAGGAGACGTGTGTTCAGTTCAGACCTTACAAGGATGGAGATGAGGATTACGTTGTGGTTAGGGGTAACAGGGACGGCTGTTGGTCATACGTTGGACGAAAGGTATGAGGTATCACATTATTCAGAATAGAAATCTTTCATTTGATAACCAACAATTACATTTTGGACGGTACATTTTTCTGGTTGAAGTGTAGGAGGGTGGGCAGACATTGAACCTGAGCGAGAAGTGTGTGAGACATGGCGTGGCAGTTCACGAGTTCCTCCATGTGCTGGGGATGCATCACCAGCAGAGCTCTCACAACCGGGACGATTTTGTAACTGTACATTGGGATAACATAGAGAAAGGTGAGTCGAAATGACAGCACTACGGTATATGTGTGGAGCACGGCGTGGCAGTTCACGAGTTCCTCCATGTGAAGGCTGGGGATGCATCACCAGCAGAGATCTCACAACCGGGACGATTTTGTAACTGTACATTGGGATAACATAGAGAAAGGTGAGTCGAAATGACAGCACTACGGTATATGTGTGGAGCACGGCGTGGCAGTTCACGAGTTCCTCCATGTCCTGGGGATGCATCACCAGCAGAGCTCTCACAACCGGGACGATTTTGTAACTGTACATTGCGAAAACATAGAGGAAGGTGAGTCGTAATGACAGCACTAATGGTGTATGTGTGAGGCACGGCGTGGCAGTTCACGAGTTCCTCCATGTGCTGGGGATGCGTCACCAGCAGAGCTCTCACAACCGGGACTATTATGTCACTGTACATTGGGATAACATAGAGGAAGGTGAGTAGTGAAGACAGCACTATGGTATTTGTGTGAGGCACGGCGGGGCAGTTTACGAGTTCCTCCATGTGCTGGGGATGCGTCACCAGCAGAGCTCTCACAACTGGGACGATATTATCACTGTGCATTGGGAAAACATAGAGGAAGGTGATCGTGAAGACAGCACTATGGTATATATGTGAAGCACTGCGGGGCTTTTCATGAGTACTTAATGTGCTGGGGTTGAAACATCAGCAGCTCTTTCAACCGAGACGATTTATTCACTGTTCATTGTGATAAAATAAAAGTTGAGTGGTGAATTTACCGTATGGGTGACAGCTAAATGTGGCTTCTGTACGTATTTGCTTCGTCTATACAATTGGATGAAGTCACCTGTTTGGGTACTTGCGTTAAGTTTAAGTAATAATTGATCTAATATTACTGATATTATTCTTATAATAACTTGTTTATAACAATTAGCCTGCTTTACACGTTCCAGGCCATAAGCACAACTTTAACAAATATAACAGCTCTGCGGTAACGGACTACGGAGTTGGATACGACTACAGCAGCATCATGCACTACAGCGCCTACGCGTTCTCCAAAAACGAGCAGATGACGATCACTGCCAAAGTAAGATCATTTACTAGATAAGAATTATAACTAAGTAAGAAAGAAAAATAATAGGTTAGAAATTCTAAAGAGTTTTTAAATAGGCAATGAAACCAAACAGAAGGCCTTTATTTGAATACACATTATTCGTTAAGATCAAATTTAACCGTATCCAAAGTGGGGGATCAAAAATTATTTGTGAAATTTTATAGTTAAAACGTGTTATTCATTTTTATATGCACGAATAAAACAAAATAAATATAGAAATCCTGGCTTTGACTATCTCAATACCATAAAAGACGTTATATCAAACGAGATGTATTAGATGGCATTTCATAATGGTTGTAATAACTGTTTATGTTTGTCCGTTAGCTCAGTCTGCTTATTTCCAATACATAGGCCTAATGGGCTTTGCCATATTTAAAAATGCTGACAAAGTTACCAAAACCTGATATGGTCTGTAAAAACGGGAAAGACACTCATGTAAGTGGGTAACCATTTCTTTGAAATGAAATTAATCTTTATAATTGAAACTTGCAGACCAACCCCGTACTCAAATTTCAGTTGGAATTAGATCGCTCTGATTGCCAGCATTAAAAATAATTACAAAAAAGGTAAAAAAAAACAATTTAAAATAAACAACATGATCTTGACAAATTCACAAAAAATATTGCCACAATCACTGAATTACCACCATTTTGTGTCTGCCGTGAAAATCGCCATTTACTATTGGCCACTGGCCAATTGTCAGTGGTTGGTTGCGTGCAGATACGTATTGTGGTTTGACGTCTTTAGTTTATAATAAGCAGTGTTAGTTTTATTAAGTACATGTAAGTGTAAGTGTAAGTGTAAAGTTTTATTTTTTTGTAATTTATTACTGCATATCACAATGGATTATTATGACTTGTTAATTTCAACTTACTCTGTATTAGATTACTTATCCACCGTAGGAAGAGATCAGATTCTCATCTAAAAACGTATTGTTGCTGTTTTTTTCAACAATAGTAAATGATTGAAAAGTCTTATCACCTTCACTAATCTTTACGTGATCAAAACGAAGTTATTGTATGTCATTGGAAAATGGTTTGTGTGTTGCAAAGATTACAAATGGGAGTACTTTTGGGACTTGGATCTCAGTTGATTTGGTAATAGTAACTAATCGTCTCCAAGGATGGCATACTCATTGTAACAAGATTACCATCATAGCTGCAGAGCTGCGAGGAATGGGATTATTTTCACCTGTTTGGGTTGCAGTGAAAAATTAAGATTTATCTTCTTCGTCGACACAGTTGAGCAAGATATTGTACGGTTGGGCTTTACAATAAAAATATTTAACGATTGATAAAATTTTTGGGGTAGGGGCAAATCGATTTCCTTGCTAAAACGTATTAATATAGATTTTCTAGTTTGGATTGCCTGGGTTTCCTTTCTGAAAAGAAACACTGGTTTTCCTTTCAGGCACCCAATGTAACTCTGGAGCCACAAGAAGGGTTGAGTGAGAAAGACGTGAAGAAGCTGAGGTTGATGTATAAATGCAGAATTAAACCTCCTTCCTTGATCAGTTTAATACCAATAGTGGGAACTCTGTTCGGCGATAGGTGAACCGGTTTGTAGCGCCACCTAGGAGGCTCGATATTTCTCTAAATCATTCAATACCTTTTAAAAATGTAACTTTGAGAGTAAAATAATTCTTAAATATGTTGACTTGATAAATAAATATTAAAAATCGTTATAAATAAAATAATTATATAATTATACATATAAATAATATATACCGGGTGTCCCAAAAGTCCCACCCCCCTTCTAACTTTCGAACGGAATTAAACAAACCAATATCCTTTGGGGGGTAGTTATATAATGACAAATGATGATTTTTGTGCTACATGAGAACTTAGCCCCTCAACCCAAAATGGGAATTGGGGGGTCAAGTCAAATTTGAGAATTGTTTCAACTGATTTGAATTGTATTTTTGTATTAATTTTGACAAGTCGTTGTTGTGTATTTGAATTAAGACTTTATTTTTGCCAAGAAGTAAATGAGGGCCATTTTGAGCATTTACTTTGATCTTAAAAAAGGTTGAGGTAAGATTTCAATATTAAGTTTAATTATTTTAAGTTTAATTTAGCACTACTTAGTATTAAGCATAAGTTTGAACAGATGAATTATTAAGAAAAATAGTGTTTTTTAGCGTAACTTTTCAATAAAACTTTGACAAGCCGTTGTTTCGTACTGGATTGAGATAGAGACCTCTATTGTTCTTCTTGTATAAAGACCTTTAAAATAAAGTGTCATTTGATGGGAGTTTGCATTTAAAAATTTTGACTTTACTCCCCAACCCCCATTTTGGGTTGAGGGGCTAAGTTCTCATGTAGCGCAAAAATCATCATTTGTCATTACATAACTACCCCCTAAAGGATATTGGTTCGTTTAATTCCGTTCGAAAGTTAGAAGTGGGGGTGGGACTTTTGGGACACCCGGTATATATAATATATATACAGGGTGTATATTATGTCTGGAAACACCCAAATATATCCTTTAATAATTTAATATATAAATTTTTGAAACCTCTTACAATCGTGATAGAGATTGGGCATCTACTTTTTGGAACAATGTTTTTGTTATGTCACACCAACGGGGGGACGTCCTGCCGAGGGTATCGTGAATATTCTTAATTGGAAAGCCTATACCTTGTGATACATAATTTTAAAGGTAATAGCTTACTGAATTGAATGCCACAAACCGCATCTCAACGGAATTATTCTATCAGAAAATAGAGCATTTTTAGTATGAAAATTTACTGATGTTCAACAATGTAATTTTAACATGGTTTTTTGCCACAAAATGTGTTACACTAATTTTTTTAGCATTTTTTAAATGTTCAATTAAAATAAAAATAAACAATTTATTTTTAAGCTGGTTTCATTAGTACAAATTTACCAGTTTTTATTACAATGAATAAAACTTATGAGTCACTTTCTCTGATTACTTATGAATCTGTACTTGGTGTTTTCCAGTCAGCAGGAAGGTTTAAAGAGACAAAGGTCACTAGCCTATGAGAAACATTATTGTGTTATTAATCATCTGGTCTACAGGTTTCAGTTTGTTGAGCATGGAGCTTTCACTAGACAGGTCTAAGCTTGGGAATTACAAATGGACAAAGGTCATATCATTCCTGTCGAGTTAATCAGTGTCTCTGAAGCATTGCTGTCAACAAGTTATCTAATTACAGTAGTTCAGTTTTTTATTTGGCATTTTAATGGAATTGTCTGAAAGAGAACGAATTACTCTGTTGATGATGCGAGGATATGGCGATCGTCAAAGATCTTATCGGGAAGTTTGTAATTTGTTTAATGACACTTTCCCAGAAAGGAATCCCGTAAGTGTTTCAACAATATCAAAAACTATTGAGCGTTTTGAAATGACAGGGAGTGTACGTAATCGGCCAAAGTCGGTAGGTAGGATACAATCTGCAACAGATGAAGAACATGCACTAGATGTTTTTGCAAACATTTATTGAAGACCCACATACATCGCTCAGAAAAGCTGCACAGCAACATGATATGCACCCTATGTCTGTGAGTAAGATTTTGAAAATTAATAAATAAAAACCATTTAAAGTTCATTTAGTCCAACAGTTAAGTGAGGATGATTACGACAGAAGAGTTGAGTTTTGTGAACTTGTGATGCGCAAAATGTGATGACAATAGAGATTTTCTGACCAACATACTATTTTCTGATGAGGCAACTTTTTTCCTAAATGGCAATGTTAACAGGCACAATTGCCGTTACTGGGCTAGTGAAAACCCACATTGGATTACTGAGTCCCATTCACAGCAACCACAAAAACTGAACGTATGGTGTGGAATTTTAGGTAAACAAAATTGTTGGACCCTTTTTCATCAATGGGAAATTTAAATGCCGAACTTTACTACAATATGCTCCAAAATGAAATAATCCCAGCTATTCAAATTGCATCAGGAGAATACTTTGATAATGTATGGTTTCAGCAGGATGGTGCTCCACCCCACATTATGGGAGACAGGTAAAGAGAGTATTTGGATTTAAGGTTTCCTCATAAATGGATTGGCCGAAGAGGGGAAATCGAATGGCCTCGCCAAGATCTCCGGATTTGTCACCAATCGATTATTTCCTATGGGGTCATTTAAAATCCAATGTTTATAGAAGAAAGCCTCATAATTTTTGGAAGACCTAAGAAAACAGGATTATAGAGGAGATTGCTTTGATAACTGAAGAAATGTTAGGCAACTCTGTCGAATCATTTTACACAAGATTGGCTCATTGTCAAACCGTAGAAAGGAACACAGTTCGAACAATTTGCTTTGACACCAAATGCAGGTTTAAAACGTTTGTTGTAAGACTTTTCTAACAGCATACATTATTTTTTATTTGTAATAAGAAATCAATAACATAAGTATTTCCATAATTGTACTGTAATAAAAACTGGCAAATTTGTGCTAATAGAACCAGCTTAAAATGAAATTTTTGTTTTATTTAATTGAAAATTTAAAAAAATGCTAAAAAATTAGTGTAACACATTTTGTGGCAAGAACCATGTTAAAATTACATTGTTGAACATCAGTAAATTTTCAATACTAAAAATGCTCTATTTTCTGATAGAATAATTCCGTTGAGATGCGGTTTGTAGCATTCAATTCAGTAAGCTATTACCTTTAAAATTATGTATCACAAGGTATAGGCTTCCATTAAGAATATTCACGATACCCTCGGCAGGACGTCCCCCGTTGGTGTGACATAACAAAACATTGTTCCAAAAAGTAGATGCCCAATCTCTATCACGATTGTAAGAGGTTTCAAATTTATATTTAAATTATTAAAGGATATATTTGGGTGTTTCCAGACATAATATACACCCTGTATATATACCGGGTGTCCCAAAAGTTAAACATTAAACATTCATAGGTTAAAATGCACAGTATAAATATTATAAAGAGAACAATAAACATACACAAATATAAGATTAAATAATTTAAAATCTTCACTGAGTTAACGATTATTAAAATGTAAATGCAGTTTAAAATATGTTTTGCTGTCTTTTCCTTCTTCTGTAAAACTTTTTTTTTAATTTGTGTGTTTTAATGTCATTTATGTATATATTTAATTTTAACTTTATTTTAGATTACTTACGAAAGAATCCTCAATGGTTTAGTAAGGGGTTTCAACAAATAATCTTTTCTTTTTAGATTTAAATTGTCTCTATATTTAATTTAGGAAGTTTGTTATATACGAATAAGTTAGTATAATATATGTGTATGCAAAAAGTTTCTTATACAAGTGTTAAGTAAATCAATTTTGTAAAGCAAAAATTTTAAATTAAATGATTAAATTAAAACGTACATTATTTTTATCTCGGTGGTTTTATTTTTAGCCTCTGCAGAGACAGGTTGAATTTATTAGGATGGAAATAGTTGAGAAACTCTGTATGGCAATTAGTTAAAACTATAAATCAGTTATGAATTTGTTGTTTACAAACGCACAAGACTAAGTTCAATTATTGGATGCAAATTACTGCATAAAAATTAGTTAAGTATTTATGTAAAAGACATTATGGCCTGGTCTAAAACAACTTTAATATTAATATTTTGCAAAATATCCTCCTTGTAGAGAGAGCTAAACAATAGTTAATCAACATTACTGTCGGGAGTGCCGATGGCCGAGCGGTCTAAGTCGTTGGACTTTGGGTCTGAGTTAGAGATAGCGCTGGTTCAAATCCTGTCTGTGACCATTGCACTTTTTATCAGTACCATCGACCTTGTACTGTATCGACTCTCCCCCTTGTTCTGTTTGATGAGATCCTCGCACAGGCAAGTGGCCCATGAGGGCGGACAGAATAAGGCTTAAAAGGGGATCGGTCTCTCCTTAAAAAAAAAATGAAAAAATAAAAAACATAATAAAAAGAGAGGATGACAATCTGGACGTACTGAATTTAAATAGGGTTGTTGTAGAGGTACATCAAGCTAAGCAGAGGATAGAAGGTAGAGGAAGTCTTGGGATGTAGAGAAATCGTGACGGTCTGGGGCACAAAATGCTTGATTGGCAACAATCATACAATTGAATACCATGCGTCAGTAATAATAATAACAACAATACTACTACTACTACTAATAATAAGTTATTAACCATAAATTTTTCTCAAGAATTACATGAATAGCAGTGTTTAGAGGATGTTATCAGAAATCTAGTGACAAAATATATTTATATCGAATAATAAATAATTGATTTAAAACAAATTTACTGTGACAAGACATGGCCCACATTGAGGTTTATCAGCGAATAGCCAACAATACAAAAACTGAATAAACGGCAGCTTTCGTATTTTTTAAAATTATAAGATGAAATGTATGGGGGGGGGGGGTGTCACAGAGCTCTCTACTAACCATTACAGGTATTATTTCCGAACCAAATCAAACCAAAATATCATAGGGTTTTTACACAGTTTATTATAGAAATGGCGGCATATTAAACGTAAATATCTCGAAATTAACACATGATAAAAAGTGACTGTTATAACATGTCATCTAGTGATGAAAAAGGCTTTTTATATTATGTCTGTAGAGACGGTATCTTATGAAAAGGGGTGTGACCAAATATTGAAATAATGAAATATTTTTCCTACCAAAGGTCGACTGTATCAGATTAATGAAATCCACAATATACGATTCAATACTAATGCAATGTAAATAATGTTTAAACTGTAACAATTTTAATCATACAAATACATCCTCATTTTTACATTCAACAAACTACGTAGTAAACTTGTGATTTTAGTCGTATATACAACAATACGTATACAATCTACATCCTATAGTATACAATAAACAACTAAGAGTATACAATAAAAAAATAATTGATTTTAGTTGACAATTAGTTGCCGATGATTTTACAAACTTCATGAATTGGCACAACTTATTATTCAGCGACAGTATACTCAATTATCTGACTGTTTTTTTTGTCTAACGACGAGTTTGCGATAGATTTTTAGGGTTAATACATGCACTGTTAATATATTAATACGTGCTTAATCGAAAGCCTGGTTTCAAACTTATTGAAGCCTTTATTATTTTACTAAGTACCGTATAAGTCTTACGCTCACTTCTTTACTTTTAATTGCGCATTTTCAAATATTGTCTAAACTTTTGTAATTACATAAATTACACTTGCTCGAATCAATTCTAAGATTGTCCACTCCTCCTCTAAACGAGGACAGAGAAGCCGACTTTTTAAAATAAAAATACATATCCTAGGATACTATTTAACCGATAAAAATAGTGACAGTATTATTCTTCACAGTAAAATAGTAATGGGATGTATAGGCGAAATATACAAGACCACCATTTTTAAATCGAAATTAATACGTGGTAAAAGTACGCCAAACTATGTGTTGCAACAGGCTTCACTAAATTGGCATGCAAAAATTTACATCTACAGTTCATTTCATTCTAAACATGTCGTGCAGACAGACACACAAACATACGATCAAACAGAAAAGAAAATGTGTACACGTCCCGGCATAAAAGAAGAAATATGAGCACTGCAGAGTTATATGCTTTGCTGCTGCTCAAACAATTATCTGATTATTCAGTATCATTAACTGTTAGAAAGAAACTGAATCACCTTTGTTTGAAGTTAGTCTTTAACAATGGAAATAACGTGAAGAAAACATGACTTTCCGGACATTTGTCATTGTTCAGTAACACTACGTTTCGAGATCTGCAATCTGATCTCTTCTTCAGGTGTTTTCACCAATGTGTTTAGAATTAGTTTCAGATCCCTTGCTTAGACCAAAACTCTACAATCAAGAATTTAATATTTGTAGGACTATCAATATACATTTATAGCTGAATGTTCATTTACAGTCTAATAAAAATGCAAAAATTGACCTAACAAATAGGAAAGAAAACACGATCAAAACACAATAAAGTTTTCAATCATAAAATTACCTTTCACCCACCCATATAAAATTTATTAAACAGGTTTTTAAATACTACTGGTATAACACACAGCAAACCTGTTGTGTTTTTTAATTCATATTACAGCTAATAGTCAGTTTACACTGTTTAGGCTAAGTACACAAAATGGGTTTTTTTCGAATCGATAAAGGAATTTATTTTATGAAAGAAATACATCATCAGCCGTGATATTTTTGGGGGTGGTAGAATGGAAAGGTTAAATAATAAAAAAAATAATGTTTGGAAATAATATTTGTCTCGTGTCTTTACAGCCTTAAAACCAACCGTCAGACATATAAATAATAGTTTTTTTTTATCTTTTAGGACAAAAAGCTTAGAAAATTGCACCTCGTCCTATAAGGACCTTTGCGATGCTTCCGAAGTGACAGGATATTTTGGATGGGTAAGGTTGGGAGTAGAGGCTACCTCTTGTCGAGGTTCATGAGAAAAAGTTTAGGGCACTAATCTCAAGTCACGTCCCCTAGGAAAAAGGAGAAGCCAGCTCTGAACCAGCCTCTCCAGTCAATGCAGGCAGGGGGTGACACACCTTTATGTCTAGGCTGGCAAGAAACTTTGACTCTTAGGGAACAAACCCCACCAACTCCAACAGTCATCTCCCGCTGTAGACTAGACCAATCGACTTACCCTTGTACCCTCGAATCTCGACATTTGCGGTTAGTAACATGCCGCTCCTGGATATCCATAAGTTTGCCCAGATTTAATTGACACATCGAGTTTTACTGTATCCATTGTGGGTTCAACGAGAGCCCACAATGGATACAGTAAAACTCCAGTGTGTTTTTTCTTTTCTATTATGGGAATAATTAATAGTCATAATATCATCATCAGTCACACGATAAAGTGAATGAAGTTCATCACTCTCTGCTAGAATTGTTTCTGTACATGGTTAGCTGACTCTTATTTAACATTTATTTACATGTGTGACGGTTGATTTCAAGTATGTAAATCTGAGAAAATAGGGTCTTAGAACCTTCTGATACCTTCCCATGTCAACCCCGAGAAAAATATGCGTGGCTGTTGATAAATTTATTTCTTAGAGAAATGTCTTTATCGATATGAAGATAACTCTGGATTTATATCTGTACAATGTACATTGACTCTCAACTAATGAGATATATATATATATTTATATATATATATATATTTATATATATATATATATAAGTAGATATGAATGTAAGGGTTCTAGCTCACTTTTGGGACAGACAGAAAATCAACGTAAAATACTGTTTAAAGGACAATAAACTAATCTGTAACTCACGAATGAAAAATTAACCGAATCTATAGCTGTTTTACTGTTCATTGTAGGCTTCTAATTTCTAAGCTGTTTTAATGAAAAAATCCAGAAATCTTTGAAATCTTTATTCCACGAAGTTAATTGTAACACAGTCTTTATCTTTATAGTCTTCTTTCCAGTAACAACCAAG
Source organism: Homalodisca vitripennis (assembly GCF_021130785.1). Lineage (NCBI taxonomy): Eukaryota > Metazoa > Arthropoda > Insecta > Hemiptera > Cicadellidae > Homalodisca > Homalodisca vitripennis. The sequence goes on from NC_060214.1 coordinate 24,583,323, forward strand.
TGTAATTTTTCATTTTTTGTTCAATTCTTTAATCTTTTTTTCATCCAAAACAGTCAAAAATCTGTTTGGCAAGTGTACTTTACAATCTTCCAACTCGGCCAATTATTGTAAACCCGAATTTATCTTTTATTTTCTCCAGATTCACAATTTTGTATTTCTTTATTTTCTTCTAATTCTATTAATCTCTTGTATTCTTTGAACTTTAAATCACCAACCTTATTCAACTCTTGTAACAGCGCCCATTTACATAGAAAAAAATTAATACTTTCTACACTTTTAAAGGTGAAAAATCAAAAACTATACTTCCAAAATACACAAAAAACCGGGGTTTTGACCCTAAATAAACGTGTTTTTTAGGGTCAAAACCACAGCTCTTAAGGTGCATATATACTAGAGTTTTTTTGAAAAAATCCTGAAAATCTACTGAATTTCTCTAATTATTGCGAAATTTTTAGCTTTTAAAGTTGATAATGTGAACGATATTTCTCGAAAATTCTGTTTGTAAATATATTAAAATCTTAATGAAAAATCTTGGAAAAGTTAAAGAAAAAATATTGAAAAAATAGTATTATAGAATTTAAATTACCCCCTACAAACCAATATAGTAATAAAAGTACTTTTATTACTATAACTATACTATTTTTTTTCAATAATTTTAAGTCTTAGTTTACAGATTTTTTTTCTATAATAAATAGAAGAATCTACAGCTGTTTTACTACAATTTGTGCTGATTTGTGTAAAATTCTAGTAAAATTCTCCACTTTTCAAAGTGTTAGTTAAACAAATTTTTCTTCTTTAAATAGAAGAATCAAAGGCTGTTTAACCATAAATTGTGCTGATTTTTTATCAAATTTTGATAAAAATCCTTAGAAATCTACTGAATTATTGCTATTTTTCAGCTTAATAAAAAGATATTTCACTAAATTAGTAAAACTTGGCACATTCAAATTTTTGCTCTTTAAATATGGAGCGGAAAAAGATAGAGTGCCCGTACTGCAAAAAAGATGTTTTTGAACATCATTTTACCCGACATTATAAGTCAAAGAATCATCTGAAAAATAAAGATATTTATGAAAAAGAATTAAATTATTTGAAGACTTGGGCTAAAGAAAATCAAATTGCCGATCACCAAAAACATGTATAAATATAGAAAAATTGCGTGAACTAAAGAAAAATTTTAAGGAAATTAAAAAAGATCTCAATCTATTTAAAGATGAAAAAATTCAATCAATCGCTGAGAAATTGTCCATTGAAACAAACGATAAAACTAAGTCTGAAATGATCGAAGAAATTGACAAAACTCTTAATGAGAAACCCGAAAATATCATTGATGTAGAAGTTTTATCCTCTATTCCATGGTCTTTTCAAGCAATACATTTTAACGAATTTAAATGAAAAATTTCATGTCAATTTACAAATATCTTTCTATTTTGCGTCCAGAAATTAAAAGTTTAATCGAAAAATTTCAAGAAACCGTTTTAAAAATATGAAGGGCTATCTCTCTTTAGAATGCGAATACGAACGTACTTTAGTGAACGGTGAAACACAAACTTGTCCAATGTACTTTTACTATAAAAGCAGACGAAAATCTTTGACATAAACGACTTTATTACTAAGCAATTTAATAAATTAACACATCGAGAACAGACAAATCATCCAAATCGAGGTTCTGGATGGACATTAAAACGCTGTAAACAACTGATTTTGAGCCTTAATAAACACGAATTTATGAACGCAGGATCATATATCGATTTAACCAAAGAAAATCAAAGATAAGAAAGCTTGTATATAAATATCAAAAATAAAGATGATTATTGCTTTATTTATTCTATCCGATGTGCTATTGAAAAACCTGAAAAGAATGCTGATAGAGCAAAACAATACGAACAATTTGTAAATGACGAGATATTTTTCAGGTTTCGAGTATCCAATGTCTTTAAAAGATATACAATTATTTGAAAACGAAGCAGTAAAGCAAAGTATAATTATCCGAAAATGTCTGTAAATGTCTATAGTTTTGATGAAAAACTCAATATTGTTCCGTTGCAAATTTCAGAAGTTTATGACGCCAAATTAGAAATCAATTTATTGTATGTAAAACAAGATGAAAAATCTCATTATGTTTTGATAACAGATTTAAACAAACTTGTATTTTCTCAGTTATCTAAGTGTAAAAAATAAAAAATTTCTATGCAGAAGATGTTTAAGCCATTTCTACAAATCTAGAGATTTAGCAGACCATTTAGAAATTTGTAAAAATCACGAAGTTTGTAAGCCAATTATGCCGTTTCCGGGTCAAACAACTAAATTTACTAATTATCAAAAGAAGTTTAGCCATCCGTACGTAATTTATATGGACTTTGAAAGCATATTAGAGAAGATTCCCCACATGCAAAAACAATCCGCAAAAATCGATCACAACCAAGATTCAGAAGCACATTCCATATGGTTTTTACTCTATACTTAGTGTCTAATGTGACCAATCGTATGTACAAGCCGATATGTTATCGAGCCAAAAATGAAGAAGATTTGCCAAATGTTCCTGCAAAATTGTTTGAAGAACTTAATAAATTATCGAAATACATAGCTAAAAAGTATAATTCTAAGAATAAAATACACTATGAAATTGACCGAAGAAGAAGAAATTGCATATCAAAATTCAAATCTTTGCCATATTTGTGAATGTGAGGGTTTTGATAATCAAACAAGAAAAAAAAGTACGAGATCATTGTCATTTAACAGGTAAATTTAGAGGTTCAGCTCATTTATCTTGTAACTTGAATCTCAAATTTCCTCAGAATATTCCAGTTTTCTGTCACAATATGTCATGTTACGACACTCATTTGTACATAAAAGAATTGGCTTAAACAATATGGAAACGTTGATTTGATCGCAAACACCGATGAAAAATACATAAATTATTCAGTAAATTCAGGATATGGGTATGAGTTTGAAGATGATAAACCAAGAAAGTTCATCAAGTTTTCTTTCGTAGACACGTTCAGATTTATGGCATCGTCTATAGAAAAAGTTAGCTAAAAACCTCAAAAAAGATTGATTTCAAACATACAAATCATTTTATACAAGATGGTCTGAAACGCAATTCTAGGTAGACAACCAAATGACGAAGAAGAAATCTTTAAAATTCTATCTGGAAAAGGAATATTTCCCTATGAATTTATCGATAGTATTGAAAAACTTGATTACACAGAAGAATTGAGAATTCAAGATTTCTATTCACTTTTGACAGACGAGAGCATATCTGAGAAAGATTTTCAACACTACTTAAATGTATGGAACAAATTAAAAGTAAAAAAATCTAGGAAATTACTCCGATCTCTATAACATTCAAGATGTTCTATTGCTCGCTGATATCTTTGAAAATTTTAGGAATATTTGTTTGAATTGCTATAAACTTGATCCAGCACACTATCTAACAGCTCCCAGTCTTGCATGGGATGCTATGTTAAAATTAACGAATATAGAATTACAATTAATTAGTGATTATAATATGTATTTGATGATCGAAAAAGGTATTCGCGGAGGCATTTCTCAATGTATTAAACGATATGTGAAAAGCAAATAACAAATATTTAAAAGATTTTGATAAGACAAAGCCTGAAAACTATTTGTTGTACGTCGATGCTAATAACCTTTATGGGTATGGCCTAATGCAAAATTTACCATATAACGAAATCAAGTGGATGGATCCTAAAACGTATACAACAGCAGATTGGAAAGAAACAATTTTGGAACTCACTGGCGACGAAGATTATGGCTAATATTCTCGAAGTCGATCTAGAATATCCGAAGGAATTTACATGAAAATCATAAAGATTTGCCTCTTGCTCCAGAACATTATAACAACAAAACTTTGTACAACTCTACTGGATAAAACTGAATACGTTGTTCATTCGAGAAATTTGAAATTCTATCTGGAACAAGGAATGGTGTTTAAAACATGTGAATAGAGTTATTGCATTCGATCAGAAGCCTTTTATGAAAGATTACATTGATTTTAATACTAGTATGAGAACCAAAGCTACAAGCGACTTTGAGAAAGATTTTTACAAGCTGATGAACAACTCTGTTTTTGGAAAATCTATGGAAAATGTGAGAAACAGATGTGATATTAGACTAGGAAATGAAGAATTTTCAATGAAACAGGCCAAGAAAACGAACTTCAAATGCTTTAACATCTTTGACGACAACTGTATAGCGAGTCACATGTACAAACAAAAGGTTAAATTTAACAAACCGATTTACATAGGATTTTCAGTTCTCGACCTCTCAAAATTGCTAATGTACGAGTTTTATTACAACAAATTAAAGAAGTTTGATCCAGATTTGAATCTGTGTTACATGGATACAGACAGTTATTTTCTAGAATTGAAACGAGATCCTTTTAAAATTATTAAAGAAAATATAGATGACTTTGATACAAGTGATTATCCAAAAGATCATGAATGTTTCACGACTAAAAATAAGAAGGTAATAGGGAAATTCAAAGATGAGTTAAATAGCGAAGTTTTAGAAGAATTTTGTGGTTTAAGGTCTAAGATGTACTCGTACAAATATCTAGATAAAAAACCCAGTTAGGTGTAAAGGAATTAAGAGAAGCGTTGTAAATAAAACAATAAATATCGAAAAACTTAAAGAGATGTTTGTTCGAAGATAAAGAAGAATTTAGGGAGATGGACTGTAATAAAAAGCTATAAACATGAATTGTATACCATCACCATAAACAAACTGGCACTAAACGCTAAAGATGATAAGAGAATCGTTCTAGAAATAAGATCGATACAGTACCTTATGGCTATAAAAATGAAGCAAAAATCTGATATATTAGATGAGTTAAATAAACTTGGAAACTTTGACATGTAAATGGAAGATGATTTGATTCACTGCCACAAATGCAAGAAAAAAACGAAAAATATAGATTCTAAAATCGTTCAAACTCAAAACGGGGTTGTATAGAATTGCAGCAAAATGTTCAAAATGTAAGACAAATAAGAGTAAAATTTATAAAGAATCCAAATGAAAAACAAGTAAAGAAAGAATCTAAGAATAAGGAAGAAATCGAGATTGAAGCTAGAGAAATTCATGCACCAGTACGAAAAAAAGTTTAAAAAGAGAAAAATTATAACTTTAGGAATTGACGATTTATGGGCAGCAGATTTAGTTATAATGTCTAACTATTCAGATCAAAATGATGGATTTAAGTATATGTTAAATGTTATTGATACTTTCTCAAAATTGCTTGGTCAAGAGCTATCAAAAGAAAAAACGGTAAAGATGTTTCAAAAGCCTTCGAAGATATAGTAAAAGATGCCATAAGGATCAATCACAAACCTCCTAACTTACTTCATACAGATAAGGGTTTTAGAGTTTAAAAATAAAGAATTTAACGATGTTTTGAGGAAATACAACATTAAGATTTATCATACTGAAAACGAAGAGAAATCAAGTATTGTAGAGAGATATAACAGAACTCAAAATGAGGAGAATGAAAGTAATTTTTGAGATTAATAAAAACTTTAAATGGATCGATATTCTTCAAGAAATCGTAAAGAAATATAACGATACTGTTCATAGCACAATCAAAAATGAAGCCTAAAGACGTAGATAAAGATGCAGAAAAAGAGTTATTAGAGTCGGTTTTTAAGTATGTTCCACCAGAAATTCACACGAAAACTAAATTTAAAGTCAATGATCATGTAAGAATTGTTAGTAAAAAACAAACATTTTCGAACAAATATAAGAACAATTGGTCAAGAGAAATCTTTGTGATTTATCAAATTAATAACACAGATCCTGTAACTTATAGTATAAAAGATTTAAATAATTGAAGAAATAACCGGAAAGTTTTATGAATATGAATTGAGAAAGTCAAAGATTTTTTCTATATAAATGGAGGCTCAAAAAAGAAATGTTCAATGTGCAAAGAAATAAAAGGTTTTGAAGCTTTTATAAAGATAAAAGTAGAAAAGATGGAATTATTTATAAATTGTAAAGATTTGTTTATAGGAAGTATCATAAAGAGCTGTATGATAAAATAGAAAAATTAACTTTGGAAGAGAAAGAATGTCTTAAATGTAAAGAAACTAAAAAATTTCAGAGTTTAATAGTCATCCCTATAGTAGAGATAAGAAAGACTCATATTGTAAAGATTGTGTAAAGAAGAATCACCATGGATTATATTATGAAGATACTCAATGTGAATGTGGAAGAACTATAAAATGGTTAAATAATTATCAAAAACATTTACAAACAAAATATCATAATTCAAGAGTTTTTAGTAAAATTGAGTAACATTTTCATCGTGTAATTTTAGATATTCTATAAATCAGTCGAGATTCTGCCATATTTGTAGTAAAATGATTTCCGTTGTATAAAATATTCAAAGATTCTTTCATTTGGTTATACAGATTGATAGAATTTGGATCTCCTTGTCTTAATAAAATTTCCATTTCTGGGTAATCAATTCAAGTTCTTTCAATCTTTTCGGTATTTCTCTCTTTTGAGCTCTGATAACGTAATAAGGATATTTCCCACATGTGATTCTTCTTAATTAATACAAAAACATGGTGTTTTTTCTTAGCAAAATCTTTACAAACAAGGTCTGGTTTTCATTAAGTCAATTTTTACACTTTGTTTTGCGATTATTTCCGTTTTTATTTCATCTTTAATTTGCAAGTGTTTAACTTCGTCCTCTAAATATTTAATCTTGTTTTCAAGTTTTGTACACACCAAATTTACGAATACTTGGTAAAACTTCTTCTAAAACCCAATCTTGAAACATTTCTGCTATTTTCATTTTAGATTTCAAGATTAAAGAATATATGCCTGCTTCATTGATGAAAACAGTGTTTTTTTGAAAGTTTGAAGGCGGGGGCGAAATCACCCCTACCTTCAGAATGTATGTTTTCGAAGCTTTTTTTTATATTTTTCTTTGATTGCTTTGATGTTCTTTAATTGCTTTCTTCGTATCTTTATATTCTAACACCTCTGCAACATCTTTCGCCTTAAACCAAAATTCATTATTTTCGTCAACAAATGTTAAAATTTCTTTATTATTGAATTTGAGTAGATTCACAACTGACTCCATTTAGATAGAAAAAATTTAACTAGTAATTTTTATTTTGAGAATAAAGCCCAGATTCATTAACGAAAACAGTGTTATTTTGGAAGTTTGAAGGTAAGCTATTTATAGCCCCCCTTATAATTTAGATTAAAATAGAAGTTTTTATCATCTTCGTCAACGTTTATTCTGATCGTTTGCATTAGTATTTTCATATTCTAGAATTTTTGCTACGTCTTTAGCCTTAAACCAGATCACATTGTTTCGTCAACAATCGTAAAGATATGTTTGTTATTGAATTTTAGTTGATTATTGAGTAGGTCTACAACTGTCTCCATTTAGATAGAAATAAAATTTAACAAGCAATTTTTATTTTGAGTTATAAAAGTCCTGATTCATTGATGAAAACAGGGTCAGGATGAAGATTTTGAAAGAGTCGCGATTCGATAACCCTTGTCAGAATCTATGTTTTCAAAGCTTTTTTTGTATTTTTCTTTAACATTGTCTTTATTCGTATTTTTTGTGAATATTTGTGAGGTGGCCCTCGAGGGCTACCTTACTTTTAGATAAAAGTATTGGTATTTATCATCATTATCAACTCGTTTTGAAAGTTTGAAGGTAAGAACGATTCGTTCCCCCCTTGATTCATCATTCTTTCGACAATCTTAAATATATTGTTGTTTTACTCTCATTATTTAATAAATTTCCCTCAGAGTCTTTGTATAGTTAGAACGATTTTTTGAATTCTTTTAATATTTTTTCTAATTGGAATATAATCGATTTCATTCGGTTTTTTTCACTGATTTTTGATCCATAAGCAACATTTGGAAAGAAAAGTGTACAAAATTTCCGATTCTTTGTGAAGATGTTCGGTATGATTTTCAAAACTAGGTTCAACGAGATTACAATGTACTTCAATTACATCAAACGGTCTAAATTTTGGCGTTTTATTTCCTAAATATACCTGATTTGGCTCAATAGTTTCTTGAACAAACCCTAATAAATCTACTATAATTGCTGAAAACATTATTCTTACTGGTGATTTTATTTGAATTTTATTAGAGAGATAATTTTTTTGCATTTCAAACTTGTTTTCATTCAAAGTTTAAAGATTTATCTGATTGTTTAAATGTTTTCAGATAATTTTTAAGGGAATTTTTAATTTGATCGAAAGTATAATATCCTTTGTTTAAACCATAATATTTTGTTATGTTCTTCTCACTAAATCCTATACAATAAGGAGAACTTTCACTAATATTTATTACAAAATTGTCAGAATAAAAAGCCGCTTAAACCGATAAAATAATTTGATTCTTCCTCTAAGTGTATAGGATGTTCCAAGTTTAAAACTAATTTAGAGCTTTCTGAAGTCAACTTGAACAGCTTCATTTTCGCAAGCGTTGCTTCAAGATGAAAAATCTTCTATTTAAATGGAGAAATTTTTAAAGCAAAAAAGATCAGATAAAAACTTCAAACGTTTGAAGAAAAATTAGAAAGATCAAACCAATCAGATTGTTAATTGTTGGTTTCAAGTGGATGTGGAAAAACAACTTTATTATTGAATTTTATCTACAATAGGTTGATTCCTTATTCCAATTTGTATGTTTTTTAGTAAATCTTTAGAACAAGACGCCTATAAAAAATTACAAGAAAGATTTGAAAATATTGAGAAAAAAACTTAAACAAAAAAATATCACATTTTTATAATGCTTCTGAGGACATAGTTCCGTTAAGCGAATGTAAACCCAATTCGTTAATCGTTTTTGATGATTGTATTTTGGAAAATCAAGACGTTATCAAGGAATATTTCGTAATGTCCCGTCACAAAAACATATCTTGTATCTATCTTTCCCAATGCTTTTCAAAGGTTGATAAACAAGTTATTAGAAATAATTTGAATATGTTGTGTGTTTTTAAGCAAGATGATCACTATTCGAGAAAGATTATAACAATTATGTGGGATCTGATATGAGTTTTAACCAATTTAATGAGCTGTGTGATAAAATTTGGAAGGAAGACTACGGATTTTTAACTATTAATCTAACTTTGAAGCCTAAAAATGGTAAATATTTGAATAAATTTTCTAATATAAATGCTGCTCAGTGGTCTGGCAAATCTACTTGATAAAATATTTGTTACAATTATTTTTACATTATCTTTACTTTTTATTTACATTATGAAAACAACTGAAAAACGGTAAATCTGTTCACGTTTTTACGTTCCACGTTCACGTTTTTACGTTCCACGTTCACGTTTTTACGTTCCACGTTTCGTGTTCCACGTTTCAAAATTTTCCTAAATAAATGGTGAACGTAAACTTCTGAAGAAGCGAAAAAACTTGATCAAATCGAAAAGAAATTAATCAAAGAATTTAAAGAACAGATTCGAATGATGAAGAAGAACAAGAACTTATTCAAAAAATTAATCAACCTGTAACTTCTGCAATAAAAAATGTTGAGGGCAAAATTGAAAATGTTTTTAAGCGATAATCAAAATTTAATGAATTTGGTTCCAGTTGTACGACAATTTGCCGATATTTCGATTCCAGAATCTGAGTTTGAATTGCCAAAATTACCATCTTCAACACCATTTAGACCTCGAATCATTGAAGACTCTACCATAGTTGAACCAATAAGTCCTGGAACAACGGATATAATAATTGGTGAAATTGGTAAAAAATTCCTTCCTAGAGCGAAGGATGATAAATTTGGTTTGTATTGGGATAGAAAAAAGAAAAAGTTTTATGATTGGAAATTTACCCGTTAATTTGAACAAAATGATATAATTATTAATGAAAAAATGTACGAAGGTACTCAAGGTTTATGGAGATTATTAACAGACAATGACGTTCCAAAAGATAATTTATATTCTGAAGAAGATTTGAAAAAGTATACAGAAATTTTATGGGAATCTGACTCAATTTACAAAAATAATGATCCATTACTAAGAAGCCTAAGTCAAGTAGAGGTTAAAAAAATATATCAATTTGATTAAACCAATTTGGGAAAAACGAATCGAAGGATCAGGTGTAAGAAAATACAATGATTAATAAGATTGAGTACAGATATATCGACGATTTGACAAAACTCGATGGAATTATAAATTATATTTATGCTCAAGAGAAGGCTGGAAAACAACAATTTTTTGAACGAAAAGAAAGCGATTAAAGATTTTATTTCGAACAAACTTGACGAAATGATTGAAAAACCTGATGGAATTAAATATTTAAAGCGAGTTTTGCCAGCAATAAGTTCATCTATGATTGAAGGTAGCGGACTTTTGAATGATTTTATCAACAATTTACCTTTTGAATTACACGTACCAACTTATCAGTATCTGGGGCCTGGCACAAAACTCGAAAAAAGACTAAAAAGAGGAGATCCTGGTATAAATAAATTAGACCAAGCTGCTATGGAACACGATATTTTTTATGCAAAACATAGAGACACAAATTCCAGACATATTGCGGATAAAACTTTGCAAGATAAGGCAATGGATAGATTTTTATCAAAAGATGCTAGTTTAGGTGAAAGATTTTGTTGCACTTCCAACAGTTGGAGCAATGTTTTTGAAGAGAAAACTAGGAATGGGAATTGAAGAGAACTTGAAATTTTAACTATATAAATGGAGGTGAACGTAAAATTTCAGCAAAATCAGAAAGAAAAAATAAAATCCGCTTTTAAGAAAAAAATACCCGTTAGTATTCAATTTAAAATAGATCAACTAAAAAATGGCGAAGATAAGATATTTTTAACAAATAGACAATACAATAAACTCGAAAAACATAAGAAAAACAATAAAGGAACCAGAATAGAATTTTCTTATAATCAGTTGAAAGAACTTAAAAATGGTGGACTTTTGAAAGATTTATTAGATTTTGGAGAAAATATTCCAGTTGTTAAAAATGTTGTTCCTTATGTTCGTAAAGCTGCTCCAATCGTTAAAAAAGATGTGATTCCTATTGTTCGAAACATTTTAAATTGGTTAGATAAAGAGTTGGAAGATGTTACAGGATCTGGATTAGATGAAAAAACTTTGAATTACGTGAAATCAAACATTAAAAAAAATTTGAACCTTAACATTCGGAGAATTGGAAGAAATCTGCAAAAATATTAAACATTTTAGAGGAATTTTCATGAGAGATACTTACCCGAAAAAGTTAAGAAATTTGAATGTGGAATTGTGAATTTAGACTCGATTTTGGGGAGTGGAACGCATTGGGTTTGTTATTATAAAAATGATAAGAATGCATGTTATTTTGATTCGTATGGAAGAATTGAGGACAAACCACCTATAGAATTGATCAAATATTTGAAAAAATCAAGCGTCTACTACAATGACTCTCAGATTCAAGACTATAAAGATCCCCCAATTTGTGGACATTTGTGTGTTTTTGTTTTGAATGAACTGAGTAATGGTAAAGATTTTAAAGAAGTTGTTAACAAATTATTGCTTAATAAATATGGATTCACAAAATATTTTTGACGTATTTGGTACACAAATTATTCAAAATGTAGATAATAGTTTCAATTTTGATAGTTTGAGAAATGAGTTTGATAACAAGTTAGAAAATTTATTACAAAACCTTCCAGATTCAGATATGTTTGCTGTCGAGATTGAAGATTTTAAAGCAGAATATGATAACAAACTTGCAAATTTCATGAGTTTCAAATGAAGTTGCTGATAAATAAAAACATTGGAAAAAGAAGTTGATGATGGTGTTAAAAAAATTATTTACCAATTTAATGTCTCATATCGAAAAAAGCTGATAAAATTACTGAAGCGATCAAAGTTGAAAAGAATTATGTTAGTTTGGCTAATAAGAAAAGAATTGTCGGTGTTCGACCTGGTATTGACAAACATGATGTTGTTGTTAAAGAACAAATTTTTGAAACCTCTAAAATTATCAGAAAACATCGATATTGTTGATTTACATGATCCGAATGTTAAAAATGCCTTAGATTTTAAAGGAAAAAGAATTAGCGGTGTTAGTATAGGAATTAATCCATTTGATGTTGTTGTAATGATTCAATTAGAAGATCCTATTAAAATGTTTAATGAACTAAAACAAAATTATGAGAATCATAAACAGCATGTTAAGATTTTACAACAGAAGTCTATGACAAGTTAGAAGCCAGAAATAGAAGATCAGTAGACGATGGTTGGTGAAATTAATGAAAAAACTTACTAATTTTTAAAGAGTCTTTTGATAAGTTTAGTTTTAGATGCTACGAAAACTTTTGAGAATATTGGTCATAAATTTGTTGAATACAATGATTCTTATGCTGTCAAATTTCAAAAATTAGAAAAAAAACTTAATAATATGGAGGAAGATCTTACTGAAATAGGTATTCGTGTAGGGTTTTATGCATGATAAAATTTCCTTATATAAATGGCGCTCATATACTGTGTGAGGTGTAAGGCAAAAACTGAAACAAAATGATATAAAATACTATGCAAATATCAATGGAGTTAAGAGAATTTCTGGAAAATGTGCTGAATGTAACGCAAAAAAGAGTCAATTTATAAAAACTTGAAATTTTTTCTTAATAAATAGAGATGGCGGGACATTACAGTGCTTTCGATCTTTTTTTATCATGCAACACGAAAGAGATTTGAAAAAAGAACATTGGGATGACATTTCTCAAAAATATTGAATTATCCGAAGATATTGATGAGATTATACGTAAACAAATTGAATTGGTATAACATTGCTAAATATCAAACTTTATCATCAGAGTTCATTCAAGAAAATATACATTATCAATTAAAAGATCATATGTCTGTTCTTTGTCTCTTATCAACACTTGAGTATAAAGTTTTTGGATGAAAATAAAGATACAGTTGATTTGGAATAATATTATAGATAGCGGTTACTATCCTGTGCAGATTTTATTGAAATATGTGGCCGAAATTGCAAAATTTTAAGGAAGAGAATCCTGAATAGACGAAGTAGATCATTAAAAAATGACTCTAATTTATATCTTTTCTTATAAAAAACGTACATTAGATCGATGAAAAAATGATATCTTTCTTATACATGATGTTTAAATTTCTCTTATTAAATGGTGGGACTACAGAAAGTATGCTAGTGATATTGAAAGGGCGGTGTTTAAAAATTTCTATCCAATTAGTAAACAACATTTGAATGAACGAATAAAAGAAATGAGTTTAATATTGATTTTGGAGATAACTTTTGCTCGTCTAACTTCCAGTTTTATATTTCTGGAAACTTTAACAAAACAAGATGGTCAAGCATATCTTGGAACTGATAATGTTAGATTAATCGATAATTTTTATACCGTTTTTATTTTCTAAGATTGAAGTAAGAAAACACAATAAATTGATAGAAGAAGTCGAAAACTGTGGCCAATTAAAGCACAATTAAAGGAACTATTTGTTATTCCAAAAGTGATGTATTTTCAAACAGTTTTGAATCAACTTTTTAAATTTGGACAATTTGAAGCGGTCGGTGATTTAGCACATTTCGGGCTTAGGATTTTTTGAAAATGTTACTATTCCGATCTATAAAGGAGGATTTTATCTAAGTTTTATAAAGAGCAGAAGACGATGATGTGATTCTGAAGACTGCAAACTGGAAATGTTATGCCTGTTGATGGCAAAATTACAATTAACGAGTTTTTTCATTAGAGTTCCGATGATTGATTACAAAACCACGAGTAAAATTAGGTTGATTGATGAAATTATAAAATCTCAAAACATCACGTTTTAATTTTCTAGATTGGCAATGTATTGAACAAAAAGGTATTTCCGGAACAACTTATTCGTTCGATATCACAAATATTTATAGAAATATCTTCAATCCCAAGTTCGTTATCATCGGTTTTCAAACAGATAGACAGAATAATCAAGAAAAAAATCCTTCAAAAGTTTGATAGTTTGGATGTGAAAAATATCAGAGTAAAATTGAATGGTTCTTATTATCCAGATGAATTACAAAATTTAAACATTTCCGGTGGTCTTTTCAGAATCATGTATCAGATGTATCAAGATTTTAAGAAAGTTTACTACAAAAATATGGAAATGTATTACAACCCCAAAGAATTTATAGCAAATAGACCCATTTATGTCATTGATACAACAAAAGAGTTTGACAAATATTTCTAGTTCAAAGAACGATATAATTATCAATATGGATTTTCAAAATGCTGTTACAAACGCGATTTGTTATGTGGGTTGTGGTTTCTGAGAAATTTTTAGCCTATGACGTGATTAAGAACGATATTAGAGAAATTCAGTAGTTAATGATGTTCATATTGTTCTCTTTCATTCCTTCTAAAAACTTCAAAAAATATACTCTTTCGCTGATGAAAAATCTCGATTTCTTCCGGAATAATCTTTGTAATCATAAACAAAATATCCTAAATAGTTGTACAATAGAATGAAATTATTTCTTTTTATCTCGGTAGTTGAAATATAAACATAAACATTTGCGCTGAAAAATTTATATCTCGGCAGACTTAGTTCCATAGCTTCCATTTATTCTTTTTGTAAATGGAAGAGTATAATGCCAACTGTTACAAGTGTTATAATAGAGGAGAAATTATTGATAAAAGATTAGTTTGTAGAGATTGTAATTTAATTTTGTACGAAAAGACCTAAGCCTAGGAAAATTTCGAAATTAAATTAACATATTTGAATAACCTGCTTATGAAATTACAATATGGAGACAAGAGCAAACACATTTTGTTACAGAATTTAGAAAACAGAATAAAAATTTTTACTTATCTCTTGGAAAACCGTTGACAAAATTATTTTCCTTTTCAAAGAAATACATTAGGTTTGTAGGTTTAAATACACACGTTTATTTTGAGAAGATTTTTTACCTATAATCTTTCACTATTTGGACATTGAATTTGACTACGATTTTAAACCTGAAATCTTTGATGATTTTATAGTACATTTGGAGAAAGTAAATGAAGAACCTCGTGAAAAGAATGCGGTTTTACTCACATTCTCCCGACTTCTCGAGTGATTGTTAGCAAAATTTCATTATTTCCGTTTATAGATTTTTTATTAAGATTTCTGGATTTTTTCATTTAAAACAGCTTAGAAATTAGAAGCCTACAATGAACAGTAAAACAGCTATAGATTCGGTTAATTTTTCATTCGTGAGTTACAGATTAGTTTATTGTCCTTTAAACAGTATTTTACGTTGATTTTCTGTCTGTCCCAAAAGTGAGCTAGAACCCTTACATTCATATCTACTTATATATATATATATATATATATATATATATATAAGTATAGTAAATGTAGAAGGATTATGTGTGACTAAGTAACTCAAGACGTGTTTTACCAGGACAAGAACGCCGCGATAGGTCAGAGGAAGAGCCTCAGCAAGAAGGATATCCTGAAGCTGAACACTATGTACAACTGCAGCAGCAGCGGCAACAGCAGCAGCGGCAGCAACAGTAGCAACAAGAGTGAAGAGGACAGTGACGAGATGTCCTCAATATACGATCTGTTTTCTGGATAAAAGGCGATTTAAATTATTTTTTTTATTATTTCCATCCAATCACTTTATTTCAAGGATTGATTCCTTCCAACACAAAAGCAGAGATGTTCGCTCTAAAATAGGCGAACGAAAAGTCATTTTCGATTCTCTGCATCTCCACCATCTTTCCTCGCCGTTGAGTGTATGCTTCGCTAACTCTCAACGAGCGAATGGAGAATGGAATTCACATGGAGAATTTTTAAAAAAATTTCTAAAAAACTGATTAGGCATTTTTTAGTGTAATAAGTGTGATATTATCACATTTACAACGAAAATTAAGGCAATATTCTTAAAAAAAAAGTATTGAAGTTGATATTTCAAAATTGTAAATCTCCAGACACCCCTTAGTGGATTTAGCAGCATAAAAATCTCCACAGTACTGACGTTGTTGCAATAGCCATTGATATATTACAATACTAATATATTAAACATTGCCTAGGAGTACGCCACACCAGGCTTTATTGAGGTTAAATGCAAAATTTCAATTCTATTGCTCATTTCATTATTAACACATAGAATGGTAGAAGAACATACAGAAAATGAATTTTTACACACCTTAAAAACAAAAGATAAATTATGATACTCTTCTGAATGATAGGTTTTAGCCATATTACATGGTTGCGGGTGGAACTCAATGATATAATTTCTCTTGTGTGTGAAGAAATTAAATTTAATGCAAGATTCTTGAGGAAATCTTACAGATGAAAATTTTCTCAAGATCTTGCCACACAATATATTCACATATTTTTCATTAAATTGTGTCACAGTAATTGATGTTGCACGTGTTGGGATAATTATGCTATAGGCTACATTATCCCTCATCCTAATTAGGCTACATGTGTTAATATGTCATATGTAAAAATCTCTGAGTTTGTTTAAAATGTATTTATTCTGCTATTTCCTGCCATCTTGGTTACCCATAAATGAAGTGGCATGCTCCATGATCGAATTCAGTGGTCCTCATATCGATATGAAGCTTAATTGCATAATACATAATTTTAGATTTGTAGGTAATTTTGTCTTCGAGATATCTAGCACCCAGATAGACAGAATTATTTTTTCAGCTCTTCAAGTGATAGGCTTCGCTAACGCTCAGCCAATAATATCAAATTAAGATATTATTAAATACCAAATAATGCAAAATGTTTAAAATTCGAGAAGTAATGGTTACCGAATTGATGCATAAGGGTAAGGAAATAAGCTTTAAAAAGTACAATAAATTATTGTCCAGAATGCATTTTATTTTCCTCCAAACTTTTCATGTATACACATATAGCCGCATTTTATGGAATGTATTTAGGTGAAGCTGCCGAAAACGACATTTTAATATACAAAATAATAATATATATAAAACATTAGTAACTTGAACAAATATTAAACACTTATTAAATAGATAGAATTCACTGAACATTTTACACCAACCAAATTGCCAGAGTAACTGTGAAGCCACAAAAAATCTCTGAATCAGAGTTGTTACTAAACTACATCCAAATATCATGTGATTGTATGCTGAACAGAAGTCTAAGTTTATATTCAGTGTTTTCGTAAGTTCTAAGCTTCTTTATTCAAGGTGGATGATGGTGCAGTCTGGAACTGGATCAGTATCACCAGGTAAGTTGTCACCGCTCCAGCCATCTGTACAGACAGAACACGCCGTCAGTCTATACATAATATAACATGTTTGGTAGCAGTCAGTTTATCTTGTTAAAAAATGTATGTGTAAGAACGAAAACTATATTGAGTACAAATAAATATATGCATGATCGTATATTGCTATCATCTAAATAACCAGACAATTATTTACAATAATTATGAATAAAAAGAAATCACTAACCGCTGTGAGTGTCTCGTTGTTGAGAGGAAAATATCCACGGGCAGAGAATCTTGCGTTGTGGTGAGGCAATTGCAGGAGAAACCCTTCAAGCTGGGAAACACGCACAAAGATTTTTTACATATTTTCATTACGTTTGCACTAAAACGCTAATAAGAAAACCAACGTGGGACTTCTTGTGAAGTCTTCTAGTAACTTATTTGTTTTAAGGTTATTTTTGACGATGGAAGGATTGTGAAGGAAATAGGATTTTCCGGACATTTGCTATCTTTCATTGAAACAAGAAATTAGTAACACTACGTTTCGAGATCTGTAACGTCGAAATGTAGTGTTACTGATTTCTTGTTTCACTTCTAGTAATATTCCAATAATTTATTTCTATAAGACCAAGACAAATTGATAGAATCAAGATATTAAATTTAAAGAATTTCTATCACGTTTCCATTAAAAGTCCAATGAAAAAAGCAATGTGGGACTTCAATTTTTTTATCTCTTTAGAAAATTCAAATAGGTTATTACTACAATATCATTAGTACACCATAATAAATTGGTAGTTTATGTGGTTGTTTAGCTATAAGTAATCATAATTACCTGATTTCGCAATTCCGGGTCCATGTTCTTGTTGATGAACTTGCAGATCGTCTGTCCTGTCTCATCAGCCTAGAACAACATCATATATTTAGAAATTCAAAATGTTATACATCTCCGACACCAATATCATTGCATTGAATCAGGTTTAAATAGTTCATAGCCGCCAACAGAGGAGCATTGAGCCTCTTTACCTGGATTTATAAAAGTCCTTAAGGATTTTTGTGGCCAGAAATAATCACTGGAAGAAATCCCATACTCGTGCTACATCTTATCACCAGGAGTACGTAAATCCGACTCGGAGATTCCTGAGGGCCATCAAGGATTTTAAACGGATCTTGAAACATCTCTTGTCACCCCTGAAGTTATTTAAGTGCATAGAGAGGAACCTTATCCATGCACCCTATCCTTTACACAGTTCCATGTGGAGAGTCTCTGATACATGTATTAACGAGAACACTTACTTGTGCTTCAAAAATGGATGTCAGAGACACTTGGAAAACTAGTATTTTATGTCGAGTTGCGTATTGGTCAGTTTCATAGCATAGAGACCAACATTCATTGCATTATAAAATAACAGGAACGATTTTATAAGGGTAGTAGAGTAGCCGATTATAAACAATTTGTATAATCAAACTATTTAGATGTAAAAGATTTGAAACAAACTCTAAGTTTTGTTAGATAAAAAGCCATTTACATTTTAGAGTAGGATTTTATCAATATAATATTTACCTTGTTGGTGACATCTGTGCTTGAGGTTAGTAACAGAACAACGTAGCAGATGTTAAGCAAGATCCAAGCTACTTCAGTAGTCGTGAAGAACAATGTACCAATTTTGAGGAGCAGGAAAAAGTAGTAAGATGTGACAGTGATGTGGAGAAATGAGGAGAAGGTAACGGCCATTAGCTGATCACAGTAGAAGCCATTAGCCTGGTGTACGGCGTCACACAGCATCCAGTAAGTGTTCATCAGAGTTTTTAGTTTCTTGATTTTAGAAAGCATATTACCTAAAAATCACAAAATACTGTACATACAAAACCTATATATGTATATATGCGCGCGCGCGCCCACACACACACACACACACACACACACACACGTGTATATATATATATATATATATATATATATATATATATATATATACACACTATCACAAATAATATTGTATTGACAGAGCGATAACTCTTTTAAGCACAAGAATGACTTATAATTGTTTAAATATTGATTTTTATTGGTTTCCTATTTTGTTAAGTTTGATTTCTGTGCAGTTGGTTATTCATCAGAAAATTGTCTGTTATGCTTACATCATAATGTCAGCCATAATAGTTATGCTTACATCTTGTGTGGGTGCCGTCAACACTGGCGGGGGTTGTGACTTCCATCTCGATCTTGGCGTTGACCATTTCAAAGGACTTTGCGATACTTTGAGCCACATGTGTGAAGTGGACGAGCAGAGCAGCTTGAGGGCAGAACAGCAGTACCATGGTGACGAAGGATACTGCTAATGAAAATGCTTGGCCACTGTGGTTCATAAGAACCATTCTGTAAAAAATAGTAACTAACATTAGTGCAACAGCGTAGATTCCCAAAAGTTTAACTGTTCGCTTGACTTCTGATGTCTTATGTTGGAGTTCTTTGTAGACTCGTTCCAGATTGTCAAATACGCTGACAAGTCTGGGATACTTCCGGGCGGAGCTGAAGAATGTGACAGCTGCCACCACTTGTAGAGAGACTATATCCATTGTTATGACAATGTCAGTAGATCTGTCCAGCGAACGCAATGACTGATTACTCAATCTATCCATGAAATGCATGTATAGAGTGATAGTGGATAGAAATTCTTGCAGTATGACTAAGGTCATACTCCACAGGAATCCTGTATTGGAAAATATGAGCGCTTTCATTCCTCTGGCCCAAGGGGTACATTCCACTGGCAGACCTCCAACTATTTGAGAAAATCTAAGCAATTTATCAGGAAAACTTTTCATTTTTGTGTGAAATATCTGTTTGGATTTTTCTAGTATACAGTACTTCGAAAACCTTACTATATTCTACTTTGTTCAGAACTCGTGTAGGTAATAGGAATGAGCGTTTTATTGACTAATCAATTGCTATTCAATATTATACCAAGTAATAGCAGGCTAAAGCCTCGCAAAAGAAAATGCTTATCTTCTAATGGAAATAATCATTGCTTGCTCAATGGTTAAGCGTTGACAGTAAGATTTATACAGGTTTCGTGGCGGCACGAAGAATATTGATGAATTGCCTTGAATAATTTGTTCTTTTTAACACCTTTGACCTAATGTAGCACTTTTTTGTAACTATATAATTAATTATTGTACAGAGTTCACAAATATTACCTAATAACATACTCTAGCAATAAATATATTTTAAAATTGGTGTTTTTTATGTATTGATAGACCACAACATTTTCACTAATAATCGAGTAGAAATTTTCTTGCTCTCACAAATTCCTGAGTCCTTGAATTTGCTCCTCTTTTATCAATCCTCTGAATTATCGATAGGTACCAGCATCTTTATCAGTACAGAACTGGAATTGACTGTTTTGGAAGTGCTAAGGTAATAGACGATTGAGATGATATTGTACTGGATTGAAGTGGTAGTGAATCGGTCCTCTTGATAGTGTCTCTTACATTCCAGACAGTAGAAAAATATTTAATAGCATCCTAAGGGTAAGTGATGTTCATTAGAAGAAATATACAATACACAAACTTCATTCTTTTACGTGCTTAGTTTAGGTCATGCTTAAGTTTTTCATCAAGAAAACGCAGTATAAAAACAGGTCAATTTGCATTGCTATCTATGAGGTACGCTATATTTATACCCTAGTGTAAATCAGGTAGCGCACGACAAATTTTGAGATAGCGTTTTTGGTATTCCATTTGGAAAATATCCATTAAATTTACTTTTTTCTTTCCTACTTCCTAGGATTCCAAGTCTCCTCCAATAGTGACGTAAAAACCTTGAAAAGGGGTTTCTCCTAATATTATTGACATAAGTTCGAATAATTATTTAATGTTAAGTAAACCCTTCTCTGCAATTTCAATAAAGTTGTAAATTTAAATCCGTATCAGCTTTACAATACACAATACTGTTTATAAAATTCATATTTTTAATTGTATTATGCTCTTTCTTCGAAGCAACTTCTGACTTTGTTCAGCAATCTAAATTCAAGCGGCTCTTCTTGAACGAAAGCTAATGCAATGTCCCTAACGTCTCCAAATGCAAAGCACGGCTTCATCCATGATTTATCACCTGAGCCACATATCAATAACTTTGTGCAATTGGGCAATAATATCAATGGAAGTCTTATTCCGTCTTGGGTGTGATCCTCTTAGTACCTGAAACCTGCTTCTGTTTTACAACTCATTCGTGCAGCAGCGCCTGGAGTATTGTATTACAGTGTAGACACCTTACTTCATGAGTCATTTTAAAAGGTTTGAAACAATTCAGCGGAGATTCTATACTTGTGTTGATGGAATTGTCTTTCCTTTTTTGGATACTCCAGTTACTTCTATACACGTGATGAGGTTAGAGTTGGCTTTCTTTTTTCTTTGGATGCTCCAGTTACTTACATTGACTCTTGGTTAGGAGTGGACTCTTTCGTGACTCTTTTTGAAGTAGCTGGTCTTTGATTTTTATACAAAGTCCTGAGGTGCTCTAGATGATCGAACTACGCGTTCCTTTTCGGAAGATATTTCGTAACCACAGTACAAATTACAATTATTACTACAACAGCATTTCAAATTTTTTGTTGTGTTTACAGTTGACAATAATAGCTGAATTAAAATACCTCTTCTAGGTTTTATAAACTCAACTGTGTACAGTATCTTTAGTTCATAACGAGTAGGAAAAGTCCTTTTCTGCAAGTTAAGGGTCTTGAAATCTTTATAAGATATAGTACTCAATGCTGTCTTTGTTATTTATATTGGTATTGATCTTCCTTCAATACCAATCGATGCAATAAATTTGTCATATATTAATCATACAGTTTATAAATTTCACGTTCATCTTCGTCTTCACTCTAATTCATTTTGCTTCTTTATGAATTTTTTTGCAACTTGTTTTTACTTTACAAAAATACTTTGTTAATTACCTATGATGTTACATTCGTTACACTGTGTTTGTGTTTAAATATCTTTGCCCTGTTTTTGAATGACGTGCATCTATACAATTTTCCTATAATTTTATGGAATTTTAGTCCATGTTAGCCTGATTTTTATAAATTAGGAAGGTCCAGGTGGTTTTGAGCTACTCCAGAGGTGGAAATTAGCCTGTTTTCAGATTTTGCAACCCCATAGAAGTAGCTAGCTGCACTAAATCGGTGTATGACATTTTGGTTTGATCTTGCCAAAGTTTTGTTCGAATATTACTCTTACGCAGTCCCCTGATAAACTGCAGACGCAAGAACATTTCTGTAATTCATTTTCCATGTACACAGTTAAAATCGCAAATTACTGTTAGTTTGCTTAATTTTATGGAAAAATCATTTACAATTTCAAACTCTTGATCTATTTTTTGATGAACTTGTGTTATTACACCCATACACTTGTTTTATGTTGAACAGAATCTTTGAACAATATTACCAGCTCAGTTTAACATTTTAGAAGGTTTTGTGGTACGCAAATGTTATACAATTTTTGTTTTAGTTGTGGTGAAAGTTCACTTCAAAATGTGTAAACTTTGTATTGAGGATATAATTTATCAGATATAAGATGCAAATAAAATTAGTAAATTTTTATCTTGTTGAATACGTTAAGTTCAAACTAGCCACTTAAGGTAATTGTGGATTAGAATTTTGATGTTTACCATTTGAAAACGTACTAGGCACTAAGTTACTATGCAACATGTCGTTTTATGTAGCCTATTTTTTAGATGTAGACACTAATTGTCAATAATACATATGTAATTTAATTCATCATATATTCTAATTTCATAAATAAATGAATCAATTTAATCCTGCATCTTTTGGTATCGATCCCAATATTCTTCTATTATTTAAACCGTTGCCTTAACCTCATTTGCGCTTAGATTACCCTACAGCATTCATTTTCCTTTTGTAAGTTGTCCTTTTAAAATAGCTCTCATCTTCAGTATGTTCAGTAGTTCTTATTGTATGACTTCGTTACTATTATAACTCGTTTTCCTCTTCGCCATTTAAAAAAAGAATTTGTACAGTATGCGTGTAAAAACACTGAATAGAGAGTTTTTATATTATAAATTTGTAATTAATTATTTTTAAATAATAAAATGCCTCAAATAAGGTTTTACAAAACATTAATGCTCTAGCGTTATACATAATTATATTATACATTTTATCCGTAAATAAAGGAGTAGGTAGTAAGGTCTCTAGATGTTATTAATTCATACAATTATAATTATTAGTAGCATCATTACTACGCCGTTTCCTATTTCAATCGAAAAGTTGGTTAAGTATGTGATGTTCATAATAAACCGCTTCAAACTGGAAATCTTAATGTGCTTAACCAGGATTAACAATTTGAAGATCATAAATCATTGCTGCGAAAATATGGAATTTTGGAGATTGATGGTCCTCCCAATAGCACAATGCCATTCGTTTCTTTAGAATCACATTTGAAATTATTAATAACCAAGGAAAACTTGTGCTACGATGATTTGGCAAGTTGAAAACACTAACTAAACTAATTAAATTTATAACCAATCATGTTAGTGGATTTCAGTCTAATATAAATTAGCAATTTCATGGCTGTGTACTCAAGGTTCTCTCCCGAACCTTAACCATAAGAAAATATTGGCTTTATAACTTTCATGTTTATTTCCAGTAATAATGTCAACTTTAGACGCCCGGTACTCCAAAATTGGTTTTCATAAAAGGATCCAAATGTTCGTAGATATACGACATACAACACCTACGACTCCATAATAATATATTTTTTATCGTATTCAACTTTACTCAAACAATAAATTAATTTTTGATATAGATCAAACTTGTGATTTGTTTTTGGTGAAACTAATAATTTGGAATTAACTCGTAACACAAAGTTTATCCAGAAAAACATGTAGCCTTACTGTTTAAACGATTCTTATAAACTTCGTAAATAGCCTAATAGTCTAACCCAAAAATTACTTTATAGACTGAGAACACGTATTAAAACCTCTAGCAATCGAATAACACATCCTTGATTTTTCAAAATCATCCGGTAGTGAGGAAATGATGAATACAATTCTTTGCGTGTTAGACTACATTTGTAATATTATTAGATTCTGCAGCAACAAAACTAAGTTTGAGTAATAGAGAACGAATATTAGCAAAAGTATTTGATAGCTGTATTGATTTTATTGTCTAATAATACATATTTTTTTCAATTTCTCATTTATACTAGTCAAGTTCTCTAACACGCTACTTCCAAATAGCATCAACACGCAAAGTATAGTTTCATTAATTTTGCGAGATGTACAATCAGATCAGATAACAAGAGTTTAGTCAAAACTCAACAAACATCTGTCAGATAAGACTGGAATGTCGAGTTCTCACGCGAGATAACAAGCTTGGCAGCACAGACATTGCTGCGCAATTGAATTAATTCATTACCAAGGAAGGCTTCCCACCTGTTACAAAACACAAGATGTGTTTACAACATAAAGAGTACTATTAAATAATGTATTAAATAAAACTGTGAACACTTTCTATTTATTTTTAACAGACTTAAAAGACCCGTTTTACGCCTTTTTTGGGTTTGCTCACTAGTTTTTCCAGAATATCAAGAATATGTATATAATGCTATATATATATATAAGGTATATATATATATATATATATATATACAACTTATATATAGTATATATAAGTAGTGATTAACGTATAGCATATACTGATATTTTTTAAAATAATCCGCAGTAAATTAACATATACATGATATTAACCTGTACCATAGGCCAATATATATTTCAAAGCTTATTTACTAGAAATATCTTTTTTACACTGTTTAAGATCTCATTTTGTACTGAAATTGTTTAAGCCTACTGTACAACTTATATAATTGCTTAGGACTTAATTAATACGTAGTACGCTACTTAATTTTATCGAGACAGAGCTGTCAAATATATAAGTTAAACATTATCAAATAATTAACCTAAGTCTTGACAAATAATCTGCAATAAACTTAAATACTTGTTTTTACAAACTCTAATATTTGGACTAACATTCTATTTTTTGCTTTTGTATTGTGTTTAGGCTACTCCATTTGTAATAAAACATTAAACTAGCTCAGGTCCGGCTGGAGTATGATAAACGGCCACAACGACAATAAAATCCTTAATATGTTGTTGTTTTGTAATGTAGATGATCAAAAATAGTAGTAATTCGATTGCCATGGTGGCCGTTTACCGTACTGCATTCATATGTTATAGATCATAATTGCATTATTACTTTTAGCTGTAGTATGATATACAGCCACAACGATAATTGAATCAATTAACTGTCTAGATTATTAAATAATAACAAGCCGAATTAAATTACAGGTATTTCATATTATGATATAGTTAATTTATTTTTGTATATAAAAAGTAAAAATTTAATGATGATCTGTAAACTATGGCTGCAGTTTGATAAACGGCCATCACGAAAATCGAATCAGGGAATGAAATTATCGATTAGAAGTACCTAAACTATCGGATAGGTACACAAATATTTTTACTAAAGCTATTAAAAATTAATTATCTGTTTTAAAAATGTTATAACTACATTGGATAACACAGACAGTGCGGCTGGCCGATTCATGGTCACTCGCGTCCGTGTCACCAAGCGGCCGCCCGATGTTGGGCCATCATGGTTACCCTTAAAAGCCCACTATCATTAGTCTTGTAATACTTGATTCTTCAAACAGAAAATGACACACACAAAAAAACAAATAAAAAAACACAGACACCTTTCAGACATGTCACAAGATACGATTAAAAATTTGAAAATTTAAAGTGACCCTTCTCTACACTCCTTTAAAGAAGTGGGTGGGGGGTGGCGGGAAAATATTTGTATCCTTTAAAAAGTCAAAGTATCTTAATAGGTATAAAGAAGATTGTGCATCAATATCTCAATCAGTTTGGGATATATCCAGGCGTTTGAGGACTTAATATACACCCTACGCGTGCGGGCGCGTTTGTGTACGTGTGTGTATGTATGCGTGAAATTTCATGAAAGTACTGATTTAGGTAAAAGGTGTTTGTAAGTAAACAGTGTATTCGATTCGATTCATCCTTATAATAGCTTGAATCATTACGCCATATTGACTATCACTTAGCACATCCTTGCTCCGCCGTGAAAGTATGCAAATATTAATATTAATGCTTTACTATTGAGCAATGAATTATTTATAAATATTTCCTTTTCGGGATAAGCACTTTCTTTTGTGATCTTCTTGTCAAACTTATTTAGACTGCTATTGAATAGTTGTTGACTAGTCAACAAACAGCTCGTTCCAATTACTTACTCGAGTTGTGAATCAAATAGAGTATACTAGTAAGGATTTCGCAAAATCTCAACAAAATCAGGGGTGATAATAATAAAAAAAAAAACTATATGAAAATATTTCCTGATAAGACGCTCAGGTTTTGTCGAATTGTTGGAGGTCTGCCAGTGGTATGTACTTCTTCAGCCAGTGGAATCAAAGAGCTCACATTTTCCAATACAGGATACCTGTGGAGCATAACCTTAGTCATACTCCAAGAATCACTATCCACCATCACTATATACATATATTTCATGACAAAATTAGATGATCTTTTAACGTATTCGTTGGACAGATCCATTGGCATTATAATAACACTGGATATAGTCTCTCTACAAGTGGTGGCAACTGTCATATTCTTCAGCTCCGCATGGAAGTACCCAAGACTTTTCAAAGTCTTTGACACTCTGGAAACAGTCTGCCAAGATCTCCAGCAGAAGACATCAAGTGTCAAGCGTACAGTGAAGTTTTTGGGAGTCTGCGCTGCTGCACTAATGTCAGTCACTTTTTCTGAGCGAATGGTTTATGTGAGTTACAATGGGACAACGTTCGAACAACCATTTTTATTCGCAACGTTCTTCGTCACCATGACACTGCTGTACTGCTCCCAAGCTGTCCTACTCGTCCACTTCACACATGTGGCTCAAAGTATCACAAAGTCCTTTGAAATGGTCAACGCCAAGATTGAGATGGAAGTTACAAGCCCTGCCAGTGTTGACGGCTCTCATGCATGTTTCATCAGAACTAATGAAGGAGCTTGGATCTTGCTTCACATCTGCTACGTAATCCTCTTGTTAAACTCCAGCACGGTCGTGACCAACCAGGTAAATATTATATTCTGACATTCTACCTTAACTTTTACATGTTTTGTTTAAAACATAACACAGAATATGTTTTTATCACTATGAGATCAAAAAGTATAATTATAAAAGTTGCTTTTTTCCGAAATACTGTTTTTTTATCCTTAAGGACTTCTCATATCCAGGAAAAGAGGCTCGTTTACACATACTTTGGAGTCTATGAACTATTCAAGATTTGTTCAATACAATGACATTACTTTCGGAGATGTGACATATTTTACCTTTCTAAATACATGATGTTGTTCTAGGCTGATGAGACAGGACAGACTATCTGCAAGTTGATCAACAAGGACTTGGACCCAAATTTGAGAAAACAGGTAATTTCTCATACATATTTAACCACTGATTCGACCAATTTAGTACGGTTTAGTAATGATCTTGATCTTGTCGTAATAATCGTATCGTAATAATCTGAACTATTGTTAGAAGACTTAACAAGATTCAAGATCTACATTGCTTTTTTCATTAACGTTTTAGTGCAAACGTGATGAAAATATGTAATTACCTTTGTGAGTGTTTTTCAGCTTGAAGGGTTTCTCCTGCAGTTGCCTCACCATAATGCAAGATTCTCTACTCGTGGATATTTCCCGCTCAACAACGAGACCCTCACAGCAGTTAGTGATTGCTTTTTATTAATAATATCAATTTTCTAGTAATTTCGATGATAGCAATATACGTTCATGTATAAATTTATTTATACTCAATATCGTTTTCGTTCTTACACATACATTTCTTAAGAAGATAAACTGACTGCTACCAAACATGTTATAACATGTATAGACTGACGGTGTGTTCTATCTGTACAGATGGCTGGAGCGGTGACAACTTACCTGGTGATATTGATCCAGTTCCAGACTGAACCATCATCTACCTAGACTAAAGAAGCTTAGGAGTTAGTACAGAAGCACTGAATATAAACTTCTGTTTCTGCATTCATTGACGTGGTATTATTGAATGTTGTTTAGTAAAAACTCTGATTAAAAGACTTATTAGTGTATCCGCCATCACGCTGGCAATTAAGTTTGTGTTAAATGTTCAGTGCGTTCTTTAACTCAATAAGTGTTTGTTCAAATTTGTAATGTAGGTTTTCAAAAATCGTATTACGCTGACAAAAAATAACATGTTGCTTATAATCTGAAACCATTTTTTTGAATTTGTATATTTATTCCAATGTATTGTTCTTTTATATTGAAATCCTCTTTATGTATGCATTAATCTAAATTTATAAATATAACAGTTTAATTTTATAAATTTTACATTTTAATTTACATACAAATTGTATAGTAAGTAATTTCAAGCATTGTTTACATGAAATAAGATTTTAAATTTACGTTTTAAGAAGTTGTTTATTCAAATGTATTTTTAGGCAGCTGCGTCTAGAGCTGATGCATAAAATACAAATCTATGTGTATACGTGAAAATCATTAGAGAAAAATAAAATGCATTTTGGCCAATATCATATAACACTTTTTAAAGCATATTCCCTAACCTAATACATAAATTAGGCACTCGTTACTTCTTGGATTTTGAAGATTTTATATTATTTGGTATTGCTGAATATATTATTTGCTATTATTGGCTAAGCGTTAGCAAAGATAACCGTTCCAGGGACTAGACTAAATATTATTTATGTCTTTTCTTCATGCATAACCACTGAGTTAATTTATGGTGTATGTTCAATCATAGGATTTAATGAGCGTTAGTTAATATTTTACATTGATATCACGGGTAACGAGCCGAATAAATAAACTTGTAAACAAACTGTGAGTTTTTACATGTGACATTAACATACTTATACAAACACATTCAACATCACTTTTTGTTGCGAATTTAATGAATAATATTTAAGTGTATTATATGGCAGGATATCTCAATGTACACAAGATTGATGACATTTCCTTCCCATTAACTCAAGACTAAGGTATATGATGTTGTATGTCCAACCATAGAATTTGGCCAAAGCCCATTACTAAGTAGGGTGACTGTAACGTGTCTATAGTAAGGTTATCTTCTATAAACAAATCACAACTATTTTTGTTTTAGTATAAGAGCGATTAATTGTGTTCTGAACTAATAACCCTTTATTTTAAGAATGCACAAGTTCCAATGGAATTCAATAATTAAACTCAGTATAAAATAATAGTAATTTTAATAAAATTTAAAATCAATAATACAGCAACGCCAAGCTATCTTTTTTACTTAGAATTTATTCTCAATTATTTCATGTTTTTAACCCATCAAAAGTTCACAAGTCCAGTCTTAAAACTAACAATCAATCAATCATTCAATAATTGTGTCCTTCAAGTTCTCAGTGCTAATGTTTCAACACAAACTCAAAATAAAAATCTTCATTAAACTTCAAAATAAAATAATCTTCTTATAATATAAAATACAACAAATAATAAAATACGACTTCTTCTCAAAATAAAAATCAAAACAAATTAAGATAATATTAATATTTAATTTATGAACAAAGACAATGTCCAACCAGTTAAAGTCAAAATTGTATCAATTTCAAACTACTTATTTTCTGTAAATTTCCAATTTACAAATTATTGAATTATCTAGAATTATCCGCTTGGCTTTGAATGTTAAATTTAGGAACTTGTTAAAATATATATAGAATCTCAGAAGATTAAATAAATTTTCTTTTGCAGTAGATTATTCCTGATTAAACCAAATTGAACAGGAAAAGATCATCAAGTAATTTTCTATTTCAATATTAAATTCTAACTTTCACAGTACCTCGCACATCTGCTGAAGACTTCTCCAAGTAACTAAAATGACTATTATAGATTAATTAATTCAAACTTGAGACTTTAAATTTTGAAAATAAATTTTAATCTTACAACTCAACAAACTCAACCTTCTTCCCGAAAAAATCAAAACGGCAAGAGTAGGCTAAACCTTAATACGTCTACACTCTCTGAGCACACAGCAAAGAATCTCCTGAAAACGTGGTTGAAGCCACCGGAAGGATTTAGAAGTCCCTCCCACCATCTAATCAAGCTAACATTGGCCAATCAAAATTGAGCAACACAATGTCTGTGTTGAATGGTACCTATCCAACCCAGACATGTAACCTGTGCTCAATACCGACATACAAAAGGAAGCTTCTAGCATTCCTTGAACCCGAATTGACAAGAAATTCAGCACTGCTGGAAGGTTCACAATCTTACAATTCAATTACTATATAAGTTTACAATTCTCTTAATTAAAAAAAAAAAAATATTCCTATAAATAATTCAATAATATAGGAAGCATCCTATAGTGACATAATTTGTTTTTTGTTTTCCAGAAGATGTAAAAACTTTCTTTTCCCGTACATTGTACCTGTTACTAATTAAATAAAGTGGGTAATTGAGCTTCAGCGACGCCTGGTTTTCGACACTTGGTGTGGTGTATTCCTATGTATATGCAATGTATAATACATCAGTACTGTAATACATTACAGCAGTGAGTATTGCTCCTCCTTCAGAACTGTGAAGTTTTTGATGCTGTTAAATCCACTTAGGGGTTTCTGCAGATTTACAGGTTTAGAATATTTACTTCAATACTATTAAACATACTTCTTTCGATGTGAATGCGAGGTTGCTACATTTGTTAAACTGACAAATGCCTCATCGTTCTTTTAGAATAGAAAATGTGACATGTTTGGTTGAGTATTAACAAAACATACACTCGAGAGAGTATAAAAAGCAATTTATACACGTATGCCTGTCTATCCGCACGATAATTCGAGAACGACCTGACCTTTAGATTTTAAAATTTGCAAGAAGCTTCATTTATAAATAAGGACTATCGATTTCGATCATGGTGCTAGTCGCTGCCTGTATTTTGCTTAGTGTTGCCGAACACATTAGCCTTATGGGTAACTACGATAAGAAGAAGAACACTGCAGAATAAATAATTTTATAAAAAGAATGAGTAGAATTGTATGGCAGTCTTAACTATGTGCTACATATATCGAGAAAGATTTCTTGTGTGGGCTTTAAATTTGTCATGAAAATTCATATCTAAATGGAGGAAAATGAATTTGTATAACTATGAATCTCTATCAATGGGGTTTAGTTAAGCGTCGTAAGTCAAAAAGCCTTACACAATCTTTATATTATCAGTCGTGGTAATAGATTCACAAGCTTTGAGGAAAAAGCAGAAAACAACAGTTAAAATATTCTGGAATCAGTATTGAGTATTGGGTGAGCTGACACAGATAGAAATTTGCATCTTCATTTAAATTGCAGATTAGGGGTTTCTTAATATTACAAAGTTATTATAACTTACCGCAAAAATGTCAGGAAACACTACTTCTCAATTTTGTTGACGTCACTATTGGAGGAAACATGGAATCCCGGGAAGTAGGGCAAGACGAAGGACAGTGAATAGATATTTTCAAATAGTACAATTCTACGTTATTTCAGGATTTGTTATACTTTCCCGGTTTATACCAGGGTTTCAGATGAATTTACTGAAACACGATATCAACGAGATAGAATAAGTTCGACATGAATACTAAAATATTGAGACAGGGTATAGTGCAGAGTTCGCAAATTTTAAATATAAATATAGCTCCATGGCATTTGGCTGAGCGTTAGTTAATATTTTGTAATTGAGTTTAGGGATAACCTTGATAGGAACGAGAAAAATAGAACAATAGATCAATATGTACAACCTGAGCATAATCAGATAATATTGTAACATGTGGAATATTATCACAATATGATGCTTATTGATACAGTAAAAAATAGAGTGGAAAGTCAATTATAAAAGTCCATAACAAATTTTATTTCACCGTACTACAGAGTAGTAGTACCCCTCCTACATCACCGTACATTTTATTATTTAAATGCTGCTATTAAATCTAACTCATTGAATAAAAATGTGAACTTATCATGTGGCAAGATATGTCCAGAAAAATCATGTGTAGAATTTAAATGATGCATTTTCAAGAATGAATTCTATGGTGGTGAATGTCCAACCAAGGATTTTGACCGAACGCCACTTAACCGTATGTTTAGTAGGCTGGCATAATTTATCTTTCGTCTGCCGGGGTTGCGTACACATTTTGTTTCTATACAATGTATGTATGTCTATCTGCCTACAGGACATACTTAAGCATAAAATTATCTTTAAATTGTGCTTGCAACCTCAAATAGGCATGTGAAGCATCACGTAGTGTGGTATACTCATTCCTTGTAATGACTACATGGTACAAATAATGTGCTTTAAAGTAGTTTTGTATCTTTTATTGCATTAAAAAATAAAGAGATTTACAACATACCAATGATAGTAAAAATTGTCCTAGTTCTGAAATATAACTCGTTGAGTTTAGAAATATGCCATTGTCTCAGAACCATTCCTATAGGATATATTTCTACGTATAAAATTCTATAAAATCAAATTTTAGCAAACGTTACAAAGATACTACCAATAATGTGAACCCCCTTACGGAACAATTTTAGCTCAACTACAATCAGATGTCAAACTGTGTCAGACTGGCAGACTATGTTCAACCCTACATATATCCAGGTTTATATAGATTTTTCTAGCTTTTGTATAAGGTTTTATATGTGCGACTTCAAAACGACTTCCTTATCATGTCAGTGCCACCATCAGAGGTGCAACGTTTTTACATTGAAACGTTTATCAAATCCATGATATTTTGAAATACAAAAACTTTGAAAAATCTAAAAAAGACGTATAAACAGGCTAAATTGTGTAATATTCTACTCTTTTGAAGTCTGTTGAGAAATGATCAGAAAATTTTCACAGTTTATATTTGATATATTATTTAGTAGTACTCTTAGCTCTTAGCTTTTAAAACACATCTCGTGTAAGTTATGTAACAGTGGAGCCTTGGCAATGAATTAATTCCAAAAAAAGCTCTGTGCTGTCATGTCTGTTATCTCACGTGATAACGAATTCCAGTCTTATCAGGCATATGTTTGATATAGTACATGTCATAAAATTAATTATACTATATTCTGCGTGTTGACGCTGTTCGAAAATAGCGTGTTAGGGAACTTGTTATAATGTAATGATAACTGTGCTAAACAGTATAAATGGGAGATAAAACTAATTATTTTCATACAATTTATACGATGCAGTTATCAAATACTTTGGCTAAGATTTATTATCGTTTTGCTCTAACTGATACATATGTAATTACTAAACTAAAATATATAGTACATTTATCGTTACATAGGGGGGGGGGTTATAATTTCTATAACCCCAGTATAAAATAAAATAGGAAAGTAGATGCAACTGAAAAAATGGTTTGAGCATTAACGTTGGTTCGAGTCCAAGACCAATTATCATAAAAATGTTAATTTCCTACTCAATGGAAAGATGGGATTTTTAAAATCGAGTTATTTGATTGATATCCAGTTCATAAAATTTTTTTTTATTCGCAAAATATAAAATATAATTGTTATATACAACATAACATAGCGTGCACGAACGTGTCATTCTAAATAATATTCTTACAAATACCTGTAGAGAAATGAGTAAAATTTTGAATATCTGCAATAACTATTAAAACTAATAAAACTAAACACAACATGAGCGTTCTCTTTTTCCCGTGGTGGCTTCGAGCGCTTTGCGAGTGCGCATAAGACCATACACAGTTGTAACTTTCGCCGAGAAATTGTCGCTTATAAATTATAAATTAACTAATTATAAAAAAATATAAACTTATAAATTACAAAGTTATAGTGTAATGATACAATTTAGTCATTTTAACT
Source organism: Homalodisca vitripennis (assembly GCF_021130785.1). Lineage (NCBI taxonomy): Eukaryota > Metazoa > Arthropoda > Insecta > Hemiptera > Cicadellidae > Homalodisca > Homalodisca vitripennis. The sequence continues at coordinate 24,617,454 of NC_060214.1, forward strand.
TGACTATTGTATCTATGGTATCATTCCTCAATATGATAATTAGGTTTACAGGATTAAATTTACTACTGTTAAATGGATCATATACAAGCCAAACTATATTAATTTTACATTTCTGGAAATTTTGTGAACATAACAGTAGTTATTCATATTCATTACAATGTTCAAGGCTTATAATATTTTACTAAAGGACTAAAATAAACACAATAGTAGAGACAGGCTTGATTTTAAGCTTTTCAAATAACCGAATATAATTATTTTTTAAAGATATTAAACAGTAATACAGTAAATAAATTTCTTAGGCATTTTAAAGTATTCAGTAGTATGTTTAATTTAGTTTTTATAGTTTACTATTCGTTATTAACACAGCAAAATTAATCTTATAACGTGTAAATGGTTAGATCTTTACGCTCCACTGTTTTGGCAAACCCCAAAAGGGATGCATCCTATATTTACATTTAAAGCATGGACAATATATCCCCAGTTATAGTAGGCCTAAACGATGGAATCAAATCACTTGCAATAAGATGGACGTTAAGATGAAAGAGTTGACTTTTCCAGAACTCACTACAGGAAGTTTCAGAGTAATTACCACCATACAATTTCTATTATATGAAAATAATTATATACATATAACGTTTTTACTCATTACAATCATGACAAACATTTTCAAAACTGTATAAGATTCCCATATACTTTAGGTTTTAGCTCGTTCAACCTTTGATTGCATTAGTTACATCAGAGATAACTCATCCAGTGTTATAAATTGAGTTACTAAATAGTGGGCGCTCGGACTGCTATCTGTAGAGTGAGAGACTCAGGTAACAATTAAAGTTACGTGACGCAGCCCTAGCGGTGGACGCTAGAACTAACTGAAATAATCCCCTGTACACCGATAACAGAACCAACTTAGCGCACTTTGTCCTTATAAATAATTTATCCCTGTCTAACTAATGAAAAACAATCAATTATGCTATAGGCTACATTATCCCAAATCCTAATTAGGCAACATGTGTTAATATGTCATATGTAAAAACCTCTGAGTTTGTTTAAAATGTATTTATTCTGCTATTTCATGCCATCGTGGTCAGCCATAAACTCAGTGGTCCTCATATCGATATGAAGCTTAATTTCATAATACATAATTTTAGATTTGTAGGTAATTTCGTCTTCGAGCACCCAGATAGACAGACGGACAACAATTATGTTTTCAGCCCTTCAAGTGATATTCTTTGCTAACGCTCAGCCAATGATATCCAATTGAGATATTCTTAAATACCAAATAATGCAAAATTTTTAAAATTCTAGAAGTAATGGTTACCGAATTAATGCATCATGGTGGGGAATAAGCTTTAAATAGTACAATAAAATATTGTCCAGAATGCATTTTATTTCCCTCCAAACTTTTCATGTATACACATATAGCCGCATTTTATGGAATGGATTTAGGGGCAGCTGCCGAAAACAACAGTGTAATATACAAAATCTTGTAAGATAATATTTTAAAACCATAATTTGTGAAAAACTTTATTTTTAAATTAATTATTATTAAATTTAGCTGTAGAATTTATAAAACTGTTATTTGTAAATTTAGATTATTCCATAGATAATGAGGATTGGAATACATAAACAAAATATTGGAATACATAAATAAATCTTTAAAATTAAACGGTTTAAGATCCTGCAACATATAATATTGATTAGTGTAATCTTTCTCTTAATTCTTTACATCTTTAAACTACACACTTGAAGCAGATAGTTTTATATATATATATATATATATACAAAATAATTGAATCGGAAAAAGTAAGCGCTCTGTGGTGTAATGGTAGCACATTCACCCGGCAAGTGAGAGATCCGGGTTCGACTCCCGGCGGAGCAAGTAATTTTTGCGATTCAATGTCTATTGAAATTAAATAAGGCTATTGCCATTTATACAATTTAATATATATATATATATATATATATATATATATATATATATATATATATATATATATATATATATATATATATATGTTACATTAGTAACTTGAACAAATATTAAACATTTATTAAATAGATAAACTCACTGAACATTTTACACCAACCAAATTGCCAGCGTAATTGTGAAACCACAACAAATCTCTGAATCAGAGGTGTTACTAAACTTAATGCAATTAGACCATGTGAATGTGTGCTGAACAGAAGTCTAAGTTTATATTCAGTGTTTTCGTAAGTTCTAAGCTTCCTTATTCTAGGTGGGTGATGGTTCAGTCTGGAACTGGATCAGGATCACCAGGTAAGTTGTCACTGCTCCAGCCATCTGTACAGACAGAACACGTTGTCAGTCTACATGCTATAACATGTTTGGTAACTGTCAGTTTATCTTGTTACGAAATTTATCTCTAGATAAGAAAATTATATAGACGATAGATGGATAGATAGATACAAAGTTCTACATATTACTAGAGAAAATAGAGGTTTTCTACAAAGTAATCACTAACCGCTGTGAGGGTCTCGTTGTGGATCGGAAAAAATCCAAAAGCAGAGAATCTTGCGTTGTGGTGAGGTAACTGAAGGAAAACCCTCACAAAGACTTTTACATATTTTCTTCATGTTTGAACTAAAACGCTAATAAAAAAAACAACGTGGGACTTCTTGTGAAGTGTTCTAGTAACATTCCAATAAACTATTTCTATAAGACCAAGACAAATTGATAGAATCAAGATATTAAATTTCAAGAATTTCCATCACATTTCCATTATAAGTCCAATGAAAAAAGCAACGTGGGACTTCAATTTTTTTATTCCAATAGGTTATTACTATATCATTACTACACCATAATAAATTGGTAGTTTCAGTGGTTCTTTAGCTATAAGTAATCATAATTACCTGATTTCTCAATTCCGGGTCCATGTTCTTGTTGATGAACTTGCAGATCGTCTGTCCTGTCTCATCAGCCTAGAACAACATTATATATTAAGAAATTCAAAATGATTTACATCTCCGAAAGCAATATCATTGCATTGAATCAGGTTTGAATAATTCACAGCCGCTAACATATGTGCATTGAGTCTCTTTACCTGGATTTAGAAAATTCCTTATTGATTTTTGTGGGTAGGAATAATTACTAGAAGAAATATCATACTCCCGCTATATCTTATCTCAGGAATAAGTATACCCGACTCGGAGGTTCCTGAGGGACATCAAGGATTTTCAACGGATCATGAATCATCTTTTGGTACCCCTGAAGTTAAATATGGGCATAGAGAGGAACCTTATCCCTACAACCTAACCTGTGCACAGTTCCATGTGGGGAATCTCTGATAGATACATTAACGAGAACTCTTACTTGTGCATCAACAGTGGATGTCAGAGACGCTCGGAAAACTAGTATTAAATGTGTAGTTACGTAGTTCACTGTAATTGGTCAGAATCATGGATAACATAGAGACAAACGTTCAGTGCATTATACAATATTAAGAGCTATTGTAGAAGGCTTGTAGAGTAGCCTAAAACAAACAATTTATATAAACAAACTTTTTGATGTAACAGATTTGAAACAAACAACAAGTTTTGTTAGATAAAAAGCCATGTACATCTTACAGTAGGATTTTCTCGATATAATATTTACCTTCTTGGTGACGTCTGTGCTTGAAGTTAGTAACAGAACAACGTAGCAGATGTGAATCAAGATCCAAGCTATTTGAGTAGGCGTGAGGAACAATGTACCAGTTTTGAGTAGCAAGAAAAAGTAGTAAGACGTGACAGTGATGTGGAGAAATGAGGAGAAGGTAACGGCCATCAGCTGATCGCAGTAGAAGATATTAGCCTGGTGTACAGCGCCACACAGCATCCAGTAGGTGTTCATCAGAGTCCTCAGTTTCTTGATTTTAGAAAGAATATTGCCTAAAAATCACAAAATACTCTGACATACAAAACATATATAAGCACACACACACACACACACACACACACACACACACACACACACACACAACACACACACACACACACACACACACACACACACACACACACACACACACACACACACACACACACACACAACACACACACACACACACACACACACACACACACACACACACACACACACACACACACACACACACACACACACACACACACACACACACACACACACACACACACACACACACACACACACACACACACACACACACACACACACACACACACACACACACACACACCACACACACACACACACACACACAACACACACACACACATATACACTATCACAAATAATATCATATTGACAGAGTGATAACTCTTTTAAGCACAAGAGTGACTTATCATTGTTTAAATATTGTTAACTAATATTCTGAGACCATTAAAATAGCACATAAGATTCAGATCAATAAGAAAATTAACTGTTTCTACCTAAATGTAACATAGTAATACATTTATGGAATGGTGAAATCACAATCCGATAACTTTGATATTTCAGTTTTGTCTTAATTTAAGATAAATGTCTATTCCTTCTTCTTCAAATACTGTTATTTTACGATTGTACGATATTTATGTATTTATTATTTTTATTGGTTTCCTAATTTGTTAAGGTTGATTTCTGTGCAGGTTGTTATTCATCAGAAAATTGTCTGTGCATAATTATTATGCTTACATCTTGTATGGGTGCCGTCAACACTGGCAGGGCTTGTGACTTCCATCTCGATCTTGGCGTTGACCATTTCAAAGGACTTTGCGATACTTTGAGCCACATGTGTGAAGTGGACGAGCAGGGCAGCTTGGGGGCAGAACAGCAGTGCAATGGTGGCGAGGGATATTGATATATGCTTGGCAGCACAGACATTGCTATGCCATTGAATTAATTCATTGCCAATACTTCACACCGGATACAAACACAAGATGTGCTTAAAAACTTAGAGTACTATTTAATATAGATTGAATTTGATTCTTTATAATCTAATTATTTTATCGAGATTCATCCATATAAATTAACTTATTTATAACTAGCTGTACCGTAAATTAGTTAATTAAATTTCATACAATGTAAATTTCGCAACCTAATCAGCCAGTATAATATAATATTATTTTACATCCAATGTTCCGGAACTAAATTATTGGGCGGAGTAACTACCTAATTGGCACGCGTATGAATTTTTCTTCTAGCCCTTTGTAGCAGCCCAACTACGTAACCGATCTGACCTCGCGTGCTTTGTCCGTAAGTAAAATTTATCTTTTCGTATTATTAAATTAGCCCTTTGATGCCAAACGTATAAAATGAATGTAACGTAAAGTAAAGATGTGAATAGTAAAGTAACTTACCCTTGAAGATCTTTTATTTGCTTGATGGAGATAGATAAAGGTTGTGGCGTCGTCCTTATGGCGACGAGCACGTTGTTATAAATAGTAATTTGTATCATTAAATGGCTAATACCGTCGCGAATTTGTTTTAGGCGAGTTTACGTAGCTGATGTATCTCACGTGTTGTTTGAATAGATGGCTACCACTTCCCAACTCTACTCCTCTTCTAGAAATTACCGTTCTTAGACTACAGCTTCAATGTCTCGTGCCAAGACGCCGACACCCGGGTTGTGAGTCTACCTATTGTGAAGGGAAGTGAAATATTATTGTTTTGTAAAGTAAAACGTCGTACGCATAATTCAATAGAACATTGGATATTTTAGGCCCACCTAGAAGATATATTTTTAGTTATTATATTCTAATTGGCAGCAACGTGGCAGTACATAACTTTTCCTTTACCATCTAAAAGTGGTGCTTTTAAGTTTTCGTAATTAAACTGAACTTATAAGTAAACTTTGTATTTCTAGTATTTATTACTACGACCTCAGAAGTCACCACCCCCATGTGTTATCGTCATACGGTACACATATTTATTGCGCCAATCTGCTATTGATGTGCCTACTCTGCCATCAACTGGGTGAAACTGAGTGAAAACGCCACAATGCCTGCCATTAAAATAGAATATTTGTCTAAAGATGAGTTGGTATTTGAACTGATATCTAGAGGTATTAAATTAAATAGTGACAGTACAGTAAATGAACTCAGAAAGTCCTTAAGACAGTGTTTGAGAAACAATATTTTACCTACTCCTAGTAGCCTATTAAAAATAAACCACAATCAGGAAGTAAAACGTCTCAGTGACAAAGTGATATTATTAGAACATAGGTGCAGTGAATTGAACAGTGCTAGTTCACCTTTAGAAATCACCAAATTCCAAGAAAAGTGTAAACATTTAATAAACCGTTTATTTTTAGACAACCAGCTAGAACTAAGTTCTGTACATAGTGAAACTTTATCAGCTTTAAAGTGTAGGCTAGTAAATGTTGAACAACAGTTAGCTAAAAATTTGATACCTAAAGTGAACCTAGAACAGCTTAAAGTGTTAGAAGCCAGTTTAAATGAATCATTAGAACAAGATGAGGCTATGGAACAGGCAGTGAAAGAACAAATAGGCCCCATTTCTGTTCAACCACCAACTATATCACAGCCTACTGCCAGTACCCCCACTTTGCCTGTAGTGCCTATTTATAATGCAAACAATGATGGTATTAGTCAACCTATGTCTAGTTCAAATATGTTTAATAAGTTAAACAACCCTGTAGAATGTCATTTACAAAATTTTACAGTAACAAATGGTTTAGTAATACCTGAGCTTATAAAATTTTTGAAAACTTTGTTAAAACTAAAATGTGAAACTAGCCTATCAGAAAATGAAATTTTAGCATTGTTACCATGTTATGCAAAAGGTCCACTTTTAGCCAAAATAATACAGTGTAAGTCTGTCATGCCAAATGTCAACTATCTACACAGGGAATTAATTAGTGCTTTTATCCCTGTAGGCCTAATTGAAAGACTTAGACTAGATTTAGTTTATAGGCCACAAAGGTTTGATGAGCCACTGTATGAATACATCTATGACATCAAAGAGCTCAGTCAAGTTTTATTGTGTAACATAAGTGAACAGGACTTGGTAACTTGTATAAAAAAGGTATTAAGCCTACAGATAGAAATAAGTTAATGTTTGAAAACAATCCCATTTGTTTTACAGATTTGGAAAATTTGTGTATAGCTAGTAACAATATAACCTTTAATGATAACTTAAGGGACAATTTAAGTAAGACATATGTTAACAACATGTATCCACCACATGTTGAACCTAGAAATAGTAGGCCTACTGTCAAAAACCCTAAGTTATGTTTCAATTGTAATAGGCCTGGTCACTTAGCAAAAAACTGTTTTAGGAATCCAAAAAACTAGTTGATAGGGGAGTGGTATTACACACAACACCTAAAAATATCCCTCCCCGGTTTCAGAAGTCTAAGAATAATAATTTTATAAATAGTAAGGCAGTAAGAAAAGAAAAACACTATTTTATGAGAATCTATGGTAAGGTAATTAAAAATTGGGGTAAATTAAACTATAGAAAACCTAATTTAAGACTAAATGTTAGACAGTGTAACAATATGCCTTTAATTGAAGCTATAGTGGGTAAAAATGTAAAAACAAACTGCTTATTAGATACTGGTGCTACAAGAGATATAATTAGTAAAGAATTTTATGATAGCCTATTGTTGAATAAAAATGTTTCTAAATTAATGAAGTCAGATGATAGAATGTTTGCTGCAAATAACACTGAAATAAAATGTTTTGGTTACTGTTATGCTAAGATAAAAATTTCTAAATTTTGTTGGAAAGTAAAATTTATTGTATTGGATAATTTAAAATGGGACATTGTATTGGGAAACCCATTTATATCTAATAGCAAATTAATTTTAGATCTTGATGGAGATTCGTGTTATTTTAAATTCAATTGTAATGAGAAAATAACTATTGTCAGACAACAGCCTTTTGAACATGAAGTAAACAGCATTGATGTAAAAATAGGGTGCACTAGAGCTGAGGCTGAGATACAAAACCTTATAGGGGATTTTCCAAATGTTTTTACTCCAAAATTAGGAGAGGCTCTAGATTTGGAAGTGAAATTAGTTCTCAATGACCCCACACCTGTAAATATTAGGCCTTATTTTATGAGCCCTCCTACTGTAAATAAGATGAAAACAATAATACAGGATTGGTTGGACCAAGGAATAATTGAACCCAGTACTTCAGCCTACTCCAGTCCAGCCTTTTTAACCAAAAAGGACAGACTTGTAGTCAATTATACCGAATTAAATAAAAAGTTACAGAAAATTGATTTTCCCATTGGTGATTTAAATAATTATTATCAACATCTTAGTGGAGCCAAATATTTTTCAATAATAGATTTAAGAAAAAGTTTTTTGCAATGTCCATTATCACCTGATAGTCAAGATCTTACCTCATTTAGCACTATATTTGGTAAATATAAATTTAAACGAGTACCCTTTGGTTTACATGTTGGTAGTGCTGTATTGTCCGCCTATCTGGATAAAGTCCTAGACAATATAAAATTTAAATATGTGATAAATTTTTGTGATATCTTAGTGTACAGTAAAGACCTTGATTCGCATTTAGTACATGTCAGAGAGATTGTAAATAGACTAAGCAAACATGGCTTAACGGCAAACCTAGAGAAAGCAAAGTTTTGTTTTGAGGAAATCTCCTTTTTGGGGAACTTAATAAAAAATAATACAGTAACTATAGATCCCGAGCGAACAAGGAGTATAAGAGAATTTATGCCGCCTAAGAATGCCAAACAAATTTCACAGTTTTTAGGTACCTATGACCAATTTCTTTTCAAAATTTATAAATAATTATGCCGATTTATGTAATCCTTTAAATCGTTTAAGAAGGAAAAACGCTAAATTTGTTTGGACAAGTGAATGTCAAGATTCGTTTGTAAAGTTAAAAGAAGCTATAATGAATCCTCCTGTACTCCAGTTAGCCGATTTTTCAAAGCAATTTATAGTAATGACAGATGCTAGTGGAATAGCCGCAGGTGGTTGTTTGTTACAGGAAAACGACCAAAATGAATTAATGCCAATAGCCTATTACTCTAAGAAATTTACTGATGCCGAATTAAAATATACTGTTTATGAAAAAGAAGCTTTGAGTGCACTAATTTGCATAGAAAAATGGCACGCATTTTTAGAAGTAAGAACCTTTAAATTAATAACTGATAACCAAGCTTTATCCTATGTCCTCAATCACAAAAGGAAAGTAGGAAGACTTGCCCGGTGGATCGAGAGGATTTTGAATTTGCCATTTGAGGTGGAATTTAAAAGTTCCACCGATAATGCGCTGGCAGATGCCCTATCACGTATGTTTGAGGGCGAGTCGACGGGAACAGCTGATCCGAGCCCCAGTGACTGCCGGAACGGTCCAGACCAGGATAAAAATAGATTATCGATTTCCTTCTGCCATTCAAACTCCTCCCGAAGGCAAAAATGTAAACCAACATCTAATGTAAAGCCTAAAATGCAGATAAATAATAAGTGCAATAACAAGGATAATTTGTGGTTGTTAATTAATGATTTGCCATTAGCGTTTAAAGATTTAGAAAAATATCAACTTCAAGATAAAGAAACTCAGCAAATCATTCAATCTGTAAAAAGCAATAGTAACAATTTATGTTATTTTATAAAAAACAATTTACTGATGTACAAAAGGAATGTAAAAAGTAAGAGTAAGATATTTTTGCCTGTACAGTTAATTGATTTAGTATATGAATTCTTCCACAGTTCTTTAATAGGAGGTCATTTAGGCATTGCTAGAACGCAAAGAAAAATTAATCAGTATTTTTATAGACCTGATTTAGACGAAATTATAAAGGCAAAAGTGAAAGCATGTAATGTTTGTAAAATGAGTAAAGTGTGCCAAAGAAAATATGAAGGCGAATTAGTATCTGTGCCATTTAAGAACAATATGGATTGTTTATTCATAGATCTTTTAGGGCCCTTAGTGAGAACTAGAAACAACAATGTATACTTACTTGTAGTTGTAGATGCCGCCAGTAAATTTCTATGGCTAATCCCTTTGAGGGAATGTAAGAGTGCTGAAATATGTAATAAATTAGACCGCATAATTTTTAACAACTTTTCTGTACCTAAAATAATAGTGTCAGACAATGCCGCATATTTTACATCACTGTATTTTAAGAAGTTCTTATTTAAGAATTTTATTGAACACCGTAGACTAGCGCCTTACAGGGCTAATGGAAATCAATCAGAAAGGCATATTAGAAACATATCTACATTATTACGTAGTTTCTATCACAACTGTCATAATAATTGGGATAATGACCTAGGCTATATACAATTGAGTTTAAACACCGCCCATAATGAAAGCACAGGTTTTGCTGCCTTTGATTTAATGTTTAATCATTCCTGTAATAATGCTTTATCTAATTTATGGAAGCTAAATGATCTAATTGGTGAGAATTTGTCCAAGGAAACTGTTTGTAAACAATTTAAAGAGAGCTGTGGTGAATGTAAAAAGGAGTATAGCACATAACAGTAATAGACAAAAGTACTCAGAGCAAAATGTAAAACATCCCTTTAAGTTGCATTCCTTAGTATGGATTAGAACCCACTATTTAAGCAATAAGTTAGAAAAGTTTTGTGCAAAATTAGCACCAAAATATGTAGGAATTTATAGAATTTTATATTTTTTAAGCCCTGTAACTTGTATTGTACAACACACTGAAAATGTTTTGAATGTAAAAAAGGTTCATATTGTAGATTTAAAGTTAAATTAAGACCTGTTCTGTATAAAAAAAAAAACTTTGTAGCATCCCTAGCTTAAGGAACCACTTGCTGCCAAATTTAAAAGATAAGATAAAATCCGGGAAGTTAATTGTTGGGTGAATTCTTAACGAATGTGTCAATGGAAATAAAATATAGAAAAAGAATTTGTAAATAGACTTTGTATAAAGAAATGAGACAGAGTTGATCCTGTTTGTAATATAGGAAACAAATATGAAAAGTTGTGTCTGTCTTTTGTATGTATGTCAAAATATTGAAGTTCGAATTTTGTGGATATATTTGAAGTGTTAAAATTCATGTAGATGTAAGATGTGTAGGATGTTGTATGTAAATATGTATATTAAGAGTGATGCAGTATTAATAAGAAATGTGAGACTTAGCTTCTCGTGAGGGGACGTTTCATTCCAAAGTATTCGATCCATATTGGTAACTTGTCCGCAAGTCTCAGGGTATTTAATGGCAAAACACTATACACAAAACACTGGTATGAATGCAAAAAAGAAGTATGAATGTGGCGCCTATATAACAAAACACTACACTACACTTGTTTACGATTTAATCGCCTTAAATGCCCTTATTCTTGCAACGACCCGCAAATTCTAAAACGCTGCAACGTGCACTGCATGAAAATAGTTTGCCTAAATTGATTTTCTATTTTTGGTCCCTAAGCGAGCAGTCATAGAACTGCATTGGCATGCGATCTAGCGGATTTCATAGGAAACTTTTGAAACCCCGCGCTATTGTATTGTTATGGTTGAATTTGAATTTATGTAATGAATAAAAGGTTGAATTAAGTTTGTTATTTAGAATATGTTTAAAGTAAAGCGACTAATTAGGTTGCGAAATCAAAAGAGGGGGGATATTCTGTACCGTAAATTAGTTAATTAAATTTCATACAATGTAAATTTCGCAACCTAATCAGCCAGTATAATATAATATTATTTTACATCCAATGTTCCGGAACTAAATTATTTGGCGGAGTAACTACCTAATTGGCACGCGTATGAATTTTTCTTCTAGCCCTTTGTAGCAGCCCAACTACGTAACCGATCTGACCTCGCGTGCTTTGTCCGTAAGTAAAATTTATCTTTTCGTATTATTAAATTAGCCCTTTGATGCCAAACGTATAAAATGAATGTAACGTAAAGTAAAGATGTGAATAGTAAAGTAACTTACCCTTGAAGATCTTTTATTTGCTTGATGGAGATAGATAAAGGTTGTGGCGTCGTCCTTATGGCGACGAGCACGTTGTTATAAATAGTAATTTGTATCATTAAATGGCTAATACCGTCGCGAATTTGTTTTAGGCGAGTTTACGTAGCTGATGTATCTCACGTGTTGTTTGAATAGATGGCTACCACTTCCCAACTCTACTCCTCTTCTAGAAATTACCGTTCTTAGACTACAGCTTCAATGTCTCGTGCCAAGACGCCGACACCCGGGTTGTGAGTCTACCTATTGTGAAGGGAAGTGAAATATTATTGTTTTGTAAAGTAAAACGTCGTACGCATAATTCAATAGAACATTGGATATTTTAGGCCCACCTAGAAGATATATTTTTAGTTATTATATTCTAATTGGCAGCAACGTGGCAGTACATAACTTTTCCTTTACCATCTAAAAGTGGTGCTTTTAAGTTTTCGTAATTAAACTGAACTTATAAGTAAACTTTGTATTTCTAGTATTTATTACTACGACCTCAGAAGTCACCACCCCCATGTGTTATCGTCATACGGTACATAGCAAAAACCGCGAAATATAGAGGCAGGAAATATGGTACACACCTTCATAATACGCCCAAAAGGCTCATAAAGAGGAATTACTATCAGTTATCTCAGGAGTGATTAGGATGTGATAGAAAAAGAATACGTGAATATAGTGTACTGTTTTTCCACAGGAAATTGCGTGAACCATTGAGCGATGAATGGTTTATTCATATTTTCATTACAAGTTATACATTTTCTTTTGTGCACTTCTGGCCACCTCTTATTTGGTCTAATACTGAATAAAATTGACCGGCAATAACAGCCAAAAACAGCTCACGCCAATTATTTACTCGAGTTTTGCACTAAGTAGAGTGTACTGAGGTTCTTGCAAGATGTCTTACAAAAAAAGTCAGGACTGATAATACACAAAAAATGAATAGTTTTCCTGATAAGCTGCTTAGGTATTGTCAAATAGTTGGAGGTCTGCCAGTGAAATGTTCATCTTGGGCCACAGGAGTTAAAGCGCTCACATTTTCCAATACAGTATTCCTGTGGTGCATAACCTTAGTCATACTGCAAGAACTTCTATCCACTATCACCCTACATGCATTTCATGACCAGATTGGATGATCGGTCAATGCGTTCGTTGGACAGATCCATTGACATTGTAATAACAGTGGATGTAGTCTCTCTACAAATGGTGGCGGCTGTTAGTCGCTTTATTATTATCAGTCTCCTATCAAATGTATTTAATTCACGATTTTCGCCATCCAAGTGTTTGCTAAATCTCTGCTAAATCCTATTGAGTTACATAGTCCATCTTCGAACTCAATGTACCCTTTATAGAAATAAAATTTCTTTCATTCAGTACTTCAAGTCAATAGGTCCGTTTTTCATCAGATACACAGGATATTTCCTTATAAAGCAAGGAAAACAAACACTTTTTTGCTTAATGTGCTAAAAATTTAAGAAACAGCATTAGCCAAATACCATTTATAAAGTGTATTATAAGAGCATAAATATAATTTTCCTTTACGAGCTGACAATGCTTAAAACTGAAAAACATCGTTTCAGTTATGTATAAAACATTGTCTCCGAAATTCATTAAACCAGCACTAAAATACCTTTACTATATTTTGGTTCAATATCATTACATATTTTTCCTAGCTATTGTCTTCGTAGTAAAGATGGAACTTTACCGGAATATAATATAAGCCTCTGGTATATAAACCGTGCAGCGTCGGTATGAAATTTCCACCAAGAAAGAGAATACCTCCGTCACTCTAAATTGATTGATAGACAGAGTTGAGTGAATGAAGGCGATGACGGAGAGAAAGTTAAATGATGGATATAGAGACACTCGACAGCACACCTTGGCTCTGAGACTAATTATCTGTTGTCATTCTCTGACTTATCATTCTCTCTGAGCAGTAGAGACCTGGCGTACTTTTGTCTATAATTATTGTGAGTGTGATTTCAGATGACAAATTGAACCATTCACTGTTTGTTGCAAGGTTGAGTTATTATTTGCTAGAAATAAATAACAACTGTACCGATGTAAGGCTAATCATTGTTCCATCTTATTATACCAGTATTTCCCAATTCTTGAATTCAAATTTCGATTTGATAGATTTCCACTGCACATTTCCAAAATGAATACAATTTTTTGAGTCATGCTGTTTATTAATAATTTTTAAATCTCTCTTCCCCAACTTACACAATACATGAGAGGGTTATTAGCTGAGAGTCTTTGTAGATATTAGTCTATTGTAGATTACTTTCTCTTAGATAGTAAGGTACAGACAATCGAATTTGAAAGTTAGCTGCAAAATAACCAGAAATGATATGATATAGATGACATCTTTTAACCAGTATTATTGTTATTATGTTTAACTTTAGTTTGTTTACCTATACATTTAGACACATGAAACAAAAATTAACTAACACAAATTTCCAGATTTTGTGGTTAGTAAGAAAACGTTATAGCAAGTTTTTATACAAGATAAAAATATAATATTTTTGAGTGAGTAAATTTTAAATTATAAAATTTTATGATGAAAGGTTATCATGAAGCTACCGTCCTAAAATTTATCATTAACAGGGAGATTGAAGAAATTCGCCATTTCTGTTTTAAGGAGTTCCTAAATTCATTATATTGAGCGCATTTATCATCAAATTTTAAAAACTGCTGTTTTAAACATGAAATTTTTTGACTGAGCAGGTTTTTTAGTTTTACCGCGTTTTTCTCTGATATTCTGACATTCAAATCAGAAGTATTCCATTGAACCAAGAGGACCGTACTCGTATATATCAAGTTTTAGGTCTCTGGTAACTTTCTGTTAGTTCTAAGAGTTATATATAGACAGTATAGACAACGACACGATACTTAACAAGTTATGATTTCTTTCTTTATTCCTCAATTTAACCATCGCTATTATAATGGTTGTCAGTTATAACTGTTACCTGTTTGACCAAACATATTTCTAGGGTTATGTCACAGAGGATTTTATGCATTAGAAATAAAACTCTCTACACTGTGATCGCAAAACCTCAAAATAGCATTTGTAGTTTAATTTTGTTTCAAGTTTAAAGATGTTTATAACTAAGAATATAGGCCAATGTTTAAAATGGCCAATCGCTAATCTACTGTTTAATAATTTTAACCTACAATACGTTTAAAAAAGATAGAAATCTTTCGTAAATTACAAAATAACTACTTGCCTATGTTTGGGAATTTGTTCTCTACCATAACTAAAATTATTAAAAAAAATTACCATTTTTGTTTGAGAGCCTAAGCATTTTTATTTGAGACCTACGCTACAAAACTTATTATTGTAATTGTTATTTTTCTTACAATACCCTATGGTATGTTTAAACCCCTTCTAAAAACTTCCTATTTCTGAAAATCATGGACACCGCGAGGGCCAAGAACTTGCTAAAGATAATGTCTGTACTAATAGATTATAACGTATAATCGATTGGGATTGTGATCTGTTTGTAGGCGATTGGCTGTCTCAAGTTTCTTAGTTCCATGGGTACCAGATCACTCTTGAGTAATGAAGAGTTAGTTATAATTGGACACTGGAAGATTAATCTCTACTGCTTACAGAATTTGTCCCAATTTCCAGATTCCCAGTAACGAAAATGTTTTACATATCAATTACAGGGTGGAAGTACCTGACGTCACGTGACACCTTACTGGCTTCATTGAGATTACATACATTACAAGTAATTAGCTCATACCATTCTCAAGACGTCCTGCGGAGACAGCCAATCATACAGCTGGTTATATTAATGTAATATGTAAAATAAACAAAATAAATTTATAATTCCTTCAGTAGACAATAGAGATGTTGTGATATGCTTCAATGACGCTTAGCCCATTCCTTAGTTGAGTGTGTCCCATCATACAACTCGTCTCATTTCTGTAAAAATGAAGTTTTAAACAAAAAGTTAAAATATTTTTCAAGATATTTTTGCCACACGACACATTTATTTTTGTGTATATTAAATTTAGTCTCATAGCAGTGTTTAAATGATAAAAGTATACATACTAAACCAGTTTAGAGATGATGCACGTAGTAGGTTAAGCTACATGTGTAATACGCGACATGCAGAAATCTCATCAGATTGTTCCCAGATTGCTTACTTACTTATTTGTTCCACTATTTTCTCGTTGCGTTTATTGTTGTCCTTAAGAATAGGTAGCGTGCACCATCACTAAACTTACGCTAGTGTTTTTATATAGAAAAAATCTCATTTTAATTCTATAGGTCAGTTCTGTTTCAAGATATGGTACAGACAGACAAAAATTAACGTTTTCCAGAATTTCAAAGCTTCGCTAACGCTTAGTCACCGTGAATTATGGTATGTAGTTAGGTCCAGTAATACTTCTATGTCTTTGGTAATATAATATTTTGTGTTACCTATGTTGAACAATTTTTAAATTTGATACAATTTTTCCAGCTATGGCTGGTCAAACACTAAGTGGGGATAACCGAGGCAAATATTTCTCCAAAGCAATATTACAATGAAACAATTACCTAACGGCATTCTTAAGATTAGTAATACAGTTTTTTTTTATTTAAGCCACACAATTGTATCTAAAATTAGAGCCCACTATCAAATCTATTAATTAGTCTCATGAAGAATTATTGATTAATCATCCAGCAGTTGCAAATTGTCTTTTAAATTTGAAATGTTTGTAATATTAGAAACACAAACACAAACACACACACACACACACACACACACACACGTAATTTCATGAAAGTATTAATTTAGGTAAAAGGTATTTCCAAGTACAGTGTATACATGTACAAGGTATTGACTCGACAATTCATCGTTATAATAGCTTGATTCATCCTCGGTCCGTCGTGGAAGTATTGCAAATAATATCATTAATGTATAACTATTTGAGTAATGAATTATTTATACATATATCCATTACGCAATAAGCACTTTCCTTTGTGCTCTTGTCATAAAATATTTTTTGGACTAATGTTCAATAGCAATTGACAAGTCAACAATGAGCTTACTCCAATTACTTAACAGAGTTGTGAACCAAGTAGAATATGATAAGACTTTCGCGAAATCTCGTACATTAAAATCAGGGCTGATATTTCAACAAAACACATAATGAAAAGTTTTCCTGATAAGACGCTTAGGTATTGTCAAATAGTTGGAGGTCTGCCAGTGAAATGTTCTTCTTGGGCCAGAGGAATCAAAGCGCTCACATTTTCCAATACAGGATTCCTGTGGAGCATAACCTTAGTCATACTGCAAGAATTACTATCCATCATCACTTTATACATGCATTTCATGGACAGATTGGATGACGAATCACTGCGTTCGTTGGACAGATCTATTGACACTGTAATAACACTGGATGTAGTCTCTCTACAAGTGGTGGCAGCTGTCACATTCTTCAGCTCCGCCTGGAAGTATCCGAAACTAGTCAGCGTATTTGACACTCTGGAACGAGTCTACCAAGAACTCCAGCATAAGACATCAGAAGTCAAGCGAGCAGTTAAACTTTTGGGAATCTACGCTGTTGCACTAATGTTAGTCACTATTTTTAACCGAATTGTTCCTATGAACCACAGCGGGACAAGTTTGGAACAAGAAGTTTTCTTTACAATATCCTTCGTCACCATTGTACTGCTGTACTTCTCTCAAGCCGCCCTGCTCGTCCACTTCACGCATGTGACTCAAAGTATCGCAAAGTCCTTTGAAATGGTCAACGCCAAGATCGAGATGGAAGTCACAAGCCCTGCCAGTGTTGACGGCACCCACACAAGATGTAAGCATATCGATTATTCGTTCGCACATTTCCTGTTAAATATCAAATTGTACAGAACTCAAACCCAAAAAATTGGGAAACTATAATAATAACAACACACATGCAACGATATAAAAAACCAATTTTACATAATCTGTTATGTAGAATATACGTATAAATTTCGACAAAAAAGTAATATTTTACAAATTAAGAATAGAGATTCATCATGTATTTTTACTATCAACCCAAATTTCAAAATTAGCTAATGTGTAATTAAAGCATCCGTAAATTTATTAAATAGATTTATTAGTATTTGTTTCTCTATGATAAATTCCTTTTAGGTTCAGTCTTATATACAGTTAACGGCCTCAGAATATCGGTGAACAATATATAAACAACGATTATTAATTATTACTGATTTTCTGCCAATATAAAATTAGTTAAAAGAAGTAAATTATTACTACTGGTATATACATATAAACGTTGGACTGAGAAGCATGCTTCAATAAAATTCCACCTACTTCCATCCTTGTTTCCATTTTGGTATAACTTCTGGCTGTGCCTTATTCTTCAAAAAGCTATATTAGTGCTAAATCAGTTCACTGTTCATAAAAAAATAGTTGAGAAATAAATACATGTAGGAATTATGTAAATATGTATATACCTAACCAGTATTGTATCTCTATTACATCTAGGATTTATGTAAATATTGATATACCTAACCAGTATTGTATCCCTAGTACATCTAGGAGTTATGTAAATATTGATATACCTAACCAGTATTGTATCCCTAGTACATCTAGGATTTATGTAAATATTTATATACCTAACCAGTATTGTATCCCTAGTACATCTAGGAGTTATGTAAATATTTATATACCTAACCAGTATTGTATCCCTAGTACATCTAGGAGTTATGTAAATATTTATATACCTAACCAGTGTTGTATGCCTAGTCAGTGAAAAACGGAAGCGATGTCCCCAAGAAAATTTCATAAAATATTTCAGTCAGTGTCTGACGCATTGTTTTGTGACACGATTTGCTATGGTCACGGCCAACTACTCGCTTATTCCTCTAATTTTAGTTCCGTAGTGAATGTTAGTGCCCGGTCACTCCATTTTGGTTTCTTTACCTAATGTAAATATGCCGCCCCGAAAAGTCAAAGGAAGCCAATTACGAGTACACTAAATGTACACATTCACAGTTTTTTTACGTAATGGTTAACCCAGTAAAGTAACGGATAAAATAATAATAAATAGTATAAATTTATATTAAGTGTTATTAAGTAGTATTAAGTAAAATAAAGTTATATTAAGTGGTAAAGATATATTAATTGGTATAAAGTAATATTAAATGGTATAAGATAATATTAACTGGTATAAAGTAATATTAAGTAGTATAAAGAAATATCAAATTCAAAGTCAAAGAGTATTTATTTCTTTATCAAAAAACATTTACATCTAGTTTACATGCATTTCCTTAGGTGAAATAAAATATACTACAATAACTAGTTACGTTGCTGTAAAACTCTATAAAATAAAACTTAGAAATTAATTCCCAAACTTGTGTTTTGAGAATGAGTCTTGTAATGTACCGCTTTGTTACTTAATATTTTACTGTAGCTTCATAACAACAAACTAAAAATAATTTATATGAAAATAATAAAAACTTAAATATATAAATGTTCAAGAACTAAAATTATTAATTGATTATGTTATTAATAATTTAAAAAGAATATACTAAAGATATTTTTGGTTACATGGGAGAAGACTGTGGCAGTTGCAACCCTACCACCCCCCACACACCACCTAATTACTCATACGTCCCTAATCACTCGCAATCACATATACCCAATACACACTACTCGAACACCGCACGCGCGCGCGCACACACACCCACACACACACACGCACACCGCACACACTCATACACGTTAGGTCGAAAGTTAAGTATGCTTATATAGTCCATTTTCTAAAATAGACTGTACATACGCGCAATAGGCCATTCTAATTTCCTCTAAATTTAAAAAGTGACTAATTTGTCTAAATGCATAAATAAATTTTCCGAGTTTTTTATTTAAATAATCTATATGTTCTGTCCATCTTAACTTGCGATAAAAAACACCCAGATATTTATAACTCGTCACACTTTCAATTTCCTCACAATTACACGTTATGTTGTCGAAATTTCCACAACTATGCAGTTTAATGTTTTGGATAGGTATGTCTCCTCTGTCTTTTAATGATATCGGCAGGAATTTTGTTTGTGGAACATTAAGTGTGAGTAGGTTGTGGTCTAGCCATTTTTTAGCAGACTCAATATCTTTGGTGGCCTTGCCCCTCACTTACTCCCAACTCATACCATCAAAAAATATCGCTGTATCATCGGCAAAGAGATAAAGCTTACCCGTTATATTTATTTTAGCAAGGTTATTCGCGTATATAAGGAATAATGTGGGGCCGAGCGTACTCCCTTGAATTACGCCGTAATCTATGGTGGTTTCCCTACTATTGACGCCATTAATTGTAACAAACTGCTTCCTATTTTCTAGATAAGATTTAAACCAATTCAATGAATTTCATTTAACTCCAATTAACTCTAACTTACTTAGCAGTTTGACCCTATCTACCGAGTCAAACGCTTTTGCGAGATCCAGAAACACCAACAGACAACGCCTATTGCTACTAACAGCCTCGTTGATATCTTTATTCAAACAAAAAAGTGCATCCGCAGTGTTTCTAGATTTTTTGAATCCATACTGGGAGTCTGTTAAAATATTAGTGGTATTTAAATACTCAGTTAACTGTTCGTTTACTATCTTCTCAATTACCTTAGTGAAAACGTTCAATAATGACATAGGCCTGTAGTTAGATTTGATTGTAAATTCATTTGATTTACAAATTGGTACTACTTTAGCAATTTTGAACGCGTTGGAGAATTTTCCAGAGCGGATGCTTTCGTTTATAATATGTAGCAGTGGTTTCCCCAATACACTTAAATTGTCTTTTAAAATAGAAGCAGATATTCCGTCATAACCCAGGAGCTGAGCCACCACGTGCTTACGGTTGACGTGCCGTTGTAAGTCATCCTCCGTGACAGTGTGAAGTGTAAATGTCGAGTAAGTCGCATAGTCAGTGTCGTCTACTACAGGTGGGCCGCTTGAATAAATCGCATTCGCCAGATCAGAACCGACTTGAGAGAAATATTGATTAAATTCTTCTGCTACCTTTAACTTAATTTCTCCAGATCCTACTGTTTGATTAGTTGCAAAATGTTCCAATGGAAACTTTATCTTTATTGTTTTTTCTACCAGCAAGTTCGTTGACAGTTTTCCAAAAGCTTTTTGGATCATACTTTGCTTTGTTGAGTTTTTCTCTATAGTATTGTATTTGAACATTTTTAATAATACTATTCAACCTTTTTCTATATCGTAAGTAAACAAATTTTATATTATTGTTAAAGGGTTGCGATTTAACTAACTTACTAAGTTTTTCTCGTCTTCTTATAGATCGTACTATTCCTTCAGTAATCCAGGGTTTTATAGGTCTTAAAATGGATTTTTTTTATTTCTCTAAACAAACACTTATAATTCCAAAAAGATCTGTTGGTAGCGGTATTCAAATCGGAAGCTTCCGTAACACCTGCCCAATTGCTGTTATTTATCTCTGCGGTTAATTGTTTTTTATCTATATAGGTACTACTGTTAAGTGTCCTGCTAGCATTGCTTCTATTAAACTATACTTCTAAAAACACTGCATAATGGTCTGTTATGCCTGTTTCGATCACTCCAGTCTGTACATTTGTGAAATTATCGTGATATATGAAGACGTGGTCGATGCAGGTTTTACTCTCTCCCACTACTCTTGTTGGTTTGTCAATCCCACACATAAACCCAGCGTCATACAACACATCCAGGTAACGTTCAGTCTTGTTGTCAGTAAGTATCAAGTTAGCATTAACACCCCCCACTAGTATATACGTCTTGTTATTAATCATGTGCCCATAGTAGTTGTTTAGTGCTGTAGTAAAATTGTCAAGGTCACTATCGTGGGTCCTGTACACTGCAAGTAGGTTGCATTGTTTGTTTTGATAAGTAAAGTCCAGACTCATGCCGTACACATCACCAAGCTCTACCTCTCTCACAGACACACTCACTCTCTCACTCACATACAACAATACACCATCATTTTTGTTTTTTACTTTAGAACTCGAATAAACGTAATATCCCTCTAACTGAATCCACAACCCTGTTCCGCCAAGCCATGTCTCCCCTGAAATTATAAAATCAAACCGTGTTTTAATTTGATTTAAGTGAATCAAAATTTTCATTGTAGCTTCTGATATTAAGATAAAAAACCTTAAAACTTTGTTCCTCTGAGGAAAACATTAGATCAATATTTTGAAATTTTTCAACAGAACAACAATTTACTTTTCTATAATCTTCAACCTCAAGGTCAAAATTGTTCATTTATTAATACAAATAATTGAGAAAAATGGGGGAAATAAAAAAAATGTTTCTTTAAACAGAAATATAAAATAAAAGAATCATTTTCAATATTAAGTGGCATAACGTAATATTAAGTGGTATAAAGTAGTATTAAGTGGTATGAAGTAATATTAAGTGGTATAATGAAATATTAAGTAGTATAAAGAAATATTAAGTGGTATAACGTAATATTAAGTGGTATAAAATAATATTAAATCGTATAAAGTGAAATTAAGTGGTATAAAGAAATGTTAGGTGGTATAAAGTAATATTAAGTGGTTACATTAAATTTATGTAACTGACAAACAGGTCGTAACAGCCCGTGTTATATGTGGACCGGAGATAGTGATTACTACTAGTGAGGTTACCTGCTATAGGCTACTTGTGCCAAATTACCTGTTAATCTACAGTACTTGCCTAGGGTCAACGCGGATTAAATAGCATCGATAACCGAGCCATTTAATGATATATTTAATGAATTACCCAGACAATATATACTGATACATTTCCGCACATTAAAGGTGGGGTTGAGATTCTCGTGATGATGCTTAATCAGCGATGTGTATGGCTCTTTTATCACCGATTTCCGTGTTTCTGATAATCTAATGCTATTTACTTTGTTAAAAATTCTGTTGCAATTACTTTTAAGTTTACAGTTTTGCATAATAAAATAAAGGTTTTGCTAATATATTAAATTTGTCCATTACATGTTAATTTTTGTAACTTATAGATTCATAGCTCCAGTATTTCTTTCCGTTAAGTAACTACTATGGAATTGTTTTGTATGTCAGAGTATTTTGTGATTTTTAGGCAGTACGCTTTCTAAAATCAAGAAACTGAGAACACTAATGAACACCTACTGGATGCTATGTGATGCCGTACACCAGGCTAATGTCTTCTACTGCGATCAGCTGATGGCCGTTACCTTCTCCTCATTTCTCCACATCACTGTCACGTCTTACTACTTTTTTCTGCTCCTCAAAACTGCTAAAATACTCGTGATAACTAATGAGGGAGCTTGGATCCTGCTTAACATCTGCCACGTAATTCTGTTGCTAAACTCAAGTACGGTCGTCACTAATAAGGTAAATATTATATTGAGACATTTTACCATATTTTTTACATTTTGTGTTTCTAAAATAACACGGAATATGTTTTAATCACTATGAGATCAAAAAAAGTATAATTATAAAAATTTCTTTGTTTTCGGCGCATTTTCTAGCCTTCTATAATCGTTCTTAATATTTGTTATTGGGCTGAAATTTGTTCTCTAAGCCAAGTTACCGACCTATTAAAATGAACTACGCAACTCTACATACAATGCAAGTTTCTCAATGTCTCTGAAATTCAGTTTGGATGCAAAGGTATGTGTTCCCTTTAATGCATCTTTCAGAAATTCCACACCTGAAACAGCGCACAGGATCAATTGTAGGAATAAAGATTCCTCTATAAGCCCAAATAACTTCAGGGATGCCAAGAGATATATCATCATGTGAAATTCCTTGATGGTCCTCAGGAACCTCCGAGCCGGGGATACTTACTCCTGATGATAATGCTTAAGGACTTTTAAATATCCAGTTAAAGAGGCTCTCGATAACACATCTGTTGGAGTGTATGAACTATTCAAGATTCGTTCAATAAAATGATATTGCTTTCGAAGATGTGACAAAATTTAGTTTCTAAATATATGATGTTGTTCTAGGCTGATGAGACAGGACAGACGATCTGCAAGTTGATCAATAAAGACTTGAACCCGAATCTGAGAAAACAGGTAATTTCTCATATCTATTTAACCACTGACTCGACTAATTTAGTATGGTTTAGTAATGGTCTTGGTCTTATTTTAATAATTTATTGGAATGTTATTAGAAGACTTAAAAAGGTTGAAGTCCCATATTTCATGTTTGATCACCGTTTTGGTGCAAACTTGTTGAAACTATGTAACTACCTTTGTGGGCGTTTTTCAGCTTGAAGGGTTTCTCCTGCAATTGCCTCACCACAATGCAAGATTCTCTGCTCATGGATTTTTCCCGTTCAGCAACAAGATCCTCACAGCGGTTAGTGATTACTTTTTAGTAATATTCTTTTAGTAGTGTCTTTCATAGCAATGTACGATAATATATACATTTGTTTATGCTCAATATATTTTATGTAATTACACTTAAATTTCCTAACAAGATAAACTTACTGTTTACCAAACATGTATTAGAATGTAGACTGACAGCGTGTTCTGTCTGTATAGATGGCTGGAGCGGTGACAACTTACCTGGTGATACTGATCCAGTTCCAGACTGAACCATCATCCACCTAGACTAAAGAAGCTTAGGAGTTAGTACAAAAGCACTGAATATAAACTTAGAATTCTGTTTCTGCATTCATTCACGTGGTATTATTGAATGTTGTTTAGTAAACCCTCTGATTCAAAGACTTGTTTGTGTCTTCACAATCACACTGACAATTAGTTTTGTAGAAGATGTTCAGTGAGCTCAATGATTCAATAAGTGTTTAATTTTTTTTAAATTAGTAATCTGGGCTTTCATATATCACAATACACTGTTACAAAATAACATGTTGCATAATTCTTAACATTTTTGTGAATTTGGATATTTGTTCAAATTCTTTTCCTATTATTTTGAAAACCCTCTTTATGGATTATTATTTTATTTTAAATGTTAAAGATTAGTTTTGTAGTTTTTCATTTAAATTTACATAAAAGTTTTACAATAAGTAATTCCAAATGAACGTTTACATAAAATTGGATTTAAAATTTTTCTTTCTAAATTGTTTTATTCAATTGCCTTTTCAGGCAGCTGCGCTTACAACTGATCCATAAAATACAATTAGATTTGAATGCGTGAACAATTTTGAGAAAAATAAAATGCATTTTGACCAATATTTAATAATGTGTTTTAAGCATATTCCCTACCCTAATACTATAATTTGGCACTTATTACTTGTTGAATTTTGAAGATTTTAGATAATTTGATATTTTGGAATATTTATTTGTTATCAAGAATGATTAAGCTACTGACTTGAAATTTTGCGTGCAACTTGTGCCTGTTGTGCGACACGTGATGTGGCGTATCCATCACTTGTCAACAATCACGTAGAATCTTATGACATGATTATAAATCTCTATGTCAACATATTGTATAATATATAAAAGTATCTTTTTTGCGGGCATGTCAGATATTTACCCGTGTTCAAACCCTTGCATGGGAATACATTTACCAAAAAGATACAAGTTTTGTACAAAAACTTATCTTTGCCTGAGAGATTAATATGTGGTAAAACTACTGATGGTTTTCCTTGAATGGGATATTTCGCATATCTGTTCAAACCAGATATTGCAATCTGGAAAATGTATAATATATAAACTAAAAAAAATTATTATGCATTATATTAGTGTATTAAATAACTCAATAATTTAATTATTAAGATATACTTAGTTTTTCCTATATTAAGGAATAGTGAACAATTCTGTTAGTAAAATCGAATTATAATGATTTCTTCTGGAACGGAACTATTGCATAACCTGTTAGCAATATCATAGTCCCCCCCTTTTCACATTGTTTCACTGTTCAGAGAATTTCTCTATTGAATATTACTTTACTCAACCTGGAGATTTCTACACGTAACAAAGCTATGAATATAAGGGTCGATTTAATGTGAATATTGAGTTTAGCCTCAGGTTCATCCTCTTCTTAGTGCAGCGTCTGGAATGTAACGCTGTCACATTCGTGACTCCTGGAATTTGGTGTCATGTACGTCTAAGAAGATCCAAAAATTCGGCGACGAAGAAGCTTAAAATGGACTCTTTAAATAGAATCGACATCAGAGACACTCAGATTATTACATATAGAGTAATCTAAATGAAAAGGTGTGATGAGACCAGATTCCAAATGCTGCATTATGAGGAAGATGAACTGTAGGCTAACTCGACATTCACACAATTAGAGGTTTGGAAGGGCAAGGAATCATACAAATCCTGTAAACCTCACGGAGTTTAATCGAAAGCTGCTGTTGTATGTTATATTCTGAAACTGTACCTCCTTCCCGAGCTTTGGTGATGGGTGTTAGCTGAAAAAGAAAGTGATACTCAATCAAAAATTATTAAATAATTAATTCTTAATGAATTAGTTAATAAAACATGTCATTCCAACATTAAAAATATTCTATTATATATAAAATATAATGAAATAACAAAACTGTCCAAAGTACTTCCAAAGTCCTGTTTGAAAAGGCTCAATATAAAGATTCGTTTCAGCTGTGTATTGAAGCACCTTCCCGTTAAGGGTCGACTTACTAAGTTATAAAAAAAACACAAACGGTGCAAGAATCAATCCTTGAGGGACTCCAAGCGTCACTTTAATTTTAACTTGCAGAGCATTTGACATCTTTACACATTGCACTATGTCTTGGAGATAAAATTATTGCATTCCTCGGATGCTTATTGTTTCTAACCGGCACGGCACTGTCCCATGCAGCTCACAGTCGCAAATGTGGGAAAGATCTACAAATGTGGAAACAGATTTTCTCTTCTTACTAGATATTTCATAAACGTTTCAAAAAGATGCATTGTGATCAAACCAATAGTGGGTTACGTTTTTATAAACCTAAACTGACAAGCAAAATCAATCAAATCCCTCAAGACCGCTTTCAAGTGTTTTCGAGTAAGTATTTCCAACAACTTCTTTAATGATTAATCCTTTAATTAATATAGAACAGTCGCTACCTATTTTGTTAAGGACGCCATTTTAAACGAAAAAAGTTATTTTTGACCTTAAAATCCAATAGTAAAACATTAATTTCATTTCTATATTTAATAATTCGAGTAATCCAGGATTTCATTTTTGTTTTCAAATTTTAGAGTATGAATCAGCTATGAACTTCTGCATCAGTTAAAGTTGCTCAAATGATTAATGTTTTGGTAACTTTAAAGATGTAAGATGTTACTTGGTTGGATAAATTTCCGAGTGTTTTGTCCTTGGAGGCATGTGTTTTTAAATTTTATTGACTGCGATGACCTCCGGAGCAGGGTCAGATATGTCTGTATCAAACACAGGTATATTTGTAGCGATTGCTTTATATCAATTGCTCAATGCTACATTGTAACGAAGCAACGTCGTCATAATAAATAACTGAACTAAGAGCCATATCATCCACTACATAATCTGTAACAATTGTAAAATTTACAAAAGAAATACTTAAAACTGCTATCATCAGTACATAATATTATAAAAAGCTGTCTTCTGTCCGTGACATAGCATGTGTGTACATTCTCATTTCATTTCATTGTTGTCTCATAAAAATTAGGAATACTCTGCCTTCCCAATGAAGGTGCCAATTATATCCTTCTTTGCATCCCCAAGGTATCCCATCTTGAAACAACGAGATCATAGGGTTTTGTATAGAAATTGGTTTCATCCAATAACACAGTCAAACACAAGGATGATTATTGTATAATGAGCCCAATGACACTGTTGATAAAAGATTGGAATGCAATATCAGAAAAGATCTACTGTCACCTTATGGTTATTATAAAATATAAATAATTAATCTACTTGGTTATACTCTGTACGGTAATTAAACTTTCTGATTGGAAATGTTCACAAAATGGTTGTACCGACAGTACATTCTAGAAAAAGTTAATCAAATTTAACACTCTTCTTTTTTTAACTAACGGTTTGAGCTACCAAATATATATTTTCCTCTTTTATTTTAGCTTTCTATTCCAAAGTCGGTCTTTATACTTTTAAAACATAACAATTTACACCTACTTTGTTACTGGACCTAGATAAAAATATGAGCGTTAATCTAATATCCTTAAAAACATTCCCTAAATTTGTTGAATAAATCATTGATTTGTATCTCAAAACGGGTTTTCTAAATATGAATTACATGCGTATCAAATTTACATTTAAATCTCATAAGAATTTCAAAGATCTGACAAAGGAAATTCTAAAATAAATTATACTTGGTACAAAAACTTTTGTATAAGATTCTCTGTGGCGTTAATTAGTCAGATCTGTACGACAGTCAATTCAAATATGGCTGGAGTTAACAATTTAAAACATTTACAACATTATCAATCCATAGAAAAAACAAAGTTTCCTGGTATGTTTTATATGGAGTGTGATAAAATTTGGTGTTTCGAATAGAAATCTAGAATACAGAACATGTTTCTTCCGTCATTGACTAACATTGTAAGTATTACATCAGATTATATTTGTTTTTATTCGTTAAAAAATAAGAAGAAGCTTTTTTCAACAAACACAGGAGATTGTTTTACAAATAGCGATGCAATACAACGTAACGAATCGTCATTATCGAGAATACTATTTTTGCGCTATAACATGAGCTGAGCCCTCCAAGAATATTAATTCTGTGAGAGGACTGCGATAATGACTCAGAAAAAACAGCTCCCGAAATATTATCTTTTATTTGGCTAATAGAGATATTAAGGGAAGGAGTATTCTCCACTTACGAGTGCTTGGATGAGGAATATCTAGCTTTTTTTAAGGAATATCAGTGGATGCGTAGGTCTTAACTCCGGGAGGGTCGCCGTCAATCAACCAGGAGAGTTCACGCTAGTTATCGAATATGGAAATAATTATAAAATAAACACTTTTTCATTTTAAATACAAAAATGTTTGGAAATGCTATAATCATTCTAAAACACTAAGAGGTGTGAATTTTTATACTGAAGGAAAATAGTATACCAAGCTGGTCAACGAACTAGTTATTTATAAGTGAAATTTTGTTACAAGTTGAAACTTTTTAAGCACTCCCTTCACCAAATCCTGAAGATAGAAAAATATTAATGGGGGTTAAGTTTATTAATATATCGAACACAGTTTGACGTACAACTATTTTATTAACAATTTACCATATACATGATGTAACAAAAAAGTTGGGCTGACTTAAGGCAAGAATGAAGATGTGCGATTGCCTTAAGTCAGCCCAACTTTTTTGTTACATCATGTATATGGTAAATTGTTAATAAAATAGTTGTACGTCAAACTGTGTTCGATATATTAATAAACTTAACCCCATTAATATTTTTCTATCTTCAGGATTTGGTGAAGGGAGTGCTTAAAAAGTTTCAACTTGTAACAAAATTTCACTTATAAATAACTAGTTCGTTGACCAGCTTGGTATACTATTTTCCTTCAGTATAAAAATTCACACCTCTTAGTGTTTTAGAATGATTATAGCATTTCCAAACATTTTTGGACTGTGCATTTTCAGATTTTATGTGTGATTCTAAGCTAAAACTCAAGACTAACATTTTTCTAATATCTACTTGGTTTAGCCGCTAGCCGCCATTTTTTATTTGTATTAACAAATTTTGATCTCTAAAAATAGTATAGGTAGGTAGGCAGACACGTTTTAATAGGTTATAGAAAAATAAAAAAAATATGTTATTTTTTTAATATTAACAAAATGGCGTCTGTTGAAACACAATCGCTAACGCTCAGCCAAAAATACGTATAGCGAAAAATGATATTCCAAAATAACAAACACTCTAACATTCATAATTCAAGAAGAATCCTTCGGAATTTATGTATTTTTTAAGATTATGCTTTAAAAATTAGTATAACATATTGTTTAAAACGCATTTTATTTTCCTCCCATATTTGACGAATACACATTTACGTGTATTTTATGTAATTTAATTAGATGCAGCTGCCTAAACAATAAAACTCTTTATTAAATCAATAAACTCGCTGAACAGTTTATACATTGCATGTTGCCAGCGTGAATGTGAATGTACAAACCATATATTAGAGGTGTTACTAAACTACATCCAATTATACCATGTGAATTTATACTTAACAGAAGTCTAAATATATATTCAGTGTTTTCGTACTAAGTTCTAAGCTTCTTTTTTCTAGATGGGTGATGGTTCAGTCTGGAACTGGATCAGTATCACCAGGTAAGTTGTCACCGCTCCAGCCATCTGTACAGACAGAACACACAGTCAGTCTACATGATATAACATGTTTGTTAACCGTCTGTTTATCTTGTCACGAAATTTAACTCTAGATAAGAAAATTATATAGACGATAGATGGATAGATGGATACAGAATCCTATATGTTAATAGAGAAGCGAGTAATCACTAACCGCTGTGAGGGTCTCGTTGTTGAGCGGGAAAAATCCACGAGCAGAGAATCTTGCGTTGTGGTGAGGTAACTGCAGGAGAAACCCTTCAAGCTGGAAAATACCCACAATGATTTTTACATATTATATGCCCTAAAACGCTAATAAAAAAACCAACGTGGGACTTCAGACTTTTGAAGTCTTCTAGTAACATTCCAACAAATTATGACTATAAGACCAAAACCATACTAAATTGGTCGAGTCAGTGGTTAAATAGGTATGAAAAATTACCTGTTTTCTCAAATTCGGGTCCAAGTCCTTATTGATCAACTTGCAGATCGTCTGTCCTGTCTCATCAGCCTAGAACAATATCATATATTTGGAAATTAAAAATTTGACACATCTTCGAAATCAATATCATTGCATTGAAAAAAGTTTGAATAGTTCATAGACTGTAACAGATGTGTCATCGAGCCTTTTTACCTGGATGGTAAATATTTCTTAGGGATTTTTGTGGTGAGTAATAGTTACGGGAAGAAATTCCATACTCGCGCTACATCTTATCACCAGGAGTAGGTGGCCGACTGAGGTTTCTGAGGGCCATAAATGACTTTTAACGGATCATGAAATATCTCTTGGCACCCCTGAAGTTATTTCTGAGCATACAGGGGAACCTTATCCCTACAACCTATACTATACACAGTTCCTTGTTGGGAATCTCTGATAGGTGCAATAACGAGAACACTTACTTGTGCAACAAAACTGGATGTCAGAGACATTTGGAAAACTAGTATTTTATGTCGAGTTGCGTATTGGTCAGCTTCATGGCATAGAGACCAACATTCAATACATTATAAAATATCAGGAACGATTGCAGTAGGATAGTAGACCAGCCGAAAACAAACAATTTATATAATCAAACTTTTTCGATGTAACAGATTTGAAATAATTTTCAAGTTTTGTTAGATAAAAAGCCATGTAAACCTTAGGATAGGATTTTCTTAATATAACATTTACCTTGTTGGTGACATCTGTACTTGAGGTTAGTAACAGAACAACGTAGCAGATGTGAAGCAAGATCCAAGCTCCCTCATAAGCCGTGGAAAAAGCTTTACCAGTTTTGAGGAGCAAAAAAAAGTAGTAAGATGTGGTAGTAATGTGGAGAAACGAGGAGAAGGTAACGGCCATCAGCTGATCGCAGTAGAAGACATTAGCCTGGTGTACGGCGTCACACAGCATCCAGTAGGTGTTCATCAGAGTCCTCAGTTTCTTGATTTTAGAAAGCGTAGTGCCTAAAAAACAAAATACTCATACTCTCAAAATAAATCCTCATATTAATTCCTTAACCGGAAGAAATAATAGAGCTATGATAAATGAACTGCGTACGTATAATCGATTTACTTACATCTTGTGTGGGTGCCGTTAACACAGGCAAGGCTTGTGACTTCCATCTCGATCTTGGCGTTGACCATTTCAAAGGACTTTGCGATACTTTGAGCCACACATGTGAAGTGGACGAGTAGAGCAGCTTGAGGGCAGAACAGCAGTACTACGTTGATGAAGGATATTGCTAATGAAAATGCTTGGAAACTGTGGTTCATAAGAACCATTCGGTAACAAATGAGGAATAATGTTAGTGCAAAAGCGTAGATTCCCAACAATTTAACTGTTCGCTTGACTTCTGATGTCTTATGCTGGAGTTCTTGGTAGACTCGTTCCAGAGTGTCAAATACGCTGAGGAGTCTCGGATATTTACAGGTGGAGCTGAAGAATATGACAGCTGCCACCACTTGTAGGGAGACTACATCCATTGCTATTACAATGTCAATGGATCTGTCCAACAAACGCAAATACTGATCATTTAGTTTGTCCACGAAATGCATGTATAGAGTGATGGTAGATAGTAATTCTTGCAGTATTATTAAAGTTATGCTCCATAGGAATCCTGTATTGGAAAATGTGAGTGATTTGATTCCTCTGCCCCAAGAAGTACATTTCACTGGCAGCCCTCCAACTATTCGACAAAATCTAAGCAACTTACCAGGAAAACTTTTCATTTTTTGTGAAATATCCCGTTTAATTTTTGTAGGATATTTCTAAAGCCTAAATATATCCTACTTTCTTCAGTAAAGTGATTGGAATGAGCGCTTTATCGACTAATCAATTGATACTCAATATTATATCAAGTGATAGAGGCTAGAAGGTTGCAAAAGAAAATGCTTATCATGTAATGGAAATAATCATTGCTTGCTCAATGGTTAAGCGTTGACAGTGAGATTTACAACAGTTTCATGGCATCACGAAGGAAATTAATGAATTGCCTTTAATAAATTGTCCTTGTAAACCTTTTTGCCTTAATTTAGCACTTTCATTAAATTATATAATGTTCATTATTCTACAGAGTCTTCAAATAATCCCTAAAACATAATATAGCAATACATCATAACTCGTATATATGTATAGCTAACTTTTTCCCATGGTAATAATCGAGTAGAGATTTCCTGCGCTCTCACAAACCCCTAATCTTTGTTCCTTTCTTGGCATTAAATAATCAATAGGTACCAGCCTCTTTATTAGTACTGGATTAAAATTTGTTTGAAAGTTCCAAGATACCAAGAGATTGAGAGGACATTTTACTGGATTGAAAGTGGAAGTTAATCGGTCCTTTTTTATCAGTGTATTTTACATTCGAGACAATAGGTAAATCTTCAATAGCATCCTAAGTGTAAGTGATGTCTATTACAAGAAATATAGAGCACACAAACTTCATTCTTTTACTTGCTTATTTCAGGTCTTGCTTGAGCTTTTTATCAAGTAAACACAATATAAAAACAGGTCAATTTGAATTGCTATTTCTGAGGTAAGCTATATTTACACCCTGGTGTATACCAGGTAGCGCACGACGAATTTTGAGATAACGTTGGGCTAGTCTATTTGAAAAATATCCATTAAATGTAATTTGTCCTTTCCCAGGGCTCCACGTTGCCTCCAATTATTGACGTAAGTTGGTGTAATTATGTAATGTTAAGAAAACCCATATCTGAAAATTAAATACATTTTAAAATTCCAATCCGTGCCAGATTTTAAGTTTCCTATATTCGTATTTTTTTTTATCATATTCTTTCTTAGAAACAACTTCTGAGTTGAACAATCTAAACTCAAGCGGCTCTTGGTGAACCAAAGCTAATTTGATGTCCTTTAACGTCTCCAAAGGCAAAGCACGGCTTCATCCATGACTTATCTCTCATCTCAGCCATATATCAATAACTTGTGCATTCAGGCAATAATATCGATGAGATTCTTATTCCGTCTTGGGCATGATCCTGTTAGCACCAGAAGCCTGCTTCTGTTTAACAAGTCATTCGTGCAGCAGCGCCTGGAGTATTGCAATACAGTATAGGCACCTGACTTCATGAGTCATTGTAAAAGGTAATTCAGCGGAGATTCTATACTCCTGTTGATAAATTTCCTTTCCTTTTTTGGATGCTCCAGTTACTTCCATCGCCTCTTGGTTAGGAGTGGACTCTCTCGTGACTCTTCTTCAAGTAGCTGATCTTTGCTTCTTATATAAATTCCTGAGGTTCTCTATGTGATCGAGCTACGCGTTTCTTTTTGCCCGACATTACATAACCATTGTAAAAATTATAATTCTTTAAATGCAAATGTTATAATTAATTATTAAAACAACAACAGTATAACAACAATACCAATAGATATACACTTTGTGTCAATGAGTTTAAATAATTTTGCTCTGTAGTTATAATGACGCATATATAAATTTTCCTTTAAGTTTATGGAATTTTAATCTATATGACGTTTTAATGTTTTGCGCATTACCAAGATCCGGTGCTTGAACTAATCCAGAGGTATAAATTAGCCTGTTTTCATATTTTGCCAACTATACACAAATAGCCAACTCCAATAAATCTGTGCATGACATTTTGGTTTAATCTTGAAATAATTTGGTTCTAATATCGCTATCACGCAGTCCCCTGATAAATTGCAGATGCAAGAACATTCCTGCAGTTCATTTTCCCCATACACAGCTCAATTTGCAGTTTAATCTGAATTTTTTTAAAGCTCTGAAAAATCCTTTATACTTTCAAATTCGTGATGTGTTCCTGTGATGAAATTGTGTTATTACGCCTATATACTTTTATTTGGGCAGAACATTATTAGGCATTGTGGAACAGACCTTTCAATAATATTACCAGCTCAGTGTCAATAGGGTTTTCAGGTAGGCAAATGTCATACAATTGTAGATGTAGTTGTGGTGTAAGTTCATTAAAAAATTTGTAAACTTTTAATTGAGCATATAATTTATTAGATTTAAGATGCAACAAAACTAATAGCATTCTTATTAAATTTGTAAATTTTCATCTTGTAGAATAGGTAAAGTTCAAACTAGCCACTTAAAGCAAGAGTTGTGCTACGATGATTTGTAAAGTTGAAAACATTACCTAAACTAACTAAACTTATAAGCAGTCATGTTAGTGGATTTCAGTCTAATATAAATTAGCAATTTCATGTCTGTGTACTCTAGGTTCTCTCCCGAACCCTAACCATATGAAAATATTTGCTTTAATGTTTATTTCCTTTAGTAATGTCCACTTTAGACGCCCGGTACTCCAAAATTGGTTTTCATAAATTAATTTTTGACGTAGATCGAACTTGTTATTTGATTTTGGTGAAACTAATAATTTTAAATTAATTCGTAACACATATTTTATCTAGAACAACATGTAGGCTTAATGTTTAAACGATTCTTCTATACTTATTAAACAATAGTCTACCCAAAAATTACTTTTAGACTGATAACACATATTAACATCTCTAGCAATTGAATAGCACATCCTGGATTTACTAAAACCACCCGGTAGTGTGGGGAATGAGGAATACAATTCTTTGCATGTTAGGCTATACTTGTAATATTGTTGGATTCTGCAGTAACAAAAAATTAAATTCGAGTAGTAGGGAACGAATGCTAGCCAAATTGACAGCTGTATCAATTAAGTTGTCTAATAATAATTTTTTAACTCTCATTCGTTAAATTGGAACAGTATATGACAAGGACATCGCCTAAATTTAGGAAGTTATTTACATAAAACCTTACTCAAAAGCTATACAAAGTTATATTAAAGATAATTTTATGTTTAAGTATGTCCTTTGGAGAGATAGGCACTCATAAATCGTAAAGAAACGAATTGTATACGCCCCCCCCCCGTAGATGAAAGAGAAATTGTGCCAGCCTTCTAAATCATACATAGGCTCAAATCACGTTCACATCATAGAATTCGGTAATTATCATATTAACGGCCGGAGCGGAAAAATACGAGTTTTGCGTTATTAACTTATTGGAATCGTCCTATAGAACAAAAAAATATAAGGTTTGATTGGGTGGAAATGAGAAATAACGAAGTTCTAGAACATCGACGTTGAGCCTCACGTGATCTTTTGTGACCATGATTCAACCTCGTGATAACGTCATCGGATGCGTCGCCGTAAATGAAAAATAATACTGAAATGAGCAGAATTTTGATCCAAATGAACAATGTTAAATGTAGCTTAATTTCAAGCTACATATTAATTACTTGTTATCTAAATGAGATGAGTGCCTCCGGCCGAAGGTGCTGCCGAAGCCCGCGCTGATGTCAATGAAAGAAAAATATCCCTCGAGATAGTATCTATCAGTCAAAATATCAAATTCTAGATGGGCTGATCAGAAATATAAATAGACTTAATAAATCATGAAAAACTCTAATATAAATATATAAATGGATATTAACTAACAGAGAAAACTTACAATTAGTGAGTTGGCGGATATAGCTGAGCAGCAGCGAAAAAAGTGGATTTTTAAAAATTGCAACATTTAAAACTTTTTTTATTACTTTTTATAATTTTCCTATCGCAACAAACCAACAAAGTCTCCCGGTTTAAAAACAACACGCGACCGCACGACGACAAATACACTCATTATTAAAAAATCCATGTTCAATTAAAAAGGAAATAATTTCGTTTCGGTTAAAACGTAAACTCTTTACGTGCCCTACTAAATACTCCGACACACACAATTCACTAGGGTTGGTCGAAACTAGTGGATGGTTTATTCATAATTGTAACACACTCACTCAATGATATCTTGTAACACACCTACTGAACACGATATCTTGTGAAGCACTGACTCATGCCCTGGAGAACTCAGATAACAGATTCGCTATCAGGCTGCTATCAGACCCGGCCGCAGATAATATTCAAGTAAGCAGATTATTCAGACACAGTACACAAACTGAACATTAAAATATTAGAAACTTAACTACTTATGAATATACCCCCTAAAATCATGTTATTTGTCATTTGCACCCCCTAGTACTATATATTTTTTGTTCAGGAGGGTGAGCAGAATACGTTGATAACGTCAAATTCGTGATTTGCCGCATCGGCCTGTAATCTTATAATATCCTAAAATTCATTCTTGACTATACAATATTTAATATCTACAGATGATTTTTCTCGAGTGCCCTGAAATACATGTTGTCGGGGAGTTTTAACATTGACTTTACACTCTTTATTTTTTTTCATTGAATGAATGAGCAACATGTGTTTAAGAATATTACTCATGTTAAAAAATCACATATGATTGTATTCAGGTTGTAAAATGTATGTATTATTCTATTTTCTGGATACCAACATTGTTACCCATAAGAGCAATCTAAAAATATAGCTAATACCATGGAGTGATATGCAACATTGTCGAACTCTGGGAAAAAATAATACTTAATGCGTAATTTCAATTTTTAAGTAAGTTTGTTTTCAAGATATGGTGCGAACAGCCAGACAGATAGACAGACAGACAGATATGAAATGCTTCCAGACCCTCAAGTAATAGGCTTCGCTGGCGCTCAGAAAATTATATTCTTATGTTGATGTTATAATACGATCGAAATTTATAACAGCGTGTGTCTCATGACATATGTTGGTGTGATAAGTCATGAAGCTTTTGCCTCTATTCGCGTCGGTCATGCCGCGTTGCCTTGCGTCCTGTCCGACGCAACTTGCATCATATACATGACCATTTTCAACGATTACCGTTCTAGGTTGTTTAATATATTCACAAGTTATTACCAAGAAAAAAAAGAATATAATAAGCATTAAACTGGAATCGTTATTGTGTATTGATTAAGCTGAATCATATGGAAATTTCCATCTTTATTCCAATTGCGTCTGAAATGAAAATAATTATGGAGTTTGTCAACATTACAAAATCACAATCCGACTGTACTAATCGGAAACGGATTCACGGAACGGTGCAGCTGGACAAATCTGCATACAGTTTGACCTCTGCAATTGTAGGCTCGTTTGAACTTAGCTGTCCTGTTATCAACAGGAGAAGATCCAAAATTGCCTGGTGGAGCTCAGAACTGGCCTTTTGAGGAAGAGAGTCAGGGCCTTATTCAGTAGAGATAAAACTTGGGGTACTTGGGAGACTTAACACAAGGCTCTTGCACTGTACAACCGCAAGATAAGTACGGCTAAGAGATTAGCCTGGAAGAAATTCTTCACCGACATCGATAGTGTGCAGGGCTGTGCAAGGCTTCAGAAAATATTAGCGAAAATCCCATCTCGCCATTGGTGGTCTCAAAGACGATCAAGGTATATATATTACTGAACCGAAGAGAGTTCTAAAAGTTATGATGGGAACATACTTTCCGGACTGTATTGTTCATGATAATGATCAACCACTCGGCAATGAATGGAGACTTATGGGGCGCGCCACTCATTTGCAATGGAGTCTGGCGCACTGTGTAATAACATTCAGAAAGATCGAGTAGGCGGTTATTTCTTGTAATTCCTATAAAGCTCCTAGGTGAGACCGGTTTGCTTGCAGCGGGGGCTGGATATTCTCCTTCCCCTGCTGTGCAGACTATTCATGGCCTTCGTGGCCCTCAGGTACATTCAACTGTCCTGGAAAGTGTCCGGAGTAGTATTTATACCAAAGTAGGGAAGGCCTAGCCCGGATTGACCTAAGTCTTTCAGGCCGATATGCCTGTCCTCCTTCCTTCTCAAAGTCATGGAGAAGATGGTTGCTAGGTTTGTTTAGGGGGATATCTTTTGGAGCGACCTCTACATCCAATCAGCATGCCTACACTCCAGGAAGATCATGCGACTCGGCCCTACATCAATTGGTATGTAGGATTGAGAAGACGCTGGCAGCAAAACAGATAGCCTTAGATGTCTTTTTGGATATCGAAGGAGCTTGTGACAATACGGGCACTCAGACGATTATCAATGCGGTTTCCAGACGTGGTATTGATGTTCAAATATGTGACTTGATAAGGGCCTTACTCACAGACAGAATGGTTGTTACCGCCCTTATGGGAGGAAGTGTCAGTGCAAGAACTACGGGGGGCTGTCCACAGGGCGGCGTCCTTTCTCCTTTCCTGTAAAACCTAGTTGTGGCCGACCTGCTCATGTCTTTGAACAGTAGTAGTGTTTTTGCACAGAAATACGCAGATGATATTGTGATTAGCAAGTTGAACACAACATTCACGGAACTGACCAATGTCGCTCTAAACATGGTGGAAAACTGGTGTGACTGGGTGGGCCTTACTGTCAGCTCCACCATGGCTGCTGTGGTTGTCTTTACCAGGAGGCGTCAGTTGGAGGGTAATGGTCCATTTCTACTCAGAGGTTCTTCCATTGTCTTGAAGTTCGTGGTCAAGTACCTGGGCGTAATCTTAGATAGTGTTCTAAACTGGGGACCTGGCCTAGAAAGGGTTATCACCAGGGGGAAATGGTCTTTAATGTAATGTAGACGCGTGATCGGTGGGTCTTGGGGAATTAAGCCGAGGCTTTTGTACAGGCTTTATGTTTCCGTAGTCAGACCTGCACTAATGTATAGGGTTGTTGTCAGGTGGCCAAAAACGGAGGCCAAGATGGTGGTAGCTTGTCTGGCTGGCACCCAAAGGATGGCTGGCCTACTGTCACTCGAGCTTTTCCAAGTGCGTCGGGTGCAGCTCTTGATTGTTGCCTCAACCTCACCCCTCTGGACATTGTCATTCGGGCTATGGCCAGTAAGAGTGCCTACTGTCTTCAGCAAGCTGGACTCTGGTCGGGCTGCAGCGGTGGGCACTGTAGGATTAGCATCCTGATTTAAGGGAAAGCTCTGCACATGATCTCTGATCAGATGCCACAAATCTTTTCCTTTGACAAATCCTTTAGGATTTTAATACCTCCTAGGGACGATTGGTTTGAGGTAAGGAAACCTCTTCCACCAGCTTAGTTTAATTAGCGTACAGACGGCTCTATAACAAAAATCGGCACAGGCGCTGTAATTGTGGGGGTGAGACCATGCAGGGAGCTGGCGGTTTCTATGGGTCCTGATCCTAGAGCTTTTCAGGCGCTGGTCGCAACCGTGATGGAATGTGCTCGTGAGAATCTTTGTCTAGATCTACAGTAAGACGATCAATATTTCATGGATAGTCAGGCAGCACTAATGGTCCTAAACTCTTGTGTGTTCAAATCCAAAATTGTCTGGGATTGCTATCAAGTCGTTTCGTAAATGCCAGGATAAAGCAAAGTGAGTATTTGTTGGGGTCCTGGTCATGAGGGGATCCCTGAGAATGAAAAAAACTGATGCCCTGGCCAACTGGGGCTTACCGTTAATTATGACAGGCCCTCAACCGTTCTGCGGTTTTTTTTAAGGCGTGAATCTTTTAAAGCTGTCTCGAAATGGGTTCACACTGAACATGAGAGAAGGTGGAGGTTCGATCCCGGTACGAGATTGAGCAGAATGACACTTCAGTCGCGTTCTTCCAGAGTGGCGTCTGACCTTCTCTCACTACGTAGATCGATGTCTTCTTGGGTTATAGGTCTGATCACGGGACATGGTCACCTGAGGAAGCATCTTCACATGTCGGCATCCTTCGGTAAGATCCGCTCTGTAGAATGTATGATGAGCAGAATGAAACTGCCGAACACTTGCTCTTTGATTGTCCTACAATAGCAAGGGAGCGGTATGCCATCTTTTTTAGTTTGAGCAAGGGTGGTAAATTTCCCCAGGAGAACCTGATAGGTTGTTTCGGTGGTTTGTGGCACAGATGAAATCATAGACAGGTGGACCTAATGTTCAGCTTCCGGGGTACGCAAAGGCCATTGAGGCTTAAGTGAATTGCAATAGGCCACCCTATGGAAAAGAAGAAGATAATATACAATGGCCGTATACATGTTTTTACTGATTTTTTGTTCGTAGCAACGAGTCAAACTCAAAATTGGCGACGGATATGTAATTCACTCGAACCAGAAATGCGCATACACTGCAAATTCTATGAAATTGTTGGGGAAGCCGCGGGTAACTCACATACATGTAAGAAAAAATAAATTTGGTATTACTTATTATTTATTGTACTTGAATTTAATACAATACCTAATAATGCATACATTATAATCATAATATTAATTGCATAATATATAATTTTTTTATATATAATATAAATTTATATATCATGCATTTTATATATTATATTTTTATATTATATATTTTATATATATATATATATATAATTTACTGAAAATCAAAATTAGGTCAAAGATGTTTACAAGGACAATTTGTTAGAGTTAACTCATAATTGTAATAGCTTAACACATTATGTTATAGTGGTTAGCACTTAGTTTTCCTCGTGCATTTGCGAAACTATTTCAAATATTACTGTTAATGCTTAACCATTGAGCGATAAATGATTTATTCATATTTTCATTACAAGATATGCATTTTCTTTTGTACACTTCTGGCCACCTCTTATTTGGTCTAATATTGAATACAATTGACCGGCAATAATAGCCAAA